>NC_134121.1:49224695-50474695 GCF_040939455.1 Microcebus murinus | reverse complement strand
GGGCAGCAAAGGAGGCAGCAGAGCCTCCCCCAGTGGGGACCCTGGTGCCATTTCACCACGTAGGGGTAGGACTGCGCTGAGTGGCTTCGGGGCCGAGGCTGTCAGGCAGGAGCTGAGACGGGGCCACACCGCGCAGTGCCCGCCCGTGGTGGCCTGTGTGCCCGACATGCATTCTCTGGGGCGGGAGCTTGCCAAGTGCCCCAGCGTGGCGCCGAGGAGGCCGGAAGGAACGGGGGGGGGACTTCCAGGAGCCTCAGGGGTGGGAGCTAGTGCCCGCACTGCTGCCCAGACAGCAGGGCGCTGCGGGTGTCACAGCCCGTCCACGCTTCGCACCAACACCTGCCGACGCCTGCGGGCTCGCGCTGCCGCTGTGGGCTCCCGGGCGGCGGGATACAGGAGGGCCAGGGTACAGGAGGGCAGCGTCCGAGTGTGGCACCTGTGGCCTGGTCCCAATTCTGCCACTGGCCATCTGGACAGCCTGCGGCTTGTCCCTTATCCTCCTAGAACCTCTGTTTGCTCTGCTGTCACACTGGCAAATCATACCTGTCCTTCCCTCCCTCCTCCCTGCATCATCCCTCCATCCTCCCTTCTCCCTGCTCCTCCCCTTCCCCATTCTTCCATCCCTCCTCCCTCCATCCTCCCTTCTCCCTGCATCCTTCCCTTCCCCATTCCTCCATCCCTCCTCCCTCCATCATCCCTCCATCCTCCCTTCTCCCTGCATCCTTCCCTTCCCCATTCCTCCATCCCTCCTCCCTCCATCATCCCTCCATCCTCCCTTCTCTCTGCATCCTTCCCTTCCCCATTCCTCCCTCCATCCTCCCTTCTCTCTGCATCCTTCCCTTCCCCATTCCTCCATCTCTCCTCCCTCACTCATCCTCCCTCATCCCTCCTTCCTCAATCAGCCTCCTTCTTCCCTCCATCCCTCCTACCTCCTTCTTCCTCCATCATCCCTCCATCCTCCCTTCTCCCTGCATCCTTCCCTTCCCCATTCCTCCATCCCTCCTCCCTCCATCATCCCTCCATCCTCCCTTCTCCCTGCATCCTTCCCTTCCCCATTCCTCCATCCCTCCTCCCTCCATCATCCCTCCATCTTCCCTTCTCTCTGCATCCTTCCCTTCCCCATTCCTCCCTCCATCCTCCCTTCTCTCTGCATCCTTCCCTTCCCCATTCCTCCATCTCTCCTCCCTCACTCATCCTCCCTCATCCCTCCTTCCTCAATCAGCCTCCTTCTTCCCTCCATCCCTCCTACCTCCTTCTTCCTCCATCATCCCTCCATCCTCCCTCCTCCTTGCATCCTTCCCTTCCCCATTTCTCCATCCCTCCTCCCACCCCATCCTCCCTCCTCCTGGCATCCTTCCCACCTCCATCCCTCCCTCCTCCCTCCTGTCTCCCTCCATCCCTCCTCCCTCACTTCATCCTCCATCCTCTCTCCTGTCTCCTTCCTCTCCCTCCATCATCCCTCCATCCTCCTTTCTCCTTGCATCCTTCCCACCTCCATCCCTCCCTCCCCTCTCTCCTCCCTGCATCCCTCCTCCCTCTATCCCTCCCTCCTCCCTCCCCTCTCTCCTCCCTGCATCCCTCCTCCCTCTATCCCTCCCACCTCCTCCCTCCATCCTTCCCACTTCCTCTCTCACTCTAACCTCCAACCCTCCATCCTCCCTGCAACCTCCCTCTTCCTCCCTCCCTCCTCCATCCTTCCCTCCACCTTCCCTCCCTCCCTCCTTCCTCTCTTCATTCTTTCTGCCTCCTCCCTGCATCTTCCATTCCTCTTTTCTCCTTCCCCATCCTCCCTCCTCCCTCCCCGTCCTCTCTCTGTCCCTTCATCCTCCCTGCTCCCCGCCCCCCAGGGCTGCGTGAACTTCCAATGAGAGGGCGTTTGGGAAGTGCTGTGAGCAGCACAGTGGCCGTGCTCCTGCAGAGGCACTCAGGGGACAGTGACTTCAGGCTCATTTTCTTGGAAACACTGTTGGCTTTGGCTTCTTTTCCTCACCTTGGCAAGGACAAGCTTGCTGGTGGTGGCCTGGGCAAGGGCCATGCTGCTGGCTGGTGTGGCCGAGTTTGGAGAGCATCTCCTCCCCCTCCCACCCGGCCGGTCACCGGTCCATCCGCCCAGCAAAAACGAGCCCGCTGGCACCCAGCACAGTGCTGGCCACTGCAGAGACACGGGAAAGTCCCTTTCCTGCCACACCCCCTGGGGGTTCCTTACACCCTCCCCTGTGCTGGGCTCCACCCCCACCCCCACCTCCCCTCCACTTCGTCCGTCTCACCCTCCCAGCCCTGCCATCTCCCCCTGCCCCGTGCCCACAGCAGTGTCCCGACCGGCCTCCCCCTACTCTCTCCACACAGCCAGAAAGACCCTGTAAAGCATAAACCAGAGCACACACCCCCCAGCTAGACACCCTTCAGCGAGCCTCATCCCTAACACCCGAAGCCCCAAGCATCTAGCCCCAGCCGGCTCTCTGACAGCTCCCCCAGAGCCCCGCTGTGCACAGGGGCGTCGGAAGGTGACATCTGGCCCGAGTCTGTGTGATGGTTAATAGGACGGGGGACGGGGCGGGTCAGAGAGAACTGCATTTGAATCCTGCTGCACCCTGCGCTAGCTCTGTGACCCTGGGCAAATTCCTCAGCTTCTCTTAGCCTCTCTTAGCTTCTCTTAGCCTTTCTTAGTTTTCTCATCTGCAAAATGGGGATATAATGACAGACACCCCTCCAACCTCATTGGACCATCACAAAGACAAAGTGAGATTGCGCATGCAAAGCCCCGAGGGTAGTCCTGGCACAATGGGGTGGCTGTCACCTGGCGCTGCTGCAGACAGTGCTGGGAGAGGAGCTGGCCCAGGCCACAAAGGGTCTTCCCTTCCCAGCGCAAGAGATGACTCAATCCTAAATGCAGCGCCGAGGGGGTTTTGTGCTGAGACTCCTCCCGCAGGGCAGATGGGTCGGAGCCTGGAGACCTGCCAGGAGGCCACTGTGATTGTCACCAGAGTGAAATGATGAGGGTCTGAGCTGAGGCGGTGACGTTGGGGAGGCCACAACTATTGGGCATCCAAGAAGAACAGGTGGATTCCAAAGACTTCAGGTGGCCCAGTCCCCTGGTGGGGGTGTGGGGCAGGCAGGCGAGAGAAGTAGGAGGCCAGGAAGATGCCCCAAGCCCAGCCTGCAAAACCGGGCAGCGGGAGACATTTCCTAAGACGCAGAACCCCGGAAGGGAGCCTGGCTGCAGACTGACTGGCGCACAGGGCACCCATGTCCGAGGGGCAGGCCTGGCTGGGGGCTGGATGTCCCAGTCACCTGCTGGGTGGGTGGAAAGCATGCCCTGTGACGAGCTGTCAGGCTGTAAACGTTGAGTGCTTTGAGTTCCCTCATGGGACAGATGGCATAGTGGCAGCCGTATTTTCTGAACCGAATCTCTGGGTAAGAGTCCAGGCAATAGATTTTTTGTTTCTGTAGCTACAAGAGGCCATCCAGGAGGATTGCGATCCTGAAACATTGGCATTCATCGTGTCAGGGGGGAAGAGAGGTCCAGAAAATTTAAAAACAGACTGCTCTAGAAACACCCAGACCCTGCTAGTAGGTTGTGTGCAAAGGATGTAAAATGACTGGCGTCACCAGGGCTGGGACTTGTGCAGTGACACGGGGCCTGTTCTCCGAAGGGCCCTCCCCTTCGTTTCCTGCTCTGCTAACACTGTTTCCTGCTCTGCTAACACCCTCTCGAAATTCTTAATCATTTGTGAACAAGGGGCCTTGCACGCCGCTGGGGTGGGAGCAGAGGGGGTGCTGAAACCAGACCTCACCTCCCTCTTGTTTTTTCCAAGAGCCGCCGCCAACACAGGCGCCTTGGAGAGCAGAGTCACTTACAACTCTGTCATCGTTGGGCATTTATGTGGCACCTGCCGAGTGCCTGGCTTCGGGCTGGGCGCTGTGGGTACAGAAGGGCCCGGTGCTTCCTCTCTGGTTCCGGCGGCCCCAGGGCCCCAGCGGCGGGAGAGACGGAATACAGCGTGGGGCGCGCGGAGAGCACCAGACGTGAGGGGCCTCCAGGTGCTCGAACAAGACCTTCTCACCGCGCTGTCAGGAGAATCAAATGGAAAATGCACGTGGGGCTCCACGCACACCTGTGTCACCGCAGGCTTGAAATAAACAGCAGCTCCTGTGATTGGCGTCTGGGAGAGGAGGCGGGGCGTGGTGGAGGCCCGGAGCCCAGAGTGAGTCAGATTTGAATCCAGGCTCAGCCTCCTACTGGCTGTGGGACCCGCAGGCAGTCATTGCGCCTTGCTTGAGCTCTCAGTGGCTCGCTCTGCACCCGGGCCGCCAGCACTGCCTCCTGCGCAGGCGCGCCGGCAGGAAACGCGCACGTGCTGGGCCTGGGGCCGGGATGAACGTGTCCGGTGCATGGTGGCTATCGTCATCTGCCGCCCCGACGCACACACTGCACGTGGGGACAGGGAAGGGACTGGAGTGAGGCTGTGTCTCCGAGGGCCCTTCCCCGTATCCTCCTGCCCACTTCGCCCCCAGCCCCCACACCAAACGGCACGCAGGAAAGAGAACACGGGTCCCCAAACACTCCCCGAGGACGTTTCAGGACACCCAGGCTCCCTTCCAGGGGCCGGACAGTCCGGCCAAGGCCGTGCCACCAGCTCGTCATTAGCATGCGGCGGGGAGAGGGCACCCCGCACTCGCTTCCGGCCCTCCGCTCTGAAAAGCCCCGATAACAAGTGCACATTGACGCCCGGGTTCCCCAGGGCGAGCACGCTGTCCCCGGCTCGCATCTGAGCCCGCGCCCAAGACATTTTCTCGCTTCAGCAGTTTGGCATGTCATACAAAGGGGCTCTGATTTTTCCTGATGTCCAACTCCTCTTGCATGAAAAATGGCTTTGGTTGTCTTTCTGCCCACGGATGCCTGAGAGTGAGTCCAGGCCAGATGCCTGGTGGGCGAAGAGGCCCCCTTTGCTTAGCCGTTCTGAGGGTCTCCCTCCGCCGAGCTTGGCCCGTGGCTTTGGCCCTGAGGGTCAGTCCATGGGGAGTCACCTGCCAGCCCCAGGCCCGTCCTCGCCTCATGCTGGTCGGCTCCCCTTCCCCTGCGGTGGCTATTTCTGATTGTCCCAGGGGTCCCTCTTGGGGTGGCCACCGCCCCTACTGCCCCCATCACCATACACACCCGGCCAACCTGCGGGTCCCTCTCTTACGAGCATCCTCTGTGACCCAGATCGGCCTTTTCCCCATGCCCCGGGGCCTTCTTCCCTCCTGTCTTCCTCCTTTCTCTCCTTCCTTTCTAATTATTTCTTCCCCTTTTCCTTTCGAGTCTGCCATCTTTAAGCCGTGCAAGCCCTCTCCTGCCTCCTGTTCGAGGCAGTCTTTTGAAAGTTCTGGAGGCATTTCCTAGATAAAAATGTATTATTTTAACTCCGCAATTATTAAGAGGGTTATTAAACACGAGGAGAATTCTATTAAATAGTAAATTGAGTGAGTCAAAAGCCCACAGATGTGAAACCTTTAAAGATCATCTGGTACAAAATAGATGTGACTATGGCGATGGCTGTTTTGTCAGGCTGCAAAAGAATTATTGGGAAGAAACTCACCAAAATGTTAAACAGGTGGTCGTGGGAACCAGGAGTGATTTATTTGATCTTCTATCTTTCTTGAATGTTCTGTGATGGTGAGAGGGGGAAAATATAAACCTGATATTTGAGTGAAAAGAATTAGGCCCAGTCTCCAGACAGATGAATGCCCGTGTCTGTCTGTTCAGCAGTGACAGTATTTGTCCTCTTTATTCTCAAATGCGTCCAGGCACACACTCCCAGGCACCACGCCCAGTGACTTCTTGCCAGCGTCTTATGACAGGCTACCTCTGACTTATAACCAAATTGGTTCTTGGATCAAAGCCTTTCGGAGCCATCCCCAGTTGAATCTTTATTTCCTGCAAGTACAATTGACACATTGGGTTTCCATCCCTAGAAATCCATCTCCTACAATAAAAGTGCCAAAACTGACCACAAAAGTAAGTGAAAAGGAAATAAAACCCAGATATATACTCTTATAAACTTTTATCACATATGTAAAACTAAGTACTTAATAGGAAAGCTGTGTCGTGAGAACTTCCCTGGGGAGAATTTTTCTGCCTGAGCCAGACTGGCCAAGATTTCTTAAAATATGAATCCAATGAAGTTTGAACAGAAGATGCTTTCTTGTCTTGTCTTTTTTTTTTTTTCCTGAGAGATCTCCCTGTGGCAAGTTTAAGCATGCTTCATTGCACCAAAAAAAAAATAAAAATCCTCAAACTCTTTAAAATAAAGAATTCTTCTGTCTCAAAAATTTCCCATGGCCAATTCCGTTTGTGTAAATTCTTTAGAAAAGTCTCTGGGTGGTGAGTACTGGAGGAAAGACAGTTTCTACTGTGACTTGTGCCACCCCGAAACGATCCCTTGCTCTTGGTGGCCGTGAGTCAGTTGACCCTTCAAATGCTCGTCAATGCAGAGGTGTCAGCCTCCCCTGGGGTCCTGGTTGCCAGGTGCTCATCATGCCACCGAGAGTCGTAAGCAGGAGTCCTTGTTAAGGTAAAAGCGCAAGTGACCACAGATGGAGAGGGGACAGGTCACAAGTCCAGCATCCTCCAGCTGAGATGCCCAGTACTGGGACTGGAATACTATTCCTTGAATGTAATCAAATTCACTCCAGTGGTAGCGTCCGTTCCTTTCTTCATACTGGGTCTTCCCTGGAGCTGAAAACAAAGCGCTCCTCCTCGGCCCTTAAAAGCCCTTCGTATTATCAGGAGCGGTTCTTATGTCCTTGTTAGTCTTCCCATCTCTGCAGGAAAGGGAGGGAAATGTATTTACTGGTGTTTTCTTGTTTGTCTGTCTTTTGCTGTTGTTGTTGGTTTAACCTGGTTGGTCCTCCAGATTGCTTCTGGCTTGAAATACACAAGCCTCTGTGCCAGGTGCGGGGAGGGGTTGGGGCTGGGGACCCGCAGGACACTGCCAAGTCGCCCCCGAGCGGGAAGGTGCCCAGGGTGGCCCTGCAGGGTCCCCGCCACCCTTGGCTGTTTCTCCGTCCCTTTCTCCTGTGTAAGAGGCTGTTTCTCCTGCTCCCTTCCCTGTTTAAGATCCATAATTACGAATGGTTTTAAAAAATAAGAGCAAACGTCTACTGAGCACTCGCTGTCCACTGAGTGCCGAACGTGTGATCTCTAGAACCTTCTACGTGTCATCTCGCTGTGCCCTCATAACAGCTGGGGCTTCATCCTATTTGATTATTTAATTAATCGTGATTTAATGAGGTGCATTACTACAGAGAGAGAGCAAGAGCCCTTGCCGTGGCTCTTACTAGGTGCTGGGGGCTGCCCTGGGCACTTAGTATACATGAGCTCGCTTAATCCTCAGCCACCAGGGAGGCAGGTGCCGTCCCTGCTTCCATCGTGTAGAGGGGAAACCAAGGTACAGAGAAGCTAGGGAAATTGCCTGAGGCCCCAGAGCCAACAAGTGGTGAAGTCAGGACTCAAACCCAGGCTGTCTGGCGTCAGACTCCATTTTTCCCAGTTGACAATGGTGGCAGCTGTGACGCACTGAAGATCTTTTACGTGCGGGGTTCACACCGTCCTCATGACACAGCATGGGTGACACTCCCCTGGAGGGAGGCCACCCAGCCTGTGACACCCGCCAGCTCTGCACCCAGGTCTCGGGCTCCAAAGCCCACTCTGAGCTCTTTCTCCAGCCCCGCGCTCAACACAGGAGGGGGCGGGAGGGGTCCGAGGAGCAGGCTGGACGTGAAGGGCAGGCCCGGCCGCACAGGTGTGTCCCAGGTGCCGGCCGTGGGCTGGGCGGCACAACAGGCTTCTCAGAGGAGGCGGGTGCCTTGTCGTGAGCAGAGCAGCGCACGAAGCTGGGTCCGCGTCTGACTCATGCAGCCTGCAGGGGAAGGATTCTGCAGTCAGACGGAGGGCAGCTCTTAAGATGGGGTGCTCTCAGCAAAGAGGGCCAAGATCCTTCCGTTCAAGACAGCTCCTTTAAGAAGACACGAACCTGCACTTCAAAGCCCCGGAACCCGTGTTTTGCAGGGGATGCCGCCCGCCAGCACGCGCTCACACCCGGGTTCCGATCCTTGGTGTTCACGTGCTGACTCCCAGCTCGCACAGAGCAGATGGAAACGCAGTCTGCTCACACCGCGTGCCTCCACTGCGTGCTGCTCAAATGCAGGCGGGACCGGGAGGGTGAGGACGCCAGCAAAGCGGCTGCCGTGGTGGGATATCGACTGAGAGGGCGGGGACATGTTCCGCGTCTTGGTCTGGGTGGCCATTACACCAATGCACACACGTGCCTCGAGCTGCACTCCTGACTCTCCAAGTATCATCCTCAATAAAAATTAAAAAGAAACAAACAGAGGTCTGAGGAGGCACGGACTCCCAGGTGGCCTGCCATCAGCCCACACCCGCCCCTGCCACCCCCAACTGCCTACCTGTGTTTTCTTTAATCCAAGTAAATAAAGCAAGTGCTGTTGGGAATGTGCGCCTAGTCCAGTGCTGGGGGCGGGGGGAGGGTGGGGGGCTCCAGCCTCCCGGGACCCTGTCTGACTGCAGAGAGCCCCCTCCCCCTCTACGGTGGAGAGGGAGCAAGAGAAGAAGGTTTCACTGGAGTCAGAGCCGGGCTGTCCAGCAGGTGCTTGGCTCATGGAGGGAACTGGGACCACAGAGGGTGAGACTTTCTAGAAGGAACCAGACCCCCAGAGGAGATGCAGCAGCTGCCAGAAGCACCGTCTAAGGAAGACAGGGAGAAATACCCTGACTTTTTCTCCTCCCGCCCTCTCTTTTCCATGCGAGCCTCCCACAGACCAAACCTACCCAGGAGCAAGAGCAAGGCAGCCTGGGGAGTGTGGCTCCCTGGGTTGGGGGGCTCTGGCGTGCCCGAGAGGGGACCCAGCCCTGGTGTGTGCACAGCACAGGTCTGCCCCGAGGGACGGAGGCAGACTTGCAGCATGTGTGTGCGCGCCTCATGGCTGTACATCCTTTTTGTGTGTTTGGCACGTGCAACTGCACATGGTGTGGCCACAGGGCCACCGCCCTGATAGAGCGCAGCCTAGCTGCACGAGTCCCCGCGGGCAGCACCTGGGAAGGTGCGAGCCTTCACACAGCATCTGAAGCTGCGTCCGCCACCGCCCATCCCCTCCTGTCGCCATGGCGGGAAGACCCAGGCTGGAGCACGCGCCTCTCTGTGCTGCCCCGTGACTCGGCCAGTCTGGTCGCCTGAGCTGCCTTCCTCCTGCAGACTGCCACCGGGCAAAGAGAGGACGGAGGAGCCAGGGAGAGAGGAGAAGGCCCTCGGAATCTGCAGCGCCAGGTTTTCTTTGAAGTGAGGAAGCAGCTTTTCTGTCATTAGGGATGGTGCTGCCTCTGCCTCCTGGCATCGCGGGTCGGCCTGGCCTCCTGCAGGGCCGGCGCCTGTCACCTGCGCCCTCGCCTCCATAATTCATTTGGCCTTTGCGTCTCTCGCCACTCGGACGGCTCCAGGCAGCTCGGGGGCTCCGCAGCTCTCCAGAGGCTCTTAGGGGAGATGAGACTTCAGAAGGGGCTCTTTGCCTCTCTCAGGCTTGGAACATTCCAGAATTTTTTTTTTGGGGGGGGAGGCTTCCATTTCTGGTTCCCTCATATGGAAGGCGTTGAAAAGGCAGGAGAGTTAGAGGAGAAAAGGATGCTATGAAGGGCTTTTTATTCTGTTCCCAATGTTTTTAGCATTGGGGAGTGTCACGGATGTAGCCGTGTGCCCCCAAAAGAGATCATGTTGAAGTCCAAACCCCTGGAGCCTGTGAACGTGACCTTATTTGGAAATAGTGTCTTTGCAGATGTAATCAAGTTAGGATGAGGTCACACTCCATTAGGGGAGGTCCTGATCCAGTATGGCCCTTCAGAGGAGAAGGGACGGCCACAGAGGGAGGAGGCCACGTGGAGGTGGGGTGGAGACTGGAATGACACACCTGCAGGACACGGAAGGTCAAAGGCCACCAGCAAACGCCAGATGCTAAGAGGAAGGCATGGGACAGATCCTTCCCCAGGCCCTTCAGAAAGAGCTCAGCCCTGCCGATGCCTTGACCTTGGACTTCTAGCCCCGAGAACTGGGAAAGAAGGCATTTCTGTCATTTTAGGCCACCCAGTTGGCGAGGCTTTGTTACGGCAGCTGCAGAAAACTAATGCAAGGAGATTAATTCAACCTTGCAAGTAAGTACCAAAAAATTAACCAACCTCCTGGGATGTTTCCCGTGTTGCTCTCCAAGAGTGGGTAACATCGAAGAGAAGAAGTGTGATTTTTGTTGGCAGCTGCATTAAGAACTCACTAGGTAGGCTGAGGACGTACGTGCCTGGTCTCATTTAACCCTCCCCACAAGCTCGTGACGTAAGTCCTGTTACTCTCCCCATTGACAGTGGAGGAAACTGAGTCTTAGAGAGGTCGAGGCAACATGAGCATTTTTATTTCTCTCTTTATTTTCAAGGCTGAGTGGGACTCCTGGAGGCAAAACGACCCTGCTTGGGTGAGAAATGTATTCGTTTCCTATACTTAACAAATTACCAAAACTTGGTGGCCTGAAACAGCACAGATGTATTATCTCACGGCTTCTGTGGCCGGGGGTCTGGCACACGGAGCCGGGTCCTCTGCTCAGGTGTCCCAAGGATGCAGTCGGGGTGCTGGTCACACTGCTTTCCTTTGTGGAACTCGGGGCCCTGCAAGCCACTGGTGGTTGGCAGAACTCAGCTGCTGTGGTCGTGACACTGAGACCCTGTTCCCTTGCTAGGTGTCAGCCAGGGGCCTCTCGGTCCTGAGGGCCACCCATAGTCCTTGCCATGTGGCCCCATTGGCAGTTCCCAACGTGGCTATTTATTCATACTTTCCTCCAGGCCAGCAGGGATGTCTCTCTGACTTCTCCCCCTCCAATCTGCCACGCCGGAGTCTTATTAATATATTACATAATCTAATCATCGTATTCTCAGGTTCCACCCACACTCAAGGGGAGGGCATTATACTGGGTGCACAGCAGGGGGTGGGTGTCTTGGGGTCTATCTTAGGATTCTGCCTGAGCAGAAGGGGCTTTGGTGCAAAGGGTGATTTCAGGTCAGATGAACTTGACTTTGAGTTCTGGCTCTGTCCCTCACTGGGGCGGGGCGGGGGGGGGGGTGGTGTCATGGATCTTAGGGAATTTTCTCCTGCATTCTTTAAATCTGAGTCTCCTTATGTTTAAAAGGCAGACAGTAATAGCAGACTCAAAGGGCTGGTGTGAGGATGAGATTAGTTAAACCATAAAGCACTGGCACTGGCTGGGAGCTCAGTGATGGCAGCTCCCTCTGTCCCCTTTGTGGTCCAGTTGGAAGGGCCCGCCCAGCTCCAGCCTGATCTCAGTGGGGCTCACCTGTCTCACCATTTCCACCGCCCCTTCCCCTGCTCCCAAGAGGTAGGAATCACAGCAGCTCTGCCTGGTGGAAGGTGAAGATGAATTGAGATCCCCAAAGAAAAAAAATCACTTTGGAAAGTCGTCTCCTTCCTGTCCGCATGGTTCTCCGCTTCCCAGAAGCCAGATCCCACAGGAGGAGGGAGCCCTAGCCTCCCCGAGCTGAGCCTAGCAGCGGGGGCAGGGGTGGGGCGTGCAGGTCAGTGGCAGATGTCTTTGCTCCTTGTGGTCACTGCATGGGTCCATTTAGCAGCGTTAGTATGTTCTCTTGGTTGTGAGCCTTGGAGTCTTCAGTAGCCCCTAGTGCCTCGCTGGCCACAGGGGAAAGGATACCAGCCTGCCTGGGTGTGTTTTGGTTGTTTTGTCCCGAGTCCTGTTGGGGGGGCATCCAGACCGGGGAGTGGACTGCCCTATTCAGCCCCCAGATGCTCACCCTGGATGTGACCTGTCGGCTCCCAACCATATATACGTGAACAACCAAGAAGGCGTCCACAGCTGCAGGCAGAAACCTTCGTGTGCCAGGGCATAAACCTGCCCTGACGTTGAAGTGCACAGAAATCCGGGGTGCAAAGTCAGGGGTGCAAGGGCTGCGCTTTCTTCAGAGCTTCAAAGGAGAGTCCCAGCTTGGGATTCCACTGTCTGCTCTACATTTCCTGCCCCACCTGCCACCAGGCCCACAGGAGTGTCATGGGACTCCCTTGGGGGAGCCACCTGCCCACCCAGCTCTGTCCACCCCCAAGACTCACCCCGAAGGCCACCTTCCCCACAGAGCCTCGGCCATCTCCAGTGGGCGGTGGCACCTCCCTTGTCTGGACCCCGGGAGCACCGGCTTTGTGTCTGGACTGTGGCCCAATGTGTCGTGCCGTGTCACAGGGCCCCTGGCTGCCCCATCAAGCTCCCGGAGGCAGGGACAGTGTGGAGCACACCCGAGTCAGTGCTCTCAGAGAACGTTTGCCGCATGAGCACATAGGCCCGACGGATCGGGAATGAAGCAACCGTGGGGACCCCACATCTCTGCGTGGGAATTTGTGAAAAATTGAGACAAGAGCTCCTTTGGGTCGTTCATTCAGCCGTTCAGCCTTGCCCTGGTTCTGCCGGGCGCAGGGGATGTGCCGGAGAGGAGAGTTCTCCCAACCACACAAAACGGCCCTGGCACTGCCCCCCTTTGTCAGAGGAGATGGCGTCCGAGAGCGCCCCAGCAGCCGTGCCGCGGTTGGACAGGGGCATCGGGTGGGACCTGCCTGTGTGGGCCCCTTCGAGGCATCCCAAGGCTCCCTAGAGCCTGACTCAGAGCCCCCCAGTCGGGGGGAGGCTTCCTGGCAGAGCGGGAGGGGTGTGGTGTCCACACAGGTTTGTGTCTGGTGCCCAGGAGCCCTGGCCGAGTCAGCCCAAAGGCGGCCTTGCCAGATAGATGCTGAGCAGCCCAGGCCCTTCCTAGGCCCTGAGTCTAATTTCGTGTTCGCCATTGTGTATTATTTGTCTTTAAGAGGGTCTGCCTAATTCCCAAAACTTCAGGGCACAACAGAGTCTGGATCTCCCCGAGTCTGGGCCATGGATAAAACATCACCCCCAGACTTCCGGAGAAGCCCTGTCTACGTGGGCCCCGGAGTGGAGCTGCCACCTCCACCCCCCGGGGAGCCACCTTTCTCCAGTGGGTCTCCCCCCGGCAGGGTGTGAGCACAGGGACAGTGGCCTTTTGGGACTTGAGCAGGGCTAGTCCACAGGGCTAGAATCAGGTTTCCCTCCTGGAGGAAGCCAGCCCCTGTCACCAGGCCAGGCAGGGGTCTCACAGTGCGGATTGGGAGTGTGTTTCCTTTCCTTCCACGTTCACCAGCTCCCTGGACTGTTGGAAAACGTGCTGATCAGCCTGACCTTTCCGACTCCGGCAGTCCTACTCCCTGTGCGCAGACGCAGAGCCCTCGGAATCTGGCTGCTTCTGAGTGTCCCAGAGGGACCACCCACCCCTGCATCCAACACCCCCGACGTGGGCAGCAAGCCCGGCTCATCCGCCAGTTGGGACTGGCTGTGAGAGCCCTCGGGGTGGCACCTGTGGCCCTCGGCCAGCACCCACAGGGCTCACCAACCTGACCCCCCAGCCGGGGCCTCGAAGGCTGCGTGGCGCTGAGGCCCGCAGTGGGCGCGGCGTTTGCCGGGAGGCTCTCCGTCATTGCTAATGAGCGCTGGCAGCAGCCCTGCGGATTAGGGCTCGGTGGGAGACGCCGGCTCCGAGCCGCCGGGCAGGCAGGGCCGCTGGCTTGCAGGGCTGTGTCATCCTTGGTGCTGGAAGAGGCCACGGCAGGCACAAAGGGCTTCATCTCCCCAAAGCAGAGATCATGCACCGGGGGCAAAAGGCCACTTCTCCTCTTGCTGGGGGCCGGGCTGTGGCCGGGAGCCCACGACTGCCCGTCCACCTGCTCCTCACCCTGTGTCCCCGTGCGCCCACTCGTCTGTCCACACATAGGCAAGCTAGCTCGCCCTGTCATTCAAGGACAAAAGCATTTAGAAAGTAACTATGTGAGATGACAGATATATTGACCTTCCAGATAGCAACCATTGCACTATCTATATCGCATCTCTTAACATCATGTTGTAAACCTTAAGTATACACAGTAACACTTATTTAAAAAGAAAAAGGACCAAAGCATTTAAGTGATGGGCGCTGAGGTTTCCAAAGTGCCCCTCTGCTGCCAGGGGACACCTATGAAGTATAGGGGGGAAGAACAACTGCCAAGTACAAACAGCCCATAATGGTCTCAGCCAGACTGCCAAATTGGCCCCCGAGTGGCCCAGTCTTGGCAGCCACTGAGCACATGCGTGAGCTGCGTGTCATGGAAGCGAAAAGCATGCCCTTTGGAACCAGATGTTAATAATTAAGTTTAAATCCTGGTTCTCTCCCCTTCCTCTTCATATCACTTCCCAGAAAGCCTCAGTTTCCCCCTCTGTCAAATGGGAACAGCAGTACCCATCTTCTGGATTTTTGGAGGACTCACTGATCTGACAGCAGCCTGGCACTGCCCATGTGCAAAGTCTGCCCTTGGCTTCTCTTGCATACCTTCCTGGAGGCTGTTGGTGGGTCGAGGGTGGGTGGGAGAGTGAGTGGATCCTTCCAGGACGGGGCGGAGTGAGAATTGAATGGAGGAGGGCAGGATTATCCAGAAATCCAAGGCCCTGGAGTGTGGGTGGGGGAGCCACCTTATAAAGGGCTTCAGACTCCATCTGACATCTTTCTTTTCCTTGAACAAATCCCCCCCGGGGCCAGTTTCAAATCAGGTTTAATCTGGTATCTGCAAGTACAAAGCCCAGAACTCAGAACCGTCAGATGTGGGATGTTCGGGCCTCTGAGGACAGGCCTGGCTCCCTCACACGCTGCCCCCGGGTCGAGGCACCCTGACAAGTTTCATTTTCCGGCTGTCACTGGCACCGCTGGAAATGGGTGTCTCTGGCTTCTGTCGGCTGCCGGGGAGTTTCTGCTGGGGAGCTGAGGGTTGTGCTGCTCATGTGTCTGGATCCGGATTTCACCCGGGAGGACGGGTGGCTTAATGAATAATGAAAGCTGTGCTCTCACACGGCGGCTTCTCACCGCGCCCCAGGAACCTGGGGCTGTTCAGCCCCGGCTAAGCGAAGGGGAGGCGGCGGCAGGCGGGCCGGAACCTTGCAGGGCTGGGGTCTCCGGAGTCCACACCAGTTTGCCGGCATCTTCTCGGCGGGGGCCAGCTCTTCTCCGGAAACATCAGGACTGCGGGCGTTTATGGCAGTAGGTGCTATGTTGCAAATGGGATCTAGGCAGACCTCTGGCTCTTCTCTTTTCCCTTGTGCCATCAGTTCAACCTACTTACAAGGTGGTGATTTTTACTTTGGTTTTAGAATTGGTTGAAATGGAACTTGTCTGGCATCTGGGCACATGGGATCCCCAACTGTAGTTTTCAGAGTGTGGCCCGTGGATTCACCTCTAGAACATTTGTATTTATCGTGTTACATTCAAGCCATGCTTCCAGGAGTGATTTGTTGGCTTAGGAGGTTGATGACAAGCAGCACATTCATTATTTCCACTGGCATCTTGTGGACAGCGACATCGCAGGCCCTGCCAGAGGGCCTCTGCTTCCCGGTGGGGCATTCTGGTGGCTTCCTGGGGCATCTCGCCCGCTGGTGGGGAGGAAGGAAGGGTGCAGAGTGGATATTTTTCTGCCTTTTGCATGTGGACACAGAGCCAGGGATCCAGGAGAGAGCAGTGTCCCTTGACGTCCCCAGCCCCCCAATAAGCCCTCATTGGAGAAAGAGTGTCACTGCAATTCAAGTGACATGAATCGAGCAGAGACTAAATAGGAGCTTGAGGTTCAAAGGTCAAGAAGTCTCTGACCCTCTGGCTCAGAGGAGAGATGCAATTCAGATATAATGCAGGAATCAGCAACGACGGGGGTGTGCCCAGAGCATTGTTAGTACTCGAAAGGGAAGAGCAGGACAGTCCAAGAAGGCTTCTTGGAAGGGGCAGCACCTGCCCCGATGACTTCTGGGAGTTTGTGTGATTCCGAACAACATGAATAAGGAAACTGCAAGGCCCAGTGTTGCTGGAGGGCAGGGCCAGCGACCAGACCCTGAGGGTCAGCGGGAACCAGCCGTGATGGCTAGCTCGCCCCGACTACCCTGCAGGAGCTGGAACATCCACTGAGTCCTGGGTCACCAGATCACCCTGGCAGGTGATTTTGCAGGAGGTGGCCACAGGGATACCAGCAAGGTATCCACAGAAAAGGGTCATCACAAACCCAAAGTGGGGAGGGAAGGGGCGGTGGACAGAGAAGAGGGACAGATCTGGCATCTTTAGGAGGAGGAATTGCAAGATTGGCTGGGGGATAAAGAACAGGTGGGGAGAAGAGGGAGGACTCTTCTCTAGTGAGGACAGCGAGAGGAGGTGGAAGGTCCCCAGAGACGGGTGACAATTTAGCTTGAGCCTTGCTGAGTCTATGGTCCCTGCTGGGCGTCCAGACATAGATGTCCCTGCAGGGCTGGGTGCCTGGGTCTGAGAGGAAGCCAGCAGGGACTGAGGAACCACAGGGTGGAGAGGATGGTTAGAGCCACGCCCGTGCAGCGGTCACCAGCAGGAGCCTGGGGGTGGGAAACGAGGACAGAGGAGAAACGTGCCCACCCCATGCCACTAGGAGATTAGGAGAGTGTGGGAAAGGCCACAGAGCTGGGAAGTGACCACAGGTGAGAAGAATTGCAAAGGTCAAGGATGTTGTTGGGTGTTTCCCTTGCAATGTCAGGGTTCAGGACACTTTGGGGCTGTTCTTGATAGAGTGGCACTGGGGGAAGACTCCGTCTTGGCCACAAATTAGGAGGCCCTGTGAGCTGAGGCAGAGTCCCCCCTGCAAGGTCTTGGACGTCCTGAACCACCAGGGCACTCGTTTAACTCGAACATTCCTGGGCCTCAAATTGAAAACCGCTGGCCAAGAGCACTGGGCTGGAGCCAAGTTCCATCTTGAGGAGGCACACCTGCTGCCCAATGTCCCCACACCGCGTGCGGGATGATCCTTTTCAGTGACGGCTCAGCTCACCCAGGACCAGGCCGCGGGCTGCAGGCACCTTACGGCTGCCCCGGCCCCAGCCCTGGCCCCTTGCTGCGAGGCCAGGTCCATGTCACCTGTGAATAATCCGCACACATCCTGCTCCCCCGCCCAGCGCTGCCTTCCCAAACGAGCCCCTCAGCCACGTTTCCAAGGAGACAACGTCAATCTTGGTTGTCCAGCGTGGTCTGGAAGCTGGCATCAGGGAGGATGCTCCTGAGATTGTCTGGAGAACTCATGGGACATTCCGTCAGCCCTTGAATTGCCAGCCGGTGCCTGTACATATGAAATATTTATTTATGCATAGTTCGAGGGGTGGGAGAGCAGAGTGGTTTAAATGCGCAGGCTCCAAAGGACAGCTGCTTGGGCTCGAGTCCCACATCTGCACTCCCCACCCGGGCAGCCCTGGGCAAGCTCCTGAATCTCTCAGGGCCTCAGTTTCCTCATCTGTAAAATGAGCAGATGACAATGGTAGCACCCACATGAGATGGTTGCAGTGAGGACTAAAAGGGGTGAGACATAAAGTGCATAGGACTGCGGTGATCTCGGTAAGTGTTAGCTGCTGTCACTGTCGTCATTGCCAGCAGCAGTGGTAGCTGCAATGGTGGCAGTGACAATGCTAGTGAAGGTGGGGGGCGGCTGCCCCACCCCAGAAGGTCCCCCCCAACAGGCTTCAGTCCTGTGTCCCTTGCTCAGCTCTGAAGACAGGCAAGACACCGGGGCAAGCGCTGGAAATATTAGGATGGACGAGGCTCCGCGTTCGGCTGTCCACCCGGCGGCCTCCAGGGGGACGGGCTTCATTGAGACGGATTAGAGAGAGCGGACGCCTCCCTCCCCAACTGGCTTTCAGCCCGTCCCTGGCAAGGGGACGCTGGGTAATAGATTGAGAGAATTTAGATGAAATTAGTGATGCCCAAACCTTGATCGCTCTCCTAATCAGGTGATGAATGTGGCTCCCACCACCTGGGCCCACGAGGCCTCCGCCCGCCTTGCCCGGCTCTCCGTGAGCAGAATCGCAGCACTGGGGACTGTCCGCTCTCTCTTTGTGCCGTTTACTGGCCTTTGTCTTGCTTAATGGTGGGGAGCTGGAGCGTAGCTTCCCATTAACTTTTATGCTCTCCATAAACAGTCTGCTTGCCTCGCGACGGCAGCGGTTCCGCTCTGTTCCGGAGGGTTCTCCAACATCTTGCTCCCGGCCAATCTGTCTCGTGTGTCCCGGCCCGCTGAGCCCCAGGTGTGGGCCCAGCTGGGCCTATGGAGGGACGGGAGCTGGCGTCTACATTTTGTTTACTTTTTGCTTTTTCCTGCAAGCAAAGGCCCGGGCCTGGGCTGCAAACCTCCAGGCGGAAGCCCAGGGGGGTGAGCTGTGCCTGGGAGAGCCTGGAGCCTGGGGCATGGACGTGGCCTCTGGGACAGACTGGGCGAGGGAGAGACATGGGAGGACAAGGGTGGGCCAGTAGCCAAGGCCCCCTAGGCTTGGAGTGAGGTGGTCCAGGGAAAGCCACCGTGGGAGGGAGGTAATGTCCCCAAGCCAGGACTGCTTCTAGGACTGGGGGCAGAGGGATGTTTAGTTTGAAGATGGACGTGATGGTGGGGACAACCTGGCCTTGGAGAATCCTCCCTGTTTGCCTCAATCAGCAGGTGACCTTGACTCAGAACTTTGTCCCAGAGCATGGATTCTGACTGGCCTCCCAGCCTCTACTCTGCCCTCCACCGAGGAGGGGGACAGACCTTCTGAAAAGCAAGTCTGATCCTGTCAGGCTGCTGGCTTCACATCCTCGCATGGCTCCCTCCAGTTCCCACACCCTGACCTGCAACCTCTGTCCTCTCCCCACTCTAGCCCCAGGGGCCTCCTCTTATATCCTCAGACAGGCTCGGCCCCTTTGTCTCTGGGCCTCTGTGTGCAGGTGCGCTGTATCTTCACCTTGCTGAGTCCTGCTCCGCCGTCAGCTCTGAGGGGTCAGTTCCTCCAGGTGGCCTCCCTGACCCGGTGACTGGCTCGCCCAGGCCCTCACGCCACTGGAAGGTCGGGGTGGGATGGCTCTGGCTCCTTCCCCACCATAGCTGGTGCCGCGCACAGAGCCAGGCACGTGGCAGGCCCACGGTGTGTAGGTGCCCACCTGGATGGCCGAGTCCACAGCTGCACCCCCACCCCGTACTCGGGGCCCTCGGCAGGGGTGGAGGGTTGGGGGAGTGGGGGGGTGAAATTGACACTTTTCTCTGGCTCCATAGGGAATGAAAAGTGCGTGGTCTAAAAACAGCAAAATTCTTTCTGGAAAGCCCCCAGCGGGCTGGGTGCAGGCAGGACATGGGGTGCCCCAGGGGTTGGGGCAGAAGGATAAGAGCATCAGGTGTGGCCTTTAGCCAGGAGCTCCGAGGACTTGCCTAAGCCCATGATTCGGTGGCTCCTCACCAAGTGACCTAGAAGCACCAGGGTTCCAGCAAGTGATGGAGGATTTTAACTTGGTGCCTTGGCCTGCAGGTGTGGAAGGTAATGAGACTGGGTAGCCGTGGAAGAGCTGTCCCAGCCCCTGGGGGACTCAGGGAGTGGACGCGTGCTCCCTCGGCCCTGCCAGGCTGCCAGAAAGCTCTGGTGACCTGGCAGGTGTGAATCCTCCCAGACACACTCTCTCTACCTCCATCTTCCCCATCTCCTCCCAATCTCACCTAGAACAGGGAGGCAGGGCAGCGGCACAGTGGTGAAGCTCCGGTTCTCAGTCAGACAGAAGCAGGTGAGAATCCTGGCTCTGCCCCCTTGGGCAATTACTTGCCCTCTCTGAACCTTGGCTTTCTTGTCTGTAAAATGGGTTTATAGGAGCTCCTACTTCATAAGTTATTTTTGAAGCTTAAATGAGAAAATGGAAAGAACTTAGCATAGAGCTTTGCAGACAGCTTAGTCTGCCAGTGATGGGGTTAAGGGTAAAACAGGGTCAATTTGCTGGGCCTTCTAAGAGGAAGGGAGACTTTGCTCATTTTGGAAGCTGCAGTATCACGGGTGTGTGAGCACAAGGAAGAGTCTGTGTCAGTCCTGATAGGGGGACAAACCTGGCTTGCTCCCTCTGACAGTGAGACCAGCTGCCTCTTTGTCACTAGAACAGGGCTGATTATAATAACAGCTTACATATTTTAAGCCCTTACAGGCACAGTGGCATTTGGGGACTGCATCAACTTGTTTAATCCCCACATTGCCCTCTCTGGTGTTTCCATTTATGATCCCCATTTCACAGATGGGGAAAATGGAGCAGAGGGAGGTTAACTAGGACCCCAAATCACATAGCTAGTAGGTGACAGCTAAGCCAGGACACAAACCCAAGCAGGATGGTTTCCAACTGTACCATCGCTACATTGTCCAGCAGAGGAATGGTCAATAGGGGTCATCTCGGCTAGTAGCTCCTGAGTGGAGCACTGTGCTGAGAAGAATTTGGTCTGTGATGGATTAGCAATGTCTGCCACGCGCTTAGGAAGGAAAGATTCAGCTCTCTGCGGGCCATTTATTCATCATCAACCACTCAGGCCACTATTGACATTTGGGGCTAAATCACTCTTTGTTGAGGCAGGTGGGGCTGCCCTGTGGGAGGTTTAGCAGCATCCCTGACCCCTGTCCATGAGATGCCAGTAGCCACTTGCCCTGCCCCACCTGAAGTTGTGGCAATCCAAACGGTCTCCAGACATTGCCAAATGTCTCCTGGGAGGCAAAATCACCCCTAATTGGAACCTTGCACTAGAGCAAGCAGGGGTGCAGGGTAGGCAAAAGAGCCCTGAACTTGGAGTCAAGAGCACTCTAGGTGTGGCTGTGCCACCAACCAGCCTGTCACCAGGGAAATGGCACTTCACCTCTCCAGGCTTGAGTTTCTTAATGTGAACAGGATGAAATAGATGGTCCCAAAGGTTCCTTCTAGAAGTTTATATGATTCTGCACTATGGTTCTCCCTCCCTCACCCAGCCCTTTCAATTAAAACTCTCGGGTTATTGGAGCATAACTTTCCAGAGACCTGCAGAGGCAAATCAGCAGAAAAGCCTGGAATCTGCAGAGAACTATTTCGCCCCTTAGAGCTCCATGTATGCTCCTCATTAGAAGAAAGAAAGAAAGAAAAAAGCAAAGAAAACAAAAAACCCGACCGTTGGTACTGAGGTTTCGTGCAAGCAGCAGTTATCAAGTAGATGCAAGTAGAAAAATCACAGAGACAATCACCGAACACCCATTTCCCCGTGTTAGAGGAGAAAACGAGCTATTGGTTGGGGAAATCTCCCCGGCTCCATGCAATTATGAATCTCGGCAGGAAGCCTGGAAAATCCCCGCGCTCTGGAGCAAAGAGGTAGAGGAGGCGTGAGGCTGGCACGGAGGGTCCTTGAAGACCTTGCTGAGCCAGATGAGGGCTGGTGAGGAGGCGAGGGGGCGAGGGGGCGAGGGGGCGAGGGGCGGGGGGTGGGCTCCAGAGCCATCTCCAGGGCCTTTGATGAAATGGCACCTCTGGGCAGCAGCCTTGCAAGGGCTTGGTTCATTGGCTGCCAGCAAGTAGGAAGACTTTTAAAAATCAGGATGGAAGAGAAACTACCATTTCTGGGGACTCTTCGCCCTGCTGGCCACACGGGGTGCCATTCTTCCTTGTGGCAACTGCGTGAGGCCTATGCATATATCGACACAGAAACAGAGATGCGGTGAGATTGGCCAGCTGGCCCAGCGAGTGCTTTCTCAGGACACCCGTCAGCCCCTCGTGTCACTGAGGCCTCAGGACATGGGTGGCATAGCTCCAACGTGGTGGCATGGGGCTGGTGCTTAACATTCCCGTCCCCTGATACGACATCCTGCCTCTCCCCTGAGCTCTGTGGGCTCCCTCTGGGGAAGCTGTGCTCATTTCTGTGTCTTGCAAAGTGTGGCAGACCTGCCTGAGGAACGAGGCAGAGCCTGGGCTTCTGCGCCCACGGGAAGCGGGTTGGAATCTCCTCCCGGTAAAGGCGTAGCTGGTTGGGGGTTGGGTTCTTCTGGTTGCAAGCACAGAAACCGCCGACTTCTCCGGCTTGCTCCCCAAAGAGGATGTTATTGGAAGGGTGTGGAGGGGTCCGGAAGGATGGGAGGGGAGTTTCACAGCCAAGACCCAGGAAAGGATGAGCCAGCAGCCTCTGTAGCTGGCATCATGGACCACTTGGGAGCGCCCTGTTCGTGAAATCCCCAAGCTTCCTTGGCCCCTGGTCTCTTCTGTCTCTGATCCAAAATCCAAACTCCCAAGGGAGCATCCGATTGGTCCGGCTTGGCCAGAGGTGTGCGCAGCATCCTGGCTGGGGATAGGCCATGAAATGTGGCGCTGGGGAGGTTCTGTGTGAGGGACTCGTCCCCAGAGAAGGGAGCTCCCCATGGACACGCCCCAGAGAAGCACCAGGCCCCAGGATGGATGCCTCAGTTTACCAGACTGACTTTGATCTCCAGGTTCCAGGTTTCTAGGGGGAGTTTGGAGGCAGAAATTGATTCCCTCCAATTCCTGAGGGAAGACACTTAAACCAGAATGGGTCCCCTAGCTGACTTTGTGCCAGAGCCCAGCCCCATCAGACCAGGTGCCATTTGCCTTCCACTGCTGGGGACAAAGGTGACTTCTCTCCAAATCCTCCCCTGCCCAACTCCGGCCCGCCCTGTGGTGGGAACACCCTCTCAGGCCCCATGGCCACCAGGAATGCCAGAGGCGAGAGGGGCCCTGGAGGTGGAGCAGCTGCCGGGCTGCCTGTTCCTACAGGCGAGCACTGCAGGAGCAGACGCGGGGCCGGGTCGCCGTGGGACCCGTTCTTTTCTGTCGGGTCAGAAACCAGGCGACCTAGGCCCAGCGCTCCTCGAACAGGCTCTGTGACCTCGGGAGTGAGGGGTGAGGCAGGCTGAGTCCCAGGAGCCTGACGCCATCCCAGTGACACCCCTCCCCGGCCCTTGTCCTCACAGCGTCAGGGGGAGCGACCAGGAGAGAGCCCGGCGGTCCTGGTCTCCAGGCAGCTGCTCCTCTGGGACGCTCAAGGCCCAGGGTGGGGCCCTCCGCCCGTGGCAGCCCAGATGACACCCCCCACCCGGCTGGGAAGGGACTCCCAGACATCTAGAGCTCCCTGCGTGAGCTGCGAGGAGTCGTGAGGAGGCTTTCCGGCTTCAGGAAAGGCCATGGTGTGATATTCAGTCCTTTCACTGGACACAGCAGCCCCCCTACTTTTTCTACCTCACAACCCCCTCCCCTCCCGACACACGTTCTCTCCCAGAAGCCCACTCCCCAGAGGTTCCTCTCTGGGCTTTCTCTCTGCCGAGCTGCCCTGTGCCAGACCCTCTCCCGCCCTCCCGAGGCTGCCCCTCACCCGTCCGCACTGACCCTCATTCTTCAAAACCCACAGCCCTGCTCCTCCCTCCCAGCAGAGCGGGTGCCGGTGGCTCTTCTGTTCCAAGGCAAGGTGTCCACGCCCCTTCCCGGCTAGGTCGGAGCTCTCCCAGCCACATTCTCAGGGCCTGACATCAATAAATAAATACTGGATGGAAAGAAAGAACAGGCAAAGAGTGGAATGGAGAAACAATGTTTATGTCAAAAAAAACACACCAGAGCCCAGAGGGACCCGAGGCCCCTCGATGACTCTACGCTATGGCTTTCAAAACAGGCGAGTGCGGAACACTTCCAGCAGGCGCTGGCAGTGGGCGGCGTCACCTGCCCAGAGAGACGTCCCAGGCTCCCCTGCCCAGGCACTTGGCCGTGCAGGGCACACGGAGGCCCCTCTCCTAACTCCTGTTGGAAAATGGTCTGGTCTGAAGGCAACTCCGAGGAATGAGGGGTCGAGAACTACATATTCACCCTCACGGCATCGTCATGACTTACCCTTCTCAAGGTGCTTTTGACCAACACGGGTCTCTTGGGGTCTCACTTCAGCTCTGAAGGGCTGTAAAGATATTTCCCCCATCATCCGAATGAGGAGCAGCTTTCCCGACCCCTACTCTGCAGCCCAGGCCACATTCCTCGGTGACATTTGGTCTGAAACTCTGGACTCTCCCTTCAGAGCTGTTTCCTCGGTTGTCGTTGAATGCCAGAAAGCCCCAGAAGGCGGAGGCCATGTCTGTCTTGCTCTCCTCTTGTATTCTTGGTTATTGCTATAACAGAAACGCGCCAAAATGCATAATGCGTGAAACGTGATAGGACTTGATTTCCTGCTCCCATAACAGCCTAGCATCTGCCCTCCCCAGGGTGATTCAGGGACCCAGGCCTATCTCATGGCTCCACCATCCCTGTGGCAGGTGGGGGGGGAGTGCAGATGGAGGGCACCCCCACTGCTCTCGAGCCTTGACCCAGGAACAGCTCACATGCCACTGGACAACTCAGTCATAAGCTGCACCTAGCTGCAAGGGAAGCTGGGAAATACAACGTAGCCGTGTGCCCAGGAACAAGAGGGAATACATTCTAGCAAGCAGATACTCCACCACATCTCTGAATCCCCAGCATCTAGCACATTGCAGGTGCTCAATAAATACAAGCTGAATGAAGGAGCTGAAGGCCCTAGGGGCTTAACAGGGTCTCGCAGAGAGTCACTAACAGGCCAGGAGGCTAAGGTGCCCCCAGAACATCCAGCCCAGCCGGCACTGCCTCTCCATGCCTGGAGTTTCTCTGCAGGAGAGGTTCCTGGCAGCCTGCCACTGCCACTGGAGACAGGCCAGCCCGTAGGAGACGCAAGCGTGCCAATTGGGAAATCACAGTTATTGGGGCTTCTTTGGAGATAGGCCTGGAAGTGGAGGACTTGTTGGGGGGGACCCCTGAGAAGGGATTTTGCAAAGCAGGAGGCGGAGCGGGGTGAAGGGTTGAGGAGCCTGGGGTGGTGACATTAGCAGGGACACTGGCTTGCGTGCACGACCAGTGCATTTGCTCCTGACCCCGTGTTAGGGGTTAAATTGCACCCTCCCCCAAATTCTCACATTGAAGTCCTAACCCCAGTACTTCAGATTGTGACCTTGTTTGGGAAAGTGACTTTACAAAGGAAATCAAGTTAAAATGAGGCCATTAGGGTGGGCCCTCATCCAGTGTGACTGGTGACACTGTGAAAGGGGAAATTTGAACACAGGCGCATGCACGCAGGGCGAACGCCACGTGGAGAGAAGACAGAGATCGAGGTGATGCTTCTGTGAGCCAGGCAACGGCAGACATTGCCAGCAAACGCCGGAAGCCAGGTAGAGGCGTGGAGAAGACATCTCCCTCACAGCCCTCAGAGGAAGCCAACACCATCGACTCCTTGATCTCGGACTTCCGGCCTCCAGAAATGTGTGACGACACGTTTCTGCCGTTAGATCCCCCAGTTTGTGTTAAAGCAGCCCCAGGAATCTCTTGCACCCTCCCTTTCTGTGCTGGAATGAGTGTGGCCAAATCACTTCCATCCTAGCCTCTGGTCCCTCATCTGTAAACACATCTAGGGACAAGAGCCAGGGTCTCCACACCAAGGGCGTCACTGGCCATTGCCCTGTGCGGCCTTTCTGGGTTTCACACCTCCCTGGCGCCTCCACCCCCCGCAGCCCCCTTTAGGAATGGCACCCCCAGGGCCTTCTATCCTCAGGTCTATCCCTGTCTGAGTCCGTTCAGGCTGCCCTAACAGAATACTCTAAATTGGGTGGCTTACCATGCAACAGAAGTGTATTTTGCACAGTTCTGGAGGCTGAGAAGTCCAAGACCAAGGTGCTGGCAGATTCGGTGTCCGCCAAGGCCTGCTTCCTGGTTCATAGGAGGGGCCTCTGGCTGTGTCCTCCCATGGTACAAGGGCCAAAGGAGCTCTTTGGGGTCTCTTCATCTCATTCACGAGGGCTCCACTAATCACCTCCCAAAGGCCCCACCTCCTAACACCATCACCTTGGGGGTTGAGATTTCAACACATGAATGGGGAGGGCACCACCACTCCAACCACAGCACCCCATGGAGACCGTTCAGTAAGGTCCCAGACCTTCACCCCACTCCCAGCCCTTCTGCCTCTACCTCCCCCGTTGCTACCCTCCCCAACCAAACCAGGCCACCTGTGTTTCTAGAACCTTCACACCTTTGCTGCCACTGTCCCCTTCATTCATACCGTCCACCATAGCACCTCCACTCTACACCTGGCACCTCCCAAAGACCCCAGCCTTCCCCCACAGCCAAGATCTGCCCTCGTGGCCACACCCCTCTCCTCCCCGAGCACTTGCTGTCCTGCCAGGTGCAGGGCCCTGGATCGCCACCCCCTGCTCGAGTGTCTCCACCTCCTAGTGAAGGGTTAATCCAGTGCGGGCCCAAGAGTCTGATCATAAAGAGTTCCGGGACCCACCCAGCTGCTCATAGGTCTGAGAGCACACTGCCACCTTCTCCTCCCAGTTGTGTGTGAGGCAAGGGCCCCGACTCTGAAGCCAGGTGGCCTGGGTTCAAATCCCAATGAGGGCGCTTAGTAGCAAATGGTGTTAGTAATCCCGTCTTCCCAGTGAGTTAATAAATGTCAGGTGCTTATAACAGGGCCTGGTGCACAATAGGTGCTGAGTACGATAGATATTCGCTGTCACTCTTCTCGTGAGGACAGCACTCTGCCACCTCACTAGTCAGCCTGGCCGAAGCCCTGCCACCCCTCTGTTCCCCACCTCCTCCACCAAGTCCCAGGTCATTTCTGGGATGGTCTTTGTCCTCCTGGAAGTATACAGCCCCCCAGTCCTGCTTGGCTGTCCCCTTCCTTCCCATGCGCAGTTGGGGGATGGGCTGGGGTGGGGGCCAGGCTCTGAGCAGCTCTGGGACACCCTGCAAAGAGGCCGTGGTGGCAGGCGGTCAGCTGAAGACAGGGTGCTCTGAGCTCCTATGGTGGCTCCCTCAGAGACACAGTCGTGGTCCATCAGGCCCTTGGACCAGGGCTGTGACCCAAGTAAGAATCTCATTTCACAGTGTACAGGTGAAACCTCTCTAATCTGGAGACGTGAGACGGCCATTTTAAATTACAACAGAGTCTGAATCAATAGCTCTCTCGAACCATAAACATCCTCTGCTTATGTTGCGGTTCCTAAGACGATCGGAACGAGGGCAGGCAAGGTGTTTGGCCCGTGTGGTTCTCACCCTCACCTCCTCCTCTGGTCTGTGTGGCCCCGGCCGGCGTTCCTTCCCGGCCCCCAGGCTGAGTCTGGGGTTTTCCCTCCTCTTCTCCTCTTGACCTGGGAGGGCGGGATGACGGGGAGCCTCGCAGGGGTGTCTGTCCCCAGATTTGGGCTCCACACCTTCATCTCAACTTTGAGCCCAGCCACGAGTTCAGGACAAGTGTCCATGACCTGAAATGCCTCAGGTCCCTTCCCCTGCCTTCTAGCCCACAGCACCTCCTGCCATGTCCACAGCTGTCCCCCAGACTGGCAGCTCCGAGAGGGCCAGGCTCTTACTCGGGCTCTGCTCGGCACATCGCTGTGTGCTCTATGAAAACGCTGCCAGGGAATGAGTGAATGAGTGAATGAATGATGAGCAAACTGAAGATCTGTTGAGGGTGAACGGATGGTGCATGAGTGAACAGAAAAGGTCCCGCTTGGTCTCGTATTCCGCTTGTGCCTTTTGCTTTATATCCACGATCATCCCACCCTAGGTCGGAAAGGGGCCTGGCGACTGGGGCCTCCTTCTCCCTGGCTGTGACAGCCCCAGCCGATCCCCTTCCCAAGGCGGGAGACCCCCGCTGCCTCCCCTTCACCGTCGGGAAGCCGTCCGGACGCTAACCCGGCGCTCTTGGTTGCCATCTGCTTTCGCTTCCTGTTCTGTCCCGGGCAGGACCACCAGCCGGGCCACCCCTCTGCGGGTTCTTAGAAAAGCAGGAGCATCATGGCAGTGAGGGGCGAGCTGGACAAGGATTCAGGAAGCGGGTTTCAGGCACCGCCACTCCACATGCACACCAGGTGCCCCTGAGCCTCACTTTCCCTCTTCTGTCAAATGGGGCCAAAAAGATTTTTGTTCCTCAGCGTAGTGTAGAATGTCTGATCGTTCTGCAGAGACACTTTTGGGTCTTTTGTTATCCCCAGGCCTCCTCCCTGCATCTTCAAGGGAGCATTGGTGTAGGGATGGGATGGGCTGAGGCGTGGACCGTGCCCAGCACCTTGGCCGCCGTCTCAGCCTGCCCGGGGCTTGCGTGCAGGTGGTGTATCTGGGGTGGCCAACCTAGGGAACAGGCATGGGGCAGGGGGAAGCCAGTGCAGGGGACGTTCTGAGTGGAGTTGATCATCACCTGGCTTGGCCTTGCCAGGACCCACCCCTTGGGAAGCAGTGGGGAATGGACTTCAGATTGGCCCATCCAAGGGACAGAGTTTGGGAACATTTATCCACCAGCTCCCGCCCTGTCCTCCATGGCTCATAGGTGGCCCCGGGGGTTGTTAATCCCCCGAACTTCCAGACGCACGTGCACAGGCGCAGAGCTCTCCCCGCCGGCAGCCTGCTCAGCGCCGGGGGCAGAAAGCCAGAAATAATTGGTGCGGCTGAGTTGAGGTGTCAGCAGGTTGCACCTGCATGGAGGTGGCTGCCGCAGCCGCGAGCCGCTGGGGTGAAAGGTGGGCTGAGAGATACCGGGGACACTCTCCATAGGTGACCCTGGCAGCTGTTAATGTTTATGAGCATCAAATGAGGTGACGCTTATGGAAATGCAAATGATGCAGGGTTACGTGAACGACTGCCATTATGAAGTCGCCCTCTGACAGTCTTTCCTCCAGGAGTCCCTTAATTACAACGGGCCTCTGAGGTGGCCCATTATGGAGGCTTATGTCAGATGCCAGCGCCCCCTAAACGGCTTAAGAGTGTGACCCGCCTGCCCCGGTTTCCCCAGAACTCTCCTGATTGTAACGCTGGAAGTCCTACGTGCTAGCCTGAGCCCAGGGCTCACACGGGGATGGTGTTTCTGGGGCGGCCCCCCTCCGTGTCCCAGGGGTTGGTCACCCGACTATTCTTGGGGGCTTAACCCCAGGGCATGACCTTTACAGAGGTGCTGGGGGGAGAGGAGACTCGGGGGCTCACCCAGGAGAAGCCAACGCGCCACCCACCCGCCTACCTCGGTTCACGCCTCGCCCAGCAGCTGAGCGCCTCGGTGGGCATTTCAGACCCGACACCTCATCCTCACCTCGCATCAAAGAATCCAGTCTCTTAAGTTTCTTTTACTGGTTCATTTTCAGACATTGTAAGAAATTCAGAAAACACAGAAGAGTGTAAAGAAGAAAAATGTAGGAGTCCACTTGCCCAAGGCCTCTTGGCAGTGGCTCCGGGTCATGGTCCTCAAATTTGGCTCAGAATAAATCTCTTTAAAATTAAAAAAAAAAAAAAAGAAGAAGAAGAAAAATGTAAAGATCATTCATTCACCTGTCGCCCAGAAATAAAACAGCGGGCACGTTTGGGGCTGTTTCTTTCCGGACACTAACGCGACGCGCGGCGTGTGAGCTGCACGCACGCCCGGGCCGCCTCTCCGCAAAGCAGTCCTGGAACCCCGGCGCGGGCGGCTCCCTCGGGCCGACTCCTGGGTCTCACAGATGAGGGAACAGTCTGCCCGAAGCCGTGTGACTAACGAGGCCTCACTCGGGTAGTTTCCTGACCCTCAGGAAGGCGATGGCCGCAGCGCCTCTGGGAGCACAGGCCAGCGACAGCCCCCCGCCCCCTCCCCAGCGCCTCAGTGTCCCTGCCGCACGACCACCCCCAAACAATTAACCACCCTAAATATCACGTAATAGATAACACAGCGAACAGCCAGTTTGTGGAGCGAGAATACGTGTGAAGTGGGTTGGAAATGGTTTTCTCTCTTCTCGCATCAGCCATTAATTTCCTCCCTATTAAATGCCTTAGGCCAACACTAACAAAATCAAATTTGACAGGGATAAATGTGACGTCCTTAGAGCTAAACACCCCACGCCACAAGAACAGACTGGGGGGGAGGTGAGTAACTCTTGAGAGGAAGTCCCGGGAGGCCGAGCCCACGGTAACACCAGGTCCCATCAACAGAAGTGAAGCGAGGGGACCAGGGACGGGCAGGGGCGGCGCCCGCGTGCCTCGGGCCGGTCGGACGCGGTGGCCTACACTTTGGGCTGGCGGTGGCAGCTGTGCTTCGGGCACCGAGCGTGGCAGCAGGCCCAGAGGACGGAGCCATCAGTGAAGCAACGGCTGAAGGTGTTTGACCTTTCAGGGGAAATATCCCAAAATCTTTGCTCTTGGGGCGGAGAACAATCTCGTTCATGCTCCACGAGGCCAGAGACAACTCGTGCTGCTCTCCTCTGCTGGCGTGTTGGCCATAGCTGCTGACAACAGGTGTCCTTCGAGGGGCGAGTGATTAAACAAACAACCGTGCACTCGTGCTGTGGATCCCGCCCAGCTATAACTCGGAACAGACTGCCAAAGCACACGACAGCTTGGATGAATCCCGGGAGGGTTACGCCAGGCGCAAGCAGCAGTCCCCAAAGGTGACATGCTGTATGATTCCATTTGTAGAACATTCTCGAAATGACAGAGCTACCGACATGGAGAACGTCTTCGCGCTGCCTTGGGTCAAGGAGGGAAGGAGGTGGGAGGGAAGTGGGCGTGGCTGCGACAGGGCCACGGGAGGGGTCCAGGTGGGGACGTGACCGTGCAGGCTTGAGTGTATCGGTGTCAGTGTCCTGGCTGGGCTATTAGACTGTCGTTTCGCAAGATGTTTCCGTTGGGGGAACGAGGTATAGGGGGTGCTTGGATGCTCCCAGTATTATTTGTTACAACCGCATGTGAATCTGCAGTGATCTCAGGAAAAGTGTAATTTTTTTTAAAGACGAGGACCTCACATACGTGTGTGTGTGTGTGTGTGTGTGTGTGTATGTAGACAGGTGAACATACAAAGGCAGATGTGGGAAGACATATTAATAGCAAACTTAGCGTTCTTCCGCTAAAGAGCAAATCTGAAAAAGAGATTATTTACTTTTTTCTTTTTCAACCTCTTCATGTTTGACTTGTCCCAACAAGCATATGTGACTTGGTAATTTGTTGAGACCCATAAAGTAGCTAAAAAAAAAAAAAAAAAAAGGAGTGTGTGGGGGAGGGAAGGAGTGGTGGAGAGATCCCCAGCCCTTCCTGTCTGGGAAAATCCTTATTCCAGGTCCGTGGACATCTGTGGTGTGGGACCAGGAATGAGGGAGGTGTGGGTGGCCCTCGCTGGCCTCTGTGTCCCCACCTCTCCCCCAGGGGTGCTGTTCCTCTTGCTCACAAACCCTCGTGGTCCTCCACCAGTTCAGCTGCTCATGAAAGAGGAGAGGACGGGTGATTTCTGGGTCCAATGGCAGCAAACCTCCCCTAAGCCACCACCGTGGGCCAATAATCATCTGAAGTGACTTTCAAGTGTTCCCTGTGGGATTCTCCTGAGATCTCTGGGAGATAAGGGCTGGGTGATGCCCATCCTGCAGATGGGGAGACCGAGGGGTTTCCCATGTTGCTCATGCTGCACAGAGGGTGCTGTCGAAGCGTGTCCCCCTCAAGGCTGCCCCTCTGAGCCCCTCGCTCTGTCTCCTCGCTGTCCCTGGCCAGGCCCAGCCCACCCACGTGGGCTTCAGGAAACAGGGCTGCTACTGAGCATCCCAGTACTTTGGGGGCAGCAGCTGAGGGGGCCAGTGGAAGGGAGGTTTAGGGACAGCCGTCTGGTCACCAGCAACTTGGTGACCGGGTGGCAGAGCAACCTGCTGCCAGCTCACCGGGGACTTCTCCCGATTGGAAGCACAGAGACGGACGTGCGCCTGGCGCAGACCTCGCTGCCGAGACTGTGCTCCTGACCGACTAAGGCCAGGGGGACGCTTGGCAACCACTTCAGAAAAAGAATTGGCCCCAGTTGGAAACAGTCCCAGCATGGGCCACCCAGGTCAGGAGGCTGACCCGGCCATGCGGGGCCTGACTGGCACAGACAGAACATGACAGTGACACCCTGTGACCGTGCCCCCTTCCACTGGTGTCCAGTTCTGTGCTGAGCATTCCCAGACTGCAGGGGAGCAGAGGATGGACAGGGGGTGCTGAATGGAAGATTCTGGAAGGGAGGACCGGCCTGTCCTCCTGCAGTTACTAAACTACCCAGGGGGTCCTGCCTCCCACCCTGTGAGGGCCCCTTCTCAGAGTAGAGAGGAGAAAACCAAGCAGGACATGGTCTCAGCCCTTCTAGAAGTTTCTCACGTTCCATGTAGTCTTCCTTCAATCACATTGGGCTGAGGGCCTGGACTCTGCACCAGCTGTGCGCCTTAGGAGGGATTCACGGAGACTTTGGTTTTAGAGAGAGAAAGACTCAGACAGGCAGACTCCAGCCCCGCCCTCGTCTTTGCGGCCTCACTGCTCTGCCTAGAAGGGCCCTGCGCCCCCTTCCCAGCCGGCAAATTCCTTGTTGTTTTTCACGATGAAGCTGAGAGTCCCCTTGGTAGGGGGTCCCACGTCCTGCTTGCTCAGGGCAGCTCTGCTTAGCGGCCCTTGTCCCCGCAGTTATTCAGGGAGTGACCCTTTACTCTCCTGGGTGTCCAGACTTGGACCGCAAGTGATACCGTCACCTCTGGGGAACATCTGCCCCTGTGTGCATCCTCTGTGTGTCTCTCTCCAGTGCCACCACCAGACTGGGGACACTGGAGCCGGCCTTCCTCCCCTCCCTGTCCCCGAGGGACAGCCTCGCAGGAGGGATGGGTTTACGATGCTCTTTCCCTCTCATTCCCTCCAGGGATCTACAAAGGACACTGCTTCCGGATCAACCACTTCCCCGAGGACAATGATTACGACCATGACAGCTCGGAATATCTCCTCCGTGAGTGTCTGAAGGCCCAAAGGCCTCGGCTTCCTTTCCGTGTGCGGGGGGGGGGGGGGGGGGGCGACAGGTGGTGGGTCGGCAGCTGGAGGAAAGACGGACCTTGTGGGCGTGGAGAGGGCGCCTTTCCCAGGGGCCGTGGTCACTCTTGCATTCACAAGCGGCGAGTTCCGAGAACGGAAGAATGGAGTTTTGTCCAACACCACGTGGCACGCTGGGTGTCCTGGTGGGGTCACTTGGCTGAGGGGCCCATGCCCTGGGGAGACCGAGAGCAGAGGATGCTGGGCGTGGCTTCGCTCCTCTTGGGCTGCTGGGCGTGGCTAGCTTCGGAGTTGCTGATTGGCTGGGGCTGGGGCTGGGGAGTGAGGCTGAAGGTACAGGCATCCCTGAGGGGTGTGGTACCCCCTGCACTTTGCCCCGCCAGGGCTGGGCCTGCTCACCCCTCCCCCGCACACTCCCCAGCACTCCAGCCCTGGAAAATCAGATAAAGTCACACACCAAGACAGCCTGGTGGGGTGCTGGGCAGCCGAGGCAGGAGCGGAGGAGGGTACAGGGGCAACCTCTGATGGACTTAGGGGCCCTAAGTCCTTCGTGAGCCCCTGACCCTGCCTGGGTCCTGTGGCTGGGTGGGGCTCCCAGACTGCAACCTGGAAGTCACAGCACATGCTGAACCCTAAAAGACAAACCCAGCCCCACACCCTCAATCCAGATCTCATCCCTGGTCCTGTGAATACCTCACTGGGAGGAAGGAGGGAGCTGCTGCGGAGGAGGAGGCTGGAAATGGAAAAAACAGCCCCGTTTCGAGGTCATTTTCCCCTTTCACGTTAGCCGAGACACAAAGCGCTACTCCCAGCGGCACCTCTGGGGCTCAGGCCAGCCTCGTTTATGGGGAATCGATACCAGCGCCCTCGGAGGGAGCACAGTTCACTCCGCACCTGCTTGTGCATCGTTTTTCCTAAGAGAAAGGATTTTGATTCTGAGTCATCTGGTGAAACAGAACAGCGTGCGGTTCCCATGGAGCCTGGGGCAGTGTCAGGCTGCTCCGGCCAGGCCTGGAACTGGAAATAATTTGCCCAGAGCTCTGCCTCATGTGCATCCTCCCATTACCTTCTCTTCTTCCTCTGGCCTGTCCTCTGGTTCTGCTTACCTTGGGCCCACCTTGAACCCAGCAAATGAGATTCCCACAGGGCCGGCACAGAGGGTTGTGCGCGTTGCATACTGCACAACTCTAGGGATGTCACTTGCGTGGATGAAGGTATAAATGATGTCCTTCAGGTTGTGCAGTGCGTGGCCTACACACCCATCCACAGTGGGCCTTGGTGCTCAGTCCAGCTGAGGATCGACTCTGTTGGAAACCAGCCCTAACTCAGAATCTGCCCTTCTTTGCCCAACCCTCACCGACACCCAAGGGTTCGGGCCACACCCCCAGCCTCCCAGGGCTCAGGGCAGGGCAGGGAAGGGTGGACTGAGGGTCTGCAGGGACGGACAGGGAATGAGACGCTGCAGGTCCTCAAGGAGGCGCAAGGCTGGGAGGGCTGCACAGTGACTTTCCCAAACAGAATGAAGGTGACAGCACAACAGCAATTAAAGCTCATTTGGGAAGGACATGTTCTCCGTAAGTGCATGCAGTGGGGAGAGCAGCCGGTTCATTAACAAGTCCAGAGATGCCGACGGAAGACACAGGTTGATGGCTTTCCGGCCTGTGGCCTCCAGCTACTGGCGGAGTTGGGGGCTGTCGGGGCAGAGCAGACTTTTGGGAGGGAGGTGCGTTTCTACCCAGTGGCTGCAGGAACCGAGCTCTGCATGTGTCTCTGATCAGCCTTTACCTCCGGAATACAGGTGCCCATGAGCTGGAGCTGGGAGTCGGGGGAGGGAAATAATTTTTGGAGAAAGGCCAAGGACATGGCTACTATGGACATCCTGTGTTTCCCAGGCCACCGGGATTCTTAGTATTCCATCTCTGATCTCTGTCCGTCCAGACTGCGGACCCCAAAAATATGTAGAAGCACAGGAGAGGGAGGGATCTCTGGGGGCCGATGTGTGCAAGGGGTGAGGGGTCATGAGAATTCATTTATTCACTCATTTAACAAGTCACTGCGGGCCCACGACGTGTCGGGCACTGTATTAGACACGTGGGACACAGCAGCAAACAAAACAGCGCTCTGCCCTCATGGTGTTGGCATTCTGGGGAGAACAGGTGTTCTAGAGAAGGTGACAGAAGGTTCCATGGTGGGGCTGCCCACAGGAGAGCCGTTTCGGGGGCAGCTCAGCTGTGCAGGTGGCCCCAGCCCGGGCAGGTCCAAAGCTGTGCTGCTCACACCCAGCCTGTGATAATTGAGAAGGAGGTCTCCTGTCAGCCGCACGTTCTGGAGCCTTCCAGCAAAGCCAGGCTGGCGCTCTTTGTCACAGGTCTTCCTGAAGGCCCCCAAGCTCTCGAGATGCTCCTGCTGGTCACAGGACTCCTGCAGAGTCACAGCCCAGGATTCTAGGAGGTCACTACCCCACATCCTGCCTGTCATCTCTTCCCCGGGCCTGGCTGGCCAGAGGGGTCCCACTCATCTTGCCTGGGCCTGTCGCCCCTTTCCTGGTTCCACATTTCCAGTTAGGTGGATAATTTCTGTGCTACATACTGCCGGTGTCAGGGCTGCTGGGAGTCCACAGTGTACCTGAGGGTGAGTTAGGAGGAAGTGTCTGGTCTCCAAGTGGACAAAGATCCTCACCAAGGTTTGATGTGGCCAGCAGGGCCTGGGCTGGACTTCAGCCTCATTCATCCCTCAGCCACCTGCTCTGTGCCCAACCTGGACCACTGTCCATGCCTGGGCAGATGGATGGCTCTGAGGAACTGGTCTCCTTTCTCTCTGGGCCCTCTGACCTGTCTGCAGAACGAGGGCACTGTGGCGGGGTGAGGGGACTGATCCCGACTTTTCTGGCCAGCACGGCTCAGAGGCATGTCTCAGAAGCACACAGGAACCCTCCTCCCAGAGCCCGCTGCTGCCAGAGGCAAAGGGACGGGGAGGAGGAGGTGCCGCAGAGAAGAACTTCATTTAATGTCCCCAGACAATCCGCTCTCTGTGAAGCAGGCACACACGGGTGGGTTCGCAGAGAAGGGGACAAATCCTGCCTTCAGGGGCTGAGGGGCTGAGACCAGCTCAGCTGGCTCAGGAGGGTGGCGCCTGCCAGTCCTCCCCGGCTCACTGTCCCCTGCTTTGGCCACCAGGAGTCCAGGCAGCCGGGATCGCCACTGGGCGGGGGAACAGCAGGTGCAGGGGGTAGGGGGGAGCTGGGCCCAGGGCTGGTCCTCGTGCCCCTTCCCTGCCGGACCTTCCCCCACCTGACGCAGAGGATGGGGAGCCAGAGCCCCCGCTGTGCACTGCGTTTCCTCGCAGTGACCTTCTGCGGGTGGGCTCATCTCCCAGCGCTGCCACGAGGAGTGACCACAGCTTGGGTGGCTTAAAACAACAGTGCAGAGGCCAGAAGGCCAAAGTCAAGGTGTTGATGGGACCCTTTTCCCTCTGGAGGCTCCAGGGAGGACCTTTCCTTGTCTCTTCCGCTTCAGGTGGCCGCTGGCTCTCTGGGCTTGTGGCAGTGTCACTCCAGCCTCTGTCTCTGTCTTCACACGACTCCTCCCCTCTGGGCCTCCTCTGCTGCCTGTGTCTCTTCTTCCTCTAAGGACACTTGCCATTGGATTTGGGGCCTACCCGATCCAACCCAGGCGAGCCCATCTTGAGATTCTTGACATAATCACATCTGCAAAGGCCCTTAATCCAAATAAGGTCTCCTTCACAGGTCTGGGGGTTAGGACATGGACATATTTTGGGGAAGCCACAGTTCAGTCCCCTGCAGGTAGGTATTGTTACTACTGTCCCCAGGTTATAAAAGAGAGGGCGGAGGTGGTCACTGGAGTCAGCTGTCCCCAGTCAGCTAGTCAGTGGCAGAACAAGGACATGAGGGTAGTTCTGTTGTATATTACAGTCCACAAGTATCCGATTACACCCGGCCACCTCCCCCACGACCTCCGGCAAGTTGTGAGGTTCCACGTCCTCATCTGTCACCTGTCATGATGATGATGATGATGAAGATAAAATGTCACTAGGAAGAGCCCTGTACTCAGCACCTCATACAAGCAAAGCCAACAGCAGGACATTGACGCTATGATGGGCCTCATTCCACAGATGGGAAACTGAGTTTTAGAGCAGGAAGGGACTCACCCAAGGCAACACAGCCAGGATGTCACAGAGCAGGGCCCACACCTAGACCCACCCATGGCCAAAGCCTGTGCCCTCAACCACTGAGACCACTGAGGGCCACCTCCCATGGACATGGCTTCCCAGCCTTCCAGAAGCTTCACGGAGACCATATCCGTGAAAGGGCTCGTGGCTGTGAGGTGTGGCGGGGGCTGCCACGTAGTCCAGTGTTTTTGTGGCTATTATCGTGGCCCTGCTGGTGCCCACGCTGGGGGAGAGGGTCAGCGACACGGGACTCTAGGCCACGCGGTGTCGGGAAGGGAAGCAGCAGACCTGTAGTCACCCACCGTTTGCGTCTGGCCCAGCCGTCCCCACGCCCCCGGCCCCCGCCCACTGTCCGTCTCCAGGTCCTGCCGGGAACCTCAGATCCTAGGGAAAGGCCTGGAGCTGCAGGGCTCCTGGGAGACGCCTGCGCGGGAGGGCGGGCGGCTGGTCTTACTGCGCTCTCTGCTTTGTCCCCTCCGGGCCCAGGCGTCGTGCGAGCCTCCAGCGTCTTCCCCATCCTCAGCACCATCCTGCTCCTGCTCGGAGGGCTGTGCATCGGCGCCGGCAGGATCTACAGCCGCAAGAACAACATCGTCCTCAGCGCCGGCATCCTCTTTGTGGCTGCAGGTGAGCCGCCGCCCGGGCTGCCCAGCTGGTGCCAGCGCTAGGGCAGGAGCTGGGGCCACGCAGGTCCCCACTGCCAGGGGGGCGTGATCCTGGGGGAGGGCGAAGCCAAGACCTGAGGGAGTCGGCCAGGTAAAGACAGGGCGAGGGCCCAGGGCGGGCGTGTGTGGCCGCCGCGCAGGGGAAGCCGAGAAGCCCAGCGTGCCTGGCAGAGACAGCCCTGCAGCCCCTGCCGTCCTCACTGCTCCGAAGGGAAGCCGCACCTCCAAGCCACGCCCACTGCCCCTGGACAGTGTGACCAAGGAAAACCCCCAGAGGTCAGGGTGACAGTGACATGCCACCTGATAGAGACACCTGAATGCGCGCCTGCCACTGCACACGTGGAAGAAGAGAGGCCGGGGGTGGGTCTCACAGCTGGTCAGTGGCTCACAGCCAGTCCAGCAGGGGACCGGGTGCCTGATGGCAGAGCCCTTTCCTAGCTCCTGGGGGTCAGCGGCCCCAGGGAGGTCAGAGGAAGGCGCAGCACGGTCCCTGAGAGGAGAGACAGGAGGCCTCTTTCCAGAAACTAAGTGCAAGAAATGTTACGGAGCTCGTGATTCTTTCCCAAATTCTCTGCCCTTTGCACTGTCCCAACGGTGTTTTCGCTTTCAGAGCATCTTGTTATCTTACACCAGACTCGCCAGCCCAGGAGTGTCATCCCTGCACCTGGTCTCTGCATCCTAAAAAGTCCATTCTTGCCAGCAGTGGCGATCGTGGCCAGACCAGTGGCGGTGGTGCCCGGCCCCCTCTGCCGAGGACCTGGCCCTTGGGCACTTTCTTCTACGCCACTTTAGCCGTCATTTCCTCCCAGCGCCATAAATAGACGTGCAGAGTGTGTGTGTGTGCGTGTGTGTGTGTCTAAGGACGGGGTGGGTGTGTACGTGTGGGGGTGCATTTGTGGGGCGTGTGTTTTGGGAAGGGGAGCGCTGGGGTCTCCTGGGAAGAGGCATGAGCCTCCCTCCTGGCTGGTCCTGTGTCCTTCCTGCCTTTCCCTCAGCCCAGAGCACCGAGTGGTAGTGAAAGGAGACCCCCTCCTCCCCCTCCCCACACTGGGGTCCTTTAACCCATCAGAAAAAGGACATTAGTGGACACCCGGTCAAATCCAGGTTAGTAGTGATGTGCAGGGTCGGCTTCCTCGCTGTGGCCAGTGCTCCATGGTAACACAGATGCTAACTCTAGGGAAACTGAGGCGACATCCACGGGCTGTGTTAGTGACGGGCACTGCCTGACGTGCCCAGAAGCCAGTGCCATGGCGCTGGCTTTGGAGACAAGGACGGCTTCGTTGCGAGACCAGCCAACAAGAAGACAGGGGGCGGGTTCAAACCTGTCCCCCCAGTTTGGGGGCAAGTGTATGGCTTAGAGGGCGAGGGAGAGGGTTTAGGAATGTCGGCTTGGCTGGGTCTGAGAGGGGCCCTCAATCTGACCATTTACAGTAAGGGACGTTGACGTGGGTTCTAACCCCAGGTCTGGGCAGCAGACCCCTCACTTCCGGAAGAGTTCTGACGGTCAGGTTCTAGTCTTCTTGGTTCCGAGGGGAGGGATCACTGACTGGCTCCGGGTGTCATTAGAGGTCAGAGCTTATTCTGTTGCCCATGCCTTGGCTACACATGCAGTTTTTGGCTCTGTCACACATACAACGTAACCTGACACTTTGTTATCAACAGAGTGAGCCTAGTTATGGCTGGTCCCGTGATTACACTGGACTTTCTTTGCAACTTTTGGGCAAATCAGAAATTATCCCCAAATAAAAGTGTATTTCAGGTTTTTCAGTGCATGTTCCCCATGACCCCGTAGTTTCACTTCAGGAACTGCACCCCACGGGTGTTTTCATGTGCGTGTGCAACGCCAGACACAAGCACGTCCAAGGCAGTGTCACAGCAGAGGGCAGGAGCCACCTGAACGTCCCCCAGCAGAGGCCTGGTTAGACATCTGTATGGGGGTGCCCCACACAGTTAGAAAGACAGGGCAGCTCTTTGTGTCCCGATGTGGAATGATGTCACAGATGTACAGTTAAGCGAAAAACCCAAGAATGTTGCGCACGGACGAGCACAGGTATGTGTGTGCACTGGAGAGAGATTCTCCCTGAAAGGACGTAAGAAAGAAGATAACAGTGGCTGCCTTCGGGAGGGGAACCAGGTGGTTACAAATCCGTGTTGTATGATTTGCCTCATTTAGACTTTGTACCATTCAAAATTAAGGACTTCGAGGAGACGTCAGCAAGCAGAACAGGGGAACGGCTGCCTGGTCCCTGCCCTGCTGGTCCAGCTTGGGTCTAACCTCTGCCTCTCTCCCTCCCCGGCCCCTCTCCCTGTTTCCCTTTCAGGCCTCAGTAACATCATAGGCATCATCGTCTACATTTCCAGCAACACAGGCGACCCAAGCGACAAGCGAGATGAAGACAAAAAGAACCATTACAACTATGGCTGGTCCTTTTACTTTGGAGCCCTGTCCTTTATCGTGGCTGAGACCGTGGGCGTCCTGGCCGTAAACATTTACATTGAGAAAAATAAAGAGTTGAGGTTTAAGACCAAGCGGGAGTTCCTTAAGGCTTCTTCCTCTTCTCCGTACGCCAGGATGCCGAGCTACAGGTACCGGCGACGGCGCTCCAGGTCCAGCTCCAGGTCCACCGAGGCCTCGCCGTCCAGGGATGCGTCCCCCGTGGGCCTGAAGATCACCGGGGCCATCCCCATGGGGGAGCTGTCCATGTACACGCTGTCCAGGGAGCCCCTGAAGGTGACCACCGCCGCCAGCTACAGCCCCGACCAGGAGGCCAGCTTCCTGCAGGTGCACGACTTCTTCCAGCAGGACCTGAAGGAAGGCTTCCACGTCAGCATGCTGAACCGGCGGACCACCCCCGTGTGAGGCCCACCCCGCTTGCAGCTCCGGCCTGCCCAGGACGGCTCTTTGTGTCACACAGGAGGGCATGCGATCCTTAAGACGGACGGACAATGAGCTCGAGCCGGACGCGGCCCTCCCTGGTCTCCAGGAGGTGTCGTGGGCTGGCTCCGAGCGAGGGACGCGCCGGGAGACTGGACTCGGGGCTGCGGTAGAAGCTGGAGGCTGCCTTTGTCCCAAAAGGGGGTGGGGGGATTGGATTGATGCCCCAGGGTTTCCGAAATCTCCCAGGAGGCCCAAGAGCCTTCCTGGAGCTGCATTGGCCTTGACCAACTCGGGAAAACAAAATCGAGCCATTATCTCCTCTTGGAAACAAATTTTGCCAGAAGAACGGGGAGTTCGGGGCTTCCCCGCCCTGCCTGGGCGCTGGGCCACCGGAAGGCTTCGCCGGGCACAGGGGGGCTCTGGACTCCCATCAGCTGCTTTTGAACCTGAAGTTCCTGTGTCTTTGAGCCAGAAATGAGGACGCCCAAGCTTGCCCCTCCGCCCCGTCTCGCCCCGTCTCGGGCACTCTGGCCGTGGCCTGTGCTGGCTGCAAACAGTCGTCCTGAAGAGAAGGTTCTGCGGCCAACTGGTGCTTCAGCCTCCGGGCTGTCCTGGGGCCGCTTCCCGCGGGGACTGCGGGGGAGTCTGAGGTGAAGGCCGGGGGCTGTCGCTGGCTCTCCTACCTGCTTCTGGAAGCTTCCACCTCACTCAGCATGGGCAGGACAGACACCCTGACTGGACTTGAGAGTCGGAGGAAAGGCGGCCACGTGGCCTCTTGCTGTGTCCGTCCCCACTGACCTGAGGAGCAGCCCTGTACCCTGAGTGGGGGAGGGGAGGGTCCCAGGGGAGGAGGGTGCAGACCCCTGACTAGGTGAACAGCAACCAAAAAAGAAAAATCAGAGAACAAACATCCATTTCCTGGGTGATCATGAATCGTCATTTACCGCAAGTCAATGCCAGGAGAGCGAGTTCCTTTCACGTCCTCATCTCAAAAAGCCTAGCAGCGACAAGTCCCGCACCTCCTATTATTGTAATTTATTCTGCCACCACCTAACGGGACGCAGTGGAGGAAGTGTGGGTGAAAGGGCCGAGCTGGGCTTTTCTTCCTCCCCCAAGAGGGAAATCTCAGCACTTTGTTCAGAACTGAGGAAGTGGGTTCTGTGTTTCACAGTTTTCCAACCATTTTTTTATTTTTATTTTTTTGTCGTCATCCTCTCCAGAAACAATCAAAGAGCGTGGAAATGCGTCCAGGTTTGGAAGAAAAACTCTCTGGAACATGGAACTTACCCTCTTTTATATAAAACATGCTTTCTAAAGATAAATCATTTCTTACTTTTTGAGACTTCTCGATCAGACCTTGGACGGTCGTCTGTGATCCCAGTAGCTGTCGTACTTGAGAAGTGACGAGCAAATTCTTACCTCAGCCACCTGCTCACGGAGCCCGTGGGCGGACTCGGCCCCTAGGAGTTCAGACCGGGGTCCCTGTGGCCTGGTAACGACGTCATCGTCCTTCCCACCCTCCCTCGCCCCCTGGAGAGGACACGCCCCGTGTGGCGGCCCCAGCCGACTGCCGGGTCGGGTCCGGAGGCCCCCGGGCCCCCTCGGCTCCCGCGAGGTCGGCTTTGTGTGGCCTTGCGAGCATGCAAGTTGCGAACGCTGAAGCCTCAGAGCCTGTGGGCTGCCCCTGCCGGTCGGCCAACCCCGTCCCCGCCGCCACCTCCGCGCCATGACACCGTGTGACCAGGCTGAGGGAAGGGAGCGCCCCCTGCAGACCCCTGGCCCGGCGAGGCCCCAAGACGCGTCCCCTGTTCCTTCCGGGGCAAGGCAGCCTTGCCGTCTGGTTTCGCCCCCACACCCCGCTCCTCCCCCCGCCGCCCCGGAAGTCTCCGCCACTCCGTAGAGAGAGCCGTGTCCCCTTGAGTCCTACCTCCAGCCCAGTCCCAGGCAGAGCACGCAGGGCCCACCCAGGCACCGAGGAAGAGGAGGAGGACGAGGAGGAAGAGCAGGCAGCAAAACCACCTCAGACGCCTTCACAGCCTTTCCCCCTCGCCGGCCTGTCTCAGGGGCCCCGGCTCTGGGTCGCCCCCTCCTCCCGCGGCCCCTCAGACCTGGCACATCGCGCCCCCCGGGAGTGGGGGCCTGTGCCCGCCCCCGTCCCTCTGCCCGCCCCGTGTGTTCCGCAGTTAAGCACCTGTGACTCCTATACCTACTACTGGTTTTGGGTTGTAAGTTCTGTCTTTTTTTTAATTAAATAAAAACATTTTTAAAGTGTTCTCTTCTTGATGTGGGAAGGCAGGGATGAACTCCCATCCAGTCCTTGTGGGCGTTTAGGGTAAACAGTGTCCCTGGGGCTGGGGACACTGTGGACCCTCCCCCCCCCCAGAGAAGAGGGAAGCTGGGGGTGGGGGGAGGCAGACTCTTGTCTGGTCAAGGCTGGGTTTTCTGGCTTTATTCCTGGTCACTGGCCACCTCCCCAGTACCACTGGCTGGTTTTAGGCTTCTGGTCGGTGACCACAGGTGCCTGTTCTCCAGTGAAGAGCTGGAAGACAGATCCCCAGGTGTTCATAGAACACAGGTGGAGGCCCTAAGTCGCCCCATGGTGTTTAAAAAGGCTCGCTCACCAGCCTCCTTCCCCCTCTAAGATTAGGAATTAGAGGAGCCCAAGCACCAAAATGTGAGCTTCATGGCAGCTAAAGCCATGAGGGTGTGGCTCAGGCCAGGGGCCAAATGGGCTTCCCCCTGCTGTCACCGGACCAAGTCACCCAATCCCAGGCAGGGTAGCCAGCTACCACTGCCTCCAGCCACAGAGAGGAGTGAGGTAAGGGATGGAGAGAGGGACCAGAGTGGCCCCTCTGACACTGTGCAGCCCCAGCCGACACCTGCTGTGAACTGCCAGGCTGCCCTTGCAGGGGGACACAGGCTGGATGTCAGCCTTCCCTTCTTGGAGGCTTGAGGAGGGTGACAGTCAGTGACCTCCCCCAGTTCTGCCCAAGCTGCAGCCCAGGGGACTTTGCTCCCAATTGCATGTTGCCTTTGCTTTCAGGACTATGGCCTTGAGTTTTCCTCCCAAGAGCCACAGGCTTTGCTGCTCCTCCTAGAACCAGAAGGCACCAAACTGTTGGGTCTTCTTCAAGAGAACCTGGGTGCCATAGAGGCTTTTCCCACCCCAGTCCCAGCCAGAGTGCGGAGGCTCAATGTCCCTATGTCCCCTGCTCCCGCGGCTGCAAGAGCCACTTCAGCCTTTTCTGACTCCTCTTCCTGGCCTTTAACCTTCTTTCTTCCTACCTGAGACAGGCACCTGGGGAAACCGATGTTCCCAGATGGTCTGAGCCTCCAGGCCCTGGGACCAGGGGAGCACAGGCCTTTGCCTGGCCCCAACGACTGCCCCCCGGCCAAGCTCATCTTTCCACCAGCCGGTAGCCAGTATGGCTCAGAGTTGGCACCTTGTGCCAGAACTTCCGTGTCTCCTGTTTATTCTTAGCCCTGGGGAAAGTCTGGCTCAGTGCAAGCTTTGCAGCCGTTCTGGGTGGCCTCCGTGCCAGTCTGCATTTGGTGACTTGGTACCACCTCTCATGGTCATGTAGTTCAACTGAACACTCTGCCTCCGTGACTTGCAGCATTGGATCCACAGGAAGAGAAATAGATGTTCTAGTGCCCCAATCTAAATGCAGCTCAGAGCATTCCCCCAGTCCAGTAGCCCCCACTCTACCCTGCACAATCCCCAAGCCTACAATGGCCTAATACACAGAAGTTTATTTCTCACTCGTGTGAAGTCCTCTCAGCTGTGCGAGGTGGGGGCGCTCTCTGCTCCACAGGGTCATGCAGGGATTCAGAGGCTGGTGCCACAGAGCCTCCGCCATCTTCAGCACGGGCTTCAAGGGTTGCCCTGGGCATTGACATCCAGTGGGCAGATGGAGGAGAGAGGGAGTGGATGATCTCGTGGGTAGAGGGTCTTGTGGGAGATTTCAATGGACCCGGAAGTTGTGGCTTCACCTTATGTCCACATACCATTGGCCAGAATCCAATCACGTGGTCACGACAAAGAGCAAGGGAAGATGGGAAATGTAGTCTAGCCCAGGGGGAAGGAAAACTGGGGAAGAGCTGGCTCGTCTCAGCCCCCTCATCTGGGACTGTGTCAACCTCTGTGTGTCCTGAGCCGCACCTTCAGCTCCAACATTATGTCTCGCCTTCTCTCAGCTCCAGATGCCCCACCTGTATCATGGGGCCACACTACCTTCTTCCCAGGTTGGAGGAGCCACTTGCTCACAGAGCCCATGGGCAGACCTGGCCCCTAGGAGTTCAGACCTGGGTCCATGCAGCCGGGGCATGATGTCACCCCTCCTTTGCCCCCAAGAGTGGACACATCTACATGTGGTGGCCATAAGCCCTGACTGCCCCTGTGTGCTGTCTGTAACATGGAACCACTACCTTCCAGGTTGGAAGGGCAGGCTTGAGCTCGTGCCTCAACCCAAACAAGAACCACACAATTATTGACTATCATGACCAGCAGGTACCTTAGGAATCATCTTGTTCGGTCTGCTCATCGTGGAAGAAGGATCGAGCACAATGAGGGAGGGAGGGGGATAGAAGGAAAGAAGGAAGGATGAGAGGAAGGAAGTGATTTTTGGAGAATTTTCATAACAACCGTGAAAGGGAGATATCGCTAACCCAGTGGTTTTCAATTGGAGTCAATTTTGCACCGTTGGGGGACATTTACCAATGTCTGGAGACATTTTTGGTGGTTGTGATTGGAAAGGGGGTGCTACTGGCCTCTACTGCGTGGATATCCTCCAATGCACCAAACAACCTTCACTCCACTGCCCCGCAAGAAATGCTCTGTTGCAAACACCAATAACGCCGAGGCTGAGAAACCCTGCACTCATCTGGACAGTGAGGGAAACTAAGGCACAGAAAGCGTGAGGCCACTGGTGCAAGATCACACAGCACATTTTTGGCACTTACATCCAGGCTGTGGGTGTGTTAGGAAAACTGAGTCATTTATTCTCAGCATTTCCTTTCCCTGCAACATGTTTAGGTGTCAGCCTTTTTCCTCTTCGCTTTTGAACCAGCAGTTTCAGAAGCAGAAGTGTGGGGATTTGAGAAAGGAAATGGGAAAATGGCCCCTGTCCTGGGGGAGGGCGGAAGGCATTCCTAGGAGCCTGTGTCCCCGTGTTTGGGAACAGAATGATGACGGAATCCAACCAGACAGGCAGCGGGAGAACAAGCCCAGAGCCTGGCCCAGCGCGACACAGGGACTGTCGGCTCCGGGGAGTCTTCCTCCGCCCACACCCCGGCAGCTGCAGTGAGTTGGTGCAGGGCCAGGAAGATCAAGATCAAGATCAAAACCCAGCCCGGCCTCTGCTCACAGAGGGGCAGCGCTAGGCTGTCACCCAGCCTTTCTCAGTGCCCGTTCCCTCCTCGGTCAAGTGAGGAAGGTGACAGCTCCCACCAGGGCTGTCGAAAGAATGAACTAAAGTTTAAATTAAACAAGGATGCATTCACGAATACCCCAGCTCAGCGACTGGCATTAGAGTGAGTGTTCAAGAATGCTTGTTGACAAACAACAGGCAAGGAGTTTCCCAAAATGGATTGCTCCAGAACAGCCTTTGGAGGCAGCACTCTGAGAGCCAGGCCCATCGGGTGCCTGTGCCCACTGCACTTTGCTTTGGGAGAAACTTGTCGTCCGACCATGTGGCTTCCACCTGGGAGAGGCCCTGGCCACCAGGCCCAACATTGCTGGGGCTCATTCAATTCTACCTGCAGTGTCCCCAGGCTGCTGAGAGGTGGTGGGCAGCCCCTTGGGATCCCCAAACTGTACTGGGTCCTCTTCTGTGTCCCTAATATGGAACCACAGGAGCTGGCACCAAGCAGATGCCTGGGAGAAGAAAGGGGTTCAGGGATGGGGGAGTGGGCAGGGCAGGCTACCCTATGGGGAGCTCAGAACCAGCCACGTGCCTGCAGCTGCCTGCATTGGTACCCAATGTAGTGCCCCTGGCTGCCTGGCCCTAGAGATGAGAGGCAGGAGGAGGAATGGAAGGGAGGAAAGGTTGTTCGGGAACCTTCCAATCCAGAGGGGAAGGTGGGGCAGATATACCTGATGCAGATATTTTTAAATGTGCAGCTTTCAACAAAACTGCTGGTGTAACCTCAGAAACAGAGAAATCTGCAATCAAAGATTTGCAGATCTTTGCCCCAGCAATTTATTCTCAGAGCTGTATGATGGGGGGCTTGAAGAGACCTACATCCTGAACTTTGTCCCCTGACAAGTATTCTGGGAACACATGAACCCCTATGGGAGACCCAGGATCCACAAATTGAATTGTGGTCCATTAAAAAATATAATACCTATACTTTCCTAAATCTAAGATTAATAAATTTTACCTCAAAAAAAACCCTGATATATACAAAAAAGTAAAAGAAGTCTGCCAAAAATCCCACTATCCAAGAGAACAGCACAAGTAACATTTCAGTGCCCCCCCCATGTTGGGGGGGTATGGCTTAATATCTCTGTCCCTGTGCTCTCATCATGAGAATCTTCCCACATCTCTAAATATTCCTCAAAACCATAATTTTTAATGACTGCATAAAAGAGATATCACCGCTTATCTTAATAGTGTCCTATTGTTGGACACAACTCATTTGTTACCCGCAGATCTTAAGTGGTGTCTGAATGCGGCCAAAGTGCCAGGGTGCAAGAGATGCTTTCAGTTAAGATCTGGTGATTTCTCACTAGGAACCTCTGGCATGGCTCCTTCAAGGGGCCGATGAAAAGATCAGGCCTCAGCCGGGAGTGGTGGCTCACACCTGTAATCCTAGCACTCTGGAAGACCCAGGCGGGAGGATCCCTTGAGGTCAGGAGTTCGAGACCAGCCCGAGCAAGAGCAAGACCTCTGTCTCTACTAAAAATAGAAAAATTAGCTGGGAGTAGTGGCACAAGCCTATAGTCTTAGCTATTTGGGAGGCCGAGGCAGGAGGATGGCTTAAGCCCAGGAGTTGGAAGTTGGAGTGAGCTGTGATGACGTCATTGAGTACAATGGGGTGACAGAGCAAGATTCTGTCTCAAAAAAAAATAAAATAAAAAAAAGAAAGGATCAGGCCTCGTTGTCTGCCTCCAAATCCAGCCGGGAGCTTGTCTGCACACACGCACAATGAGTATCTGGGCTGCGAGGATGGCAGCCTCCGCTCCCTTCCCCCACACCCTGCCGGGTAGCCAGTCAGCAGTTTTATGCTGAGTTCCTGTCAGAAGGCTGAGGCTGCTTCTTCCCACCAGACCCCACATCTAGCCATCCTCAGCCACCCAAAATGGAATCCTCCCCCAGTCGGCCAGTGTATCAGTTAGTAGGGCTGTGTAACAAATTATCCCAAAACGTAGTGGCTCTTAAACCACCATCAAATATACTCAAGGATTCTTGACTCTGCTTGACGGGGCCAGGGCCAGGGTGGTTTTTCTTTGCTGCGAGGTCTGGGGCCTCAGCTGGAAGGCTCCGTGGCTGGGGGCTGGAGTCATCTGGAGGTTCATTAACTCACATGTCTGACAGTTGATGCTGGCTCTTGGCAAAGACCTCAGCTGCAGTTTTCAGCCTGAGCGGCTACACGTGGGCTCTCTGTGGCCTGGGCTTCCTCACAGCGTGGCGGCTGGGCCCAAGGGCGTGTCTCGAGAGCAAGAGAGAAAAGTGGAGGTCTCAGCAGTCACGTAACATCACTTTCACTACGCTATAACAAGGGTTGGAATAGTCGAAAGCCCGCTTGGGTTCAAGGAGAGAGGAAAGAGCCTCCATGGGGAGTCCCAGGGTTCTAGAAGAACATGTGGTAGCAGAAACACGGCTGTGTCATTTCTTACAATCTGCCTCCCCGTCTCTCTGGTACCCTCGCCTGGCTCTAGGCTCTTCTCTCCCCTCCGGCCCTCCCTTCCATCCTCCACCTACACCGTTCCCTCCAATTCTCTTCACCGACGTCTCCCCCACCTCCTGGCATTAGGGAAAACATTCCTCACCCAGAGACACTGCTCCCCTGGGCCCTCCCTGGTGAAAGCTACTCGTTCCTGGGCAGAGGTTCCCTGCCAAGTTCCAGTGCAGACGCCTGGCGGCCATCCCCAGACCCAGCCCCGAGGGGTGCATGGGAAAGGAGGGAGAAAGGATCGTGGAACCCAGGCAAAGGCTGGACACAGACACCTAAGACAGATATTTTTAAACTTACAGCTTCCAACAAAACTGCCAGTGCCATCTCAGGAACAGACGTCAGTATTAAGAGCTGGTTATGGGCCGGGCGCGGTGGCTCACGCCTGTAATCCTAGCACTCTGGGAGGCCGAGGCAGGCAGATTGCTGGAGGTCAGGAGTTCGAAACCAGCCTGAGCAAGAACGAGACCCCTGTCTCTACTATAAATAGAAAGAAATTAATTGGCCAACATATATAGAAAAAAATTAGCCAGGCATGGTGGCGCATGCCTGTAGTCCCAGCTACTCGGGAGGCTGAGGCAGAAGGATTGCTTGAGCCCAGGAGTTTGAGGTTGCTGTGAGCTAGGCTGACGCCATGGCACTCACTCTAGCCTGGGCAACAAAGTGAGACTCTGTCTCAAAAAAAATAAATAAATTAAATAAAGAGCCGGTTCTGAATTCAAATCCTCGGACTTGGGAGGGGATGCTGACACCTCCAGACCGTTACCCCTCCCCCTCCTGGGGGAAGCTTTCTTCTCCAAGGCCTTGGGCTGACCACCCTGGACACTTTCTCGTCTCCATCATCTCCCAGCTCCTTCCTGGCCACTCCCTCACGCTCACCAAAGACGTCACCTCTGCCAAAGCCTTTCTCTGTACCCCACGGACTGCTGCCGTCACCCTGAGCCACACCAGTGTCCGTGGGCCTCACAGCTCTCCAGCCCTGCCACCTCCAGCGACCTCCACCTCCAGCCTGGACCTTGTTGTCACCCCTTGCTGCACCCCTGTAATCTTCAGGGCCATCGTCCTCCTCTCTGACCACAGCCCACTGTGCTCCCAATTCCGTCACGCCCTCCTCCCACGACACCTGCTCTTCCACCTGTCAGCTTTCCTGGTCACAGGGCCATCCTAACCGTCTAGGCTGTGGTGGGTCCCCGCTTCACTCACCTGGGCCAGCACCCTCAGTCCCCTCGGCCTCTTTTCCCCTCCGTTTCCATCCTAGAAGAGCCCAGTCCTCTTTCACTCTCGCCTTTCATGTTCTCTGTCCCGGCACCAGCTCTGCACGGTAATGCCTGAGGAAACCAAGTGATTCGTAAATCCGTGCCCGGACGCCCACGTCCCCGTCCCCTGTGAATTTGTTACCTTATGTGCCAAAAGTGGCATTGACGGTGCGATTAAATTAAGAATCTCAAGATGTGGCGGGTGTCCTGGGCTACCTGGGTGGCCCAATGTCACCACGAGGGTCCTGCTAAGGGAAAGAGGGGGCAGAAGCATCGGAGGAAGGGCCGTGATGGGGCCATAGAGGCCAGAGGGCCACGAGCCCGGAAGGTGGCAGCCTCTGCAGGGTAGCAAATGCCAGCAACGGACTCTCCCCAGGAGCTTCCAGAAGGAGCAACTAGGCTGACACTTTGATGTTAGCTCAGTAATTCGTCTAACCACCAGGGCAGGGAGATAATAAATTTGTATTGTTTGAGCCACTGAGTTTGTGGTAATTGGTTGCAACAGCAATAGCCACTGAATGCAGAGCCTGTGTCTATGCACCAGGCTGGGGCTGCCGGCTGCCACCCTCTGTGCCCCCTCGGTGGCACCCCAGTGCCCCTGATCCCCGTCAGCTATTTCAGACACTCCCGACTTCCTCAGGCTCCTCCACTGTCATCTCCAGCTCCCACTCTCAGCCCTGGCGCCACCTCCTAGGTCCCCAAGAAGCCTTTAGATGCTGAGCCTTCCACGCCCGTCCCCTTGGCACGCAGACTCAGACGAGTCCGCTCCCTGGCTCGTCTCTTGCTTGGTCCTTCCCATCCCCTCCTCTTCCTGTCCCAGGCCAACCCTTCCAGCTGAGCCCGGTCACTCCCATCCCCTGCCTTAGAATCCTGCTCAAGCTTAGGAGCATGTTTGAGTCATTTCTACCTTGAAACAGCAAATAAGAAACCTCCCTCCCCCCTTCATCCCTTCCTGGCTCTCCCTCCGTCCCTTCCAAGCTCTCCAAGCTCGTCACCAGAGGGGTCTGCACCTGCTGTGCCCCCTTCCCCGCTCCCCTGACCCTCCCAGCGCACCACAGCCTGCCTTCTTCTTACCTGCCGTCGTGCAAACCAATGGCCACTTTTCTGTCGTGACCTCTGAGCGCCTGAACTTCCTGGCCGCTCCTGCCTCCACGGGAGGCCCCCAGCCGGGGGCTCTGCAAGGACAGAGCCTCTGCAGGACATGTGTCCTACTCATGTTCACAGCCCTACGGTGGTGAGTGTTTGATGGATGGATGGCAATAACAGTCACAATATAGTACTTCCCTAGCTCCATCACTGCCCACCCTGCAGGAAGCGGTCACGGCCAGATTCCTGCACAGGCGCTCCCAGGGTGACAGTCACCAGGGAGATCACTGAGCATTTCCATGTTCCTGTGACACTATTGCTCTCCTGGCTAAGAGGTAATCACCGTTGTCTTTTCATTCTGGTCCACTCAGTGACAAGATGTCGCCTGTTGCTGCCCAGGCGGTGGTGCCTCACCCCCTCGGAGTCCCACGGGGCTTGTCGCGAAGCCACGTACGTCCCATTGTCACTGTATGTGTCCTGCAGGCTCGCAGACATCGTTGCATTTAATTTTCGTTGCAACCCCCAAAGAAAATATGATCCTCCCTCCTGAGTGAGCAAGGAAACAGGCTCAGCCAGGGGCACCATGACTCGAGAGGCACAGGGTCAACAACAAAGCTGGGATCCCGGGGTGACTGTCTCTTCTAGAAAGTGCGTGCTGTTTCCCCAGCAGCTGTGCGCCCCGAACATCTGCGCTCCGGTGCGCTGGCATCCTAGGCACCGCCCGCACAGTTGTTCGCTTAAGCTTTTTCTTCCTTTCTTTCTTTCTTTCATTCTTAAGAAAGAAAGGGTCCCATTTTGTCGCTCAGCTGGAGTGCAGTGGTGCCGTCATAGCTCACAGCAACCTCAGACTCCTGGGCTCCAGTGATCCTCCTGCCTCAGCCTCCCGAGTAGTTGGGACTAGAGGCACATGCCACCATGCCCAGCTAATTTTTTAATTTTTTTTGTAGAGACAGGCTCTTGGTATGTTGCCCAGGCTGGTCTTGAACTCCTGGCCTCAAGTGATCCTCCCACCTCAGCCTCCCAAAGTGCTGGGATTACAGGTGTGAGAAAACACACCCAGCCAATCTTTTTCTTTAAGTTGATGCGTTTTGGTTTGATCTTGCCTCAAAGAAACATTAATAGAAGCATGGTTTTGATACTTCTGATCCAGCAAGTTCCCCTGTTGTTTTGATACTTCTGATTAAAAAAAAATACAAAAGTCTTAAAATAAAAAACATTTGTGCCAGTGCTGCGTGGTGTACAGAGGTGAACGTCGCACTCTGAGAACTCTGCCTGGGTCACAGCCCTCCCTAGGGGCTGCGTAGACGCAGACGTGGCACATAGGGGTCACCCGCCCTGCACTGGGGCCCGTGTCCCTCCCGGAGCCTCACTCCACGCCCCTGCTCAGGGTCGGCTCTGTCCCAGGAGGCCCTGCGGGCCCCTCCAGGACGGCCTTGGCCACCGCAGTAGTTGGTAGACTCCTCAAGGACGGGGAGCACGTCTTCTGCTCTGTGGGGCAGGAGGCGGCGTGGGCCTAAGCCATGCCCCGACGTGGCTGTGACCGTGACCGCGGCCCTGGCTGGCCTGTGTGTACTGGGGCTTCAGGAGGGTCCCCGATACACAGGGAGGGGCCCGCCCCTGTGGTCAGGGCAGGCAGAAAAAGCTTCCGGGAAGAGTGGAAGCTGGGAGAGGGGACTTGCTGAAGCAGAGGGGACTGGGCAGCATGGACGGGACAGAACACATCCCAGGGGGGAGCGAGGAAGGCGGGAGTGCAGCTCTCGCAAGATCGTAACCTGGATGGAGGCTGGTTTTGTAAAAATGAAAGTTCAGATGGAACTGCAACGACCACAAGCCTGTGGCTGGAGACGCGAGGGCTCGGCTCGGCTCTGGTGCTGTTCACCGGGTGATCCTGCCTTGTCGCACCTTCCCTCATGGTCGCCTGTCAAAATAGATTTTGAAGGTTCCTCCCAGCTCCAACCACCAGGTGAGAGTTTGGGCTATGGGTCCCGGCTTCACTAGCTACGTTTACCTGCTATGTGACCTTGGACAAGTTCCTTTATGTCTCTGAGCCTCCATGGCCTCATCTGTAAAATGGGAGCAATAGTTGTACTCACCTCAGGGATTGGCGTAAAGATTAACTGTGATGACAGATAAAGGCTCAGCCAAGTCCTGGTAGATAGTGAGCACTCATTGAGAATGAGTTATTATTACTATTATTATTATTATTGACATGGGAATCTGTGATACCGGGGCTGGTCACCTGAACGCTTCTCCCCTCATGGGCAGAGTCTCTCTGTAACCTGTGTCAACCTGAGGCCAGGATTTTAAAGCTCAAGGCCCTGCCCGGCACAGGGATCTATCCCTGGTGAGGCAACAGCCTCTTGGATCCACACAAAAGAGCCACCTGGTGAGCCGAGAGAGAAGAAGTAGCAGAAGCCAGGCAGGGTGTGGGAGCTGGACCTCGGGTACCAGCCTGGGGGCAGGTGGGTGGGCAGGACCTTTCACAGTTTCTCTGCTGCGTCTGCGCACCCACGAGCCTCCTAACAGTCACCTGTAAATCCACCTGCTTGCTCTTTTTACTTACACTCTTACTTTGTGAATGAAACATACCTGGGGAATCGTTACTGCCCGCCTTTAACACAAGGCAGAACTCAAAACAGCACAATGAAAACCGAACTGTCAAGCCCAGCTGGGTTCTCCATCCTCTTTGAGCTGTTCTTTGTTTCGAAGGGCGGTTTGGGAGCCTTAAAGACTCGCTGGTCCCCAGTGGAGCTTTTCTTCCAGACCCAGCTGCAGGGATGGAAAGGGAATTAGAAAGGAAGTCACGATCTCCAGGTGGGGTCAGAACGGGGTAAGGCCAGGGCTGGGAACCACCTGAAATCCTCCTGCAGTTTGGGGGGGGGCGGGTGGCTTGCCTGAGAGGTGGGCTCCAGGGGCCCTGGGCAGGGTCCCTGGGATGTCCCTAGGCAGGATCCTGGGTCCCCAGGACCCTCAGGTAAAAGACAACTCACCCCCCCTGAGGACCAGCCTGCCCAGCATGAGACAGGAAGGCTGTGTGACCTGTGTTTGCTGGAGTCCCCCTGCCGGGCCAGGCGGTGCCCTGCCTCCTTCATCCCAGAGCAACAGATTCCCACACAGCTGGGTGTCCCTGTTGTCACCTGGTGTCACTCTCACCCCTCCCAACTCAGGAATCCCGAGCTGCCACTCCATGGAGGTCTCAAGTCGCCATCTAAGACCTTGCCTTGCCCCACCCTGGGTATTTCTGGCTCCAAGATGGGAAGAAAGCCCTGAAACCAGAGCAGAAGCTGTCCTTGGTGACACGCCTGGAGTGAGCATTAATAGAAGCCTCCCTCAGGCCCCTGACACGTCTGGGCAGCTGCTCAGCCCGCCCCGAGTCCCTCAGCCCCAAGGCCAGCCCACTCTGGCTCAGCCAGGCACACTAAACTTAGCTTCCACTCCCGGCCCGATAGCCACCGTCACCGCCCCTGCTGGGCTGCCACCTGCACTAGGAGACGCTGCCACCAGACCCTGCCCAGAGCACCCACTCCTCAGCAACTGCCATGTCCCAGACCAAAAAACTGAAGGTCCGCGTGACCCTCTTCTGCATCCTGGTGGGCATCGTGCTGGCCACGGCCGCCGTGGTGACCGACCACTGGGCCGTGCTGAGCCCCCACCTGGAGCACCACAACACCACCTGCGAGGCGGCCCACTTCGGCCTCTGGAGGATTTGCACCAAGCGCATTCCCATGGACGACAGCAGGAGCTGCGGACCCATCTCTCTGCCCGGGGGTAAGGTGCCCATCCCTCTGCCCCCTCCCTGCCTCCTGCCCTTCCCAGTCCCCCTGGAAAAGTCGCCCGTGAGGAGGAAGACAGGTTTCTCTGCCTCAGAACAGAGTAGCCACCCAGCGCTGCCCACCCAGGGAAGAAGGTCTGAACTGCGTGCGCCCAGACCTGGCTTCTGAGAGGAGGGCACTTGTCCCCAGCTATTTCTGTCTTGCTGAGACTTGGGCCATTTCACCCAGAGCAGGGAGCTGGGCAGGTGGGACAAGAAGCTCAACTAAAGAACTCCGGGGCCACCAGACCAGGCGCTTCTGGGCCTGGCCGGGCCACTCTGCCCCCGCACAGACACGCTGGGTGGCTCTGTGTCCTCAGGTTGAAGGGACCCACAGGGCTGGCAGGTACATTCCCCAACAGTCAGGCAGGAGGGGGGACAGGATTGGCTGCAGAATTTACAGGCCTTCCCAAAATGAAAGGCAAGGTTCTTTGTTGCAAATCACTGAGAACTTCAAGACAGTGATGGCATAGCATGAACGCCAGCACGGGCCCCTGTGGGCCCGGGGCCTGCAGCAACTGCACGGTCACATGTCTGTGAAGCAGGAGGTGGCTGCAGATGAGCCGTCTGCCCTTTTCTCAGGACTGTCAGTCCTCAGTGCATCCTCCCTTAGCTCAGACCCTTCAGAGTTACAAAGCCTGTCCTCACTGTCATTTAAGCGTATTCCTCCATTCCCCACCATGTGACTGAAGCACACGTAGCAGGTAAGCTCCTTGTCAAGGCACCTGGCATTAGCGTGACCAAGGCTCTACTCTGCAGAGGTGGAACCTCCGGATTCAGCGAACAGGGTGCACGTGTCAGAGGAAACAGTGCTACTTAAACAGGGGAGGCCTGGGCTCTTGTCACCTGTTTCCCACTATCCCCCTGGATGACCATTCCCAGACATCCCTCCAAGGTGGCGGTGGACCAGGGTGTGTGTGAGGTCCCGCCTGATTTCCAGACCAGGTGTTCCTTGAAACCTGCCCTTCAAGGACACCGGTGTTGAGTCCCCAAAGTCCCTGCAGTCTGCATGCGGGGCAGCAAGCCCACACCCCAGCCTCCCATTTCTCTGCTTCCTCTTCCTTCCCCGGCTTGCTCCAGGGAACCCCAGCCTTGCTCACCCCCACTGGGCCCCTTGAAGACTCGTAAATAACCAGCTGTCTTAGAAACACCAAGTCCTGGCACTGCGGGCTTTGACAGGCGTGGCCATGTGCTTGCAGGGTATCACATAGCCCAGATGCCCGTGTCCCTCGGCCCTCAGCTGCTGAGCACACCCGTAAACAGATGCATCATCCAGCCAACTCCCCTGGGCAGGGCAGGGCATGGTGGGGCGGGGCAGCTTCTCTTGGGACCATGTGTGGGCACGCACTGTTATAGTCCTGTCCACACGTCCTTGGAACCATCCGCCTTTTAAAGTCAGAGTGGATGAGCAAGCAGTGAGCACAGTCCACACAAGGAAGAGACAGGCTGGCAAGAGGTAACTGGACCAGCCACAGGGGCCCAGGAGGCATTGCTTGGCCTTGAGCCTGACCACAATCTATCTCTTTGCCTCCTCATTCTAGGCCAGCCGTGAATCATACCTCCCATACTTGTGACACTGAGCACTACCTTTCCCCAGTAATCTTCCAAAGCATGTTCCTGCCTTTTTCCTCTTTTCTCTGCAAATGGATGTCTTTTTCCTTCCCCACCTGCCCTTCTTGTGCTCCCTGGGACCACTCTTTTCTGGAGTAAGGAAGAGCCTTTATACATGTTCTTTCATTTGACACTAACAACAACAATAATAATAATGGCACACAAATGAAGCTCTATGTACCAAATACTGCTGTAAGTGCTTTACATATATTAACTTTGAATGACATCAGAAAAAAAAATGACAGAGTAAGAAACTTCAAGAATCTTCTTCTCCATGAATTCAATGAGAATGTTGGCAAAAATTGTCAAAATTAACACTTTCAGAACTCTGGAAATTGCAGCAATCCAGCAAGGGCTTATTCAAGAAAAATGGGCAAATTTTAGGAGGACTAGTGAACTTTGTGGTATTTAAACGTGCTCTATTCTCATTCTCCTTCCCCAAGTCTGTGGTAGCCTTGAACACTAACACCCACAGTCACAGTGAACACCAGCATTCTGGTAGTCACTGAAGGGGACAGAACAGGGTTGAATCTCTTCCAAAGCCCGATACCAGGAGCAGTGTCATTATTTGTCACCTGTCTGGTGATTTCTAGAAGTCCCCCATACAAGACTGTCTCTATTTGACCTAACTCTGAGCTCTTCCAGGGCAAATAGTTTTTCTCCCAGGGGACATTTGTTGAAAACAATTAGAGACAATTCTTTAACATCATGGCTGCCTGAGGCAGTACCAAACAGTTGGGACAAACAGTAGGCTAAACAAAAAGCTGTAGCATGAGACATCCATATGTCACTTGGAAAAGCTCCAACATACTCCTGGGAAGCTAGAAGGCCATATGCATGCACAAGGCTGTGCACATGCTCAGGAAGGATCTGAGAAGTCCCCAAGCTCCCACCTCTGCCTTAACTTGAGGCCATATGAATAGAAAGTGAAGGCTAAGGCAGAGCTGTAGACTGCTTATCTGAGTGGTAAAGTCATGCTCCAACATGTGTACAGAGCCTGCAGTGAAGACCAGAAAATATTGGTTCCAAGTATTTTGGGAAATTTTTGTTAACTGGCCACTAAGGTAATTAAACAGAGATTTCAGTGGTCACACATGACAAAGAAGACAGACTTTACAGAATTAGTTCAGAAAAGTCACTAAACAAACAATAGGAGGAACAAGTCCTCAAGAAGGGGGAATCTGAGTTCTAGAGTTGCCACATTATATTGTTTAAAAAATACAAGGCATGCAAATAACTAAAATGGTATGGCCCATATATAGGGGGAAAAGAAGTTAACAGACCCCCTAAAGAAGCCCAGATATTGAACTTACTAGACAAAGACTTTAAATCAGCTATATAGAAATTCTGAAGTTGAAAAGTACAATAACTGAAATAAAAAATTCACTAGAGGGACTCAATAATATATATGAGCAGACAAAATAAAGAATCAGTGGACTTGAAGATAGATAAATTGAGACTAGTCAGCCTGAAGAACAGATAGAAAAAGAGAATGAAGATAGCTGGGCATGGTGGCTCAGACATGAAATCCCAGCACTTTGGGAGGCCAAGGTGGGAGGATTGCTTAAGGCCAATAATTTGAGACTAGCCTGGGCAATATAGCAAGATCCCATGTCTAAAAACAAAAAATTAGCCAGGCATGGTGGTGTGCACCCATAGTTCTAGCTACTCAGGAGGCTGAGGTGGGAGGATCACTTGAGCCTAGGAGTTTGAAGTTGCACTGAGCTATAATCATACTTCACTCAAGCTCAGGTGACAGACAAAAACCCTGTCTCAAAGAAAAAAAAGAGAGAGAATGAATAAAAATGAACAGAACCTCAGAGGTTCCTGGGACACCATCAAGTGTACCGACATATGCATACTGGGAGTCACAGAAGGAGAGAGAGAGAGAGAAAGGAGCAAAAAAGAAGCGTATGTGAAAAATAATGGCCAAATCTTCCCAAATTATATGAAAAAATGTTAATCTATGAATTCATGAAGTTCAGTGAACTCCAGATATGATAAACTCAAATAGATCCACACCTAGACACATCATAATAAAACCACTGAAAGGTAAAGACAGAGAATCTTGAAAACAGACAGAAACAGCTCATTATACACAAGGGTGTCTAAATAAGATAACAGCTGATTCTTCCCAAAAGCTATGGAGGCCAGAAAGCAGTGGGATGAAATACATATATTAGCTCAGCTGATTTTCACAAAAACCTCCATGAAATCTATACTACTATCATCAGGCCATCTTACATGTAAAGAAGATGAATCACAGAAAGGTTGAGTCATTTGACTGAGGTCACAGAGTTGATGAGCTGAGCAGCCAGGATTTGCACCCAGGCAATTGTCTTTAACGTTCACCTTTTTAGTCACTGCATTATACTACTTTACAACAACCCAGTGGGTAGGTTCCCATTCTACAGGTAGGAACACTGAGGCTGAGCATGGTCTTCCCCAGGCTAACCATCAGACAAGTAGAAGTTCACCACCCAAGTCTCAAATCCAGAGCCTCATTGGTTTCCAGTTCCTTCCCACACCCTGCACTGGGCATACAAACACAACTCCTAAAACCTCTGACCCAAGTTAACACAGCGTCCTGCCTTTGACATGGCATGGTCTGGGGGCAGCTGGGGCAGGAGCTCATGCAATGAAGGGGACTTTTCAAGGTCCCATTCAGCCATAGGCAGAATGCTAGAGGTTCTGAGGGCTGGAGTTGTCTAATCTGATTTTTCCACTGTCCCCTAAAGAGACTTAGAAGAATGTTCATGTACAAGATCAACATCTGAGGTCAATTCCAATGCTTCCAGAATGAGCGTAGGGGCTTCCCCAGAAGACTATGTGTCTGAAAGCCCAACATCACCCTCTGCCCTTAGGCTGGTTGAAGTATTGCTTCTTCAGGCCCTGCCTTTTTTTTTTTTTTTTTTTTTTTAGAAAGAAACAGGGTTTCACTCAGGCTGAACTGTAGTGCTGTAGTGGTGCGACCACAGCTCACTGTAACCTCCTGGGCTCAAGTTTCTCAAAATGCTGGGCTTACAGGCATGAGACACTGTGCCCAGCCCAGGCTCTGCCTCTGTAGGGCAAGGCGGCAGCCTGCCCCAGTGTCCCCTTATTCCCTAGCAGGCCACCTTCTTTCCAGTCTTGGTGCAGGGATTGGGGGTGCATGAAAGAGCCGGATGCTCCCCACCCCAAGAACTCCAGGGGCTCCCTTCACCACCCACACGAGCCCATGCTGGGGGCCTTGGCCCTGACTAGGCTTCTCCCCATAGAAGAGCAGTGCTCTGAAGGTCTGGGTCAGGTCCTGGGGATTTCTGCAGCCCGTTTTATAAAATTCTTCAATCAGTGGGGTGGGAGGAGACACAGCCCACGGAAACCACTGTCGGGAGCTGATAAAACTTCTTTTATCAAAAAGCTGAAGACAACCCTGGTATCAATGCAAATGAGCAGCTTCTTCTCATCCCTAAAGCACCGATTCCCTTGGTTTTGCACAAATTAACAGATTATCTTTTAATATGTTAAAGTCTCCAGCTGGCGGTGCAAGTCTCGGTGGTAATCCACAGGCACCCTGCATCCTGCAAGCTGGCCCAGCTACCAAAGACAGATCCCTGTTAACTCAAACTCGGCTTGGAGTTAGACATGGCTTGTTCCAGTTCTCTGCAATCAGCACCTAGACATGGTTCTGAAGAGCTAGAACTTTCTCTCCCAGAATACCTGGTTAACCAGACTCCCTTGTCCAATCAAGAGAGAGCTGAGCTCACCACAGTTTTTAAGGAATAACCCCCCTAACAGTTTTAGATCACTGAGTCTGATAGAAACAGGAATATTTAAACCACCGTAAGCCATTTGCAGAGACAAAAGAGACTGGAGGAACCCCGGAGCTCTTACCGTTCAGATTATCGTCCTGGTATTGTCCAGAGCACTTGCTCCTTCCACCCAGCGAAGGGGCTGGACCCCGTGGAGGCAGAGCCGTGGGCCCTGAGCTTTGTGCAAGTGTGACGGGAACTGGGGTGCGGGGGCGAGGGGCCACCAGAGAGGCAGGGGCAGGCAGGCTCCAACTCTGCACAGGGTCTGCACAGGACTGTCACTGTCCCTGTCCTCCAGACCCCCGCAGGGCCCATCTCAGATGTCCTTCCTTTTTAAGTTGTCCTTGATGCTCAGTTTCCCAAATGCCATCCTCTCTGTCAAAGGGACAGGGACAGGGAGGGAAGGCGCTCACAGCAGGGCCCGCCCATCTGAACGGGACCCTGCGTCCTTCTTGAGTGACGCTGGCAGATGCCTGGCTGGATTTGTCCTGAATGCGACTCGGGTCTGATGCGTCCCCTCCCCTGTGGAGGCCGCCAGGGACCACGAAGGGGCTTGTGTTGTCCGTGTGGCCTTGACGTTTCTCCCAGGTTCAGGGCGGAAGACAACAGCCTTCCTCGTGTGCTGAGTCCGAGAGGAGATGCGGTCACCCGTCCCTCCTCGGGCCCCAGTTCAGCCACATCGGAGCGAAGCTGAGGCTTCCCGGTGCCCTGAGAAGGAATCCCACCCACCGAGTGCCCGCCCCACCCCTCTCCCCCATGTGGGGGCATTTGGTAGAGGGGACAGGGAAGGGGGAACATTGTACCTGGACCACCAAAGGGAAAACATCCCCCCCCCCGAAAGCGCACGGCCTGGCCCCCGCAGACACGTAGCCCAGCCTGTGTGTCTGAGCTAAGACAGGTGTAATCCCAGCCGCTGGCGGCCACCCAAACACCTGCGCCCCAGCAAGGCCCTCGATGGCCCTTGTCTCATGGGCCTCCACTGGGAGAGGTTCTAACTCCCAGAGTGCACGCAGCCAGGGAGGCAGCCGACCGCGAGACACACTCGAACCCAGTCAATTCTGACCACTGAAATTGGCCCTTAAAGAATGAAACAGAAACGGTCCTTTGTCCAGAGGGAGACACATGGAGACTTATGACATAGCACGGGCCATTTTGAGGCAGTGACTCAAGGGAATCTGTAGCTGATAATCTAACAAACAGAAGAGGTTTCATTATGCTCTAAAATAGCACCGGCCACTGCGAGAGAGAAAAGAGCTGCATCAGTCCTGACATCAGCACCGCACTCAGACACCCCAGGTAACGCGGCTCAGAAGGAAAGTGATTTAAATATAGAAGCTCGCAGGGAAGGCTGTTTACTGCAAGGAACATTTACTGCTGCTAAACCAGACTCCATCTCCGGGGGTCATTTCCTTCCTCCGCCTCAAGAGAGGCGGCCACCCTGACTTTGGGGGAGGCAGAAAGCGTAGGAGACCGCGGGATTAGGAGGCAAGTACATGACTGAGGTCAGATGGAAGGAAGATGCCTTCCTCCCAACGCAAGTGATGACTGGCAGTCCTGATGCTTTTGCAGAAGAAATTAGGCATCAACTGCCTTGTGATCGTCCAAATGTAGCCTGGAGGTGAAGAAATGAATTCACAAACTAGACACCATTGAAACTAGAAGAAAAGGCCGGGTGCGGTGGCTCACGCCTATAATCCTAGCACTCTGGGAGGCCGAGGCGGGCGGATTGCTCAAGGTCAGGAGTTCGAAACCAGCCTGAGCAAGAGCGAGACCCCGTCTCTACTATAAATAGAAAGAAATTAATTGGCCAACTAATATATATAGAAAAAATTAGCCTGGCATGGTGGCGCATGCCTGTAGTGCCAGTTACTCGGGAGGCTGAGGCAGAAGGATTGCTGGAGCCCAGGAGTTTGAGGTTGCTGTGAGCTAGGCTGACGCCACGGCACTCACTCTAGCCTGGGCAACAAAGGGAGACTCTGTCTCAAAAAAAAAAAAAAAAAAGAAACTAGAGGAAGAGACATTTTTCTATTGAGGGTCATAGACACACACGAAAGAGAAATCACTGAAGGGCCTCACACAAATGAAAAGCAACCTAATTGAGTTTTTCTAAGAAACATAAAATAATACAAAACAACCCAGTCATCTATTTCCTAAATCAGGAATAAAAAATATTGAACTGTATGCAATAAGCAATAAGACCAAGCTTTGATCTTATAGTATATCTAGTTATGAGAGAGACTGAAGGAGAAAATGGGAGTGAAATTACATTTGAAATCAGTGTGAGCTTCTCTGTGCTGAGCCCTTCGCCTGCCCCCATCAAATCCAGGTTTTTGGTCTGACTGTCCACAGACCTTTGGTGGCTTTTGTGACCATGGGGGGGGGGAGGGCCAGGCGGCTTTCCAGGGAGGTCTTGTCTGGGCCGCGTCTCCAATCACAGACCCCAGGGGTCACATCCAGCCTTCATGTGGAGGCCCGACCTGCATCTTGGTCTTATGGCTTATTGCATACCGTTTAATATTTTTTATTCCTGATTTAGGAAATAGATGACTGGGTTGTTTTGTATTATTTTACATTTCTTTAAAAAACTCAATTAGGTTGCTTTTCATTTGTGTGAGGCCCTTCAGTGATTTCTTTTTCCTGTGTGTCCGTGACCCTCAATGGAAAAACGTCTCTTCCTATCCCATCCAGACGGCCACTCAGAAAAGCCCTCTGCAGGGCCCGGTAGGCATGTGGAGCAGGGGTTCCCAGCCTGCCCCAGCAGCAGAATGTACTGGAAAGCTCTGGGAAAACGCTGCTTCCCAGATCCCAGCAGTGAATCTGGGCCTGCATTCTGGTAAGAAACGCAGCCCAGGATTTTGGTCCAATGCAGGGTTTCTCGACACTCTTGCCATTTCGGGCTGGTGAGTTCTATGTTGTGGGGCCTGTGGTCTGTGTCGTAGGATGTTAGCAGCAGCCCCGGCCTTCCCCTAGTGGATGCCAGGAGCATACCTCTCGCCACCATGATGTCTCAGGGCATGGCTCAGTGTCCCCTGGAAGGCAGAATCAGCCTGGCCGAGAGACACTGTTTGGCCCTTTGTCGATCACGCATCCTGCACGGCCTGACACATGACTAGAGCCTGGGCCTCCATTCCGAGGCGCAGAACCCCGTCGATTCGCCCAGCCTCAGCTTCCTGATGATCTCCCAGCCTCTTAGGCAACTCCAGGATCCCACGGAGATGTTGTCCCAAGGGTCAGAGAAAGACATTCCCGCCCACATGCAGGATTTGGAGAGAAGAGAGCCAGCCAGAGCCCGGCGCGCCCAGCGGGGTGGCGCCCGAGCCCTGTCCCCCAAGCCTCTGCCCCAGCGACAGGCCCCTTCTCCCGACTCACAGGCTGTCTCCTCCTTTGCAGAGAAGAACTGTTCCTACTTCAGGCATTTCAACCCAGGCGAGAGCTCAGAGATCTTCGAATTCACCACTCAGAAGGGTGAGCAGGGACGGAAAGGGGGCCGTGGGGCAAAAAGGGGTTTGTGTCACGTGCCACTGAGTCAGAAAGCCATTCAGCGCCCAGCGAGAAGCAGCCAGTCCTGGTGCATTTGAGTGACGGCCCTGTCACCTCCCCACTCCGGAGGCTCCGAGACAGCAGCCGCCATCTCCAGGTGCCAGAGCGTCTCGGCGCCGGGGAGAGCCGGGCAAAGCCACGTGGCCTGGCAGCGCCTGCTCAGTCCAGTGGCCCAAGGGCAGCTGCCGGGACAGGAGCTAAGGAAGTGGAACGAGAGCTCAGGATGCTGTGATGGCCGCAGGGCGGGCGGGTCAGAGTCGGCGGGACAATCCGAGCTCCTCCCTGGCCTAGAAATCCCTCCCGAGACCCTGCAGGGCACAGGGTGCTCCAGGGGCCACCAAGGGGGGGACAGACCCATGCCAGTGCATGCTCGGATGGCGGCAAGCACTGCGCATGAGCGTGCACACACAGACACTCACACTGACACGCAAACACACTAACACACACACACACTGACACCCTGACACACACACCCAGACACAGACATACATACAAACACACTAACACATACACAGACACACAGACACACATACAAACACACACTAACACACAAACACACTAACATATACACACACTGACACACACACTAACACACACTGACACATGTGTGACACACGGCCACTCACAGGCATTCCACACTGACACACACACTAACACATACACACCCTGACACCCAGAAACACCCAGATACACACACCAATACACACTGATACACATGTACACAATGACAGACACTAACACAGAGGCACTACACACTGACACACACACTAACACATACACACCCTGACACACACTGACACACGTGCACACGCGGGCACACACTAACACAGGCACTGCACACTGACACACACTGACACACACACTGACACACGTGCACACGCGGTGACAGCCCTCGCACGCGGGCCCGCGCAGACGGGCGTGCACCCAGGGCAGGCGGCCCCCAGCCCAGGGCCGGCCTCCTCTCCTGCCGCCCTGTCGGGCCGGTCCCCGGGAGGGTCTGGGCCACGCGCCTCGGGGACGACCCGCGAGGGCAGCGCCGTCTCGGCGGCCGGGGCCAGGTTCGTGGCGCGGGAGGCGGAGTTTGTGGGCGTGGGTGTCGCCGGCCCGGCGAGGGCGCGGGGTCCTGAGGCGCCTGTGTCCGCAGAGTACAGCATCTCGGCGGCCGCCATCGCCATCTTCTGCCTGGGCTTCGCCATCGTGGGCACCATCGGCGTCCTCCTGTCCCTCGGGAAGAAGCGGGACTACCTGCTGCGGCCGGCCGCGATGTTCTACGCCTTCGCGGGTAGGCGCCCCCCCCCCCCCGGGCCTGGGCAGGGGCGTTCCGGGCCGTCCGAGCCACCGAGGTGTCGCCCTCGGCCACTCGGGCCTTCCCAGGGAGCAGGCGACGCGGGCGGAGGACGGGGCAAACTCTGCAGCTCCGCCGGGGCCCCTCCAGGCAGGGCTCCCGCGGGGGAGGCGGTGGTCGCGGCGGTGGTGGCAGCAGCGCGGGAGGCGGGGGTGAGGTTGGGGACGGCGGCGCTGAGTCCCGGCCTGTCCCCAGGTCTCTGCATCTTCGTCTCGGTGGAGGTCATGCGGCAGTCGGTGAAGCGCATGATCGACAGTGAGGACACCGTGTGGATCGAGTACTACTACTCCTGGTCCTTCGCCTGCGCATGCGCCGCCTTCGTCCTCCTCTTCCTCGGCGGCCTGGCCCTGCTGCTCTTCTCCCTGCCCCGAATGCCCCGGAACCCCTGGGAGTCCTGCATGGACGCGGAGCCCGAGCACTAGCCCCGCGGGGCGCCAGCGGCCCTCGGCCCTTCGCCCAGGAAGCCCAGCCCCGGCCCAGAACCTTCCAGAGAGGTGACAGAACTTTTGCCCTGGCCCTGTCCACCCACCCCACGACAGTCGCGGGCTGCTTCCCCTCTCTGAGCTCTTGGCGAGGCTGCGACGGGCTCCTCTGCGAAGAGAGCGAGTGGACCGAGGCCAGACCTCCCAGGCCGAGGGGGCAGGGCCGGCAGGTGGCGGGGTTTGGAGGATCCCAGCCTCCTGTGGAGCCCCAGGCGTCCCCACTGCGCCAGTTGTCTCTGCTGAGCTGACTCCAGGTGTCCTTTATAAACCCCCCAGGGACGACCTGTGCTCATTTGCCAGTTCTGAGTGTTCTCCTGGGTAAATAGCCAGCCCCTCTCTCCTCCTGGGCGACAAGACACACTCTCTCCAGTGAGCCCCGAGAAGCATTTTTAACTGGGTAGAATCTGACTGTGGCTTGAAATAAAAGCTCTCAGAAAACTTGCTTTTTCCTCGCGCCTTGCATAGGAATTGCTCGGATTCCTGGCCGCATAGTCCAAGGGTGGGGGGGCCGACCCTAATGAGAAAGGAAAATATCTTGCCTGGGTATGTTGAGGACTTTTATGGGGACAAGCGGGGAACCCATGTGGCTTAGGGGCTCTGAACTCCAACTTGTATCTGTGGGTCCCGAAATTGTTTGGGGGAGAAACTAGAAACCCTCTGATTAAGTAAGGGTGTTAAAAATAGGAGGGGTTATTTCTAGAATCTGCTGGCATGCAGTTGCCAGCTAAAGCAGCCAGCCACGGGTGTCTGATTTCTGATGCTGGATTTTTGTTGCAAAGAACATCAGGAAGCAGAGCTTAGCAGTCAGGCACTTAGGGCCACACGGAGCGAAGCGCCATAATTTGCACTCTTCTGCCTTCCAGAACCCCGCAGTGTTTAGCCTTCAGAAATGGTAGTTAGACGTGGTTGGCGGATAAGGTCCTTTATTTCCTGCCTTGAATGCCAGAAGTCCCATTTGGACTTTATTCCTCTAGGGCAGGGTTGGCAAACCAAAGCCCACGGCCAAACCTGGCCCACCGCCTCTTGTGTGGCCCACAAGCTAGGAGTGGTCTTTATAGTTTTAATGGCTTCTTAAAAATCAGAAGAAGAATAATATCTCATGACACATGAAAATCATATGAAACTCAAATCTCAGTGCCCATCAATAAAGTTTTATTGGATCTCAGCCACGCCCATTGTGTGGCTGCTTTCGTGACAAGAGCAGTATTGAGTAGTTGTGAGGGAGATCTTCCTGCCTGCGGAGCCGAAAATATTTACCCTTTGGCCCTTTATGGAAAATCTTTGCTGCCCCCTATTCTGGAGTGAAACCGTCGCTTACTAACCCCAAGTTGTTTCCGTCTGGAAAGTGAGGGAAAGATACTGTTTGTGCCTTCAACTCGCCTAGAACAATTGAGAAGAAGAAAGCATGAGTCTGGAGTAGCTGGCCAGTGGCCATGGTTGGATTCGTGAAGATTCTTCTCTGGTATCTCAGGGGCCTGGGCTGGTCTTGGAGGGGTGGCAGAGGGGACTGTCCCAAAGGTACAATGATAGAGTCCAGGAGCAGACTCACTCTGGGTAAAGGAGAATGGGGCAATGGAAGTCCCAGGCAGCTGGGGAGTTGGGCCACAGTTTATGAGTAAGACAGATGACTTCGTCCCATAAATAACCACTTGGGAAGTCAATTATTGTTTCATTATTATTTTTACTTTTAGCAGAATCAGGCTGGTGTGCATTTTATATTTTCCCTGGATGTCTATATGTCTGGCCCCCAAAACACTTCTGAATGGAATAGCCACTGAACAGAACCCACGTGGCTTCCCAGAGTTTAAGTCTCTTGGTAGAGACTTATGGAATCTCGATGCAGACCAAAGAGTTGGAGGTGGCTGCCGACAGCCACACATCCTGGCGTCTGTCCCAGCTTCTGCAGAGAAAATGACAACATAGCAAAGCAAAATACAGCCGGATGCCAACAAACAGATCAACCAAACCGATGAGGGAAAACGTCTTTTTCCCCACATCCCCCCATCCGCTATTCACAAGGAAGGATGTCCGGAGTGGGCAGGGGGTCAGCCTCGCCCCCGCTGGCCCTGGCTAGGCCTGGCCAAGGCCTGGAGGCGGGTCCCCTGGGCCTCGTTACCGAGTCCATCCAGGCTCCACCCTGCGTGGCAGCCACTGGCCCAACTACAGAGCAACGGTGCGGTTTGCTCTGAAGCCTGAGGCTGGCCCCCGAACCCACAGAGTCTCACTCCTTGCTGAGCGTGTGCGTGAATGTAACAGTCACCAAACCCCAATGTTCCATCACACTTTACCTTTCTCAGCGTTTTTCTACCCATCCTCTTCCCTGAATAAGGAACGTAGCAGATACAGGGCCGGTAACTAGGACATCAAGATAAATATTTCAGTGTGATGTTTTTCAAAACTGGTGATAAAATACACACAACATGAAATTACCGTCTTAACCATTTCTAAGTATGCAGTTTAGTAGTGTGAAGTACACTGTCATTGCTGTGCAACTGTCACCGCTGTCCATCTCCAAAACTCTTTTTGTCATCCCAAACTGAAACTGTGTACCCATGAAATATTAACTCCCCATTTCCTCCTTCTGCAGCCACTTTCTGTCTCTGTGAATTTGTCTACTCTGGGGCCTCATGCAAGTGGAATCATACAGTATTTGTCTTTTTGCAACTGGCTTATCTCACTCAGCACACGTCCTTGAGGTTCACTCACGCTGTAGCATGTGTCAGAGCTGCCTTCCTTTTCACAGCTGAATAATGTCCCATGGTGTGCACACGGTGCGGCTTGTTTAGCCACGCCGCCATCGATGGGCACTTGGGTTGCTTCCGCCTTTTGGCTGTTGTGACTAGTGCCGCTATGGACGTGAGTTCATGCTCTGAGCCTCAGGTTTCAGTGCTTTTGGATATTATTCTAAGTGCAATAATATATTTTAAAATCAAAATTAAAGCAAAATATCCACAATATCAAAAGTTTAAATAGAGACAGGATCCATATGTCACTGATTTTTTTCCTTTTGTGTCACACTCCTATGGCTGGGTATGGCCCTGGCAGGCAGCCATAATTATCCCCATTGTACAGAGGAGAAAACTGAGGGTCAGAGAAGGGCTTGCTTACCTGGTTAACTGGCACCAGAGCAGAAATTAGAACCAAGGCTGATGGTTTCCTACCTGTCTGACAGGTAGAAAACCGTCCTATCAATCCTCATTTGGCTTCTGCCATGGTTACGGGGGAGTGACCACGAGATGTCTCCCTCTCTTTTTGGCCAACGCATGGCAGGGCCTGCCCAAGCGGTTTGGCTCTTAATCCCTCCTCCAAACTGAACACTTCAACGTACCTCTCTTTTTTGCTGGCTGCCCTAAAGTACAGGGGTTTTAATCACATCCTACTGCAATATTTCCCTGGCTAGTGACTTGCCCCTTTGTGACCAAATATTTTATTTACAAATCCATTTCTTTTCTTTTCTTTTTTTTTTTTTTTTGAGACAGAGTCTTGCTTTGTTGCTCAGGCTAGAGTGAGTGCTGTGGCGTTAGCCTAGCTCACAGCAACCTCAAACTCCTGGGCTCAAGCTATCCTCCTGCCTCAGCCTCCCAAGTGGCTGGGACTACAGGCATGTGTCACCATGCCCGACTAATTTTTTCTATATATAATATTAGTTGGCCAATTAATTTCTTTCTATTTATAGTAGAGATGGGGTCTCGCTCTTGCTCAGGCTGGCTTCGAATCCTGACCTCGAGTAATCCGCCCGCCTCGGCCTCCCAGAGTGCTAGGGTTACAGGCGTGAGCCACTGCACCCGGCCTACAAATGCATTTCTAATGTATAACCCACCCACTTTCAGAAGAGACTAGAAGTGGAGACCAGGTGTTAACATGCCCACGATGCAGAATGTATCTGTCCCACTGGGGACTGGGACTTGGGTGGAGGCTACCCCGGCCACCTGGAGCCCTCACTTCACAGTGTCACCCCATCCGGCCACTGAGGCCATAAATTAACCCCCACAAGAGGCACAGATCCTGCCCGGTGAAGAAAGTTAATTAAGGTCACTGCCATCACAAGGAGTGACACTTTCTGTTCTTTTGACTTTGTTTCTGACAAGAATTTTTGCCTGAGTTGGAGGCCCTGACTTCTTGGAAATTGTCCCCATCCGAGGTTTAGACTTGCCCCTCTCGGCCTGCAGAGCGGCCCCGGTAACCCCACGGGGAACGGGGGGGGGGGGGGGGGGGCGGACTTTGCACAGTCACAGCGGGAGAGCTATTGGCGCTCAGAAAATGCATGTCCCAGGCACTGGCTTGAACAGCCACCCACCCCCCGCCATCCCGGCCAGGCAGATGCGGTCGGAAGCGAATCGATGCTGCGTTTCCGAGGGGCTCAGAGCAACCAAGCGCTGTTCCAAAGCACCGAAAACGTCAGCAAAAACAGGGGCGCAGTTTACTGAGAAGCATCCAAGAGGCAAAGAGGTGACGATGTGTCATCTTCTCCATCTCACGGGAGGAACACAAGGAAAGGGAAACAAGACAGCCGAGGCCCGTGTGGTCCCCAGCAAGTGGCAGCTGGCAAGGCCGGGAACAGATGAGACAGCAGACAAGGCCAGAGAACTCAGGAGAGGCCTGCGAAACCCTTGGCTACCCACACTGTGTGCTGGGCTGTACGGGGGAGGCCTGGAGGTGGAGTAGACAGCTCTAGACGAAGGCTCTGAACCTTCTCTGGGCCTCGGTTTCCTCATCGGCGAACGTTAGAGTAGCTGGCGCTGGGCTGCAGCACGTGTCAGGCTGCTCCGTGTTCAGGTCCCCCAGCCTAGATCACAGCTGTTCCCTGGATCTACTAACACAAAGAAATAGTCCCACGGTGCGGCGGGAAGCATGACTTACACATTCTAAAATCCACCAGGAAATATGCTTGCAGTAAGGTTAACGACGCCAGTTAACCCGTGCCAGGCCCTGGGCTGACCACTTGAGATCTGTTTTCTACCTTAAGCCTCATGACAACCCTGCGTGTCAGCGACTATTATTGATGAAGAAACAGACGCAGAAGGGTCGTGTGTCTCACCCAAGGCCACACAGCTAGTATGTGGCAGAGCGAAGAGTCAGAACCATGTTTTCTCTGCTTCCAGAACCGAGCTGTTGGCCCTTTTGGGGTGTAATATGAGTTCAGTCTCACCGGGTCCCGATTATCCCGGGAGACGAAGGGTTCCCGAAGGTCCCTCAAGAGCTGTGCAGATTGGACTTCAATTTATTCCAACTGGTATGAAAAGCGACGTGCACTTATATATGCTACACGCATCATTTTGGTACAAAAGAGCCCTCCAAAGAGTTAAAACCTTTGCTGTAATTTTCTTCCAAGGAGACTTTAAAAACAAGTCTCTCCAGCCCTTTCTCTCTGCATACATTTCACTTTCTTGTATGTGGTTCGGAGATTAGAATTTTTGCTCTGTACTGGTCGTTGTAAAATTCAGGCCTATGCATGTGGGCTCAGATAAAATGGTACAAGCAAGTATATTCCTGTTTATTTCTATGAATCACAATGTTTGCTTGTGTTGTCCAACCAAAATGAAGTAATATCTGATTCAGATATCAGAATGTATCTGTCTTCCATAAATTCCAATTTCAAATGTGTGTGCTCTTCAGATTATCATAATTGCTCTGATGAATTGCTTTTATAGAAGAAGCTGTTATAAATTTGTATTTCCGAAGTAAATGTACAAAAGTAAAATGCCAATCTGCCTCATATATTTAGGTTCTAACAACGCAAGACTTTGTTAGAGAAAAAGGATGCAGTTGCCTAAAATTCTTGAAAACCATTGACAATCATCTGATCATTAGATGATCTTTAAGATTCCTTCTAGCTTATGTTCAGTGAAGCAAATTATGCAATTAAAACCTATAAGGCTTGGCTGGGCACAGTGGCTCACGCCTGTAATCCTAGCACTCTGGGAGGCCGAGGCAGGCAGATTGTTTGAGCTCAGGAGTTCGAGACCAGCCTGAGCAAGAGCGAGACCCCCCATCTCTACTAAAAAAAAAAATAGAAAGAAATTAGCTGGACAACTAAAAATATATAGAAAAAAATTAGCCAGACATGGTGGCGCATGCCTATAGTCCAGGTACTTGGGAGGCTGAGGCAGAAGGATTGCTTGAGCCCAGGAGTTTGAGGTTGCTGTGAGCTAGGCTGACGCCACAGCACTCTAGCCTGGGCAACAGAGTGAGACTCTGTCCCCCACTCCCCCCCAAAAAACCTGTAAGGCTCAAGAAAGAAAGATCTTAAATAAAGTTCACATTGTTTACCTTAGGGATGGCCATGGAAGGTTCCTGAGGAAGGAAGTCATATCTATGAGAGGTGTCTGAAGGGGCAGAGATCACAGGCAGAGGCGTGAGAAGGCATTGGGATAGTGAGTGTCCCTTCTAAATCTCCCACCTCGGCTTTCATCTTCCATCTAGTGACAAGTGTCTGGAAGTAATTCTCCATATCTCTTCTCACCCCTGATTTACTCTGCATTCCGTTCTCAAGCCATGCGGTCCGTCTTCCACCCCACCACGCCACTCGAACTGCCCTTCTCCTGGTCACCAACGACCTTGCAAATGCCAGCCACATCCAACTCGACCTTCCTGTAGCATTTTGTACTTTTGACTTCTGTTTCCTTCTTCAAATTCTCCAAAACTTCCCCTACCCTTTCCATTGTATGATGTTTGTGCTTCTAACACCTGACCCTTCAACTTTGATGTTTTCTTCAAAGTCTCCTCTCACAGCACAATTTCTAAGGAAACCATTCGTTTCCAGGGCGTCGTCTCCTGTCACCATGGTGACCGGCCCATCTCCCCTGGAGGGTGTCGGATCCAGTGGGCTGCCTTGTTTTTTTGCAGGAAACTTGCTCCCCAGAGGCTCCACGGCCACCCTCAGTGCCTCAGCCCAAACCCAGCCAAAACCCAGCCCGTGGCCCTTCTTAACCAACCTCTGCCTCTCCTGTCGCTCTACACACCTGCCACCCGAGCCAGAAGGTGCTGTCAATTCTCTGACTCCTGTCTTGCTCACTGAGCCAAGCCTTACAGACTCTACTTCTGAAATGTCTTCCACATCCATCCCCTCCTCTTCACCCCCCAGGCTCTCTCCCCTCTCTCTGCGACAGGCGAGCTCGGGCCACCCTGGAGAGCAACGTTTCTCAAACTCGCCCAGCCAGCACGTGTCCCTCACACACAGGACGTCCGTGCCTGTTGGGTTTGTCCGTTTCCTAGTGATGCTGTAACAAATAATAACACAATTTAGTGGCTTAAACTAACACGGATTTATTCCCTTACAGTTCTGGAGGTCAGAAGTCTGAAATGAGTCTTAGGAGATAAAAATCAAGGTGTCCGCAGGAAGGGTTCCTTCTGGAGGCCTCAGGCGAGAGTCGATTTCCTTGCCTTTCCCGGTCTCTAGGGACTGCCGGCTTTCCTTGGTCTGTGGCTGCATCACTCCAATCTCTGCTTCTGCAGTGACATCTCTACTTCTGTGCCTCTGACCCCCCTGCCTCCCTCTCATAAGGACCCCTGTGATCACCGTGAGCCCCCTGGATAATCCAGGATCGTCTCAAGATCATTCTCTTAATCACACCTGCAAAGTCCCTTTCTCCATATAAAGTAACAGGTCCCGGGATTCGGACATGGACATACACTCACAGGCTCTGAGGACTAGGGTGGGGACATTCTGGGAGGACCATTATTCTGTCTACCACATTAATAGCAATGTGTGCCAGGCTAGGCACTGTGCTAACCTAGGAGATAAAGAGGAATAAATTATGGTCTGTCCTTCGGGAACTTGGAGTTCAATGGCAGATGATTTTAAAGTAAAGTGCTCTGAGATTTGGAAGGGTTCCTCGGAAGCACAGAGAGGCGTGTGGCCTGCCCCTTCGAACCTACTGAAACCTACTTACTCTGCAGGGCCCAGCTCGAACATCATGAGGTGACATGTTCTCCAACCCCCTCAGTGCAAAATTAATGTTTCTTTTCTTCTCGTGCCCTTGCCCTTGACACTCTGCTCAGATTCCTAGTACTTACTTTGTTCTGGCAGAGCTCTGGGCTGCACGCCTTGCTGATCATACCCTCTCTGAAGGCAAGGCCCCTGTTTCCTTCAGAATCATCCTAGCAGCTAGAACCTCCTCTACCGCCCCAATCCTTTTTCTAAATCTTCTGCACAGTGCCCTCAGGACATGCTGGTGCCTGGGAGTTCTAGGCTGAGGCTCCTTTTCCTAGAGAAAGTTTTGCAGATTCAATCCCCTTAGTTTTGGAATCAGTTTAAAGCAAGTTGCATAACCTGGGGCAAAAGCAGGGATTATTGGGAGGTGGGCAAGCGAATAGGCTTTATCGCCAGGATTCTTGAGTCAAATCTCAGGGACCACAGTAATTCTTTCTGGGATGAAGTGCATTGAATAAGTGCATGAAGTAGAGTGCTGCCAGGAGCGTGAACAGGCAGGGAAACGTGTGCAAAGATGCTACAGGGAAGAATCAGAAAGCACAGTACAAAGGGCTCTAGAAGCAGGAACGGAGTACAAAAGTGCTCATTCCAGATCCGGTTCCCCAGCCTCAGGTGTCTGCAGTCAGGGTGGCTTGTTCCCTGGCTTGAGTTGGATTCATGAGACTCTGCTGGCTGTATTCACCACAGCAGAGCCCACGGCTGCAGCTCTCCGAGATGATACAGTTTTCTGAGCTAGAACACATCAGCTGATAGCCTTTAAGGAGAGATTTTGAGAGCTCATCACTAGAAGGTAAAAAGCCATCTTTATAATTACACTAGATCACAATTCCCCCCCCCCAAAAAAAAATCTTCCACTGTTAGCTGAACCAGCCCAGAGGAATTATTGTGGTCCCTGAGATTCAGTTCATCGAGATAAAGCCTATTGGCTTGCCCACCTCCCAATAATCCCATTGCTTTTGTGCAACTTGCTTTAAACCTGGTTCCACAGCTAAGAGGATTGAATCTGCAAAACTTTCTCCAGGAAAAGGACCCTCAGCCTAGAGCGCCCACTTCTGTTTAGCTTCACAACAGACAAAAGACTTAACAAGTAGGTGCAGTTGAGGACTAGGTGCAAAGACAAGGCCACCTACCTACTCTTGTGACTTCAACCCCTTCCCTTTCGGCTCCCTGTATTTTCTGCATATGAAGGAAACAAAACTAAGTAGACTAACTGGAACATTTCCAAGTTTTCCTTTGCAAGGTCTCTGCTCCTGCATCCAGACAGCTTGTCATCAGTGTTTCTGTTCAATTACAGAGCAAACAACAAAACCACATTCTCCTGCGGTCCCTTTGCAGGGGGCCGAGTGGCCGGCCACACCCACTTTCCAGAGCCCTTTCCGGGTTCCTCTGCATCATCTAACCAGCACCACTTTGTTCTCGGGATTAGCAGCACAATTTCCTGAAACAAAGATTCAAACCAATTTGCAGAGCTGCAGTTTTAATGAACTAAGAGTGGGATAATACCATTGGTTTTGCAAGCTGCAGCTTCTATTCAATTTAATTACCTTCCTCTGTGGATTTAAAATCAACCAGAGAGCTTCAGACAAAGGGGAATTTCAGCCCATCCCCAGAACTGTGCGTGTGAGGCGTGTGCCTACAGACCAGGGTATGCTAAAGTAGGCAGCATCCATCAAAACTGGCATAACCATGGTGAAGCTGTCAAACGAAGAGTTTTAGCAGCGCTACCTGGTAAGACACAAAATACTCATGAATGCTAATGCTTTGTCACTGCTCAGAGAGCTGCGTGGAGTGGGTGGGGACGTCACTGCACACGACAGCTTATTCCTCCTTCACCCCAGCCCTTCCCTCCTGCCAAGTGTTGTCATCTGGCCACATTGTGTTGGCAAAGGACATTGGAGAAGAGAGGGAGTCTTTAAGCTCTTCTCTCCATCAAACCCCGGGTCTAGATCAGCAAGCGTTCATCAAAGCCTCACCATGTAAAAGGCACAGGGCTGGCATTGGCAGTTTAGAGGTCTGAGGACATGATCTCTGTCTGCCACCCAGAAGCTCACAGACTCCCAACTGTCACAAAAACTGTGAAAAGGGAGACATAAGGCTTAACTGCAGGCACAGAGACAAAGGGGGCTAATTTCAACTGAGGAGTATGGGAAATGGAATTTATAGATTCTTAATATTAAGCAGAGCTCTGCAAAGTATCCCTGGGGGTTGGAGGTTTGAGGGCTGAAGGGCATGGTCCAAACAAAATAGAGAGGCAAGAAGATGAAGGGCTTGTTCGGGAAGTCATGGGGAGTGGTCTGCTATAGCCTGGGGTGTGCAAGGCTCAGAACAAGGCTTGGGGTGCCTCGATATCCAGATAAGAAATTGAGGATGTGATGGAGAACCACCGATGGCTTTTCAGAAAAAGACTGGCACGATCTGATGTTTCAGAAAGGTAACTGGCCATGGTCAGGAGGAAGAGCTGGAAGTGAGGCAATGTGATCGGCATGGGCTCTCTGGTCTTAAGAGGATTTCCATGCATTGGGAAATCAGTGCTGTGTAACTCAAGCAGCCGAGTCAACTTTAGACTGAGGGCTCTTTGGCTACTTAAAGCCAAAGAAGTACATCCAGGTACCCCTACCACAGAGGTACCTGGATGTTCCAGTGTAGCCAAGTGCAAACACACCATTCCAGCACTGCATCTGCTAACCCGTGTTTCCACCTCCCTGCACCCCACACAGAATTTTCCACCTTGCTGTTTTGAGGAAAGGCAGTGATTGTTTTATCAATTACATTTTCACACTAACTTTCACACTAATAGCATTCTCAGAAAAAATCCTTCAAAGGGCGCCAGTATGGCATAGGAATTAACACCCAAAAGAGTCAGATTTGCATTTTCCCCACTAACTCCAGGGGGCTTTGGGTTACTTCATCTAGAGCGGAGAGTAGCTCAAGAAGTCCTATAAATCCATTTGGCTTATATGTAAGAAGTGTTTTTCTTTCCAAAATCCAGAGAAGATTTATGTCATTATCAATTCAACTCAAAGAAAGCAAGATACCTAGCTTAAAATGGACTCACTGCAATGAGTACGAATTATAAATTGTCCTTATGAAAAGCTGACCATCCTATCTACTTCCATTTACAAATTTTAGCACAGTATATTCAAGCTTGATTTATGGTGCCACATTAGTAGGATGTTAAAAATAAAATAGCCAGGGCACACAAAGCCTTCTGTGACTTGCTAATGCTTCTCAAAATCACATCATGGCAGATGCAAAGAATTATTTCCCTAACAAAAACAAGACCCTGACTCAGGGCAATTTTCTACACAGCCAGTTTTGGGTTTTTTTTTTTTTTTTTGGATAGTTGAATTAATTTCTGTCATATGCAAAGTGCATGATTATACCTACGAAATATATTGATAAAAGCCAGGTTTATGAGTTCTCAAATTCTGGGCTGCGCAAGACCAGTATTAACAACGAAGTGACTTGTTTAGAGTAATTCATGACAATTTTTTTAAATTCGTAAGATCCATGTTGAATGCCAATTGGAAACAGGCTCTTTTTCTCACTGACCACTGGTGATCTTTTAAACTTTCAGGTAACATTTTAAGCCCTTAAGGATTATGCTACTATGCTGAAATTTGGGGATTTAAGTAAATTCACAAATTTTTCTGCAAACTACAGAGTTACAACTTTAAAATTGAGTTCTCAGTCACATTAGTTTTACCATTTAATATTATGAATAAAACTAAAGTGCTGTGCTTAACTTCTGAGAGACCTTTGATCTTAAAAGTGAAAGCAGAGAATTACAGTTAACACATAAAAAACAAATCTCCAAATTATTAAAAAGGCATTTTATTATAAATACATTTTAGTTGTAGCAGTAAAATACATTTTGTGTTACCATTAATCTTTTAAAACAAAAGAACTTCACTGAGACAATGATCACACTGTAGGAACTGTAGACCCCCAAAGTTGAAAACGTGTTCTATGGAACCAAAGGAGCCAAAGTAATTCCAAAACTTAGAAAAGAAAAGACAAAGAAGGAAGAAAATAAAAACCCTAGAGAGTGCTTTGGGGTTATTTTATGGTACAAAGTCATTTTTACTTTTAAGGATAAACTCTTTAGGTATTAGAGCCTCTTAGATGAGGTATCATTTACTGAAAAGAAAAAAATAATTTTGTTATAATTTTGCCATAAGTAGATGGCTGTACAACTGGTACTTTGAAGAGATGAAAACTGACCACCTCAGTTTTATATATATAGCCTCCCTTAGGAAGACTTTCCAAAATAAGAGCCAGTATGAATTTGCTAAGTAACTGATCCTATGAAGTTAGCTGAACAAGTTTAGATAAGAACTGTATTTATGAAGCATTAAAAAAAAATCCTGTGTCACTAATAACAGGACCCTTTAATAAAATGCAAAACCCATTACCTTTATAATTTAGAGGAGACGTATTTTAATCACTGTATTTACCTAGGATACAACTACTACGTATAACCAGTACCTTCATGGGTTTTTAAGAGTCAGGTCAGATGACTGGCACAGAATCAGATACAGTACAATGTCATATACATGGATTTATAGGAAGCAGGCATGGTCTGGATATATGAAAATCCAGGTCCTTTCCTCTGTATGGGGGGAGGCTGAGAAAAATTCTCAGGTGTAACTGACACATAAGGACTTTAACTCGGACACAAGAGCCCTCTGACCTACTGAAAGATATAAAGAGGTCTTCACATACAAGGTATCGTGCAAAGCAAAGTGTAAATAAACCAAAGCTCCCAATAAGTCGGGACTGCATAAAGGAACCTGTGCTGAACTTATAAACAATCCTCACCAAATGTCAGCCAGCCTTTTAAATAGGAAGTACTGTTTTAAGAATTCCAAAGCTGTGCACTCTGTGATGGTCATCATGTGTACTTCTATGCCTAAGTCATTCTATATTCTATTACCTTAAAAATAGATTTTTTTTCTAGTATCTCAGTAAATTCAAAACCAAACTAAAAACCAAAAGCAGAGCCCAAAAACCAGAAGGAGAGCCCAACACCCCCCCAGGTGCAGTCCAGGGTGAATATTAAACCACCACCACCACACAAATTTAAAAATATCCAAAGACATGTTAGGTTTATTATATTATAGGCAGTTTCTTTCTCAAAAATAACTTGCTCATATATGTGCACCTATGATTTATGAATAACTCATGCTGTGTAGATGGTAGATCCCCCTAGACTGTTTTGCAAACATATATAGATTTTTTTTTAAAGGTAGCAAAGTAATCAGTGACAATTACTTATTTTCTGCCATATACACTTCAGGCTCTCCCTAATACCTGCCGGCATGGCAGAGAAGCTAAAATAACTTTGTTAACCTGAGAAACACATAATTTGAAAAGCAAATCCTCTGCCCTCAGCTTCCCCCCCCCCAAAAAAAAACCCATAAAAACTAAAGAATACATTATTTGGGGATTATCTATCATTTTCGATGTTCCATGTCACTGCCATCTTAGGACAGGGACTCCTGTACTTTAGTGCCTCGATAAATGCAAAGTGCATTCTCGTGACATTCTGATGGCTTCTTTCCACGATTCTTGTTTCCATGTGTATGGATCGTCAAGATTGACTCTAAACACACCAAACTAATGCACAGCTTCCAGGCCAAAGCCGAGGCAGCAGTGTACACAAAACCAAACTCACCCTAGAAATGAAAGAGCTCCTTCACCCACTGTGGAAGAGCAGCACAGACCCTGGCAGGGGTGAGGAAGGAGGGGTGGCAGCCAATCCAAAGGGCTTGTCACTCCATAGAGACCTTTTTCCATGAATGTTCCACTCATGGCACCAGAATTATAAAAATGTCTCAAGAGCTCAGTTTTTCACACTGAGTAAATAAATGCATGGTTGAAAAGACCTTCAGACTTTGAAAGTCTCGGAGACCTTCAGACTCTGAGAACCAGATCAGTGATTCTCAAAGTGTGGTTCCTGGACCAGCAACATCAGCATCACCTGGGAACTTCTTGGAAATGCAAATTATCGGGCTCCAGCTTAGAATCCGAAACTCTGGGGATGGGGTCCAGCAATCTGTACTTTAACAAGACCTTGAGGTAATTCTGATGCTGGCTAAGGTTTGAGAACCATTGCTTTATCCTGTTTACAATTCTAAAATCTTAAAACAGGACACCTATTTGTAAATAGATACTAGTATGACTTCTACTGTGTTGAAACCTATGTAATTTGCCCTTACTTCTCAAATATTAAAAAAAGTGTTAATGAAAAAACAATTACTTCATAAAATCAAAAATTTCTTAAAAGGTAATATTGATTTCCCCTCCTATACATAGTTCTAAGGCAGGCAATCACATGCTAGTATGCAAAATAAAATATAGAAGAGACCTCATATATGAGGTAGAAATAGCTAAGACTCCCCAAGAACATAATGAAAATTTCATAATATTGTTTAATGAACTCATAGAATTATATAAAACTTACTATGCTTTACGCTTAATATTTGTATCAAAATAAAATCTCTCTGTTGAACAAATTGCAAATAAAGTCTGGTGTAATACTCTGATTACTGAAACTATATGAACGTCTCTGGGTTCTCTTCACACTCCAGTTTTAGAAGCTTTAGACTACCACTGTATAACTGGGTTTGCAATTTAACCACAGTTCACATCTCTCAGTCTAGATTCTTCTATTAGGTACCACCCTTCAAAAAAAAATTCAGAAACTCTGGTGACTGTTTCCTTAAGTTTTCACTCCAAAGGAGATATTTTCAATAAGTTCAAAAATCTTAAATTTCATGTTAAAATTGTTTTTAATCTGTTTAATTTCATATTCTACTTTAAAGTAATAATATAATGCCCTTTTCTGATGTGTTTTATAAGAACATTAAACATTAGTCAGACTCACTCCTTGTAACAACGGTCTTGAAATCACTAATTAAACAGGTATGAAAGTAGCAAGTGTGAATTTAGCAGCTTCACAGTAAAGTCTCAGCAAATAAATGCCCATCCTCCAGCAGGCGGGACGGGACACACAAGGAGCCTCTCATAACAAGCACTTTGCAGCCGGACATGCCACTCACTCTTTCCAGAGATCTTTACATGTGATGGACACCACTAAGTGATATTTTGAACCAGAAATCATAGATCATTACCCATTCTTTCTAATTTCTAGAAAGTTTGAACGTAGATCACATGGCAAAGAGGAGAGAGACAAATCAGATCCATCAAGACATTTACCTTGAGATTCAGGAAGACACAGTGTGGTGTTAGAAATGAAGGGTTTTCATATGTTATGGGGATGGTTACCAAGAAATAATGTGTGGTAAATAAAAAAAGTCAAATTCACTACCCTTAAGGAGCTAGAAGGGAAAAAAAAAAAAAAAAGGACGGCTAACCTAAATAACATTTTAAAGCAGTAATTTGTATCTTTCAGTATATTTAAAGTTTTAACCTTGTATTTTTATAGACTTTTTCTGGGATTCCCTTTTTTTAAAATAACTCCAATGTAAGACAATGCTATATGGGTTGTCTCTTTTCAAATGACTATTTCAGTAAAGCTAATTTTCTTAATAACAATAGTAAAAATACTAAAATTTATCTTGAAATTGTTCTTCACACCCTGACTCTTAGCCAAGGTGCATCTCTCTAACCAAGGTGCTAGAGGCACTTTGTTTTATGTTTACAGCTTTGCTCTTGAGATAAAAATATTAAACAAATAAAATCAACTACACTAGAGCAACATATTACTGTATATTAATTATCTCCAAGTTAGGAAATTCAGTTAGTTTACTCAGCAACTTCAATGCTTCCATAAACAAGGAAATTATTTTCATAAATAGGTCTTGGAGATTGCTATGTTTAATTAGATAATGCTTATTCAATGGGAATTCTGCTTATTTGACTTGTTCTGCAATTCTTTGAAATGAAAAGACCAGTTTATGTTTACACCAAAGCTGAACTTATTCTAGAATCTCTGATGAAACACACACACACACACACACACACACACACACACACACACACACAGCAGTTTGTTATTTCTCATATACATAATGAGCTGGATAGAAAGCATATCTGTGTAAGGAAAGGAAAATTAAGGTCATGTTAGTTCAAATGATCAATGATTAACTACTGACTAATCAAAAGCAAAGCTCTGCTATAACTATTTGAAAAAGCATATGCCAAAATGACAACCAAAACCCCTTTTAAAAACACTCCAGAAAATATCCATGCTACATGGAATGAGGCTCTTCAAATCTTAACAAAAATTCATTTTTAGAGCAGGAAAAAAAACTTTAGCATGAATACTCTATTTTATAAACTACCACCCAAAAGAACTTTTGTAAGGTTAAAAAAAAAAAACCCTCTCAAGTAGCACTGAAATTAAAAAGTGAAACGAATAAAAAATAGTTGTGGCAAAATAAAAGGAAACTTCAGAGACATACAAAGAACAAAGAAGTAAAAAAGACATCATATGAACAATTAACCTCACTTAGAAGAAATCTGAAGAAAAGGAAGCTGGTAATACTTGGTATTATCTAAGAGTTGTCAAGTTTTCCAGAAAAAAAAATCATATATATATATAAAAGGGTTCCATCTGGGCTCTAAGCTTGAACCTAGTATATAAGTTATGTTTTATAACCTGATTTTATGAGTACTTGCTAACACTACTCAAATAATACCCAAAGAACACCAACTGTACTGATAAGCCTTGCCTCATTTCAAGGGAAACGTGCAATAATTCTTAAAGAAAACTTGCTTAAAACCGTCCCAAGACACCATGCATAAATAACAGATTCCTCAAAGCACAGTTGGAAAGATGGCATTCAGTAATGCTGAGACAGAGTAAGCTAGTGAGAGGTCAAAATAAGCATTCAACCTGGACTCTTTTTAAAAAGAGTATCACATGGAAACGACACTCGAATCCTCGCCTTGCTGTAGAACAATAAGGAAATGAGGAACACTCAGACACTTACAGCAGAGCAGGGCACTAATAAGGAGCTATTGTTTTTAGTTTTTTAGAAATAACTGCTTAGAATGAGGATGTCATGACAACTTAATAGCTTCCTTATCCAAAGCATCCATAATCAATATATTTATATAAGGTGGGGGGTTGTGCACAGGACTCTTAACTAAACATAAATATAAATAATTTTAAAATTGATATTTTTAAAAGATTCAAGTATGGAAAACAGAAAATTAGGCCCTAACCACATGACAAGGGGTTAAATGAAAGGCCTGACTTTACAATTCTATCTTCATATTATTGAGATGCTTTTGAACATTTATCTAGTTTGTGTTGTAGTCCTACTTCCTTGGGGGTCGGGGGAACACAGGGATTGTCACTGATGAGGAAAGTATTTTTCAGAGATTCTCGCATCAAGGAGACCTAATCTTCATTTGGGCAATGTCTTGAGTTTTGTCATAGAGTTCGAAATACACAGCTATATGGCAAAACTTTTTCTTCTTTTCTTCCAACTAAAGTAGCTTGAGCAAAATTTGACATGGCTAAATGTGGCGATCTGACATCACACAGAGAAAGCGTGGTGCCGTAACTTGCTGGCTCAGTTTTCCAACTGTGATTTATACTAACCATTAACACGTCTGCAGTCTACAGGTCTACACCTGCCACCTTACACAAGACCCACAGGCTGCAATACGAAGCTACATGCAAATGAACTGCACTCACTCTGAGCAGAAAGGTAGAACTGAGTAAGAGAGGCACACTTCATTTGTCCTGTAGCTTGCTAACCATTAACCAAAGGCACTCTTTTTATCCCAAATTGTCTGAGGATTATAGGGGGGTTGGAACTGGCCAATATAAACTCCAATCATATAAGAGATGTAAGTAATTTTTCCTTACTCTTCCCACTTTCAACCCAGCTTTTAAAACATACTTTGAATATATAGGGTGGCCTATCAAAAGTAGTCTTCCAAAAAACTATTTTTGAATGGATCATCATGAAGGTTGGGTTCATTTGAAATGTTCCCCAGTCTCATCTTATTTAAAAAAAAAAAAAAAGTTTATATTGTAGTTTCAAGGTATCTCTGAAACATAAAAGTAGTACTACTAGATCAGGAAAATGATAAGGACATGCATTACTATGAATGTGTGACAAGACCACAAGTTTTAAGAGGGTAAACATTTTTCTTTGGATTTTACCAAAGTTCATTCAAAACAATTTTTAAACTATAGAATATTTAAAATTGCTATTTAAATTTTATATTTTTGTACAAGTTCAATAGGGGTATTTTAGAAGAATCAAAAGACATGAAAAACAAGGGTAGTTTTCTGCCCCAGATTTTGATGAATTTTGATACATTTCTGACAAACATATTTCTTCTTTAATGATGTTCCTCAAACAAAACAGCTAGCAAAATAATTGAATTGCCATGTATAATGTCACATTTTAATGTAAACATCAAATAAGGTACCAAAATTTTTACTGGAAGGAAAAAAAAAAACCCAAACCTTAAAGCGGCACAATTCTTTATACCACTGGAGAAGGGGAAAGCCAGGTTACAAACATTTACACATGCATAGTGAGAAAAAAGGATTTTACTAAATTCACGCATTTTTAAAATAGTTATCAAGTCTACTAAGCACCAACAATCCTAAAAATTTTTCAGCTTCATGATTTGTTAAAAAAAAAACACTATCAAATTAACATTAAAACCAAGCTTGAAGTGTAGCTTGTCCAAAAAATAACTAAGTATGCCAATGCTTTTTCACATTTCAAAAAACAGTGGCATACAAAATACAACCGCAAAGAATGCCTTTAACTCTATCCTACGGTGGATGGAGATTACAACAGCACATCATACATTGTCTAAAACTATAAAAGTTTTAGAATGCAGCATCATGTCACCAAAAAAAAAAGCTGATAAAACTTAAAGTATTTAGAAGATGCTGCCCCTTTATTTTAAAAAATTTTAAATGAATTTAAGCAAAAATAACATACATTTGTACATCAACTGGCCATTTCTGGTACAGAAACCCAGCATATGGTAATATTATTGAATAAATGTAAATGCTACTTACAATTTTTGTTCTTTTTAAATACATTTTAGACAATTTTTTTCTTTTTTTATAGTTGCACAATTAACCTCTTAGCTGCTAGCTTGATGCAAACATATGTAACAATACACAAATTTAAAAATATTTTTTATTCTACATAAAAGCTGTCAAAATTCTGACTCACATCAAAAATGCAAAATAATGGAATATACTTTTAAAAAATTAGTTGCAAGTCTAGCAGCAAAGCAATTAAGTGAGAACATATTTAATATTAAAACAAAGGGAACTGTGCATCTATAGATGAAGTCCAACTACCTTAATTCTACTGATACAAACAGAAATGAAAACATTCTCCCTTGAAGAAAAAAAAAGTGATTATTTAAAATAGGAGTAAAAGCCATTGCTGCCCGATGAGCTCCCTAGGCTAAGTTCCTGGAACAGAGACAGAGGGTCGCTACTCTTCTTGGCCTGCTCAGGAGGGGGCCTGGGCTTGGGAGGGGCCCTCAGAGCACTGGCATAGGACATGGCAGGCTTGCCCCCACCAGAGCTCTGGGGGCTACTGCTGTTGGCCGACTCCGCGATCTGCTTGTTGGGCATAAGGGGTGGGAACTGGCCGAGATGCTGCAGCACACTGTAGTTGAAGGAACTGGACACCTCGAGGTTTTCCGACTTCAGCTGATCCTCAGGGGGTTTGACAGTCTTGGGTGGAGCTAGAAACAGAGAAGTGCAACACTGATTTTAGGGCGAGCCCAGCAATGTTCATGCATCTCATTCATTCAGTGTCATAACTGACTCTCATCTCTAGGAAGTCAGAGAGAAACAGAAAAATTGAGACCTTTAGCTAGATTAGGTAGAGTCAAGGTACTGTGGGAACTCAAAGCCACTTACAAACACATGGACAGAACTATCAGAAGACTAATCGATAAAGAAAAGCAGAAGAAAGGAGCAGGTACACAGAAGAAGGCACAGGGCCCTGGAGAGAGATGTTATTATATGATCATCACACCTAGCAGCTGCGTATTGCTTACGGTGCCAGGCACTTTGTGCTATGTACCTTACACAGATCATATATAGTACCAGAAAACTACACAGTTCCCCTCATGAATCCAACTGGCCTTCCTGTACCTTATTTCCAGTGAAAGTCTTTTTACTCGAGCAAGTTTGGGTTGGTTGCTGATTCTTGCAATCGGCTATAGCTTAAGATAATCACCAAATAAAGGGAACTGAGACACAGTATTTCCCTCTTTGGATCTTCAGATATTTAGTGAAGTTGTTCTATCCTTGAGTTTAAAATATGTAAAAAACAGAAACCATAAGAAGTCCTGCTAATATTTCTTTTTGAAACCCAAACTACAATGATTCATTGCCTCTAAAACACACTGTGATGCTTAATGGAAGCTATGTCATATCCAATATGACAAAGTCTTAAAAGCATTTTAACATCAGCAACACAGTTGCTTAATATAAAACTAGAATTCAGAGGTTAAGGTAAAAATATTTCATTTTTTAGCCTTTTAGTTCATTTATTCAATGTGCTAATTTTATAGTACTATTTTAGAACTTTAAAAATTCATAAAATTGTTCAAAATTATTTTAAAGCATTTAACATCTTTCTAGAACACATAACTTTTCCCTGTAAATGTCACTGATTTTGTGAATAAAACGATTGCTTTTAAGAACATCAGTTTAACAAATATTTCAATATAAAAGTGGCCTATACTGTCTAAAATAATTTATAAAATAAACATGGTTTTGGTTGTTCAAGAACTTACTATTTTTATTTATTAAGATTTACTTAACTGTGTTCTCATTTTCATAACAGAGTTTAAAATGTTTTCAGTTAAATAATACTTAGAAAACAATATTTTAGAGGTAGTTTAACCTAATGCTCACATTCTTATCTAACCACGAATGTAAGATCTCTATTAATTTGATTTATCATAAATATTCTCAATAAGAGAAACCATTCTCTAAAGCCAGGAATTTTATTCAGTCCAATTAGCTGTGTCCTGAAAATAAATAAATAAAGCCATGAATTTTACTAATCTTACGAATAATACTATTTTATATAATACACATCTCTATCTAATCTCAGTGCAACTGGATCACCCCCTTGATTGCACAGAACCTAGTTTCATTATCTCCTCACTCAGCAGAATTTTCCAAATTCATATTCAGCGAAAATGGTAAACTCAAAGTTCAAAAAGGTCAAAGATATGGTCTCTGCTTTCAAGCTTATAATTTAATTGTAGAGAAAGCACATCCATATCAAACACAATGATCTCTTTTAAACCAATATAATTAATATAAAAAGTTTTCTTCAAGCTGAAAATATAAATCTCAAACTTCAATAAGAAGTCTCTTAATGTGACATTGGTGCTCTGATGCACCCCTACATTTCTCTAAAAAAATACTAAGAAGTTGTGCTTCAGGACATTAGTGATTTTGAATTTACTGTTACTTTCAACTAAAAAATATTACAATTTGTCCAAGCAATGAAGAAAATAATCATTTTATATTTGTAGAAAAGATAGCACAAATGACCTGAGCTTTGGGCATTTGTTCAAGAATTTTCTACTTTATCAGCTCAGGTCAGATTATTGATTTTGGCCAAAAGCTATCCTAAAACTTAGGTTAATAGAAAAGAAGAGGAGAAATGATGTTATCTTAAAAAGAAATTATAATAAACAAAACAACCAAAAAAGTAACAAATTATCATCACTGATTTATAACTTAGATGTTTCTCAGGAAGTTCAATATGCTAACTTGAGTGTATTTATGTCAGATCTTAAAAATGACAAAGCAGCTCCAAGAAAAATAAAGTAGCTTACATACAGCAGGTACTAAAGAATGTTTAAAGGTTAAAATGACAATGTCTCTTACCAGGAAACAAAAGCAAAATCTTGTAAATGTTTTTGTGCCCTACTATGTCTATTGTTCTAAAAATATGCTTGTATGGCCCATACTCAAAAATGGGCCAGTTATATAAACAATAGATTCATATTCTAAAGATGTACAAAACTAATTTTAAATACAAAGGTTGATGCTGCCAGGCAGAAATTCACCACACAAACATCTCAGACTTGTTCACAGAGATCAATGTCTAGCCTACAAAGAGAAGGTATTAGAGAACTCAAATAGTATAATTAATTTCTTCACATCCAATATAAAAGAGAGAGAGAATAAAGGAAAGAGAAAAGTGCATTCCTGTTCAAGGATTTAGACTTTCCAACACATAGTACAAGTTTAGAGTACCTTGTTCATTCCTATCCCTTTCTATGCCTTTTGAGTTCTTTAGCCATGGAGTTCTCAGTTAATTACAATATAAGGAATAAACAAAGGATTTCTAAATGCCAAAATGTTAAACTCTGCTGATCTCTCTCATAGCTATACTCCATTTAATAGCAAATTGTCAGTGCATTATTGATAACAAATCCTTGAAAAATAATACTGACCTAACCAACTCCCTGAAGAAAAAAACCAAAAAACAGAAAACAAACTTTTCCCAAGCAAAGGTATTTCTATTTAGAAATACATTTTAAGTTCCATTTCTTCTTTCATTCACTCACAGGTCAAAATGATCAATTTCCCAGTACAGACATATCTATTAACCTTCCAGACCATAAATATGAAATCAATATAGTCCTGACTTAATAAGTGTGCCTGAGACACACTTATAAACTATGAGCATTAACTATTGTTCAAAGACAAAAATGCAAATGGGGCAGTGGTAGAAGAAAAATTCCATAAAGATCCAGGAACTGAGGAGTTAAAGTTACAGAGTTTGGGCAACCAACTCTGTCTTACCTATCAATTCTCTGGGTTGAGCTGTCCTGCTGGATCCATTGCACGGAATGTTCTGGTAGGGAGTAGATGAGGTGGTGTTTACCCAGGACTCCGGGGATGAGAAGTTGAAAGAAGATTGGCTATTATGGTCCTGAAGCTCCTTACACTGGGCCAGGCTCTCCTGAGGAGCACTTACTTCTTCAGAACAAGGCTGAACTGAGCTAGATGAGATTCTTCTTTGGTACAAGGGCCGACCAGGTCCTCTGGGCTCATACTACACAAAGAAAAAGGACATTTCATAAATTGGTGCATCCTCGTCACAGCCTTCTCCCTTTTAGCTCCCTAGTGATCATTATATTCTGTAGACATTCGCAAGCATATTCTCTTCTGTGACTGTGAAGCCCTCCTTCCCTTATTCCACTGCCATAAAAAAAAAAGGGGGGGGCTCTGGACACGGTATCAGGAGATCTGGGTTCAAAACTCAGTTCTGACCCTTACTACATAGTCCTATAAACACACGTCTGATTTCTGGTTCTGTTTTTTTGTCAGTAAACTATGGGAGTTGAATTAGTTGTCTTCAGTTCTAAAATTCCATTGGCGTTCTAGGTAACAGTAGATTGAGAATAAGTATGAAGGAACAGATCTGCTCAAAGTTACATGGGCAAAGTATATTCACAAGTCAACAGAATTGCAGTGATCTTGAACAGAGTCATCCATTCTAGACTTATCTCTTGGGCCCTATCCTTCATAACCTCTGAGGTTATTTCTCCGTGGACCTGACAGCAAGATATGACTTCTCTTGTACAACAAAAGTAGTCCTGACTGGACTTCACTGCATTTCTTTTGGTCAATCTTCAATTAACACAGAATACTCATTAATTTCTTCCAAAAATCTTTTATATGTTTAAAACCCAATTAACTTACTCCTTATATTTTCTTCTCCCTGAAATCCCTAAATTTGCACAATCCAAATTCCTTTAACCCTCCTGACAAGATTTGGCAGCCATTTCAAGATTTTTCAGTTGTTACCTCAGTGCCTCTTCAACTTGTCCCTGTCAGATTCTTGTCATGAATATTAAGTATCAGTTCTAATTGCAAGGCAGTGTAGAGTAGTGGTTAGGTATCCAGCCTCCATCTAGAGCTAGACTATCTAGCTTGGACTTCAGGCTCTGCCTTTTACCAGCAATGTCACCTTGGATACCTTGACTTAACCTCTCAGGAACTTCATCTGTAAAATGAATTACCCATAGTACCCACCTCTTGGATTGTTGGGAGAATTAAATGAGTATGCATAGCATTTAGATCAGTTCCTGGCACATAGGAAGGGTTCATTGTTACATCATTGTTTTAATGTAACATATAAAGATAAGATTCCATTTTCAGTCTCAAATGACAGAATGGAATAGGGTTGGCTTTTTTTTTTTGACCTTTTCTGGTTTCCCCCAGTAATAATAAATTTGCTATCCAGTTTGTGGTCAGTTATGATTCTTGGAAATCTTTCTTTTATCATTGTTATTAGTAATAATTGGAAATCAGGAACTGGAGTCTGGATTGAAAAGAAAAGGGAGAGATGAACTAGCATAAGTAATAAGATGTTTTCTTTGAAATATTATCTAAAATAAAAGTGGACATTATCAGATCAATTAAATGGGGGAAACTGTGGGAATAAACATTGAGAATATATGGTCAAAACAGATGAAACCACTAGGATGTAAACCAGGGAAGGGAATGGATCTGGACTGGCTGCCCTTGTGCCAAGAGGCAGGGAAGGGTAGGAGGAGGGCAATTCTCTCACTATCGGCTATGACTATCCAGGCTGTTTATGCATTTCCAAAGTCTTAGCTACTGGATGAGGAAGGCAAGAAGTGATTACTCCCATCTAGTTAATTTCTTTTCTCATACATTTTTATAGTTCCTTTGTCTCTAAATATAATATCTAAATTCATCTTTAATTTTACTCTGCTTTAAAGGCAATTGTTTTAGATGGTCAATTCATTCTGAATTTGGTTCCAGTTTTCTAAAATATTAACTATGTTAATTAATTTACTATCAACTAGGAATTTAGTCAGCTTTTGAAACATTTGAAATTTCTTTGCCTACGTCATTAAATTAAGACATTAAGTAGAATAACCAACCTTTCTAAACTGCTTTATGTTCTCTATTTCTGGACAACCCCTGGATCACACTGGCTTGTGCAGTGTGTCTTTTTTTTATCAGGGTTTGTAATGAAGACAATTAGTTCTTAAAATTGAAATGATGTGTCTTTTTTTACTACCAGTCCCTGAGTGTTTATCCCAGTCACAATCTGCAGGGGATCACATTCTAAAGTCTGTATATGTGAACACTAAGGTACAAACAAAACTAATATCAGTTATGGCCTTGGAAAGAGTAGGTTATAATAATCAAGTCTCCTGGTGATGCAGAACACTAAATAAACTCATATGAATTTCAGGCATAACTTTATAAAATGGTTTTCTTTAAATAATGAACACACATAAACCAGTAGCATAAATAAATACCTTTTTGCGATGAAAAGATATATCAACCAGAAAGCTTAAATGAGCAAAACTAAAAATCGGAAAGAAATGGAAAGCTGATATAAGAGGAGACAATATTCAATCGAACTTTATAGAAAATGTGTATCGTTTATATGTTTCAAACTGAAATAAGAAAAATCACTCAGCTGACATGCACAGCATGATTTGGGGAAGTACTGTGTAACATGTCTACAACAGTTTCTAAGCAACTATTGACAGAGATGAATCACATTATGACTATGATCCATCCTTTATGTTAGAAAAAAAGAACCAAAACTTGAAATTGTTTTAATGTTTTTAGAATTAGATAGAATGTATTGAAGACAACATATATAAACAAAGGTCTACTGTACCTCTATTTCATACAACATAGATGAAGATAAATGTATGAAAAAATGATTTGCTACTTTTGAACCTGTCCTCAAATATAATTTGAAACCCTGATAGCAAATGAATAAAATGGTTTATATATCAAATAAATTGCATTTTAGCAATTTTGTAGTTTCCAGCATACAGATCCTATACACAGGTTTTATTAGATTTACCCCTAAGTATTTCATTTTTCTTTGTGGTATTATTATATAAATGGTATTGGCTTTCACATTTTGGTTTCCAATTGTACATTGCTAGTATATAGAAATGTGATTGATTTTTCTGTGTTGACCTTATGTCCTGTGACCTTGTTAAATTCACATTAGTTATAGGATTTTTGTTGTTTGTTTTTTGGGAGATTCCTTGTTTTTTTCCTATATTGACAATCATGTCATCTGTGAATGAGAACAGTTTTATTTCTTCCTTCCTAATCCCTATGCCTTTTATTTCCTTGCCTTATTGCACTGGCTAACAACTCCAGCACGATGCTGAATGGGAGTGTTGAAAGTGAACACTTCACCTTGTTCCTAATCTTAAAAGCATTCAATTTCTCACCATGAAGTGTGATGGTAGCTGCAGAATTTGTATAGATGCCCTTTAACAGGTTGAAGAAGTTCCCTTCTATTTCTGTTTCACCAAAAGCTTTCATCATGAGTAGATGTTGCATTTTGTCAAATGTGTTGGGGCTTTTTTTTCCCTATATCTACTGATATGATGGTGTGATTTTTCTCTTTAGACTGTTAGTATGGTGGATTACATCGATTTATTTTCAAATACCACACCAGCCTTGCATTCTATGGATAAGGCCCACACGGTCATGGTATATTATTCTTTACATATGTTGCTCAATTCATTGGCTAATGTTTTCTTGAGGATATTTACATTGATGTTCATTGAAATTAGTCTGTGGTTTTCTCTTTTTTGTACTTTTTCTAGTTTTGGTATCAATGAGCAGCTGCTATTGAAAAAATGGCACCAATAAACTTGTTTAAATAAATTCATATAAACTATACTTCTCTTCTTTTCTTATTTCTTGATCTTTTTTTGTTTCCTGTTGCTTTTGCCCTGTCCTCAGTTTTTCATGAAGAGACTATTCCTACATACATCTCTGGCCTAATGGCTCCTTTACTTTTAGATGGCAATCTTATCCAATCCAGGACTGACACTTAGGCTTAATTTTAGAGTCTTAAATAATTTCATTATTATTGCTTAAATACTCATTCTACTCTATCAGACTGTCAGAGAATCTTAGAGAGATTCTGGGTTCAGTATCAATTCCATACATGTTTGTCTGTTTATAAATACTCTTCATGTTGAACTGTAAAATCATTATGGTACTAAACATATCATTATTTTCAAATTCTACTGCTAATATTTCTTTCTAAATACCAAAATGTAATGCTAACATTTCAAAAGCCATTCAATATATGAAATCTAAATAAGAAGGAAAAAAACTAAATTATTAAATTTTTGTATAAATTTCTACTGTTAAAGATAGTTGTCAGTTTAGGTAAGAATTCCTAATTTGCTTACCACTGACTTATAAGATATATCTCTAATGTATGAGGTTAGCAAGCCATTTCACATGTATGTGTATAAACAAATAACTGAGGGAAAGGTCAGCAACTTAATTAATTAGGGTTCTCTTTATAATTATGCTATCAAAGCTAATCACCAAAGAACAGCTAAATACTCTAGTGGAAATTCCAAGTCTCATTAACTATGGTGCCAGAAACTTTAATTAAAATAGAACATCTCATTTAAATGATTAGCTTTGATAATTTAAGCATGAATAGAGGTCTAATTTATTAATTTGTTGATCACTATCTCTGTTATATGCATTAGATGGCTTATTAGATACCATACATTAACAATCTCTCTGAGAAGATATGTTAGAGAAGACAGCAATATTTCTACCTAATTAAACAAGCAAGACATAAACTAGCATCATCCACTTGTAAAGTGAGAATAGGCAGAACATATCAATAATCCACCAAGATTATTATCTTCAAGCTACATTGTACAATACTTTGCTCCGTAAAAGACAACTTAAAGGGAGGAGGTGGAGATGATTAGACAACCGTATTGAAATCAAAACCATCACCTAACTTCAAAACTAGAGTTGTTTGAAGAATGAAAATGAATCGATGGTTCAAAAGTGTCTTTGTTCAAAAGCCAACACATAGAATAAGAAATATTTCAAAGCAGATATACCAAAGAAGCATATGTGTCATCTCTAAGATAGAGCAAGTAAATGTTGATTTACTGAAAGCTGATCAAAATGAGTGACTTACAAGCATTCCACTTTTATTAGAAAGCCACTGCAATAATAGCACCACTGCATCACAAAGATGTGCAGCTTCATAAACTAATTCTGAGACTTTTACAGAGATGCTTTCAAGAAGAATTTTCCATGTATTACTTATGACACTTTTAATCAAACTATTCCATTGTGAAGCACATTCTAAATGGCAAAAGCTCTGCTTTGTACCAGCATCAGCATCAGCATCACTGATTCTATTGTAAATAAAAGTTTTTTAAGTTGGTAAAAGTATGCCCACATTTAAGAGAAATGAGGATTTGTCTCTCAAAATAAAATGACTGAAATGTATAATGGGAAAAAAGGTCCCATTCTTAACAGAAAAAGAAAACAAGAAAAAAATCACCCTAAGAGTATGAGTAATACTGAAGACTTAAATGGAGATGCCACAGAATTGTGAAGAGGAGTGTTCAAAAAACAAACACGAAGGGGAGGAGGAGTAAGGTAGAGGAGGGAGTGAGGGAGGAAGGAAATAAATTAATTAAAACATTAAAGATGTGCCATTTCCTAAATGAGAAGTTTAAAGTATTTGGAAAGACAAAATTTTCCTCAATTTAAACTATACATTTAATATAATTCAGAAAAAACCTAAGAAGGATTTGTAGAGGTGGGGGAGGAGGAGGAAAGAGGTCATAAAAGTATTTTAAACTTCTTTAAGTAGGAAAACTATAGAATGACCCTCCTTCCCTGCCCACTCTACCGTCCCCCACCCCATGTAGAAACTGGAAGGGAAAAAAAAGTAGTAACGGAGACTTTACACTGTTGGATTAGAATACTACAAAACCCCCAAAATTGAAAGTATAATTCTGGTACAGAAACACATAGATAGATGAAAAGAAATAAATACAAAGTCCAGAAACAGATCTCAGTATATACTGAAGAACTGCATCTTACTCAGAGGTTAAATTATAAAGTTATCTTAATACACTGAAAATGTCAAAAATCTGCAAAATGAAAAATTCCATACAGATAAAAATTACCTTTGAAAAATCCTTAATCATGTCAAAATGACCAGAAACTGAACTCATGGAATCTCAGAAGCCAAGAATTAACTCGTACGATTTCTCTCTGCATTTCAGCTTTCACTACTACCACCCCTCCAACAGCAGTTAGTTGAATTGCAAGTATGATACAGTCCTATTGTAGAGAATTCAGTATTTGATGAGAAAGCTACTTCTATAATATTTTGTGAGAATGTAATAAATTAATAAAGGCATGAAGATGACTGGCTAAATATTTGAAAAAAATTAAATCATAACCCCAAACTTACATCAGTATTTAAAATAAAATTGGAATAATTTATCAATCTACTGCAAATCAGGAATGGTCTGTAGCCTGGCCCAGGAGGGGATGGCACTTTTGCCTTTTGTTGTCCTCCTTACCCCACCACACCTGTAAAGAAGGAGAAGTGAGAAAGGATACAGGCACGACTGCCAGACCACAGTGCCCTAGCCTCATCCAAGAAGCGTAGGGCCATAATTTTCACTGTATTTGAGGTAAGGAAGGAAACCCCATAGAACTAAGCCTCAATTATCTAAAAGAGAATACTCTAAAAATTGAAAGTAGCAAAAACTGTTATATAATAGAATCCATTCAGGGTACCTCAACTTAGTGGAAATAAAGTTTTATTGGGGCAATAGAAGTAGGCACAGCAACTGGGGGAAAATTTGTTTCAAGTTTCCCCAACAAGTAATTCTCCTTCATTAACTGATCATAACATTCATATCTTTAAGTGCTAGGAAAGGCTAAATGTTACAATAGCTATCTGTGTATAGTGAAATTATAAATCATTTCTCTAACTTCTACATTTTCCATGTTGACCATATATTTCATTTGTCAAAAGAAAATCAAAACTACTATAAAAAGAAAAAAAACTAGTGAAATATAATATGAAAAACCATCTCCATTCAAGTTAACTATTACATTATCAGATACTGTCCCATAAAATTAATCTACCAAGGTTTCTGACAATAAAAGAATCCACAGTAGGGAGGTAAATAAGACATTTTCCTGTGTTGTTAATGTTAAAGAAATTATTTTAAAAGGCTGGAAATAAACAGCAAGCACATAAGCCATTCATTCTGTGAGATGATTCATGCAAAATCATTTTGAACGTATAAAAGTTATCCTAATACACTGAAAATGTCAAAATCTGCAATGTGTTACAAATAATATTCTCCTCATCAAAGAATTTTTCAGTGTTGCAAGTTAGTCATTATTTGTTGAATCTCATGCATCAAAATAAAAGTGATCAGTGTTTTTGCAAAAGTAATTTCACTCTAAGACCCACTGACAACTGAGGGTACTTATTCACACTCTCACAGCTAAACAGAAATATCAAATATTAAGAGCACTAGGGTATAATGAACTTAAATTTCAAAATTAAGGACTACTTAAAAAGATCAAAGATTAAAGTAGATTATTCAGTATGAAGTATTATTTAGTAAAATATAAAAAATTTTAGAACACAGTTTTTCCCACATATTATGAACTTATTTGGCAGGTTAAATCAAAACGTCATGAGTATGATATCAGCAAAAATGGCAAAGAAAGAAACTCCAAAGCCCATCCATAAAAGCAATGAAAAAATTGGCAAAAGCTGCCACAATCAACTTTTTGGAAACCTAGAAAACAAAAAGTTTGTAGCAACCAGGAGAACACTTAATTAAGAATTAGGCCAGGAAAAAAAACAACAAAAAACAAAAAGCATCCAGATTAGAAAGGAAGAATGAAACTATTGCTATTTGTAGATGTCACTGTCTTCTATATAAAAAAAATCCTAAGATAGCCACAAAAAATCTATTAGAGCTAATAAAGAGGTCAGCAAGGTCACAGATACACAATTATATTTCTAAACACCAGCAATGAACAATCTAAAAATGAAATTTCACAAGCAATTCCATGTATGATAATATGAAAAAGAATAAAATACTTAAGAATAAATTTAACATATACTTGGAAACTTACAAAATGCTGTTAAAAGAAATTTTAAAAGACCTAAGTAAACAGAAAGATGTCCCATGTTCAGGTACTGAAGAGTTAATATTGCTAAGATGGCAATACTCCCAAAATTGATCTACAGATTTAAAGCAGTTCTTTTTAAAAATCTCAGCTGGCTTTTTTTTTTTTTTGCAGAAATTGGCAAACTGATCCTAAAACTCATATGGAAATTCAACGAACCCAGAATAGCCAAAACAATCCTGTAAGAGAACAAAGTATAAAGACTCACACTTTCAATTCCAAAACTTAACTACAATGCTATAGTATACAAGATAGTGCCATACTGGCATACAAATAAACATATAGATCAATGGAAGAGAATTGAGAATCCAGAAATAAACCCAACATCTATGGTCAACTGATTTTTGACAACACTGACAAGATGGTTCAATGGGGAAAGAAGAGTCTTTTCAATAAATGGTGCTGAGAAAACTGGATAGCCACATGCAAAATTTGATGCCCATCTCAACACAATATAAAAAATTAACCCAAAATGGATTTTTAAAAAATAACAAATGTAAAAACTAAAATTATAAAACTCTTAGAAGGAAATGTAGAAGTTAATCTTTGTGACCTTGGATTAGGCAACAGTAACTTAGTTATGACACTAAAAGTACAAGAAACCAAAGAAAAAGTAACTTGTACTTTACCCAGATTTAAAACTTTTGTGTATCAAAAGACACCATCAAGGTGAAAAGACAACCCACAGAGTGAGAAAAATAACTGCAAATCATATATGAGAGTAAGAGTCTAGTATACAAAATGTATTTTAAAGAAATCTTACAACTCAGTAACAAAGGGACAACCATTTTTTAAAAATGGCTATAGCATGTGAATAGACATTACTGTAAAGAAGATATACAAATGGCCAATAAGCACATGAAAATATGCTCAGCATCATTAGTAATTAGGGAAATACAGATCTAACCCACAATGAGGTATGACTTCACAGCCACTAGGATGGCTATAATTAAAAAAAAAAAAAAAAAAAGCGAGTGTGTGAGAAACTGGAATCCTCATACATTGCTGGCAGGAATATAAAATGGTGCAGGGAACTAAGGAAAACAGTTTGGCAGTTCCTCAAAATGTTAAACACACAGTCGCCATATGACCCAGGAATTCCACTCCAAGATACACACCCAAGAAAACTGAAAATACACTTTCACACATAAATTTGTTCTAGAATGGTCATAGCAACATTATTCATAACAGACAAATGGAAACAACCGAAATGTCCACCAACTGATGAAGAAATAAACGAATTGTGGCATATCTTATATAATAGATTATTCCACCAAAAAAAGGAATGAAATATTGATAAATGCTACAGCATGGATGCATTTCAAATGCCAGATACAAAAGTCCACATAATTTATGATTCCATTTTTATGAAGCGTCTCCAAAAACACAGAAAGTAGATTAGTGGTTGCTGGGGACTAAAAGTGGCGGTACTGGGGAATAACTTCTTAATGATTATGGGATTTATTTTGAGTGGATGAAATATTCTGGAATTAGTGGTGATGGCTGTACAATCTGATGAATATATTAAAATCCACTAAATTGCATACTTTAAAATGGCTAAAATGCTAAATTTTATGTTATGTGAATTTTATCATAAATAGGTAGTAGATAAAACATCACTTAACTGAAAATTACTGCTCTGTTGTAATTTGAAATAATGTCAGATGTGTGTCAAATCTTCATAAAAGTACAGTTTCAAAATTCTAGATCCTCATGATACATATATACTCATATCAATTCAGTCAATTATTATGCTTACAACTTACTTTAGGAGCCTAAAAATAGCAATTAAGTTGTTTTAATGACAGTTATTATACATACAGAATGAGCCAATTAATGAATATTGAAATAATTTGAACAAATTATTTCTAAAACCCTACAAATAAGATAAAGCTGCCCCTATGAAGCCTGCCTTTTTTTTTTTTTTTATTTAAGACAGAGACTTGCTCTGTTGCCCAGGCTACAGTACTGTGGCATCAGCCTAGCTCACAGCAACCTCAAACTCGTGGGCTCAAGTGATCGTCCTGCCTCAGCCTCCTTAGTAGCTGGGACTACAGATATGAGCTACCATGCCCAGCTAACTTTTTCTAATTTTTAGTAGAGACAGAGTCTCACTCTTGCTCAGGCTGGTCTTGCACTCCTGAGCTCAAGTAATCCTCCTGCCTTGACCTCCCAGAGTGCTAGGATTCTAAGCATGAGCCACCACACCCAGTTGAAACCTTACTTTTAATCAGCATTTATATTAGAGAATTTGTAAAACCTGAATCAATTATTTCTAAGGGCCTTTAGAAATCATTTAGAAACTGCCAAAATGAATCTAACATCAAAAAAACTTTTCATATATCAAAATTAGAAATGTTTATCTTGTTTTAAGAAGACATCTATAATTGATAATGACCATAACCAGCTTTACACATGCTTACCTTTAATCACTGCAAACTTAATGGGATCAGCTAAGCATTTTTTTTTTTTTTTTTTTTTTTTTTTTGAGACAGAGTCTCACTCTGTTGCCCGGGCTAGAGTGCCATGGCATCAGCCTAGTTCACAGCAACCTCAAACTCCTGGGCTCAAGCAATCCTACTGCCTCAGCCTCCCTAGTAGCTGGGACTACAGGCATGCGCCACCATGCCCGGCTAATTTTTTCTATATATTTTTAGTTAGCCAATTAATTTCTTTCTATTTTTAGTAGAGACGGGGTCTCACTCTTGCTCAGGCTAGTTTCGAACTACTGACCTTGAGCGATCCTCCCGCCTTGGCCTCTCAGAGTGCTAGGATCACAGGCGTGAGCCACTGCGCCTGGCCTAGCTAAGCATTTTTTATAGTCTACATCAAATGGTTTAGTTTTGGAAGTTTTATAACCTGCAATCACTAAGTTTTTCATATCAATAAAGGTCCAAAATGATGCTCTGTGGAAATATCTAAGAATTTTAAGATAAAAATTCAGTTTACCTGAATCAACTTTAGTTTAGCAGATAAATTCTATGTTAAACACCTGCAAATTCTCACATTTGGGAATCAGAATCTCACTGTATATGAATGCCAGCACTTGGAACTGGGCACTGGCTGGAAAAGCCAACATCTCTGTAAAGCTCTAATTAACAAATTTGTAATTAACACATGTAACTTAAAGTAAAAAGATGAATCATTAGCAACCATTTCCTCAGATTACAAAAGACAAAGCTGCTTGAATAAATAGAGTCCTCAGATGTTCAATGTCCCAAACAGCAATAAAAAACTCTTAAGGGGCTTCATGTTTTAATGACAGTGACCATTCTACAAAATCTGAATACCATAATAAGGGGTAGAAATTAAAATAATTTCCAAGAAAGGACTATATTTAAAGACTATTAAATTCAATAAGCTCTGTCTATTCCTATTATCAAATCAATAATATTTCCCACAATCAACTAATACCAAAATGAAAAAAGGAAAAATAAGAAGAAAGACATTTACCTCTTCTAAGCTAGGGAGCGAAGAAGAAGATACTGTTCGAGATGACAATGGGTGAAATGGCTCTTGACCAATAGCATGTTGATGATTCTGTATTTGTACAAAAGGGTTTTGTGGTGGCCTGTGAGGCAATGGAGGTAGGCCATAGGGAAAGCCAGGCCCCATTAGGTGATTCTGTTGCAAGTTAGCAAAAGTCCATGCTCCATCAGGTGCCAGGTATTTCAAGGGAGGAGGGGCAAGGTGTTCAGATGGCAACGAGAAAGGAGAGCTAAATATCTGGGGTGGGAGGCGCTGCGGAAATGCTGGGTTGTTGGCTACTTCAATGTCTCTGCTGTTGTCATTAAAGTTAGAAAAGTGGCTACTGTGGTCTGTACCGGATGGGGGAGATGGGACTGCTGGTGGGCTCCTAGTCTGCACTTGTCTGTATTGCAAAAGTCTTGATTGAGGTGGTGGCATTTCAGCTAGTTCCCGTGTTTCATTTTGATCACGATGAGATAGTTCTCTGAGTAAGTCTTGAAACCTACATGAAAATGATGAAATATGAGGAAAAAAACAAAAGAAAGGCTCCATCAAATTAAGGAGAGCTTAGCCAACTACATGTGTAGTTTCTACAAACAAAATCATGATACTACTAATAAGAACTAGCATTAATTAATCTCAAATGTAAACATTAACACTCAATAGATGCTGAAGACATTAAATATCCTAAATTACCTGATTTCTTGTTCCCTCTGTATTAAAAACACCTGTCTTTGTCTCTGTACTCCTTTGAAAACTGGAAGTTAAAAAAGGTCACCATGATGGTGGACCTTATTCAGAAAGGATTAGGAAACATTTCATGGTATTCACACGACACTGGCCATAAAAACAAGCTTAGCGTTAGGACCAAACTCTCACAAGTAGCTATAATAATAAGAAGGTAGAATTCTGTGCAACTAGAAAAAAAATTAATGATGAATCTGTAATTTTTAACTTTTAATCACTAGCTTACTTTTGTCCTTATTCCTTCTTTGTAAGTATTATTACTAAATATGAACAGAACACCCATAAGTGAGGCTATGATTCTCTTGCAGAAGAGACCACAAAGCAAGGGGCCAAGTTAACTTACAAACCAAAGTAGATCATACATGCCTAGATTTGTACAAAGTTACTTCTAAACAAATTCTCTGTATTTTAGAGTAAATCAAGGAAACTTTGTAGCATGGGCCTGGAAGGCCTATATCTAATTTCTTAGAGGCAACACTCCAACTTGAAGCTAAAAGGACTACCTTCAAGGAAAAAAATAGTGTGGGATCATATTCTAGAGGCTATTTTCAGTCTGCTGGAATACCTTGAATATGTTGTTTCTGCTTCATCTTCAGCATTGCTGGTGAGCTTCCAGTCTGCCCTCACAGGAGGCTGATGTAACCCGAGGGGGGGCTGAGGAAGATGCTGGAGGTGGGGGTGGTGATGGTGTGGGTACGGGATACTGCCCTGACTGAGATAGGCGTGATGTTCGTTCCACTGCTGTAACCGTGCTTGCTGCTGCCTTAATGATTCCAGAGCTACACTCCCATGAATACGATCTGCAAAAATATTTGTGAAAAATTTAAGTTTTTATGCTTTTGGGGTTTTAAGTTAATTTTTCCAGGAGTTTTTTTTTTTTTGAGACAGAGTCTCGCTTTGTTGCCCAGGCTAGAGTGAGTGCCGTGGCGTCAGCCTAGCTCACAGCAACCTCAATCTCCTGGGCTCAAGAGATCCTGCTGCCTCAGCCTCCCGAGTAGCTGGGACTACAGGCATGCGCCACCATGCCCGGCTGATTTTTTCTATATATATTAGTTGGCCAAATATTTTCTTTCTAATTTTAGTAGCGATGGCGTCTCACTGTTGCTCAGGCTGGTTTCGAACTCCTGACCTCGAGCAATCCGCCCGCCTCGGCCTCCCAGAGTGCTAGGATTACAGGTGTGAGCCACCACGCCCAGCCTTTCCAAGAGTTTTTAAAGACAGATTTTCTCCACAAAGACAAAGAAATAGCTATAATCTGGTTTTGGTAGAAAGTAAATATTTTCTAAATTTTCAAAAAACCAGAGTTGTGATAATAATTATTCTTCCTTACATACATAATGAAGAACCTGACATCAACTGAATACTTCCTATTATACGGCATTTGAAACTGGAATTGGATTATGACACTAAATGGTTGTGTTTTGCTGGCATTACTTGAAGAAATGAATTCTGACCCATATTAATATTGTGTGATACATGTTATTTTAAGTAAATAATCTGAATTTTTCACATGTAGTAGTAATAGGAAAACTTACCTAAAGCCTCCCCTATAGGTAATCCCGGTGGGTTCTCATCAATGAAGTTATTCAGGTGTGAAGGAAGAATGGGGCCGGGCTGTGCAATGGCTCTTAGAGGGCTGTGGCCTTCTTGCAGCATGGGAGGGGGCTGCTGCTCAGGAATCACAGCCTCTGCAGGAGGAGACTGTGGTCGATGAGAAACTGCATTATTAAAAAAAGCGCTGTTGGGCCCTGCCTGATATGCAGGGGAAAGCTGAGGTGCCGGCTGTGGAGGCTGCTGGCTCAGCTGGTTTTGCTGCTGGACTACCTGATTTGGTTGAGGTGGCATTTGATTTGGTTGTTCAGGCAAATTATTCTGCTGCTGATTTAACAAGGTGTGCTGCTGCGGAATTGGGAACGGTGGTCTTGGTAGCTGGGGAAGGGGATGGAAATGGCGATTAGGGATTGCATACTGTGCGTGGGGAGCAGGGAGGGGAAGATTTATGTGTCTTGGGTTGAGATTATCTTTGCGAGGAAATTTGGTATTGGGATAAATAACACCAGGACGCGATTCGGGACTTCTGTTCTGAGGATTTGATTCCAAATCGACCTAGAAAAAAATAAGAAGGCTTTTTTAACTGCAAAAAGTCTGAGTTCAGTGGTTCTCCACCTTTTCCCAACCCTAACACATCTAAAGGATAGGATACATTCTTATCAGTAATAGCAGGACTGCTGGGTGCCCACTCATTCACTTTCTCTCAATCAAATGAGGGAATATTTTTTAAATTAAAAAAGATGACACAGAAAAAAACCCGCATATTAAATTTCAGTCATTAAATTTGAGTGGATTATTACCATATGCACTTTAATTCCTTTAAGAGCACTATTTCTAATTTCACACTTTCTTCCTTAGAAATATAGCCATTTATTTCCTTCTGACATAAATCATGAAAATGTGTTCTTTCCTTCTGATTTTATTGTTTTTATACATCTAAAACTATTTTCTCAAACGTATCTATATTAATAAAAAGATATGTCTCTATTAAAACAACTTTGAAATGAACAAACAAGTACTACATCGCCTTTGTATAACCTGTTTGGTTGTCAATTTTTGCCATTACATATTGACATTCTTTCCTTTAACATTTATTGTGATCCTGCCAAGGACACTGTGCCTGGTGCTGATGATTACAAAAGCAGTAAGAAGACCTGGCCTGTACTTCCAAGAGCCTTGGGAGGGCCAGGTGTGGTGGCTCATGCCTGTAATCCTAGCACTCCTGGAGGCAGAGGCGGGAGGATCGCTCAAGGTCAGGAGTTCAAAACCAGCCTGAACAAGAGCGAGATCCTGTCTCTACTAAAAATAGAAAGAAATGAATTGGCCAACTAAAAATATATCTACAAAAGATTAGCTGGGCGTGGTGGCACATACCTGTAGTCCCAGCTACTCGGGAGGCTGAGGCAGTAGGAGTGGTCTGTAAACTATGGCCCCCATACCATTTTCAACCACCAGATACAAAATAAAAAATTTTTTTAATAAAGTTTTCTCAGAATACAGCCATACTCACTCATTTACATGTTGTCTATGGCTGCTTTGCACTATAATGACAGAGTTGAACAGTTGTGACAGAGACCATATGGTCTACAAATCCTAAAATTTCCTAACTGGCTCTTTATAGAAAAACTTGCTAACCTCTGGCTTAGAATCCAGTAGGAGATATTAACATGTAAACATATAATTAGAGGTACTGTAAGAGGATATGATCGCAGTGCCTGAGAAAATTAAAGACGCTTCATGAAGGCTATGGCATTTGCGTTGAACCTAAAGGAAAGAGCTAGAATATTCCAGGGAAGGAAGGACATTCCAGGTAAACATACACAGCTTATGCAAAGGTTGAGAGGGGGGTAAGTATGGCAGATTTGGGAAGCATGAGAAGTTTTGTGTACACAGAGATATAACTTCACTTGTTTATAGTTTTCCCTTCTTGACATAAGACAAAACTACAAGAGCCCAATTACACAAAAGACCCTGAATGATAATGATACTGAGTATAAATATTGTTTTTAATTCCGTAAACAGTGGTAAACTACCAAAGGTTTTTAAGCTAGAGAGTGTTGTCATTCTTCTAAAATGTAAGTTTGATGTTAAGTGATGCCAATGTGAAAAAATGAAACATAAGGTAGAAAGAGGCAATTTTTCTTTTCCAGCTCTGTCAAAACACTCATTGAGCTGCTGTGGCATCTTAATCTCCTCACAAATTTCAATGTTGAAATAGTCACTGAGGATTGCAGGGTACTTGCCTCACCCAAGGCTCTCAAGTTAGCCATGGAACTCACCACTCCCAAGAAAACAGAACAAGTAGCTTTTTCCTGAATTGCAGCTGGGGTACAATTGGTGACCAAGTTGTTGCAACAAATGGCTGTGATGTCAATTGTTCCCCAAGTACATCCTCATCTCTAATCACCTAGCTCAAATGGACTGCCATTACATTTGGCCAATTTTAGGCCTTTAAGATTACTGGGTGTATGTATATAAATTATCTAAGAAAAGAAGCAAGAAGGATGACAACTGTATCCAAGTTTTCCCAAGCAGCTGCAATGCCTGCTCTTCAGATGCTTCAGAACCTAATGAAAGGCTCTTTATAAGCAAACATTTTCCCCATAAATCTTCATCTTTTTAATGACTGAAGTTACATTCATTGGGGATATACTTTTTTCCAGAGGATAATGTCAATATGCATACTCTGATCACATGAGGAACACTATGATTAGATGTCAAGGTTGTTTGTGCAGAGACTCAAAAAGATAAAAATAAAACCAAAAACAAAAATATATGCAAAGAAACCTAGCTTCCCTCACTGTCCTTTCAGTCTTATTCCCCCCTCCCCCCATAAATAAATTTAAAACATTTTATGGTTTATCTACTTAAAAATATAAACAAATGTTATGTGTATACATACTTCATTTTGAGATAAATAGTAGTATACAATAAAAACATTGTTTGTGAATAAGCTGTCACCTTAATTTGTCTCCACTATTTCTGACCTTGACATAGGAAGCTAGGTCTGTGTCTTAGAAATTTAGATCAGGACTATGCTACTCTATGATACTACAATGTGCTTGCAAGGCAGGACAGAGGACTGCAAGGTCTGAAGAAGCTTGTGTCTACTATTATCAGAATTAGGTCAGTATTAGATTCACTTTTATCATTTTTCTCTTAATACTGAGTCAGAGAGAGTTAGGAGCTCTTCTTTCTTCATTTTTCCTGGGCTTCAAGACAAAGTATCAGGGTGGGAAAGAAATGAAACATGCATTTCAGATTGCCAACTCCTCTAACAGAGAAGAATCATAACAGACATTTAAAAACAAGGACACGAGGGACACTTAGCTATTTTGGCTTCAGTTGCTCTGATAGCACCTAAGACTCCTGTGATTGGTTTTGTCCCAAGCTGCCTGCCTCTGACTGCATTTGCTGCTGGTGCTGGAGCACCATCCTGATGTGCCATTGGTTCCCTCCCTGCACCCCTTCCCAAACATGCACCACTCCTACTTTCACTGCAGGCCCCCTCTTATCTAACAAGAGGTTGCCTCATTCACACTGCAGCTCCTCCACTGGGTACCGAATCCTTCCAGATGTAGAAACCGTGAGTCAGAGACGCTTACAGAACATAAGTAACTGCATATAGAGAATAACAGTTGCTTAAAGCTAGGCTGAGGTTGGAGATACAGATTTGGAAGTCATTATCATGAAGTGGGTAGTTGAAATAATGGATTAGACTTGCTTATAATAAAAAACCATAGAACGCAAAGAGAAGTGGGACAATGGCAGAACTCTGGGAAATCCCAACTTAAGGACTAAAGACAGATGAGGAAGAGTGGACAGGAATTTATAAAAAAGACAGGTGGTCATGTTATACAGAGTTGTGAAAAGTAGAAATATGTCAAAGAAAACAAAAGAAATAAGATGGTGAAAGACAGAAGTAAAAAATAGTGCCAAATACCAAAAAAAGTCAAGTAAGGCTACATTTGAAGTGTGTTCATAAGATGTGGTCACCTGGAGCTCAACAGTTGCAGTGAAATGTTGAGGCCTACTACTGTGTGTGTTAAGGAACAAACAAGAGGTGAGGTAGAAAGGCGATACTAGGCAGAAGCTATAAAGATGAAGGTGAATAAAAGTCTCTTTTTAAAAAAGTCTTATCTATCGATTTACTTACTTTAGAACAGAAGAGATATAAACATCTTATAGACTGAAGAGGAAGAACCAGTAGCTAGAAAGGATCTAAAGATAAATGAGGGGAAGGGACAGGTCTATGAGGTGACGAGAAGAGGAGAAACTAGTCTTCACAGGAACTCTTCCTCAGAGACCACTGGTAAGAAAATAAGGATAATCAAGGCTATAGAAAAAGTGATAAGCTGAAGGTTATACATGAACAGGATAAAATCCTGATGACATAAGTCTAAGGCAAAATCATCTCCTGATATTAAGAATAATCAAAGGTGGAAGGTGATTAGCTTGAGACAAGCCACTGAAAAAACTAGGCAAAAGGAGCTAGGTGAGAGAAACGCAGGAAAGCCCCATGGGTTCCACTGAGATGAGAAAACATGAATTTCGTGGCACTGATTCAACCAATGACTTGATTTCCCCTAACTGGTTCACAAGTGCATGGAAGCACAGAAAGTAGGTGAATGGAGAGATGATGAGTTAAGAATTCACACAGAGGTATGATGAGAGAACAATGTGAGGGACTCAAGGCAGTTAAGCCTTCCTTCTTCACTGTAACAGCCCTTCCCATTCTGAGACAGTTTTCAATGACACATTTATAGCTCTGTCTTCATTTACTACCTTATCATGGAGAGTCTCTAAATTCAAGTCTATCATTGATTACTGGAATTTGAGAAAGGTATACTGATAAATGCAATAACACAGCCAAAGAGAAAGTGAGAGAAAGGGCAACATGACCCCCTAGATGCCCATAAAACAATAAACATAACACATAAATGTGAAAAGGGAGATACTTTTCTTTAAAACATCAGGATTCCAAGAAGATCAATCCAACTCAGTCTACTAGAACGACGCATTCACTAAATGTAAGCAGCATACCTGTTTTGGCTCTGTAGGCTTTTTCTCTGGTGTTCGAATCTTATTAATTTCAGATCCAGGATTATTTGTATCACTTTTACCTAAGAAAATATTTAAAAATCCTTATAAGTTTTCTCCAATGGATGTGACATTTCCAATGACTATTCCATATTAGACAAAGAAGCAGAATACTTTAAACATTTTTTGGCTGGGCTCGGTGGCTGACACCTGTAATCCTAGCACTTTGGGAGGCCAGGGCGGGAGGATTGCTTGAGCTCAGGAGTTCGAGACCAGCCTGAGCAAGAGCAAGACCCTATCTCTACTAAAACTGGAAAGAAATTAGCCAAACAACTAAAAATAGAAAAAATTAGCCAGGCATGGTGGCATGTGCCTGTAGTTCCAGCTATCTGGGAGGCTGAGGCAGGAGGACTGCTTGATCCCAGGAGTTTTAGGTTGCTGTGAGCTAGGCTAACGCCATGGCACTCTAGCCCAGGCAAGAGAGTGAGACTCTGTCTCAAAAAAAAAAAAAATTTTTTTTTCAACCATTATTATCAATTTATATTACTACTTGGGTTTTATTCTTAAATTTTCAGAGTTGTAGTTTCTTTGCAAGTAAAGAAAATTTATAAATGAAGCAAATCTCATTGATAAGGGAGAGCATAATAAGGAAATAACCTTAAAACATCAAATAATCCCAAAGGAAATTGCCCAATCTCCGGGAGTTTACAGCTTCATTTTCTTAAACTAGACATATTAAAGGCCTTGGCATTCTTGCCTATTTATGAAGGCTTAATTCATTGGTCATTTACAAATGCAATTAAGCGAAAATCCCAATAATGTGCCAATCTAATTTAGTAAAGAAATCTAAACATAATAAAGATATTTGGAAAATAATATAGTTATACTGTTTAAAAATAATAGACATCAAACTAAATGTAAGTAGGTGATAAGTAGTATAGGGAGCAAAATTAAGGTTAAAAAAAGCAAAGTTATAATAAATAATTTCACACACGTGAAAGGCTTTTAATCTACATGAATTAACTACTAGATAGTTTAATTCTTAAAGGAATTCTTGATTTAGGTTCTTATTCAAAAACATTCTTTCAGGAATGCCACTGGAACTTTGTAAAATAAATTATTGTGCCAAAACAGCCTTACCAATAAACTTTAAGAAATGAAAAATACACTGGATGGAATTAGCAGCAGAATACACACTACAGAATAAAAACCTGGCAAACTTGGAAGGTACAGCATTAGAAACTACCCGAAATGAAACATAAAGAGAAAAAAAAAATTAAAAAAAAACAAGCATCCACAAACTGCCTGGAATCTATCTATAATCCTAGCACTTTGGCAGGCCAAGGTGGGAGGATCTCTTGAGACCAAGAGTTCGAGATCAGCCTGAGAAACATAGCAAGACACCACCTCCACAAAAAATTTAAAACTGTTGTCCCAACTTGAGAGAGTGAGACAGGAGGATCTCTTGCTCCAGCCCAGGAATTTGAGGGCTGCAGTGAGCTATGATGGTGCCACTGCATTCTAACCCAGGCAAAAGTTGTTAAAACCAATATAAAAAGAAAATTTTGGCAAGGTGCAGTGGCTTGTGCCTGTAATCCTAGCCCTCTGGGAGGCTGAGGTATGAGGATCTCTTGAGGCCAAGAGTTTGAGACCAGCCTGAGAACAAGTGAGACTCATCTCTACAAAAAATACAAAAATTAGCCAGGCATGGTGGCGTGCACCTGTAGTCCCAGATACTAGGGAAGCTGAGGCAGGAGGATCACTGGAGACCAGGAGTTTGAGGTTGCAGTGAGCTATGATGACATCACTGTATTCTAGCACAGGTGACAAAGTGAGATTTTGTCTAAATGAAAATCTTTAAAGCAGCTGGAGAAAAAAATACATGCTACATATAGAAAAACAATGATAAGGATGACATCAGATTTCTCATTGGAAACAAAGCAAGCGAGAAAATAGTAGAACAACATCAATAAAGTAATAAATAATAAAAAACTATCAACCAAGAATTCCATGCCCTACAAAATATCTTTCAAAAATGAAACTGAAATAAAGATATTTTCAGGCACATAAAAATTGAAACAATTAATCACTAGCAGACCTATACTATAAGGAATGTTAAAAGAAGTCCTTCAGGCAGAAGGAAAATTATCAGATGGAAACACAGATAGACAGAAAGAAAGAAAGATTACTAGAAATGGTAACTACATGATAAATATGTAAGATTATTTTTCTTTTGATTTACAACTCTCCTACTTTGTTCACTTCACGCTTTTGATATTCCCTCAGGTCATATGTGTCAGTTTGTTCCTTTTTACTATTGATTAGTATTCCATTATGGGGATACACCCCCATGTGTTTATCCATTTATCAACTGATATGCACATTAATTATATCTAATTTTTGGCTTTTTTGAATAACACTGCTATGAACACACTTTTTATTTCTCAGGGGTAAATACCTAGAAGTGAGACTGCAAAGCAACTCACCATTTCGATTTTGTTCATGTTGATCCTTCTCCTGATGTGGATTTTGTGGCTGCCCTATGCTGACAGGTGGGTGATGTCCAAGGCCATAAGGTATAGGAGATCCCCGTCCATGTGTCTGTAATAGGTTCATATTATAGGCCATCGCTGCCTGATGTGTAATAATTCGAGGATCAACTGCAAACCTACCCTGGTATCCTGTCCATGGTACCTAGGTTATCACAAGAAATAAAATAATTACATTAACTATTTTGGAAGGCAAACTGCTATAGTGCTATTGATTAGGAAAAAGCAAACATGGACACAGAGACATTAATTTTATCAAAATGAATAACTACAAAGTTGATGCTAATAGTACAATTGGCAGATATTGCTGTCTTAACTAGCCAAAAAAATAGCTCCCTGAATCTTTATTCAGTATGTAAGGGAAAATAGATAGTTTTTCAGGTTAGAAGAAAACAGAGAGCTTAACTACTCCTTGAGGGATTAAATCATTTTGTAGTTTTTAATCATTTCCCCTCAATGTGAATGTAGACACGTCACAGATTACCATAAAATTTGTCTTTTTAAGTCATAGCTGCATAGTTACTTATACAGTTTAATAGACTGAGTAAGAGAACAGTGGGAAAAGTTAAGAAAGAATTTAGCCTCAAAAAATAGGTATTCCAACTAAACATGAATAAGCAAATCATTTAATGTTCGTTTATTAGAGAAAAAATTCAAACATGTCATTACTTTAATTGGTGCTTTAGATTAATTCAGTTCTACCTTAAAACACAGAAACAGAAAACTTGTATAGGTATGACTAGATATATAATCTCTCATATTAACATAAAAGGAATAAACACAATGACATCTGAGCTACTGTCACTATCATTTTATCACAATATAATTATTAAATTTGGACTCCTAGAAATCTTATAAAATAAAAGCCCCTTTGACCTAGTTAAGTGAAATATAATAACCTAAGGGACTTACTATTTAAAGCAGATGATGTATAATGTTGTCAGGCAGTCTGGGAAGAAATAACTCAGCTAAAATCTAAGGTCTACAGTCTATGGGGAGTGAGCACAAATAACATATTTCTTACTGACAGTCACTGCCCTGGGCTGCCATGATTGTGGACTATCATGACCAACATGGCTGAGAAATGTTTGTAGCTAAGCATTTTTCCATTTTGAGGTGTGGGCAGTGGTGCCAAAGATCTGTGACAATGATAACCACTGCCTAAAATTACAGTACTTGCCTTAAATGAATGAAATTATTTCCTAGGATAAAACTCCTGGATTGGAAATATTCATATATCAGCAAATTAACAAAATATTCAAAAATCTTAAAGGAAATAAAAATGAGTTTATATATTAATACAAGATGGAAGCCTTCTAAAAATCTATAATCTTAGAAAGGATTCAACATTGTTTTTAAGTAGCAGTAAGATTTCTTAAGGCATGAAATTTCTCTGATAAATTTAGATCCCAGAGAACTAGACTAATCCACACCTCTTTGCCTCCTCTAATCAAGTGTATTTCTTGGGAAGAGTTTGTGACTTATGCAAAAATAAAAAGTAAAAGATAAAATAAAAACATCATTTTATAAAATAAGAGATCAATTTACTAGCTCTGTTAACTATTAGCCCAATTTTCCTCAGTAAAATATTTTAGAATACAAAGGGCCAGGCAGGGGGGCTCATGTTTGTAATCCTAGTACTTTGGGAGGCTAAAGCAGGAGTATTGCTTAAGGTCAGGAGTTCAAGGCCAGCCTGACCAAGAGCGAGACCCCATCTCTATAACAGAAAAATTAGCTGGGCATGGTGGGAGGCACCTGTAGTACCAGCTACTCAGGAGGCTGAAGCAGGAGGGTCACTTGAGCCTAGGAGTTTGAGGTTGCAGTGAGCTATGATGATGCCACTGCACTCTAGTCAGGGTGACAGAGTGAGACCCTGTCCCTAACTCAAAAAAAAAAAGAAGAAGAAGAAGAAGGAGAAGAAAAAGAAGAAGAATACAAGGCTTCTAAATTTCCAATTTATAGATTTCTTCATAGTTACTGATAATCTAGTAACAAATTGTAAACAACAATTCACACTTCTCTGGCTATTTCAAATTTGAAGGTTAAAGATAAGAGTTGCTTTCAAAGAAGCTTATGGGCATTGATAAGTTTAAAAAAATAAAGAGAGAGAGGTTGGTAGAATACTATTTGGAACTGTCATCAATTTAGTGAAGCCTATTTTACTTTATTGAATAGAAAGTTATTTCAAATGTCCACTTACAGGTAAAGGCACCGACATAACTACATTCCCTCCATAGACAGCAGGTACATAAAGAATACTTGTCCCAGTGTGAGGATCTATTCTTTGAACGGGGCTTGGAGATTTTCCCAAATTTGGGTGAGGTCCAAGAGGGGGCGGAGGAGTATATGCTCTAATAGGATTGCCAATAAGTACGGAAGGATTGGGCTGAACTGAAAAATAAACAGAAAAAGGATGCACTCAGTAGCTATACGTACTCACCTAGACAACAATAATTTAAATCATCTTGCAGCAAAATATATTTCCCAAGTTTGCCATAAGATATCTTATAATCAAAGAATTATCAGTGTAGAAGAGTAAAGCATATTTTAAAAACATAACTATTTACAATGTCCTCTAAAATTAATTTGAGCTATACAAGTTTTTCTTTTATAAACCAGCATAATTGTAAACTGTCTTCTGAGGAGCTGGAGATATGTCTTTAATAGAGAAAACCATGCACACACTCTCAGTAAGAAGTCTTCTAAGACTAAGAAAACATATACAATTCTTCAGAATAAAGCTTTGACCTGCCATTGTAACAGAGCCACTATAAAATGAAGGTTAAGCAATTATTATTTTAAAAGCATAATTCTGCAACATCTAAAACCATTTAAATAAACTTAATCTTGAAACTTGTATGACCTGACATTTGTAGGATATAAATGTTTTCTAAAAACTTATGTTGCATAAACCGCCTAAATGTTTTTTCTCAAAACCTCAGGATATGTACATTGATGCCTACAAAATCATCCCTTTTCAGAAATGACATATCAGTGCATCGACAAGACTAGATTTGTTGAATAAAATAATTGAGGTTCCAAAGTGACTGCCTGTGTGTGTGTGCATGTGAGAGAGACTATTATCTCCCTATCCTCCTCCTTCTCATGGTGAAATTTGGGGTAAATCCTTTACATCATAAAACCAAGTTTTGATAGGCTTAATTTGTCCACTTACCAATTCCATCACTCTGAAAATGATCATTCTGGGTATGATGGAGGCTTTTCCCCTTTAAAGAAAAACACAAATGTATAATAATTTAAATATGTTTAATATAGAGAACAATAATCATATGCAAATTAAATGTATAAATCAACAATTGAAGTTTAAAAACTGAGTCTGTAATTAACAACTATTAGTTTGCTTTGAGCCAACTTTCTTTTTGTTTGTTTGTTTGTTCGTTTATTTATTTAGAGACAGAGTCTCACTTTGTTGTTCAGGCTAGAGTGAGTGCCGTGGCATCAGCCTAGCTCACAGCAACCTCAGATTCCTGGGCTCAAGCAATCCTGCTGCCTCAGCCTCCCAAGTAGCTGGGACTACAGGCACGCACCACCATGCCCGGCTAATTTTTTCTGTATATATTAGTTGGCCAATTAATTTCTTTCTATTTATAGTTTTATAGTAGAGACGGGGTCTTGCTCTTGCTCAGGCTGGTTCTGAACTCCTGACCTCGAGCAATCCGCCCACCTCGGCCTCCCAGAGTGCTAGGATTACAGGCGTGAGCCACCTCGTCCAGCCCCAACTTTCTTTTAAAACATTAGGTCGTGGCCATCTCAATATTGCTGGGCCTCAAGTTTTCTCAGTTTCAATTAAGGGTATCTAAAATTCTTTTTTTAAATGAACTTTTTTATAAAAAGAAATACACAATCAATGTGACTGAAAACTAAATTCTATTCCTTTGCAGCTTCTCTACAAATTTTCTAAGAATTAAATCACAAAACAAAAAAGTTGTTTTTCAAAGGAAAAACGTCAATCTTCAATTCTTGAGGATAAGAACCTTTTTTTTTTTTTTTTTGAGACAGAGTCTCGCTTTGTTGTCCAGGCTAGAGTGAGTGCCGTGGCGTCAGCCTAGCTCACAGCAACCTCAAACTCCTGGGCTCGAGCAATCCTACTGCCTCAGCCTCCCGAGTAGCTGGGACTACAGGCATGCGCCACCATGCCCGGCTAATTTTTTATATACATATCAGTTGGCCAATTAATTTCTTTCTATTTTATAGTAGAGACGGGGTCTCACTCAGGCTGGTTTTGAACTCCTGACCTTGAGCAATCCGCCCGCCTCGGCCTCCCAGAGAGCTAGGATTACAGGCGTGAGCCACCACGCCCGGCCAGGATAAGAACCTTTTAAACATGGTTTGGAATTTATGATATTTTGAGTAGAATTCATAGTATATTAACATATGAAAATACTTAAAAACAACAGGAAAAGGGCAGTGCCATAATTTGCTTGAGAGAAAATCCAGCTAATTGCTAGACAGCAGTATGGGAATATATATCAAGAGCATCAAAAATGTACATACTTTAACCCAGTGATTGCACTTCTAGGAATTTATCCAAATGTAGTAATTATGGATTTGCACACAGGTGTCCATTGCAGCATGGTTTACATGAGTGCTGTTAACAATCTAAATGTCCATCAATGGAGGATTTATTAAATAAGCGACAACAAATTCATATAATAGTATATTAATCCACTACTCAAAATCATGACATTTGCGCAGAAGCAATATTTGAAGAGACAATGGTTCTGAATTTCTGGACTTTAGAAAAAATTCTTTCTCTTCCCTTTGACTAAATGTAACACATATCAAGCCAACTGAGGAAAAGCAGCACATTAGGCAACTTACCTCTAAGACACACACATATTTGTTATTTGTACATTATATCTGCAAACTAAAGAGGGGCTTATGTCTATAGCAGGAAGAAAAATTCAATCTTGACCAAAGCACAAATACAATGATGTTTCATTTATCTACTTTTTTTTAACTATCGAAACATCATATATTCAAATCAGCAGTAAAGGCTGAAGGTTTACTGGTTATGACTGGGCAAGGGCACTAGGATCTAACACTTAAAGTCAGAAAATGTAGCCACAAAAGAATCATAGTTGGTCCATTAACCAAAAGAGAAAAAATGTTAACAGGGATTGGTACCAGCTACAAAAACAAACTTCTGAGGATTAGAGAAGTGATAAGAAAAGCAGGCAGAAAAAAGAGAAAAGTGAAAAAGAGAAAATGGCAAACATCCAGATGGCAGGAGGGGGAAGATCAGAAACATAAGCAATTAGAAGCGACAACAAGAGCAACCACTGGCACACACACTGACAGAAGAAAGGACAGCCAGTGACACAAACACAAGATAAGATAGTTCCAAGAGGGTGACAAACCATTTCGATTTCTGAGCCTCCAAACCTATCTTTGTAACTTGCTAATGACCCATCAACCACGGATGATTGCAGAGCATGTGTAGAAAACACAGCAATTTAGTCAGAGTGTGGTGTAGAAAGATGTCCTCTGAAAGATGTCCATGCCCCAATCCCTGGATCCTGTGACTATGTCATGTTATGTGGCAAAAGGGACTCTGCAAATATAATTGAACTTATGAACTTAAAATAGGGAGATTATCCTACATTAGCTGGGTGAGCCCAGTCTAATCATGTGAGCCCTAAAAGCAGAAAAGTTTCTCTGGCTAGAGTCAGAGAGATGCAGCAGAAGAGGAATTAAGAGAGATTCTGAGGAAGAGAAGGATTCAGTGCACCATTACTGGCTTTGAGATGTTGAGAACACATTCAAGAACTAGTGAGAGGCCTCTAGAAGCTAAGTATGACTCCCTGTTGACAGCCAGCAAGGAAACAAGAACATCAGTCCTACAACCACAAGGAGCTAGTTTCTACCAACAATCTGTAAGACTTAAGAAGCAGATTCTTCCCAGAGCCTCCAGATCAGAGCCCCGTCAAGTCAGCACCTTGATGCGGCCTTGTGGAATCCAGAGCAGAGAAACCAACCAGGCCAACCCAGACATCTGACCCACAGAACTGTGAGATAATAAATTTGTGTTGCCTAGGTCAGGACTGACGATAGAAAAAAATAAAAAAATAAAAAAAAAAATAAATTTGTGTTGTCACTAAGTCTCTACGTTTGTACTAATTCATTATAGCAGTAATAGGAAACAAATACAAAGAGTAACCACAGTCCAGGGTAATCCTATGATGTAAAACAGGAAGCATGCTAGACAATATACATTAGCACTGTAGGTGCTGTGTGGTATTCTAAATCAGTGGTCCCCAGCCATTTTTGGCACTAGGGACCATTTTCATGGAAGACAATTTTTCCACGGACCAGGAGGATGGTTTCAGGATGATTCAAGCACATTACATTTATTGTACACTTTATTCTTATTATTACATTATAATATATAATGAAATAATTATACAACTCACCATAGGTTGGGGAACCCTGGTCTAAATGAAAAAAGCAAACTGGGGTCTAACATGTAAAAAGATAGTAGCATGTCTACAAGTATAACTCAGCATTCTACATGGTTTAATTATAGGATACAGTCCTTTAGCACACTGTATTTGACTTAGCAAGTAACTATAGAACAGTAAATTTACTAGGGTTTATATAAAATATACAGTGTTTGGTAGCTTATAAACAAAATAATAATAAAAGCTAGAGCTAAAAGTCATTCCATGATATTAGTAATATTCCATGATATTAGTAATAATTCTAAACCAATTTCATTCTACTAATAAATCTCAGAAAGTAATATTCCTTTGGTAGGATGTTAATTAATGCCATGATTTTTATAAGCAAATGTAGTTCATAACATCTACCACTTATTCATTCAAATATTTACTTTTTCATTCACTCATTCATTTTTTTCCATTTATTCATTCAACAAATATTTGCTGAGGGCCCACCATATGTCCACCCTGGCTGGGCACTGAGGCTACTGAGGTAAACAAGACCGACACATTTTCTGATGACTAGACAGTGAGACACATAAGCAGCTGGATATAGATGGTAAAAAACAACAAACTAAAATGTATAAAATAATGCCACAGTCTTCAGAGGACCCATTTTGAATACTATCTATCCTCTGAGTAGTTTTTATAGTGTGTGCAAATGAAACTGATCCATTTTAGTAAAGTTTCCAAACATTGCTCCCAGCAAATGCCCTAGAAGTAGACAGAATGAGACAGGCCAACTGTTTTTCCACATGCTGCTTCTGCAGGCTCACGTGAAATATACCCTTATCAAGGACTGAAGTCTTAGTGAAGACAATAAAGTTCTTTGATTGCTAGGGGTATGTTTTATTGCCAAATACGGCCCTGAAAAAGCAGGTCTCAGAGTATTTTTAACCATCATTCAGCCCTCTGATGATTTTATCCACATGAAATCTTATTAGGATTTTAAATCTTATTCTAACATTAAGAACACCAATTTTTAATACTTTTTATATACAGAATTATGATAAAATTAAGGAAATTTGAAAAAAATTACATGGCTTAGTATCACATTTTCAGAAACATAATCCTTTTCTACTAATGAAATAAATCACTCTTCATCCAAAGATACCAGCACATGAAAATAATTGGAATTTGTTTAAAAATTCTCCAGTGTGTATATGTGGTCATGGTGGAGGGTAAGGCAAGTGGGATATAAACTAAACAAGTTGATCTTAATGAAACTGGATGGCAGGGATTGATTCATTATACTACTCTCTCTATTTATGTACATTTTTGAAATTTTCTGCAATAGAAAATAAATTTAAAAAGACTCCAATACAAATTCAAACCTCACAAAACAATTTAATGAAAGTAAAATAAAATGCTGGGCAAGGAGAATGATACGGTAACAAAGATAACCTGTGGCTCACTATACCTCAGTTATATAAAATTACTGAATATTTACACATATGCATAAATAATCAATAATTTTAAATTACCAGGTATATGGATAATTTGGTGAACCACTGTGTTAGTGACAGAAAATAACAGAGGACATCTATAAGATTAGTGAAGAAAATTTTCTTAAAAGTTTAAAAAAATTGGGGGGAGATGACTGCTTTGGCCTTTAATTACACAATTTTATTCTGAAAGGAAAAAATCCACAATACACTGTACTGGATGCACCACAACCATTATTCACTTATCAGATACTTACTGAGCACCCACTGTGTACAAAAAGTGGGGCTAGCCACTAGGGGTCATAAAAAGTACATAGAATAGGATTTTTGTCCTCAGGGAGTTTATGGTTTTAGGAAAGCAAGTAGAGTCAACATATTCTTCACCTTTAAAACAAAAACAAAAACCTAATTGTAGGATCTTGCTTAGGGTCAGTACACATTTGGTATCATGGCTTGAATCTAGCTTCATCTACAGTCTACTAATTGATGCTTATATTCCTCAATTAAGTAAAGAGTTTACTGGAATTCTTCTACCTTATTTAAGAATGTGTAAAAGGGTATGATTTTGCAACATTTTAAATAAAGAACAATAAAGTTTAAAAGTTTCTGCCTAGGCTTCCTAGTCTTCACACACCCTAAGCTACTTGCTGTCCCTTACAGACATGTCCCCTATTCTCTCATAACTCTCACCTTTTGGAAAAGCTCTTTCTTAAACTTCATTCATTTAAAAAATACTTCTAAGCACCTATTATGAGCCAGATATTGCTCTTGGCACAGAGGTGAGGCCAGTGAATAATACAGGCAAAAATCTCTTCCCTAATTGCGCTTATCTACTAGTTTTGACATGTTTCCTCAATCTCCCACTACCTCCATCCACTCAATAATCTCCTGAACAAGATCTTCCAATTCAAGGCAGAAATTGCCTTGAATTGTACATTAAAGGCAGAAATTGCCTTGAATCTACTTTCTTCCTCTGACCACCATCCCTCTAATCCCTCCAACACTGCTACAGGGGGACTCAGGGGCTAATTTGCTTATCTACCCTTCTTTAGCACCCACTGTAACATTGGGTACATAGAAGAAACTTTGTCGTTTGATAAATAAATTATTAAATCATTACTAGTTTAAGCTTTAGAAACCTAGAAGATTCATTTATGCAGAATGTCTAATCCCCTAAAAATGCCAAATTGCTAAAGCATTATTGTACATTAAGTACATTTTTATTAAACTAAGAATATACAACAGTATATTAACACAAAAGAGTTTTCTTCTCAGCTTAATACCTATTTAGCTAAAAGATTTTCAAAATATTAAACCATTAACTATTGCTTATATATTAGGTTTTACATTTTTAAATGAAGCTCAAAACTGATATATTCTTTTAACTCATGTAAGTTTAATGCCATGCTGATGACTATAAATATACAAAAAAACTGGAATAAGTACTAAACATTCTGTTCTCAGAATTTTTTTTCTAGATGATAAGGGCAAGCATTTTGGGGGCACTCTGGCAAATAAGCCAGCTGTCTCTGTCCAGAATAACTATGGTTCAAAAGTGGAAATGGCCTTGACTCCCTCACCTCTACTCCCTCTTACTGGACTCCTTCCGTACAACAAATATAGGTCAAAATCAATTTAAAGAACCTTCAAAAAGTCAGCCAAACTTTCTCACTCTGTCAAATACCTACCACTTCAAGTGAATCAGTACTCAATAAAGGATTACAATTCTTTTCTTTATACAAATATTATTATAACATTATTCCTTATAAAGAATATGTTATAAAGACATGTTTTTAATATGTGTAATAATCTGTTCAACTGCTTTGTTTTATTCATATCTTGATAAAACAAGTCTGTCAGCAGAGAGGACTGGGAAGTTATATTATATAAAGGATACCAGAAGTTACCAGGTACGTAAAAAGTTTTTGAGAATGAGTATGACATTAAGCATGGCTCAACACCAAACTGTATTTTCACTTACATGTCCAAATCTAACAAGTTCCTTGCAGAAACTGCTTGCGGCCAAATGTAACCTTCAATTCCAATACTTAAAGAAACTTGCAGCCCAATAAACCTTTGGCACTTCCGCGCTGTTCTCTCCCTTTAACCTCTTCAATTTCATTAACAGAGGCTTTACCTTTGGTGGAGATTGCTGCTGTTTGTTGGTACTTCCTGAATGCTGCAGTCTTAGAGCCCGAGGGATAAATTCAGGTGCTAGTGGATTCAACACATATGTCTTCTTTAGTTCTAAAGCCTCTAACTGGGCCTTGATCTGTTCAAAAGTGATTCCATGTAGGCTACTGTTTTCATGACACAGGGCAATAAACCGCTCCCAAAATTTCCTACAAGAAAAGATTTAGAAGACAAGTTTACAATTCAGTGGATGAAATTACAGAACACAAATAACTAAAGATAATTCAAATTCTTCCCCCCATCCCCCAAATCCTTAAATCTAATAGTCATCCGACTATGATTTAGGTGTAATTTTCTACCAGATCTCAAGACTTCAGAAGTTTGATTCTGAAACTATAGTCATGCCTAGTATTACGGTACATACAAAACAGGCTCTCAATTTTGACTCATTGATTCAAGTAACATAGTCAATGCTCAACTATCCATGCTAATCCAGAATGATGTTTTTTGTCATCCACATAATGAACAAAGAGTTCAAAACTGATGGTAACTCATTCTATACAAAATTTGTACTTCTAGGTATAGTCATATATATACATACTATATATAATGTATATAGTTCAAAATAATGTATATAGTTTGAATTAATCTATACATACATATGCATACATATATATCTATATATATGAATTATAAGGCCAAAGTAGCCTAGTGCTAGATAACTAAGAAAAGCCAACTCAGAACATAACTGAGTCATGAAGTAGATAATCCTCATGGGATTCTTAAGAAATAATTAACTACTCCTATATTTCTCTCTTATTTAACAGATGCTTATCACAAGCACAGCTTATAACATTAATTTACTAAGTTATAAGGGTTAAATAAATTATGGAAAATATAGGAAGCTGGAATACAAATTTTAATGTTGATTATTCATTTCCTAATCAAATTAATAAATACTAAAGGAGCAATACATATTCAAATTTTGTTGCATTTTACATTGTTATTCCTAAAAGTCTGAAGATTGCTCAATATTAAAGTTATTAAATACATATTATAAAAACAGCATATAAAGTTTTTAAATTTTAAATTACTATTATAAATATGCATACCTATGTTTAATATGAGGTTCAAATAATGTTTTATTATACTATAAAAGATATGTGATATGGTTTCTTCCCAAGTTGGTATCCTTGTGTCCAGGTGGACAGCAGGTAATCGAGATGGCTTTAAGAAGCATAAATGAAAAGGTTTATATTATAAAAATTAGTATATGAACGGGAATTGGGTTATTAATATATTCATAAAACTTTGCAGAGTTTAATTGCAAACTATGTTTCTCTTACTTATGCCTTCCATCGTCTTTTCTGATTTTTTTTTTTTTAAGACAGAGTCTTGCTCTATCACCCCAGCTAGAGTGCCGTGGTGTCATCACAGCAGCTCCCTGCAACCTCAAACTCTTTAGGCTCAAGCGATCCTCCTGCCTCAGCCTCCTGAGTAGTTGGGACTGCAGGAGTGCCCTGCAACACCAGGCTAATTTTTCTATTTTTAGAAGCCACAAGGTCTTGCTTTTGCTCAGGTTGTTCTCCAACTTCTGACCTCAAGCAATCCTCCCACCTCGGCCTCCCAGAGTGCTAGGATTACAGGTGTGAGCCACCACTGTGAATGGTGTTTTTCTAATTTTCTAAAGGTGAGTTTTAGAAATGGGTCCACAAAGATTTTAAACCTACATGTAAATAAAAGAAAAAGTAAAAATGCTACAAAATATTAAATATGCATTTCTGACCATAAGATTAAAGCTAAAAACATAGTCATTCCATTATAGGAAGTGCGTGTTACCAAGAAATGCACACTGAAAAGCTGTCCTATATTTTTATTCTCAAGAACGCTTCTGAAGGAATTAATTTTTTTGCTCATAGTAACATGAGAAAATATAACGAAGGATTATCTTATACAGTACTCAGCATCTAAAATCCATTAACTTTCCCACCCTTTTGATAAGAACAGCCATAATATTCAACTGCAAGAATATATATCAGTATAATTCCACTACATGCTATATTCATAAGAAAGTTCTTTTAGTCTAATGATAAAGTATCAGTTTCACAGAGTGGCATTTTTTGTTTGTGTTGGACTTCAAGACAAAGCAAAACGACAAGGAAACAATGGATTGGCTTTGACCCTATCTAGCTCAGTTTTATTTATTTTTTACTTTTTTTGAGACAGAGTCTCACTCTGTTGCCCCAGCTAGAGTGCCATGGCATCAGCCTAGCTCACAGCAACCTCAAATTCCTGGGCTCAAGCGATCCTACTGCTTCAGCCTCCCAAGTAGCTGGGACTACAGGCATATGCCACCATGCCCGGCTAACTTTTTCTATATATTTTTAGTTGGCCAATTAATTTCTTTCAATTTTTAGTAGAGACGGGGTCTCACTCTTGCTCAGGCTGGTTTCAAACTCCTGACCTTGAGCGATACTCCCGCCTCGGCCTCCTAGGGTGCTAGGATTACAAGCGTGAGCCACCGTGTCCGGCTTAGCTCAGTTTTTAATATCAATTCTTTATTACATATTTTCATTTCCAGCTTACATAGCCAAAATGCTAGAATTTGCTTTATTTTTAAGCTACATTTTAAAACTTCATACCCTATTCCTATATTGCCTTCACTGGCTTCAAGTGCATTAAACAAGATTTGAAGTAACACTGAGACAAGCTGAACCTTCAAACACCCTCACACTTCCCAAGAGGCTGGTAACTCAGTAAGTCTTTGTCTACAAGAAGATCCCAGGGATCTCAAAGAAATAGCCTTTGAGCTAAAGCACACCATTTTAGAAGTAACATTAAATACTTACTATAAGTTAATCAAGCTAAACTATTTCCAAAAGTAACTTAAAATTTGCATGTTAGATTTGACAACTTTTTATTGCCCATTGATATATTAATAGCAAAATGGTCAAGAGCAGAGATTCTAAAAGTAGACTGAGTAGCTATGTGACTTCATGCAAATGACTTTAAGCTCTCTTTATACCTCAAGTTTCCTCATGTGTAAAATAGAGCACTAGCAGATTATTATCATTACTGTTATTCCTATTCCTCATTATGGAAATCACTTTTATCACTTCTAAACTTTGAGAGAAATGGATTTTTTCCTTTAAAAATTCTATTTTTAAAGCTAAAAACTTTCCTTTTTTCTCTCAGTGCAGGCTCTTTAAAAGACTATTCACACTGCCCTTCAACTCCCCATACTTACTACACATGGCATTATGAGGCATATGTGAATACACAAAATTGGAGGATCACCGGAGGATTTCAACCACACCCAGAATGAGGATAAGAATTCACCACTAGGGTTATTTAAAGGCTTCATCAATTCTCAGCCTCCTCCCTAAAATGTTAACATATTATGTTAACCATTTTTTTCTAGTACTATTGGTCACAAAAAGCAAGTGTACCTCTACATTGTAATATAAATTTAGGTATTTTGAAGGACAAAACCTTTCTTTTAATCAATGCATAAACACAAAGTTTTGTTTTGTTTTTATGTTAACCTTGCTTCTAGAACCACTAATAAGGCCAGGTGCAGTGGCTCACGCCTGTAATCCTAGCACTCTAGGAGGCTGAGGCGGGAGGATCGTTTGAGCTCAGCAGTTCGAGACCAGCCTGAGAAAGAGCGAGACCCCGTCTCTACTAAAAAAATACAAAAAAATTAGCTGGACAACTAAAAATATATAGAAAAATTTAGCCAGACATGGTGGTGCATGTCTGTAGTCCCAGCTACTCGGGCAGCTAAAGCAGTAGGAGTGCTCGAGTCCAGGAATTTGAGGTTGCTGTGAGCTAGGCTGACACCATGGCACTTTAACTCGGGCAACAGAGCGAGACTCTGTCTCAAAAAGAAAAAAAACAATTAAAATTAGAATCACTAATAAAACACTGAAAAATTACTTGGTGTTCTTAGGTCTATGTGTGTGTACACACACACATATATATACATCTCTACACATACATGAAATATGTTAATACTTCACTGAGTAAATGAAATGTGCTAATGAAGAAATTCAGCTACAGAGAAAACCTTCTCCAAACATGTTGATTTGGAAAAATGTTATCACTCTCCTCACGCCCTCCCCTCATTCAGTGCAGGTTTATCTGTGTGTATCTGTCACTTCCTTAGAAAGGCAGCATAAACCAGAAAGAAGAGCATGGGTTTTAAAGTCAATCTCAGTGAACTACATAATAGCTATGTGACCCCAGGTAGTTATTTAAACTCTCTCAATCAGGCTACCCATAATATACAAATAAAACACCCACATTGCAAGGCTGTTGGGAATGAGGCAATGTGTGTAAAGCACATAAACCAGCCCTGGTACAGAGAAATCTATCAATACACAGCAGCTACTATATTAGTATTTATCAGTTTGGCAAGGGAGGGAGGGAAGAGTTTACTACATTTGTTTGGGGTTAATAGAAAAGTTCTGTTTTTTCAACAAAACAGAAATACAACAAAAAAGAATACATAACTGATTGACTCCTAAACTGGTATAATATACACCATATTACCCCTTGAAAACTTGACTGATATTTGGAAATGTCATATTAGTTTTTTGTAACTATTGAATGAAAAAAGCATGGGAAAACTCCTAAAGAATTTGAACTACAAAGAATTCACTCTTCTGTTCTTACAGGATCCAAGAATCATAGGAAGTCCTCCAGGTTTACTTCTATTGTGAGATTAAGTTAATTTCTTTTTTTTTTTTTTTTTTTTTTTGAGACAGAGTCTCACTTTGTTGTCCAGGCTAGAGTGAGTGCCGTGGCGTCAGCCTAGCTCACAGCAACCTCAAACTCCTGGGCTCAAGCGATCCTCCTGCCTCAGCCTCCCGAGTAGCTGGGACTACAGGCATGCGCCACCATGCCCGGCTAATTTTTTATATACATCAGTTGGCCAATTAATTTCTTTCTATTTTATAGTAGAGACGGGGTCTCGCTCTTGCTCAGGCTGGTTTTGAACTCCTGACCTTGAGCAATCCGCCCGCCTCGGCCTCCCAAGAGCTAGGATTACAGGCGTGAGCCACAGCGCCCGGCCTGATTAAGTTAATTTCTAATGAAATTAGTGAAATTAAAATTTAAGTATCCATATGCCACAAGCATCAACTCTTGGACTAGGGCCCTGATTAAACTGTCCAAACAGGCCAAGTGCGGTGGTTCACACCTGAAATCCCAGTACTCTGGGAAGGCCAAGGTGGGAGGATGGCTGAAGGCCAGGAGTTCACGATCAGCCTGGGCAAAATAGCAAAACCCTGTTTCTACAAAAAAAATTTTTTTAATAAAAATAAACTGTCCAAATAAAACAGATAAGCGGCATTCCTTTTTACAAATGATTGATATTTTTTCTTGACACAATATACTTACTTCCCTGAAAATATTTTACTTGGCTTAAAAATTAATTTACAGTCCTTGACACACTGTGGCCAAATAATAAGAAATAAGCAATCATTAGACTCCGCTTCAAGTTAAAAATTAGCCTGGATAATTCTGATAGCATGGCCTTAGGAAGAATATTCACCTATTTGCTCTGAAAATATAATGATTTATGTCAGAGAAAGGGTGAAAAATGCTGATCTCATGCAATTCACAGTGTAATAATATGACTATATAGAAAAGGTTGTGGTTTTTTTAAAAATATTCAGGCTGGTAAATATTTGGAGTTATTTATAAGGAAAGCCCAAAACTAATGTGGCTTAACACTATCCTTATACCTATTTATTCCTGCAACAGTTTCTAGTTGTTTTAAACACATATATTGTCCCATTTTAGACATGTTTTAATACATAATAAATTCTAATCAAACTGTATGTGCTCTCACTTAACAAATAATATAAACAAAAAGGGTAAAATACCACAGCAGCATTCTAACCAAATACACTTTCAATGAATAGTGAAGTAACTAAAGTAAATTCTTAGGATGTAAGCCAAATTAGAAGACTCCTCAATATCCTTAGTTCTATTCATTTGTAACATAGAATTAATATATTCCTTGTCCCAATTTTCTGTCATTAGTGACTATAAATGAATGGCAATCTATTTTTAAAATATGAAATTAAAGACATGTTACAACAGAATTGTTTATAGATAAGTCATAGACCACTGAAGCTTTGGTTTTTAAAAAAAGAAAAGGTTATTTTTCATAATGTAGCCATAAATAAAAACTCTACTTGATTCCTTTGTTATTAGCTTTCCCTTGTAGAGAATATTAACTTCGTTTGGGGTCTTAAACTCTAATACATGAAACTTATTCTTAAAGATCCCAGACTCCCTTCCCATAGAATTTTTCTTCCTGCTGGAACATGCAAACAGACAATAAAATGCCGCCAAATCTATATTGCAACAGAAAAGTTGGTTTAAAGAGCATCATGTCCTAACAGCTTTGTCTACTTTAATTCTAATATATCAAAAAGAAATAATTACCCGAGGCAGAGTCAAGACTCTCTACATCTCTTTCTACTACTCTGAACTCACTGTGACAGGTATTAGCTAGCATATTCATAAAATTTTAAGTAATCCCTTAAATATTTCTTTCTTTTTCATGAAAGAATAGTATAAATTTCTATTCAACTGCTTTTCTTTTTTTATTGCTAATACTGTGTTTCAATATTCAAAAGGCCAAAGCTTCTATTACTGGCTTCATATAGTTAAAATTCCTATTAACTGGTATAAGTCACATGTGTATAAAGAGAAATTTTTTGTTTAGGTTGATATTTAACCATAGTTTAGTAGAAATTGTTTCTTGTAACTAAAGTCTAATGAATACTAATGATGCTATCCAAAGACAAGTGACCACTTTTTTTTTGTTTTTGTTTTTTGCAGAGTCTCACTCTGTTGCCTGGGCTAGAGTGCTGTGGCGTCAGCCTAGCTCACAGCAACCTCAAACTCCTGGGCTCAAGGATTCTTACTGCCTCAGCCTCCTGAGTAGCTGGGACTACAGGCACGCACCACCATGCCTGGCTAATTTTTTCTCTATATTTTTAGTTGTCCAGCTAATTTCTTTCTATTTTTAGTAGAGATGGGGTCTCGATCTTGCTCAGGCTGGTCTTGAACTCCTGACCTACAGCGATACTCCTGCCTCAGCTTCCCAGAGTGCTAGGATTACAGGCATGAGCCACCATGCCCGTCCCCGATGCCCATTTTTAACTCTCTTAATTTTAAGATCTTCTAGAATCATCTACAATCATCTCCACTTAGAAGCCTTGAGAGAATATGACTACAGAAGGAAATTCATCAAAAATCAGAACAATGAAGGGGGAAAAAATGAGGTACCAACTGATATATTAATAAAATATTAATATCCATCAAAGATACACACATCACACAAAATCAACTCAGGACTCTTGCACTATTTATTCCATCTTCCTAGTACACTTTTACCCCAGATATCTCCAAAGTTTATTACCTCACTTCCAAAGTCAGTTTCTCAATGAAGTCTACTGTGACCACACTACTTACAGTCACATACCAGTCTGCACATACCACCCACCCCATCCCTCCTAATTCCCCTTAATTATGTATTTTCCAATCAACTTACCATGTAAATACAATACTACATAATATTCTTAGTTTATTGTAGTCTTCCTTTCCTTACCAATAAAATGTATGCCTTACTAGTAAAATATAAGCCCCACAAGGCAGAGATAGTTGTCTATTTTGTTCACTGATGTATCTTCAGTGACTAGGAGAGTGCTTAGAACATAGAAGGCACTCAAGAAATATCTGCTGAATAATAGCTGAATGAATACACAATTACGCATATAATGAATAGATCCAAAGTAACATACTTTTGTGTTCCTGTTGGATATCAGGCAATGATAAACTAATTTTAATTAGCCAAGAGGTCATATAAACAAATGTACACATAGGGATACAAATAACTTCACATTTCCCCCTTTAATGTCTCAATCAGTAGTACATAATTACCTGCATCTTCCAACAGAGCACAGAGCAATGGGGTCACCCACCACAGCAACCAAGGACTGTGCTCTTGTGATGGCAGTATTGAGAAGCTTGTAGTTAGACAAAAAACCATAATCTAAGTCCTCTGTGGAATCTTCCAGAAGTTGTTCTTTCTTTTTAATTGGTGTCTGTTTATGTTTACAAGTATGTCTTGTACGTACTGTGCTAAGAAACAAAACTCTGAACTGCTTTCCTACAAAAAAAATTTTTAAAAAATCACTTAAGATTGTCATTCTGAACCACTGATAAAATAAAAGCATTCCATTTTTAAAATGTAATTGATAAATAACAGACAGTAAATATATGGAGAAACTGAAACCCTTGTGCACTATTAGTGGGAATGTAAAATGGTACAGCTGCTATGGAAGATAGTGTGGCTGTTCCTCAAAAAATTAAACATAGAATTACCACATGATCCAGAAATTCCACTCTTAGGTATATACCCAAAAGAATGGAAAGCAGGGACTCAAACAGATATATATAGACCCATGTTCATGGCAGCATTATTCACAACAGCCAAAAGGTGGAGGCAACTCAAGTGTCTATAGACAGATGAATTAATGAAGAAAATGGGATATATACATACAATGGCTTCTTCAGCTTTATAAAGGCATGAAATTCTGACACATGCTACATCATGGATGAACCTTGAAGATATTATGCTACATTATGCTACATTAGATATTATGCTACATTTCTACATTAACATCAGATAAAATAAGCCAGTCACAAAAGGACAAATACTGTATAGTGCAATTGTATAACTGCACTTACATGAGGTACATAGAATAATCAAATTCATAGAGACAGAATATAAACGGGTGATTTCTAAGAGGGAAGGAAGAATGGGGAATTATTGTCTAATAGGTACAGAGTTTCAGTTTGGAGAGATGAAAAAAGTTCTGGAAATGGATGATGGTGATGGTTGCATAATAGCGTGAATGTACTTAAAATGCCAAAAAACTGCACAAGTAAAAATGGTTGAAATTATAAATTTTATGTTATATATATTTTACCACAATAAAAAAAAATTAATGATATTGCTGGAAACAACCTTAGAAATTATCTAGCACCAGGTCCAACCCAATACAAGTAGCCTTCCTTGAAGCAGAGTCATCTAGCCTCTGGCCAAACAAGATAGACACAGCTGATTCCATAAGGAAACCTTATAGAGAGTCTAGCTTGTAGACTTGTAATTTTTTTCCTGTGCTCTTCTTATAGTAACATATATATTCCCTCATTCTATGACAAGTCTTTAGTATTTGACTACAGTCTTAATGTCAGTCCTTGGTCTCTTCTCTAGGCCAAACAATCCTAGTTCTTTCAATCATTTCTGACTCTCATATGGCATTTACAGAGACCATTAACTATCCTAGGTCTCCTTCTAGTTTACTACTAATGTTCTTTCTAAAATGCTCACCCAAATTCTGCATGCTCTGGACAACACATAGTACAATGGAGCTATTTTTTTCTCCCATGATCTGACCACTGTATTACTCTTACTATTATATATTGCCATGAAACCTAATATTGTACTGAGCTTTTTTTTAGTGCTCACATCATAGTGTTGCTCTGTATGCTTAAATTAAGCACAAATTTTATAGCAATGAATTACATGAAGACAATTTAACAGTTGTTGGTAATTATTCACTTAGGAAATTCTATAGATAAAATCTATATGAAGAAATTAGTCCTCAGATTCAGTATAGCAACAGCATGTGTTGTATGCTATTGTGATTGTAACTCATAGCACACAGATATTATATAGCATTTATTCAATTATGGTCATAGAAAAAGTCCATTTGTTAATACTTCTTTTACTTGGACTATAAAAATTTAATAAAAGTGTAAATGAGGTCAACCTCTAATTTCCAAATTTGGCATTAAAGAACTTGGTATGAAATGAATACATAATTGCTTGTTCAGAAAAGAGATCTTGAGCATTAAAAATAAAATGTGTTCTCTGGAAGGCTTGTGTGAAAAAATAAAAAAGAAAAAATAAATAAATAAATAAATAAATAAAATAAAATGTGAACACACTTTAAGATTTAAGCTTTTGAATGACATAATTCATTTTAATAACTACTTACCTTGAACATTTAGCACCCTTTCTACATTAACATCAGATAATCGTTTTTTTCGAAGTTCAGCACGTATCCTAAACACTTGATCAGCATATGGAGTCACCACACCAATACTGCCATCATCTAACTTCCCCCATGCTACTGGCCACTTCCTTCTTAATTCTTCTACACGCTCCACCACTTCAAATACCTTTAAACAAACATACATATACACATTAAAAGTTATCACCAACATTTGAAGAAAAGAATATGGTAATTAAAATAGATTTATAACAGATCTCATTTTAGCATATGCCATTTAAAAACTACCTCTAAATGGGAATAACACTTTGCTAATGTGAACAGAGTAAAAATAAAAAATTTTAATTTATATTTTAAACAGTAAAATTCTACAGTAATACAACCAGTGAAAACATGAAAATCAGAAACAATCCAACTGGCCCCTATCCTTCACCAGTCCCCTATTCTTAAATAGGGACAGGCTCAAATTTCTGTGTAGGGAGGAAGACAGGAAGAGGGCCATGATAATATAGCAAGCAGGGAAAGTAAGTTCCCACATTCCCAGGATTTCTCAGTCCACTCTCCCTAGATCAGGTCAATAAAACTAACTAACCAACTAGAAGTTTCCTGTAATCAATGCCATTTAGTCCCAGCAGTAAAAGGTCTGAGCATTGTTCCCATCCCCACTGATATAACTAAGCAGACCAGCCAGCAGCCAGCAGCCAGCAGCTGACACCAAACCACAGCTGGGACTAGGCCAAATTTAGATCTGAGGCACAGACTTTCAGAATTCACTGCCTTCAAGTGGTGTAAGTTCAGCCAAACCATTTCATTAACGTTGCAATAAGGTAACACAATATTTTGTGCAACTGAATTTTTTGGCTCCCATTTATTGGATTATGAGTTTAGGGTAGTTTGATGAGTTTAGGGTAGTTTGATCTATTGATAAATTCAATAAATTTATGAAACATTTCCAATGCTTCCCACAGTAGAGGATACAAAGATTGATAAAACACGTTCCTCAGGTGCAGTGGCTCACGCCTATAATCCTAGCACTCTGGGAGGCCGAGGCAGGCGGATCACTTGAGGTCAGGAGTTCGAAACCAGCCTGAGCAAGAGCAAGACCCCGTCTCTACTATAAATAGAAAGAAATTAATTGGCCAACTAATATATAGAGAAAAAATTAGCCGGGCATGGTGGCACAGGCCTGTAGTCCCAGCTACTCGGGAGGCTGAGGCAGCAGGATTGCTTGAGCCCAGGAGTTTGAGGTTGCTGTGAGCTAGGCTGACGCCACAGCACTCACTCCATCCTGGGCAACAAAGCAAGACTCTGTCTCAAAAAAAAAAAAAAAAAAAAAACACGTTCCTTGCCTGCTAAAATATTACTATCTATTTAAAAGAGAGTCCTAATAAAATATGCACATAAAGTAAGCACAACAGAGGGTCAGTCAAAAGTGTAAAGGAATATTGAAAGAGAAATTTATTAAAGATGTCTTTTAAGCACATTATTTATTTAGTATTTATTAATAATATCTATTTAAAAAATTTAAAAATAATTGGAGAAATTAAAATGTGACAGTAGAAAATATACACGTAGTGTATAAGGTCAAAAAATACATGAAATTAAAAAAAGGCAGAGGTAAATCCAACCATATCAATAACATTAAATGTGAACATGGCCAGGTGCAGTAGCTCACGCCTATAATCCTAGCACTCCGGGAGGCCGAAGTGGGAGGATAACTCTAAGGTCCGGAGTTCAAAACCAACCTGAGCAAGAGCGAGACCCTGTCTCTACTAAAAATAGAAAGAAATTAATTGGACAACTAAAAATATATAGAAAAAATTAGTCAGGCATGGTGGCGCATGCCTGTAGTCCCAGTTACTCGGGAGGCTGAGGCAGGAGGATTGCTTAATGCCCAGGAGTTTGAGGTTGCTGTGAGTTAGGCTGACGCCACGGCACTCTAGCTCGGGCAAGAGAGTGAGATCTGTCTCAAACAAACAAACAAAAATTGAATGGATTAAACAATCCAATCAAAAGGTAGAGATTTTCAGACTAGATTAAAAAAAGAAAAAACAAGATCTAATGACATACTGTCTACAAGAGATGCACTTTAGATTCAAAAGTATAAAGAAGATGAAAAATATATATGCAAACAGCAACCATAAATGAGCTACAATGGTTACACCACCATTTGATGAACTGACTTTAAACCAAAAAAATGTTACTAGAGATAATGAGGGACATTTTGAAATAATAAAAAGGTCAATCCATTGGAAAGATATAACAATTATAAACATATATACAATTACCTACAGATTCCCAAAATACATAAGGCAAAATGATGTTTTCCTCCATGCCTCAGTCCTCACCAAACCTGACGGATTCTTTTTTTGCATCTGTGCAACTCTGTGTACCTCTCACCTCTCATACTATATTATGGTTATTTGTTTCCATAGCTCCTCCCTTCAGACTGAATTTCTCAAGGTTAAGAATCACATCTTGTTGCTTACTATTTAAATTGTGCTTTCTAGGTTGGGCACAGAGGCTCATGCCTGTAATCCTAACATTCTGGGACGCTGAGGCGGGAGAATGCTCAGGAGTTAGAGATAAGCCTGAGCAAGCACAAGACCCCATCTCTACTAAAAATACAAAAAATTATCCGGGTGTGGTGGCGAGCACCTATAGTCCCAGCTACTCGAGAGGCTGAGGCAGCAGGATCACAGGAGCCCAGGAATTTGAGGTTGCTGTGAGCTAGGCTGATGTTATGGCACTCTACCAGGGTGACAGAGTGAGACTCTGTCTCAACAAATAAATAAATAAAATAAAATGAAAAATAAATTGTGCTTTGTTTTCAATTGGCATTAAATCATTGTGAGATATGAATTCAGAATCAAAATTTTAAAAAAGATTGATCTTTCTCAGTGTCCTACCATTTTAAACATGTGAAAAAAGACACAAGTTCAAATGATATACAAAGCACATGACATAAAATAAAAAAACATGTTCCCCAAAGGAGAATCATACACAGCAAAAATGCTATGAGTATTCCTTCAATTTCAGGTTCTTTCATTTCATTTTTAATTCCAATCTTTGTTTTAAGTTGATTTTGATTTTAACGCTGTTTAAGACTATCTTATGTTCACAATAATGGAATTGAAACTATTCTCAAATGCCCTCATCAATTTTAGACCAAATCTTTACCAAAAAAAATCTTATTTTTCCCTGTCGATGTAGCCAGTGTCACCTGCTCTGCTTGCTCTATGACACAAAATAGAGTTTCACCTTTAAATTACATACCCTCAGGAAAAGTCCACGGCTTCCAGAAATGTTTTACTGTCCAAATATGCCCATGCTGGCATCCGAAAATTCAAAATACCTACACTGGTATTAAGCTGACATGAACAAGGATCATTCCTGCCCCTTATAGAAAGAACCTCTGGGGTAATGTGCCTCAAAGCTGTTGACTGCAGTAACTCAGGGGGCTGAAGAGAGTGACTGAATAACTATGCTCTGATGAACTTCAGCTATGCTCTGATGAACTTCAAAGTGGCTTGAAATTTCTATAAAGTTATATGTTTAATATTTAAAGGACATACAAATGTTGCCTTTATGTTCTTTTAATATGAAAAATATAGTGTTCAAAAAACTTTTTGAGTAAAACTCACAGTTCAGGAAGATGCACCTTATGTATCCGATAGCACATAGGTTTCTTAGGAAACACACCACGTAACTGTGAAGGAACAGCCTCTGGCAAACATCAACCCTGACTCAGGCAGGATCAAGGACTAAGACTCAGCTCTGATCTCTGCTATCACAGCAGGACCATAAAGCCTTCTGGATTTCAGGCCCCGCTTGTCGCTCCCTCCCACCCACTACCATGGCTGGTTTCTAGGCCAGTGGTTTCCAACCTGAGTGCAAAAACAGTAAAGGAGACCTCTAGAGTTATTTCCAATATTTCGAATATTTTTTAAAAGTTTACCTTTTCCTAAAATTAAATGGTGCAGACTAACTAAAATGTCAAGTTTCTTTGCTTCGAGCTAAGATTTTTACCAAGTAAGTACTGATGATTTTCTTATATTAATTTCTAATTACAGGCTTCTGATCAATTTTTTAAGGGAAAAAATGAATTCGTATTACATAACAAAAGCCATTCTTTGCAAGTAAGATGGGTAAAACATGGGATTTAAGGGCAGTGGAGACCAGAGATGGAGACTCATTCCCCTCATGATCAACCAACAGCCCTCCCTCCTCCAGGTTTCCTGAAGTCCAGATCTTCACTCCCTTGTGACAGCCAGAACCTTAACCCCTGGGTTTCTGGCTTGCTAGCCCCTTAAGACTTTGCCTTTTTTTTTTTTTTGTCTGCTGCCTGATTTGACCATTCATAGTACCCACATTCACTCTGAACTTAAAAAGCCAGAAACTGTAAGAGAACTACATAAGTTGGAGCAAATGATGGGAAAACAACATCGTTATCTGGGTCTGTGCGATCTCTTTGGAGCAAAGGATTCTGCAATTCAAATCTAACTCATTTAAAATGATACCTGATTTCTGTATGCCCTATAAAATTTAATCAGAGCCTGTTTTAGGCACCTAACAATAATGATCTATTTGCGAACAACGTTGGCTTTACTTTTAAATGAAATCATGTATTCTGTGTTTCATCATAAGACAAAAAGTAAATCAAAGTTTTTGTTTCTCATAAGAGATTCCTCTTAACAAATCAACGTTATACATCAAAGAATAAATTTCACACACTATTTTCATGTAAATGAAGTCAATACACAATAAAATGTCAACCCCAAATTTTAAATAAATGTTCAACAAAACCAGACTATGTGACTGAGAAAATTTAACAATTTGCAAAAAGAACTAAGGTACCTCTGCATTATTATAAAAAGCTGTGCTATTTTTTTCTTGTACATCTTCCCCTCGTGCTGTAAAGAAAGTTAGTGGGTAGAAATCCTTGTGTGCTGGTTGCTTTCCACTGGCCATCAGTTTGCCCTCATAGAAGAGCTCAGAGGTGTAACTGCAGAAAAAGACAAAAAGGAAAAAAAAACAGGTGTGACTATTCACTGAGCTATCATTTATAATATGTTCATCTTATAGACACATTTTGTATTCACTAGAAATCTTCTAAAAACCTACTAATGTTTCATGGGTTTGCTCCCTCCCTTTCTTCCTTTCTTTGAGAACATTCCTTATACTTGTATAACATAGCCAAAGACATATAAGCAAACCATTATATTTTTGTCGATATATTTAGTATAGCATGTAGCTTTTCATACAGATTACATATTTAATCACAGAAAAATATATGTCATGGCTAATGGAACTTGTTTTGTGAAAAATTACAACTCTGACTTTTGAAGTAGTCTTTTTTGAAGACAGGGTCTTGCTCTGTTGCTTGGGGTAGAGTACAGTGGCGCAATCATAGCTCATTGTCTCAGGCTCCTGAGTAGCTGGAACTACATGTGCACGCCATCATGCTTGGCTAATTTTTCTATTCTTTGTCTTTTTTTTCTTTTGGAGAGACAAGGTCTCGCTATTGCCCAGGCTGGTCTCAAACTCCTGGGCTCAAGTGATTCTTCCACCTCAGCCTCCCAAAGTACTAGGATTACAGGCATGAGTTAGCACGCCTAGCCTGTAGTGGTCTTTTAAAGACATAAAATTAAGTGTATCAATTAGTGGTGTCCAGAAAAAATAAATAAATAAATAAATAAATAAATAAATAAATAAATAAATAAATAAATAAATAAATAAGGTCTAGATTAAGTATAACTTGCAACACTAGGGATATCATATAACTCTGTTGGGAATAATCTGTCCCCAGTTACAGCACTGTTTTGAGTTCCCTCCCACCAGCCCCCAGGAAGTGTGACACCGAGGGAGCAGTTCACACCTACTTGATGATAGCTTCATGGGAGCGGTAGTTCTCACATAAGAGGATCCTACAGGGAAACTCGGCAGGGTAATGCTCATAGAGCCTATCAAGTAATGAAACATGAAGGTTTCTCTCCCTGGCAAACTCGCTGTAAACAAAAGGACTGAGCTGTAACAGACAAACATATAGAGAAAATGTAACTAAATATACAAATAGTATTTTTTAACCTACTTATAATAAATCTGCTATGCAAAATTTCTAATATACTAAACCTCAACATGCTAAATGCTAGTGCAAGCAAAATCAATATTTTCTATGAACAATTTTATTACTATCAAGAACTAGATTAAAATTTTTAACTTTTCATTGCAGTATACCAACTTAGAGCTTCTATACATAGGTTAATAAAGGGCTCTTCCTAACATCATAATAAACAGCTACTACTTCAGTAATTTCAGGGATGCAACTCATTACATCACTGGGGAAGTAACAACAGTTAATTCACTAAAATCAATTATTTAAAATGATGAGCTGGTAGGACGTCCATACAGCCTATGACTAAAAGAATTATTTTTAATAATTAACAAAACAACCCTCTTGATCTCAAAGTTTAAGGAGTCATTCTTGGTTATGCCTTTTACTGCTAAAGAACAAAATTAAACCATTTTAGGCAAATAAACAGAAACAGAATTTGTTCCTCTACATTCAATTGTTTCCTGGATATCCTGACAGCTACCATACTCAATCAATTGTGGCAGAAGAGAAAGACCCCAAAATTGCAACTTTGTAAAATAGATATCTTAATAGAAAACTGTATTTCTCTTTTCTTATATAAAGGTATTCAAATACATAAAATCAGATATATTCTTTGAGATTTTGACTATAATTTTTAATTAAGCCCTCTATTTTCTATGATACCAAAAATTAACCTTTCAGGATAATAAATATTAGAGACAGGAATGGGAAAATCATAGAAAGAATCATTTAAATTTTATTTTATAAAGAAAAGAATCAGATGTTCATATTATAGAGAACTGAGCTTCAAATTAACAAACACGAAAATTATAACACTGATAGACTGTCTATCATTTGAAACTGTCTATCCAAAGAAGAAAAAGAGTAGTGGGTAATCATTTTTCTTCAGAATCCTAACAGTTTTCACCTTTAGTACAGAACTATTTAAAGCTCTTAAACTAAAATACATAGCACAATTTCATAGGGTATTTTAGAAAACAGAATATTAAGCATCAAAATATAATTAAGAGTTACTTTCAATACACTGACTCAGAGGACACTTACCTGCATGTGATCACCAGCCAAGACAATCCGAGTGTTTTTAGCTGCTAATGCTAGAGGCATAATGGTTTCACACTCCATGGCCTGGGCAGCTTCATCTAATAGAATGTGGGTAAAAAACCCTAGAAAGTACAGTGTAAACACAGTAAAGCATATTACAACAGCAATAAAAGTACTAAGAAGTACTGTATTTTCTTTTCTGCTAAGGAAAGAGCTTAGTTTGCTAACCTGAATTGTGAGTACTTTCAATGTCTATCCTCAACTTAGACAACTGTCAATTTAAATCATCATTTTAAAAATAGAGGTTAAAAAGAATAATTATTTTACTCAATAGTAAGTAAATGCATCTGGTGCTAAGAGCCCAAAGACTAACAGTTGAATCAGTATATACAGTATATATAAGTACAAGATAGTAGCTTTTGACCAAAAGAAAGGCAACTAAACACTGACAGCCCCAAAGCCCTTTTGCTATTTGGTAAAAAAACAAATATAAATCAATGGTATTCACAAATAACTTTACCCTAACCATGCATATTAGACATTAAAATAAAGAAAATCATACACAAAATCTAATAGCATAAAGGAGAAAGTTATAATCAAACTTGGAATGAAGACAAAGGGTATCTTACCAGCAAATTCACTCATTTTATTATTTAGGTTTATTTTTTTTTTTTTTGAAGTCATTTGGAGTGGAATATTATTTAGGTTTATCTTATATATATACCATAAATGTATATATATAATATATACTGTTATATATTATAAAAAATTATATATATATATAATTTCTTAGTTGAAGACTCTACCTTGATCTAAAAAGAAATCACTGTTACACAAAAATAGTGAATGATAACAAATGTCAAAAATGTACATTATCAAATGTTCCCCAGATGCAAACACCTGAGGAGGAGGCGTCCCATGTCTTGGTTGCCTCTGCCACTCACACTAGGGCACAAGCTTCTGTGTGCAAGAAGGAGGAAAAAATCCTTTACACCCAAAAGTGGGAAAAGGGGGGAAAAATCTCCTTGGTGTCTCAATTTAGAGATGGAAAAGGCACCCCTACTGCCAACTCATCAGGGTAGGAAGGAGGAGCTCTCTTCTTATTAGCATAGCAAAAGATACAAAGTAGTTTTTCAACAGAATGGAAAGTTATAAAACTCTCTAGAGTCCAGTGATATTATAGATTAATCAGCCTCTTGTGATTTGGCTCAGGAAGCTAATCTTTCTTTCTATCCACATCTCTATGAACATCAACAAGTTCCAAACAATCTGCTTATACAATTTTCTAATGCAACCTGTTTTCAAGTTGGGAACTTCCTAAATCTTACTGACTGGCATTAATAACCACCAGGATCATCCACTGGAACAAATGGCTATGAGTGAAAGTACCAGTAACTGGTGTCTATTTACCAACAGTGCTCAAACATGATATAGACCATGCATTTTTTCCCCTGTTGAGAATTTCTGCATTTGTTCTACAAGATTAATTAAAGAAAATGACCATATAAATACAGGATCAGACTGGAAAAACTGAGACTAGTGGAAAAAATTCTGTTTTCATAAGATAACATTTTAAGTAAATAGAGCTAGGCTTGCATCAAGAACCGGATAAATCATGAAATTGTTGTGACTACTGCTTAAGTTAGAAAAGGTAACTTGAATTAATCAAACTAACTTAGCCTGAACATCTATAAAATAAGCTTCCATAGGGTTATGAGAATTAATGAAATAAAGTATGAACAACAACAGAACAAAGGACCTAGTTGACTTCTAGTAAGTATCGTTCTACCCTCTAGCTCTTCAAAGCCACTCTTTACTTTTTCTCACAAAACTGTACTATTTAGAAGGCTTTAGTTTCTAATCTATGTGGCAAATATGTGGAGTATAATCATAAAGTAATAAGACTGATTGTTAAATAAACATACCAAAATTTACATTTCAAATAAGTGTTGTTCCATTCAAAGAAGTCACTTGGGATGAAATATAACTCATTCCAATGATGTTGCCACTGTTCAAAAACATTTTTGAAACTCTGCTTTTGTAACTGCCCTCACCAGCCAGCTATGAGCTGCATGCACAAGAAAATAAGTCTCATTACATGAGAGCCACGTCTCCTTTTATTTTTTAAACTCTCAATGATATTGCTCAGTTTGACCACCTACCTGATTTATCAGACATGTCTCAGAAAGATTGTGGAGGCTTTCTAAAATTAAATCTACCCTCACTTAAAAAAAAAAAAAAAATTTGGCCACCATTCCTTCATTTAAGATAAACAGAAGTTTATCAAGGCCCTGCAGGTGTCTAGACCCTGGGCCAGGTGCCAGGAATACGAGGTGAAGAGAACAGTCTCTACCTTCCAGGGACTCAGATGTTCAAAAGAATTTGTCATTGGCTCTGAAAGCAATTCCAAAAAGAGAGCAAAAAAGTGTTGAGCAATGGTAATAATTATAATTTGGCAGTAATAGATGAATATTCTTCCAATGCATCTGCTTTAAAGTGATATTACTTTTTTTTTTTTTCTGAGACAGAGTCTCCTTTTGTTGCCCAGGCTAGAGTGCCATGGCATCAGCCTAGCTCACAGCAACCTCAAACTCCTGGGCTCAAGAGATCCTTCTGCCTCAGCCTCCCGAGTAGCTGGGACTATAGGCATGCGCCACCATGCCCAGCTAATTTTTTCTATATATTTTTAGTTGGCCAATTAATTTCTTTCCATTTTTAGTAGAGATGGGGTCTCACTCTTGCTCAGACTGGTTTCGAACTCCTGACCTTGAACGATCCTCCTGCCTCGGCCTCCCAGAGCACTAGGATTACAGGTGTGAGCCACTGTGCCCGGCCTGATACTACTTTTTGATGGTTAGGTTCTGCCATATTTATCAGAACTTATCATCTTACATCTGTACATCATAAAATATTAGTTTCATTTTACCTAGGTCCTGTGCTTAAAAATGATATCTTAATAGTATATCATAAAAAATCCTATCATGATTATTGTCTCTACACCATGTAATGCAAAAGTATCTTATGACAAAAACTTGAGAAAATTGTAAGAAAAACACCAACACTGTCCAAATTTAAATTCCTTGCATGATCATAAATACCACCTCATCAATTAAACAACAAATGGAATAGCAATCATTAAAATGTCTAAACTAGGGGTTGGCAAATTTTTTTCAGTAAAGGGCCAAACAGTATATATGTATGTATTTGTGGGCCATACAATCCATCTCTGCTGCAATAACTCAACTCAGCTATTGCAACACTAACATATCCATAGACAATAGATAGGCAAATAAATGGGCATGGCTATATTCCATCCAATAAAGCTTTATTTATAAAAACAGGCAGCAAACCAGATTTGGTCTACAAGCTATAGTTTGCCCACCCCTAGTCTAAACTGAATTCATAAGCCCTAAACTTGTCAAACACCCTATCTGTATCTTGAGTCAGCATACCAGGTTCAAGGTCCAATTGACAGAGGTACTGAGAAGTATTCAATGTAACAACAACCACTCGATGTTTAAGAATATCTTCTTTCTGTGGCATCTGAAAGGTGGAATGTGCACTTGAGATCAAACAGTACTGATGCACAACTGGGTGGACAGTCTTTACCCAGCGATTTCTGAAATATACCCTATAAAAAAAGATAATATATGTTTCTGATTTACATTTACTAGCATCTTAACAGTATATGATTACTAAAATACTGACAATGTTATTTTAAGACTACAATATCTGGAAATTAACAAATAAATCCGATAACCATTAACACTCTACTAGATTAGAATTTAACATACAACTATCCCTATATCCACTGTAACTTTCCTTCCCCACAAGAAAAACTTAAATCAAAAGTATATGCACTACCACAAAATAAATATCTCATTATTTTTAAGTGTTCACATAAATCTTGCAACAGAATGACACATAAACATAAGTTTTATAAGCATTACAGTTTTTTAAGTTCAAAACATTCCCATTCTGTAATTGCATTTTTCTAGAATATTCTTAGAAAAATAACCTGAATGCATATTTTAATTATTTGTGCTAATAAAAAATAGTCAATTGCATACTTATACAGAAATTCAAAAGTTATTTTCATTTTACTTTAGAATATATTCTTATGCCTATATTTAAATAGTCTGAAGTTCTGGAAGTTTAAAAATAAATTTAAATTTTAAACATAGGAAAGTCTTAAAAGTGTACCTCTTCCATTAATTGAAAAAAAAAATACTAATAGGTTTCATACAATAGATTACTAAGAAAGGCCATCCATCCACCTACCCACCCATCTCTAATCCACCCCTATAGCTAAGATTTATTTATAGAATAGGCACTGTGCTCCAGCACAGAAGCAGATCACATAGGGCTTGTGAACAATCATAAGGCCTTTGGATTTACTCTGAGTATAAGGAAAAGCCATCAGAGTTCCAACAGGGCAGTCACATGACATGACTTATATTGTTAAAAGACTAATCTGTTTCTCTGGGCAGAATATTTAGGGGGACAGGAGTAGACAATGGTGGACTGGCAAATGTTTAACAACTGGTTCGGGGGCAGGGGACAGTTGGGGTTGATCTGTAGCATTTGCTGATTTCTATGGTATAAAAACTGCTACTATCGTGGCTGATTTCAAGCTATCAGAATGATGTCACTAAACATGAACTTGGTAAGACATGCACATGGTCAGCTCTCACAAGCCAGGGCAAGTTGGTTCTAATGCACCACTGAGGAGGATGAAAGTTGGAGCAGAAGGGAGAAGCAAAGAGACCAGTTCAGGGTTATTGTAAGGGTCTGGGCAAGAGAAGATAATGAGTGGGACTAGGGTGATTAGTAGAGATGTGGAAAAAGGTCAGATTCACTAGACATTTTGAGAGTACTGCTGACAGAATTAATGATGAACTAGATGTGGGACTTAAGAGAATAGATGATTCCATGCCTTTGAAACTGGATGACTGATGGTACTGTTTACAAAGGTGGTGAAAGAGAGGAACAGATTTGGGATGGGAATGGAGAGTTCAGTAGACATCCAGGTGGAGATATCCAGTAAGCAGGGTGATGTGTAAGTTTGGAGTTCAGGAGAATGCCTGGGGCAAGAGATATACAATTGGGATAATACTAAACCTTGAGACTGGATGAGATCATCTGGAGAATAAGAGTAGATAAAAAAGATATTAGTGGAAAGAAGAAAGACTGATGGATCACTCCAACATTTAGAGACTGAGGAAAGGAGGATATTCAATAAAGGAAACTGGGAAGGAGCAGTCAGTGAAATAGGAGAGAACTCAAGAGTGTGTAGGGTATTGGAAGTAAAATGAAGAAAGGGTTTCACAGAGAAATAGGACTGTGTCCAATGCTGCTAAAATGAGGATTGATCACAGAACTTAGCAACAAGTAAACCAATATGATGACCTCAATATGATAGTTTTAGAGTAAAAGTAGAGATGGAAATCTGATAAGCTTGAGCTGAAGAGGAAAAGAGAAGAGAAGAAGTAAAAGCAGGGAATACATATAAACAACCACTTAGAAAAATTTTGCTTAAAGAAATGCAGATGGGGTCAAGGTGAGTGTTTTGTTTGTTTAAATAGCAGACACAGTATATATGTATGCTATAGAGAGAAAAAAGGATGCCTGAGAGGAGAAGATGAATGGAGGACAGGATGAGAGCTCATTCACAAGTTAAGAAGTGGGCCTTAGAAAGGAGCAAGAATAGTTTAGAATGGAGGAAAGAGAAGTTATTTGGAAAGTGCAAGTCAGACAGATCTGTCAAAGGGAAATTGTGTGTAATCCTAGCACTTTGGTAGGCAGAGGCAGTAGGAGCACCTGAGGCCAAGAGTTTGAGACCAGCTTGGGCAACACAGTAAGATGCCATCTCTATAGAAAGCATTAATAAAAAAATTAGCTGGCCTGGTGGTATGCACCCACAATCCCAACTACTCAAGGGCTGAGGCAGGAGGACTGCTTAAGGAGTCTTGAGGTAGCAGTGAGCTATGATGTACTCTAGCCAAGATGACAGAGTGAAACTCTGTCTCAGAAAAAAAAGGAGGGAGAAATTGTGGACATTCTTTTCTGATTGTGTTCTACTCCATCTGTGAAGTTAGAGATTATCAGCTGATTATTATTTTCATCACTATTATTCCTTTTTTATAGTGAAGAAAATTGAAGCCCAGAGGCTTACAGCCAAGATTCAAACCTATGTTCTTACCTTCTCTAAGCCTCATTTCGTATTTCCAAAATGGATATAATTCAACTTAAGAATTTGGGGATATCAAAAGAGACAACACATATACAGTATGTAGCACAATGCCTGGTACCAATAAAGTCTCTACCTCCCTTTACCCATAGCAAAGTTGAAACTAAAACCAGCATTTTTAAACACTGAGTTAATATTCAATGTACATTGTACAAATGCAAAAAGGTAACATCATGGCATAAATACAAGCAATCAAAACAATTAAGTAAAAAGACCTGCTGCTTACTCTATCCACAAGTATAGATTGTGAGAAGTATTTTATTTAATAAACTGGGTTGGGTGTGGTGGCTCACTCCTGTAATCCTAGCACTCTGGAAGGCTGAGGAGGCAGGGGCATTATTTGCGGCCAGGAGTTTGAGACCAGCCTCTTAATGCACTTTCTCACAAAGGTTGAAAACACTAAAAAGTATGTTTACAAAAGGATGTGCACCACCAAAATGAGGTGGAATACCAAGAAAGAGGAAGACCTAAGATCCAGGAAATGGGATCTAATACAGGAGAGAAGAAAAAGAAATTCCCAAATGATGGTAAAGAGAAGTGTTAGCATAGCAAAGAACAACCAGTTCAGAAAGGAGAAGCAACTTAAATCTAGAAGGGAAGTCTCATGGAGAAAAAAAATGGTACTGATAAATTAACAGCTTTGACAATGTAGAAACCTGTCTTAAAAGGTATTTACAGAGTTATTTATGGCATAAAGATCTGGTCAGATGTTCAAAAAAGATGAAAAGAAAAAATAAGTATTATTAAAGCTAAAACAAAAAAGAACATGAAAGGAAATATGTATATCATTTATTAGGAGCAAATGATTTATAGAATCATGAGAGAGAATATATATATATATATATATATATATATATATATATTCGTTTCTTTTCTTTTTTTTGGAGACAGAATCTTGCTCTGTTGCCCCAGCTAGAATGCAGTGGCTTCATCATAGCTTGCTGCAACATGAAACTCCTCAAACTCCTGGGCTTAAACAATCCTCTGTCTCAGCCTCCCAAGTAGAGCTGGGACTACAGGCATACACCACCACGCCTGGCTATTTTTCTTATTTTTTGTAGAGACAAGATGGAGTCTCGCTCTTACTTAAGCTGGTCTCAAACTCCTGACCTCAAGTGATCTTCCTGCCTCCTCGGCCTTCCAGAGTGCTAGGATTACAGGAGTGAGCCACCACACCCAGCCCAGTTTATTTGTTTTTTATTTACATAATATATATGTTTTATATATATTTCATATATATAATTTAGAAAAATGTTAGCAAACATCAGGAGAAACTACTAAGAAAGTCAAAAGTGTTTGCCCTTGGGAATCATGTTCGATAGGTAGTAGCTGGGTAAGAAAAAACAAATTTTTTGCTATCAACTTCAAAATACAATGTGACTTTTTATAATACTGTATGTATGTGAAAGTACAAATCTAAAACAAAAGCTATCTCATTATTTGAATCATTAAGGAGGGAAAAAAATGCCAATATTTGAATTTAATATCTTATTGATGGGATTTTTTAAATTAAAGTTCTCCAGTTTCTCCTACTTAAAAAGAACCTCCATGGCTGGGCTGGCGCAGTGGCTCACACCTGTAATCCTAGCACTCTGGGAGGCTGAGGCGGGCAGATTGCTCGAGGTCAGGAGTTTGAAACCAGCCTGAGCAAGAGCAAGACGCCGTCTCTACTATAAATAGAAAGAAATTAATTGGCCAACTAATATATATAGAAAAAATTAGCTGGGCATGGTGGTGCATGCCTGTAGTCCCAGCTACTAGGGAGACTGAGGCAGGAGGATTGCTTGAGCCCAGGAGTTTGAGGTTGCTGTGAGCTAGGCTGACGCCACGGCACTCACTCTAGCCTGGGCAATAGAGTGAGACTCTGTCTCAAAAAAAAAAAAAAAACAAAAGAACCTCCATTTAACTTTTCTTCTTCCACCCACTGCCCAATCTCTCCCCTCACAGTCATATTGCCCATATTGCCCTCTCCATTTACTAGCCCCCCTCACTCCTCTGATTATTCAACATGGCTTACCCTCCACCCAATCAAGGGACATAACTTCCACATCACTAAATCATGTGGACAAACGCTGCGCCATCTAGTTATATGACTTATAGGCAGCAACAGTGCTGCTGCTACTCCCTCCTTGAAACATTCTCTTCGCTCAGCTTCCATGCCTCAGTCTTCCTCTGCGCCCACCCTAATGGTATCCTTCACCTCCAGTTCTCTCCGCCTCTTCCACAGCTCTCTCCTCTCCCTGACAATGCTCACTGCTTCAATCACCACCAATACTCTGGTGACTCACACATTTCCCTCCCTCCAGCCACGACCTCACCTCTGAGCTTCACCACGCACGTCTCCTCAAGGCTGTTTCCAAGGCAGCTCAAATGTACCATACATAAAAACTAATTTCATGATCTTCTAAAATCTGTTCTAACCCTCCATGAAACACTTAAAACAAGTTATTTTTGTTCTTTTTTAAACAAAACAAAAAACTTCTTTTAATAAATGTCTTAATGTAAATTGTAGTTGAGGAAAGTAAAGAAATATATTTTTACAACCTAAGTCTCCATCAACAGATGAATGGATAAATACAGTATATACACACGATGGAGTATTATTCAGCTATAAGAAAGAATGAAATCCTGTCACGACAACATGGATGGAAATGAAGAATATTATGTTAAGTGGAATAAGCCAGGAATAGAAAGACAAATATTGCGGGAGCTAAAAAACAACTGAAAACATAGTGATAGAGTAGAATGATGGTTAACAGAGGCTGGGAAGAGTAGAGGAGTGGGAAAAGATAGAAAGGATAGACACAATAGGGTAGCTATAGTTGACAATAGTTTATTGTAGATTTCAAAATAGCTAGTGAGGCCGGGCGCCGGTGGCTCACGTCTGTAATCCTAGCACTCTGGGAAGCCGAGGTGGGAGGATTGCTCGAGGTCAGGAGTTCGAAATCAGCCTGAGCAAGAGCGAGACCCTGTCTCTACTCTAAATAGAAAGAAATTAATTGGCCAACTAATATATAGAGAAAAAATTAGCCGGGCATGGTGGCGCATGCCTGTAGTCCCAGCTACTTGGGAGGCTGAGGCAGTAGGATTGCTTGAGCCCAGGAGTTTGAGGTTGCTGTGAGCTAGACTGACGCCACGGCACTCACTCTAGCCTGGGCAATAGAGTGAGACTCTGTCTCAAAAAAAAAAAGAAAAATAGCTAGTGGAATTGGAATGTTCCTAACACAAAGCAGTGATAAATGCTTGAGGTGATGGATACCCCAATTACCCTGATTTGATCATTATACATTATATGTTTATATCAAACATATAATGGGCATCACATTTATAGGGCATCACATGCACCCTACAAATATGTATAACTATTATGTATCCATAATAATCTTGTTAAGATTTTTAAATAAAAGAAATTTATTTTTAAAAATTACCATAATCAAAGGACTGTAAACTTGGTAGAAGTAACCAATATCACTTTTAAAAGATGCAAAAGTTTTAAATGACATGTTTTCTGTTTTAATAATGTCTAATCAGATCAGCAAAGAGGAATTTACTTTTAAATATATGAAAAATCTGGCTGGGTTCGGTAGCATGGGCCTGTAGTTGCAGCTAATCGGGAGGCTGAGGCAGAGGATCACTTGAGCCCAGGAGTTTTAGGTTGCAGTGAGCTATGCTGAGGCCACTGAACTCCAGCCAGGGTGACAGAGCAAGACAAGGAAAGGAAAGGGAAAGGGAAAGGGAAAGGGAAAGGGAAAGGGAAAAAGGGAAAAAGGGAAAGGGAAAAAGGGAAAGGGAAAAAGGGAAAGGGAAAAAGGGAAAGGGAAAGGGAAGGAAGAAAGAAAGGAAGAAAGAAAGGAAGAAAGAAAGGAAGAAAGAAAGAAAGAAAGAAAGAAAGAAAGAAAGAAAGAAAGAAAGAAAGAAAGAAAGAAAGAAAGAAAGAAAGAAAGAAAGAAAGACAGACAGACAGACAAGACAAGACAAGACAAGACAAGACAAGACAAGACAAGACAAATCTCATTTTGCAAGTCAAAAACAATGGATGTTGGCTTGGATACAGTGAAAAAGGAACATTTATACACTGTTGGTGGGAATGTAAATTAGTATAACCTCTACGGAGATCAGTATGGAGATTTCTCAAAGAACTAAAAGATCTACCATTCAGTCCTACAATCCCACTACTGGGCCATCTACCCAAAGGAAAAGAAACCATTATATAAAAAAGATACTTATACTCATATATTTATCACAACTCACAATTGCAAAGATACAGAATCAACCTAAGTGCCCATCAACCATTGAGTGGATTAAAAAAATGTGGTATATACGTACTATGGAGACAGTTTACAAATGTCTTTTGCAGCAACTTGGATAGAAAATGAAAGCCATTATCCTAAGTCAAGTAACTCAGGAACAGAAAAATAAGTGCTGCTGCTTCTCATTTGTAAATAGAAGGTAAACTATGGCCACATAAGGACACAGAGAGTGGTATAATGGACACAGGAGATTCTAAGGTGGAGGAGGCTGGGAGGGAGTAAGGGATCAAAAATTACGTATGGGGCACAATGTACACTATAAGGGTAGTAGGTACAAAAGCCCAGACTTCACCACTACACAATATATACATGTAAGATACTTCAGCTTGTACCCCCTAATTCTGTTAAAATGAAAAAATTTACATATATTCTCTGTACTATCATTCTGTTTAACATTTAAGTTAGATACTGTCTACAAAATTATTTATTTAAAACATATCTAACATTTTCAAAATCAGAGAATTGATAGTGACAAGACACCTTTAAGCTCATAGTATAAAATATAAGCAACATCACTTAAGTAATTTACAGATTTTTCTAGAAACAAACCAATCTACATATTCTACATGAATTATGATTCTTAAAATAGGACATAGTCTGATAATATATAATTTTAATTCACTAAAATTTTATTCATGTATTGAAATCATATGCAATAAATAAGCCCCCAAAAATATTACTTAAGATACTATGAATCAGAAAGACTTGATACCAGAAAATAATTTTTTTGAAGATCAAAAATAACAAATATCTTCAATTTGCCCAATGAGTACTAACTACACATCTTGTTTATAGATGACCTCTTTCTACTAAGTCATAACTTTGCCAGAACCTGATACTGATCTTCAGAATCATATGCAAAAAGAAACTGTATTTTGCCCTCTGTTCTATTTTAAAATCTTCTAATTCTAATTAAGTAAAAAGGGAAACTACACATGATCTAAAATGGTTTCTAAAATCTCCACCCCCAAATATGTTAAGTTCAGCTCAACTCTGTCACTTATTAGAATTTTATAAATTTAATCATAAGTGTATGTGTATGTATATATACACACACACATATTACCTAGTTAATTTTTATGACTATTTTCACACTATAGCATTTTCCAGGGCCTGGTCTAGACTATCCTGTGAAAATGGCAAACTCTTCATTAATTAGCCTTACTCCCTAGAAATGCCCATCTTCGTGGTCATGTGCAAACACTTAGTGCCCTCTGGTGTTCTTTCCCCTGCATCCTGGAACAATTCAGATAAAGCTAGTCTTCCCAGAGTACTCCGTCATTCTAATTTTCTCTATTTCATCTCCCATACTGCTCACGTTTGTTGTCCATTAGGAAAATTATAAATTAATCTGAGTTAGATGGTGCTAATAAATCCTAACAATTCAATGTATTAATCCTCCTAGGAAATACATTAGCAAGTTAACACCTTTCCCAAAGAGAAAATTATGGTGAAAATGTAGGATCTCATAAAGAAAATATTAATATTTGGGGAAGTCAGGGGTTTTTTTAGTTTATTCCATTTACTAAATGAAATAACATGAAACTTATATTTGAATATATTTAAATATTTTTCCATCTTGGACTGAACCACCCTTGAGACTTATAGAGAGGTGAGATTTGCTGCTAGAGGGCAAGTTTCTGTATTTGGGCCACTACAACTACACACATAACCTATTGGAACATAACTCTTTATTTTAAATATTTAGATGTACTACATGCAAAAAATAATTTTACTTGGAAAACGCTAAGTACAACCTAGCCAAATGATGGATTTTAAAGTTCATCGACTAGTTCTGCAGCCTCAAATGCCAAATGATCTATGCTAAGTCAACCAAGATTTAAGGAGACTTACTTCATTGTTTTCAAACCAAGTACACCACGATAATTGAGACTGTCATGTTTCATAGTAAAACACACACACTATACTAATAAAAGCAAATAAAATCTACAACTTATCTCCGTTAAAGAACGCTCATAGCAAAAATGCTAGCTACTAAACTTTCACTTATGAGCTAAAAGAGATTAGAATCTGAAGCAAACTAGTTAATGATGAATTTATCCTCTAATAAATACCATATTTTTATTTACAGTGATTATGCATATGTGATATTTTCTAAATTAACTACAACTGGATTCTATTTAAAATAATTATTTCTGCTTTGTCTTCCAGAGTAAAAACAAAATATGGCATAAAAGCCTGTATTAACAGGCCACACCACTTTTTTTCCTCTTTTTTTTTTTTAATGCAATTCTAAAATCATTCAAATGGCTTTGGTTATGGTTACTAAAGAATTAAATAGCATAATTTCATTTTTCCATGCCTGGGCTCAAGTAGAAATAAAAAGTTAGTGAGTTATGATTCAAAAGTGTGGTTAAAAATTAAATTATAAACAATAATTGTATTCGAACAACCTAGGGCATGACATATTAGTTTGTAAAATGGCAAAACTAAACATTAATTCATATAACAATGAGAGCAAATGGTATAATAAACCATTTAATGATTCTTTATTGTTTTCTGAAGAAAAGGATTTTTATTCCCCCACAATCCTGCATTTAGGTAAACTTCATGTCCACATATACTCAGAGGAGCTTTCTCTATCAACCTAAAATTTTCTGTGACACTTTGTCTCTTATATGGTAGGAAAAAGTTGTTAAATACCAGTCAATTACACTTTGATGCAGAAATCATTTCAATATTTCATGTTTCTCTAATGTGTTATTACCTGCATGATCACAAAATTTTTTATTTCCATAAAGAACTATCAATGCATGACTATTCTGCCATGCAAAATATGCTAGAACTTAAATTAAATGTGATTTAATCATATTTATTTTATTTCATTATGTTAGCTTTTAGAGGTACATATTAAAACTTACTCAGGTTGAAATAACATTTTTATACATAAAACTTAAAAAAGGATGTCTTTCTCTTTACTTAATGTTTAAGAAATGAATGGTCAAAGAATTTTTCCTTAATTTAAATGGTTTCTTCGAAAGATAACCTCCAAATTGCCAAATGCCAATACCAATATTTTGGTATTCCCAAAGTTACTGAAATCTTTACAGACACCTTTTCTTAAGAATAATAAAGTATGATACAAATACATAATAAGCCTTAAAAAAATACCTGAGAGGTCTTGCCTGGGGATTGCCTGCTTCTACATATGGATGTAAATAATCCTTTATGTAGAGATCAGCAGCACTATTAGAATGGGTGCAAATGAGAATCCTGCTGAAATAAATGGTGCAAATAAAAATAATGATAAAACACAAAACTATTCAAGCAGTATAATACCAAAAAAAAAGCAGTGGCCATCTTAATATTATACATTTCCCTCAGCCTACTCAGTAATTCCTAACACTATTCAATGATGCCTTTAGGAAATTATATTACTCTTTAAGCTAAAAAGGAAGTTCTCCAAAATTATTTTTAAATCTATCATATAAAATATATATTTTTTAAACCCAATTCTTTTGGTTCTAACAGATATCACTATTATTTAGTAGACTTGAAGTTTTCATGGCTAGTTAAAAATTATCATTGTCTACATTGTCAATTTTCAAAAACACTATGTTTTAAGAAAATACAAATTTTAGTGTTTTGGGGTATGGGTTTTTCCTTTTGTTCTATCATTTTTAATTTTAGAGCTCAATGAAAATTGTCCTGCTGGCCCTCATTTTATATTTAAAACAAGAACAGAGGGAGGTCCCTAACTAGTAAAATATGAGCACACATCCTACCCTCTCACCTAGTCTCCTGTTGCTGCAGAATATGTTTGACGGCCTGAGCTAGCGTGAATGTTTTGCCTGTCCCATAGGGTCCGATGATAAGTACAGGCGGCAGCTGTATTGAAAGTGGAGTGGTTATGGCCAGAACAGCCTCTTTCTGTTTTGCATTTAGTCGAGGATCCAACTGTTCATCCCATTGTCTATGGAAAATAAAAATTTAAGTTATTTTAAACACATGCACATTATTAATGAACAGAAAACACACGAATATCCTGGATTTCACTGAACCATTCAAACTACTGAAATAACATAGCATCTATAAAAGGTAATGCCTGTTCTGAAAGTACTTTCTAGAACATTACCCAACAGAGTCAGTCTAGGGTGTTTTACCATGTAAATGAAAACTAACTTTATCTTGTCCTATTCCAAGTACAAAAAGATTTTGGTAACCAATCTAAAGAAAGCACACACTTCTAATCTAGTTGCCACCAAGTCTATAAGTAGTAATGGCAATGTTTCAAAAATGTAATTTCGCTGTTACATAAAAGCATCAGAAAACTTTATTCTGATAGTAATGTAGTAGCAATTTCTTTGCACAGCAAATAAAATGCAAAGGGGAAACTGAATTTCAAAATCTAATCTATTGAAAGTTCTCTTAGTAAGGTTTAAAACAAGAGGAAAAGAAAAAAACCTGTATGTTCCTGGTTAAGAGATATTAAATTTTTACAGCTCTTAGCTTAGAAAATAGTTTTTTAAAAAAGGTATCAAAGCCAAACAAAATGAAATGTTTACTAATATTTTCACACACACACAAATAATACACATATATCACACTTTTCAGAATACAGAACACCTGTCACAGTAGCGCAGATGGCTGGTGTAATGAGATCTATCTTACTAGTGTCCCTTCTATGACTAGGCTAAGTTTCCAAGATTTAAGTGGACAGCAGATGCTGAAACAGATCAAAAAAGTAGAGAATCAACAGCATTCTTTTTCACAACTACAATTAAAATACTAAATATCACAACTATAGTAAAAACAATAGGGATATGAACCCAAATAGGAAGGGTGGGTAAAGAAATTCTTAGAAAACTTGCAATCAAAGTGCCTACAAATTAATCCTGAAATAGGAAGAAGTTTAGACAGGAAAATTCCCTCTTTGTGAGGCTATCCTCAACTTAAATCACACACAAGTTATTTATGGAAAACCTTAACACTTTCGGCTTTTAAAAAATTTTAACTTACATTATATTATGACAGACAATATCAAACGAACAAAATTCTCTTTAAAAAATGTAAAACCTTAGAAAACAAACTTTGACCATATAAACATGCCATTACTTATTTTTCTGGAATTTAAAAGTTTCTAAGTTAAAAATAAAAAAAGAACTCTGAGCAATGGCACTAGATTTCCTACAAGCTATTCACTAATCTTCAGCATTTTACCTCAAAGAGTCCCTCAACATTAACCAGCTAACTTACTCATAATTCTGCTAGTACCTACCAATGTTCCATCTTCTATAAATGAGAAAACTGATTTAAGTGATCTCTAAGTCCAGACCTAAGGTCTGTGGCAGACACTGTGGAATGGCTACCCCAAACCCTTCCCCTCTGCCTCCCTCTGCCATGGAGCCTAGCCAAGTACAATGCTCCATTCCCAGCCTCGTTTGCTAGAGACTCAACACTGGTCAATTAGATGCAGGAAAAAGCACCTGGGAAGGGCTTTTACACCTACTAAAACAAAAACAAAGCTGCACTTGTTACAGTTTTTTTAAAACTAAAGAAAGCCCTTTTTACTCCTTCAGCTGACTAGAAAAAGTTTGTAGTAAATAAAACTACAACAGTCATCTTATAACCATGAGGCAACAGCATCAAGAAGAAAACCAACACACTCCACAAGGCAGAGAGGAGAGGGAGACACTGGTCCTTGATGCCACTGCAGAGCCCCTGCACGGCCCTGGACATCTACCTCTGGGCTTATAACTCTACTTTTTAAAACCACAATTACTTGAATCCATACCTGCCCACTATGATTCTATGATACCTGACCCCAGTGGTCTCCTTAAGAGGTACATGAAAGCAATGATACTTGCATCAGATGGTTACTTTAAAGATCAAATGAGATAATACATGCAAAGCTATTTAGAAAAATAATTGAGTAATAAAAGCCCAATTAAGGTTAGCATCCATTATTGTATTTTCTGAGGATTTCAGAAAAATGAGATATTACTTGACTAGTATATACTTTTAAAAATAAAATGTTTTAAAACACTCTAATCTTTCAAATCTGGGGATTTTCATCAACTTAATAAGATAGATATAAGATTATATGCATAAGTATAAATCTAAAGAGATTAATGACAGACTTACATGTGTAATTCTGAAGTATATCAATATCTCTTTATTTTCTTATATAGCCCAGGGGTAGGGAAACTGTGGCCTTCTAAATCTTTAAGTGTAGCCTTTTGACTGAATCCAAATTTTACAGAACAAATCATTTTAATAAAGTTCCTCACCCTTGATACAGCCCATTCTGCTTATCAATTGTTTCAGTGTAATAAATGCTTCAGAGCAAATCAGAAACTTTATCAATGTCGGCTATCTCAGTAATTTCTGGTCATGACTGATGAACATTTATAGAAAGTCAATGAATAAAACAAATTATATTTATTTATCATACCACCTACTTAATAAAAGAAAGATTTATAATATACATGCTAAGAGCCATCTCTGATTTTCACAATTTAAAACAATATAAAGTCTCTCTTCTTATTGTTAGAATTAATATAAAAAAAAAAAAATAAAGTCTCTTCAAGTTTATTCAAAATAAAATAAAATTGTTCTTATTCCCTAAACCAAATTAACTCAAAGTCCTTTCTTCTCCTGGCCTAATGCACTGTTATCATTAATTTATAGATTGCATGCTCAAGAACAATTTTCAACTTTATTTATCCATATATATTCCACATTATTTTAGAAAAGATATTAAATAGCCAATGGTTTCTCAGCATGTTTTTAGTTCCAGATACCTTATAATTACTATTTAAGATACAGTGGCATGAAGTCTTTTCCTGTTTGAAAGTTTTCTACTACTTGGCATTTTCTTAGTTACTTTTGTAGTTAACATTTATAATCAGTAATATTTGAATATACTGTGTTATATACAATATAATTCTCAGAACTAAGCATATCAAATAAAAATGCCTAAAAGTTTACTTCAATGTGTCAAATATAATAAATGTGCAAGATCCTGCTGGTGGTCAAAGATAAACAAGACATGGTCTCTTTCTTTACAAAGCTCAGAGTTGAGCAAGAAAAGTAGAAATGCACACAACTGATAAAAATTAATTTGAAAGAAATTATGCTTGAAAGCACAAAACTAAGTTAGCCTAGCACATGGCAGGTACTCAATAAATATTAATATTTATTGCAATAATGAAATGGAGGGGTCAGGTTCATCTACTTGAAGGAGAGAGCCCTCAAGCTGGACTAACTTAAAGGACAGGGAGATCTTCAATGGACTAATATGCGGCAAAGATTCTTTCTGAGAAAGGAATCACTTGAACAGGAGACAGGGCTAGGGAAAGGGGAAAATGGGGAGTTGTTTAATGGACATATAATTTCAGTTCTGCAAGATGAAAAAGTTGATTGTACAACAATGGGAATATATTTAACACCACTGAACTGTATACTTAAAATGATAAATTTTATGTTATGTGGTTTTTACCATAATTTAAAAAATTTTTAATAACAAAAAGATAAGGAAGCAAATAAATATAAGGAAAATTAGACAAACTTCAAGGTAATTCAATATGGCTAAAATATGGTGATTTGGAGTGAAAAAGGAAGTGTCAAATAGAAAACAGTAAAAGCAATCCGAAAAGACAGTTTTGAAAAGCACAGTCAATGAGACCATATCCTACAGCTTTGGATTAGGCTGCTCAGACTTTATCTACATATCAAGGAGAAGCCTTTAGAGATTTGTGAGTAGTGAACTGACATGATTATTTTAGAAAAGTAACTCTGGAAGAAATATGTGGACTGGCCCAGAGCACAGGGCCACAGGTGGCAGGACGGAAGACCAACTAGAAGCCTAGTGAAATTGTCCAGGTCATAATGAAGTATTGGCTGTAGGAATGAAAGAAAGGGAAGCACAAAAAGAAACTGAATCAAATGAGAACTGAAGAGACGTCTCTGGATTTTCACAATATTAGATCACTGATCACTTTTAGGAGAATGAGCAAGTGAAAAACAGAGGTTACAGAGTGAACAAGTAAGAATACTGGGAATATGCAGACTATTCTCTCTTGAGAATTTTGGCCATAAAAAGAAGAGGGCAGGGCAGAGAAGGTAAGCAAAAGCCTGGAGAAATGATTCAGAGTTTGTGGTATAAGGCATATTTCTTTTGTTCTGTTTTTAGGGCCAGAAGAAATGGAACGTGAGGGGAAGTAATAACTGCCCCTTTTAGGCCTTGCCCATTTCTCACATGACCTTCTGGGCTCATTCTTCCCATCTGCCGACTGAATGTCAACACCAAGGGTGACCTTAGAAACCACTTATTGAAGATGGCAGAGCCTCCATCAGTCATGGAACAGGCCCCAATACCATGACTGAATTGACACAAGTGATAAAAAAAAACTTCTACTGCATGGAGCCACTGAGATCTTTAAAAACAGGTGTGGGGAGTGGCAAGAGCTGAACATGGGCAGGGGCTAAGGAGATAAGAGCCACGAAAAGATGAACAGACAGACATAGGCACGAAGCTGTCACTACTGTCTATGCTTAAAACAAAATGGAATTCAATTACATGTAAAGATGTGTCAAACAGAATTTAAGCAGAACAATATTTACATAACCATTACAACTGGAGAGAAATTTCTGAAGTAGTATTTTCTACTACACTTTCTCAATTTTGCTAAATCTGAAAAATATCTTCTATATTATTCAAAAATTACTTTAAATTAACTATTTGAACAACTTTAGAAAGGCCCTAATTTTCCCATTCAACTTCTAGTAAGAAATAGTTCCAAACTGCTCAGCATCCTATCAAATTAAAGCTGCAGAGAAAAGCAATAGAACTCATTTAGACTCTGAGGAAAGTGAAGAAAATAGATAATGAACTTCAAATGTTTCATTCTAAGGGTTCGTTTACTCTCCTTTCTTAACTAATAAAATGTCTCCTGAAGAACACAGGCAAACTTTCTGATAAAAGTATGCTAGAGGCATTTCACACAGATATTCAATTTCATATTAACATAACTTCTTTTAATAGGAGAGCTCCTTTTTGTACCTGTTGGGACTCCAAGGTATGGTGGGAGTCATACTGATGTCTGGAAACAAAACCCCATTGTCCTTGATTCTGTCTAGTGCATAATGCATTTCACAGAGGGGTAATCGATTTAATTGAAACTGAAGTTCAACCTGAAACACATGAAATGAGTTTTTTTAAAAAAAAGGCATTAAAGTAAATATCAATGCTGGAAGTTCTAGAATATTTCATGGAGGCTAACATTTAGGGGAACAAGTTTAGAGATTTCTTTCAAAATATAATCATATTCTAATAATAATTATTATGACTATTTGCTTTGCTTATTACCAGGTGCTATATCAAGCACTTTACATGGATTTTCTCATTTAATAGTACCAATGATGTATATACTATCATTAACCTCATTTTACATATTAACAAACTGAAGCATTTGTAAATTACTTAATCTCTAAATAAAGGTTATCTAATTCCACCATTCCCATGAAGAATGTATTTGATAAAATTGAAACATCTGTGAAATAACACATATTGATTGATAATCAGCCCTGTGACACTGTATCGATTTACTATGAATAAATAATATTCACTAAGTTTTGTGTTTGAAAAGAAAAAAGACTAGCCTTCCATATGGCAGACTGCAGACATGATTAACCTAAAAACTCATAAAGAAAAAGAGAATAGGAGCAGACAAACTGCAGATGAAAGATGTCCTAAAGTGGAGCTTAAGTAGTTTATTTTCATCTGTTCTTCCATGGATAATTTAAAACTAATCAGAAAGTTCAACCTTGTATCAAACTGAAACACTATAGATGCTACATAAATTAAATAGAATCAATTTTCTCTGGAAGTTACCAGAGGTCCAATTTTCAGCCTACCAGCTAAGACTCTGCTGTACTTTCGTGTATGATAGAAGGAAAACCAAACCAGAGGAAGAATAACAGCTGGAAATGATAGGATAGACAACAATGGTTAAATTATCACCTTCAAGTATACCTGTGTGTCACAATCAGGCCGAAGATTAAGTTCTTCACAGCATTCCCTGGATATCCTTAAAAATATATATTCTTTTGTTTTTTCTTCAATAGTAGCTTCATAAACCTTCTCTTTGGTTCCCTGGGTCTGTACTAACTTCTCTTTAGGGACTGGTAATAAATAAACAGCATTGACTTTGGTCATCACCAGTCGTCCAGCCAAAGTATCTTCAGAAAGTGTTTCAGTAAGCTTAAAGCGACCAAAAAGTTGTCCATTCTGAGCATACTTTGCGCCTCCAGAAACTCCAGTGAGCATGAAGCTTGCTAGAATCTGCAATTGCACTTTAAGGTTGAACCTAAATCAAAAGTAGAAAACTAATTTGAATATTTGACATCAAAAACATAAAAATCAGAAGAATAAAAAAATCAAATATAAACATATCAAAAATTAAAACTTCTTATCAATTCCACTTTGTTGAGCTAAAAACTATACACTATCTTTCTGACTTTAACCAAAGCTAGAGACAACAAAACTTTTCTTAAAGTGAATAAACTCCCATGCAAGTTACATAAAGATACACATTTAGTCGTGTTGAATAGCATGTTCAAAAAAACCCAGAATATTTTAAATGGAACTAAACATTATTTTTTAATAAAATGAAATATTATGTATTAACTAATATGAAAGTCTGTTTGAACACACCATTGGGACAATTAAGACTTTAAAATCACCTAGAACCAGAAGAAAACATATTACATTGAAACTACAAAAGACTTTAAACAGATTGCTTTCAAAGTAGATCTTACCAAAAGATTCTAACCATAAAATTTCCCTTTCAATAATGTTAATGAAGAACAACTAGAATAAATTTTCATTCATGGCTACATGGAGAAGGTCTCATGCAGGAATTATGGAAGGAAAAGTTAACGTCTATTATATTAGACAATAGCTGGTACACTCACACTTCCATGTATACACCTAAGTATAAGAGAGAATATGTGTGAAAGAGGCACAGAGAATTGAGATTAATTTACATAGTCAAGAACTATGAGGTGAAAGAAAGATTTAAACTACTTGACAGTTCTCCTTTGCCATTCTGAAATGGTACTATAAGAAGACAACGTAACAAGGAGTAATGGGAACATTTTCTACTTTTTCTTAGAAGGTGTGCCATGGTCCATTTTGTATTGCTATAACAGAATACCTGACACTGGGTCATTTATAAAAAACAGATTTATTTCTCACAGTTCTGGAGACTAGGAAGTCCAAGATCAAGGGGCTGACATCTGATGAGGGCCTTTATGCTGCATCATCCCATGGTGGAAGGCAGAAGAGCAAGAGGATGCGACCAAGAGCAAGAGAGGGCTGAACCTGCTTTTACAACAACCCACTCCTGCCACATTAATCCATTTATGAGGGCACAGCCCCATGACCTAATCACCTTTTAATGGTCCCACCTCTTAATACTGCCCCAGTGGCAATTAAATTTTCAACATGAGCTTTGAAGGGGACATTCAAAACAACAGTATTCTGCCCCTGGTCTCCCCAAAACTCATGTCCTTCTCATGTATAAAATACATTCATTCCGCCCCAAATAGCTCCCCAAAAGTCTAACCTCTTTCCAGCATCAACTCAAAAATCCAAAGTCCAGGGTCTCATCTAAAACAGATATAGATGAGACTCAAGGCATGATTCATCCTAGGGTAAATTCCTCTCTAGCTATGAGCCTGTGATATTAATGACTTAAGGGCTCCCAAAATACAATAGGAGGACAGGTATAAGATATACTAGGGGTAGTTGCAACACTAAAGTCACATGTGGCCACCGAGGTCCTTAAGTGTGGACTTCTGACTGAATGTAAATTTTATAAAACAAATCCTTTTATTTTTACAGTAGGATGAAAAAAATATAGATTGTATGTTATCTAGTTATGTTTGACTTTGATATGTGGAATGTGTACTATAAATTCATATAAAAATGTCTTTAAATGAAAAATCAAACAAAATATACCCCAATTTACATGTAATCTGTGTTTACCTGTTCTTTAAATAAAATATGCTCTTAAAAATAACAGGAAACCTGATGTTATTTATGCTTCCTCAAATGAAGTTAAAATTTTGCTTTTCTTGTACTATCCATATAATATGTGAAATTTGGGATCATTAAAGCTTTGTCAGGGGGAAGAGATTACTTATAGCATAAGAAATCTGTGACTCACAGAGTACTTTTTTTTGTTGCTAAAGGAAATGTATAGTTTTCATACGTTTTTTCACTATGCAACCACTCTCCCCCCTTTCTTTGAGCTTTCTTTTCTCCACTGACTTCTGTATAGCAATACTCTTCTAATTGTCTTCCTCCTACCTCTCTAGCTGCTTGACCGCCTCCCATCTAAGCACCAACCACCTTCTGTTTCATAAAAGATCCACCCTGCCCTCTTCTGACTCTTTAAGACCTCACTCACTAGGTGAGGTCACCCTCTCCCAGATCTCTCAGCTCAGAGCTAAAAATCCAACTGTCACATGAACACCTTTGTTTATATCCCCTTCAAACTCGGTGCATGCAAAACTCAATTATCATCTGACCTCCTCAGTGTGGCACCCAAACCAATACTCCCATGTATTATACAATGTAGGGAATGGCACTATCAGCCACCTAGGTATCCAAGCCAAAAACCAACTCATCCTTGACCTTGCCTCTCTCATTGACCTTCATTCCTCCATCACAGAATCACCAAGTCCCATTAGTTCTTAATGGTCCTGTTAGTTCCTCTATCTCCTAATTCACCTGCATTTGAACATTTTAAACTTGGATTACTATAACAAATTTCTAATATGACTGTTTGTCTCAAATCTATTCTCCACACCACCATCAGAGGACCTTCGTAAAATATAAGTCTGATGATAAGCAGCTTCCTATAGCTCTGAGGGCAAGGCTTCCACAGCCTTCTTTCACTTCTACCCTGCTCCACCACACAAGCACCCTCCATCACAACTGTAATGATCAACTTGCCGCTTTCACCCAAACTCTATGCTCTTATTCTCATATCCTGTTTCCTTTAACAAAATTCTTTCGTCTTACTTCTTTTTTTTTTTTTTGAGACAGAGTCTCACTTTGTTGCCCAGGCTAGAGTGAGTGCCATGGCGTCAGCCTAGCTCACAGCAACCTCAAATTCCTGGGCTCAAGCAATCCTTCTGCCTCAGCCTCCTGAGTAGCTGGGACTACAGGCATGTGCCACCATGCCCGGCTAATTTTTTCTATATATATTAGTTGGCCAATTAATTTCTTTCTATTTATAGTAGAGACGGGGTCTCACTCTTGCTCAGGCTGGTTTCAAACTCCTGACCTCGAGCAATCCACCCGCCTCGGCCTCCCAGAGTGCTAGGATTACAGGCATGAGCCACCGCGCACAGCCTCGTCTTAACTTCTTAACCTGATAAATCTTACGTGTTTTTCAAAATTCAGCCTAAATACCATCTGCTCTCAAAAGCAGACTTGATTCCCTGTTGACTTGACAACCATCATTCTCCCAAATACCGTGGGGACGGTGCCTCTCCCACAGGGCCCTTGTGCATTCCTCTATTGCAGCGTGATCACATTTTATTATAACCCTATATTTATGGGTCCGCATCCCCTATTGGATTTACAAACTTTTGGGGGACAAGGAAACATACCTTGTTTGCCTTAGAATGAGCGGTGACTAACCTAAAACCTAACACTGAATACTCATTAAATTTTGTTCATTAATTTTAGATTTGGATAATAATCTGATTTTTTCCAGGCATCATATTCCCATTTCAACCACTTTATTCTCTAACAAATTCTTGAAATCCTGTAATATATTTCTCAACTATCTTAAGTGATACATTAAAGTTTCTCTTGTATCTATTTCAGGATCTACTATCCCAAACCACTTGTTCACAATTTAACAAGCATGAAAAATTAATGTCACAATTTTAGAGCAACAAGAAAATCCTCTTGTGACATTTGGTTGTGCTTTGCAACAAAACTCTCGAGGTAGAGGCACTAGAAAATAAAAGCCCTAAGAAATATAGCTTTTCCCACAGAAGATTCATCACATATTCAAGATGCAGATATTATAGACTTTCTAGTAGAAGTTATAGCTATATCTAATTTTTCTAAAAGCTTAACAGGCTAAAACTAAAATCATATTAGTAATCTCTCTTAGATATTAAAATAATACACATTTTTTGAAATTTAAAATACCTAAAATATAAAATATATCCTATAATTAACAAAGATATTTCTTAATAAGAAAACCCATCTCTCCATTGTTGCATGCCACATTTTAAAATCAACCTTTAGGCTTACATAACTCCTAACCTTTCGTGGAATGGCAGAATAATAGCCAAACTTTCAACGAACTTAAAATCATACTTCTAGTGAGAAATGTCTCTTTCTCACTTCTAGTGAGAAATGTCTCTATCAACTTTAGCAACAATTACAATATATCTCGTCAGTGTAACTTATTAAAAATTTCAAAGCTACATAGTTGAATTTCATTTCTTCCAACTTCTGACTACATGAACAACAAAAATCAACCAAATAAGACAATCCCTGGAGTTTACTAAAGCAGAGCAACAGAACTGAAGCATAACCAACAGAAGCAACACTCGTCTCAATGATGAAACATGTACCCACACTAGGCCTGTCGTGCCTGCTGTCAGCACTGAGAAGCCAGGCACAATGACCTGTTTAGGCATGCCACTGAACAGTTTAATGGACACAATAGCTTCAGCCGAAGTCAATTTCTTTTGAAAATGTATCTCTTAGAATCAAACAGATTTCACATCAAGGTAGAATTATTATTGAACCCACATCAACATGTGGCTGAGGAAAAGAAAAGTAAAACAAACAAACAAATCTCCAAAGAACTCAAAAACATTTTCTAAAACTTAATGAAATGAAATGCAGTATTACAGTTATTTAATAACTAGTGATTTCATTAGAATAGTCTACAGACACAACTGATAAAAGCCTTTTAAAAGACACTCAATGGGCCATGACAAAGTCTTAGAGTTATGAAAAATATACTCTGACTTTGTAAATTGTATATGTTTTTAATTTGAAATTAGGTACTTTCAAAAGTTAGATCACAATTAATCTATAAACAGACTAACACAAGGTATCTGTAAGTTTTCATTTACTTTTATTTTCTAAATATACCTTTAATGAGTGTTCAGTATCTACCAATAATACTAATGATAAGGTACCAATTAGGCAGCTTGGAGAAGAAAAATACATTGATTAGGCTGTATTTAAAAGGAAAACTACTTACAAAAACAGATTCATGTCTTATTATTTTTCAAAAAAAATTTTTTTTTTGAGACAAGGTCTCACTCTGTCACCTGGGCCAGAGTACAGTGGCATCATCATAGTGTTTTTCAATTTTTAAGGCTTATCTCCATACTTTATATTAGCTATCTAAAAAGAAGAAAGCTACTACCAAAAACAACTATTTCATTAACATCTTCCTTCACTCAAACTTTCTTTTCTAAGATTATTTTTCCTAAAATGATTCAAATAAGCTTTTGATTTAAGTACTTGGTCTCAACCTGTGGCGTAAGAATAAAATTTAAAATAAGTTAAGGCATTTATAAACTGCTATGAAGCTATTTTATCAGTTTTCCTGATAATTCTTAAAGGCCTAGATAATTCTTAAAATAACTTTTCAAAATATGTAGTATCTCTCAGTTTTTGTGTTATACATTTATTCAACAAATTCAAGCACTCTGTTCATGGAGTGCTTGCTATGACTACCATTGACTGAAAGCTCCTCAAAACCAGGAACGATAGATTTATATTCCCAACATGTGGCAAAGAGCTTATCCCCTAGCAGATGCTTAGTAAGGTCTTGTAGAAATGAACTATGCACTAAACAGTAGGGCTACCAAGATAAGAGCAACATAGTTCTTGCCTTAAGAAGCTCATATTTCATTTAAAGATAGAATACAGCTATTGAATAACAACCATTTAATACCAGCCTTCACTTAGTCACACTTGCATTTTAAAAATTAAAAGTATCATCCAAGTGGGATATTTTTTTTAAAAAGTGTTTCTAAAATAACTTACTTGCTGACTTCTTTATACTGGGCTATCTCCTCAATATAAAGAAGGTCATGCAACCGTGACTGATAGTTGGTCTTGGTCAATGATTTGTCTAAAACGGACTGGGTAAATAGCTGGTCAGCAGAGAGAGGAATTTGGTATCTGATAAGAAGGCTCTTCTCCAAATCAGTAGTTTCATTAGGTTCAAAATCTACAATAGTCTTAGAAGAAGAATCCCAACGCTTAGCTGTGGTTACTAGCTGTTGTTTTGCATGCATCAGGTATTCGAGATCTAAATGGAAACATAAAACACATTTATAAAGAAACATAACATTAAAATTCTCAAATAATACATTACGAATTTTGTTAAGAGTATTTTATATGCTAGAGCTAAAATTCTTAAGAACAAAACAATATAAAAACCCATTTACAAAGCATTTCCCCCATATCAGAAATATTTCATCTATTTTAACAAAACAACATGAGTAGGAACCCATGTTTTTAAAAAAAAATTTTTTTTTTTTTTTACTATATCAGGCTAGGACATGCCAGATACAATTATTATCATTTTAAAAATAAGAATTGACATTTAGAACTCTTCAGTCAAGAGAAATCTCACCTGTAGGAAGAAGATATGATAAGTTCTTCATAAGATAAATTTTACCAGATGATAATCACTTTCCTCCTACTACTACCAATACTCATCCCATTACAGAAAGAGAAGATCAAAAAGCTGTGAAAGGTTAAATATTTTCTCATATGGTAAAGCATAGTGAAACCACATATCTAAAAGTCAACTCACTACAAAAATCTTTTAGAAAATATTCATGTAAAACACTGCTAATTCCTCATTAAAATGTGATACAATGCCATTCAAATATCATTTCTGAAAAAGCCAGTTTAGCCCCAGTTAAATAATACTATAAATAGGGCGCCATGTCAAAATGAATGACTATTCAAGTTCTGACATCTCTGGAAAAAAAGGTAGCATAGTACCAGCACAGGGTGCAATCCACAGTAACATAAACTCTAAACACTGAATCAGCTCACTCTACATGCAGTGCATATTACTTTTCTATTGGGTGAAACATGCATACACCCATAAAAATGAAACTTAACCAAAAAGAAAAAAATTGCTTGACTGATTCATTACGCCAAGATTAAGTTTTAACATAATTGGAAAGATGGTTTCACACGTTAGCTTAAAATTTTATGAAGAAATAATAAAAAGTTTAGACAAAGATCAGTTAGTATCCAAAGTACAAAGACAAGTTATCCTAAACTATCTCTGAAATGAGAACATAATGCGTAATTGCCTTGTCTTGCTTAGTGAGAGATTTTACATTTAAATGGTACACATAGATTATAAACATATTAAGTACAGTCATCCACCAAGAGAAATTTCTCAGTAGTAGCTAATAATCTGTTCTAATATCTTAATAAAAAAAAAAAAGTATAAAGGCCCTAATTTCCAAACTTTGCTCCTTGAAAGGGCATTTTTACATGCCAGGTTCATTATTTCTCAAATGGCAACATAAATACAATTATAATCATCCAAATGTAAAGATGGTCTGTTCATTAAAAACTTGCACTTTTAAAATACTATGGGGATTTACGGTCTGTTTTTAGAATAACCCCACAAGCAGTTTTTAAAGTACATCAACTACATTTTCTTCCTAAATGCTCTAAAATTGAGACCTGCCTATCCATTCATTAGATCATAGCTACAAAAAGTATTTGAATTTTAGAAATGCCAACACTCCTAAAACAGAGTATACTGTCATTAAAGATCAGATGCTATTACCAAAATAGCAAGGATATACATAATTTTTTTCCTCAATTCAAAAGTCAAAAAGACACATAGCAATGTTACAGTGACAAACCAAATAACCAGCTCTTTAAAAATAAATAAAAATTAAATTCTACATAATAGTGAAGAATCTATTTATTAAGAGTATGTAGTTTTAAAAGAATGTCTGATACCCTTTTGAGGTGGGGAAATTATATCTAATAATTTTTTAAATTTCACTTTAATTAATTTATACTATGCCTAGATCAATATTATGTTTATATACTAGTTATTCCTAACTGATATTTAAGTAGCTGAGACAATAATAAACCTAAATTGATGGAGTTTTCCTTCAAAAAAAACTTTCTGAATCACCTATTTAATATGCAAACCAACTTATACTTTCTACTCTGGGCTAAAAGTATCCAGGCTTTTTGGGAAAAGTGGCATGAGCTATAGTATTTGTTTTTCTCATTTTATCTATATAGTACCCTGATTCCCACCCTGATTTTGTGAAACTCTTAAAATTATATGCTTTTATCAAAATATCACATATATTCCATAAATATGAACAATTATGAATCCATAAAATTAAAAATTTTTGAGTATCTTTAGCAGGTAGCGCAACAATTTCAAAACAATTTCAAACAGTGTTAAATAGTATTCCATTTTTTTTTAAATGACTATAAACAGCACAGGAAACAGGAAAGCTGGGGAGCAGAAAGAATCTTGAAAAAAATCCATGTGTGCCAGCATCAAAAAGTCTCCAAACTACTGATCTAAGTCATTAACTCAAATGTCAAATATAACTTGTGGCCAGTGACTACTACAAAGGATATATTTTACAAAAGCCACTTTTCTTTCCCTATTTCATCTGAACTTGAGTCAAACTTCTGGTCCCATTCCTCTCACTTGTCAGAAGAAACTTATTAAACCTATTTAATGACCCACCTAACTTATAAAACTTATAATGCTTGAAGGCCGTTAGGTCTTGGGAGTTCTTCTTTAAATACAGGGAGGTGAGGGCCCCTTATGGGGACACTAGACAAATGATTACTCCTTGAGCTCTTTGTCATCCCCCACCCTACAGCACATGTGCACCTGCTAACATCTAAACAGGCACATGCACTACTCAGGCCAGCCTGAGCCAGTTCATTCCTGGTATGCACTTTTCTTCAACCTAAAATAGGTAAAGGTAAAAAACACAAAGGGAAGATGAAAAGCAAATAGGTTAGGATCAATATTTATAAAACCATTTAGAGAGAGTTTAACACTGATTTATTAACCTGCTCCTATAATAAAAAATCTCAAAGCTAACCTAACAGAAATTGTAGACCTATGGAATGTCACCCTAACATGTGGTAAGGCAGAACCTCTAATCATATTTTAGGAGAAGTCCATAAGAAAAAGTTAAAGATAATTAGAATACATCTACTCATTTGAAGATAACATAAGGGAAGGGCTGCCACTGGCAAAAATAGAATTCAAGGTTGAAATAAGTAGTCTGCCACAGGATACACTTTCCAACTCCCCTTGCCCTTCTGATACTGAGAATAGCAGTGCTCACATTTTAACCACATATTTACTACTCTAATAAAGTATCCAAAGAGTAGGTTTGTTTTGTCTTGAAGTATGTAGTACAGTAGACTTAAAAAATATCTTTAGCAGGACCTGGAGAGTAGTTAAGAAGAAAGTAAGGGAAAAAAAGAATCCAGTCTAAATACCCAACACAAAAAAAGAATCTTGAAAAAAAATCCACATGTGCCAGCGTCAAAAAGTCTGACATAAGAGGCAAGCAGTAACTGGATGTTAAATATGGAATTTATTAAAAACAGCTATATTTATCTAAGACTTAGAGAATAAGATGAAATGCTTCCTAATTCCAAAATCAGATACCACACTCTTCCTTAGAAAATATTAACATTTTGGTCTGTGGCTTTATAAGTCTTGACTGCCCAAGTTAACAATAAAATATAGTCCTGAAGTAATCCAAACTACCACTTCAGCTACCCATTTCAATATTCTTCCTTTCACCAAAACTGCTACATAGAAGATGAATAGCTCTTAGTTTGCCCATGCTGTCTGTCCCTATTTTCTCCCTCTTAAAAAGGCTAACAATAGTTAAAACAGCAGGATAATAGCATAAAATACCTTATACCTTTTACATGCTTCTACTCAGTTACATTTATCTTTTATTAATAAACTATTTTAATCTATCTTTCTATTACTTTTCTGATCCCATAATATTACACACACACATACACACACACACACAATATGGTCTTAATTTAGCAACAACTTTGGCAGTTGGGAATAATTTGTAAGTCATACTAAATTTTAATGCTAATGCTAACATACACTGCTAGACTCAACTAGAGAAATGTATGATGTCAAGTTTGCAGGCTTAAACATAAGAGTTAATTTTCAATCTGTTGCTTCAAAATATTCAAAACAGAATTCCAAATCAATTTTGCCAAACAAAAATTTTCCATTAATCAATGTTGTCACAGGAACCATATAATGCAGTTTGTTTTCTAAACACGGAGAAAACTCACTAACTTCCTTCCTTCGTTGATGCCTTTTGCACACATTTTTGAGAAGTATATCTTTAGTCCAAAAAAAATTTTAGTATATAGTGTCTTTTTCTGAACCTGAATCTCACCAACAAGAGAAAAACTAGAAAAAGCAACGTTAAAGTTATACATATTTCCTGAAAAGTTTACAAGATTGCCATATAATGACTAGAGGAAAAAAAAATCATTCATGGCCTATAAATAGAAAAGGTCTCGGTGCTTTAGATATCATAACAATAATGAAAAAAACAAATATATATATGGCTTTTATGCACCCCTTGCACCTGGCCCTGTTCAAATTTGTGTTAAGTAGGATTTTTAGTTCAATAACGAACAGTGGATTAGAGAAATATGAATGTCTGCTATAGAACTTGATTTTAAGTTTCATCAGTAGTACACTAATGTAACTAAGTCCCGTGATCAAATCAGTCTGACAGACACTGAGCGCCTGTAATCATGTGAGGTACACTGTGGCTCTAAGAGAGAAATAAGGCATGCAGCATTTCTAAACATATCTGTACATGGAACTCTGTACCATAGGTATTACTGTTAATTACAGGGAAACACAGTTTAGGAAACACTGAGCTAACAGACCACCAGCTGGAGATTAAATTAGCCAGGCTCCCACATTGTTAACAATTTAACAAAGTGGTTATCTTGTTCTCAATGTCTCTGAATGCTGTCTACACAAGTGTTCCAGGAAAGGATATAAAATAGGACACTGCCATTTTACATTTTATTGTCTCAGAATATTTCATAAAATGTGATTTCACATAAACAATTTTATGCCCTAAAATTTTTTGCTGACAGGAAATCACTGTGATAATCAAAAACACTAACTAGTACTAAGAAAGAAGCAGGAAATAAATACTATACTATTCAAATACTGCTTTCATTTCTTCAGAATTCTGTTAGGACTTCTGTACAATCACACTGAAACAAATGTTGTCATGCCATAAAAATGTTAAGAACTTAACAGAAACGGTAAGATACTCAATGGCATCAATTTTAAAAGTAGGAAATTAGACAAAACTAAAAATTAGCAAAAGTCAGCTGATTTGAGTAATAATCCAAAAATGTTAAGCAAATGTCACCTTGTTTGCCTAACCTCTATTTAAGTTTTTCTTTTTATAATGTTCAAAATCTGGCCGGACGCGGTGGCTCATGCCTGTAATCCTAGCGCTCTGGGATGCCGAGGTGGGCGGATTGCTCAAGGTCAGGAGTTCGAAACCAGCCTGAGCAAGAGCAAGACCCTGTCTCTACTATAAATAGAAAGAAATTAATTGGCCAACTAATATATATAGAAAAAATTAGCCGGGCATGGTGGCGCATGACTGTAGTCTCAGCTACTCAGGAGGTTGGGGCAGCAGGATTGCTTGAGCCCAGGAGTTTGAGGTTGCTATGAGCTAGGCTGACGTCAAGGCACTCACTCTAGCCTGGGCAAAGCAAGACTCTTTCTCAAAATAATAATAATAATAATAATGTTCAAAATCTTACATCAGAAAATACATTCTGTAGATTTTATATTATTCTCTTATATTGTTCTTTGTTCTTGAAAAACAAATTTCTCTGTGAAATGATTTTAATGTTTCCAAATTAGTCAAGAAAATGCTTAATTTTTTCAATTACTTTCCATAACATAAATACTTAAAGGTAAAACCCTATTTAAGGGAAAATAGATAAAGGTATCAAAGTACAAAGAGGTCAAAAGAGAAGGATATAGTAGTATAAAAAAGGAAGACGATATACTTGTCTGTATTAATTCCCTCTACCCTAGGTGAAATATAAAATTTATTATATTCTCAAAATTATATATTCGAAACAGCAGAAAGAGGACTCTTTATTCCCTCCAGTTATCAGGCTCAAAACATCAGTCATATTGGATAATTTCTCTTTCAACCCCTATATTACATTACCTTGCCAAGATCTGCAGGTGCTATGGCTTAGGTCTTTAATTTCTGCTTTTTAGTCCCTCTGCTAAGCACCCTAGTCCCAGTCCTCATTTAAAACAAAAACAAAAACCTCCCTCTTTTTCATTTCTTCATTTCTTGTATAAGCCCCAAATTATCCTAATCATGACTAATGATAAAAATAATAGCTACTATTGACTAAGTGCTTACTATGAGACAGATGTTGTGCAAGACTTATTTCAAATTCTCACAGTCCTCTGACAGATAAAACTAGCCCCATTTTAGAGATATTTCCCCATGAAGCTCAGAGATGGTAAGTATTCTGCCCAGGGTCACACAGGTAATAAGCAGAAAATCAGGATCTGAATCCAGATCTATTTGACTCTGAATTTCATCCACTGCTCTTCTTTTCCAACTAGAAAAGTAAAACTTATCTTAGGCAAAAGTAGTCAAAGTACCTTCACTCTTCTCAAGCCCATGAAAGTACCCTGAAATCCTCTTCATCACCACCTTCTCTGCTTATCATCTATTTTAATAAATAGTATCACTTTCTTTCACTTTTTATTGCAGACCTTTAACATTTTATATTATTAATTAAATATTTTTAAACTAGTAAGGATTCTTGACAATACTTATAAGATTATTTCTGTGGGAAAACAAGTCATGAGTTATAAGCCATCTATCTAAAAGCAAACTATCAGTTCTGAACTCACCTCTAAAAAAAATAAAAAATAAAATAAAATAAAATAAAATAAAATAAAAAATAAAAGCAAACTTTTAGGCCGGGTGCAGTGGCTCACGCCTGTAATCCTAGCACTCTGGGAGGCCTAGGCGGGCGGATTGTTCAAAGTCAGGAGTTCGAAATCATCCTGAGCAAGATCAAGATCCCATCTCTAATATAAATAGAAAGAAATTAATTGGCCAACTAATATAGAGAGAAAAAAATTAGCCGGGCATGGTGGTCCCAGCTACTCAGGAGGCTGAGGCAGGAGGACTGCTTGAGCCCAGGAGTTTGAGGTTGCTGTGAGCTAGGCAGATACCACGGCACTCACTCTAGCCTGGGCAGCAAAGTAAGACTCTGTCTCAAAAAATAAATAAATAAATAATAAATAAATAAAAGCAAACTTTTAGAAAACAACCCACATATAAGCCAAAAACATCATTTTAGTTATATTTGAGAAGAGGGGATGCATGTTGATCTCTATGTATTATTTAAATCTCTTTATGATTTAAAAAAGGTGCTTCTTAGTAGTTCCTAAATTCTGGTCTCTAAAAGGAGCTTACTAGTATGGCAAATCACAGCATGAAAGCCAAATTCAGCCATTATTTTTGAAAAAAAATTTTTATTGGAACACAGTCATGCCCATCAGTTTACATATTGCCTATGGCTGCTTTCTCACTACAATGCAGAGCTAAGTACCTGCAACAGAGACCATCTGTCCTGAAACACCTAAAACATTTATTATCTGGCCCTTTGCAGAAAGAAATTGCCAAATCCTAAGCTAGTAGATATAAACCAAATACTTTATTTTTATTTTGTCAACTATCATATCTATTTGGCTACAGAATTTAACTTATTCTGATTCAAAAGAGTACTGACAAGATGATAAAAATAAACACTATAGAATAAAAACAAGTAAAAGAGATCAGAGCAAGTGGGAAATACGGGTAAAATAAAGTTTGGGTAATATACAAGAAGATATCACCTAATTGTTAAATTTGGACACAAATTTTGCTTTAACCTCACTAGCAACTGAAATAAAGAGGTAGACAGACCAATTTCACTGTTCATTATTTCCAAAAAACAAAGTCCTAGTATTTGCTCATGAGAAACAAGTTCTTCTAGGATCTCATGAATGGGACATTATAGTACATGGTGAAAAACATCTTCCACAATATATTATCATTAGCTATAGTCAATACAACAGCAAGTTTCATACAGCTCTGCTATGTGAAGGGTTTACTAAATATTTAGTCTTTGTTAAATAAAACACCTATAAATCCAAACAAAAGCCAAAGAAATGTAAGATAACATGCCCTTTCCTTGTCTTGTTTTGGCATAAAATTTAGGTATAGGCAATAATGTGACAACATACAAAGTAATTCATCATGTTCTGCTTACATATAGAAATCAGGGACAACTTCTGAAAAACAGAGCAGATCCTATTAAAGGCATCTTGATCTCCTTAACACTAGTGAATGTACAAACTGACTTAGGAAGGCTTATATTCAGGACTTTTCATTCAGAGATAATGTACTAACATTAGCAAAGTTAACTGGACAGTCAGTAGGACATGAAAATAAACATTGTATGTGTATACACAATTACCATTAAAGTGATATTGTGATATTCTACCCAGATTAATATTGAAGGAGACTACTATGCTAAAACCATCTTACTTTAAAATGAAATTGGTAAACCAAAACAGACTTGATCATCTACTCATACAAGTTTAGGGAACCTCAAAGCTCAAGCTTTGCCTGATGACTAGATGAAGAGAACAGGGCCCAGTGTGAACCATTTTAAGCCCATTACACAGTAAATGAGTCAATTAACTTGGGATTTTTTCCCCTTATTATTCCCTCCCTATCCATGGAATATTTAGGGGCCAATACATATCTTTTAATGTTGCCTTTTAATACATCGTATCAGGGGAAAAAAGTCTAAATATTACCTTCTGTAGAAGCTGCATCAATCATTACTCTTTGCATGAGTACTGGCTCCAATCCAAAGTCGAAAACTATGGTTTGGCGAAAAGTTCCAAATATTTCTGTGTTAAATGCTATCCCGACTTTATACACGTAATGATCTAATCCATTTTGGGCCATCTTTCCTCCTATCCATTCTTGACAGTTTTCTGGGACTTCTTGTGATACCTGGGTAGTACTATCTCCGGCAGATATTGCAATGATACTAAAATGAGGACGATGAGCATCATAAAGCAATGCTACACGATACAGCATTCTTGCAGGCTACAAGGAAGTTAAAATAATTCATTGAGTACAAGGGGGTAAAAAATCCAATTGTAATTGGGCTCTTCAATGAAAATATTTCCATAAGGGACTCTTACTTTCCCATGTTTCTAAGATATTATGTTAAAAATACAAATTGTGCTCATAAGCCATTTAAGAAGAAAAGCAGAATGGTATTTTAAAAATCAGTTGTCAAAACTATATATTTATGCTACATCACTAACCTCCCTGCTCTTTCTGTGGTATGTTCACCTTTCATTGTGGCAAAAGTGATCACCCTGCATAACCATCAACCTCCAACTTTCTGTACTCTGCCTAAAAAAGTTTTATGTATCCTCAAGTAGGAAGCCTTCATAAGAGGGCAATTACCTCTGAAAGCACTGGATTGGGTTCAAGGCTGAAGCTAAGTATTCTTGAATTTTTCATCTCAAAATACAGATGGCACAGCAAAAGAAACGCCACCAAAAAGTACTTACAACTTTTCCATTGAGAGTATTCACAGAAATGTTTTACTCTGCTTCAATCTTAAACTTTGACTATTATAATTTGAAAATGGGAATTGCTGCAGAAAATATCCCATATTAAAACCCATTATTATAGAATTTGTGATTTCATCAAATCAAACATAAAAACAAATTTTCATTGTTTAAAAATCCTAGAAATATCAGATAAATAATCAATTTTGAAATAATTATAAGCCATGAACCCCATCCTATGTTCCAAGTTTAGAAGACAATATGTCAAAGATCTCTTTATCAAATAATAAGAAAGCATCCTAAACATCTACAAATATCTTATCTCAAAGGTTTAAAAAAACTGTACTTTTAAAGATTGAAATACAGAAATACCCTTTAGCACAATACATAACTATGTACTTAAATTAAAACATTTTCAATGCTCTTTTAATACAGAGATTTAAAGGTCCAAAAAAGGTTTGAGAAAATTGAGCAAAATTTGTTCTTTACTTAGTACAAAATTCATACCTTACAAGTGAGAGCAAAGGTCCATGTCTGGTGAGATTTTTTGGTGTTGACAGTAACCGACAGGTCAGGATTATGTTCTACCTTTACTCCTTCTATACATTCGCTAAGCTAAAAATAGAAAGCAGTTTATGTTATGTTTTCACTGCTAAAAGCACAAACAAAAACTTTCAGCACGGTAAATAAATGTCAACAGTAAATATGTCAGAACTGTTTGTCAAGCAAGGTATTTTTATTTTATACATTCACTTTCAGTTATTTTGATAAGAACAAAATATAATAAAGCTAAATTAAGAGACAGAAGAAAATTAACAACTACCACAAAATGGCAGGCAGAAACTGCATAAATGAAGGTAATTAATATAGCACAAGCAAATCTCCAAACAAATGATTTAGTTCTGTTCTTTATTTTAACAAATGGGTCTACTTTTGCTACTAAAAACATTATTTTAGCAGAATCAAGTTCTTCATATAAAAGATAAGGAAACAACCAAAATATAGCACATAATAAAGTCAAACTCAAATAAGTTCATTGTTTAACACATTGAGTGTCACACTAGAAAAAAATTTTTCCTTGGGGCCACAGTGTTCTATTATGAAAATAGAATAAAAATGTCAAAACAAAACGATCCTTTCTAATTTGTTGAAAAAATTGTTATTTTTATTGTTTTCTGTGAGAAAACTTGAAAAATAGTTGTCACAGTTTCCAAGATGAAGAGATGTGAGTTACATATGCTTCCTGAGGCCCCAGGCTCAAAACGAGCATGAGTTAAATACAACTCACGTGGTAATTAATGTGTTAAGACAAAGGAACAAAAAATGTAGTTTATTTTCCTCACCACTTTCTCAGGAGATAATGAATTCATCCATTTTTCTATCAGGGTTTCCATGTAACTGCCTGAGAGCTGTTTATTCTCATTTTGCTGTTTCAGTTTTATCAGTCGTGAAGCATATCTTTTCTGCCATTCTGCTAGTTCTTCCTGGGAATGTGCTGAAGTACACTGGGCACCATACCTACAGATTCCTTGCTCTAAAAATCTAAGTAAAATAGGAAAGACTGTTTTGTCATATACTTTGTTAAACCATTAAAAAGATAAACTTCCAGCATTTGCCCTCTGACTTCTTCAATAACAAAAACAAAACTTCATCTCCTGAAAGGCCATATTTATCACACCGTCTGGTACAAAGGAGGAAGAGATTTAGACAACATTAACAACAGTTAATCAGAAGATCAACTCCCCATATTCACTGCCTTTCTTTACAATAAGGGGATCCTAAAGCATAAGGTATTCATGACTACCCCCAAAAAGACATTGAAAAGTAGCTTCCTTTGTGATAGGACTCTATTAGACAATTCCTCTTAGATTTTTTTTAAAGCAACACTGACATCAAGTGGATTAGCTGCTCACACACAGATATGCCCTATTTCCCAAAATGATAAGACCTAAAGAAAATTTTCCACATATGGAAATTTTATTCTGAAAAAAATTAACATATTACTAAAAATGCCATTTTAAGGCTTTACTTTTAACCTTCAAATATAGTGCTTTTACTCTATTCTACATTACTATTATCTGTTTTACTAAAAATATTGGACTATATTAATTTGAAGTTTTAAATAAATCTGAAATAAAAGTTTTATATTACAGAGTCACAACTTTACTCAGCAGTCATATTAAGTTTTTCAAGAGGTTAAATTCATAAATGTTCATTTTAAAGGACACAGAGTTAATGGTTTCTTGACATTTATGACTCAGAAAATGCAGTGATCAAAAACAGATAAAAATTAAAGACTTTGATCAATTAATTACTTTTAAAAGTCTTAAATACCCTGCAAAATTATGGGCAAAGACAGTTTTTAAATAAAAATAGTAATAACAAAAGGATCTTCTGAGAGAAAAAATGAAAATTAAATTACAAATAGCAAAAAGAAGATGAGAGATGTTATAGATAACATCTTGATAACATCTTGAACTAGAAAAAATACGGATAATATGAAATACAAAATGAATCACAGGAAAATATAAATTACCATATGGTATACCATATTTGAAATGGTGAGTGTATTTAAAGCTTTTCCTGATGGTACCACAAAGTAGTTGAACTTAAAATTATATTATTTATTAAATTCTCTTATACTTCAAAAAATACATTTAAAACCATGTATTTAATTTTATTTAAGTATGTCTTAATAAGCTTGTTTTTCTATTGCTTTGCTTTAAATTATTTCACTAAAAAATGAAGGTTTTACATTCTCCTCTGGACTATAAATCTTCTCACATTTCCTTTTCATAGGATTATGTTCTACCACTTCTATATAACATGATGCCACTAGGATTTTCAATATTCACAACTTTTCTTATTTCTACTACAAAATCAAATCTAGTGTCTTGACTATTCAATCATCAACATTGCATATCAAATTTCTTTTCATTATCAAAAGCAATCTATTGTAGTGAGAATTTATATCTAAAATCCCACTGGTTAATAATTCTTACAAAAAGAACTAGAGTTCATCTTTTTAAATGTGACTTTAATAATTCCTTCTACATTAATACATAATTAGATTTTGAAAGTTTATCCCTTCAATATAAATTACTCATAAATTCTATATAAGGATTCCATGAAGATAACATATTTTTCAGAAAAGGTATTAAAATAATTTAACGTTTATCTATTTCATGCTTTACTTCAATTACATAAAGTAATGTCAACTTCACTCACCATTGCCCAGGTAAATTTCACACTAACAAGAGCCTAGCAATTAAGTTTAGCCATAATAATATAATTGGTATTATAAAAGATTTCTGAACAAAGTTTCAACCACTTGCATAAATAGATCATTGTTCTTTATATTCAGAGAAGGCTCACAGAAATGGTTTTGACTGTTACTATTTAACGACAGTGACTTTTATGGCTTCTGTTTCAAATAGAAAATAAACCATTTTATCCAATCATTATACTTTTCCTTCCTTTATATATTATCTTCTTTAAATTTGAATTACTACTAAAGTAAAGGAAAAGTATCCTTTCAACAAAGACATGTCATTGGTTTAAAGAAAAAAATTCACATTACCTTTTACACAAAGTATATTCCTCGCTGCTTGTGATTCCCCTAGGTGGTGGACGGAAATGCCAACCATTACAAGACCCTAGGGAGTAATCAGATTATAGTCTTATCATTTGAGGATAGCTAGTAATTCTGATATTTTAATGGGTAAGAAATACTACAATCCCTCCACACACATCATCTGAAATGATGTAAAAAAGGACATGACATACTTGCCTCTACCAAAAAAGTCATCTACCAATCAACTAAGTTAAATCAATCAACTATATGAAACATAGAAATCACTGAAAAGGTAGTTACCCAGCAATTAAATCAAGCTGGTGATCCTGCCTCTGTCCTAGCAACTGGTAGACATATTTCCAGTGCCATCACTTTCCCTAACAACTCAAGAGGAGAGGATGGCATGCTTATCATTTTTTAGATGTGGGATGTGTGTCTATGAGGAATTCCTTCAGGAATGAAAAAATCATTCCTGTATCCTGGAAAGAAATCTTAGTAACAAATTCTACCACTGCATATTGAGTGAGAAACTACAACTAGACGTTATCATCCACATTCCTTAGGACTCATCTGACACATGTTACTATATAATGCAATCCTTTATCATAATTTAAATAAAGTTCAAAAAGTTGAATTTGGAGATAGGAGATAAAAATTAATATTTGTTTACATCTAAATACAATAAACTTTGATTCATGTAGATAAGAGGTTCCAAAGAAGCCAAGGAAGATAAGGACTAAGAGAAAAAAGGCTAGAGCTATGGAGGCTGAGCAGCAATAAGTTTTCAAGGACCTTATAACCATTTTCTATTTTTTTCACACATCAATGGGCCCACAAAAAAAGGAAAAAAAATTCAGCCAGGTTGAGTTTAAAGCTGTGCTTCATCCCTTATTAGCTGTGTGACTTTGGGGAAACTACTAAACCTTAATAAATACCAGTTTCATCACCTATCAAAAAGATGAAGGTCTCTAACAAGTCAGTACATGTTTTGAGAAAGCCACTACCAGAGTAGACAGCATTTAGCAAGCACTCAATGAATAACAGCCTCTCTTCCTTTTCCTCAGGTAAGAGGAGAGGAGATCATGGACTTTAATTTAGGGCAGGAACAACTCAGGTCATGGATCAGAATTTCCAAAAAGTAATTAATTGTGTTAGCCTAGGATAGAAAGAGAAGAAAAGTCCTCCCTCTACAGATTACTAAGAATGATGTTTCAATTTAGTCCTACATAGAAGCAAGAAAATGAACTAAATGACCTCTGCCGTTACCTCCTACCTCCTTTATACCATTATTCGAAGAAAAGGTGCCAGGGAGAAAATTGCTTTCATCCACATCTTCTTAAAATTCAATTTTTATATTCTCTCCTACATCTCCGTTTACATGTACCGTTACTCAGTAAATTTTCTCCCAGTAATCAATAAAAAAGCAAAGCCCAGAATCACAGCTATCAGAAGTGACAGAGTTTCACACTTACCCTCATCTAAGTCTTCCACATGATATCCAGAGAGGACATTACAAGTTGCTGTCTGCAATTTTACAAATGAAAGACAATTTTTAAAAATAAGAAATAACAAGTTGATGTTGAATTAATTTCAGACATTTTCAACACTTAAAAAAAAGATGGAGTTTGAATATGTGGAAATTTTTAATAACATTAATATGTTGCAAATGATATTCTCTCCTCTTTGTTCTATGTTAAACTGTAATATGGAAAAAAGTACTTATGAGGCTCTCTTTAAGGAGGGACCGTAGAGAGACTGTCTATGTAAAAATTAGAAGGGAGCAGAAGAGACCTCTCTAAGTCCCCAGTCTTGAGCCCATGGGACAGCACCTTCCATCCATTTATTCATTCCACTTTCCTCTTCATGACACCTAGAAAATGACCCCTTACAGAGGTGCCTTTTTTTCCCCCGCAGCTAGTGTCACACTTCTACTTTGGGTCCTGGAAGCACTTTCTGCCAAGTCCTCCACAGCTCCCCACTCTGAGATGACCTGTGGCTCTATGGCTCCACTTCTGCCACAGTGGAGTCCATGGCTGGGGATCCATTCACTCCAACATGCTCCAATAGACTCCCAGTCTGTGTTTTTGTCTCTAACTTTACCCTAAGCTCTACACACCCAATTTCAAGTGAATGCCAACCATAGCACTTTTTCTTAACTGTTCTGTAACATTTTACATGCTGGATCACTGTCAGCTATGTACAGACTTGCTGTTAACAAGCTGCAACTGCCTTTTTCCATTCCCACACCTCCCAGAGTATATGGCACATAATAATGGGTGCTCAGTAAATGCTGGATGGATGATCATCTAAGCACTTTAAACACATTATGCCCAGAACAAAATTCATCAACTTTACCCCAAACCTAGTCTCCTTCAGAGTTCCTTATCTAGAGTTAATGGATTCTTCTTCCTCAAAGAGAATCAGACTGAAATTTTGAACACCATCTTGAACTCTTTCATCCTGCTCTAAGTATTTTGCAAAGCTTGCCCAAGCAGGTCTAGAATGTCTCTCATATCCTGTCTCATACTCCCTACACTGCCACTGTCCTATGTAAGGCCTTCATTACCACTTGTGTCTCATCTATCCTTGACCCAACTATTTGCCATTCCTGTCCTATACCAAGTCACCTCTAGGTCTTTACTTAGCTGTCCCCATCTTCTAAACTCAGTGCCACACTCCTGCCTCCAGAATTTCCCTACAGAGTATCCTCCTTTCTCTGCCTGTATTTTGTTATAGCACTTACTGACCACAGGCTGCCCTGTGTACACATTAGCTATGTGCATCTCCAACTGGCCCACCACATTGCTTTTCATGGATAGCTCAGCTTTCCAGAGACTTGAACAGCACAGGTGCTCAGTAAATATTAAACTGAATCAGAAGGAGGAAACAGTACCCCAAGATGAAAATTTAGAATGTCTTGTGCCAAAGAAAGAATGTGATAAATGCTGACTAGATATAACTGAAACACTACTATGACTACAATTTATATGTGGTTGATTAAATTGGACTTTTCACACTAGGTCAGAACTAAAACAATATAATACTATCTCTAAAGGAAAATGCCTTTTGATTCTCAGTCCAGTACTTCCTAGTAAGTTGTCAAAAGATAATCCATTCTTTCTGTAAAATGAGGGATTGAATATAAGAATACATAGACAAATCAGGAGTAATTATTCATATTATAAGCATGCTATGTTTCACAAAAAAGATTAAGAGAGCTCCTTAAATTCTACAAGCAAGGGTGGTGGCTCACACCTATAATCCTAGCACTCTGGGAGGCCGAGGCGTGAGGATGCCTCGAGGTCAGGAGTTCAAGACCAGCCTGAGCAAGAGTGAGATCCTGTCTCTACTAAGAATAGAAAGAAATTAGCTGGACAACTAAAAATATATATAAAAAATTAGCCGGGCATGGTAGCACATACTTGTAGTCCCAGCTCCTCGGGAGGGTGAGGCAGAAGCATTGCTTAAAGCCAGGAGTTTGAGGTTGCTGTGAGCTAGGTTGACACCACAGCACTCTAGCCCAGGCAACAGAGCGAGACTCTGTCTCAAAAAAAAATTCTACAAGCAAGGTCTACATCTCAAACTAGCCCTTAAAATATGATTCCGTTCATATAGCATGTATAAATAGAAAAGCTAACAATTCACTGCAAGTATGAAAATTTTAAAGTATCTCCTCTTTAAAACTTACCAAATAAATTTACCAAACTTATTTTTTGATGGCAAGAAAAAGAATGGAAATAAAATGTTTTGGTCATAAAATAAAGCCTAAAACACTTCATTGTTGACTGGTGCATTTCACTAGCCAACATCTGAGACAATCAGCAAGCAGAGTATGCCTGTGCTGACACTGCAGTTCTTAGTCCAGTGGGGACTGGGGAACAGCACATCCTCATCAAAAGAGCTGGTAAAGAGCACAGCCTGGCTGAATATTTGGCTATCCTGGCTTTTAGGTTCCAAGGGGCTGTGTTTGTTTTTTAAGCACTCTTTTTATGTATTCACACCCCAAGACAGAAGGGCACTATCAATTATATTATAATCATCAGTCTTTACTGACACCTTCAGGGAAAACAGCCAAAGATTATACTGCTAGAACTCCTATATAGTCACAAAGCTATTGATTAGATATATTGTAAATTTCACTATAGAATATTTATTGTTTTTATTTCTATGAATCAGCTTTTAGTTCCAAGTAGTTATTCTCATCCACTAGCATTTACAAGTTAAATACTAGTTCAGCCCAATCTTTAAATAACAAATTGTTGCTATTTTTAAATGTGTCATGTGCAATAATAAATAAAGATATCATTGTTTGTTAGCTTTTCCCAGATGGATATCTTTTAATAATATCAGTTCAGGATCCTAAAAGAATACTACTCTCGTTACATAGAAAAGAAATTATAAACAAAACTTAAGTCACTTCTTCCAAAACTATAGCCATAAGAGTCAAGCAATATTTATGGGCTTCAATGTAATAAAATTATAAACATTAAAAATAAAATTTTTTAATATTTGCATGTGACTATCAGATGTAAAGCTGGTAATTAAGGCAATAAAAGAGAAGAACAGGCTGGGCACGGTGGCTCACACCTGTAACCCTAGCACTCTGGGAGGCCAAGGTGGCTGGATAGCTCAAGGTCAGTAGATTGAAACCAGCCTGAGCAAGAGCGAGACCCCATCTCTACTAAAAATACAAAGAAATTAATTGGCCAACTAAAAATATATATATAAAAAAAAAATTAGCTGGACATGGTGGTACATGCCTATAGTCCCAGCTACTCGGGAGGCTGAGGCAGGAGGATCGCTTGAGCCCAGGAGTTTGAGGTTGCTGTGAGCTAGGCTGATGCCACAGCACTCTAGCCCAGGCAACAGAATGAGACTCTGTCTCAAAAAAAAAAAAAAAAAGAACGAAACCAAGAATCTTAATAAAATGAACGGTTGTTTTATATTCTCATTTTACAAGTCTAAAACATTTATAATTGCCTTCTGTTACTTCTTAGAAATTAAAAAGACTACATACATACTACCTACATATATATACATGGCTTTGAAATTAATGAGAGTTTACTGATTCTCGGTTATCTCACAGTAAGGTAACATAAGACAAAGAAAATGACATGGAAAAAAAAGGCCTAAGAGCAAAACAAAGTTTCTTTATCCAAGTATGTAATCCATGATGACTGCCTTCTTTGCCATTTGTTGGTATGAACTACAATATGTTATTTGATTTGGAATGGGAAAGGAACAAATGCACAAAGTTGATGCCTGTGTCCACATATCCCCAGCGCCTGTCTGCAGTGCCCTCCATCCTGCTCCCCTTGAGACCAGCACCTTCTCAACTCGCAGCTCTTGTCTCTGACCACCCAATCCAGTGATTTTTTTTCAGAGTAAAAGTTTATTCTTTTCCCTCATACTACCTACCTCAAAGTAAATTACACCCACGGTTGTTAGATTAACATATGTGCTGTCTATCTCCCTCCTCAAGACTTTAACCTCCAAGAGGATCTTTTTTTTTGAGACACAGTCTCACTTTGTTGCCCAGGTTAGAGTGAGTGCGGTGGTGTCAGCCTAGCTCACAGCAACCTCAATCTCCTGGGCTCAAGCAATCCTCCTGCCTCAGCCTCCCGAATAGCTGGGACTACAGGCATGCGCCATCATGCCCAGCTTATTTTTTCTATGTATATTAGTTAGCCAATTAATTTCTTTCTATTTATAGTAGAGACGGGGTCTCGCTCTTGCTCAGGCTGGTTTTGCACTCCTGACCTTGAGCAATTCACCTGCCTCAGCCTCCCAGAGTGCTAGGATTACAGGCGTGAGCCACCACACCTGGCCTCCAAGAGGATCTTGTTCAGTGCTGTATCACCAGCATCAAGCATAATACCTAGCACACAGTAGGTGCTCAATTCTTGAATAAATATACCAATCAATCAATCAATCACTTTACAGGGGCTTCCATTTATGATAAAAGCTGACAAAATGGCTATTTTTAAAATAGGACATCTAAGTAAATATATTTCTATATGCCTATATGAAGAATATAAATTTGAGACTTTCAGAGCTCTGGGCCTTTTACATGCCACTGTTGTCCCTGGCCTTCCAGGCGTCCTCCAACCCTTCACTAGAGCACACTTTTGTTCATCATCTACCCTTATACACATTATTTCCATCTCCTAAACCCATTCCCTAAAAATAGTCCTTAAGTCACAGACTTCCTTCAGTTACTTAAAAAAAATACAGAAGGCTTGAGGAGCATCCTATTTTTAATGATAACATTTTCTAACAGCCAGACATAGTTAGAAACTAAAATTTCCCAATGATCTTTCCATTTGTCACCCAGAGACAGCTAATAAGAACTAGGGACAGAACAGAAGACATGGAATGCAGAGGACACGTGAGAAGAAGCAAAGTACTGAGGATGGCGCTGGTTACAAGGCAAGGTCAGAAGATCCCACTGCCCCACCTTTATAGCCTTGCCTTCTTGGCTGATGTCACAAGGATTTTCCAAATTTTTTTTGTGAACCAGAGTCTCACTTTGTTGCCCAGGCTAGAGTGAGTGCCATGGCATCAGCCTAGCTCACAGCAACCTCAGTCTCCTGGGCTCAAGCGATCCTACTGCCTCAGTCTCCTGAGTAGCTGGGACTACAGGCATTCGCCACCATGCCCGGCTGATTTTTTCTATATATATATTTTAGTTGGTTAATTAATTTCTTTCTATTTTTGGTAGAGACGGGGTCTCGCTCAGGCTGGTTTCGAACTCCTGACCTCGAGCAATCCCCCCGCCTCGGCCTCCTAGAGTGCTAGGATTACAGGTGTGAGCCACCTAGCCCGGCCTTTCCAAATTTTAATACAGAATGCTTACTAGCCAGATTGCATTAAACTCTTCCAAAGAGAGCCACTGAAGTAGTCTTACCTCAGTTTCTGTGAGAAGTGTTTTCAGTCTTGTCAAATCTTTTGTTACCATTCCATTCTGAAAGGATGAATAAAGAAAGAAAAACTAATTTGTATATTAGTTCTTTACTCTGGCAACTTAACACAATTCCTCTATTGTTTCTGAAGTTTATCTGTAAGAGAACAAGGTTATCCCCATCCCTCACCCCCACTACCATTAACAGTAATAATAAAGTTACATATCAATGAGGAAAGTTACAAAGGTTACCAAGAAAAACTACACAGTGTGACTTTTCTGGTAAATAAAAACACTGTATTCACCTTACATGAAAGTTTAAAATTAAGTCAATAAAATATTAATAACAGATATCACTGTAGCAAGATAGGATAAATCAAGAAAAAATTAAACCTAAAACTTTTTTTTAACTTTTTTCCCTAGGACTACTAAGCTTTTATGTGCAAAATAGTGAACTCAGTTATCCAAGACTCAAGGAAATTCAAATAAAATGATCATACTATTTTAAAGATGGCTCATTAATAGTCATTGAAGCAAAATAGTCACTTCTCTGAAATTCAAATTTCATTTGAGATTTAAAAGCAACTTACTTTTTACTTGTTTTACATTTATTTCTTTTAATTTTTTTTTTTTAAAGAGGGAGGAGTGAGAAGGTGGGTTCAATTTCCTTTTTTTTTTTTTTTGAGAGTCTCACTCCATCGCCCTGGGTAGAGAGTGCAGTGGCGTCATTGTAAGCTCACTGCAACCTCGAATTCCTGGGTTCAAGTGATTCTCATCCTCCCAAGTAGCTAGAACTACAGGTGCATGCTGTGATACCCAGCTAATTAATCTACTGTTAGTAGAGATGGGGTCTCACTCTTGCTCAGGCTTTTCTCGAGCTCCTGAACTCAAGCAATCCTCCTGCCTCTCAGACTACTAGGATTATAGGCATGAGCCACTGCACCCAGCCTACTTTCACATTTAAAAACCTACAGATAAAACTGTAACATGCTTACCTTATATACAGAAAAGGCCTTTAAAGATAGAATTTTCTTAATAATAAAGAAGAGATATATTCTTTATCATCTATTTAGAACTAAGCAACTATATAATTTTGCCATGTTAATAATATTTTAGGGCCGGGCCCTGTGGCTCACGCCTGTAATCCTAGCTCTTGGGAGGCCGAGGCGGGCGGATTGCTCAAGGTCAGGAGTTCAAAACCAGCCTGAGCAAGAGCGAGACCCTGTCTCTACTATAAATAGAAAGAAATTAATTGGCCAACTGATATATATATAAAAAAAAATTAGCCGGGCATGGTGGCGCATGCCTGTAGTCCCAGCTACCCGGGAGGCTGAGGCAGAAGGATCACTCGAGCCCAGGAGTTTGAGGTTGCTGTGAGCTAGGCTGACCCCATGGCACTCACTCTAGCCTGGGCAACAAAGCGAGACTCTGTCTCAAAAAATAATAATAATAATAATATTTTAGCTTTTAAGTTCATTTGTGAATTTGATGAAACCAAAAGACACTGCTACACTAATTAAACAATTCACTGCACAATAATTCCTTAGAAAATGACTATATTATCCCTTGAGATGGGCCAATACATTACTTTCAATGATGTACCAAGTACTTTCCCAATCTTATTTTTACCAAATATATTTATTTGCAGTGAAAACACAACTCTGCTCCAGATTTTCATAATCTATGTCAATTCAGAAGACTAAGTAAGATACAGAGAATTCACACTGCATAGCAAAGTAAATACTTTCTTGCATTTGCTGTTTTTCATTATGATTTCTGAAAAATATCAGCAAATTTTGTAACAGTTTACCAACTGGTGGAAAAGGGTTGTATCTCTTTTCTTCCAATTTCTGTACATTATCAACTGTAAAGTTTCAAAAAATAGTCTTTCAATTATCTCAATCAAAAAAGAAAACCCTAAAAAATTAAATGCAGAGTCAGGTGCAGTGGCGCAAACCTGTAGTCCCAACTACTTGGGAGGCTGAAATAGGAGGATCACTTGAGCTCAGGAGTTCAAGGCCATAGTGCACTATAATCACACCTGTGAATAGCCTCTGCACTCCAGCATGGCAACGTAGCAAGACTCCATCTCTTAAAAAAAAATTAAATTCCATATAAGAAAAATTTATCCCACAGTCTGAACAGAATTAGATAGCTCCAACAGAGTGGTTACAGATATTGACTTACACACACACCATCTTCAGAAACGAATGTAATTATTACTTAGAGTTAAATATCTTATGAAATAAACAATTGAATTTAAGAACCCTATAAGATCATATAACTACATGGGCATTTTAAAACTCAAAAATACTTCCAGGCTCTGTTAAATTATATCTTTAAAGAAAAGCATTTAGTTATCTTATATTTTCAAATGACTTACAAGTCCCTGCAAGTCTTATATAAATTATCCCAAATGACAAAAATCCAATGATTAAACATCAGTTTGCTCAAGAAAAATGAGTACCATACCTCAAGATACTCATGATCTTTGATTTCTCACAGGAAGAACTAAGAGAAAAAATACAAACCAGTTTTTCCCACAATATATCTAGAGAGTCAAATAAAAGTTTATTTTTCAGGCATTCATAATTAGAGCTGATCAACATACCAGGGACTCTCCAGTCAGTGACTTGGCAAGAATGGTGGATACAGGTTGGAGCTTTCCTTTCAGCTGCATGCAGTAAAGCACCGTCCGAAAGGCATCATCTCCCTTGGCCAGTCCTTCTCCCAGCACTGCCATGAAAGAACAGCCATAGTGAAACACATGACATTCAATATACATTTTTCTTTATAAACACACTATCCCAAGCATGGCTTCTTATCACTATCCCAAGCATGGCTTCTAATAACTCCAAATACTAGAGGAAAGCAGTGGTGTTTCAGTTCTGTCTAAGACATACATGTAAGGACAAGAAAAAACACGTGGCAAAGAACATATCAAACCTACTACAGCTAACAGCCAGTTGGGATCACACCAAAATCACAAGGACAATCAATCTTAAAGCTCTGTTCAACCTGTTCAATACTTTTCAACCTATGATTTCTGGGTAAATGAGGAATTTGAAACTGCAGATTTATTAGCAGAATAAAGTTCTCACATTCTTGACAGGGATACAAGACCCTATGCCATTAAAATGCATAAGAATAGAAATTGCAAATCTCAACATTAGATATTCATTAGCAACTAAGAATTAGCCTTTATCAAAACCAGCAAGATTAATTAAGAATCCAATTGTCCGATGGCTATAGAAAATGCTACTCAAATTGTGTGTAAATGTTTGCAGATTTTATCTAATACAATCATAAGGCCCACATGTTTCTAACAACACAGAATATACTCATTTTTATGCCATGTCATTGAGATGGTTTCTCACAGCAATTGCTAATGGTTCAATGAGTAAAGCAATCTGCAACCTTCTCTTTGCTGCTAAGTCCAAGATTCTATTGTTAGTTTGTACATACTTTAGCTTGCTTTGCAAGAAAATAACTTGCTAAAAAAATATTTTGAAAATTATATTTTTTTCTATTTCCAAAGAAATGTTTAAGTATCAGTATAATATACCATATATATAAAGTGCATTGGATCTGTTCATATTTATTTTCATTGCTCTGAATATATCCTCTTGTATTATTTATTACACAAATAATATAACAACACTAATAAAATCCTACATAATCTCACCACTCAACTAAACAGTTTTCACTTATTCATGTTTTCCTTGAATTTTTATCAATATTTACATAATTTTTACATGATTGCAACTGATGCAAACATGACAGCTTGTATTCTGCTTTTTCCCCTCAGCACATTCAATATTTTCCATATTATTAGTGTTTATATTTACCATATTATTGGCTAATGTTCCATCAAATAGATATATCGATTTATTTAACCACTCCCTTGCTCTAGAATGATTCCAATTTTAAACTATTAAAAATAACACTACAGGTGGGGTAGGGTGGCTCACACCTATACTCCCAACGGCTTTGGGAGGCCAAGGCAGGAGAATTGCTTGAAGCTAGGAGTTCAAGACCAGCCTGAACAACACAGCAAAACCTCATCTCTACAAAAAATTTTAAAATTAGCTTGGTGTGGTGGCACGCACCTGTAGTCCTAGCTACTAGGGAGGCTGAGGTGAGAGGATCACTTGATCCCAGGAGTTAAGGGTTACAGAGAGCTATGATCAGGCCACTGCACACTTGCCTGAGTAACAGAGCAAGATCCTATCTCTACAAAAAAAGAATAATAATAAATAACACTATAATAAACATCTTTATGTATATATCCTTTATTGAATAAGATTACTAAATTGAAAGTTGCAATCTCTCTATATGTAAGGTTTTATTCAAATTCCTGTAGTTTGGTCCAACCTGTTGTCTCACTCCATCCATATTATAGATCATTCATCTATGTAACTGTTACTGGAGAATTACAATAAGTGAATAACTGCAATAAAGTATTAACAATGTCTTAAGCATCTTATAAAATCCAAGGTAAGCCCATGTCTTCCCTCAGATCTTACTATTCCCAAAACTATTCAAATATGATATTGGGCAAGTCACTTTATATCTCTGGACCTCAGTGAGACCATCTGTAAAATAGAAATATATTAATATAAAAATATGCTATAAGGATCAAATGAAATAATGGAATTAAAATGCTTTTAAGAAAAGCAATGCTCCTACTAAGGTCTGAGTTGTTAAATTTGCTAAGCCTGTTTCCTGCTCTGTAAAATGGAGGTGACAGCAGCTATCTCAGAATGGTAAAGATTAATTGTGCTAATTATATAAAATATCTAGCACAGTTTCTTGGATAAATAAGAATTCTCTACATATTACCTTTCCCTTCTAAAAATATTAAAACAGCATTGAGAACTGATGAGGAAATATTCTAGTGCCTTTTTGGTAATTGGGACAATAAGAAAACTAGTTGTCAAGAGCTGAAAAATGTTTGGGGGAATAAAAAATCTAAGAATGTTTCAACTTTAGATTACACATGACTTAAGTCATGTTTAAAGAGTATTAAATCACATAATGTTTTATAAACACCTTTCCTAGTTCTTTGGTTGTGTACAAGGTATTTGCTAGATTTTTTTTTTTTTTTTGCAAAGGTTCTTCCATTACATTAGTGTTTGAACGTCTCAATATTTGTCAAAATTATGTTTCCCTTCTCTCTCTCTCTCTGTTTTAGACAGGAAGCAGTACTAATGTACTTCCTTCTGTTCCCTCTAAATGCAATTCAGTTTATGTCTTGGTGGATTCCATATGAAGAACTATGGCAAATAGTCAATAATTATTGATAAAAAGCTCTCCTGCTATTGTATCATATAATAAAATTAAATTACAATGCTGCCATCCTGGTCCCTTATTATCTTTAGTGTCTTGAAAAACCTTGGGAAGGCCGGGCGTGGTGGTTTACGCCTGTAATCCTAGCACTCTGGGAGGCCAAGGCTGGCAGATTACTCGAGGTTAGGAGTTTGAAACCAGCCTGAGCGAGACCCTGTTTCTACTAAAAATAGAAAGAAATTAATTGACCAACTAAAAATATATATACAAAAACTTAGCCGGCCATGGTAGCGCATGCCTATAGCCCCAGCTACTCGGGAGGCTGAGGCAGTGGGATCACTTAAGCCCAGGAGATTGAGGTTGCTGTGAGTGAGGCTGATGCCACAGCACTCACTCTAGCCTGGGCAACAAAGTTGAGACTCTGTCTCAAAAAAAAAAAAGAAAAACCTTGGGGAAAAAAACAAAGTATGGCCTAATGCATTATTTAACTTGTCTCAGCTATAATAATTGAACTTGCCAAAACAGATGACATTAAAAATATAATCTAATCTTGAACAGTTGTAAAAAAGTTACAATTCTTTATACATAAATTCTCTTCCCACCAACTATTTGTGAGACTCTGCTGAACTTCTCAAACTGAATTGTCCCCTTCTGTTTGTCAGGAGTTACAAAGAAGGAAGTCTGTACATATCAGCTGTGTTGCTGCATTCAAGCCCCTAAGCCCTTTCATGCTTAAGTTTTTATAATATTGTCTAACACTTGAAATATGTCTTAGAAAACATTTTAAACTAGAAACTGAGTAAGATTAAAGAACTATTCATTCAATTGTTTCAGCAAAAAGGCCTTTGTTAGTAGAGTTTGATAGCCTCTAGCTATTTTAAGAAAAGGATTAACAATTAAAAGGTAATTCTCATTAAAAAAAATAAATAAATAAATAAATAAAAAGTACTTCTCCTTGCTTATAAAGAATTATCTACAATAAGAAAGGTAATCTTCAAACAAGCTTAAAGTATAGCAAATGCTGAATATTATTCTCTATTTTCTTTAGCAATATGACCATATTAGGTTATTTCTTTTATCAAATCCTTAGTTATTTCTGAAGTGTTTCATTGAAGAGCTTAGTCTAATCAAGGTATTTTTCCAAAAATTTTCAAAAGAAATTTTTTCATTACCATATAAACTAAATCCTTTAGTCATTAATGAAGTAAAATCATTCACTGCTCAGATATAATCATACTCCTAGAACTAACACTTCAGGAACTAAATCAAAAAATGAAAATAAATTCCCTTCCAAAATATCAGCCATTTAATTTTTGACAATAAAATCACCTGCCATACACACACACATACACACATAAACATATATACACACATATATACATACATACACATATACACACATATATACATATACATACACACACACATTTCGGGGAGGAGGGGCAAAAGTGTACAAATAGACTCCAAACAGCAGAAGGCCTAAATTGAGTTATTAACTGAGGTTAAAATGACCATTTGTTGCAAGTATCAAAAAGAATAACATAAACCAAACTAAGAGCACAGTGGAAAATATCTCATGGTGCCCCTTTTGCCAATTTTCTCTCTACTATTCTTCTCCTCCACCAAAATATTTCCCCTTGCCCTCTTTAACTGTAATAAATAAATGCTTTTGAACATGTGAGCTGCAGCTTTCGTGGCATTTTATTTCCTTCCTACCAAGGTCTTTTGCAGATAAAATGTTTCCTTTATAAAAGGAAGATGAAAAATAAACAGCCCTAATATTATTCAAAATGAGGTATCACCTAGACCTCTTCTGAATACTTCATCTCCCGCTTTAAATGCTTTTAAAAAATACTTTTTAAATGCTTTTTAAAAATACTTTTTAAAAAATTCCTGCCATCTTCCTTCTTTCAATATATGGTCTTTAATCTAGTTACAAAAACCTTTAGGATATCTCCTACAGCCTCCTCGGGTGTACAGTAAGCTTTAAAGTTAAAATCTTATTGTTTATTTTTGGAAGTACCCTTTCTTTCAACTACAGCTCATTGTAAAGATTCATGGACTTGTTCCTTATGAATGTTTTCATACTACAGAAATACAGGTCATTTCTCCTGGTTTATTTTCAGTGGTCCAGTTTAAATGTTAGAGCTAATTCTTTGTCCCTCAACTTCCTCATTACTATACAAGTATAAAATACTTACATATAGTAAAAAGCTGACAACACAATTAAGCATAAAAACAAACCTGAAATCTGGTTCCCTAGAACATCATAAAAGGTTTTTATTTCATCTACATGCTTGAATAAACTTTTTACTTAAGGCACAGTTAAAATGATATTTGCAAAAGTAGCCTGTGTGCGTGAGAAAGAAAAAGAGAATTTGCTGCTTACAGTACCTTCAACTTCCCCTTTATGAAGAATCCTAATTGCAGAGGTGTATATGCTGTATAGTTACAGCAAAGTTAACCTCTGTTAACTGTTCAACAACTGGATCGAGATGATTTTTCTACAGAAAAAGATCTGTTTAACTGTATTTTTTATCTTAAAATTATTTCACTGCTACCGTCTCAATTTCAGAAGTCAATATCTTGCTATCTCTGCTGTAAACACTCAAAGGAAATCCTGATTGTGGAAAAATCAAGATGTTTTCAAATCCTCTGCTAAGGCACTCCCTTCCTTCATTGTTTCCATGGTTAATTTGCTTGCTTTTTTATAAACTAATTTGCTTACTGAGAAAGCTCATTTTGCTACTCTTCTGACTGTTTTTCTTGCCTTATGGAAGAGAGCTCTGTTTTCAGGTGTTCACAATCATCCTTAATTTCAGTTCCCCCTCTGGTACAATATTTACTGAGCTTTTATAAGGCAAAGTACCATTCATTTAAAATCTCCTTTTATGTATAAATACAATTTCAATTAATACAAAATTAACCCTAACAAATATTCCATGAGTCAAAACCAACATGAAATACACAAAACATATCATCATGACTATAGTTGACACTCTGCATAAATCAGAAAATACCTGGAACAGATAGTCATACAACCATTATGAGACTCTGCCAATTTAGTTTACATAAGTTCAAAAACTAACATAACATCTATTCGTACAAAAAAAAAAATGGTTTTCATATTTAGAGACTAACAGTCCTCAAACTTAACTCAAATAAACTTTCACTTCTCTGACTTATATTGTCCCAAAATTAGTATTCCTATCATTTAACTTTTTTTCCTATCAAATATAAGAACTTTATGTAAAAATAATTAATAGGTATTATGTAGAAATTAAGAGTGAAAATCATGATACCATTCCATAAAGTCTTAAATTCTTGTTGGAGGACAAAACTGTGCTATAGCCATACTACTCAGCAATAGAAAGGATACACACAATGGCTTGGATAAATCTCAAAGCCATCATGATAAGTGAAAAGAGCCATCTCAAAATGTCTATTATTTTTATTCTATTATTCCATTTATATAGGATTCTGAAAATGACAAAATTATAGAGATGAAGAACAGATTAGTGGTTTTCAAGGGTCAGGAATGGTAGTGAGGAAGGGGGCTGAGTGTGTCTATAAATGGATAGCATCTTCATGAAAGGACAGTTCTCTACCTTTTTTCTTGGTAGTTACATGAGTCTATACATGATAAAATGACACAGAATATACACACTTATACTAATGTTAATTTTCTGATTTCTATACTGTTCTATAGTTATGTGAGATGTAACCACTGGAGAAAGTGGGTGAAGGCTAAGTGTGACCTCTCTGTACTATCTTTGCAACTTCCTGTGAATCTAAAATTATTTCAAAATAAAAAGTTAAAAATAAATAAGGAAATGAAGCTTGTATACATGAAATTTTAAAAAACGGTTAATGTAATTGGATCTAAAGAACAATGAATTAAGAAATGTTAGTGGACTGCATTTCTATTTTAAAAGCCTGGGATATAGAAAAAAGACTGAATGGACTTGACCCAATTTTTGTCTCCACTTATAATGAACCTGAGCCTCAACTTTTCAATGTTTAGAATAAGGCTAGGCACAGTGGCTCACACCTGTAATCCTAACACTCTATGAGGCCAAGGCAGGAGGATTGCTTGAGGTCACAAGTTTGAGACCAGCCTGAGAAGAGCAAGACTCCATCTCTACAACAAATAGAAAAATCAGGCCGGGTGTGGTAGCTCACACCTGTAATCCTAGCACTATGGGAGGCCAAGGCAGGAGGATGGCTCAAGGTCAGGTGTTCAAAACCAGCCTGAGCAAGAGTGAGACCCCTTCTCTACTATAATAAAAAAAGAAATTAATTGGCCAACTAATATATATAGAAAAAATGAGCCGGGCATGTGGTGCATGCCTGTAGTCCCAGCTACTCGGGAGGCTGAGGCAGCAGTATTGCTTGGGCCTAGGAGTTTGAGGTTGCTGTGAGCTAGGCTGACACCGTGGCATTCACTCCAGCCTGGGCAACAAAGCGAGACTCTGTCTCAAAAAAAAAAAAAAAGAAAAAGAAAAATCAGCGAGGCGTGGAGACCTGTAGTTCCAGCTACTCAGGAGGCTGAGGCAAGAGGATTGCTTAAGCCCAGGAGTTTGAGCTATGATAATGTCACTGCACTCTAGCCAGGGCAACAGAGCAAGATTCTGTATCTATTTTTTTTTTTTTTTTTTTTTTTTTTGAGACAGAGCGTCACTTTGTTGCCCAGGCTAGAGTGAGTGCCCTGGTGTCAGCCTAGCTCACAGCAACCTGAAACTCCTGGGCTCAAGCAATCCTACTGCCTCAGCCTCCTGAGTAGCTAGGGCTACAGGCATGTGCCACCATACCTGGCTAATTTTTTCTATATATATATATTAGTTGGCCAATTAATTTCTTTCTATTTATAGTAGAGACAGGGTCTCGCTCTTGCTCAAGCTGGTTTCAAACTCCTGACCTCGAGCAATCTGCCCCTCCTCGGCCTGCCAGAGTGCTAGGATTACAGGCGTGAGCCACCTCACCAGGCCAAAACTCTGTATTAAAAAAAAAAAAAAGAATAAGATAGCTCTTTTTTGCTTTCTTTCCAAGTTTGTTATGCCAAATGGAATAATGTCTGCAAAACCCTGAAATATATACAAGCAGTAGTTGAGGATACAAAGAGAGACCTTTCAGATCAGAAAGACCTCACTGCAAAACCACAGTCCACTCTCGACTGGCTTCGTGCTCTTAAGCAAGTTACTTAATCTCACAAAGCCTCTTTCCTCATCTGTAAAACAGGAATGATAATACATTATTAAATAAAATAACATATTTCAGAGGGCCTGACCCCGAGATAATTCTGAATAAATACTGTTATCCCATTAACTAAATATTTTTCAAAAAAATTTTTTTCATTACCATAAAAACTATTTAATCAAAACTCTTAGGAGAAGAAAAGTGGTTATAGGTGCCACTTCCCCGCCCCCAGGATGAGTGTAGAAGGTTCAATCACCTATCAATTTGCCTTTTTAAATACAGTCAGTTTCTATTTAACATGGGTTGCTGATTACTGAATCATTACTTCACAGGCCAAGTATCACCACAATGAACATTAATAGATGACCCAAACTCCCTTATTTGCAATGATTTCTTAAATTAAGGAAACTCTGAACTAGGGTTTAAAAATCTTATGGCCTGGCTATCACAGTGATTCACACTGTAATTCTGGAAGGCTGAGGCCAGAGGATGGGTTGAGGCCAAGAGTTTGAAATCAGCCTCAGCAACATAGCGAGACTATGTCTCTATGAAAAATAGAAAAATTAACCAGGTGTGGTGGCACACATCTGTAGTCCCAGCTATTTAGGAGGCTGAGACAGGAGGATCATTTGAATCCAGGAGTTTGAGGTTACAGTAAGCTATGACAATGCCACTGCCTTTAGACTGGGCAACAGAGTGAGACCTCATCTCAAAAAATAATAATAAAATAAAATAAAAATTTTACAGCCTTATAAAAAAAATATATTGATGTTTATGATGAAGTTTGACCTACAAATTACATGTACAATACTCTCTTAGCTGATAAAAATATTTCTTTTGATTTTACTTTGTCTATTTACCTCATTCGTTCTTTTAGTGTTTAAAAAAAAGTAAGTTTTCTATATAATAAATATTTCAAAGGCAGAAAAATAATCATTATCTCATGGAGTTTTTCCTGTTATGCCAAATACAATTTACATTCAGATAATGAAAACCAATTTAACCACCTCACTTATCTGGTAGTCACTGGGTTGGCAATCTTCACTATCCAGAACACAACACTGAACTTGGAACTAAAATCCATGAACTTAAAGCCCCTGGGGCCGGGGCAGTGGCTCACACCTGTAATCCTAGCACTCCGGGAGGCCAGGCCTAGGCAGGTGGACGGATTGCTCAAGGTCAGGAGTTTGAAACCAGCCTGAGCAAGAGTGAGACCCGTCTCTACTATAAATAGAAAGAAATTAATTGGCCAACTAATATATATAGAAAAAATTAGCCAGGCATAGTGGCGCATGCCTGTAGCCCCAGCTATTCGGAAGGCTGAGGCAGCAGGATTGCTTGAGCCCAGGAGTTTGAGGTTGCTGTGAGCTAGGCTAACGCCAGAGCACTCTAGCCTGGGCAACAAAGTGAGACTCTGTCTCAAAAAAAAAAAAAAAGCCTATGTACTTTATTTTCAAGATGCCCCTGAGTCCTCCCTCAAAGTCTATGTACTCTTATTGAAGTAAAATTCCAACTTAAAATTTTATAACCTTTGATTAGCTCCTGGTCTAAACAAATTAGCCATAAGATACATTTTGGGAATAACCAGGTAAATCTGATTATGGATTGAGTTTTAGATATTATTAGGGAATTACTACCAATATTATTAGGTTAATAACAATACTGTGGTTATATAGTAATGGCCTTATTTTTTAGAGATGCATATTGAAGTATTTAGGGGTAAATGTCATGATTGTCTATAATTATTTTTAAATCTTTATTCATTTAAAAATGAATAAAGTAAATATGGCAAAACATTAATTGTTCAAACATATTTTTGAAAATATGAATGTTTATTATAATATTTCCTCTACCTTCCTGTATGTTTAAAATTTTTCATAATAAAAAAAAATTTAAGGTTTTTTAATTCGATGACAAAGACTGCTGGTCTGATTTCCTAACCCACAGTAGGTCAGAAGTAGCAAGTAGAGAAGAGGGGGAGGGTAGCTACAATGAGGCATGCTGAGAGTTGCAAGGACTGCAAACTGATAGCCTGACAGTAAGAGAACAGACATCAAGACTACACTGTACATAAAATGCAAACATAAGAAGTCAACGGTCTGGGCTGCTAAAGATAGGAGCTATCCACAGCTATCCTTGGAATCTTCTCAACATTACAGTAAAGCACTATAATAATCAACAAAGCCCAAGGTTCTCATCTTGCTTTTTATTAGTAACTGACTGCCTACCCATAGTATTTTATCTTACACAAAAATAATGTTACTAAAAGTTGAAAAAAAATACATATAATAACAGAACTCTATAACCACCAATACACATATATAATCTTGGCCAATATTTCCATTTGTCTTTTTCAAATGAACAACTTGGTATACACTACTTTTGCATTTAATAAAAAAAAATGACTATTTTCTAAGTTCTTACTTATCACATAAAAAGGAATAAGGAATGTACAGAATGTAATTAATGAACTCCTTCCTTATTGCAAGCTAACCGATTTTTCACTTTTACATACAGCACTGCAATGAACACCACTCTGAGTACAATTCTTTTCCTCTTTGGGATTATTTACTTGGGCTACTATCCCAGAAATGAGATTAGTGGGTCAAAGGGTATGAACATATTACTAAGCCGCATTCCACTTCATACTCCATCAAAACCACAAGAGTATACTCATCACAACTTTATCTTAGACGTTGGTTAAACTTTTATTTTGGTCATATAAAAGTTGTAAAATAGTACCTTGTTTAAAAATTCTAAATATTAATAAAACAACATAAAGGTATAACACTTTTCTTTCACCAAGAGCATTTACATTTCTGTGACTTTTCAGAAGTCATTTCTTTAATCTTCCAGGACTTTTGTTTGTATATCTCCAAAATAAGAAGACCACATCAACTTCACTAGTTCTCAAAGAAGTGATGATTAAACAAAGAGGGACTATTTTTCACACATGAGACTGGCAAAATTTCAAGACTGACAGGTTCTAGAGATAGTGAGATTATAGGGACTAGGCATTATCATATATTGCTATGGGTTTGTGCATCTGAAACTATCTGACAATGCCTATTAAAATTGTAAGTATCCGTATCCCTTAACCTAGAAATCCATCTTTTTTTTTTTTTGAGACAGAGTCTCACTTTGTTGCCCAGGCTAGAGTGAGTGCCATGGCGGCAGCCTAGCTCACAGCAACCTCAAACTCCTGGGCTCAAGCGATCCTGCTGCCTCAGCCTCCCGAGTAGCTGGGACTACAGGCATGTGCCACCATGCCCAGCTAATTGTTTTTTTCTATATGTATTAGTTGGCCAATTAATTTCTTTCTATTTATAGTAGAGACGGGGTCTCGCTCTTGCTCAGGCTGGTTTCGAACTCCTGACCTCGAGCAATCCGCCCGCCTCAGCCTCCCAGAGTGCTAGGATTACAGGCGTGAGCCACCGCACCCGGCAGAAATCCATCTTTTAAGACTATCCTACAGAAACAAGGGCTAAAGTAATAAAGATTATATGTTTAATACAGGATGGTTTATAATGACAAACTAGAAAACTAGAACCACTTGAATACCCATTAACATGTGAATGGCTGAATAAATTACAGCACATCCACACTATGGACTATTAAGCAGGAATTGGAGCTAGTTTATTAATTTAGAAAGATATTCATGATCTATTGGTACATTAAAAAGCAACATGCTTTGTGATGATCACATAATTCTTTTTCAATTTTTAAAGGAAAAACTTTATAAGCATTTGTATTTATCACTACAGAGAAAGAAAGGTGCAAAAGATCTTTCTCATACAGCAAACTAATACCAATGATTTCTTCAGATGAGAGAAGGAGAAATTATTCCCTTCTTCATATTCCTCTACATTATTTGACATATTACTATTTGCTTACTAGGAAATAAATGTCCATAGATAGCACGGATTTTTTTCAAAGGAATATCATACTACATATCTCTCAAATTCTAATTAACTTCCAAAGCATATAATTCTATGAAGTGAGGTTCACCAAAAGGTCACTGAATCTCTAATGAATGGTTGAATTATGTTCAATACACCCCAGGAGTATGTAATATAGTTTTGTAAGGTTTACAACAAAAATTAGTAATACCTTTCTAAGTGTTGACACAAAGGAGTAAGTAGGAAAAAAATGAACTTATGTTAAACACCTCAGTGCCACCACCCCCAAATTCTGGATAAATGAAACATTATATTATTCAAATCACTGAGCTGTGTAAAAAATTCCACCAAGTAGGTGTGAGAATGTACACTGAACTCTTTCCTAGACTCATTCTAGTGAAATAACAATCACACACACAAAAAAATTCCTATGAGTATTCAAAGAGCAAGAATCTTATTAATCTGAATTTCCTGCCCAAAAGAAAACAGGAAAAAGCACTGCAGAGCATTCTACCCAGTCTCTTCTAAGAAAAATCTTCTGATCAAGGGAGAAAAACATGAAAGACAGCTCCATCCTTTTCAATGTATCCAAGTTTAACATTTTAATCAATGTGTGTTAACATTCCTTAAACATCTGCTCTTACTGGTTAAAACTACTCAGAGAAATTTAAAAGGACACATTATCAACATTGGGAAGTGATAAGAACCCCAACATTCATGGATAGGAGCAATGTTCACACGTACTCCTATCCTAGCAGGAAATTATCATCCAAATCAGTTACTAACCACCACACTAAGGTGTGTTTTTTAAAAATATCATAATCTCTTTTGAAATTAGGAAGAAAAAAAAAAAAAAATCAAACCTTAAACACTGCTCAGTTAAATAATTCAAAATTTCCAAAACAGAAGAGAGTCATTTTTAAACATACCATGCCTACAATCTTCATCAGCTTGCCCATAGTTTTTCTGCAAAATAAAAGATACAAGATAAAATTAAGTACTTCAAGGGCTGCTTTTAACAGAGATGTTATCAAAGAGAAGCTCAGCTTTGTTTCAAAGTTTAAAGAGGCAGGATTGCTTGAGCTCAGAAGTTCAAGATCAACCTGAGCAAGAGCGAGACCTTGTCTCTGCTAAAAATAGAAAAATTAGGCGGGTGTGGTGGCTGGTGCCTGTAGTCCCAGCTACTCGGAAGGCTGAAGCAGGAGGATGGCTTGAGCCCAGGAGTTTGAGGTTGTAGTAAGCTATGATGATGCCACTGCATTCTAGCTGGGGCAACAGAGCAAGACTATGTCTCCAAAAAAAGTTTAATCACTAATGTTATGAATTTAATATTCACAGAGCAAAGCTAACTCATGTGCTCTCTGAGGATTGCACAGGACTCTGCAAATTAACATCATAGTATACTTTCCTATGTGTATACTTTCCACTGACTCTACTCCTACTTCTCACCTTCTCTAACCTCAACTTGCCAGCACCTTCCTCAGCTTTACTGAGAAAACTAAAGCCTCCAGAAGAGAATTTTCACCATCACCACATCTACCTGCTCCCAGCACACATTCTGTCTTCCTTCCACCTGTTAACCAGATAAACTCTCCATGCTCCTTTCTAAAGTCAACTCTACCACTTGTACAGATCCCCTCTACCACCTACCCAAGAACAGCACTCCAGTAATCCTCCTCTATTTCTGCTTCCATCATTAATGTTGTGCTTTGATTGGTTCATTTCTATAAAGAAATATGCTGTTATTTCTCATATCTAAAAAACTCCTCTTGACTTCACCTCTCCCACTAGCTACCATTCCTTTTACTTTTCATTCTCCCCCCCCCACTTTTTTTTTGAGACAGAGTCTCACTTTGTTGCCCAAGCTAGAGTGAGCGCCGTGGCATCAGCCTAGCTCACAGCAACCTCAATCTCCTGGGCTCAAGCGATCCTCCTGCCTCAGCCTCCCGAGTAGCTGGGACTACAGGCATGCACCACCATGCCCGGCTAATTTTTTGTATATATATTTTTAGTTGGTCAATTAATTTCTTTCTATTTTTGGTAGACACGGGGTCTCACTCAGGCTGGTTTTGAACTCCCGACCTTGAGTAATCCACCCGCCTCAGCCTCCCAGAGTGCTAGGATTACAGGCGTGAGCCACCACGCCTGGCCTCTTTCCCCTTTTTTTTATTTTTGTACCTCTATGTGGCAAAAACTCCTCAAGAGTTATCTATTTTAATGTATTTCAATTCCTTCCCTCTAATTCTCTCTTAAGACCTCCTTAATCAGTCTTTCACCCACCACTCCAAGGAAGCTGCTGTCACTGAGGTCACCACTGACCTCCACTGTGTCCAGCTGGATGCAGAGTCTGCATTCACATGTACCTGTTTGGATACACTGCCACGTCTCTTTCCTTGGCCACTGACACTACTGAACATTCCTGCCTCTGATATACTTTCTTCCTGAGGCTAGCAGGGCACCTTACTCTCTTATTTTTCCTTTGCCTCAGGGGTTGCTCCTTGGGCTCCTTGCTGGTTCTTCCTCTTCTCTCCAACCTCTTTTTTTTTTTTGAGACAGAGTCTTGCTCTGTTGCCTGGACTAGAGTGCCATGGCGTCACCCTAGCTCACAGCAACCTCAAATTCCTGGGCTCAAGCGATCCTACTGCCTCAGCCTCCCGAGTAGCTGGGACTACAGGCATGCGCCACCATGCCCGGCTAACTTTTTCTATATATTTTTAGTTGGCCAACTAATTTCTTTCTATTTTTAATAGAGACAGGGTCTCACTCTTGCTCAGGCTGGTTTCGAACTCCTGACCTTGAGCAATCCTCCCACCTCGGCTTCCCAGAGTGCTAGGATTACAGGTGTGAGCCACCATGCTCAGCCTCTCTCCAATCTCTTAACAGCACAGTACCACAAGACTAAGTCCTTGGTCCTCTCCTCTTCTCTACCAACACTCATTCCCTTGGTGATTTTGCACAGACCCAAGACATTACATAGCACCTCTATGCCACAGACTCTCAATCTCCCTCTCCCAAACTCCACAGTGGCACACACAACTGCTTATTCAACATCTCCAGCTAGGTATCTGAATGGCATCTCAAACTCAATTATGTCCAAAACTGAGCTCCCAACCTCCCCCACAAAATTTGCTCCCCAGCTATACCCTTCTGACCTAAGCTAAAGAAAATTTCATTCTTCCAATTGCTCAGAAAAAAAAACATTGAGGTAAGTAATCATGACTGCTCTCTCTCATTCCCTGCATTCAATAAATTAGGAAACTTTATTACTTCTACCTTCAACTTATGAACCAGAACCTAGCTACTTCTCACTATCTCCATTGCTACCACTTTGGTCTGAGCCACTCTGGCCTGGATAATTCCAATAGTCTCCAAATTAGTCTTCTTGCACCTATTCTTATCTTTTTATAGTCTATTTTCAACACAAAAGTCAAACAATTCCTGTTAAATTAGATCATGCCATTTCTCTGCTCAAAGCCCTGCAATACCTCCCCACCTCACACAGAAAAAAAACCAAAGTCCTTACAATGATCTAAAGGGTCCCAAAGACCCTCTTATCTCTCCTCTTCAGGCACTCTACTTTAGCCACTCGGCCTCCTACCTGTTACTCAAACACAGCAGGCTTGCTTCTACCTCAGGGTCTTTGTACTGTCTGTTCCCTTTTTCTGTAATGTTCTTCCTCCAGATTTCCACATGGCTCATCCCCTTATCTCCTTCTTATCACCTTCTCAATGAGGCCTACCTTGACCAAACCCATCTTTAACCCACGTAATTTCAATCTCCCTTACCCTGTTCTCCTTTTCTCATGCAGCTACTACCTTTCCACAATCTATAGTGTTTATTATTTATAATGTCTATTGTTTATTGTCCATCCCCCTCCTAGAAAAAGCACCACAAAGGGAACATTCTCCTCCTTTTTCATCTAATACCAAGTACCTAAAACAGTGGATAGCACATAATATATACTCAATAAATATTTGTTGAATTAATGAATAATTTAAAATATTATAGAATAGTATAATTTTCAAGGTTCAAAAACATAGTTGCTTGCCATCAAAGATATTCAGCAATCACCAGCCACCTCATCACTTCAGCTCAGAATTAGCTGACGTGTATAGTTCCCACTCGGTGAAAAAGGCCATTTTACGGAGTTCAGTACTGGCTTATCAACAGTGTATACTTACCAGTTGCAAGAATGAGGCAATTCTATAAAGAAGACTCTCAATTTTGATGCGCTCTATCTCCAACGGACAAGGCCCCACAAAGTCTGCCATGGAGTACTGGCCGAGAGAAAGAAGGGCCTCTGTACAGTGCTTGAGGGCCATTTCATAGTCCTGCCTCTTAAGTGATTCACATGCTTGTTCACATGACTTTTCAGCTCTTCTGTCTTCCATGACTCAGGGACAAAAATCCTAAAGGCAGGGAGAAAGAACAAGAGAAGGTTTTAAAAACTTATTAATTATAAATTCTAGCCCCATTCCTATCTCAGCTGGCTTCATCATCTATCTGAATAGGTACCCTCAGCTAGCCTTTTGATCAAGGTCACAACTAAGTAGCAGCTACTGATGCTACAAAATCTATACTTCTCTTTGATATTTTATGAAGTCTTTACTAAGATAGATCCAAGCAAAATGCCAACCATAAGCCAGGATCATGCCAACAATAATACATCACATATATAAATGAGGCAAATCTGTAACTGAAACATGACTATGAATATTACAAAGAATACAACAAATCATAAAAGATTCCCTTTCTTTAGCCAAAGGTGCAGAAATGTTTCCTACCCAAACCTCCAAATTTCAGTTTCCCAATTTCAGTCTCACAATTCCATGACTGTGACTGCAGAAAATCAAAATGTATACCGTGCAGGGTTTTTTCCCACCAATTATAAAATGGCTAAAACTGCTTGACTGCCTATTAATTCAATTCAACAAACATTTCCTTAGGGCCAGGCCCTGTGCTAGCAGCAAAGATGGGGCATGTCATCACTGCTTTCAAGAAACTCAGATTCTAGTACAAGACGTAAAGTGCAAGTGAACAATTACAAAAAAAAGACTTATTCCATCCGCCTAAAAGCATGAGCTGATCTCAAAAGGTGAATAGGAGTTCACCACATACATGACAGGGAGAGCAAATTCAAGCTTTTCAGAGAGATGAGTTCAAGCGAAATCACCAAGGAAGAAGATACACAGCTTAAACCCAAGGTGCGTGAGAGGAGTGGGAGGAGCTATGAATGACCTCAAATGCCACAGCAAGAGGCAAAGGCTTTATTCCAGACAATGGAACAGATGGAAAGTGTTTGAATAAAGAAAGAACTTATCAAATATAAGTCCTATGAAGATCTGGTTAGAAGGGGAAGAAACTGCGGGCTTGCCACAGAGGAAGAAATGGCAGGCATTGACATTAATGACACCACTAAAATCGTCCAAATAAGACACAGTGAGAGTTTACTCATAGCTTCTCCCTAGCTATATCACTGGTATGGCAAGAGCAAAAAACCTGGACAGAAAAGACCTAAAATCCTTTGACCTGACATTCATAATATTGCTTCAAAAGGTTACCCTTGCTGACCCCTCGTCACCATGTCTGTCAAACTTGTAGACTGCTTTTCTTGCCTACATCCACCTTATTCACTCTCCTGCTCTTCTCTACCTTCCACCTTACCAACTGGCCTCGAGGTACTTATTTGTCCCTTCTACCTCTCTGCAGCCTACATACATGCTCTGTGCCAGCCTCCCCAGCTTTGATAATGACACACTGGTTCTGCCCTCTCCTAGCTGTTCTGTAGCCATCTGCTGCCTATACACTGCCATGCAAGATGAAGGGAGAAAGGCATTGATGGGCAGCCAACAGACAGCAGCAGTGAGACAAGATGACAGACGTCAGAAAAGGTCTAAGCCCCTTCAGCCTTTAAGATCCTTAGTCTATTAAAAAATGAAGAAAGAGCTAAGGTATGGGATAAGGAAGGAGTTCAAAAAGTTCAAAAATAGTATTTGCTAGCATTTGTTCAATATGAGTGATATATATTAATACATGGGGTACAAAATAATATTCTCTATTTTTCTCAGTTTGGAATTTTTAATTAAAAAAACACAAAACATGGCTTAAAATTATAACATATTTTAAAGGTTTACATTTAACAAATTAACACTCTTAATATAAAAAATGAAATCTGGCCGGGCCCAGTGGCTCACACCTATAATGCTAGCACTCTGGGCGGCCAAAGCAGGAGAATCATTTGAGCTCAGGGGTCTGACACCAGCCTGAGCAAGAGCGAGACCTTGTCACTGCCAAAAATAGAAAAATGAGCCAGGCGTGGTGGCATACACCTATAGTCCCAGCTACTCAGAAGGCTGAAGCAGGAGGATTGCTTGAGCCCAGGAGTTTGAGGTTGCAGTGAACTATAATGACACCACTGCACTCTACACAGGACAACAGAGTGACTCTGTCTTAAAAAAAAAAAAAAAAAAAAAATGAAACCTAATTATGTTATTACCAAGATAACCCAGCCGGGCATGGTGGCTCACACCTGTAATCCTAGCACTCTGGGAGGCTGAGGCCGACAGATTGTTTAAGTTCAGGAGTTCAAGACCAGCCTGAGCAAGGAGGAGACACCAGCTCTACTAAAAAAATAGAAAGAAATTAGCTAGACAACTAAAAATATATATATGTAAAAAAAAAAAAATTAGCTGGGCATGGTGGTGCATGCCTGTAGTCCCAGCTACTAGGGAAGCTGATGCAGGAGGAAAGCTTGGACCCAGGAGTTTGAGGTTGCTGTGAGTTAGGCTGACGCCATGGCACTCTAGCCCAGGCAAGAGAGCAAGACTCTGTCTCAAAAAAAAAAACCAAAAAAAAAAAACAAGATAACCCAACAAATATTAAGAGTACCGCATCCCTGGTCTTTACATGGCCTCCCTTTAAACTTCCTCAGCTTTCTTTCAGTAGGCTATAATTCCTAGTTTGATCTAAGGGGATTTAAATATTTATGTCATAGTTGGTACTTATGCTCCTTATACAAACATGTATTGATATGGGTGAAATCAATTATCAAGCAAAAATAAAAAATAATGATTTCTGTATTACTATAGTGACTTTGGATATCAGACATAAGAATGGCATTACAAAATAATTACTAACTTATGATACAGACCAGATGTAAAATATCAACAGTACTGACATTTTGGGCTGGATAATTTTTTGTTCTGGGGGGATGTCCTGTGCATTGTAGGATGTTTAGCAGTACCCCTAGACTCTACCCATTAGATGCCAGTAGCACATTCCCAGACTGGTGACAACCAAAAATCTTTCCAGACATTTGTAAATGTCCCGGGGGGCGGTGGGGGAGGGTGGGAACTGCCCTAGTTGAGAACTACTGATAAATACAAGCATACACTGCTTGCCAGATAACAGCAATACTAGATACAAAAACCCATGGATACCAGGGGCCCTAGGATTAGCAAATCTTCCATACAAACTCCCAGCCCACATCTGGACAAGTTAAAAGAAGTAGTAAGAAAAGAAAAGCTAATCATGCACAAGCTAAAATCTTTCCTTGGGAAAGAGTGTAATACAGTGATCCAGAGCTCAGGCAAGGAGTCAGAGCATCTGTGTTCAGAATTCACCAGCCACATCATCACTCACCAGCTACATGGCCCAGAGCAAGTGACTTAACATTGAGTATCTCAACTTGCTCACCTCTAATAAGAAGATAACTAATACCTACCTCCTAGGGTTATTTGAAGGATTAAGTGAAATAATACATGTAAAGCACTTTAAAAAAATGGCTGGTGCATAAGTCCTCAATAAGTGTTAGCTATTATTTCCCTAAAATTTCAGATTTTCAATTTATACAAAGTTGAAACTATTTTATTGCTCTAAATATACAATACTGTATAGAAAATAAAATATTCTATGTAACTACTTTATCTACTTAACAGAGGAATTGTTTTCACCTATTTTCTCCAAATCAATAAACTGGTAATAATTATGCAATAGCCATTGGAAAAATAAGCACATTTGTATGTCTTGCTCTGGACATAACACCCAGATCCCATGGCAGACACTGACTAAGCTGGGTCTCTAAGAATCTCTCCCATGAGGGCAAAGAGATCCAGGGAATGGAAGTCATTGAAGCTGAGTCACACCAAGGTAGGAATGTAGGAAGAAAGACAACATTCAACCACTGCTGAGGTCCACCCCTACCTGCTTTGATTCTTTCTCTTCCTATTAAAAATTATCCAACTTTTACCAAAAGAATATAAAACACTGTAATTTCCTGCAAACTTCTATCCCTGTGGGGAACAATTTACTTAGAGGATGTTACTTCACAGGCAAGAAAACTGAAATCAGAAACCAAGACTCTAATCCAAATCCATTAACTCCTCTGATCTGCTCCTGACCTATAAAAAGAGACTAATACCATGCAATGGACATTAGCTGTTTTGCCACCCAGTACCCACTCCCTTTCCTGGTAATAAAAGCCCATAATTTCCCTTTGAGAATTCACCTTTCCCCAACTCTTAGTCCACATGGTTCCTTAAGAGCTAACTCCACCAGGCCCCAGGGGTGGCATGTAACACAAAATGGGCAATCTAAGCCTCACCCCCTAACATGGGATTGGCTAAGCATAGGACATATGATCACATAAAAGCCAATGAGACACCAAGAGATTTTTGCTAAGACTTCTGGGAAAAAGACAGATGCTCTTTCCTGCTGAATCTAAATTCTTAGAAGCTACAGAGGATGAATATACTGTGGCCATTTTTCTGACAGTGTCAGCAACTGAAGTCTACACAGGAAAAGGCAGAGTTGATTTATGGGGAGAAATTAAATATCACCATTTTAATTCTGGAACAAGGGTTAAAGACTAATTTCCTACAGAGTGAGACTCCGTCTCAAAAAAAAAAAAAAAAAGACTAATTCCCTACATAGTTCTGCATTATAAAAGTATACTTATGCTAATAACGACAATGCTAGTGATTTTAGCACTTTAAAAAGTATTAAAAAAACACACAAACCTGAGCCAGTTATCTCCTTAGTTAAGCAAAAGTCCTGTGTGTGCCCAAAACTAAGGAGTATAATAATTAGCACCATCTCTCCATAAAGTAACATTTGTACCCTGCCACAAAAGTCAACTTTATGAAAACATGCCCATCCAAAAGTTTCTTTACACTTTTCAAGAGTAGAAACTTGTTTTAAAATCAATCTACCTTAGCACAATCCAACAAAAGAACAAAATTGATAAATTGGACTTTACCAAAATTAAACATTTTTGTACTATGAAAGACACTGTTAAAAGAATGAAAAGAAAAGGGGGAAAATACTTGCAAATCACATATCCAAAAGAGGACTTGGATCTGAATATATAAAGAACTCTCTCCCACATGGTCTAGCAGTTACAAGGAATAAAACATTGAAAAGAATATTTAAAATTTTAAAATTAAAAAACTAATAATAAAAAAAGAACTCTCAAATCTCAACAATAAAAAAAATCCAATTAAAAGCTAGGTGAAAGATTTCAATAGACACTCCACAAAGAGGATATAATGATAGCAAATAAGTACAAGAAAAGATGTTCAATGTCACTAGCCATTAGAGATATGCAAATTAAAGCCATGATTAAATATGACTATCTATTAGAATGGCTAAATTAAAAATATTGATAACATTAAGTAATACAGAGTAAGTGGAACTCTCATACATTGGTAGTAGGAATAGAAAGTGGTACAACCACTTGGAAAAAGGATCTGCAGCTTCTTATAAAGTCAAATATGCACTACACTATGTGACCCAACAATTCCTTTCATCCCTCAGACAGCTACCATATAAAAATGAAAATTACGCCGGGTGCGGTGGCTCATGCCTGTAATCCTAGCATTCTGGGAGGCCGAGGTGGGCGGATTGCTCGAGGTCAGGAGTTCGAAACCAGCCTGAGCAAGAGCGAGACCCCGTCTCTACTATAAATAGAAAGAAATTAATTGGCCAACTAATATATATAGAAAAAATTAGCCGGGCATAGTGGTGCATGCCTGTAGTCCCAGCTACTCGGGAGGCTGAGGCAGAAGGATTGCTTGAGCCCAGGAGTTTGAGGTTGCTGTGAGCTAGGCTGACGCCAAGGCACTCACTCTAGCCTGGGCAACAAAGCGAGACTCTTGTCTAGAAAAAAATGAAAATTATATTCATACAAAAACCTGCACATAAACATTCATAATAGTTGTATTCATAATTGCTAAAAGCTGTAAAAAACTCAAATGTCCTTTAATGAGTGAATGGATAAACCATGGTACCTCTATATGATGGAAAACTACTCAGCAATAAAAAAAGAATAAGTTTTCAATACATGCAATAACATGGATAAATCTCAAAAACATTATGCTAAGTAAAAGAACCCAGTCTCAAAAGTTTTCATCCTGTATGATTCCATTTATATGATATTTTCAAAAAGATAAAACTACAGGAATGAAGAACAGATCAGTGGTTGCCAGGGATTATTAGTTGGGGAGGGATAACTATAAAACGATAGCATTAGGGAGTTTTTGCAGTGATGATACTGTGTCCTGATTATGGTGATGGCTGCACAAACTATACAAGCATTAAATTAATAAAACTAAACCAAAAGAAAGTCAATATTACTACATGTTAATTTTTAAACAAATTTTTAAAAATTACTTTTAAAATATTAACCTGAACATCATAATTGACATGGTTTTTAAAAGCTGAAAAGAAGTAGACACAGAAGGATAAGTATATTGTTAATTAATGGAAAACTCATGCATTTTCCTTCTTACATGTGTAGGTTTTAGAGGCAAGAATGGAGCCTCAGGAGAAACGTCTCCAAATGGAACAATCACTGAGTTCATTTGGAATAAAATGTAGGATACTTTTGAAGAATTCCATCATAGCTAAACAGTTGGTCCAGGACCAAAAGTAAATGTTGGAAGAAAAATGAAATCAATAGTGTACCACAGTGGTGGCCAGCAAAATGGCCTGGACTAAGACATTTTCAGTAACAGATAAAAGGCATCATTCTCTGAACCTCTCTCTGTGAGAGAATGTGAGCAACCACTAGACCACCATGAAATCAAGTCATGAAATGTACTTTTATTAAAATATCAGTTATATTCCTTAACTTCTTTTATTAATGTAGTCATGATATTTGATCTCAGAAGACATAAATCATTTTTTTGGTTAGAGACTGACTTTACAAAACAAAAATTGTGATCAATAGCAAGAGCCTATTATAGTAACTAAAATTTCTTCAATCTAGTCAAGATGATTTCTGCATTTCTGTCTTATACATTTGTCTCTATTAGGAAAAAAATTATCTATCTCATAATTAACTTAGGTGGAATGAATCAGACTGCATTTGTAAAGGTTTTAGAAGACTTAAGAGTTATGCTAAACATTACCACTAGGCTCCTTTGACAGAAATTACTATCAATAACATTCATAATTGGTTCTTGGTCAGATCTCAAAATATCTTTACTTATTAGACTATTTAAACAATAAAACTTAAAAGACAAATATAACAAAATACCTAAATTTCTTTATATAACAAAACAAAAATTTAAATGAGAAGACATGCTAGAAAAAATTAGGGATCCACATTTTTTTTAAAGTTAGTAATTTGCCTATAATCTTTCTAACACATTATTATTTTCCCTGTGGAAACTCCATTATCATCCTGAAACAAGACTATAATAGCAAGTAAATGTACTGGGACAAAAGAAAGGAAAGCCAGATTGATACGTTATTAAAATAACCTACATGGGTACAATGGTTCACACCTGTAATCCAACCCAGCACTTTGGTAGGCTGAGACGGGAAGACTGCTTGAGGCCAGAAGTTGTAGACTAGCCTGGGCAACATAGTCAGACTCTGTCTCTACAAAAAAAAGCATGCACCTGTAGTCCCAGCTACTTGGGAGCTAAGGCAGGAGGATTGCTTAAGCCTAGGAGCTCCGGTTACAATGAACTATGATCACGCTACTGTATTCCAGCCTGGATAACAGAGCCAGACCCCGTCTCTTGAAAAAAACATTTTAAGAAAATTAAAATAAAAATTTAAAAATAATCACGATCTACCCCAGAGTAACAAAGAAAGCGTATCAGAACATGCCTCTTCCTACTCACTAAGCAGCAAGATCTAGGTAAGATGGTGTGGCTAAAGCGTGTCATGCTTCCTTGGGGAGGAAAAAAGTTAAGAAACATTACTTTAGAGATGGCACAATGGCTCCAAAATGCCTGTAAAATAACATCGAAGCTCATTACCAGATATCCAGGCCACCACAAACTGGCTACATCCTAACTTTCCCACCACCCCCAACACAGGTCCCAAGTACAGAGTCAGACTCTGACAGTAGTGTTTCCTCCTTCCAGAACATCCTTTCCTCTCCTCCCTCTCGACCTAAATACTACCCAGCTTTTAATGAACACTTTAAGACCTACCTCTCTAAGATGTTATCCTCCCAAAGCCACCATTACTTCCTATAAAATTATCTGGCCTCTTAATCATCTATTATCTTGGATTAACTATATCATGTAAGATGCCTTATCTGCCCAACACAACTACCTTATTAAAAAAAGAGTCCATTTTACAACATCTTTATCCCCATGACAACCATTCAATTCACTAAAACCATTCAATAAACACTTTTAATTAAATTTCCCAAAGAGATGACCTAAAATAACCTAAATGCCAAGCATTCCAAGAACTGTCCTGTACCAAATTCAGTTCTCATTAGCGTGCCAAGTCATAAAGAAGAATGTTGTATTAGCTTTAAATTCACCTGCTTTTATCCAAAACTAGAATTTGTGATGATTCTATGGGATATCCAGGCAAAAAATTCTAGGAAGTAGTTTTATTTATTGTACTGTACTTAATATTCAGCCAAACTTGCATTCTCCTCTAAAACAAAATCACTGACTAAGCAAGAACAGAAACTAAACCTAAGGAGAAGAAAACCAGAAAAGAAACTATGATCATCAACCATATTCTATTTTGAATAATCATTTTCATAAAGAGGTAAATTCTCCTAAATTCCAGAATAAATGGAATTCAATATAAAGTAAAATGTTTCAAAATGTTTCACATAAAAGAAATATCCAGATGGACCTTCTACCATCTGTTTTAGTGACAAAAATAATAAAAACAAGAAAAACCAAATTTTTTTAAAAATTGTATCAACAGCTAAAATTGAGATTTTTTTTTCATCTATTACTTTGATTTTTCCTGACCCATTTTTCAGAATTGCCAGCAATTCTAAGCCTTCTTAGTTTCAATAATTCCAAATTATTTCTTAAAATGTTTGAGCCTCCTCCCAAATCATTTAACAGGCTTATTAATTAATAAGGATATGAAGAAACAAAAAACCCGTACTTAACAAGCAAGCAAATTATACTAAAATATTGAGTCCTATAGGCCGGGCACGGTGGCTCACACCTATAATCCTAGCACTCTGGGCTGAGGTGGGTGGATCGCTCAAAGTCAGGAGTTCAAAACCAGCCTGAGCAGGAGTAAGCCCTCGTCTCTACAAAAACAGAAAGAAATTAATTGGCCAACTAATATATACAGAAAAAAATTAGCCAGGCATGGTGGCACATGCCTGTAGTCCCAGCTACTCAGGAGGCTGAGGCAGAAGGATTGCTTGAGCCTAGGAGTTTGAAGTTTCTGTGAGCAGCACTCTAGCTGGGGTAATAGGGCGAGACTCTGCCTCAAAAAAAAAAAAAAAAGATTGAGTCCTAGAAAAGGTTACTTCTTGCCAAGAAAATTTTATTATTGTAAAACATGTTCTATTCTTTGTATTTCTTCATTTTTCCTTCCAGATTATCTGTGTAGACATATAATCATATCATAATCCAAAACAGTGAGCTTTTTAAATAAGAGATAATTCAAATATAAAAGAGCCAACTGCATAATTAAAACGAAAGCACACTACCACCACCTCCATCACCCCCTTATAGGCTGTCTTCAATATCCCAACAGATTATATCCTGAAACTATATTTTCAAATCAGATTTTGAACTCAGACTTTTCTACAGAAACAGTGTTAAGAATAGGGGTTAGTGGGAAGATATGAAGTGACAAAAGCAAGTTACAAAATAATATATACAGTATAATTCCATTTTGTAAATAAAAACAAGCAGATTAAATAATATAGTTCATAATCTTATTTTTGTAAAACATGTAAGTATTGAGTATTTTGCGTTAAAAACAACACGAAAGATAAGAAACATCAACAGTCTAATCATGAGGAAAACATCAGACAAACCCAAACAGGGCCTTTCTATTAAATACCTAATACTCCTAAAAAATTACCATGAAAAACAAAGTAAGAAACTATCACAGCCCAGAAAAGACTAAGAAGACACAACAACTCCCTTCAATGTGGGATTCTGGATATATTCTGGAACAGAAAAAGGATATTAATGGAAAAATTGGTGAAATCCAAATAAAGTCTGAAAATTAATTAACAGTAATGTAACAATGATGGTTTCTTAGATTTGACAAATGTGCCATGGAAATGTAAGATGCTAATAATGGCAGAAACTGGGTAAAAATTATAGAAGAACTCTGACCTACATTTGCAACTTTCTTGTATATCTAAAATTCTGAAATTAAAAGGTGATTACAAAAATAAAAGTGGATATCTCTGGGTGGTGGGATTACAGTTTTTTTATTCATCTGTATAATTTTCAACAGGCAATAAATTTCATTGTCATGGAAAACAAAGACTTGTTCTCAGAAGACTTAAGTTAATTTGCTCAAACACACAAAGTTGAGGCAGCTCAGGAATTCAGGAGTTAATTCTATTTCTCTTCATTCTGGACCCTATGCAGAGACCTAGGAGCACACTCCACTAAACCATTTAACTCTCTTAACTTGAAAATACACAAAGTTTAAAGTCACCAAATTACTTTTGCTTGACCATTTGTTTCAATGTAATTGATGTGGAGAGAGGAAACAGATGAAACAACATTGATAGCTGTTTAAGTTGGACAATGGGTACACTGGGATTGATTATACTCTTCTTTCTCCTTTTGTATGTCTGAAAATTTCCATAATAAAAAAATTTTAATTAAAAAATAAAGTCTTGGGCAGGGCACAGTGGCTCATGCTTGTAATCCTAGTACTCTGGGAGGCCGAGGCGGGAAGATTGCTCAAGGTCAGGAGTTCCAAGCCAGCCTGAGCAAGAGTGAGACCCCGTCTCCACTATAAATAGAAAAAAATTAATTGGCCAACTAATATATATAGAAAAAATTAGCCAGATATGGTGGCGCATGCCTGTAGTCCCAGCTACTCGGGAGGCTGAGGCAGAAGGATTGCTTAAGCCCAGGAGTTTGAGGTTGCTGTGAGCTAGGCTGACACCACAGCACTCTCTCTAGCCTAGGCAACAAAGCGACACTCTGTCTCAAAAAACAACAACAACAAAAAATAAAGTCTTCAATCTCCAACACAAACTATGCCACTTCTAGCTCTCTATTGAGAGCTGCTGCCTGGGCAAGGAAACACCACAGCTAAGAACCTTCAGTATTTCTCAGTGTGAGGGAACGAAGAAAGTCCTGGACTAGGAATCTGGAAGCTTTCATCTTGGTGGTGCTTTAATTAACTGTGAGACCTCATTGATTTCCCTAACTCCTTGGGGCCCCAAACTTCCTTAGCTGTTGCCCCAATAAATCTCTAAAGTTCCTCCTAGGATTAAAATTCTGATTTCAACTTTCTACAAGCTCCTTAAACAACAAAATAAATACCAAGTTCACCTTTATTCTAAACTCCTCAGACTCGTTCTTCCTCCAGACTTTCCTATTCTTTTTTATTTTGAGAGAGAGTCCCACTTTGTTGCCCAGGCTAGAGTGAGTGCCATGGCGTCAGCCTAGCTCACAGCAACCTCAATCTCCTGAGCTCAAGTGATCTTCCTGCCTCAGCCTCCCAAGTAGCTGGGACTACAGGCGTGCACCACCATGCCCGGCTAATTTTTTGTATATATGTTAGTTGGCCAATTAATTTCTTTCTATTTATAGTAGAGACAGGGTCTTGCTCTTGCTCAGGCTGGTTTCGAACTCCTGACCTTGAAGGATCCGATCCGCCCACCTCGGCCTCCCAGAGTGCTGGGATTACAGGCTTGAGCCACCCCGCCCGGCCTAGACTTTCCTATTCTTAGTGTCCCATTCTTCTAGCCACCCAACCATAAAAACCACAACCTCATCTCTGACTTGAGATAAAGAACTAACCATTCCCCCTCTATCCTAACCCACTAACGAGTCACTACATCTTACCATTCAGCCTCCAAAATATCTCTTGAATCCATCACCTCCTTTCCAAGGCCACCAATTCAACTCAAGCCCTTATCATCCCTCAGTTAGACTATTACCATGAACCCAACTAAAGTCCCTGTCTCTAAATTCTCCTCCCTACAATCCATCATACTCATCCTTAGTCTGACATTTAACACTGTCCAAAACCCAGTCCTGGCTGGGCGTGGTGGCTCACGCCTGTAATCCTAGCACTTTGGGAGGCCGAGGCGGGCGGATTGCTCAAGGTCAGGAGTTCGAAACCAGCCTGAGCGAGACCCCGTCTCTACCAAAAATAGAAATAAATTAATTGACCAACTAAAAATATATATACAAAAAATTAGCTGGGCATGGTGGCGCATGCCTATAGTCCCAGCTACTCGGGAGGCTGAGGCAGTAGGATCGCTGAGCCCCGGAGATTGAGGTTGCTGTGAGCCAGGCTGACGCCACGGCACTCACTCTAGCCTGGGCAACAAAGTGAGACTCTGTCTCAAAAAAAAAAAAAAAAACCCAGTCCTGATCTATTGGCTGCCTCACCTTCCATTACGTTCCTTTATTTATCCCAGGACCCAGGTAATGTGGATATGTGGTTTCCTAACATCCATGTGTCTGACACAACCCCAGACTTTCCTCTAGAATGCCCTCTTCTTTCCATTGCTTCTCATCTACATGGTGGTATGATTTAAATGCCACCTCTTCAGTTGAAGCAAGGGGTCAACTGATATCCCCAAGGGGTCAGTATCATTCCCTCCATTTAATCCCCAAGCATCTATATGGACCCCTTTTATAGCACCTATCAAATTCCTATCAGTCCTTTCATTTTTTGGTGCCCCTCTTCTTTCAACTAGATGATTAGTTCCTTGTCAATGGGAGCAATGTTTCATTCATCTTTGCATCCCTCGGATCACAGCTTCTCACTCTGGTAGGCCCTGAGTGAGTTAAAGATGTACTGAACAGTAGAGGTCTTCTCAGCCCTCTAATCAGCCACAAAGAGACAACAGAAGCCAGAACCCCCGATTGGTCAAGGCTCAAGCAATCTCAACCAGTCTCCTGCTTTAACCCAGTACACACCATGATGATAACTTGAGAACCACTCAGAGGACACAGTGGATGCCCAATAAATACACGCTGAATTGAATCTTAGAATAATAATCCATCTGTTCCCCTTCAATCACTATCCCCAAAATCACTTACCATTTACACCAAACTTTCATATGAACATTTTTACTGAACATGTTCTCGTTACCTTTTTTAAACAACCTATCTATTAGCTGGTTATATTTCCCTTACCATCCAAAGCCCACAACGATAGTTAATTGCATAACACAGTAAAAGATACGAATAAACAATTCACCATGGGCCAGGCGCGGTGGCTCACACCTGTAATCCTAGCACTCTGGGAGGCTGAGGCGGGCAGATTGCTCCAGGTCAGGAGTTCGAAACCAACCTGAGCAAGAGCAAGACCCCATCTCTACTATAAAAAGAAAGAAATTAATTGGCCTAATATATACATATATATATAGAAAAATATATAGAGAGAAAAATATATATAAATATAGTAATATATATACTAAATATATTAATATATATAGAAAAAATTAGCCGGGCATAGTGGTGCATGCCTGTAGTCCCAGCTACTCAGGAGGCTGAGGCAGTAGGATCCCTTGAGCCCAGGAGTCTGAGGTTGCTGTGAGCTAGGCTGATGCCACAGCACTCACTCTAGCCTGGGCAACAGAGTAAGACTCTGTCTCAAAAAAAAAAAAAGAAAGTACCACTACACACAGCAAAAAGAGGGGTTCCAGGACACAAGCCTGATACAGTCTCAGGTAGAGAACCACTCCTCCTTTCTACTGCTCACTTTGTTCTTGACTGAGATTTTTCATGCTCCTTTGTCATGATGACTTATGACTACCCCTGACCCCAGTTTTTCAAGGACCAGCAAACCACCTCAATTGGTCTTCTGATCATCCCCATGAACCTATGGGAAACAAATCATGCAAAACAAGCATATTCTCAAGAAATAAAGAACCTCGACAACCACGTATTACTTTAACAATCAGCAAGTAGCCAAGCCCAAGTTTCACAGTAAACCCTCAAAGTACATAGCATTTCCACATTAAAATCTCTGCGATGCTCACAGCCAATCTGCTGACTCAGCAGTGGACAGTATCACTTAAAAGGCCATTATGGGCTGAGCACATAGCACATGGGAAATAGGAAGGAGCAAAAAGAGGTGCCCATACCCCCTTTTTAAGAACAATTTCTGGGCTGGGCATGGTGGCTCATGCCTGTAATCCTAGTACTCTGGGAGGCCAAGGCAGGAGGATCGTTTGAACTCAGGAGTTCAAGACCAGCCTGAGGAAGAGTGAGACCCCGTGTCCACTAAAAATAGAAAGAAATTAATTGGCTAACTAAAAATATATAGAAAAAATTAGCCAGGCATGGTGGTGCATGCCTGTAGTCTCAGCTACTCAGGAGGCTGAGGCAGGAGGATCGCTTGAGCCTAGGAGTTTGAGGTTGCTGTGAGCTAGGCTGATGCCATGGCACTCTAGCCCGGGCAACAGAGATAGACTTTGTCTCAAAAAAAAAAAAAAAAAAAAAAAGGCCATTATGGACTCATGGACAAATCAAAGAACTAGGGTTCAGGAGACCTGGGTACGGTTAAAAAACAAAAACTAAAAACAAAAAACAAAAAAACAGAGCGAGAAAGTTGGTTGGTTTTTGGTTTTGTTTTGTTTTGTTTTCCTAACTACAAAGATCACAAAGCTAAAAACTCTATCTTAAGGCCGGGCGAGGTGGCTCACGCCTGTAATCCTAGCACTCCGGGAGGCCGAGGCGGGCGGATTGCTCGAGGTCAGGAGTTCGAAACCAGCCTGAGCAAGAGCAAGACCCCGTCTCTACTATAAATAGAAAGAAATTAATTGGCCAACTAATATATATAGAAAAAATCAGCCGGGCACGGTGGCGCATGCCTGTAGTCCCAGCTACTTGGGAGGCTGAGGCAGGAGGACTGCTTGAGCCCAGGAGTTTGAGGTTGCTGTGAGCTAGGCTGACGCCACGGCACTCACTCTAGCCTGGGCAACAAAGTGAGACCCTGTCTCAAAAAAAAAAAAAAAAAAAAAAAACTCTATCTTAAACCAGACAGGTAAAAAGCAACTAGTGATATTCCTGTAAATCTTACCCAGCCAGAGTTCAAAAAGCATGATGGCAAGTCGTTTTATTAAGAGCTGAAACCTTTTGTAGATGAAGATGTCTAACAAAGACTAATACTGAAAAATATATCAATAATTTTAGCACTGATGGCCCACAAGGACAATATAAAAAGTCTTCCAATTTTTTTGTCTATAGTATTACCATTTTCTAAGTTTAATAATGAAAGACCAAGATACTATAATGGACCAAGATGATTAATTACTGTGAAATAATACTCAAGACTAAATTGTCTTTAATTAGCAGGCATTTCAGCAAAAGATAAATAATCTGAAGTACTAGTAGAACAGATGGAAGTAGCATAATCATTAAGGGAAAAGTCCAACCTTTTGCTTCTATTGATATGTTCAGATCCTCAAAAATGCAGATATACAGAGTCATTCATGACACTATATACATAACAGGAAAAATAATTCAACACTTACCCAAGTTCATCAGAGCACAAGGTGATTATCACTCAAGAATGTTGACACAAAAACTGAAGGACCTCTCAAATTCCAATCACAAGTTGAGCCCCTATGTATTAAAAGTTACTCATTCTGAACTAAAGTGGAAGATTAACCTACCCTCACTTCTCTTCAAACAAACTAGTCCAACAAAGCAGCAGGCAGTCTCTTCAGTGTCTGTTCATCATCCAGTCTGTTCCAAAAGTAGCCAATTCGGGCAGGACCATTTCACAACAGCCCTACATCACTCCACCCTGTCCCACCTCAGCCTTTCTAGACAGACATTCTTGCCTAGATTAAGTCTCTTTTATCTCTTTTTCAGGCAACACCACGTTCTTGTTTTCTAAACAAGGATCTCCTAATCCTTACTCACCTGCAGTTCACTGCACTGGGTATCACCCAAATAGCCCATCAGAGCTCTTTATAATTTCTGAAAGAGACAGAAGAAAGTCTTTAAGTACATAGTAGAAAACACCATTCACGGATACATCAGTTCTCAAGCATTCGTGTCCAATATCCACAGTAGTTCAATAAAATGTAACACAACAGCACTGGACAAAAAGTCCTGAGATAAGTGTCCAAAGATAAAAAGCTTAGTTTAATGTTGCTAATACTGAGCTATGTGACCTTGAATAGGTCACTTAATTTCTCTAGGCCTAAATTTCCTCATCTAGAAAATAAGTCACTTAGACTAGCTAGAAATAGCAAAGCACAGGCTTTCCAGAAAGAACACCAGCTCCACTATTTTAGTGGTCTTGTGATAATTACATTAGGTAGTTTACATTGTGAATTGTTATGAAAATTAAAGGGGCTCATGAGTTATAAAAAGCCTATAGTAAATATACTGTGAAGCTTATCATAAAATTCAACAGATGGTAACTTATTATCACCATTATCCACCCCCAGCCCTAAGATTATATGAATTCAATTCACAAATATTCCCTTAAAAGATCAACAAACCAATACTTTACCAACCTAACAAGAGAATTAACTGTTTTAGTGCTTAACTCATAATATGATTAAAGTTACCTTACACTGATAGAAGTTTAAAATTATCACTATTACTTAACATCACAGGAAATAGGAACAGAACAGTCCCTGCACAACTTCCAAACTCTGGTTCAATGACCATGCCTTTCCTGACATCTCACTTTACTTTCACTACTGCCAGAGTATCTCAAGAATAGAGAAGTCTTCCAAAAGCTAATGGACACCCAGCTGTTTACCACAGTCAGCTCAGGGGAGCAGGACTAAAGATGGGGGAAGGAGAAAAAAGGATTTTTTACCTTGTTTACTTCATATACTTAAGTATTGCTCAAATTTGTTTACTATAAGCATGCATGAGTTTTGCATAAAAGTAAATAATTTTTCCAACCTTATTAGTTAAACATATTGCTTACTGACAGGAAAATCATGTTACACACCACAAGGAGAATTTTCAAACAAAAAGACAAATTCAGCTGTACCAAAAACACCTAAAATATGGCACATAAATAATAAAAATCACAAACATTCACACTTGAGAATGCTTTGGTCAAAAATATGCCACGCACTCTTTGAAGAATCACCTAATAATGAATTAGGTTCTTTTTTGTTCAAAAGCAAGATGAATGTATAAGCTCTGGTTTTACCAGACAACTTCCTGCACTCACTTGGAGAAACCGACCCAGTACAATTTACAAGAGTAAACAAGCTGGTATGACTGTTGGTATTAAGTTAAAAAACTTTCAATTTATTTTAGATAATTGAAAGCTTAACAAAATAATTTTTATACTACATATTTCAATAAATATTCTTCATATTATATTTATAATAATCTTTTTTAAAAGACAAATATTAACTCTACTAGATTCAGGATTACTCAAAAGCATTATCCCAGCCACCCTCAAAGTGACAAGACCACACTATAATTTATGCTTCTTCTCCTCAATGTTATAGAATTAATCCTGACTACACCCATCAACTGAAACGAACTATAAACTGGAGTGGCCACACTCTCCACACATATCATACTTCTCTTCTAGAAAACATTTCAAAATATTACTTAGAAATCCAATTACATTTGTGCATACATTTACCTAAGTTTATAAAAATGAACCCTAATAATTTGCTTATAATTTTTAAAATAGTTCCTCTCCCTGTCTTAGACAACTATTGCTGATAAACTTGGCCCAAAATCTTTGATACACTGGAACAAGCAAAGGACCTTATTTCCTGTACTGGGCCTGTATTTGAATCTTAAATATATTCTGACAGACAATTATAGACTAATCTGCATTCAATATTAATGCCAAGCCTACTGTTTAAACAAAAAACACAGACACATTTATGAGATATGGTCTACTTACTTGTAGGTCCCTCTGTACTATTCTTAGCCTTTCATGAATATGCTGTAGATTTTTAAATTGCACAAGGCCCTTTACAAGTAGAAATTATTTCTCCTGCTGTTTTGGCATCATTGCCCTTTCTAATGAAAACTGGACGGTCCATAAATATATACAGACTTTAAGACAATGTATTTGAATATTTATGGTATTAGAAAATAAAAAGTCTTCCTAACTATTTCAAAAATCAAGTTTACCAGCTGATAGAGGTAGTTACTGACTCCCAAAAACTATAGCCTTACCTAAAAATAGTGCCCAACTTTCCAGCCAAAAGGACAAACTAAAAAAGCTATGTCTTTATTCAGCTCAAAGACACAGACTTCTACTTCACCACAACCTCCAATACTATGCTATTTCCCATTTTAGAATACTTTGTGTAACAAATTGTTTGGTGGCCAACCACTAACTTCACTTTGAAATGAATACTAATACTTCACATGGTCTGCATGTGTGAAAACTGTGGAAAATGTCTTAACAAAATCCAGGCCAAACAACACTTGTCATACAAGATTACCTACTTCTAAATATTCAATTTTAAACTACAAATTAATATCTCCATCAGCAAAAAGCAGATCACTAGTTCCTTTCCACAAAGTTATCTTTCAAAAAACAAGATAAAAAGTTCAAATTAGGAGGTCTAAAGCATGAATATGCCTCTGTCTGCAAACTGAAAATAAATTTTAAAATCCACATTTGCTCTGCCAAAAATAAAAATAACAATTCTATGTAATACACATAAACACTGCTGAGTTTCAAACACAAGCAAATGTGGCATGTGCATCTACAAAAGATTTTGGTTTATGTCCACCTTCCTTTCCCAAGTTTTTGTTTTTAAGGCAAAATGTCAATTGTATGCCTCAATCTAGAAAAAAAAATAAAGTACAGCTCATTCTTCTTAAACAGATGTTGTGATAGATATGAAAAGTTTGTGAGAGGATTTCAAAATCCAAGGGCCCAGATGTGTTTAAAAAAAAAACTGTAATAACCAATTAATAACCCATAACTACTTACATTTTACATTTACATTTTATATACAAGAAATCATAGTAAAATGTTTAAAGTTGAGAGAAACGCTTGTGAAAAATGCAAAATTAGCAAACTTCCCTCCCTCTCCTTAGCACAGAATACTAACTTCACAAATATTATATCAATAATATCCTTTAAATCCAAAGCATTACAAGTTCAATTAAATAAAACACTTTGAATCACACACATGTGATCAGAAAAAAATGACAAACTAGTCTCATCCCTAATAAGCTATACAGAACTCAATATCCTCATTTTTATTTCAAAATAATTATTAGACAACTACTACTCCATTTCTCAGAAAATAAAAGCAGGAGTGATTGACTTGCCTAAAATAATTCTTTCCAATAGAAAGGGTATACTTTACAAGAGTCCCACAAACCATGGACACATAAAATACATATACATGATTACTAATACACTAAATGTAGGGTAAGTGATAGGTACCAAAACACAGATAAAATTAAGACATCCAATTAAAGTTACACAAGGAAATTTGAATAGGAAAACTATAATTACTCCCTGTGAAGATACTGATCAAGGATAGCTACAAATAACATTTGGCTCTGGATAAAGTTCCACTATTTTTGAGTATGTTGGAGCCACTAAAAAGATTGGTACATTGAACATACTTTTATGTTCTAAATCCAGCCCTGCCCATACACCCATTGACTGAGTGATATATTTGGAAGATAAAGATGGCCCCATCAAATTAGTTTCAGCCTTACCCTGAAGAGTTGATTAAAATAAAGAAGGAATAAGAGGAAATCATTTTTAACTGCAGTCTCACCTTACACATCTCACCAGCACTGTAGTTCATTAGTGATCAATTACTTCATCCAATTCCTGAGACAAATAGAAAAGATGTGTCTATACAATACCAGTAATAGACTTTATCAGTAGCAAAGACTTTATCAGTCTGAAGTGAAGGGACATCTAAATTTCAAATGGAAAAAGTTACAAAAATGGTACAGTATGCAGCTTTGCAAATGTCTGTTTTCTTTAGCTTACAATGAAAAAAATTTCTTTCAGTGAGATATAATAAATTATAAAATGCTCTTAAAATCAAAAACATAATAAAGTCATCTTTTTCAACACTGACTGACCTTACTTACAAAAAAAGAAATGGAGAAGAAACCTCATAAACATGAGATTAAAAAAGGGCAAAATTAAGAACTAAGCAAGGCAACTCCTCCCTCCTTCCCCCGCTCCAGGAATCCACTGTCTCTGGAGTTATACTTTTTATCATATTAATGATTTGCCTGAAAAGTTTAAGTTGTGAGGGAGAAGGAATGACAATTTTTGAGTTGCAAACAAAACCTGAGGATCCCAATTCAGGAAGAATCAGAAGACACTGACTTCAAACCTTGTCTGAAGGATCCTCAGCAAAGGAAAGAGTGCAGAGGGCTCAAATAATTTGGGGGAGAGGAATCAAAGTTCCCTTACAGTTTGGGGGAGACTAGTCTCTGAACCCTTGAAAAGGGGACCCCTAAAGGAATCTCCAGGAAGAGATAGTCGTTCTTTATTTTTGTTGATGTGCTCCTGGGCCAAAGACCATTTCCCGAGGAGGGGGCGGGAAAGGGGGGAAGAAAGTGAATCTTAGGCAGAGAGCCCTCCGCGGGGGAGGGAGGGGGCGCACCCCTGACCCACTTTTCCAGACGCCTACCCTCCGGCCCCCGCCCCACGCGGCAGAAGTCCGAGTCCTGAGGGGGGAATCGAGCGGGGCGTGGGAGGCCCGCACGCTCCCCACCCCCAGCCGCGACCCGGAGGAGGGGAGCGTGCAAGGAGGCTCGACTTCCCCTCCTAGAGCGCCCCGGGCTGGAGAAACCTCTCACAGGCTCCCGGCTATGGCGTGCAAGGCCCCCCCCCAGCCTGGGCCCAGGGCGCCGCGGCCCCCTGCGTAGGGGAAGGGGGCTGAGGAGGGGAAGAAGCTGTAAACAGCCCCAGCGTCCGGGCCTCGCCTCGAAGAGCCCCGCTTCCCAGGCCCCGCCGCGGGCCGCCCGGGCCCCCAGCCCGCCCCGGGGCCGCCCCGCCCGGGGCCCAGGACACCGGAGGGGAGTCAGGTCCCCTCCCCGGAGGGCTCCGACAGCTCGCGAAGCGGCCCCAGCAGCAGAGGAGGGGGAAGTCAGGACTTACCTGTCATTACTTTCTACGCCATCTTGGATCCACTTGTCAACGTCCCCACAAAGCATTATGGGTAAGAAAGAGCCTTTAAAGTGACTCCCCCTCGGCCCCCGACTCCCGCCTCCCGCCGCCGGCGCCGCCCCCTCCGGCCGCGCCTCCCGCCCGGAAAGTTGCCCCGGGTGGCCGGCCGGCCCGGGCGCCCGCAGCCCGGCCCCCTCCCCTCCTCCCGGCTGTTGGCATTTAAAATTCAGCCCCGCTGGGAAAATGTGGCTTTGGGTTTTTCTCTTTTTCTCCTGGCCCTGGCCTCCCTTCCCCCCACCGCCGGCCTCCACGCCCGTCCCTTTTGCCCCGCCGCCCTCCTGCCCTGGCAGGCACCCCACGTCTGCATTTAATCAGCCGAGGTTTCCCTGCCGCTGGCGGCGGAGAGCTGCTCATTGATTTATTTGTGCGCATGGATGTGAGTGTTGTTGCTCCAGATCCCGGTGCGCGGCGGGCTCCGGCGGCCCCGCTTCCCGCGCCCTGGCAGCCCGGGGTCGCAGTCAGGCCCCGCGCGGGGCTCCGCGAGCCCGGCCGCCCTGCGCTCCGCTCCCGCATCCGGGGCAGAACGGTGCTCTGCCAGGGCACAGCACTCCAGGGCCGTGGGGCCCCGGGAACTGGGCGGACGCCGTGTCCCCTAGTCAGCCAGCCTCAAAGCACGATTTAAAAAAGAAAGAAAGAAAGGAAAAGAATAAGCCAAATGCAACTTTTTACCCCTTGTTTACTCGGCCTCCCGCTGCCTCCTCCTCTCGCTTGGTAACTTGATCCGCGACCCTCTAGGTGGGGACCCCTCCCCTAGGAATGCGGGCTCCGCCGGATCCACCCTGTTAGAGTCCGGGCTGCGGACTGTGACTTCCCGGGGCAGGTAACTCGGGGGCGCCGGCTGCGGGCTCGGGGCGGGGCGCGGAGGCGCGCCAGGGCTCGGGGGAGGGTCCCCGGCAGGGTCCGGGGCAAGGAGAAGAGTGAGCCCGCCCGGGTCCACCTGCCGGGTCCCAACCGGCCGGCGATCCCAGGCGGCAGGGCCCGGCAGAACAGCGGGCGCCGCTCTGGTTTAGGGGGCTGGCTGGAGGGGCGTGGGGAAGTCGCCCGGCTGCGACCGGCGCGCTGGAAGGACGAGGCGCAGAGGCTTCAGCCCAAGTCCCAGAGACCCGAGCCAGCACCCCGCACGCCCGCCCCTGCTGCCCGGGCATCTGCTCGGCCGCGGGCTCCGTGCGGGGAGCCGCGCTCACTCCCCGCCGGCTTTCGGTTGCGCGGGGCGAGATCACCGACCCAGCGCCCTCGCACAGTTGTCCGCTTGCCCCCTTGGGTCCCGGCGTCCAGCTGCTCAGGTCCCCCCAGAAGTGGAGGGGTTCCGCGCGCTCTCTCTCTCTCTCTACCCAGAGCCTCTGGTCTGTTTTGCTGACTTTGGAGACCAGCTCTGGTTGCTTTTTTAAAAAGACAATACAAGTTTTTACAACAACGAGGTGTCCAAAAGAAAATCCTCCAAGACATCAAGGCTTGCGATACTGCATTCAGTACCAAATGCTGTTGGATGGCTCTACAGTTAGGAGAACGCACCGAAATAGGCATGAAACACCCCTTTCCGTGCACTAAGAGGGCGCGGGGCCTTGGGTCTACCCTAGGGCTTTATAATGCTCCTCTGGACACTACCTGCCTCTCAAGGAACCTGGACGGTTTCATACAGGAGCCCTGCCCCCAGGGAGCCAAAAACTCCACCAGGCAATTGTCCCAGCCAGATGAGTAGAGTGAGGTGTAGACTCATTAAGGGATTGGCCCCAGGGTCACTCGTGAGGGAGGGAATGAGGTACTGAGTCACTCTGGGCACAGAACACAACGTGCTGGGGAGGAACCTCCCCTGAGTCACCCGCTTCTCAGCTCCCAGTGAGAGGGGAAAATGGAGCCTGGAGCCAGGTTCTTGGAAGTTCCAGCTCAGGTAGCGATGGTGCTAGCTGAGGTTCCAGCTCTGAGCTATGGTGGAGGAGCCCCTTCCAGACCCTCTGCCTGGAAAATGGAATGCCTCTCCTCCTGGCTAAAGAAGCCTCAAAGTCATCTCTTCCCAAGGCACCCCAGTTGCCTTTTTGCAATTCCCCTTTTGCACTTATTTAGCCCCTCCTATGTACTGATTTCATGATTGCTTTGTTTACATGGCACCTTGAGCTGTGTGGTCAGAGTTTCCATTAAGAAAACACTAAATAAGCTGAGGGCAAGGACGGGGCCTTCCAAATACATTTCTTTGATAGGTAGCCTTTCTTTGCCTTATATAGGCCTTGACCTAAAGAAGTGCCCAAATTCTGTGACTGCCGGACCTATTCACTGCCTCCAGTGTGCATCCTGGTCCATCCTGTTCTAAGACACCACCTGTTGCCTGAGCTAGGACAGCTTCTTCTCCTTGCCTCCACTCTGCCCCCTACAGTCTATTGTCCTTCCGACCAACCCAGTGACATTTGTGAAATGTAAATCAGATCCAGTGACTCCTGCTTAAACCTACCAAAGGCTTCCCCATCACACTTGGAATGAAACCCAAATTCATTTCATGGCCTACAAGCTCCTATGTGAGGTGGCACCCCCTTCTGTGCCGGGCTAGCATGGGGCCAGGCTGACCTCTCTTCCCCCTGGGCACGCCAAGCTCCTTCCAACAAGAACCCTATTCCCCCAGATCTTCTGATCATCTTTTCATCATTCAGGTCTCTGCTCAAATGTCACCTCCTCCAAGAGGACTTTGGTGACCCCCTTAGCCAAAGGAGGTCTCTCTTACCGCTTAACATGTATTAGAAATTGCCTTATTTATCTATTTGTTGGTTATTTATTATCTGACCCACCCCCATTAGAATATAAGCTCCATCAGGGCACAGGCTTGTCTGGCTTGTTTCCCCGGTGATTAGACCAGGGCCTGTCACCTACATAGATGTTCAGCAAGTACTTGGGAGTGACCAAACTTCTAGCAACGTAAGGGAGTGTTGATGAAAGCGAGTGCCAAGGGCCCTGCCCTGCACCCCTCTTCAGACCACTCTGAGCATGCACTGCTAGAGGCAGGCAGATAGGAACAGTGTTGGGGACAGCAGGCCCCTTGGTCACCTCTGCCTTGGCTGAATTCTGAACACAAACAGCCGCATTTAATTCCCTATCACGTCCCACTTCCTTCCTTCATTTCTTCTCTCTCCTCCACTCCCCGCTGCCATACCTTCTTAATTTTCTGCTGCTTCAAAAGTCGCAAAGCTCAGTTCTGAGGTCTCTCTTCTTCTTCAACTACCTTCCTGATCATCTCTTTCAATCTCAAGATTTTAAATACCATCTTTACCCTGAGCAAGGCCTTCCAGACCTAGAACTCCAGCAGAGAGCTTTCCCTTGAGCTTCAAACTCTTACCCAGCAACTTCTTGGCGTCTCCACTTGGATCCGTCTGAGACATCTCAAGCTCAGCATGTCTAGAACAGAATTCCTGAGCTCCCCCCACCAATGTGCTCCACCATGGTCTTCCCAGCTCCATCACCGGCAGCCTCCTTAAATTTGCTCAGGCAAAATCCCTCCTGTCTTTCTCTCAGACTCCACTTTCAATCCACCTATAAACCCTGCTTTGCCTTCAAAATGTATCCGGATCTGATCACTTCTCATCACCTCCATCATTGCCACTCCATCATTGCCACAGTCCATCCAGGCTGTTCTCAGGTAGCTGCCATACTGGTCCTTTTAAAATACAAAGCAGTCCAGGTGCAATGGCTCATTCCTGTAATACCAGAACTTTGGGACACTGAGTCTGAAGAATCACTTGAGGCTAGGAGTTCGAGACCAGCCTTGGCAACATATCAAGACCCCCATCTCTACAAAAAATGTGGCTGGGCACAGTGGCTCACACCTGCAATCCTAGCACTCTGGGAGGCCGAGGCGGGTGGATCGTTTGAACTCAGGAGTTCGAGACCAGCCTGAGCAAGAGAGAGACCCCGTATCTACTAAAAAACATAAAAAGAAATTAGCTGGACAACTAAAACTATATAGAAAAAAATTAGCCGGGCATGGTGGCACATGCCTGTAGTCCCAGCTACTCGAGAGGCTGACGCAGAAGGATCACTTGAGCCCAGGAGTTTGAGGTTGCTGTGAGCTAGGCTGATGCCACAGCACTCTAGCCCAGTGAGTGCTCTGTCTCAACAGTGAGACTCTGTCTCAAAAAAAAAAAAAAAAAAAAAGTTAAAAACATGGCAGTGATGGCACCCACTCATAGTCCAGCTACTCAGGAGGCTGAGGAAGGAGCATCCACTTGAGCCCAGGAGTTCAAGGCTGCAAGTGAGCTATGATCGTGCCACTGCACTCCAGCCGGGGCAACAGAGTGAAACCCTGTCTTAAAAAAATGCAAAGTAGGCCAGGCGAGGTGTCTCATGCCTATAATCCTAGCACTCTGAGAGGCAAGGCGGGTGGATTACTGGAGGTCAGGAGTTCAAAACCTGCCTGAGCAAGAGCGAGACCTCACCTCTACTATAAATAGAAAGAAATAAATTGGCCAACTAATACATATATAGAAAAAATTAGCCAGGCATGGTGGCGCATGCCTGTAGTCCCAGCTACTCGGGAGGCTGAGGCAGAAGGATTGCTTGAGCCCAGGAGTTTGAAGTTGCTGTGAGCTAGGCTGACCCCATGGCACTCACTCTAGCCAGGGCAACAAAGCGAGACTCTCAAAAAAAAAAAAAAAAATGCAAAGCAAATCTTATCACACCTCTAAACACAACCCTCTGGTTTCTACTCATCTCCTTGAGAAGAGAAACTGGATCCCTACACAGTCCACCTCCTCTCTACTCGAGCTCATCTCCTGCCTCTTTCCCCCTTACTCAGCTCTGGCGGTGATGGGCCCCTTCGTGAGGATCCCCCTGCTCACTCAGCAAGTCCTTCTCTCACCGTTCTATTTAAAATGACAACATCCCTTGTCTTAGTCCATTTGTGTGACTCTAAAGGAATACCTGAGGCTGGGTAATGTAATAAGAAAAGAGGTTTATTTGGCTCACAGTTCTGCAGGCTGTTGTACAAGGAGCAAAAGCGTCAGCATCTGCTTCAGATGAGGGCCTCAGGCTGCTGCTACTCGGGCGGAAGGGGAAGGGCAACTGGTGTGTGCGGCAATACCATGCCAGAGGGTAAGGCTCTTAACAGGCTCTTTAACAACCAATTCTCATGGGAATAGCAGAGCGAGCCCAGCACGGTGGCTCACACTTGTAATCCTAGCACTCTGGGAAGCCGAGGCGGGCGGATTGCTCCAGGTCAGGAGTTCCAAACCAGCCTGAGCAAGAGCGAGACCCGTCTCTACTATAAATAGAAAGAAATTATTGGCCAACTAATATATAGAAAAAAATTAGCCAGGCATGATGGTGCATGCCTGTAGTCCCAGCTACTTGCTAAGGCAGCAGGATCGCTCAAGCCCAGGAGATTGAGGTTGCTGTGAGCTAGGCTGACGCCATGGCACTCACTCTAGCCTGGGCAAGAAAACGAGACTGTGTCTCAAAAACAAAACAAAACAAAAAAACAGTGAGAACTCACTCATGACACCCAAGACAGCACCAAGGCATTCAAGAGGGATCCACCTCCCAGTTGGCCCACACCTCCAACATTGGGGATCAAATTTCAGCATGAGGTTTGAGAGGACAAACATCCCAACTGTACCATTCCTCTGCACACACGCATGTACACACACACACACACTCCATATTTCTTTCCCCTTATTTTTCTCTAAAGCATTTATTGCCTTCTAACATAATCAGGGAGTTTTTTATTTGTTCAGCTTTTTATCTATGTGACAGAGTCAACTTGCTAATCACCAAAGATTCATGTTTGTTGCTGGGAACTATATTTCCCAGATAGGCCTTTGCATTTAGCTGGGACCCAGTGATCAGTTCTTGCCAGTGGAACTTAGAGCAAAAGTATAACTCTGAATGAACACTCAGAAATTGACCTGGCCAAAAACACCTGCACTGGACTCTAAGCTGGATAGACAATAGGTCTTTATTATGTTAACCCACTGAGAATGCGTGACCTATTTGCAATAGCATCTAGCACCTTAATTACCACACCTTGGTTATTGTAGCCTCCTAGAAAGGAAGCCCATTGAAACCTCCTGAGCTTCATTATGTATGCTTTGCTCAGTAATGTGTCTATCCTCAGTGCCTAGAATAGAGCTTGGCATTTAGTAGGAATATTTAATAAATATTTGTTGAGTGAGTGGATGAATGAATGAATTCCCTTTTCTACCATAAATCGTGAAAATAAGTGAATGGTTCTAAGGAAAAGACCATGAAAAAAGACTTTAAAAACATTTTGGTGAGGATAGTTTGGTTAAAGAAGAAGAAACTAGGTTTCTAGAGAATTACTGGATAAAAGGCTTTGGTAAAACTAAAGAGAGTTTGCTTCTTTTTGTTCTGCCCTGGTTCCACCTTTTTCTTTTCCTTTTCTTCCTCCCACTTTTGTACCTCCTCCATCTCTATTCCACCCACGTTCTCCTTTGCTCTCCCCTTCTCCTGTTCTCTCTCCCCTTTTTCTGATGGACTATCTTCTTTTTTCCTCCCACTTAATCTAACAAGAATTCACTGCCAATTAATTTGAGCTGCTCTGAATGCTTAGCCAAGATATCTGCTCCAAGTCATTTAAAATATAGTAGAGGGAGATAACATGGGTTTTAAAATATGATGAAATATTAAATCCCTGGACTCTTGCATTCCTCTTCTGCTTTTAGGTCCATTTAATTTCCACTTGAGATACAGAGAAGAACTGAGGATGCTCCAAAACATTCAGGCTAATCCTTCACTGGGACAATGAAAGCAAAGCAGACAATATATTTTTTAAAAACATGCTTGAACACATCTGGATAACAAAAGTGAAAAACTACCAATAGTAGACAGAAAAGGGAGATGATCCTGACATCTGGTGTTTGCTTTTAACAGCTCCTTGAGTCTGGAGCAAGTATCAGGAAATATTTTATGTAAAGGGCCAGATAGTAAATATTGTAAGCCTTGAGAGCCACATGTAGTCTCTGCTGCATACTCTTCTTTGATTTTTTTGGTCTTTTACAACCCTTTAAACATGTAAAAACTTTTTGGAAATTGATAGTGATGAGGATTTCACAACATCATTAATGTAACTAATACCACTGAATTGCACACTTTAAGATGGTTAAAATGTCGAACTTCATGTTTAGGTGTCTTTTACCACAATGAAATAAAAAATATTTTCCCCAAAATATAAAAAAAAATTTATAGTGTAAAATTCTTTACACTATAGCCCTGCGAAGATAAGGTGAGGGTAGAGTTTGGCTGATAGGCTATAGTTTGCCAACCCTTGGTCTCTGGGACAGATACTGGAATCCAGTGATCCACTAAAGGAGGCAGTGGGAATGGTCAGGCCTAGTATGGGGAAATATTTTATCATCAATGGTTCAAAATACTAAAGTGTGGACATAACAAAATGTGAACTGACTTTACTTATCTTCATTATTGTTTGTAATTTCTCTACAGACAATACGCCCCTCATGCCTGCCTTCAAGGCCGCCACTTCCACCCTACCCTTATCCTTGGTGAGTCACTGACCCTAGAAGTAAGAAATAACTAGAAGTACCAGGATCTCACAAAGATTCTTAAAGTCCTTTCAGTTTCTAAAACAGGATTGAGATGACTGCTTTCAGTGCTCCCTGGAGCCGAACAGAAGCAAACATATTAATAAATTATCTGTGGAGGAAGTAACCTCATTGTAGACCTCACGTTGTTTCTATAAACAAATTTGCAAATATAAGACCCAGCACAAAATGCCAATTACAAACGAGTATATTACACGAGTATACAAGACAACATGCAGAAAAAGAGGTAGAAACAATAGATAGCAGAAACAGATACCACAAGAGTATCAGATGTTGCAATTATCAGACATGAAAATAACTGTACTTATTTAATACAATGTCCAAGCATGTAAGATATAAGATTAGAAATTTCAGCAAAGGACAAAAGATATCATTTTTAAAAAAGAACCAATTATTTTTTTCTTTTGAGACAGAATCTTACTCTGTTGCCCAGGCTAGAGTGCCATGGCATCAGCCTAGCTCACACCAACCTCAAACTCCTAGGCACAAGTGATCCTTCTGCCTCAGCCTTAAAAACTAGTAGAAGACATCAAGCACAACCCTATGAGGGCCAATAAAAGGTTCAATCTAGCTGATACAACAAAACTGTTGAAAACAAAAAATAAGGCCGGGCACAGTGGCTCACGTCTATAATCCTAGCACTCTGGGAGGCTGAGACAGGTGGATCGTTCAAGGTCAGGAGTTCAAGACCAGCCTGAGTAAGAGTGAGACCCCATCTCTACTAAAAATAGAAAGAAATTAGCTGCACAACTAAAAATATATAGAAAAAATTAGCCAGGCATGATGGCGCATGCCTGTAAGTCCCAGCTACTCTGGAGGCTGAGGCAGGAGGATTGCTTGAGCCCAGGAGTTTGAGGTTGCTGTGAGCTAGGCTGACGCCATGGCACTCTAGCCCGGGCAACAGAATGAGACTCTGTCTCAGGCCAGGCGCGGTGGTTCATGTCTATAATCCTAGCTCTCTGGGAGGCCGAGGCGGGTGGATCGTTTGTGCTCAGGAGTTCGAAACCAGCCTGAGCAAGAGCGAGACCCCGTCTCTACTATAAATAGAAAGAAATTAATTGGCCAACTAATATATAGAGAAAAAATTAGCCAGGCATGGTGGCACATGCCTGTAGTCCCAGCTACTCGGGAGGCTGAGGCAACAGGATCGCTTGAGCCCAGGAGTTTGAGGTTGCTGTGAGCTAGGCTGATGCCATGGCACTCACTCTAGCCTGGGCAACAAAGTGAGACTCTGTCTCAAAAAAATAAATAAATAAATAGAAGAAGACAAATCTTCAAAGCAGCCAGAGTGTCATTCAAAGGAATGACAATTAGAAAGACAACTTTTCTACAAAAACAATGGACATCAGGATGATTAAATGATACTTTTTAATTTAAAAAAATTCAGCCAACTTAAAATTCTAAATTCATCAAAAGTATTCTTCAAGAATGAAGTTAAACTCAAGACATACAAAACTAAGAAAATTTGTCACCAGCAAATTCACACTAAAGAAAATACTAACAGGTGTTCTTCAGGCACAAGGAAAATTATCCTAATGGAGAGAATGAGGAGAAACAAAAATGGTGAATATATGGGGAAATGTAAATGTATATTGGCTATAAAGAAACAATTATAATGCCTTGAGAAATGAAAAACACATCTAGAATTAAAATATTTGATAATAGTGAACATAATTCAGGGAGAAGTGGCAGTTAGTAGAGTTAAAGTGTTTCAAGGTTTTTGCATTATCTAGAAATAATATTAGAGTACCAGTTACTATTAGACATTGATAAAAGCAAGGATGCATGTTGTAATATCTAAGATAATCCCTAGAAGAATTGTAAGAGTGAATAATGTCCAAGCTAATAGAGGGGGAAGACTAAATAAAAATTATCAATCCAAAATAAGACAAAAGGTGAATTAAAAGAGCATAAAATAAATGGGATTAACAATAAATTATATCAGCAGTTACTTTAAATGTATTAATAAGTAAGCTAAGTACTATAATTATAATGTAAAATTAATTATATGCTGTTATCAAGAAATAAGCCTAACACATATGGATAAAATAACTAAAAATGATAGTATAGGCCGGGCATAGTGGCTCATGCCTGTAATCCCAGCACCTTGGGAGGCTGAGGACTGCTTGAGGCCAGGAGTTCAAGACCAGCCTGGGCAACATAGCAAGACTCCATCTCTACAAAAAAAATCTTTAACTTAGCCAGACATGGTAGCATGTGCCTGTAGTCCTAGCTACTTGGGAGGCTGAGGCGGGAGGGTGCTTAGGCCCAGAAGTTCAAGGTATATTGAGCTATGATTGTGCCACTGAACTACAGCCTCTATGGAAAACAGTATGGCGGTTCCTCAAAAATTTAAACATACTTTATGATCCAGCAATTCCACTTCTGGGTATATGGCCAAAAGAATTAAAAGCAGGATCTCAAACAGATATCTGTATACCTATGTTCATAGCAGCATTATTCATAATAGCCAAAAGGTAGAAGCAACCCAAGTGTTCCTCAATGAATGGAAGAACAAAATGTGGTATATACACACATCAAACTTAAAAAGGAAGGAAATTTGAACACATGCTATAACATGGATGAACCGTAAGGATGTTAAGTTAGTGAAATAAATCAGACACAAAAGGACAAATATTGCATGATTCCTCTTACGTGAGGTATTAATACCTAGAGTAGTCAAATTAATAGAGTAGAAGGGTGGTTGCCAGGGGATTGGGGGAGGAGAGAGTAGGGAGTTGTTGTTTAATGTATATAGAGTTTAAGTTTTGCAAGATGAAAATAATTCTGGAGATCAGTTGCAAAACAATGTGAAAGTACTTAATACTACCAAGCTGTATATTTAAAAATGGTTAAGATGGTAAATTTTGTGTTATATGTATTTTACTACAGTTTTTTTTAAATGTTTAAAGGCAAATCGTGCAAAAACTAGCCAAAAGAAAATAGACTTTAAGGCAGAAAACATTACTAGAAATGAAGAGGGACACTTTATAATAATAATATGCTCAATTTACCAAGAAGATAATAACAGTTCTAAATCTATATGTGCCTAATACACATAGCTTCAAAATATATAAAGAAAAAAATGGACAGAATTGCAAGGAGATATGGACAAATCTGCAGTTACAGTGGAAGTTATATATATCAGTAACTGTTAGAACAAGCAGATGCAAAATTAGTAAGAAATAGATCTGAACAACTGGGTAAGCAAACTTTAACCAAATGGACATATATAGAATAGTGCACCCACAACTGCAGATCACAAATTCTTTTCAAGTGTACATGGAATGTTTGTGAAATGCTAGGCAATATAGCAAGTTCCAACAAATTTCAAATGATCTACATCATACAGAGTACATTCTCAGACAATGATGCAATTAAGCTAGAAAATAAGAATAAAAAACATTTAAGTAGAAAAATATCTACATTGGAAAACTATATATATATATACATTCCCAAATAACTCACAGATTTTTTTAAAAATTACAGTGGGAATTAGAAAATATTTTCACTGAAAGTTAATGAAAATATTACATCTCAAAATTTAGATGCAGCTAGAGCCATGCTTAAATAGAAAGTTATTTTTTTTAATGCCTATATTAGAAAATGAAGGAGACTGAAATAAGAATAAGCAAAGTATTCCTGTTGAGGAATTAGAAGGAGCAGCTAATTAAGTACAAAGAAAGTGCAAAGAAACAGCCAAAAGTTAATTCTTATTTATATATATATATATATATATATATATATTTTTTTTTTTTTTTTTTTTTTTTTTTGAGACAGAGTCTCACTTTGTTGCCCAGGCTAGAGTAAGTGCCGTGGCGTCAGCCTAGCTCACAGCAACCTCAAACTCCTGGGCTCAAGCGATCCTGTTGCCTCAGCCTCCCGAGTAGCTGGGACTACAGGCATGCACTACCATGCCCGGCTGATTTTTTCTATATATATTAATTGACCGATTAATTTCTTTCTATTTATAGTAGAGACGGGGTCTTGCTCTTGCTCAGGCTGGTTTGGAACTCCTGACCTCGAGCAATCCGCCCCCCTCGGCCTCCCAGAGTGCTAGGATTGCAGGCGTGAGCCACCATGCCCGGCCCAAAAGTTAATTCTTTGAAAAGCCCAATAAAATTAATAAACCTCTGCCAAGATTAATTTTTAAAAGCACAAATAATCAGTATCAAAAAATGAAAAAGGAAACATTTCTACAGATTTTTTCAATCATTAGAAAAATGAGATGAAGGGCCAGGAGCAGTGGCTCACACCTCTAACCCCAGCACTTTGGAAGGCAAGAGGATCACTCTAGGTCAGGAGTTGGAGACCAGCTTGTCTCTACAAAAAATAGAAAAATTAGCTAGGTGTAGTGGCCCATGCTTGTAGTCCCAGCTACTTAGGAGTCTGAGGCAGGAGGATTACTTGAGCCCAGGACTTTGAGGTTGCTGTGAGCTGTGATGAGGCCGTTGTACTTCAGCCGGGGTGACAGAGCGAGACCCTGTCTCAAATAAATAAATAACACAAATCCTAGACAAACTCCTTTTGAAATAGAAAAAGGAAATAGTTCCTGCCTCATTTTATGAAGTAAACATAACCTTGATACTAAAACCTGACAAGGATATTACAACAAAAGGAAAGTAATAGGGGCGGGGGGAGGAATGGCAGGGGCAATATATGTAACCCTAACAATATTTGTACCCCCATAATATGATAAAGTAAAAGTAAAAAAAAAAGGAAGGTAACAGGCTAATCTTACTCATAAACTTTGATGCAAAACTGCTAAGCAAATGACCAGCAAACTGAATCCCGCAATACGTAAAAAAAGATAATACCTGACAATCAAAGTGGGCTTATTCTAGGAATGCTAGGTTGGTTGAACATTCAAAAATCAGTCAATGTAATTCACCATATTAATGGAATAATAAAGAAGAATCATATGATCATCCTAATTGATGGAGAAAAAGCATTGAACAAAATTTGACATGGTTTTAAATATATATATATATATATGTTTATACACACACACAAAGTAGGAATAGAAAATAATTTTTGTGCCTTAATAAAAGGCACCTACAGAAACCTACAACAAACATCATACCAAATAGTGAAATACTGAAAGGTTTTCCTTTGAATTAGCAACAAGGATACCTGCTTTGACCACTTCTGTTCAGCATTGTAAGGGAGGTCTGAGCCAGGGCAGTGAGTGGTGCAAGAAATAAAAAAGGACATAAATTTGAAAAGGAAGGAATATTGCTTATTAAGATGACATGATGGCCAGGTGCGGTGGCTCATGCCTATAATCCCAGCACCTGCACCCGAGGCAGGTGGATCGCTCAAGGTCAGGAGTTCGAAACCAGCCTGAGCAAGAGCGAGACCCTGTCTCTACTAAAAATAGAAAGAAATTAATTGGCCAACTAAAAATATATAGAAAAAATTAGCCAGGCATGGTGGCACATGCCTGTAGTCCCAGCTACTCGGGAGGCTGAGGCAGTAGGATTGCTTGAGCCTAGGAGTTTGAGGTTGCTGTGAGCTAGGCTGACACCACGGCACTCTAGCCAGGGCAACAAAGTAAGACTCTGTCTCAAAAAAAAAAAAAAGGATGACATGATTGTATATGTAGAAAATAAAAAATAATCCACAGACATAGAATCAGACTTAATAAGTGAGTTTACAAAATAAAAAAAACCCATAATATGCCAAAATAAAAAAATAATAATAAGTGAGTTTATACAACTATAACGCACCCATAATAATTAAAAATAAAAAATTTTCTAAAATTAAAAAAATAAAGATAGAAAAATGAGTTTAGTAAGGTTGCTAATACCAATTTTTTTTTTTTTTTTTGAGACAGAGTCTTGCTTTGTTGCCCAGGCTAAAGTGAGTGCCGTGGCATCAGCCTAGCTCACAGCAACCTCAAACTCCTGGGCTCAAGCAATCCTGCTGCCTCAGTCTCCCCAGTAGCTGGAACTATAGGCATGCGCCACCATGCCCGGCTGATTTTTTCTATATACATTAGTTGGCCAATTAATTTCTTTCTTTTTATAGTAGAGACGGGGTCTCACTCTTGCTCAGGCTGGTTTGGAACTCCTGACCTCGAGCAATCCGCCCGCCTCGGCCTCCCAGAGTGCTAGGATTACAGATGTGAGCCACCTCGCCCAGAGCTAATATCAATTTAAAAATGAATTTGTAGCTGGGTGGCGTGGCTCATGCCTGTCATCCCAGTGCTTTGGGAGGCCGAGGCAGGAAGATCTCTTGAGGCCAGGAGTTCGAGATTAGCCTGAGCAAAATACTGTAGTGAGACTCCATCTCTACAAAAAATTTCAGAAAATTAGCCAAGAATGCTGGTGCACGCCTGTAGTCCCAGCTACTCGGGAGGCTGAGGCAGGAGCATCAGTTGAGCCTGGGAGTTTGAGCTGCAGTGAGCTACGCCACTGCACTCCAGCCTGGGCAACATAGCAAGACCCTGTAGCAGAAAAAGAAAGAAAAGAGAGCTTTCTGCTCAGCTGTGCAGATGTGGTCAGCAGACAGCCTCCAGCTGCCAGCTCCTTCAGGATCAGCGTAAGGTTACACGGGTCCCTGAGCAGCATCTACCCAGGTACTGAGGGAGACGGGAACATAAAAGACTGGCCATTTCCACCTAATGCAGGACACTTCCACAGACTGGAGGCACCTCCCGGTATAGTGGCGAGCGTGGCTGGGCCACCATTGCTGCTTGACCCCTCCCTCTGCTGATCTTGCTCCCTCCCCTTCCTTTTGCAAGTAGATCCCCAACAAACACCTTGCACCTCAAACTCTGTCTCTGTTTCTGCTTTTGGAGAATCTAACCCTGGTGGCTGTTAATACCGGAGTGGCCTGAGAAAGCAGGTGACAGGATGGGATTTGGAACTGGCTGGATGAGGTCCCCATCACTAGTGGTAGGTAGGTAGGTAGATCTCAGACAGTCCTTGTCACAAGGTGGTGATTGAACTGTGCAGATTTTACTGTTGGTAAGTGAGGAGGCTGTCCGGGTGGAAGTGACTGCACTAGCAGGTGTAGGGCATCAGGCACTTGAGGTCTTGGAGGAAATAGTAGATACAGAGGTAGCAGATTTGCATGGCTATTGACAGGCTTTGTTCATGCTCTACAAGAAGATGGTAACTGCTGCAGTAGTAGGCAAGTGAGAGCCAGATGTGGCAACCACAGGCTACTTTGGCTGCATGCAATCAAGCTGTCGCCTCCTACACTGGCAGGGTAGAGAAAGCGAAGGACCCAGCCCAGTCCCTAATAGTCTAAGTACTTGGATTTCAAAGAAGGTTAAAGGCAAGTCTGTTATGCCACATTCAGGGCCTTGGATGGGAAATGTGAGTCCCTAACATAGGAAGTAGGGACGTAAGGCCCCAAAGACGCCTGTGGACATTCTGAGCTTGCAGAAGTAAGTGGTCCATCAGCCCTTACCTCCCAGTAAGAGTTCGCATTCCCCCTTGCTGGGAGACAACACAGAAGCCTCCCCTGAGAAAGCAGGCTCCTCTCAGAACTCCCCCTCCTCGGCCACTGTGCCAATAACTAGCTTAAGTTGCAGCATGGCCAGCCAGGGACATGGCAGGCCTGACAAGGGAGGAAAGGGATTGTCCTCCACAAAAGAGCTGCAAGACCTCGCCAGTGTGCTCCAGCAGGGGCCAGGGATGGATTCCAAGTTTGCTTGATCAAGGAGGCCAAGACATAAAATTGGGTAAGAAAGAGTCTGTCGACTTGGGAGTGCTCTCTTGAGATAAAGGATTTCACATCCTGGCAAGGACCCCAGGTGCAAGCTCACTACTAGGAGCACGGAAAGTGATGGTCCATGCTGAGCAAAGTTGAAATTCCAGAACTGCCACAGTAGAAAGTGGAGGCAGGAACGAGCAGGTTTAGGGCTGCAGGGACGCCGAGCTGCCAGATATGTTCCATAGAAAGGTTCAAAAGAGTCACCCTTTCCCAGGGCATAAGGAGCGTGCTGGGGAGAAGGGCGTCCACTCCACTGAGTTCACTGGTGACTCTCCGATGCAGACTAGGGCTGATGGCAGGGCTCCCTGGTAGCAATGGGGGTGACAGGATCCTGAAACAATAGCGGCCAGTTGGAGGTGCTTAACCAGCAGAAGCCAGGGGGTCCCAAGTACTGTACATACAGGCCAGGTCAGAGTGGCAACCAAATATTGATTCTTATGGAGTGTGACAAGCTGATTCTAAACTTCACGAGGAAATGCAAAGGGCCAAGAGCTGTCAAGACCACTCTTGAAAGAAACGAGAAGTAGGAAGACTTGCTCTACCAGATATCAAAACTTATTACATAAATCAAGCCAATGTGGTCTGGGTGCAAATATATAAAAAGAAGAAAAGAGAGAGGACAGAAACAAACACATCCTGCTTGGACACTTGATCTCCATCAAAGGTGGCACTTCGGAACAGTGAAGGAAGGACAGTCTTTTTCACTGAGTGGACTTGGGACAATTGGATAGCCACATGGGGAAAAAAAAATGAAACCTGACCTCCACCCCACATCACAAAACAAAAATTAATTCCAGGTGAATTGTAGATCTAAACGTGTAAGAAAAAACAATAAAGCTTCTGGAACAGTATAGATGAAGAAAAAAATGGAAAAATTCTGTGATCTGTGCTCATTATTTAAATTTTATTTCATTTTAATTCATTTCTGTTTCAGTAGCCACAAATGCCTACAGTGTAAAACAGCACAAAACTAGAAGGTAATATTAAAGAATATCTTCATGACATGAGTGAAGGAAAGACTTCTTAAACAGGTTATAAAAAGAACTAACTGAAAAGAAAAAATATTAATAAATCTGACTGCATTAAAATGAAGAATTTCTATACATTAGAAGATATCATTAAAAGAGTGCAATGGCGGCTGGGCGCGGTGGCTCATGCCTGTAATCCTAACACTCTGCCGAGGCGGACGGATTGCTCAAGGTCAAGAGTTCAAAACCAGCCTGAGCAAGACTGAGACTTCGTCTCTACTATAAATAGAAAGAAATGAATTGGCCAACTAAATATATATATACAAAAAATTAGCCGGGCATGGTGGTGCATGCCTATAGTCCCAGCTACTCGGGAGGCTGAGGCAGAAGGATTGCTTGAGCCCAGGAGTTTGAGGTTGCTGTGAGCTAGGCTGACGCCACGGCACTCACTCTAGCCTGGGCAACAAAGTGAGACTCTGTCTCAAAAAAAAAAAAAAAGAGTGCAATGGCAAGTCACAAGTAGAAAAAGATATTTGCAGCACATATAACAAAGGGCTTATATCCACAATACACAAAGGACTCCTACAGATGAATAAGTAGGAAAAAAAAAAAAAAGAAAGAAAAAAGGGTAAAAGACTTTAACAGACAATTCAGAAAAGATATCCAAATGGCAATAAACATGTTTAACAGTGTCACCCTCACTAATAATCAAAGAAATACAAATTAAAATCATAATGAGATATCACTACATACCCAGCAGCAGGGCTAAAATGTAAAAGGCTGAAAATTCAGAGGGGTGGTGAGGATGTGGAGCAATGGAATCCCTCAAATACAGCTGGCTGGGTGTTGAAATTGTATAACTACTTTGGAAAACTGTTTGGCAATATCTACTGAGGTTGAAGATACTCTATAGCCCAGCAATTTCATTCTGAATATGCTCAACAGAAATATATAAACTTGTGTTTCCAAGGACATGTACAAAAGCTGGGTGCAGTGACACGTGCCCTTCATTCCAGCTACTTGGGAGGCTGAGCCAGGAGGATTGCTTGAGCCCAGGAGTTCAAGACTTCAAGGCTGTAGTGCACTAGATCATGCCTGTGAATAGCCACTGCACTGCAGCCTGGGCAATATAGCAAGGCCCTCTTTCTTAAAGAAGAAAAAAAAAGAAGAAAAACCACAGCATGTACGTGGGTATTCATAGCAGTGCTATTTGTAACAGTCAAAAGTTGGGGAAAACCCAGATATACATGAGCAGTAGAATAAGTTAACATCTGTATTCATATGATGGAATAGCACATAGCACTGAGCAAAAATGAACGACTATTATATTCAACAACATGAATGAATCTCACATACTATGCTCTGAGCCAAACACACCGATTACATGAGTCCACACTGTACAAGTGCATTTACATAAGTTCAAAAAGCAAACAAACTTAAACTATAGCATTAAGAGATACATGCTTAGCAGAAAGACAATTGCCATAAAATTCGGGGCTGAGGCAGAGATCAGAGGCATGGGCGAAGGTTCCAAGTTGCTTGCAATGGTGTATTTCTGGACCTGATGTTTTGTGACACGGCTCTTTGCTGTGTGATAAAACAATGAACTATCTCTGTTTCATATACTTTTCAGCAAGTGTGTTATATTTCACAATAAGAAAAAGTTAAACGTAAACAGAAAAGAAGGTTATAAAATATTGGGCTGAATGTATAGGAACAAACCCTTATTTGTTTTTCTGGATTTTGTTTTTAACATGTTCTCCTCTCTCTCTCTCCCTCTTTTTTTCAGTTTAAGCCTGCTCGTTACTCTATGAAGCATCCTGACTCTTATCTACTGGTACCTGCCCAGATTGTTCATTGTCAGGGAAAATGCTCTGGGGGACAAGATGTGCAGATTGCAGCAAGAGACTGTGTGGACAGGCACAGAATCTCAGTCTGGCCTGGGGAGAAGCAGTATCTGTGCATCATGACTGCCACTGGCCCGTGGTGTTTTCCCTGCCAGCCCCAAGTAGGGGCGGGGGGGGGGGGGGCAAGACAGACCTTTTAAAAGTCTCTACTGTTGCCGGGGGCTGGGGACAAGGGAGAATAGGGGAGCGCTGCTTAATTGGTACTGGGTTTTTCTTTTGGAGTGATGAAAATGTTTTAGACTCAGATAGAAGTGGTGGTTTTGCCACAATGTGAATACATACTAAATGCCATAGAATTGTGCACTTTAAAATGACTAATGAATTTCACCTCAATTTAAAAATAAATAAATAAAAATTTTAAACTCAATAGATATATTTAACAAACAAAAGAATCTCTATTTTTCCCCTTGCTAATGGAGGCAGAAACTTTTCTTTTTCTTTTTTTTTTTTTTTTGAGACAGAGTCTCACTTTGTTGCCCAGGCTAGAGTGAGTGCCGTGGCGTCAGCCTAGCTCACAGCAACCTCAAACTCCTGGGCTCAAGCAATCCTCCTGCCTCAGCCTCCCGAGTAGCTGAGACTACAGGCATGTGCCACCATGCCCGGCTAATTTTTTCTATATATATTAGTTGGCCAATTAATTTCTTTCTATTTATAGTAGAGACGGGGTCTCACTCTTGCTCAGGCTGGTTTCGAACTCCTGACCTCGAGCAATCTGCCCGCCTCGGCCTCCTAGAGAACTAGGATTACAAGCATGAGCCACCTCGCCCGGCCGAAACCTTTCTAAAAGGAAATAAGGAGAACTTGAACGAATTTCTGGTGTCCCCCAGCCTATCCAGTTGCTGTTTCTTGCTTTTCAGTTCACTCATATATCCAGCGCCTTTCCTTCTCTCTCCTAGTCATATGTGTTTGGTGTGTGCGTGCATATGTGCATGTGCATGTGTGTGTGTGCGCGTGCATGTGTGTGTGCATGTGTGTGTGTAGGTATGTGTGTGTGCTCAATATAGGAGTGTGTGGACATGTGTGTATGTGTGTAAACGTGTGAGCGTGTGTATGCATGTGCATGGTGTGTATATGTGTGTGCATGGTGTGTATATGTGTGTGCATGTGTGTTTATATGTGTGTGCGCGTGCGCATGCACAGGCACTCGTGTGGGTGTGCGTTTGCCCCGGCTCTGGGCCCTCTGCAGGCTCCTCCTCGCTGAGCCACTGTGCTGAGTCGGCACTGCTGCAGGCCGGCCTCGTCCTCACACTGCCCTGACAGGAAGCCAAGCTTCCTGGGGTCCTGAGTCAGCAGAGCAGGAAGGAAATAAAGGCCACAGAGCTGTGGGAGAGGAAGACGCCGACTTGAAGACAGAGCCCGTACCCCTAAGGACAGGTCTAGAGGATCACATACGTGGTGCCTGGAGTCCGACACCTGGGAATAGAAGCACGAAGTCTGGATCTCGCTATTTCATCTGACCTACCTGACCCTCAGCAGCTTCCTCTGCCTCTCTCTGCCATAGTTTCCTTATCTGTAAAATGAGGATAATAAAATAGTCTTCCTGTTGATTGTTGTGGTAGTACAGGCATCTCACACCGTGACTTGGATAGAGTAAGTCTGCAACAAGGTTAGCTCCTATTACTTCAAAGATTTTAAACCAGGGAGTTAAAAAAATACCCATTTGCCAGGCGTGGTGGCTCATGCCCGTAATCCCAGCAGTCTGGGAGGCTGAGGTGGGAGGATCACTTGAGCCCAGGAGTTCAAGGCTGCAGTGAGCTGTGATTCTGCCGCTGCACTCTAGCCTGGGCAGCAAACAGGGTGAACCATTTATTTCCTTCCTGCCTTTCATCTTCTATGTCCGAATTGATAACTAATATCAAACAAGCAAACAAACAAATCAGAAACACACCGGTAGCCAATATTTGGCATTTGTGATTGAACCCAAATTTCTTCTAGAGGAAGTCAGCACATTTTAAAATAGGATAATGTGTCTGAGGAAATTTTTGTCCTAGATCCTATTGCAACTGGAAATGCCATTTAGGGCTCAAAAGACCTACTTCCATATTTCTAGGTAGCTGAAGTTTCAGAGTGGAGCTTTTCATTCAACAAAAATAGCAAGAAGCACACACTTCATGGATGTGAATCCTCACATAGTGAGCCTGGTCTCTGGAAGGGTTAAAATGCAGTAGGAAAGCACTAGATGGGTGACTTAGACCTTCGTCCACCATGAGACCTTGAGCTAATTACTTAATTTCTCTGGCCTACTCATCCATCAAACGGGGGCGTTGGACTAAATGGTCTTTTTTTTTTTTTTTAATTTTTTCCCCACAGTTAACTCCTAATGCAGACTAAATGGTCTTTAAAGTTTCTTCAATTCAATGAGTAAGAATTCTACTCTTCTAATATCACAAAGAAAGAAGGGGAGGAGGGAGGGAGGGAAGAAAGAAGAGGGGAGGGAGGGAGGGAAGAAAGAAGGAAAGAAGGGAGGAAGGAAAGAGAAAGGAACAAAGGAAGGGAGGGAAGGAGAGAGAAAGGGATGGATGAGGATTCTGGCTAAGAACCAGCTACAGGAAAAAAAAAAAAAAATAGGCCCCTAAGGTCCTTCTTCTTAAAAAACAAACTGTGTTTTAATTATAAGTCAGATTTCACTTTGAGGGAAGAAAATAACCCTTAGGCATTTTCTGTTCTATTTAGTTTAACTTTAATTCTTATCTCCTGCAGGTATCTTCCTTCATCAGAAGAAAGTCTCTCTAACACCTTCTGCCTACAGGCCAGTCACATACAGAGGACACCCTGAAAACTGACCAGTCATTTTCACTAAACGCCACTGCAAAGAGAGTTCCCAGTTCAAGTGACTTGAGTATGTAACTCTTTTGTGCCGTTTCTGATACTATAGGGTTAATTCAGTATGAAGAAAGTGACAAAGTGCAGGGTTTTTTTTTTTTTTTTTATGGATTCCACATTCATAACCAAGTACTTGGCAACCTGCCCTCTCATATGTTACGAAACAAAAATGTGTTGCCTTCAGTGTGTTTTTAATAGGCTGAGCAGTTTGTTTGATCACAATGCTTGGGTCTAGACTCAGAGACACCAGAACATTATCGTGGCATTTTCACTGCTTTGGTTAATATCTCGGTCTCTCTCTGTCCTCCCTCTAAAGAACAGTTTGAGGACTCAGGGGATTCATTTCCTGGGAGTGACTGCAGACCCTGAACCACAGCCCCTGCTGTCTCAGCCTAAACCATTAAAAGGGATTCAGATCCAGATTTGCAAAATATTTTGCAAAACTTGCAAAAACCCCACCAGTTTTAGATTTTGAAATTTTTGGCACGGGCCAAGTGTCTACAAATCGCGAAATTCTCCTGAGTGGGGTGGAACAGATTTCTGTAAACAAAGCAAACTCCACTCTCTCCAGACCCTCTGTGGAAATATTTATACCCAAAGAAGGGGGTCCCTTCCAGATCTAGGATGCTATAATGTAAACTTTTTTTTTCTATAAATGAAGTGCTTTGTGAATAAACTTCAAAACCATCAAGTACGTATTTTACCCAAACACATCTTTTTGCCTCATGGTCTTGACTAAAAGGTAAATATCTCTTATGATTCTTCTCACAAGAAAGGAGCCAAGTGTTAATTGGACGTAAGGCAATTTTTTAAAGGAACCTAAAATTATGAAGAAATCTATTGAGTCAAAAGCCTGGTGACAAGCCCTCACAGTACTCACCAGACCTTGTCACAGCCACAGTAGACCTTCTTTTTTTTTTTTTTTTTTTTTTTGAGACAGAATCTCACTCTGTTGCCCTGGCTAGAGTGCCATGGCGTCAGCCTAGCTCACAACAACCTCAAACTCCTGGGCTCAAGCAATCCTTCTGCCTCAGCCTCCCGAGTAGCTGGGACTACAGGTATGTGCCATCATGCCTGGCTAATTTTTTTCTGTATATTTTTAGTTGTTTGGCTAATTTCTTTCTGTTTTTAGTAGACACAGGATCTCGCTCTTGCTCAGGCTGGTTTCGAACTCCTGACCTTGAGCGACCCGCCCACCTTGGCCTCCCAGAGTGCTAGGATTACAGGTGTGAGCCACGACGCCAGGCCCACAGTAGACGGCCTAGGTGTCCCAGAAGACAGCAGCAAAGCCATGGGTTGATTTATCAGTAGGTATTAAAATTCCCTCTTGCACATAGTTGGACTTCTTTTAAATGTAGCCTAATTTTTTTCTGGCCCTTGTAACATGTTTTGCTCGATTGATTTAGTTATATAAAGGCTTTATGTGGCATCGGGAGAGTTTCCAACAGTATAAATAACAACTGGAAGTCGATGATGGTTTCTTACCCAGAGCTTTCCCTACAGATGAGTGAAGAGGCCACAGACCCCGGGACTGAAGAGCCAGCATGGAGCAGGCCAGAACCATGCTGCAACTTGTCCCTCCCGTTATTCCTTATCTGTCCCTCCCTGGGCCCCTCTCTTTCTTTCTTCCTTGTCTCTTGCTTTTCCTTATTTTCCTTCTCTTTTCTCTCTCCCTCTTCAGTTGCAGTCTGTTCTTTACTAAGCGACAGCTCTTACCCAGAACTCTTATCTGTCTTTCATTCCCACTTTCCAGAGCATCTTTAGGATTCGTCCCATTTTCTTCTCCTCTTTGCAAACTTCTCCTGTCTCTATTTACATGTCCTAGGCCACCCAGCCCCAGATCCAATATCCTTTGTGCCACCAGGTCGTCTAAATACTGTTGCTTTTGTCATAATTGCAAGATTTTTCTTATTACTTTTATCTTGCATTGGAATATGTGTTTGTTGCACACCCCAATATCCATTCTCTTCCTCCTTGATTTTCAGGTGGAACATGGCTGCCCAGACTGCAATGCACAGCCTCTCTTGCGGCTAGAAAATTGTCCTGTATCAAAGAGTCATAACTAAAACTGTTGTGTGCATTGTCCAGAAATTGTTCTTTTGTTTGTTTTGTTTTGAGACAGAGTCTCACTCTGTTGCCCGGGCTAGAGTGCTGTGGCATCAGCCTAGCTCACAGCAACCTCAAACTCCTGGGCTCAAGCAATCCTCCTGCCTCAGCCTCTCGAGTAGCTGGGACTACAGGCGTGCGCCACCATGCCTGGCTAATTTTTTCTATATATTTTTTGTTAGCCAATTAATTTCTTTCTATTTTTTGTGGAGACGGGGCTTCACTCTTGCTCAGGCTGGTTTCAAACTCCTGATCTTGAGCGATCCTCCCGCCTAGGCCTCCCAGAGTGCTAGGATTACAGGCGTGAGCCACCTCGACCGGCCAAGAAATCATTCTTAAAAGGGGGGATGGGCACCTCTTTTTGCTCCTTTCTATTTCCCATTGGCTAGAATATGGACATGCTGTCCGGAGCTTGAACAGCCAGCCTGGTTCACAGAGCTGCATGCTAAGCACATCAGAGCAGTAAGACTGGAGGCGTCTTGGCTCTGTTATGATTAAGGGGCCCCATAGCAGCCCTGGACTGACCATCTAAATTCTGTTATTTGAGAGAATTTAAACTTCTACCTATAGAAATTAAACTTCCATCACATTTAAGCCACTATTGTTTTTGAAGTATACGTAGCTAGACATGCATTCTAACATATGGAATTTATAAAGTCATATTGCATATAAATCAAATTTACCTAGACCCATGCAAAAGCCATTAGGCCCAGGATAGGCCTTGCAGAGAGAAAAGATATAAAGGTAGGAAATTCTACTGACTCAAAGTCCTTTTGGCCAGTTTTCACATGTTTACTGGACTCCCTTGGTGTCACAAAAGACATCCCATAATAGCTTTAGAATCCAAAGACAGAAGATAATTATAATATTTTGTAACTTTTTCTTTTTCTTTTCTTTTCTTTTTTTTTTTGCATGATTGCAACTTACCAAGAAGTTGCAAGAATAATACAGGGTGTTCCCATACAACATTCACCCACATTCCCTAAATGTTAACATTTTACTACATTTGCTTTATCTCTCTGTATATCTATATTTTTCTCTGAAACATTTGAGAGTAAATTGCAGACACACTGCCCCTTTACTCCTAAACATTTTTAAATGTGTATGTACTAAAACCAGGGACTTATGTGACAACATAACTACAGTTAAGATGATCAAAATCAGAAAATTAACCCTCATACAATACTATCAGCTACTCTCTAGGCTTTGTTCAGATTTTGCCAATTGCCCCAGTAATGTCGTTTATGACCAAAGGTAACCTCAAATCACATGTTGCATTCTGTTGCTGTGTCTTTTTAGTCCTTTTCAATCTGGAAAAATTTCTTAGTCTGGCCCTGCCCACCATAGCCTTGACATTTTCAAGGAGCCAGTTATTTTGTAGAATGTCCCTTGGTTTGGGAGCATCTGCTACTTTTCTCATGATTACATTCAGTTTGTACATTTTGGGCAGAAATACACTGGAAGTGATGCTGTGCTATTCTCAGTGCATCCTAGCAAGAGGCTATGATGTCCGTCTGTCCTATTACTGGTGATGTTAACTTTGATCATCGGTTCGTTAAAATGATGTCTGCCAGCTGTCTCCATGGCAAAGTTATTTTCTCTTTGCAAAATTAATAAGTATCTTGTGGGAGGCACTTTGAGGCTGTGTAAATATCCCAGTAATCCAACTTTCACGCCCTAATTTTAGCAGCCATTGGTGATTCTTGCATGAATCAATTATCCCTACAATGATTGGCCAATGGTGATAGTATAACACTTTCTCTTCTCTTTTCTTTTCTTTTTTCTTTTCTTTTCTTTTCTTTTCCCAGGAGGATTGAAATTTAGAATGATATGAAAGCAGAATCCCAGGCTCTTGGTGCTTATCTGCAGGAACACTATAAATAAAAATAATTTACCTATTAAGAAATCTCTTTTTGAACACAGTGCATGTGTCTGGAACTGTGCTGGGACTTAGGATTCAAAAGTAAATGAGCCTACGGCCATACCACCCTGAATGTGCCCGATCTCCTCTGATCTTGGAAGCTAAGCAGGGTTCTGCCTTGTCAATAGAGGCTGCCTGAGAATACATGAATAAATACAACACGGTAAGGGCTGTTTTCTGAACCAGGTGCCTTGTGTGGCCAGGGCTGGGGCACACTTTCTCTGTCATATAACTACTTGAAGGACAAGTTGCTTTCAGGGAGGCGAAAGCTTAAACCCTGTCATTAATATATTTGAGGAACTTGAGTGCCCAGACAAGGGCAAGATTGCAGGAAAGGACTATAGAAGCCTTAAGAAAAATCCCACTTTAAGGAAAGACAGAATTGGCTTGGTGAGGCAGCCACCCTGGCCTGGGACCCTCAGAATCCTAGCCCTCAACTTGTGAAGGTCTCACTCGACATCATGTCAAACATGAAATGCACCCACATCCCATATAACATCAATTTATATGTATTTACATTCGTTTTATATGAGCTGAGTTTTCATCAGTTAGTTGACATAGTGTTATAATTTGTGTCAGCATTTGATTAATTTTGACTTTTAAGATTTTATGGTTTAAAACAAATTTTTTATATCTCAAACCTAAAACCTTTTTGTAGGCTCTTACAAATCTCATAGGCCCTACCAACTGTGCCTGACATGCCTAATAAGGTTTTTTTAAGTTGAAAGAAGTTTTATTTACTTTATCTCAAAGACAAATGTCCGTGAGCTAATCAAATTTAATTATTTTTTTTAAAAATAGATTTTTAGTGAGACATAATTTACATACTATGAAATTCACCCATTTAAAGTGCACAATTCTATGGTCTTCAGTATTTTTAAAGAGTTGTGCAACCGTCACCACTATCTAATTTTAGAACATTTCATCACTTCAAAGAGAAAGCTTGCACCCATTTAAAGTCACTCCCCATCCGTCCTCCAGCCCCCAACAGCCACTAATCTACTGTCTGTCCCTATAGACTTGCCTTTTGTGGAAATGCCATCGAAATGGAATCATACGATATGTGGTCATTTATGACTGCTTCCTTTCAACTTAGCCTAATGTGTTTGCAGTTCATCCATGTTGTAGCATGTCCCAGTGCTCCATTCATTTTTATTGCCAAGTAGTATTCCATTGTGTGGTTGTACCACATTTTGTTTATCCATTCACCAGTTGATGAGCAATTGGGTTGTTACCATTTTTTGGCTATTCTAGTGTGGTTCATGCTGCTTCGAACCTTCTGTGCAAGTCTCTGTGTGGACATATAATTTCGTTTAGCTAGTTGTGGAATTGCTGGGTCATGTAGGAACTCTGTGTTTAACATTTTGAGAAACTGCCAAAACATTCCACAGTGACTGCACCATTTTACATTCCCACAAATCGTGAATGAAGGGTCCACTTTCTCTATGTCCCCACCAACACTTGCTATTGTTCATTTCTTATTATAGCCATCCTGATGGGTGTGAAGTATTATTTCATTGTGGTTTTTTGTTTTTTTTGTTTTTTTTTTGAGACAGAGTCTCACTTTGTTGCCCAGGCTAGAGTGAGTGCCGTGGCGTCAGCCTGGCTCACAGCAACCTCAATCTCCTGGGCTCACCGATCCTACTGCCTCAGCCTCCCGAGTAGCTGGGACTACAGGCATGTGCCACCATGCCCGGCTAATTTTTTGTATATATATTTTTAGTTGGTCAATTAATTTATTTCTATTTTTGGTAGAGATGGGGTCTCACTCAGGCTGGTTTCGAACTCCTGACCTTGAGCAATCCGCCCGCCTTGGCCTCCCAAAGTGCTAGGATTACAGGCGTGAGCCACCACACCCGGCCTCATTGTGGTTTTGATTTATATTTCCCTAATGACTAATAATGTTGAGCATCTTTTCATGTGCTTATTGGTCATTTGTATATCTTCTTTGAGAAATGTGTATTTAAATCTTTGGACCATTGTTATTTGTCCTCTAATTGAGTTATAAGAGTTCTTTATTCTGGATACAAATCCCTTATCAAATATGTAATATGCTAATATATTTTCCCATTTTGTGGTTCTCTTTTCACTGTCTTGATGATACCATTTGAAGTGCAAAAGTTTTTAATTTTTCTGATGTCCAGTTTATGAATTTTCTTTTATTATTTATGCTTTTGTTATAACTAAAAAATCATTGCCTAACCCAAGATCACAAAGATTTACTCCCATGTTTTGTTCTAAGATTGTAATTTTACCTCTCATATTTAGGTCTGTGATCCATTTTGAGTTGATTTTTTTTTATATATGGTGTGAGGCAGGGGTCCAACTTCATTCTTTTATATGTGGATGTTCGATTGTCCCAGTGCCATTTGTTAAGAAGAATATTCTTTCCTCATAACACCTGAGTTTTACAAAGGTACTGAAAGTTAGATCCAGTGAAAGGGTCTGAGAATTAGGGAGAAGTGGGATTTCCAGGTATGAGCTGACTACTGATACTTAAATCCATCCTGCAGATGCCTCAGGCAGTAAGCCTGCACCTTGCAACAAGAGTAGCAGCCTCTGCTTCCCAAGGAAGACAACAAGGATTTCTGGTCTTTTTAGAGCACCAGCGGTGTTCTAGTTTTATTGTCATTGTACATGGCGGGTTTCCAGTTCCATTCATGCCTAGATGGTAGTGACAACAATGGAATAATCTAAGTTTTACCCACAGAGCAACACTGTGTATAACCATCAGGAACAGAAACTATCAGGTACAAGTTCAGTGGGCCCCAATGGCAGCAATGACCAGCATGGGTGTATGACTATCTATGTCTGATTAGCCTGGTATTTCCTAAAGCTATTTTGTGAAAGTAGGGGAGGCTGCTGTAAAAGACTGAAAAGGTGAGAACTCAGAGTGACTCAGATTTGGGCATTTGTTTAAAGGAGGCACCATCTGTATTCACTAACTGGCAAAGTCTGAGACCGTAATGTACCTGTGCAAGATACAGTGGGAGCCCCATGCACACTTCCTGGTGATGTCATTCGACAGAACCTAGCAAGGGCCTAGGGATGAGGGAGGAAACCAGCTGGGGACACCAGGGCCAGGAGTTTGGAGCTGGAACTTGAGGCCAAAAAGCATACATAGGCCAAAGTCAAAGCTAGGGGTGACAAAGGGAACTACGCCAGCAGTTGCCTGCCAAGATCCGGGAGAGCAGGAGCACAGTGAAAACGAGGCACTGGAGACAGAAACCAAAGAGAACATCGTCACTGGGGGCCTAGCTAATCTTTTAGTTAGATTTAGCGGCAAATGGAGCGATTTTTCCATCAGCCAACCTCTTGGAGGCTCCAGGCTCGCTCCCCTAAAGGCACTAATTTCTGCTATTCAGAGAGGTGCATTCATGGCATGGTTGATCTCAAAATTGGTGCTTGTAACAGCTCCTGGCTGTTACCCCTGCAAATCAACAGTCAAGCAGCACACCTGTGTCGAATGCCCACTATGTGTCTCGTGTGTCAACATGTATACTTGGAGGCAGAGGCTACCATCATCAGGGAAGGGGCAGTGGAGGGGAAGGGGTTAGAGGAAGAGGAATGCAAGCAGAGCGAGAGGAGGGAGGAGTTAGGGAACAAAGAAGTGCCAACTCTGTCACTCTCCAGAGAGTCCCAAAGACCCCAGGGATTGGCCTTGCTCCTTGCTGGAGAGCTTCTTAGGTACACTAGGGATTCTCCAAGGGTGCTTTTGAAATCTGTAGGGACATTTTGGTTTTCATAATCAATGGGGACTGCTACCATTGCATAGTCTGAAACCAGGGGTGCTAGACCACATGCATGGTAGCATAGGACTTTTGGATGCCCCACTGGATATTCATGGAGGCAAAACTTTGGTCATGTATGTGTTTGTAATTAGAGATGGTTAATTTTATGTGTCAACTGGACTGTCTCAAAGGATGCCCAGGTAGCTGATAAGACATTATTTCTGAGTGTGTCTGGGAGGGTGTCTCTGGAAGAGATTAACATTTTGAATTAGTAGACTGAGTAAAGAAAGTCCAACCTCAGTGAATGTGGGTGGACATCATCCAATGTACTAAGGCCTGAATAGAACAAAAAGGCCAAGGAAGTGTGAATTCTCTGTCTCTCCTTGGCCTGGGACATCATCCTGTCCTACTCTTGGATATCCACCGTAGCTCCTGGTCCTAGTTCTTAGGCCTTCAGCCTTGGACGGGGATTTATATACCTTCAGGTCCCCCATTCTCAGGCCTTTGGACTGGGACCCAGACACACCACTGCTTTCTTGGTTCTCCGGCTTGCAGATGGCATATCGAGTGAGCCAGTTCCCATAATAGATCTCCTCTTATATGCCTATATATAGATAGCCTATTGGTTCTATTTCTCTGGAGAACTCTGACTAATACATCAGTCTAGAACCTAACTCCACGTTACACGTAAGCACAGAGTATTTTAGCACATTTATATTGAACGTGAAGGTTTGAGGGAACCAACTATCATATACATTCACGGATGATCGTGCTTGCGTTTATGCAGGACTAGCCCAAAAGGTGTTTACTTTTTTTGGAAAGGGTGTCACCGATGGCCACGGCACTCGTGGTATTTAAGTCTGCCTTTGTAGTGTCCCAGTCGTGGTGACTCTTTCTATATCTAGGAACAAGCATCTGGTTACTTCCTTATGTCTTCTAGTGTAGTCACGCCCAAGCGTTTACGTATTGGAAACTTTTATTTTATTTATATCATTTTATTATAAATTACTTTCCATTTATTTCTCCTTTATCTTAGGGCATTGTATTGTGGGGTTTGGTTTTGTTTCTTGAATTGCGGGTATAGGTAGGTTATTTCATATATGAATTTCCTTTCAGGAAGACAGACAGGGTATCACAAACTTTTGGTTAAAAGGAGGGTAGTGGGCGGGACCCAGATGAAAATGAGGGAGCCAGGCAGGGCTGTGGCTCCCAGCCACCCTCCCCTTCCCACTCAGTGTGGCCTTGGATCCCTTCTCAAACTCTTTGAAAGAGAGAACGCCTTGCACGCTGATTAGCATTCAGTCTGTATTTGGTTTAGGGAAAGGCTGGCAAAACATTACCTAGAGCGGGCAGGGAGGAGCTCCTTTGTCTGAGATCCTTTCAGGCATCAGCAACCCCCCTGCATGAGTCGTTGGCAGCAAGGAGCACCCACCCCCAAGGGAACCTGCCCAGTGACCCTCTCCGCGGAGAACAGCTGCAGGCCAAATGGAACTGAGCAGGACAGGGCCTGCCTGGGGGCAGGGGTCCCCGAATACAAACATACATTGTCCCCCCCACTTCCCTGGCAGGTGTCTCAGAAGATCCACCCACTGTGTCTGGCAGCCATTATGGTTTCCCAGGGGCCACAGCAGGTCCTACTTTCCGCAGTCCTCATGGCCATGAGGACTTTTTGACAGTTCTCTCCATTTCGTGTCACCAAAGTTCTTGCCTATGTCGATTTCCCTCTGGGGATCCTTCTGAGCTCATTCTCCCAACCTCAGCTTCTTGCCAACTCTGGGCTGCCCACTCACCCTTTCACAAGCTGCCTTTGGACTCCACGTTTCCAAGCTTCCCTTGTGTTGCTGTTTGCCCTTCCCGAGATTCAACACCAGTTCCCCTTTGCACCATGACCCAGAGCACAGGCCAGACCCACCCTCGCTTGAGACCCGATTTCACTGTCATTCCATTGCCTCATAACCGCTGACCAGCCATACCCTCTCGCAAGCCCGGACCTGACTCCCAGGCTCCTGGCCTGGGCTGGAATCCAAGGTCCTGTGTGCCAGGGAGAGAGGGTTGGCCACTTTCCCCAGCTGCTGCCTTTGCTGAAACCAGAGCCTCCTGTCCTAACCTCATCTGCCCGGAGTTGCCCCGACTGGTCTCTGGGAGGTGGGCGAGGGCTCGCTCACAGCCAATGTAACATCCCTTTTTTTTTTTTTCACCTTTGAAAAAGAAATTAAGAGCAGCCAGTGCCCAGTGTCTACCCCAAGAGGAGCAGCTCTGTTGAAAAAGACTAAGTTTGCCATTTGAGCAGGTTCAACTATTCATCCTGCAGAGTCCTCTTCACCATTTCTTTTATGGCACTTCTTGAGTTTGTATTGAACCAAGTATTTCGAGAATTGCCAGAGGAGCCAAAGGTTATATGCAAGAAAAAGTCAGATTATCACTCCTTCCTTACACCTCCAATCCCAAACCACAAACACCCAGCTGTTTGCTACATGTTAAATCTATGAAATCCATTAAAATTCTGAATATAATTCCAATTTTTTCTTTTGATAATTTGGGAAGTGTCTAGAGTATTCTGTAACGGAGTGGATTTTCTTGCAGATCACTCCCTTTTCTCGCTTCAGGCAGCCCTAGCCCTTAACCCCTCCCCCCAACACCCAGGACCCCTCCCTCTAACCCTTCCCCCTTCTTCTTCCCCATCCACCTCCTTTTCCTACAAAAATGATCAAGCTTCCACCCCATCATTCTTCCTTTCTGTGTCTTGCAAATTTCACAAGCCTTTGGTGTCAAAAGCATGCTGATGGCTTTTCTCCTCTGCCCAGTCACTGCTGATCCTACAGAGGGGGGACAGGATCCCGGAGCCCCCAGCTTCCTGGCTTTCTAGGGAGATGAGAAGGGCGAGCTCTGGTTTCAATGACTGGGAGGCTGTTGGGGGTAGGGTGGTTGAGGGGTGTCTTAGGGTAGGAGGAGTTTCTACTTGGAGCTGCAGCTGGTTCGTCCTAGAATATTTAAAATCAAACATATCTTGCCTCAATTACTTTTCTTCCAAAACCCTCTCCTGTCCAGACTACATGAGAGGTTTATATTTCTCCTATTAACGCAGCTTTGGCCCTGTTTCTTGTAAACTAATCTGTTATGCCCCGTGCTTGACGTGTGAGCACGCACATTTTCCTTGCCCACGGTTGCATGACAAAGCATCCTACCCCAGCTGACAAAGACTTCTGTCGGGTCCAAATACCTGGGAGGCTTCTGGCACCTTGGGGGTGGGGGCAGGATAAAAATTGGGTCCACCCAGCCTCATTACAAGTATGATTATTATTCACGCCTGGGTGCCCCACCCACCAGGCTGGGAGAGCCCAAGGAAGTGATGTTTGCTAATTCTTTAAATATTGTGTCAGCAATGTGTGATCTAAACAGTAAATATCTATTAAATAGAACTTCAATTACAAAACAACAGCAATAACAACAACAAATCTGTGTTTCCGGTCTAGATGTTATGCCTAGGTTGAGCCAGATAATGAAATTGACTACACAGACTTGATTGTGGTGCTTTTGGAATACACACACACCAGGAATGGGGAATGACCTTCTCATTTCCAGGTCATCATGTTCAAATTGAAAACTGAGAACTCCTGTCATGAAAGCCCATGACTGCCCTTTTGAGGATTTTTGTAAAACTAAACAAAATACATCACAACAGACAGATTTAGATACAGGGCTACAGGCCATTTCTGCTAACAGAAATCGTACGAAACTATATCTCAAAAACAAATTTTGTAGGCCTTAAGGCCATGAAATTTTTGTCACTTGGTGACTTCTTCAGCTTCTGACACTTGATCAACCCCATTTTTGTGTCAGATGTCAATTAGCCAGGGTCCAGCCCTATCCCTAGATTTAAAAGATAATCAGTAAACATTTAATTGATCCTTTAAAAGAAAATTTAAATTTTTTTTTTTTTTGAGACAGAGTCTCGCTTTGTTGCCCAGGCTAGAGTGAGTGCTGTGGCATCAGCCTAGCTCACAGCAGCCTCAAACTCCTGGGCTCAAGTGATCCTCCTGCCTCAGACTACCGAGTAGCTGGGACTACAGGCATGTGCCACCACGCACGAATCATTTTTTTCTATATATATATTAGCTGGCCGATTAATTTCTTTCTATTTATAGTAGAGACGGGGTCTTGCTCTTGCTCAAGCTGGTTTTGAACTCCTGACCTCGAGCAATTCTCCCGCCTCAGCCTCCCAGAGTGCTAGGATTACAGGCGTGAGCCACCACGCCCGACCTACATTATTTTTTAAAAAGAGATCATTAAAAAAACTATTGGGCCTGTAATAACCCTGTCACCTGCACTCCTGCCATTTGCCTAGAAAATGAACTGCAGAAGTCCAAGATCCAAGGAACTACCTGCCAGCCCAGGCTTTTCCAGGTAAAAAGTGGATAGGTGGAGCACAGGATTTTTAGGACGGTGACTCTGTATGATACTATAATGAAGAATGTGGGCATGGTCTTATGCGCTTGTCCAAGAACACCAAGATTGAGCCTTAATGTAAACTATGGACTTTGGGTGATAATGACGTATGATGTAGGTTCATTGACAGTAACAAATGTACCACTCTGGTGTGGGATACTGACAATGGGGCAGGATGTCGTTTCTTGGGGGCAAGAGGTATATGGGAAATCTCTGTATCTTCTCTTCAAATTTGCTTTGAACTTAAAGCCATTCTAAAAAATAAAGACTGTTGGATTAAAAAAAAAAAAAAAACAACAAAAAGCAAGGTGCTGGTACTTGTGCCTTAATTATAAAATGCCTTAACACAACCCCCCCACCCCCCACCCCACCCCACCCTCTTCTCCACAGTACTTCCCCATAAGACCAACTAATCAGATAACCTTCTAATGAAAAGGGCTGTGAATGGCAATGGGGGGAGGCGCTGTGGCTCACACCTATAATCCTAGCACTCTGGGAGGCAGAGGCAGAGGCGGGAGAATTGCTCAAGGTCAGGAGTTCGAAACCAGCCTGAGCAAGAGTGAGACCCTGTCTCTACTATAAATAGAAAGAAATTAATTGGCCAACTAATATATATAGAAAAAAATTAGCCGGGCGCATGCCTGTAGTCCCAGCTACTCCAGAGGCCGAGGCAGTGAGATTGCTTGAGCCCAGGAGTTTGAGGTTGCTGTGAGCTAAGCTGAAGCCACGGCATTCACTCTAGCCTGGGCAACAAAGTGAGACTCTGTCTCAAAAACAAAAAAAAAAGAAAAGAAAAGTACACAGAGCCCACATCATTCCACATTGGCCCTTTTGCTGCTCCTTCTGCAGACTAAGCTGGTTTCCCCGCAGGGGGCAGTCCCACCCCCAGCTCCGCCAGCCTTTTCTGCTGCAGAAACCCCTTTCCCTGGAGGCTGAAAACGCCAAGACTGGCCTCTCTCCACCCGTTTATGGCTGGAGGACAGGTATGTGGCCTGAGCCTGGCCAATGGGACCTGCAGGGGAGATTTGGGGAAAGGTTTTCCCCTAATGAGAAGATACTCACGGGAGGAAATGCCTCTTTCTTGGCTAGATGTGTGGGTATCTGCGATGCCTGCAACTGCTCTTCCTTCTTCTGACCACGAGGAAGGATGCTGCCCACAAGCTGAGCATGGCTGGGAGGAAAGGAAGTTGGAAAGTTGGAAGGTACCCGGGGTCTTCAATGTCATGGTTGAGCCACTGCATCTACCCCGGAACCCACCACTCTGCCTTTGAATCTCTGATTATGGGAAGCAATAAATATCCTTCTTGTTAAGCTGGTGGCTTTTCAAACTTCTGGTCTCAAGACCTCTTTAAGCTCTTAAAAATTGTTGAAGACCCCAAGAAGCTTTTGTTTATGGGTGTTGTCTATATGTTAATTATAAAGAACATGTTGTTAGGAAAAATTGTGTATGTTTTCCAAAAGAAAAAAAAAAAGTAGTAAGAAGAGTGGTCATTTTACCTTTTTGCACATCTCTTTAATGTCTGGCATTAACAGGAGCCAGCTGGAGTCCCATATTTGCTTCTGCTTTTGATCTGCTGTGACGCAGCTTACTGGAACACGCCAGTTTACACTTGTGTAGAAGGAGGTGATCTTGGGATTATTATGAAAATACTTTAACCTCTTGGAAAAGGTCTTGGGGATCCCTAGGGGTTCCCCAGATCATACTTTGAGAACTGATGGCCTATGCTACTCTTGATTGGATATTCCACTACCTGGAGCAAAAGTCCTCCTACCTGCTACACAATCTCAGCGTCTGTCCATTGGTGTGACTGTTCCCTCCACTGGGAATGCTCTTTCCTCAGATTTCTGCATGACTCCCTCTCCTCTCACTCCATTAAAAATGTTACTTCCTCAGTGAAACCATCTTGGACCACCCCAAGTAACCGCGTCCTTACACTGCACTTATTGCTACCCTACACTAGATTATCTATTTGTTTGCCAGTCTATTGTTTAAGGACATAAGCTTCACATGGGCAGGTGCTTTGCTCTGTTGATAGGTGTGGGCACTCAATACGTGTTTGTTGAATCAATAAATGAACGTGAGTGATGATATAAAGATAACCTAGAATACACTCTAATTTATATTAAAAATAAATTATTTGCCAGAAAGTAGCATAGTAGTTGACGGGGGCTGGGGAGGTGGGGGGAGTAGGGTTTAATGGGTACAAAGTTTCAGCTGGTCCAAGGCTCATTAGAAACATGAAAAATTAAAAAAGAAATTATAAAAAAATTTTTTTAAAGAAGTTTCAGCTGGGGAAGATGAAAAAAGTTCTGAGATGGATGGTGGTGATGGTTGCATAGCAATGTGAATGTACTTAATGCCACAGAACTGTACACTTTAAAATGGTTAAAATACAGGCACAATGGCACATGCCTGTAGTTGTAGCTACTCAGGAGGCTGAGGTGGGAAGATCACTTGAGCCTAGGAGTTCAATGCCAGCCTGGGCAACATGGCAAGATCCTTTCTCTTTAAAAAAATGATTAAAATAGTAAATTTTTGGCTGGGCGCGGTGGCTCACGCCTGTAATCCTAGCTCTCTGGGAGGCCGAGCCGGGCGGATCGTTTGAGTTCAGGAGTTCGAAACCAACCTGAGCAAGAGCGAGACCCCGTCTCTACTATAAATAGAAAAATTAATTGGCCAACTAATATATATAGAAAAAATTAGCCGGGCATGGTGGCGCATGCCTGTAGTCCCAGCTACTCGGGAGGCTGAGGCAGGAGGATTGCTTGAGCCCAGGAGTTTGAGGTTGCTGTGAGCGAGGCTGATGCCATGGCACTCACTCTAGCCTGGGCAACAAAGTGAGACTTTGTCTCAAAAAAAAAAAAAATCAAAAAAATAGTAAATTTTATGTTATGTATGTTTTATCACAATATAAAAAAATAAGTCATTTGCAAACCTTGGTATTTTAATTCTCACATGTAACAGATTACCTGCGATACAATTCATAACTAGGTGGCTATACAACTACTAGGAAACTACCTTATTTTCAAAATCAACAAAGCTCTGGGCCAGCTGATGGGCCAGATTCATTTGCAAAAATTTTCATTCACAATCACTTATTCTTCTTTATAACTGAGTCAGTGAGGGAGGGATAGATCATGTATTTGCATGAAAGCAAAGGGGAAAACGGTGCAACTCCTATGCACTGAGCTGTTTTACACTATCACAAATAAAACTGCAGGTCAGGCCTCTCTCTCTCTCTCTTTCACACACACACACACACACACACATACACACACAGTATCAGGAAACAGCCTGTCCATTTTGGCTGCAGAGGCAGGGATTTTGGTTTCCTTGGCTTCTGAGCTGTTCTTGGAGCAGGGCCATCTAGGGAAACTGAGCAAGTACATGGGTCCATCGAACTTGGGCTGGATCCATCAAGGACACAAAAAACAGACTATCCAGCCCTCTCCCCAAGTGGAGCAGACAAAAGTGCCGTTGATGTCGAAGCTGTGGAAAGCTTCGGAAGGCCCCGTGGGAGGAAGCTTGGCATGAGCTAGCAAACAGCGCGGACTGACCCTGGAAGGGAACACCAGGCTGGGGGGGAGGATCCAGGCCTCTGCTCACACTCTGACTGCGTACACCCCTCCCCGTCTCAGCGTGTGAAGGAGAGAAACGGCCTGCCTGGTACATTTCCCCAGCGTCTGAGAAATTCTCTCAAAAAGATGCCACCCATGGAAAAACTGTTGATGATATAATGTGAAGTAGAAAAGTCTAGATTAAAAAAACCATACATACTTATCTATCTATCTAATCTCACTTAGGTTACAAAATTTTTTAGGCATGCATTGAAAAGCAAGACCAGAAGGAAATACATTACACAGATAATTGGGTGGTTGGATTAACAGGTAATTTTTTATTTCTTCTTTACTTTTTTTTTGGTGTTTTTAAATTTTCCTACAGCTAGAATGTGTTATTTGATCATCATAAACTCATTTTATAATAATGGACACCACCCCAAACTCCACCAACCCAGCAGCCCCTCAGCATGGGGGAAGGTCCGGGCTGTGGAAAAACGGGTGGGGAATGCTGTTCAGAAATATTTGGCAGTTGCAATGAGCTCACTGCCGAGGGGAAACGTCTGGAAGGCCGGAGCAGAGAGTACAGCCCCTGCCTTTTTGCCTTTTTCCCTCCAAGTTACTCTCTTTTCTCCGATTATTGGCCTATTTAGCAAGAAACACAGTAGCAGATGTTATTTTTCCCAGGGAAACGTAGTCCAAACTCCCAGAGCAAAATCAGCTTCTCGCCTCTGCTCCCTGCCCCACACTCCACGCCTGATATTCAGAGAGACTTTCGTGTTTACTTTCCACAAAGGGCTTCCCAGTTGCACAGATCTGGTCGCTTGACACTTCAGGGAGTGTGGCACACGTTCCTGGGGCCTGGTTGCTTTGCGGCCTCACACTGCTTCTGCTCCCCTGAAACCCTCCCTCCTGCCTCCCCAGCCATGTTGGGACCACGTTGCTAACACCAGCCACGATGCAGATAATGACATAGCCAGAGTTTCTCCTTCGGAAACATTTGGCATGTTTCTTGGAAGGAAAAACTTAGCTCATCCCAAGAAAGGGAAGAGAGTTAGGGGCAGTTGCACTAATCTCTGGATTGCACAGGACTCTATTTCTTGGGTTTTTTTGTTTTGTTTTGTTTTTTTAACTATCATTAGCTTTTCATGGCCCTTAATTTTCCAAATAATGAATTTTCCTTTGCATAAACTCTACTACAGTGAAGCTGTATCACAGGCACTTCAGAAGAGCAAAATCATGCCCTTTTCGTAGGTTGTTTTCAAGTTGCTTTCTCAGAACTCCCATCTTGTAGTGGGGTAGGCTGCAAGGAGCCTCAGCAGGGCGCTGCGAGAGTGATCCAGTCGTGTTGGGAGATGGAGGAATGTTCTAGAATAGAGTTGATCCAGATAGCCTGGGGGGCGGGGGGGAGCGGGTGCTGGAAACTGGCCCGGCTGGAGAGAAGGATGAGGCAGGAGAGCTAGAAGGTCTGCTGCTGCGGCTGTCACCGGCGGCCTCCAGTACCACGCAGGCGGGGCCAGCCCGTGTCACCGTGCCCCCTCCCTCTCGGGTGGGCAGGGGCTGTCTGTTGAGAAGAGGGGAAGCTCCCTCCTTTCCACGAGAAGTTCACTGCAGGGATGCAGCCCCCCACCCGCAGTCCCTGCTTGGAAGGAGGGGGCGAGGGGGGCCACCCCAGCCCTGTCTCGGAGGTGCCCCTAGCCTTGTGGGAGCAAACGTCCCTCCTTCCACCGCTTCTCCTCCTCCTCCTCCCACTCGGCCCTTTCCGTGGTTCTACCCCTCGAGTCACAGAGGAAAACTCCCAGGGGCTCAGCCCCTCACTCTCTGCAGACCTGCGCCCACTCCCCACTCCCGGCGTGGACTCTCGGGGAACCTGTCCCACGGCCACCGCACAACGGCGACAGCAGCTGTTTCCTGCTGCCTCCCGGACATCGGGGAGCGTGCCCAGCTCCGGCGGGGCCTTTCCCGGAACACAGGCGCCGGGGTGCAAAAGGGCGCCTCGGGCGCCCCGGGTCCCCGCGCATACAAGCCCCAGCGGGGGGACACCGGCCGGGGCCGTGCACAGCCCGCCCCCTAGTGGCCGCGAGGGGCCGCGCAGGCCTCTGCAGGGCCTGTCGGAGTGAGCGCTTCTCAACCAAACACAAACTTTCTTAAAAACAAAATGTTAGAAGGAGTGTTTGGTCCCCTCTTTTCTATGTCTCCGAGGCAGAGCTGAGGGAGACAGGAGAGGAGACAAAGCAGCAAGGTGGAGGGGTGCAGAGGGACTGGGGGGACGTTTGACCTGGGTGACAAAGTGAGGCGGTTACACTCCCCCCTCTGAGAGCCCGGCGACCGCTAGCTCTTCCACCTCAAGCCTCTTTTAGCAAACTCGCTAAAACCCCAGCGTGGACACTGTGCCAAATATTTTACTGGGATAGATACATTTATTTAATCCTTATGAAAACCCTAGGCAAAGGTATTATTAATATTATTATCATCATCCCCATCTTACAAACTGGGAACCAGGAGCACAGAGGGGTCAAGTGACTTCCCCAGGGGGCATGTATCTAAGGCCGTGGGGACTGGATGAGATGACTTGGGGAGAGGGTACAGACAGGAGAGAGAAGGGGCTGAGGGGAGGGGAGCCCCGGCTGAGATAGGGCGCAGAGGCCTTAGGAAGAAAGTGTTTTAACAAGACAGCGGTTAACTGAGCCAAGTGCTATGAGAGACAAGGAATATGGGGGGGCAAGACACCTGCCCACCGGATGTGACGTGATGGAGGGCATCAGTCTCCTTGAAAGAGTCACTCATAAGGACAGTAGGGATGAAAGCCACACTGCAGCACACTATGGAGAGAGGGGGAGGGGAGTGGTAGGTCCGGTGGGTGGCACCTGTAGGAAATGTCTGTGACAAAGTCCCTGCCACTTCTTGGACTCCCTTGTGCTCTGGACTCCTTTTCTCCAGGGAGCAGGGAACGGGTCTGCATCTGCTGTGTACCATGTCGCGCAATCCCAAGATCTCAGCATTCAATTGATCACTCGGAAGATTTGCAGATGGCTTTATTTAAAGTCAGTATAATCATGTGGAAAATACCAACTGTCTTACCCTGGATTCTCCAGGAAGCACAGCCCGAGGCAAAGGCTTACGTGGTGCTAATTTACTAGGGAGCGGCGGGATTTCAGGGAGCAGGAGCTGGGCACCAAGGGAGAGAGGCCGAAAAGGAGGGAGAGTGACTACCGGGAGGAAGATGCATTATTAAACTGGCCGCTGCTCAATGTAGCTGACTGTGTAACCCTGGCGGATTATCCTCTAAGAAGTGATACAATCTGCATCATAGAACAGTCAGTCCGGTGGGAAGAAATGGGAAAGAAGCCATCTCCCAAATAAATGCCTTCTAAGATTGGCCAAGGGTTCTCCTGATGGGATGTTGACTCCCCTGTCCCCTCGCCCTTGCACAGGCTGGTGTGGGTGCCAAGCTGGGGCCCTGCTTTGACCTGTGTCAATCAGGAAGCCTAGAGCAGGAGGGAAGTGGAGGCAAACCCAGAGCAAGACATGGTGCGGCCGCGCCAGCTTGAAGGGGTGTAGAGTCTACGCAGAAATGGTCGCTGCACAGGTGGTTGGGCAAGGTGGTGACAGACCAGGCCGAGAAGACCTGAAGCGGCGCAGACGAGGAATCTGACGTGTCATCTGAATAACTGTCATTCTGAAGAATGCAATAGCCAGAAATGTCAGCAAGACCCTGTGTCTTTAAGAAAACAACCGAACCACGATATGTACTCAAGGATGTTTACAGCAGCACTGTTTGGAATAAGAAAAACAAAACCAAGAACAATGGGAAAAATCATTCGGACAATGGGGACTGGTTAATAAGTGATGGTATTTGATACAATAAAGAATCTAGGCCTTCATCAGAAAGAAGAATTGTGGGTGGTAGGGAGGAACAGCAAGGAGGGGGTCACAAAGAGACACCAAGAAAGTTTGGGGGATGACAGACATGTTCTCTATTGATATTGGTGAGAGTTTCATGGGTTTATACATAGGTAAAAACTTATCAAAATGTACACTTTAAATGTGTGAAGTTTGTTGTATGTCAATCATACCTCAATAAAGCTGTTAAAATAATAAAAACAACTGGTCAGGCGCAGTGGCTCACACCAGTAATCCCAGCACTTTGAGAGGCTGAGGTAGGAGGATCACTAGAGGCTAGGAGTTCAAGACCAGATAGAACAACATAGTGAGACCTCATCTCTACAAAAAAATGTAAAAAATTAGTCAGACATGGTGGCGCATGCCTGTAGTCTCAGCTACTTGGGAGGCTGAGGCAGGTGCATCCCTTTAGCCTGGGAGTTTGAGCTTCAGTGAGCTATGATCACCCACTGTGCTGTAGCATGGGTGACAGAGTGAGACCTTATCTCTTAAAAAAAGAGAAATGTGGGGAAACGTGTAGGTATGTGTTGTCAGGAAATAAACAAGGCATATGACAGTTCTTACCCTCCCCAAGTGAAGAGTCCAAGGGGAAGAGCAAGACTTAATGCCAACATTGAGTGGAGAGATTGGCCGATATTGGAAGGATAACAGGATCAAGTTTGAATTATGAAGAATTAAAAAGTGAGGGTGAAGGCCGAGCTCAGTGGCTCATGCCTGCAATCCTAGCACCCTGGGAGGCTAAGGCGGGTGGATCATTCAAGGTCAGGAGTTCGAAGCCAGCCTGAGCAAGAGCGAGACCCCATCTTTACTAAAAATAGAAATAAATTAATTGGCCAACTAAAAACATATAGAAAAAATTAGCCGGGCATGGTGGCACATGCCTGTAGTCCCAGCTACTCGGGAGGCTGAGGCAGTAGGATCACTGAGCCCAGGAGATTGAGGTTGCTGTGAGCCAGGCTAACACCATGGCACTCACTCTAGCCTGGGCAACAAAGTGAGACTCTGTCTCAAAAAAAAATAATAATAAAGTGAGTGTGAGATGGGAACATAGACACTGAAAGATATGTGGAACAGAAAGGCGAGGAGTCAGTGTGGAGTCAGCCTCCTGGGAACCGATGCAGAAATTGAGAGGAGACCGTGTGGCCAGGAGAGGTGGCAGCTTCATCCCAGGCTCCCATGCCCACGTTCCCTTGAACCCTGCTTCCTGCAAGCCCACCTGCCCCGTCGGTACGCTTCATGCATCCTCTGCCCTTGTTTCAAAGAGTTAGAGACAGTCTGTTCCTTACAAGAAGCTAAATTAAATGCCAAGCTCATTGAGATAGTATAGTAGGTTGAACACTGGTCCCCCTAAAATTCATGTCCACCCAGAACCTGAGAATGTGTCAGATTGGATGAGGATGGGCCCTAAATTCAATGACCCATGTCCCTAAGAGAAGAGGTGAGGATGCGCCGAGACAGGACACGGGGAGAAGGCCAGGTGCAGACGGAGGCAGAGGTTGGAGTGATGCTGCCACAAGCCAAGGAGTGCCAGAGCCACCAAAGCTGGAAGAGGCGAGGAGGACCCTCCCCTGGAGCCTTCCAAGGGAGCCCCCGGCCCTGCCCACACCTCGATTTTGGACTTCTGGCCTCCAGAACCATGGGAGGATAAACTCCTGTTGTTTAAAGCCACCAAGTTTGTGGTCATTTGCTCCCGCAGCCCTAGGAAACAGATTCAGTCTGATTATGCTGAAACCGGACTGCAGCCCTCTTCCAGGAGAGGCCTCTGGCCACAAGAGCACACTTTATTGGGGTTTGAACCCCTGGTCAAAAGGCTCTGAATGTAAATGAGGGGTGGCATGGCAGGTTTTCCAGTTCAAAAGAAACACTCCTCCTGATGACCCAGAAACTCTGGTTAAAAAAAAAAAAAAATTCAAGAATCATCAATAACTTGGTAAATTGTTCAGAGAATTCTAGATCTTAGAGTGTCCTTCATGGGGTCTGTCTAAAGTAGGTGGCCCCAGCCACTCTATGCCAAGCCTGGTCTGCTGCTTCTGAGGACCCCACCTCATCTGAAGTTCCGCCACCCCCTCTCCGAACCTGGGGGCTGCAGGAGGGAGCAACAGAGATCCCCAGTGATGTGTAGAATGTGCCAACATGGACTCCTTGTCCAGGCTCGGGGGAGTAAACAGCTCACTCCTCCCCGGTGGAGTTCTGCCTCTTTTCTCTCCAGCCTCCCACAACATCTGCCTCCCCTAGTAAACTGCTCACTCGTCAAACAAATCCAGGGCAGAAGAGAGTGCGTCCCTGTCACTTCTCAGCCCACATCTTTTTTTTTTTTTTTTTTTTTTGAGGCAGAGTCTCTCTTTGTTTCCCAGGCTAGAGTGAGTGCCATGGCGTCAGCCTAGCTCACAGCAACCTCAAACTCCTGGGCTCAAGCGATCCTCCTGCCTCAGCGTCCCGAGTAGCTGGGACTACAGGCATGTGCCACCATGCCTGGCTAATTTTTTCTATATATATTAGTTGGCCAATTAATTTCTTTCTATTTTTAGCAGAGACGGGGTCTCGCTGTTGCTCAGGCTGGTTTCGAACTTCTGAGCTCAAACGATCCACCTGCCTCGCAGAGTGCTAGGATTATAGGCGTGAGCCACCGCACCGGGCCTCTGCCCACATCTTGTAGCGCTTTAAGAAAGGGAGATGAGGTGCAGACACAAAATCTTCTTGTATTGAAAGATGGAAAAATATGTCTTGTTTGCTTTTGAGCCTCCATTGGTAGTGGAACACCAAACAATCAGCTCAATAAATCATATTAGTCAAGGGAAGAGAAAGTCTCAGCGTCCTGGTTCCCCGGACAGGTTCTCTCCTGGACAGATTGATACACAATGACCTCATCTTGCTTCAGTTTGCCTGTGTAGGGCTTCAAATGTTTTCTTGCTCAAAGGGACTGGAAATACTGTTAAATTTTGAAAATGGCAGAGTGGCTGAGTGCTTTCAGGTGCATCTGAAAGAAGGAAATGGAGGCAGCTCCCCGCAGTTCTCTTCATTTAAATTCACTTTGAGTAGTAGAGCTGGATGATTTTGTTCCAAACCCCAGGATTCCAAGGAAATAGCTTTGACAGTCAGTTCATTGTTTACAGGTGAAACAGGTAATTCATAAACATACACATTTCAGCATGATACCTTTTCAAAATAGATAGCATGAAGTGCAACTCTACCAAGTGGTGGTATAACTGCTATAACCAATAAAGAGTTTTAATTCAGATTGGAAATGCTTTTGGCAGGAGCACTTGACGGTAATACCGGCCAGTGTTTTCCTCAACATAAAACCCTTGCCATAAACATTCACAAATAGCAGGGGAATTTAAAAACCAGGAAGGAAATGAGTGATAGTTATCTCATGGGAAGGAACATAACTTCCTTACAAAGACACAAATGTTCTATACTCACTTGTATCCCTTCCAACTTGTGCCTGGCAATTGAGTTTACTTAGAATGACGTCAAGTCGTGAATAATTTGCCTGAATGTATCATCAAATGTTCAATAGCAATTGGAGTTTAGGGAACTTCTCTCAACAATACAATGTATCTCAAAAACCAGAGAAGTACATAAATGATTAAACATTTAAGTTCGAGATCTGAAAAAGATGATCCAGGCCAAAAGTGAAGTTAAGTTCAAAATAAGAAAAGGGCTTTCTTCTCTCTTGGAGACATATATAATGCAGAGCGAGTGTCTTTGACTGAGAAGAGGCCAAAAAGTTGTCTATCAACAAAGACTTTGAGCTAGGTGCAAGTCTGTAGTCCCAAGTACTTGGGAGGCTGGCATGAGAGGATCCGTTGAGCCCAGGAGTTCGAGTCCAGTCCAGGCAATATAGCAAGAAAAAAAGAAAGACCTTACCAGATTACATTAGTTACCTTGGTGAATTTTCTGCAGGCCAAGTCTGACTTCTGGCCTTATAGGCACAGAAACCCAGTGTTTCCAGCTCATTAAGAGCAGATCCATCCATCAGAAAGGGATATACATTATCCATTGCAACACTGGTGTACAAAACCAGAATGACCATTTACCCACCACTAATGAGAAACTTAACTAACATCTAGGAAATCACCTGATCAAACCAATCTCTCCTGGTAGGCAGACATATTATGTCATAAAAAGTATCAAAAACTTGGAATAGGTAAAAGATAAGTTTTCTTTCAGTATAGTGCTGGGCTTGATTTTCTATTGTCTGACTTATTTTATTTTATTTTATTTTATTTTATTTTATTTTTTTGAGACAGAGTCTCACTTTGTTGCTCAGGCTAGAGTGAGTGCCGTGGCGTCAGCCTAGCTCACAGCAACCTCAATCTCCTGGGCTCAAGCAATCCTGCTGCCTCAGTCTCCCAAGTAGCTGGGACTACAGGCATGTGCCACCATGCCCGGCTCATTTTTTCTATATATATTAGTTGGCCAATTAGTTTCTTTCTATTTTTAGTAGAGACGGGGTCTCCCTCTTGCTCAGGCTGGTTTTGAACTCCTGACCTCGAGCAATCCACCCACCTCGGCCTCCCAGAGTGCTAGGATTACAGGCGTGAGCCACCGCACCCAGCCCATAGCTTCTCTTTGAACTGGTTTTAACATCTTACTTGTTTCTTTATTAATTAATAGGTTGAATAAAAATTTTGATATATATTCATTTTATATTTGCATGAGAGTCACGATTTTACCTTTTAAAAAAATTATGGTGAAATTCGTGTAACATAAAATTATCCATTTAAGCCAAACAATTCAATGGAATTTTAGCACATTCACAATGTTGTACAACCACCACTTCTATAGAGTTCCAAAATATTTTTATTATGTCAAAATAAATGCCTTTATTATTATGCAGTTACTTTCATTTCCTCCTCACCCCAGCCCCAGGCAACTGCCAATCTACTTTCTGACTCTATTACTTTATCTATTCTGGATATTTCATAGGGATAGAATCATACTGTATGTGTCCTTTTGTGTCTGACTTCTTTCACTTAGCATAATTTTGGAGGGGGGGGGTTGTTTTTGTTTTTGTTTTATAGAGACTGGGTCTCCCTCTGTTACCCAGGCTGAAACTCCTGGGCTCAAGTGATCCTCCCACCTCAGCCTCCTGAGTAGCTGGGATTACAGGTGTGAGCCACCATACCTGGCCATAGCGTACTGTTTTAAGTTTCATCCTCACTGTAATGTGTATAGGTGTTGCTGAGTAATATTCTATGGCATGAATATGCCACAATTTATTTATTCATTCATCCTTTGATGGACATTTGGGTTGCTTCCACCTCTTGGCTATTTTGAATAGTGCTGCTGTGAATATTCATATACAAGTATTTGAGTATAGTTTTCAATTCTCTTAGGTACATACCCAGGAGTGGAATTGTTGGGTCATAGGGTAATTCTGTGTATAACTTTTTGAGGATCCATCAACCTGTTTTTCCCCATGGCTGAATCATTTTACATTCAAGTTTACCTTTTTGAAATTACTTGTTATCATTAACTGAAGGGTATGTTAGATCATCAAAATTGGCTTGTTGAGCATAGAATTAGATAAAGGTGAACTCATATAGAATTTTAGGCTATTTTTAAATGCTGCCTCAGTTTCATGATAGAGATTTCCAACAAGGTTTCCCATAAGGGGATCATGGGTTGGGGCTATAATCCCTATATCCATTTCCAGGGTTAGGAAGGCCTTGCCAAAAGGTCCATCCAAGGGAATTCGGTCAGCTAAGGGTCTCTCTCCCACTAACAGCATCAGTGTGTGCTCCTGTAACTCTCATTTTTCTAGCTTGCATGGCTAACTCCTTGGTTGTCACATTCGTTCCTTAGTTGTACATCTTAAAGCCAGTCAAGTTAAAGTTAGCTGGTTATTCCCCAAAGGCCATACATTCTGTAACTATGTTCCGGGGACTACTCTGGATGTTGGGAATCTGGTTGTCAACTGGTTGTAAAAGTTGCCATCTAGAAGCTTACCTTCTTGTAGTTGGATTCTTGCCAGCCCTGGAGCTGCCTGTTTGCTCTGCTACAGAATATGCTGCGGCCATCATCTAAGTTTTAGGGGAAGAATTGATTTCCCAACTCTTACTGTAATCCCTAAGTACTGACAGCAGAAGAAAATCACCTTATCCTTCTATTTCAAGATTTGCATTCTAAAAGGTGAAGGAGATGTGGCCTATATAGTGGTTCCATTAAGTGGGAACACTTCGAATAAAATCTTTGCACTGCCTTCTACATACAATGGAAATCAATGGCGAGGCAGCAGGAAGCCAGCTGTTTAGTATTCTGCAGTGAGGGGCCGCATTGTGTGTTCAGCAGTAGCAGACACGACGTGCATTTTAAGAAACATCTTATTTCTTCCCAGCATTATCTTTTGCTCTTTCTTGAAGGTGAGTTAGCTCTTTTAAAGTTACCTAATTCTTCAAATGTTAAATGAATATAATGCTAAAACCTTGATTTCTTTAATCATTTTAGTTTCTGCACTTACCAATGACATTTAAGCAGTTAAAAAAAAAAAAAAAGCAGAAAGCATTATGAAACCAGAAAGTTTTCTTTCACAGTTCAAGGAAAATGTCCAAAGTTCAAGTTAAGGTACAAAATTGAACAGGGTACTGAATTTAGAAATATTAGATTTCCCAAAGACAAAGATGATTTTTACTGCGGAGTTGGCCCTTATTACGTATTAAATAATGATAAGGTTGTGTATATGGCAATACAAAAAAGTGAAGAAAAGGTACTTCTGTGACAACTTCCTTCTTCCTCATGGATAAAGCTGCCCCCATCAAGAACATTATTTGTATGCCTTAAATAAAGCTTCTACAACTTGGCCCAGATGTGTTTTTGTGGCTATTCAAATAATGTGTGTTTATTTAGCTATTTTTATTATTCATACTGAAAATCCTCTTTTTATTTGTCCCCAGTAATGCCAAAATGTGCTTTGGATCTTTTGGTTCTAAAACCATAAAAATTCCTTAATGAGTTTCAGACACAAGACCACCCATTGAGAAGACAATGGGTGTCTTTGATGGTAATTGTTCTACTATGCCCAAGATACACACCCAACCTGGCTGATCACAAGTAATTCCTACCCCATTGTTTCTAGTCCTCCTTGACAGCAGGTACAGGAGAACAGGAGTTCTTGTGGAATTGTCTTTACAGGTTAATGGGATACGATTTTAAAATGGGATACGATTTTTAACAGCTTTGCCAGGAATTGGCACCTCCCTCATCTACCACATCGGCTTCTTTGGTTTAAAAAGCCCATACGCAAACAGAAGCTCTCTGTTTTATCTTTGCAATTTCCTCTGACTCTATAATTATTTCAAAAAAAAAAAAAGAAGAAGAAGAAGCCAATAGGCAGATCTGCCCCAAATAATTGAAAACAGAACTTCAAACAGATACTTATGCACCCATGTTTAACAAGGGCAAACCTTGAAAACATTATAGTAAATGAACTAAGCCAGACACAGAAGGTCACATATTGTCTGATTCCACTTATATAAAATATCTAGAATAGGCAAATTCATAGAGACAGAAAGTAGAAATGAGGTTACCAGGGGATTGGTGGGGAGGGGAAAATGGGGATTTATTGCTTAATGGTTACAGAGTTTCTGTTTGGGGTGCTGGTAAAGTTTTGAAAATATATCCCAGGTGAAATAAAATTAAGACTCTCTTATGTAGGATCATGTCCAGTCAATAACCTGCCTTTCCCTGTTGGTGGATCTCTAACTATTGAGGTTTTGTTTTGTTTTGTCAGTGTGGTAAAATAAAACATAAAACTTGCCATTTTAGCTACTTATAAGTGCATAGTTTGGTAACATTAAGCACATTCACATTGCTGTGCAACCATCACCACCGTCCGATTCCAGAACTTTTTCTTCTTCCTTGAATGAAACTCTGTCCCCATAAACACTAACTGCCCGTTCCCTCCCATCTCCCCATGCCAGCCCCTGGCAACCACCATTCCACTTTTTCTTTTTTTGAGACACAGTCTCACTTTGTTGCCCAGGCTAGAGTGAGTGCCGTGGCGTCAGCCTAGCTCACAGCAACCTCAAACTCCTGGGCTCAAGCAATCTTCCTGCCTCAGCCTCCTAAGTAGCTGGGACTACAGGCATGTGCCACCATGCCCGGCTAATTTTTTCTATATATATTAGTTGGCCAATTAATTTGTTTCTATTTATAGTAGAGACAGAGTCTCGCTCTTGCTCAGGTTGGTTTCAAACTCCTGAGCTCAAACGATCCATCTGACTCGGCCTCCCAGAGAGCTAGGATTACAGGCATGAGCCACCGCACCCGGCCTCCACGTTCTGTCTCTATGAATTTAACTGCTGTAGGTACTTCATGTAAGTGGAATCATACAATATTTGCCTTTTTTTGACTGGTTTATTTCACTTAGCAATAATGTCTTCACATTTCATCCATATGACAGCATGTGTCAGAATTGTTTTCCTTTTTTTTTTTTTTAATTGAGACAGATTCTCACTTTGTTCCTAACTTGGAGCTTAATATTTAGTATATAGAAGTAACTGAATAACATTTCTTTGAGAATTGCAAAAGTTTCATTATCTTCCTACTTATTTTCTCTTTATTTTATTTTATTTTATTTTTTTGAGACAGAGTCTCACTTTGTTGCCCAGGCTAGAGTGAGTGCCATGGCATCAGCCTAGCTCACAGCAACCTCAAACTCCTGGGCTCAAGCAATCCTCCTGCCTCAGCCTCCCGAGTAGCTGGGACTGCAGGCATGCGCCACCATGCCCGGCTAATTTTTTTGTATATATGTTAGTTGGCCAATTAATTTCTTTCTATTTATAGTAGAGACGGGGTCTCGCTCTTGCTCGGGCTGGTTTTGAACTCCTGACCTCGAACAGTCATCCCGCCTCAGCCTCAAGCAGAAGGATTGCTTGAGCCCAGGAGTTTGAGGTTGCTGTGAGCTAGGTTGACGCCACGGCACTCACTCTAGCCTGGGCAACAAAGTCTTTTTTTGGCTAATTTTTAAAAATTCTTGTAGAGATGGGAATCTCATTATGTTGCCCAGGCTGGTCCCAAACTCCTGGCCTCAAGGAATCCTCTCAACTTGGTCTTCCAAAGTACTGGGATTACAGGTGTGAGCCACCACACTCTGTTGCCTGGGCTAGAGTGCCATGGCATCGGCCTAGTTTACTGGGCTCAAGCAATCCTTCTGCCTCAGCCTCCCGAGTAGCTGGGACTACAGGCATGTGCCACCATGCCTGGCTAATTTTTTCTACATATATTTTTAGTTGGCCAATTAATTTCTTTCTATTTATAGTAGAGACGGGGTCTCGCTCTTGCTCAGGCTGGTTTTGAACTCCTGACCTCGAGCGATCCGCCCGCCTCGGCCTCCCAGAGTGCTGGGATTACAGGCGTGAGCCACTGCGCCCGGCCTGTAACATTATTGTTAAGTGTACAGTTTCATGAGTTTTGACAAATGTAAAGAGTCATAAAATCAATTTTTTTAAAAATCTGTGTTTGCCATTAGGGTAAAGTTGCAGAGTCTTTTCCTGGGGCAGCCGTCAGCATCACTGTGCTTCCCTTTTAGTGGGGAAGTTGTGAGAAACAGCATTTTGATCTTTACCTTGTAGGGAATGTCCCAGCGTGCTTTAGACCAGCCCGCTAAAAACTTCACTGATCAGACAGGCCCTGGATCTTCATAGAGTTTATCTCTGGCTCTTTGGAGCACATGTCATACCCAGTCCTTCCATATACTCGCCACTTGCTCATTTTGTCTCATTAATGTGCTGCCATCAATATTGTGGCCTAGTGGAATGTTCTGTAGGATGTCCAGAAGTTCTGGCTACCTTCAGGCTATATCCTGAAGCAGGGGGAAGAGTTAATATAACCCTGGAGCAAGACTGTACTTGCAAAACATTATACATCCCAAGTGAATGTGAACTGATTCTGATGAGGAGAGAAGAGAATGCATTTGCTAGGTCAATAGCACATGCCATGTACCTGAGACCATGTTAGGCTCCTTTAGCAGAGACACTACAGTTGGTATCACAGCTGCAATTGGAGCTACCACCTGCTGTGTGTTGGGTAGTCCACTGTCACTCTCCAGCATCTGTCTGGATTTTGTAAGGGCTTGACTGGAAAATTGAAAGGATATAGGTTGGGGACCACCCCCACCCCCACATCCATTATGTCCTTGAGGGTGCCGCCATCTCTGCTCTTCCTTCTAGGATGTAATGTTGTGTTTGATTTTCTATTTTGGTCATTAAGGAGTAGGAAGAGGGTAAGAGGCTTCTATTTAGCCTCCCCCACTCTGACAGCTGTGTCACAGGGCAATGGACTAACGTGGGGTTTGTCTCCTCCAAGTAGGGCCATCTAAATGATAGATTTGGGGGTTGGGAAATGACCATGCAATCACTGACACTGTGAGCTGTTCATGACCCTAGACTTCATTTATTTCCTGGCCTTCATATACTAACCTCCTCTAATAGGGAGGAAGGCATGATGATGACGATTCGGGTCCCAGGGTATCAACGTCAACTCAGACACTGTGTCCAACAGTCCTTGGAATGCTGGGGTATAATCCTTTGCCTGATGTGTGTTCTCCCCAGTAAATAGCCATTGTCCCTTTGGGGGAAGGAAAGCCTCCCGAGTAGCTGGGACTACAGGCATGTGCCACCATGCCTGGCTAATTTTTTCTATATATGTTAGTTGGCCAATTAATTTCTTTCTTTCTATTTATAGTAGAGACAGGATCTCGCTCTTGCTCAGGCTGGTTTCAAACTCCTGACCTCGAGCAATCCGTCCACCTCGGCCTCCCAGAGTGCTAGGATTACAAGCATGAGCCATGGCGCCCGGCCAAACTTCTTTTTATAAATTACCCAGTCTGTGGTACTCTGTCATAGCAAGATAAAACAGGCTAAGGTAACCCCTGATCCAGCTCCCTCAGGATCCCATCCCATATGTATTTTCCTGGTTCTTGCTGGCTAGGTCACTAAGAGTCTAGGCTCTTCCCTAAGTGGATTTTCCCGGTCAGTTATTTGGTAACTTAAGCCTAGTTATTGGTCTGGTGTTGGGAGGGGAGGTGGAGGTAGATACCCAGAGGATGCGCATGTTGACTTATGAGGCAGAAACCTCTGCAGCATCCTCTTCAAACAAGGGGAAGGGTATCTTTTAACAAGAAGTGGGCTACTTCTATAAGGTCATACGGTTGAGAGGAATCTAGGACTTCAAAATTCCTTTTTTTTTTGGACTTCAAGATTCTTGAGTACATGGACCCAGGAGTCTCCATCCCTTATCTGAGGGTGCCTCCTTTTTCCCAATCCAATCAGGGACCTGGCATTAGCCTTGCAGCCCAGTTGAGGTTAGCTGTTCAACCTCCTCTGGAGCTTTGTTACTCTGACAATTCCTGGGCCTGATTCTTGAAACTATTTATACAATGCAGAAGTCTCTTTATAAGCTCCCAAGGGAGCCCTCTGGTTTTCACACTTAACCCCCAATTGGTGACTAATCACTCTGAGCCTTTGTCTTTCTTCCAATAATTGACTGCCCCAAGAAATAACCATTCAATGCCATCATCCTTTGACTCTTTCCTCAGTATTTCTTAAAGGCCTGTGCATTCTAGCTCACACCCAGTTAGTTTTAACAACTATGTCCCTACCGCATGCCAGGGGCTGTACATGCTCCACTTACTACCAGTGAAAAGGCTCTTGCTGCCAGCTGGCCTGCGGTGATCTGGCTACAAAACACTATTGTTGAGTCAGCTTTCTCAGATGGCACCAACCACCCTAGGTCCTGTTCCCCCAGAAGCATACCCCGAGATGGATATTTGCACAAAGGGAACTTTGGGGGGCTTGTTTGGGTGATCAACACCTGTAAGCAAGTGAAGGAAGGATTGGGAAGAGGGAGAAATTGAAGCATAATGTGGATGAACAAAGGCCTCAATCTTACAGGGAATTCTCCAGAGCTGCAATGACACTTTAGAGTTGTCCCACATTGCAGCAAAAGGAGCAGGACTTCATATTCTTTCATCAGTTAGTCATTGGAGGGAAGCCACTCTCTTCAGCTGAAGGCCATCATGGGGGTTGGGAGGGGCAGGGGGACAAACTCGGCTGGGGGTCATTAATGCTGCCAGGAATGAGCATTTCAGTCTCAAAGGAGACTCTCTGGGTGGTGGCCCACAGTGTCCTCTAAATAAAACCAAAGAAATAAGGGAAAGTGGGAGTATTTATTTCTCATGAAGTTAGAAGTGCCTGAGTGGTGGAGAGGGGAAGAAGTGCAAAGGGAAACTGAGTCCCCTGTCTATTTCTTACAAATAGAGCATTTCAGACTGTTGTTGAAACTGTTCTTACTGTTGGAAAACTTGAAGAAACAAATGAGGCCGGGCGCGGTGGCTCACGCCTGTAATCCTAGCTCTCTGGGAGGCCGAGGCGGGCGGATTGCTCGAGGTCAGGAGTTCGAAACCAGCCTGAGCAAGAGCGAGACCCCGTCTCTACTATAAATAGAAAGAAATTAATTGGCCAACTAATATATATAGAAAAAATTAGCCGGGCATGGTGGCGCATGCCTGTAGTCCCAGCTACTTGGGAGGCTGAGGCAGAAGGATTGCTTGAGCCAGGAGTTTGAGGTTGCTGTGAGCTAGGCTGACGCCACGGCACTCACTCTAGCCTGGGCAACAAAGTGAGACTCTGTCTCAAAAAAAAAAAAAAAAAAAAACAAATGAAATCTGGGAAGCTATGACTTGGTAAATGTTTTAGAAATTTTAAATGTTTACTTTTTAGGGTGGATATAGTCTGAGAAACAAAGAAACTCTTAAGAGTAAAATAAAGTTGGAAGTGAAGATCAAAACAAATTTCTGGTGGGGTATGGTAACCAAAGGTTAAAAAAGAATAAAGGGTTAAGAAACAAGTTGGGCGCAGTGGCTCATGCCTGTAATCCTAGCACTCTGGGAGGCCAAGGTGGGCGGATCCTTTGAGCTCAGGAGTTCAGAGACCAGCAGCCCAGCATGGTGGCGCATGCCTGTAGTCCCAGCTACTCGGGAGGCTGAGGCAGGAGGATCCCTTGAGCCCAGGAGATTGAGGTTGCTGTGAGCTAGGCTGATGCCACGGCACTCACTCTAGCCTGGGCAACAGAGTGAGACTCTGTCTCAATAAATTAAAATAAAATAAAATAAAATAAAATAAAATAAAGAGAAAATAAGTAGGAAGATAATGAAACTTTTGCAATTCTCAAAGAAATGTTATTCAGTTACTTCTATATACTAAATATTAAGCTCCAAGTTAGGAACATTGTTTTATATCTACTCAAAAAGCAGGCTTGGCGAGGTGGCTCACGTCTGTAATCCTAGCACTCTGGGAGGCCAAGGTGGGCTGCTCGCTCAAGGTCAGGAGTTCGAAACCAGCCTGAGCAAGAGCGAGACCCTGTCTCTACTATAAATAGAAACAAATTAATTGGCCAACTAAAAATATACATTAAAAAAATAGCCGGGCATGGTGGCACATGCCTGTAGTCCCAGCTACTCGGGAGGCTGAGGCAGAAGGATCGTTTGAGCCCAGGAATTTGAGGTTGCTGTGAGCTAGGCTGACGCCACGGCACTCTAGTCCGGGCAACAGAGGGAGACTCTGTCTCAAAAAAATAAATAAATAAAAATAAAAGCAAAAACATGTCTCTTACATTTCGGGAGGCAGTATAAAAGCAGATTTTCAGTAAGTCACAAAATTCCAAAACAATGGGCACTGGGGAAACGTCACGTTGTAGCTTTACCGTCACATCTACCTTTACTTCTTTTACCATGTCCAGTTTTTCTCATAAAAATCTTTTAAAAAATCAACATAGTTTAGTTCTTTTCTAGTGCTTATTACAAATGTTGTCAAGAGGAGGGGTTCTCAAAGTGTGGTCATTGGACCAGCAGCTCCAGAATCCCCTAAGAACTTGTTAGAAATGAAAACTCCTGGGCCCCACTGCAGACCTCCTGTGTCAGAAACCGTGGAGGGGAAGCCCTGTAGGTATTCTAATGTGCAGTGAATTGGAGAACAGCTGAGGAGCCCTGTAAGGTTTGGCCTAAGTCACCAACCCCAAATGAGAGTTTGCTGGAGAGAAGGAAGTCAGTCAGCTAGCTTTGGAAACAAACATGCAAAATGTTTTCTTACTGCTTAAAAATAGGTTTAGATTTTTCCCATTTGAAAACTATGTCCACACAAAAACCTGCACGCAGACATTTACAGCAGCTTTATTTGTAATTGCCAAAATTTGTAAGCAAGCAAGATGGCCTTTATAGGTGAATGGATAAACTGGTACATCCAAGCAATGGAATTTGTTCAGCACTGAAAAAAAATAAGCCATAAAGCCATGAAAAGACAGGGAGGAAACTTAAATGTATGTTACTAAGTGAAAGAAGCCAATCTGAAAAGGCTACATACTGTATGGACCCAAGTATAGGAAATTCTGGAAAAGGCAAAAAAAACTACAGAGACAGTAAAAAGATCAGTGGTTGTCAGGGGTTTGTGGGAAAGCAGGTATAAACAGCTAAAACATAGAGGATTTTGGAGGTAGTGAAAATATTAATACTGTCATGGTAAGTAATGGTGATCATTATACATTTGTCCAAATTCATAGAATGTATAAGAATGAACGCTAATGTAAATTATGGACTTTGGCTGATAATGAAGTGTGAATGTAGGTTCATGAACTGTTAGCAAATGTCCCACTCTGGTGGGCAGTGCCAATAATAGGGGAGACTGTGCATGCATGGAGAGAAGGGGTATATGGGAAATCTCAGTACCTTCCACTCAATTTGCTGTGAACCTAAAACTGTTCTAGGGAAAAAAAAAAGTCTTAAAGACAAAACAAAACATAAATACAGGTTGAGAGAGAGAATTTCGGGTAGAAAAAATGAGAATTATGTATGTTTCTTTTTGTTTTAAACACTAAGAGAATTGAGAAGTGACCTTTTAACATATGAGTTTATTTTCCAGGTTTTGGTAAATGCCCAATTAGTGTTTTTATTGCTACTACATCCAGGGGCTGAAAACAATTTGAAATATGTACTTTTATCATACATTTAATACTTAGAAAGAATGGAACTCTATTTAAAGAGTTTTTCAGGCCGGGTGTGGTGGCTCACGCCTGTAATCCTAGCACTCTGGGAGCACAAGGGCGGATTGCTCCAGGTCAGGAGTTAAAACCAGCCTGAGCAAGAGCAAGACCCCATCTCTACTATAAATAGAAAGAAATTAATTGGCCAACTAATATATACCGGGCATGGTGGCACATGCCTGTAGTCCCAGCTACTTGGGAGGCTGAGGCAGGATTGCTTGAGCCCAGGAGTTTGAGGTTGCTGTGAGCTAGGCTGATGCCATGGCACTCACTCTAGCCTGGGCAACAAAGCGAGACTCTGTCTCAAAAAAAAAAAAAAAAGTTTTTTAGATTCAATACGAATATGGAAATTGAGGATAATTATAAAAGCAGTTATTGAACTCTAAAATAAAAGCAAATTTTAAAAAATGGCTCATCATTTCTCCTGCTGGTTAATACACTAATGAAAATGATAATGAATCAAATGTTATCTTCTCCTTATTTAAAATGAAGGCTTCTATTATTTTCATGAATGTCAGCCTTAGGTCTGAAATGTAAAACAGGATTAATTTAGCTTCTGAATACCTCAAGCTAACGGATTTGTTTTTTTTTTTGGTAACACTAAGAAAATAAATTGGTAAATAACTTCTAAGTTTGCTTGATTAATGTTCAACAGGAAAAAACAAGAAATGGATGAACAACTAATCAACCCAAGTGAGATCAAGGACAGTTATCGACAGCACTAAATCATAATACACAAAGAGTCTAGCTTGAAGCTGAGTGTGTTAAAGACCAGAGATCTCTACAGCAACATATTTGGCCAAACAGTCCAGGTTTGGCAAGCTCAATGATAATGAGTCCTTAGAAAGAGGAAATTAATGAGAAGCTAGATTCAAATTAGCTCCAACTTTATTTACAAATTAACAATGCAAAATTTTATTTTCTATCCTTTTCATTCAAAATAAAATTAAAACCATATCCTTATTGGTAGTGTGGACTTCTAATGTTAATGAACTTGCCATATTTTTATTTTTTTAAAGATAAGTGACAGCAGATGGATGTTGATATTATTAATGTGACCAAAGCCTTAAATTTCCAAAGAATATAATTAGATTAATATTGTATGTCATAATTCACCATGACTCAGCATAATTATTACAGAGGTCCCATAATTGTCCCCAGTCCTGGGATTATGAAATCAGTTTAGTGACAATGTTGAATTAAATGGAAAATTAATTATGAAATGCCATTTCTAAAATGCTTAGGTTTTTTCTCTTCATTTTGAGTTTTTTAAAAAGTAACCTCAAGGCAGGGTGCAGTCGCTCATGCCTAGCACTCTGGGAGGCCGAGGCAAGAGGATCACTTGAGGTCAGGAGTTTGAGACCAGCCTGAGCAAGAGCAAAACCTGTCTCTACAAAAAATAGAAAAATTAGCCAAGCATGGTGGCACACACTTGTAGTCCCAGCTACCCAGGAGGCTGAGGAAAGAGGATCACTTGAGTTCAGGAGTTTAAAGTTGCGGTGAGCTATGATGCCGCCATTGGACTCTAGCCTCTGTGACAGAGCAAGACTGTTTCAAAAACAGTAGACTTCACATTTTCTTCATTAAAATAACCTTCTGACATTAATTTTTCTGTTTCTTGGAAAAAAAGCTTCCAAATTTGCTCATATCAATTGATTTCCGATGCTTCTTTTGATAGTAAAACTACTTTCGTTTTTTTTTTTTTTTTTTTTTTGAGACAGAGTCTCACTTTATTGCCCAGGCTAGAGTGAGTGCCGTGGCGTCAGTCTAGCTCACAGCAACCTCAAACTCCTGGCTCAAGCAATCCTCCTGCCTCAGCCTCCCAAGTAGCTGGGACTACAGGCATTCGCCACCATGCCCGGCTCATTTTTTGCATATATATATTAGTTGGCCAATTAATTTCTTTCTATTTATAGTAGAGACGGGGTCTCGCTCTTGCTCAGGCTGGTTTCGAACTCCTGACCTCGAGCAATCCACCCGCCTCGGCCTCACTACTTTCGTTTTAACTCTGTGAAAATACTTTAATGCTATACTATTTACCATGATGGTGGCCTGAAGGCTTCCTTTTTGTCTTTTTTTTTTTTTTTGAGACAGAGTCTCACTGTGTTGCCAGGGCTAGAGTGCCATGGAGTCAGCCTAGCTCACAGCAACCTCAAACTCCTGGGCTCAAGCAATCCTCCTGCCTCAGCCTCCAGAACAGCTGGGACTACAGGCATGCGCCACCATGCCTGGCTAATTTTTTCTATATACTTTTAGTTGGCCAATTAATTTCCTTCTATATTTAGTAGAGACGGGGTCCTGTTCTTGCTCAGGCTGGTCTCAAACTCCTGAGCTCAAACAATCCACCCGCCTCGGCCTCCTTAGAGTGCTAGGATTACAGGTGTGAGCCACTGTGCCTGGCCCCTTTTTTGTCATTTTTTTAAGCATTTAAAAAATTAAGTTATCCAATGTTCATATAATGAAAATTTAGAAATCAAGGATGTAATTAGACCTTTAAGTTAAAGCCACAAATAAGCCTTATAAAAACAACTTTGTGTGTTAAATTTAAACCCATACAAAGAAGGGGGGGAAATAGTCCCCACTAAAAAAAAAGTTACTACCCTATAGAGAGGATTTAACACCCAATAGCCTGTGTCAACATGATGTCATTGCTTGATTTTCTTAAACAACTGGTCAAGTCAGAGGAGGGAAAACTAATCAAGCTGTTGTGACTGAAACCAGTTTGACGACAAAAAAAAAAAAAAAAAAAAAAATTAAGTCTACAGCCTACCAGATTGTTCCATACATGCTCAGTCTAAAGACGTTCTGCCACAATAGCAAAATACAAATTCTTCACAAATCACAACTGTATCCCAAATGACCTTGTATGTTCTATGCTTTTTTATTCTACCAAATGACTGATAGCTTTACAACAGAATTAATTTTATTTAAAAAACACCTGTCAAATCAGTACCCCACGAAATGTTTAGAAACAGAGGTAACTATAGAAAGTAAACGTGCATATACTGCTTTTATTATTAATATTATGTTTGTTAGTTGAATGAAAACAAACAGTAGCTAAAAAGGTTTCAAATGATAGAAAAACATATTGGGTAAATTATGACACATTTTTGTGTGTGTATTCAGACAATAAAAATGTATTATATTTCTGCACCAACTGCAAATGCAAAGTTAACAATGAACTCAGGGAACTGAAGGTTAAAAGAGGCCTCAAATATATTCACTATTTAAAAATTTTAGACAAAGGAGCTGAGATTAGAAAAAAAAAACCAACATATACACCATAACAGTCTTTTTTTTTTTTTTTTAATGACGTCCAATTTTAATTCTTTTCTAAAAGCATTAAGACCCTTATTGTAGATTATGTATCATTTCCTCTTTGGCTATGAGGTGTGTAGTTTTGTTAACCAGAGACATCAATGAGTTCAGTTTCTGAGACCAGTCATTTAATAAATTATTTGGATCCTTGGGTCTCTGGAAGTTGATAATTCCTGCCAATCTGTCCACTTTAGCAAAGATGGTCTTGTTAACTACTAGATTTGAGAGAAAAGCTTCAGACTCCTACAAGAGAGAAAGACACTGGATTAAGACGAATAATTACAGACAATAAACAAAACTTGAGGAAACCATTTTCTAAACTCTTTTTTTTTTTTTGAGACAGAGTCTCACTTTGTTGCCCAGGCTAGAGTGAGTGCCGTGGCATCAGCCTAGCTCACAGCAACCTCAATCTCCTGGGCTCAAGCGATCCTACTGCCTCAGCCTCCCGAGTAGCTGGGACTACAGACATGCGCCACCATGCCCGGCTAATTTTTTCTATATATATTAGTTGGCCAATTAATTTCTTTCTATTTTTGGTAGAGATGGGGTCTCGCTCAGGCTGGTTCTGAACTCCTGACCTTGAGCAATCCCCCCACCTCGGCCTCCCAGAGTGCTAGGATTACAGGTGTGCATTGTCTAAACTCTTTATCCAAGAATATGCAGGGCTAAAAATTTATGAACAGTTAGCAACTGCTGACTTTCTGTAATAATGTACTTATTTTACTGATAGTTTAGGGAATAAACAGATTCTGAATCGACTCATCAGGGCTGAGTGTGAATCTGTCTACCTACAAACTGAATACTGCCGGTCTTTGGGAATAAGAGCCCAGGCCAACTGGCAAGTTGGTCTATTCCTTTTCTACAATGTTTCCCCTTAAAAGGCAGTATGGGATAGCTAATTTGTTTCCAGAGATGCCTGGTTTGCACATATGCTCTGTTACTTGGCAACTATGTAGCCACAAGCAAGACATCTGACTTCCAAGGACTCTGGTACACTGGCTCACCAATGAGAAGAACTAAAGAATTAACCAAGGAGCAAATCCTCCAACTCTAACATTCTATGACTCTTCTTTATCAGTAGAACTGTCACAACTCCTTCCAATGACAGAAATCCCTTTTCAGGCCATTACTAAACACTTCAGATAATTCCTTTCTTTTTGTGTGCTGTACATTTTGTCAGTGTGAAACAGAGACCTGCATACAACACTGCTCTAACAAGTCCTGGGACTTTTTCAGGTGAATTGCACTTATTCGCTTATTTTCACTTCCTTACTTATTTTATTTATACAGTTCATTTTTGTGGAAAACCTAAACATATGATATGTGTACTTTGGACTTCAAATTAATCAAAATAAAATATATTTAAGTGACGATTTTAACTAGCATAAACAATACAAATGTAACTATTACATAAACTAGCTATTTAGGCTCAAGATAACTTGGGAAACTTTCTATTACCTAAACATAAAATTAAATAATAAAACAATGGATTTTCTCATTTAATTTTTACGAACCAATCGGTACTCAAAATGGCTACAAATAACTCAAACAATGACGCTTACTACTTACATCAACAGATAGATCCAGAAGTTGTGCCATCCTTTTCATTGTTATCCGAGTATAATACTTAGCCATTATTCTAATATTCTGGGGAAAGAAGAGAGGGCAGGGAGAATACATAACATTTGTCGGTAAGGCTAAAGTCCATTTATTTTCATATCTAAATAAGTTTATTTAAAATATCATGTGAGGACTTGCTCTTGCCAAAAGGAAAATAAAGAAAAAAATAAAATAAAATAAAATATCAGACACAGAGCCTTTCTTTTTCTATAGCCTACCACTGGAAGAAAACTAGTTCTAAACTTCAATAACAGACTAAATACTTAGATATTTTGATTTCTGTAATTATTTATGAATTATGAGTACTCTACACACCTCTTTAAATATATAGTCAACATATACTTGTGTTAACTAAATTAGTGGTTAAAATTATAACTGTACTAAAATATTTTTGCTAAATGCAAGAATCTAAAGTTAAGCTTTTCTAATTATGACACAAATATTTTAAAGGCTAAAATTCAAAAAAGGAGATCATCTCAAAACACTTATCACTTTACTAACATTCTAACTTAAGTTACTTAAAGGTAACTTCAAATTAAATTTCCTAAATTTCACTGGATGTGGTGCTGAAGTTAGAGACTCCTCTTTTTTGAAATGAGGTCTCACTATATCGCCCAGGCTGATCTTGAACTCCTGGGCTCAAGCAATCCTTTCAACTCATCCTACCAAGGAGCTGGAATTATTTTTTACTATTCTCAAGGTTAACACTGTTAAAAAAACAACAGCACTCACAAGGAAAAATGGGGAACAGTGGGGAGAAAAATGAACTCATCTTTGAAGAAGCTGCACCTCCTCCTGCCTCTATCAGGGCTGACAGCAACACCGACCTATCACAAAGCCTGAGAAGCATTCTACTCTTTTCCGTCATCTTTTAAATCTAATCAATGACTGCATTCCATTGATTTCCTTTCTTAAAACAACTCCATTCCATGCACGCTTCAATCCCTCGGCTACTGCCTTAATCCAAGTCCATACAGCCACTTACTTAACTAGTCTTCTCATCTCTAGTCATAATTATTACATATCTCTCCAAATCCATTCTCTACACTCACTCCCACAGGGGGTTTTATATTAATAAATACAAGCCTGGATATTATCCTTTTTAAAAGTTTTCACTACTGGGGCATATAAAATCTGTTATGACCCAGATCCTTTCTACAGCTCCAACTTTTCTTGGCATTCTTTTTTTTTTTTTGAGACAGTCTCACTTAGTTGTCCAGGCTAGAGTGCCGTGCGTCAGCCTAACTCACAGCAACCTCAAACTCCTGGGCTCAAGCGATCTTTCTGCCTCAGCCTCCCGAGTAGCTAGGACTACAAGCATGCAACATCATGCCCGGCTAATTTTTTCTATATATATTTTTATTTTTATTTTATTTTGAGACAGAATCTCACTTTGTTGCCGAGGCTAGAGTGAGTTCCGTGGTGTCAGCCTAGCTCACAGCAACCTCAAACTCCTGGGCTCAAGCAATCCTGCTGCCTCAGCCTCCTGGACTACAGGCATGCACCACCATATCCGGCTAATTTTTTCTATATATATTAGTTGGCCAATTAATTTATTTCTATTTATAGTAAAGACGGGGTCTCACTCTTGCTCAGATTGGTTTTGAACTCCTGACCTCGAGCAATCTGCCCGCCTCGGCCTCCCAGAATGCTAGGATTACAGGCGTGAGCCACCCCGCGCCCCGCTTTTCTTGGCATTCTTTAAGTTCCCTGATGGCTTGTGCTTCCATGCCCTTACTAAGATTTCCTTCCCTTTTCTTATGCCTCTTATAAATGTTTCACTTCACTCATCAATTCCTACATATCTACCCTGACCATTACCCAGGTAGAACCAACCAACTCTCTCTTTCTCCTTATGCCTCACTCTACTCTCTATACACTGTACCCAAATAACATTTCCAATACTTTTTTATTTATAAACACACCTTTGCTATGATATTTAAGCTTCTTGAAGGTAGGGATCATGTCTTATTTGCCCATGTGCCCCAGCACTCTGTACAGTGTCTAGCACACAGAAAACTCACAATAAATGTTTGTTACCTTAATGAATGAATGTTGGCATAATTCAGTTTATAGTGGCAATAATAAGATCAAAGTTCAGGCTTAAGACATATGACCCACTTCCAAGACTAGCAAGTAAATATCAGACAGAAATAACACCCCCACCCCATTCTTAGAAAATTTCTTTTGGTTTATATGCTATAAGATTTTGGATTCTTGAGAAGTCCTCTCAAAATAAGCATGTTCAAATATAATTATCTTTTCTGAGAAGCCAAAAATAGGACAATAAAGGCAAGATGGATGAGATAAATTCTGATATGCTTTGAGAAATTCAGAGTAAATATGTGAACACCAAATTTACATCATTATTACACTGAACATTAAAAAAATCCTAATGTGAAGAATTAAAGACATAACATCTAAAAGAAACATCTGATTATCAAACTTGAAAAATAAAATAGTATATGCTCAAATTTGTTAAAGTTTAATTCTAAGATAATTCTAAAAAGTAAATTCACTAAAGGTTAAATAAAAATTGTCATCTCTATCATGCCGGATTCTTACATGTTCAACAACTCTGTTCTTCAAGTCTTTCCACCTTTTTTCACCTTCCTCTGTAGAACCAAAAACATCAGTTGCAGGACTCTCAAGGGAACCTTTTCTTAATTCCATTCCATAGTCCTCAACAAGTGTGGACCAACGCATCAACTCCATTGTGGTAAAAAGCTTTAAAAGATCCCTGTAAATTGTATACAACTTAATATACCAAATCTATAAAAATTAAGTATTAACTAATATAATATCAAATTTCAAAAAATATCAAGTTTTAATTAGTTTTTATTTAGAATGAGACACAATTTGATTATTATTTACCAACTTTACTACCATTTTTTCCACTTTGATTCATTGACTGAGGCAGAGTCTAGAACTTGAAACCCAAGTAGAATGCATTGGTGTTATCATAGCTCACTGCAACCTCAAATTCCTGGACTCACGTGATCCTCCTGCCTTAGCCTCCTGGGTAGCTGGGACTATAGACGTATGCTGCCACACCTGGCTAGTTTTTTCTATTTTTGGTAGAGACGGGGTCTTGATTTTGCTCAGGCTGGTTTCAAACTCCTGACCTCAAGTGATCCTCCTGCCTTGGTCTCCCAAAGTACTAGGATTACAGGCATGAGCCACTCACTGCACCTGGCTCCACGTTAATTCTGAATAGAGCATTTCCCTACTTAACATCTGCTCTTTCCTTTATTGTATTTGCCAATATTTGGAATAACTGGCTGTAAATGTACTAATGAAATAAATTTTTAAAAAGCCCGTTGTGCTTATGAGGAAGCAAATCTGTTTTATAGAACAGATTTTTAGAAGTATTTATTTCCAAAATCACAAACCCCTGAACTGCTAGTGATAAAACTTTATGAAATGATTAATCAAAAGCTGCTAAAGTAAGCTTGATATAAAACTTCTACTTGATAAGTAGTTTAGAATAAAGCATGTTATAATCCTATTACATTAATTTATAATGCAATGCTAACAAAATTTATTATCTTTCACCACTTTATTATCTCTAATTTTATTCTCTAATACAATCTATCAGCCACCAATGAATAAGTATACACGTAGGTTAATCAATTTTTTTAAAAAATAGTGTTTCTACTGAGATATACCATGCTAATTTCATAATTTTATAAGTACTTACTTATATTTGGGGATTTCTTCTAACTTCTTGTCACCACTTATTCGGTGAACCAAATCCGACTGTTCATTGTCAAAAGGAGCCAGGATAACATAGAGCACAACACTCTTCAGAGCCTAAAAATGTTGCATAACGCAACAGGTTAGTTACATGTAAGAACTAAAAACATAATGGAAATTTTGGCAAGAAATGGAAAGTCATGGAATAACTGTATATATTCATTTTTAACTTTGTAGCCAAAAAGTCTTAGGGGGGAAAAATCTTACTAGGCTGTCTTTTTGTCTTTCTGTGGCACTTAGTTTCCATAAAACTATTACAACAAATCTTTGCTAATCTGAATTACTATGTCAGCTGACTTTTTTTGACATTCATTTTTGATATATGTATAAAGAAAAAGCTCTTATAACAAGTTAGCAGCATAAATGTGGAATATACATTTTAAGTACATTAAAACAGTTTTTGTAAGATAACTTTCCGAGGTAATGCTGAGTGTTTATCTGCAACGTTTGTTAGGGGACCTGTTGTACATGTTTTAAACAGTAAGCCTACATTACTTCAAAAGTGGTACATAATCTAGACTACCGACCCAATTAATCTGAATCAGTAAGGATATACTGAACATCAACACTGAATAGAAAGCAGCACCATATAATTTCATCTAATTACTGTAGTTACAATGATTTGAAAAGAAATAAAAAATGCATATCCTTCTTCCTAAGAAGTATCAATGTCAATTATAAGAATATATATATTCTTACCTGTTGCCACTTTTCACTTTCTGCCTGTATACAGGGAGTATCATATATTGCTCTGTAGTGCTTGCAAATAGACAGATAGGATCCCTCATGTTGATCCAGCTGAATCATTAAATTATAGTATTTCAACTTTAATTTCTGCAAAAAGGTCAATAATATAAATTTGGGTTTATGGTTTTTATTCAAATGCTTTCAAAGTAAATAAGCAGTCAGGGATATGCTCACCTCTGTGTTTTCTTCCTGGAAAAATTTGGTGTTAATTTTCTTGCTGATGATTTGTGTCCGAATATAATCTTTCACAGCTAGGCAGAGTCTCATTTGCTCCAAAATAAACTCCACCCGCTCTTTCTTCTCCATTGACCCATAAGTTTCCACCTAGCAGAGTAATTCCTCAAATAAGTTTATAATAGTAATTTTTGTGAATTGCAACAAATTAAATAGATATTAAAATATTCACTCTTGTTAAATAATAAGAACATTCACACATACAGGGAAAGTGATGACAATTATATTAAAAGATAGTTACCTCTAGGAAATTATAACTGCCAATGGATTTTTTTCCTTTTGGTGTAAAGTTCTATGAATTTTAACACATGTATTTTTTTTTTTTTTTGAGACAGAGTCTCACTTTGTTGCCCAGGCTAGAGTGAGTGCCGTGGCGTCAGCCTGGCTCACAGCAACCTCAATCTCCGGGGCTCAGCGATCCTACTGCCTCAGCCTCCCGAGTAGCTGGGACTACAGGCATGCGCCACCATGCCCGGCTAATTTTTTGTATATATATTTTTAGTTGGTCAATTAATTTATTTCTATTTTTTGGTAGAGACGGGGTCTCGCTCAGGCTGGTTTTGAACTCCTGACCTTGAGCAATCCGCCCGCCTCGGCCTCCCAAAGTGCTAGGATTACAGGCGTGAGCCACCATGCCCGGCTTAACACATGTATTGATTTGGGTAACTACCACAATGAAGATACAGTTCTATCACCCCAAAAAACTCCCTCATGCCACCCTTTTATAGTCACACACTTCCACCACTCATAAGCCCTGATAAGACAACCAATGATCTATTCTCCATCACTACAGATTTGTCTTTTCAAGAATGTCAAATACAGCATGTACTCTTTCAAGACAATTTTTCCACGGACCGGGGTGGGAGGAAGTGATGTGACCGAAACTGGACCACAGCCCTAGGGTTGGGGACCAAAGGAGTAACTTTGAAATTACAATTTCAAATATGAAAACATGCCATTTACAGTCTTTCATCCAAAATACTTCTTTTCCCAAGCACTTAGAAAATGGGATACCCAACCCTGTATTTCCACAAGAAAATATTATGGACTAAACATACAGTTTTACAAACTTCAAAATGCAACACCTTACCTGTAACTCTTGTAATATGGAGGCTGCCTCTTTTACATCACCATTTTGCTCTTTTATAGTTGCTAATGTTTTAGTCAGTCGAGCACGCTCAATTTCAACATAAATCTACAAATAAGAGAAATTTACATTATCAAAATTTCTGTAGAAATGTGTTAAAATTTAAAAGGTAGAAATGAACAATTCTTCAAACTAGTTACAAGAGTATTTATCTTGCAGCTATTTTGCATTTTACCCTCTGTACAAAAAGAACTGAAATATTTTATATTTCACAAATGTAGCCATAATTTTTAAGAAAATGTTCCTACAAACCTTCCCCATATTTTGCAACTTTGCTTTGAGAATCTAAATATGAAATTACTGTTTAACAAATAACAGAACCACAAGCCACATAAATGACAAAGAAAATGGAAAGTGCTTTTTGGTTACTTGAAAAATAACACACTTTACAAAGAGTATATACAGTCTAACATGTACAATTCAACCAAACTCTAAATCTGACATATCTTAAATATAAGGTTATTTTCTTTAAAAATATCTAATCTTGCTAGGTATAAAAGTGGCTAGCATTTTTTGTAGCTATAAGTAGTTTTAGTGGATTTATAATGTCAAAAAAATTAAATATTAAAAATATAACTACAGTATAATCTAATGAGTCTAGGGAATGAATGTTATACTTAGGTTTGCTCACCCCTCAGCCTCTGCTCTGCAGCAACCCCTTCCCTCAAAACCTTAATTTCCAATAATATCAAACTACTTGCAGTTTCCTAAGTATATCGTGTGTTTCTTATTTTGGTATCTTTATATATAATTTCCCTTATGCCTAAAATGGCCTCTCTACATCCTTGGCCTTGTAGAATTTTTATTCATTCTTAAAAAGCCACATATAAATTTGGGATAAGATCACTAATTCCTAGAAAAACCTGGATATAGCAAGACTGTCACTATTTAAATATATTCATTTGTATATGCGAAGATACTAGGAGATGTACAAAGATAATATTGGTTGAATTAAAGTGATGACATTTTGTGTATTTCTTAAAAACACACACACACTCATATAAAATGTCTAAATACACAAATACCTCTGAATACAGAAAAGACAGTACTTATCGCTGTGAGTTATGTCAACAGAAAACTCACCTTTCCTTCTGTAACCATTCGTAGAGTATCAATTAATCGAAGTTTGATTGGAAGGTCTGTGATTTCCTCAACGTAAGTACAGCACTGTTGAACCATTTTTGCAACAGCCTAAAATATTAAAAACTGTTCATAAGTAAAATTAATTCCTCATGCAGGAAAAAAACGTACTTTATTAATGGAGGAGCTATGCTCAAAGTTGGTCCTCCCAAGCAACACTACTGCTATGTCCAAGAAGATCAAAATCTCACTGTTAGCTAAGAAGTACAGAATGTGCAGTAACAAATCAATAAAGGTTAGGAAACCCTCAGATGCAAAGATGTAGGCAAGCAGAAAAAGCACGGAAGAAATGGCAGCAAACTAAAAAGGAAAAAAGAGAAGAGAAAGCAGAATTCCACAGTGGCTGGAAGCCAGGACCAGCAGATCCTGTGACTTAGGAGAAAAGAGGCAGTGGCAGAGGCAAAGGGCTCAACAGTTCCCTCATATGGGTGGGAAGAGCAGCCACAGTCACCCACTTGCACTTCGATAAAACATGACTGGCCAGGCGAGGTGGCTCACGCCTGTAATCCTAGTTCTCTAGGAGGCCAAGGTGGGCAGATTGCTCATGGTCAGGAGTTCAAAACCAGCCTGAGCAAGAGCGAGACCCCGTCTCTACTATAAATAGAAAGAAATTAATTGGCCAACTAATATATGTAGGAAAAAAAAATTAGCTGGGCATGGTGGCACCTGCCTGTAGTCCCGGCTACTTGGGAGGCTGAGGCAGAAGGATTGCTTGAGCGCAGGAGTGTGAGGTTGCTGTGAGCTATGCTGATGTCACGGCCCTCATTCTAGCCTGGACAAAAGTGAGACTCTGTCTCAAAAAACAGATAAACAAACAACAAAAAAAACATGACACAAGAGATTCTTTGCCCTCAGTTTCCTCATAGGTAATATAAGTGGTTGGACTACATTCTCTCCAGCTCTAATATTCTACCTAGGTCATGGATCGGCAAATATCTTCTGTAAATTTTTGCAAATATTTACAAAGTAAATATTTTGGATTTTGTGGGCCACATAGTCTCTGTGGTAAGTATTCAACTCTGCCTTTGTAACTCAAAGCTGTCAGACAATATATAAACAAATGGGCATGGCTATGTTCCAATAACTTAATTTACAACAACAGGTGGCAGGTAAGATTTGATCTGTGGCCCATCATTTGCCAATCCCAAATGTGGATTTTTAAATAAAATATCATAATTATTGATAATAATAATTAGGACCCTGCGTCATCAAGAAAACGTTCAATTACATTAAATATAATTTGGTTAAGATGGCAAAAAAGTAAATAGCCTATCTTAGAATGATTTCCATGAAAAACATTTAATGTTTAAGTATCTCAGGTGAAACTTTGAACTCTCTGAAAAATAGGCTGTTCAGAGACTCAGGGGTTCTAGAAAGCTAAGGTTTTACTATAAAATATAACTCTTTGAGTAAGTGCAAAGCCCTAGGACATCTAGTATCTCACAAAATACATGATCCCTCTAAAATTAATCATAATAATGATTTCTAGGAGAGCACACAACCTGATAATTCTAAAAGCTGTGCAAAAAATACATTAACAGAAATCAGAGGGAGGGGGGGAAAAACCCAACACAACCATAGTACTTCCCCCATACTGTGCTTTCACTTTCTGTGGTTTCAGTCACCCAAGGTCAACTACAGTGCAAAAATGATATAAATAATCTGTAAGTTTTAAATTGTAGGCCATCCTGAGTAGGGATGAAATCTTATGCCATCCAATCATCCCTGATCCAGCATCTCCATGCTGTCTACGTTACCAGCCCTAGTCACTTAGTAGCCATCTTGGTTATCAGATCGACTGTCTTGGTATCCTGGTGTTTGTGTTCAAGTCACTCTTATTTTATTTCATAATGGCCCCAAAGCACAATACTAGTGATGCTGCCAATTTGGATATGCCAAGGAGAAGCCAAAAACTGCCTCCTCCTTTAGATTAAAAGGTGAAAGAGTTCTTGACTTAGTGAGGAAAAAACAGTGTGTGTATAGGGTTCAGTACTATCCAAGGTTTCAGGTCTCCACTTGGGATTTTGAGACATATCCCCTACAGATAAGAAGGGACTACTATACATCAATACTCTGATGAGAAGTGAACGCCCTGCTGCTTCTGAAAAAAATATAGGTAAGCCATTAAAGAACTTGAACTCACTTGTTTTAACTGACTCCGCCTTTTTGACAAAAGCATAATATTTTCATTAAGTAAATCCCATTCTTTAGCCTCATAGCACATCTTCACTACTGCAACTAAGATACGGGATGTAGACACCATGTCATGTTATAGTTGGAGAGACCCCCTGGGTTCAAAGTGATAGACAGTGAACAGATGGGGTCAGGGAATGGTTTCAGGATGATTCAAGTGCATTACATTTATTGTGCAGTCAAACCTCTTTGCTAATGATAATGTGTATTTGCAGCCGCTCCCCAGTGCTAGCACCACTGCCTCAGCTCCACCTCAGATCATCAGGCATTAGATTCTCATAGGGAGCATGCGACCCAGCTCATATGGTGATGTGAATGAGTGATGGGGAGCGGCTGTAAATACAGATGAAGCTTCACTCATTGGCCTGCCTCTCACTTCCTGCTATGCGGCCTAGTTCCTAACTGGCCATAGACAGGTACCAGTTCGAGGCCAGGGGTTTGGGGATCATAGCTCTATGGGACAATTATAAGTCTTGGGCACAGTGGCTCATACCTGTAATCCTAGCACTTTGGGAGGTGGAGGGAAGAGGAGCGCTTGAGGCCAGGAATTTGAGACCAGCCTAAGCAACATAGCGAGACCCCCATATCTCTACAAAGAACCCAGAAGCTACTCAGGGAACAGCATTTTAAAGATGAGATATAAATGTGAAAAATGGAATCTACTTCTATAGAGGAGCATTTAAATATACCTCAAGCAGAAGAATATCTTAAGCAGAATAAGGAAACAGTGAAGAAAATCCAGGTTCACAAAAACACTAAAAGAAAACTTATATACTTTTTAAACAAAATGAGTAATCTGTCTAAAAATGGTCTCAAAAATAAGTTAAAGATTACGTGTTTAATAAAAGAGATATGATTAAGTAAATCAGATTATCAACTTGATGGATCATAATACAACCATTTAAAATAATAAAAACAAAGATAAGGATCAACATGGAAATAGAACAAAGCTGCATCAACATTCCAAATACAATTTTGTAAAAAAATATGCAAATATATAAAGACTGGAAGAAAAAACAGAAGTATAAACAGTTGTGTCATTATGAGAACGTGGGTAGAATTTTAAAACACCCTCCAGGATGTTGCAATGTTGATTTAACACATTTTAAACAGATTCATAGAATAGTTTTCTAAAAGTCCTATTTAAATGCAAATATATTTGTTTTTTGAGGAATCATGAACTCACTTGTTTTAACTGACTCCGCCTTTTTGACAAAAGCATAATATTTTCATTAAGTAAATCCCATTCTTTAGCCTCATAGCACATCTTCACTACTGCAACTAAGATACGGGATGTAGACACCATGTCAGAAGCCTGTAAGAATGAAAATACATTGAAAGTTAATGGAGCAATGTTAAATGAAATTAATGGTAACTGAGGTTTTCAGTATAAACTACTCACAGTTCGGGTCTGTTTTTCCAAAGACAGAAGGGTTTCAATAACTTCCTGAAGTCTTCCTTCCTAAAACAAAAGATGAAAAAATGAACAATGAAAACAACAAAACCAACAGAAACCAAATAACTCATCTAAAATGAGATGTTTCTAACACAGAAAGGGAAAAATCAACACAGCCTATTCCAGAGGAAAAGGACTACCCTATAACTACTTTTGTTTTGTTTCTCTCCTTTTCATGACAGTGCTTGCTTCTCCAGTGGATTCCATACGTCAGTGGTTCCCTCCTTGGGGCCCACATGTTATTTTTAACATTTGAAAATGCCTAGAAGAAACTGAACATATGACAAGAATGATTTAACACTTAAGAAAAACAAATCTTTGTTTTGGATTCTAATTTATCAACTCAGTGTGGTAACACCTGTTTATCTTGTTCTACCCAGAGCCTCTAGCTGGCAGATGTGTCTTTGAAGGATAAAAATGGGAAAATGAATGATATCCTTATAAAGTTTTTTTTTTTTTTTTTTTTTTTTTTTTGAGACAGAGTCTCACTTTTGTTGCCCAGGCTAGAGTGAGTGCCGTGGCGTCAGCCTAGCTCACAGCAACCTCAAACTCCTGGGCTCAAGCAATCCTGCTGCCTCAGCCTCCCAAGTAGCTGGGACTACAGGCATGCGCCACCATGCCCGGCTAATTTTTTGTATATATATATATATTTTTTTTAGTTGATCAATTAATTTCTTTCTATTTTTAGTAGAGACGGGGTCTCGCTCAGGATGGTTTCGAACTCCCAACCTCGAGCAATCCGCCCGCCTCGGCCTCCCAGAGTGCTAGGATTACAGGCGTGAGCCACCGCACCCGGCCTATAAAGTTGTTTTAACAAGTATTTTAAAACATGGAGTCTTGAGAAGAAGCAAAAATAATATTTTGTACTAAAAAGGATAGGAAACGGAATTTTTCTTTTTTTTTTCTTTCTTTTTTGAGACAGAGTCTCATTCTATTGCCCCAGCTAGAGTACAGTAGCATCATCATAGCTCACAGCAACCTCTAACTCCTGGGCTCAAGTGACAATCTTCCTGCTTCAGGCTCCCGAGTAGCTGGCACTCCAGACCTATGCCACCATACCCAGCTATTTTTTTCTATTTTCAGCAGAGACAGGGTCTCACTCTTGCTCAGGCTGGTCCCAAACTCCTGAGCTCCAGTGATCCTCCCACCTCAGCCTCCCAGAGTGTTAGGATTACAGGTGTGAGTCACCACGCCTGTCCCCTGTTTTAATTCTTCCATGACTTTATAAACCTAAATGATAATACACCAGGACTAAAATAAGTCATCCTATTAGGAACGACACATTTTGATATGAACAAAATCAACTTAACAGCAAAAAACTGCATTTATTTAAGATAGTGATATTAATAAATATCATGCACACAACTCTGACAATAGTGGAAGTGATGAGAAGGGTTTTATTCAAAAATTGTTTTTCAGCCAGGCGTGGTGGCTCACCCCTGTAATCCTAGCACTCTGAGAGGCCGAGGCAGGAGGACTGCCTGAGGTCAGGAGTTCAAGACCTGCCTGAGAGCAAGACCGTCTCTACTAAAAATAGAAATTAATTGGATAACTAAAAATATGCAGGAAAAAAATTAGAGGGGCACGGTGGCTCATGCCTGTAGTCCCAGCTACTTGGGAGGCTAAGGCAGAAAGACTGCTTGAGCCCAGGAGTTTGAGGTTGCTGTGAGCTAGGCTGATGTCAAGGCACTCTAGCCCGGGCAACAGAGTGAGACTCTGCCTTAAAAAAATTTGTTTTTCTAACCATAAAACTTTTTAATCTTAATGACATTCACGGATGGTACAGTACTATCCTGTCCTACTGATGAAAGAAATTAAATCGCTTTTGAATTAAGGGTACAAATAATGTTTGGACTTTTCAGAATACTGCTGCCAGGATAACTTTTTTCTTTTAAAGAAACAAGGTCTTGCTATGTTGCCCAGGCTGGTAGACTCTTGGCCTTAAGGGATCCTTCCACCTCAGCCACCTACTCACGGGACTACAGGTGCATACCACCATGCCCTGCTCTAAGATAACTTTGAAACTATGAATTTTCTATGCAGTGCAGAATACGTATTATATAACCACTATCTGAACTTATTTTATTTATTTATTTAATTTTTTTTTTTTTTTTGAGACAGAGTCTCACTCCATTGCCCTGGGTAGAGTGCTGTGGTGTCAGCCTAGCTCACAGCAACCCCAAACTCTTGGGCTCAAGTGATCCTCCTGCCTTAGCCTCCTGAGTAGCTGGGACTACAGGCATGTGCCATGACCCCTAGCTAATTTTTCTATTTTTAGTAGAGACCAGGTCTCCCTCTTGCTGAGGCTGGTCTTGAACTCCAGAGCTCAAGCAATCCACTCACCTCAGCCTCCCAGAGTGCTAGGACTATAGGCATGAGGCACCATACTTGGCCTGAACTTACTTTAATTAAATCTGAAACATACAATTACTAACATATTTTAACAATATTTCCTATGCAAAGGAGAGCACCAGTTCTGCAAGTTCTAGAGGCTCATATATATAATAAATGCTGGCTAAATGTTCACCAGAGGAAAAGAACAATGAATAAATTATAAATTCTCCGAAGTTCAAGGCTAATAAATCATAAAAAAAAAAAATCAAAGAATCTTAAGACTAGAAAGATTGCTAAAGATTATTTAATTCAATCATCTCATTTTAGATATTAAAGAGATGGTGCACCTAACAGTTTAAAAGACATGCTCAGCCACAAAAGGAGTCAGCAGAACCAGATCCCTGGGCTCTTGCCTCAAGGTCCAAAGCTCCATCCACACACTGCAGTGCTTCCTTACCATACTGGTCTAAATCACACCTTTTGCTTTGATCAAAGTAATCTCCATTGCTCAAGGTCAGGAGTTCAAAACCAGCCTGAGCAAGAGCGAGACCCCATCTCTACTATAAATAGAAAGAAATTAATTGGCCAACTGATATATATATAAAAAATTAGCCGGGCATGGTGGCGCATGCCTGTAGTCCCAGCTACTCGGGAGGCTGAGGCAGAAGGATCACTCAAGCCCAGGAGTTTGAGGTTGCTGTGAGCTAGGCTGACGCCACGGCACTCACTCTAGCCTGGACAACAAAGTGAGACTCTGTCTCAAAAAAAAAAAAAAAAAAAAAAACAACAAAGTAATCTCCATATGGACATAGTTTCTACCTGGCAACAAAATCAAATGCAAAAATAGTTAAAAGGTAAAATACTGTTTACTGACAGTCATCTCCTGCCACATTTGCAATTACTATTATATTACACATGCAACTGTGGTCAACAGAGTGTAGTTTAACATATGGCATTCTTATTCGGAAGCATAGATACTAAAAAGCTGCATGCAACGTGTGAGGGAATCACACATCACTCTACAGCCATGGTCTGCAGTATCGACAAGACATTAAATACCACCTTCTCAGAAAAGCATTCTTGGATAATTGCTCTCTAACATCAGTAGACACTTAGCACCTCCTCCTTACCACTCAACCCTACTGACTCTGCTCTGTAATCAACCCAAACTATATTCTATTTTGATGTTTATTGCTTTTCTAATCTCACTAGGATGGAAACTATAAGAGCAGGGACCATGTCTGTATTGTTCACCACTGCAGCTCAGTGTGCTGCATCATGCCAAACACATGATGCTGCTTCTGTAGATATTATGGTACATCCTTTTACACCCTATATCAGTTATTAATGTATATATCTTACCTCCTAAATGGTCTGTAAGTTCCTTTAGGACTAGATCTTTGTTTAACTGTTGCTTCCCTTTGCACCAACCTGCTCACAGTATGTATGAATAGAAAGACATCGACCTGAACTATTCAGTCCATTTTAATGGCTTACAATTCCTGATTTGTACTGTCACAATAAGCAGGATATGACAAATTACATGGCTGACAATTTAGTGCTATGTATGAAGGGCACTACTATCAAATTCACTAAATATAATCTCCAATTCTCAAATCATCCCCCTTTTTTCTCCCAATTTTCCATTTTCAATCCCATGGCTAAATATCTTCTTTCTTCCTTTTCCTATCTATTCACACAGTTTCTGAAATTCCATCTCCTTGATGCTGCCTTTCAACTCATGAGGAGCAAAATGGCTAGAGCTATCCAAAACCACCATGTGAATTCTGTGACTCATTTTCCTCATTAAAATAACCCTTGTCAACAAGGTAAATGACTAATGAGTTTGTTCAACATTAATACACGCTGGGAATCTATAAATTCTATATGTTTGCCTCCTTTAAATTCTAAATACATCCAATCTTCTAATGATTTGTTCATCAACCCAAACAAGTAAGAAAAAGGATGATAACAAGGTAGCACAACAGTAGAAATTTAAAGCCAATCCAATACTTTTAAGTGACCTATTTCTGAAAGGGGTCTTTTGTTCAGGCTGCTAACAATCAGTAAACTGTTTCACGTTTCATTTCCTCTTTATTTTTAATATTACCTTAAGAAGAGGCTGCAGGTGTTCAAAAGGTATGAAAAGACAGGCCAGGCAAGGTGGCCTCACGCCTGTAAGCCTAGCACTCTGGGAGGCAACGCGGGACAATTGCTTGATGCCAGGAGTTCAAGACCAGCCTGACCAACAAAGTGAGACCCCATCTCTACAAAAAATTAAAAAATTAGCCAGGGCTACGCACCTGTAGCCCCAGCTACTGAGGAGGCTGAGGCAGGAGGATTGCTTAAGCCCAGGAGTTTGAGGTTGCAATGGGCTATAATGATACTACAGCACTCTAGCCTGAATGACAAAGTGACAGACCCTGTCTCAAAGAGAGAGAGGGAGGGAGGGAGGGAGAGGGAGAGGGAGAGGGAGAGAGAGAGATGAAAAGACATTAAGACAAAGGAGAACCAAAGCTATATCCAATTTTGAAAACTTTTTATTTTTAGAGATGGGGGTCTTTCTATGTTGCCCAGGTTGGCCTAGAACTCCTGGCCTCAAGCAACCCTACCACCTCAATCTTCCCAGTAGGATATATTCAATTTGAGAATGTAAGTAGTCTCCAAATAACCATGTGCCAAATATATCATAATCAAAAAGAGGGTAGAAAACCCTCCATGTATTAAGAACTGCTAAATATATTTACAGTTCAGAAAAGGCCCCCTTTAGATTAATTTTTAACTCATTAATAAAGGTGAAGAGATAACCATCATCAAAAATCTGGTATCATTTTTATTATCTCATCAACCTGATGCAAAGTCCTCACATAACAATCACAGAGGTGGTAGAATGGTTAAAAATATAGGCTCTGCAGCCAGTCTGCGTGGGTCTAAATCCCAGCTCTACTACCACATTACCTTAGGCAAGACACAAGCTCCCTGACCTTTAATTTTTCTCTTCAATGAAGTGAGCATAATAACAGTAACAACTCTATAGGCTTGGTGTGAGGATTAAATCAATACCTATAAAGGTATGCCTGGAACATATGTACTATATCATCATCATAGTGTTAACATTTTAATAGAATTTATACAACAATAAATATTAGTTATTACTATTATTTGCTAGGTGGGTGTTAGGACACAGACATACAGTTCTACTACGTCACAACTACAGGAGATTCAAAAATCTAGATTTTGGAATTTTACTACCCAAGTCTAGACTTTAGTATGCCTTTTGATGGCTTCTGCTATATGTGATTTTCTCACCTGATCCATTCTTATTAAGTCTTTATACAGATAATTTTTATCTCCAAGGGTGTTTCACATTAAAAATAAAAAATACCTTAAGGAAATAAAGACATAATTGATAATCCCTTAAAGAGGTAGTAGGATGTTGCAAACAAACAAACAAACAAAACCCCCACTATTCCTGTTGCCTAGAGACCTGAGATTGATCTGCCTTGGATAAATCACTTAAGCTGCCTCAACTTTAAGTTTTCTTACAGGTAAAAATAACAAAATTTTCTTCAGTTTTATTGATGGGCTCAAATTAAAAGAATGCATACTAACTAAAATGTTCCATATATTCCAATGTAGAAATGCAATATTAATGATGTTTTTATGTTTGGCAGAATGGTTAAAAATATGAAATGAACACAAAGCAAAACATAAAAAAAAAAAATTAAGCATGACTGTAAGACAACCATCAAATCTAAAAGTTGAAGTGGATCTATGTGCATCCAAAAAAAAAAGATTTTTTTATACCCTCCCACTTCCCAGCCCTCTCCCTGAACAACCCCCACTAAAAGTATCCACCCATATACCTTGTTTTGTTCAGCTGGCACAATGGCTTAAAAGAAAAAAATCAGAATCCAAATGGCCTTAATTTTATCTATTTTAACATGCCCCAACATTGTTTTAAACATTTCCATTACCCACTGAACACCTAAAAAAGCATCTGGCATTTGAGTTTGCAAGTCTTTTCAACTGTCTTGAACATAGCAATGTCCTAAATGAAGGCCACACTAGGATCATCAGAACAATTACAGCAGTGAAGTATTTTTTTCTTACTGATCTATAAGCTATTTGAGGGCAAGAGCTTGGTCTAATAATCATTAAACTCCCCTCAGTGTCTAGCACTAAGTCTTGCACACAGTGGGCTGCTAACAGAAGGAACTGTAAATGGAAAATTTAGTTGTACTTCTCTAAGACAAATGATTTGTTTCTTCCTTATCGATACTATTCTATAAATTCCAAAGTGGAGATTGAAAGGCTCACTGTGGCCTGTGGGTATGTTTTGTTTGATCTGTAAAATAGTATTTTAAAACAGATCTGTGTCCAGTTTCTCTAAATATTAAGATATTTTATATAGAAATCCATATTTCTGGTTTCTCCCTCAAATCAGCAGCACTGACAAGGCTTGGCCTTCATCCACAATTGTCAAAAATGAACTGGAGGTGAAGAGTTGTTGCCTCCTTTTTCTGGGCAGGTGCTTAGAAGTTCAGTTTTTCATCACACTTGGCTCAGTAGGCAGGATAGCATGGTGGGTAAGAGCACAAGATCTAAAATCGGTCTGCCTGGGTTTGCATCTTGGCTCCACCACTTTACTAGCTGTATGATCTTGGGGCATGTGACTCAACTTTTTCTAGCCTCACTTTCCTTGTCTGTAACATAAGAATAGTAATACCTATTGTATAGGGCTGAGGTGAAGATCAAATGAGTTAGTGCATGTAAGCTGACGGCCTAGCACTGTAAAAGGTACTCAGTAAATGTCATCATATCTGCCTGGCACTGAAGGCATTTGAGTTTTCCCACCCTTACGTAACTGGTAATGTTTCTTTACACTACCTTCTGGAAAGCTCAGAGATGAATTTATGGCTCCCCCTCAGCAAACATACTGAACCTAAGAAATACGTTATCTATCAACTTTATTATCTTTCTCCACCATTGTTTTGTGGAAAGCCCCACTAAAAAAATTTTTTTTTGGAAAAAAGTATTAAAAAGGTTTCCTTCTAAGAACTGAGATGCATCACTTAACACTTGTTTTGCCCGTGACTTTACTACACTGTAACGTACTTACAAATAGTACGTATTTGCCATTACTTCTGTAATTCCCTCTCCAGGAATGACTCCGCCCCATTCCAATCTTACTAATTCGTCAAGGCTCAATACAAATATCAGCTTTTCTGTAAAACCTTCTCCTATCTCACCATTAAGGGCGCACAGCTTCCTTCTCTGTGTTCGGTAACGCTTTACCATGCATGACATGACTAATTCGTTATGTACATGAACTCCTGAAGGACAGGGGTTCTTTGTTAAACATCTTTGTACTATCACTTTCCTGCCCCTTCTCCTGGTCAAAGACTAGGCACATCGCCGTCACTCATAAACGATATAACGACATAAATGTCGTTCTGTTGATTCAGCAACAGAACTGAAACTCTGATCTAGCCTGAATACCGAAGAGGCCTTAAGCCCTAGGAAAATACTAAGGTAAACGTTACTTAAACAGCATCCAAAAAAAGGCAAAAAGCAAAACCGGGCCCCAAATCTAAGGGGACGAAGTGATCACCTGTCTTGGAGAGGATCTGGGAAGCTACATGCACGAGCGTACTCCGCAGTCCTAGCTGGACAGACCCGGGGGCTCCCACTCATGCAGACCCAACCGAGACTGGACAGGCAAAGGGGGGATGTACGCTTCAGCTCACAGGCTCCCTGAGGCCTAAGCGGGCTCTGCGCCGTGACTCAGCCCCTGGCGCCCGCCAACAGTCATCCTCCGGCCTCCCCTCACCTTGGCCAGCTTCTCGCACTCGGGCAGGCGCTGATCCACTGTAGCGCTGTAGTCCACCTCCATCTTGACGATGCGCCCGTCAGCCCGCTCCGAGCCGCCGTCCGCCATGGTCCCTGCTTGAGCGTCCCTGCCTGTCGCCCTGCTTTGGCCACCACTCGTCACCCACACCGGAAGCCGCCCGCGCACCCGCTCAGGCAGCACGTCGGGAGCCCGTACGAAGGACCCCTCGAGGCCCCCAGTGCTGGCCACCAGTCAGGCACTGTCGCGGACAGCCTGGGGGCGGGACGCAGAGCGCGGGGTGGGGCTCGCCGCTTGTCTCTTCAGCTGGTGTCGGGTTTTGTCGTTGATCACGTCAGACTTTTCATCTAAAATTTGCGGTGACAAAAGTGAGTGTCATATAATAGGCCATTCCATATATTCGTACACCCTGCTTCGCAAAATGACTTCTCAGAACCGTGGGCAAGTCGCTTAACTTTTCTTGGATCTTGGTTTTCTCATCTCCACATGAGGAGGCTGAAGTAAACCTTAAAGAATAAAATTCTAAGGTTTTATCTGGTTGAGGATCTTTTTTTTTTTTTTTTTTTTTTGAGACAGAGTCTCCCTCTGTTGCCTGGGCTGGAGTGCTGTGGCATCAGCCTAGCTCACAGCAACCTCAATCACCTGGGCTCAAACAGTCCTCCTGCCTCAGCCTCCCGAGTAGCTGGGACTACAGGCATGCGCACCACGCCTGGCTAATTTTTTTCTGTATTTTTAGTTGTCCAGCTAATTTATATATATATTTTTTTCAGTAGAGACGGTCTCGCTCTTGCTCAGGCTGGTCTCGAACTCCTAAACTCTAAAGATCCACCCGCCTCTGCCTCCTAGAGTGCTAGGATTACAGGCGTGAGCCACCGAGCCCGCCTGGTTGAGGATCTTGGTGGTTTAACCCGTGGGATCTCTGAAAGCTCACAAGGGAAGATGTGGCAGCGGCTCAGTAATTTAACAAGCAAAGTGCTTTTTGTTTCGTTTTTAGTATAATACATTGCGTTGATAAGAAGAATCTTTAGAAAGATGTTTTATTTGTTATTCCTGTAGGACTCCCGTGAGCATCAGACAAGATCCCATATGTGAGACAATTTCAATTCTTTTTTTTTTTTTTGAGATAGAGTCTCACTCTGTTGCCTGGGCTAGAATGCCATGGCATCAGCCTAGCTCACAGCAACCTCAAACTCCTGGGCTCAAGCGATCCTGCCTCAGCCTCCTGAGTAGCAGGGACTACAGGCATGTGCCACCATGCCTGGCTAATTTTTCTATATATTTTTAGTTGGCCAATTAATTTTTTTCTATTTTTTAGTAGAGATGGGGTCTCACTCTTGCTTAGGCTGGTTTCGAACTCCTGACCTTGAGCCATCCACCTGCCTCGGACTCCCAGAGCAATTTCAATTCTTAACTATACAAATTTGATCATCTTCTATAGCATCCGAGTTTCTATAAAATAGCCTAGGATCCTAAAAAAAGCTTATTAGGATCCTTGAAAATGGGAATGAGGTGTATGGTGTGCACCTATGGTGAACAGTAGCCTGGAGAACAAGCAGGAAATCTTAGAGTGGTCTATCTGTCATGTTAGTGGTTCTCAATTTAATTAGTGCCAATATCCTTTATATTAATATATCCTGAATAGACCTGTTTTTATTAAACTGTTCTGCATTGAAATTCATGGAAAATATAACCCATCTACAAACAAAACAAGATAATATCCTAGCTGTATTATAAAGGAGAAACAAATTTTTTAAAAAATAGCAAAATATATATTTCTAGGCCAGGTGCATGCCTGTAACCCTAGCACTTTGAGAGACTGAAGACGGAGGATCATTTGAGGTCAGGTGTTTGAGACCAGTCTGAAGAAGAGCAAGACAACCCACCCCCTCCAAAAATAGAAAAATTAGCTAGACTTGGTGGTACATGCCTGTAGTCCGGGTTACTTAGGAGGGTGAAGCAGGAAGATCTCTTGAGCCCAGGAGTTTGAGGTTGCAGTGAGGTATGATGACCTCACTGCACTCTAGCCTGGGCAACAGAGGGAGACCCTGTCTCAGGGGGAAAAAAAATTATATATATATGTATATTTCTAAATATAAAGGCTAAGACCTAAAAAGTAGTCATTTGCTTGCACCTATACACAATAAATGCAAATGTGAAAGTTGCAGCTGCAACAGATGTGTTCTTTTAGTGTTCTATTGTGCCTCAAGCATCATTGGGGCTTACTGTTAGCCTGTGATTTTTATTATACTGGTGAACAACTTCTTGGTAACGTTTGGCCTATATCAAATATAATCTTTCATTGTTTTTCATATAGAAGAATTCTTAGAAATTTTAGTTCATGTCAAAACTAAATAAAAAAAGCTTGTCATATGTATAATTGAGTTAGAGTCTAGGTCTTAGATACATAAGTAACTATCTGGCAGGACATCCAAAAGTCTCATGGAATGTGGGACAATATTTTATTGTGTGGACTTGTTACATGGCAGGCTGTCTAGCATTTCAATTACCTGCTGGTAGCTACCTCTTTTCCCGGTAATTGTGACAACTCAAAATTCCCCTACAATTTTTTTTTTTTTTGAGACAGAGCCTCACTCTGTTGCCCAGGGCTAGAGTGCAACCTCAAACTCCTGGGCTCAAACAATCCTTCTGCCTCAGCTTCTTGTGTAGGTGGAACTACAAGCATGCACCACCATGCCCGGCTAATTTTTTCTATTTATTTTTAATTGGTCAATTTCTTTCTTTCTTTTCTTTTCTTTTCTTTTCTTTTCTTTTCTTTTCTTTTCTTTTCTTTTCTTTTCTTTTCTTCTCTTTTCTCTTTTCTTTTCTTTTCTTTTCTTTTCTTTTCTTTTCTTTCTTTTTAGTAGAGACAGGGTCTCGCTCTTGCTCAGGCTGCTCTTAACTCCTGAGCTCAAACGATCTGCCCACCTTGGCCTCCCAGAGTGCTAGGATTACAGGCTTGAGCCACCTTGCAGGCCCACTACAAATTTCTAAAACACACTGTGGGGCCTGTATAGTTGAGATGCACTAGGCTAAGATGCTTTTTGACTCTATATTCTGTGTGAAACCGGTTTAAGGAGAGTAGACCAAAGGATCAAGATGGCTAAATACTGTGTGAAGAGTTTGAGAGGACAAAAAGTAACAATGGTGTGATGGAGTAGATAGATTTATGGTTTCTAGAACTCCAAAAATAAGAGTGGGAGCTGGTCTAAGAAAGAGGCAAATAGGAGGCGGAGAAAACTAGTTAGTTGGCTTCCACACCAAACTGAAGCCCTTCCTTGCCAGGCGTAGACATAGAAGACAATGAAAGCAAACTGAAAGCTAAGGAAACAAGAAATTAAAGGTAAGTAAATAAAGAAGGGGTTCCTAAGAAGTCTGAAAAATGGCCAGAGAAAATAAGTGAGAGTACTGTATTATAAATAGATGCTCTATGAATTCTTTATTTAGGTAAGTCTGAGATTAAATTTGTGGCTTTGTGAGAAAGAAGATGGCTTCAGAAGGGAAAAATTGGCAGTGGAGGAATAACTTATTTTAAAAGCAGGGGATAAATGCTGATTGGAAAAAGTTTATTCAGAAAGAACTGTGGTAATAAATATTATGATACTAATTATTGAAAATAATGTGTCCATACATTAATTACTATGTTTGGTATAGTTTTTCATATTTGGCATTTCTGGCATGTTCAGCTTATTGGCTGTGCACATAGTTCCTACCTTCCGGGAAGTGAAAATTCAAAGGGGGGGGGGAGACAGAAAATAAACATGTAAATACCTGCAGGGGGACAGGGTGGGTAGTGATAAGTATTTGGGAAGTGGACAAAGAAGGAATCCCTAGGGTGCCAATACCTGAAACAAGTAGGGGAGGAGTCTTGCGAATATGGGGATGAAGCTTCCAGGCAGAGGCTGCAGCAGGTGCAAGAACCCTGAAGTGAGAACAATCAGATCATGGCTGGTATGAAGAGCAACGAGGTCAGAGTGACCAGACCAGAATGAGTGAGGGCAAGAGTTGTCAGAGATGAGGTTTAGGGCAATTTGGCCCTTATAAGGAGTTGGTTTTTACTCTGAGTGAGATGGGAAGCCATTGGGGGTTTTGGGCAAGGGAGCAGCAAGAGCTGATTTACATATTAAAAGAATCACTCTTGCTGCTGTGTGGTGTCTAGATTGGGCAGAAGTTGGGAGACTAGTCGGGAGGTTATTGCAACAATCCAGGAGGAAGATGATGGCGACTTAGACTGGGGTAGAGGCAGTGCAGGTGGTAAGAAGTGGCTGGATTCTGGATATCTTATGAAGACAGAGCCAAGACAGGATTTGCTGATGGATGTGAGAGGAGAGGGCACAAACATACTTGCAAGGCTGGGTGCAGTGGATCTTGCCTGTAACTAGCACTTTGGGAGGCCAAGGCAGGAGGATTGCTGAAGGCTAGGAGATTGAGACCACCCTGAGGAAGAGCAAGATCCCGTCTCCACAAAGAAATTTTTAAAAAAATTAGTTGGATATGATGGCATGCCTATAGTCCCAGCTACTGGAAGGCTGAGGCAGGAGGATCGCTTGAGCCTAGGAGTTTGAGGTTACAGTGAACTATGATGACACCACTGTATTCTAGTCACTGCGACAGAGTGAGACCCTATCTCAAAAAAAAGAAAAAAAAAACCTACTAGATTTTTGGCCTAAGTATCTGGAAAGATGGAGTTGCCATTTACCAAGTTGGAGCAGATCAGGGAGAAGTAAGTTAAGGGGAAGAGAGAAGGAGCTCAGTTTGAGGTGTGTTAAGTCTGAGGTGCCTATTGGATATTCAAGTGGCAATGTTATGAAGGTAAGACGATATACAAGTTTCAAATTAACAGGAGTCATTAGGGCTAGAGGTTTGAATTTGGGACCTGTTAATATATTTATGGTATCTAAAATGATGAGTCTTATATTGCAGAAATGTTCCTAAAATGTGGTGTGTAAAATATTTGTTTTTGTAAATTGCCTGTTTTAAAGGCAATTAGAGGAATTGCTGTTTTCCAGCCTGCTGTGAATCATTTTGTAGAGAAAATTACACTGTATTTTATCATTTGAGTAAATCTCTTGGTTCTGTGTTGGAATTACTTCATGCCAAGTACAGTTAGATTAGTCAACGTAAATCATTGTATTCATTTCTTCTTCCTTCGGTAATAAATTACCACAAGTTTAGTGGTTTAAAACAATAGAAATTTGTCCTCTCACAGTGTATTGTCAACAAGTCTAGAATCAGTATCACTGAGCTAAATCAAGGTGTGGCAGGAGCTTGCTCCCTTTGTAGGGTTTAGGAAATAATCCATTCCTTGATTCTGGTGGCTGCCAGCATTCCTTGGCTTGTGGCTGCATCACTCTACTCTCTGCCTTTGTGGTCACATTGCCTTCTCCTCTTCTTCGTGTATGCAACTCTCCCTCTGCCTCTCTCTTATACAGACACTTGTGAGTATATTTAGGGCCCAACCAGATAATTCAAGATAATCACCATCTCAAAATCCTTAATTTAACCACATCTGCAAAGACCCTTTTCTTATATGAGGCAACATTTTTCAGGTTCTTGAGATTAGGATTGGATATCTTTGGGGACCATGATTCAGCCTGCTATAGTCACCTAAGTAAGTTTTAAACTGGGGTTTTGATATAAATTATTATGTACTATTAATAGCCAATATAATTTCTTTTTCTCTTAGGGAATATTTAAGATGCTCCATAAGAAGTGAAATTACATGATGTCTCTATGCCACAGCATAGCTAAGGAATACTATTTCTAGATCTGTGCTAATACCAATTGATGATAGTAGGTCAAATATGCTTTTGCATTAAATACTATGAGTTATGATTCCTCAGATACCTCCACTTAAAGGACACTCAGGGTCAAAGACAACATTTTTTTCATCCCTAAAATTTCTCTCCAGTCACTACAGGTTACACATAGTCTTACCGTGTGAACAAAATACTAAATTGGAGTTTTCCTCCCAAAAGAATGTCACAGTGGCAGACTTTGAGACCCCATGCCTGAAATGAGAAACCAATAACTATGATACAATGGTCTTAATACTGTATTTTCTCCTAGGTCATCCTGCAGGTAATTTGAAGACTTAGCAAGAAAGTTTAGGCCTTTCATTTCATCTTGGAATATTCCAATGTTTTGCCAATTTCTGAAAAACAGGTAATGCAATAAAAAGCAAAATTTTGATTAATTTGTTATTAGCTTATTAATTAAAAAAGAATTTGTACTTTTGGCTATGGAACCTCCAGGTTTTTTTTGTTTTTATGTGAAGCAATTTGTATCACATCACTGTCAATTCATTTTTATTTTATGGGCATTTACTGAACGGCTTTGAGCAATTCCACATCAAAGATGTTTCCAGTATTTAACAGAGTCCTGATAAAAGGGTCTACACATAAGCATTGCCTTGGGACTTCCTTGAAGTCATTTTATTAAGAAAGAATATAACATTTGCTTAGTAACCAAATAAGATCAAACATAGATATTTAAGCACACACACTTAGACTTTGTTGGAATTAAGCAATTAATATTTTATACAAAAAATTAATTACCAAGAATAACATTTGATTTTCAAAATCCATCCTTTAAAAAGGGGGGCCATGTCAAAAGGACACAGAGCCCACCTGAAAGAGCTTCCCAATGGCCAAAGCTGGAACTATTTGAGCAACAGAATAAATAATGTAATATTGATTATAATTCAAAGTATAAAATATATGTACATGAATCCATACTGATATATATAAATTATTGAATAATTAGATAAATGGGGGAGAAGGCACAAATCTTGCAGAAGAATTCCACATTATATATTAGTATATGTAGATATGCTCCCCTCAGTGAGGTGGAGCTTAATTGCACTGACTTGAGTGTGGGCTGGACTGAATGACTTGCTTGCACAGCATAGAGTATGGGAAGGGAAAAATAGTAACTTTACAGTGGAAAAAGCTGGCGGATACTACCTTAACCAAGTAATCAAGGATAAGGTAAAAACAAACAGAAAAAGGTCTTTTTTTCTTGAGACAGAGTCTCACTGTGTTGCCTGGGGTAGAGTGCCATGGCATCAGCCTAGCTCACAGCAACCTCAAACTCCTGGGCTCAAGCAATCTTACTGCCTCAGCCTCCCAGGTAGCTGGGACTACAGACATGCACCACCATGCCTGGCTAATTTTTTTCTATATATTTTTAGTTGGCCAATTAATTTCTTTCTATTTTTAGTAGAGACAGGGTCTTGCTCTTGCTCAGGCTGGTCTCAAACTCCTGACCTTAAGCAATCCTCCTGCCTTGGCCTCCTTAGAGTGCTAGGATTACAGGTGTGAGCCACCACATCCAGCCAGAAAAGGGTCTTTATCAAGAGCTACTTGGTTTGTTTTATTCCTTCCTTCCTTAGCCTTCATTTTGACAAACTAAATGTCAGTCTTTCAACAAGCTGCTTCTTTGAGTAGCTAAACATGTAGATAAGGTTAATGAGGGCTGGGTATGGTGACTCACACCTGTAATCCCAACACTTTGGGAAGCCGAGGTGGGAGGATCACTTGAGGCCAGGAGTTCAAGACCAGCCTGGCAAATAGCAAGACTCCATCTCTAAAAAAAGATTAATGAATAGTCCAGGCGCAGTGGTTCACGCCCGTAATCCTAGCACTCTGGGAGGCCAAGGCAGGAGGATTGTTTGAGCTCAAGAGTTCGAGAGCAGCCTGAGCAAAAGCGAGACCCCATCTCTATCAAAAATAGAAAAAATTAGCTGGGCATAGTGGCGCATGCCTGTAGTCCCAGCTACTTGGGAGGCTGAGGCAGAAGGATCGCTTGAGCCCAGGAGTGTAAAGTTGCTGTGAGCTAGGCTGACGCCATGACATTCTAGCCGGGGCAACAGAGTGAGACTCTTGTCTAAAAAAAAAAAAAAAGATTAATGAATATTACACTAATGATCCATTACCACAACCCCCTCAAATTTGGCAGTGTGTGTGTGTGTGTGTGTGTGGGTGTGTGGGCGTTTGGGGGTGTTGCTACTGACATCTAGCAAATAAGGTCAGGGACACCGCTAAACATCCTACAGTGACCCCCACAACAAAGAATTATCTGGCCCAACATGTCAATAGCACTGATGTTAAGAACCCTGCACTAATATATGTGTACATCTAATAGATGTTTATTGGGCACCTACAATATCCCTCACCATGCTTCATTTTCCAGATGATGCAGATAGGACATGATCTGTCCTCAGAAAACTTACCATCATGCCTGGGAGTTGGAGAACAGGTGAAACACGTAAGAGTACTGCATGTCACATTATATATAAAGGCCACACTTGCATATAAACAAGAACCAAAATGAATAGTCCAGATAAGCGTTTTTGGTTGTCTAGAAAGGTAAAGAGTTTTCTAGAATGGATCTGTGTGGGAGATAGGGTTTGCAATGGGCCTTGATGAACCCACAGAGCTCAGATATTGTGGGTAGGAGAGAGGAAGGTGGGAAGAACTATAATATTTTGCTTCAGGAGTACCAGGGATATTCTAGGAGCAAAACATGGTTTGAACAGAGCCAGAGAGTCTGTCGTTACACTCTTCTTACAGAGGCAATTTACAGAGGTGGGTCAAGACCTTACAGTTTTGTCACACAGACTGAGAGAGATTTCAATGAGGGAGGGCAGCATCAGGGTGCCTGCGAAGAGAATTCGTTGAAAAAGCTCTTTAGGTGGTTTGTTGTGCAGCTCCCCCTTTCCTGCGTTTGGAGAACCCTTGCCTTCAGAGGCTGTCACTTATCTGAGAAAATATGCTGTTGCAAACATGCAAAGCCTACTATTCTTTTCCTCCTGGTCTTATCATTCCTCTATGATAACTTTACTCTGTGTTCCTCTTTTTGCCTTCGGTGAGCCACCCCTATTTTAAAAATATGTGATGATCTGTAACCGCAGATCGTACATTGCTAATGGAACATCATTATTATCCATAATGATGATAGCAAATCTTAAAGGCTCTTTGTAAGTAGATATTGCGACTTCATTGGTTGAAAAGAAACAAAGATGCAATTCTTGCCAGACACTTGCCAGCATTTCAAACATTTTTACACAATCCATGCTTGACCAGTAGATGGCGCTCTCCTCCCTCAGAGCGAATGACTTATGAATGAATAAACTCGCCCTCTGCTCTCCCCACCGCAAGTATGGTCGTAGTGAATGCCCCCAAGTCCTGTCCACATCTTCGGAATTCATCCTCTTTTCTTCATCCCCAGTCTAATTCAGAGCCTGTCTGTCTGTCTCCTGTATATTATAATAATATAATGACCTCCTGCCTCTGGTATCCTTTTGTCCACCACTCTGCCATTAGAATCACTTTCTAAAAGTGATTGGAAAGGCCCAGCTTTAAAATGGTGTCCTGGGGGATGAACTGGGGAGAGGGATTCTCTGTGAAGCCCATGGGACAAGCAGAAGGGTCAAGGTAGAAAAGTGGAGGCCTTCTCCTGGTAGCAGATTTGCCTCACTTGGCTGGAGGAGGGCTGGGAAGTGTAGTGGACTGATGTGGGAAAGGTAGACTCAGAGCCTTGAACCTCCTGCCAAGGAATTTTGACTCACTCAGCAGGCCATAGAGAATCATTAAAAGGTTTTAAGGTGGCAGAGTTAGAGCGGTGCTTGCACACGATTAATGTGACCAGGCATGCGGATGGACTGAATGAAAAGAAAAAGAATCCAATGGAGAAGTCACCTGACAACATGAGATTTGGGGAAGAATCGTATACATGACAATTTACAGTTTGAGAAATTTAGAGAAGTAGTTCCTCAGACACAATGCCCATCAGCAGACTACTTCATTCCAGAATCAATGTCAGGAAATGTCTAGGAAGCCAGGAATAGAGTCCACCTATCCTGACGTCCTGTGTGCATGCCTCTGTGTGGCTAGCCAATACATTCCCTGGTTGCCTCTGGTAAGATTATTAGGTGCCCAAAGTGAAGCCACTACACTTGTTTTCAAGTAAGAAGTAAAAAAAAAAAAAGAAAAACAGCTTGAATTTCTTTCCGTATCACAGACTTTCAATGTGTTATTATTCAACACTACAGTGTCAGATTTAGATTTTCCACCTCGAGGAATTTGGTTTAGCTTTAATTAGTTGCTGTGAATATTTCTGAGCCAACTCTGGAAAGCATTTATCTAGAAAATAGTTGTCACTAAAATATAAGCTGGATATAGGGAGTCACTTACCTAGCAGGCTTTGTATCACGTCCACACAGTTACACATTCTCTCTAGCCATCTGGATGACTTTTACCACAAGCCTAACTTCGTTATATTGGCTAACTACTTATTAATTAATCATAATCCAAAATATAATATCTTAATATTGAGGCCATGTGAGCTCTGTGAGTAGCTGCAGAACTTTAGAACATGAATATTTTTTCAGAGCAAAGATTTTGCTTACAGGTTATTCTTGTACAGGCAACTGATTCGTTTTTCATCCAGCAACTTTTCAGAAAAACAAGCTTAAAAATACCAGACAAATGAAAAACAGACTTCAGCAGTTAGTGCTGCTTCCTGAGTAACTGAAGAATGTGCTTCTTGTGGTTAAATGAGGGATCTGTTTAATATGGATGAAATACCACCACTCCAGGCATTTTCATTGACATTTCACTGTGACTTTTTGAACTTAGGAGTGCTGATGTAAAAACCTACTCTTTCTGCTTTGCACACCCTGCAGTGGGATTGCAGGGCTGGGCCAGGAGAGGTGACAGGCTAGGTAGAGTTCCTGCTCTCCCTGTTCCTTCTTTATGTTTGTACTTTATTTCCATTCACACTGCTGTTCTTCCCAGTTTTCCAAGATTCCTTTTCTGAAACCAGTTAGGAAACCAGGCAAGGGTTTGTTCTCCTGCTCTCAAATCCCATTGCCTCTCCAGCACTGGATTTGCTTACTGGACCAAAGTTAAAACGTTGGTGGTGGGCATTTGTACAGACTTTTTCCTAAGGTCAAGAGACCAGAAGCTTCCCGGAGTGGCTGGAAGGAGCACTGCGGCACCCAGGGCACTTTTGAGGGCAGCTTTGAAGGGCAGATGAGCCAGGAGAAGCCCCTCTTCCCGATGCGCCCAGCACTGGCCGGCTCGGCTGGGGCAGCCCCGCCGTCTGGCAGCAGCCCGGGAGAGACATGCTGTTTTGTTTAAATCCTCCACATTCTTTGCCATTTCCCCATTGGCCGGATGGGGCTACCCTCCCCGCCGCGGCCGCTGCTGATGTCAGCCTCGCTCGCGCTCGCTCCTCCCGCACCCACCTCCCCGGCCCCAGGCACACTGCAGCTCCGCGAGGACTCTCCGGCCCCGGCGAGGTGGCTGCAAACTCGCGGGCACGCACGGCGCCCGGGGAGCCGAGGGACTCGGGGGAGGGGACTCGCGCGGAAGGCGCCAGCTTCCTCCCGCCCGCCCCTGGCAGCCGCGGGCCGAGGTGGGAGGCACCCGGGGCCCCAACCGGGCAGCGCCGAGGGCGGCGGCGGCGGCTTCCCTTTTCTCCCCCTGCCGAGCCCTGGAGCGGCTCGGGGACCGGCCCTAAAAAGAGCAGGGAATCTTGTTTACCGCCCAAGGAGAGAAGCTGATCGAGCCTTTGTCTGGAAAGTCAGCATCTCCGGCTCCGGCTGCAATGTGTTCCTGGTGACATTAGCACTGGGCAGATCGGCCGGAGGAGGGGGGTCGCCAGGTTCAGGTCTGCTTTTCGGAGGCGGATCGAGCCGGTGACTTTTGTGCATTCGTTTTAATTTTTGGAAATCTCTTTTTTCCTCCCTCGCCCGCTGCTGGGCATGTCCTGATCTGGTGGCCTCTCCCACCACCCGGGCAGCCGATCAGAGCCGTATCCAGCGGGTCTCCCTCCCACCCTCCCTGACTTTGCAACACCGCATTCCGGGAGCACCGACCTCGGCAAGGAAGGAGGCGGGGAGCTGCGAGCACCGGGACTCGAACCTTGACATGCTCTCGGGCGGGGAGGAGGAAACCAAGAGCTGAGCGTCCACCGCCGGGTCTGCTTCGCCGGCCAGCTCCGAGCGCCGGGCTCCGGGTGCCCTGCCCTGCGCCTGGGCGGCAGGCTAGTTGGGACCCCCTGCTTCCTGCCCCGGGCGTCCGCGGCCGGCAGGACCATGCTGCTGAAGGAGTACCGGATCTGCATGCCGCTCACCGTGGACGAGGTAAGCGCCGCGCCCGGCCCGGCCTCGCCCGCTCGGAGGCCCCTGCCCCGGGGCGCTGGGTCCCCCACCGCCGCCTCCTGGCCGGTGTGTCCACTGCGGGCGGCAGGGAAACAAACCCAGGTGGACATTGCCTCTCAAACCAGAGGCTGGAGGGGGAGGAGGAAGGGGATTTGCTGTTTCCACTTGTCACCCCAGTGGGGGAGGGCGGCGTTGGGTGGGGCGGTGGGCTCCCAGAATCCTGATTGCTGAGGATCTGAATAAGCCAAAGGGAGTTGGTGCGCCCCCTCCCTCCAATTAAGAAAATGGATAAATCCAACCCCAAGCGCACTCTGTAGCTGGGGAGTGGGGGGCACCCAGTCCTGGCAGTGGGCTCAGCTTCCTCTCCCGCCACTGTACGGTCGAGGTGCTGGGAGAAGTCCTGCGCCCCCGAGATCTGGAGGTCCCGAGCCTCGCGGGAGGGCACCTCGGAGCCTTTGGGGGGAGGGGTCCGTGTGGTCCCCGACTTCTCACGGTCGCTGTGGACCTGGGCGCCGCTCCCAGCACGCCCGCCCTTCGAGGCTCCCGGACCTGGCTCGGTGCTTTAGCAAACCGCCAGGCTCGGAAACTTTCTGAGTCTCTTGTTTCTTCCGCCGCCGGGAGCGTGGTCCGCTGGCTAGCGGGGAGCGGCCATAGGGGGGCGCTCCAGCACGCGGGTGCCCCGCGGCCCCCACTCCGTGGTCGCCGTGGCCGGGTGTGTGGCTAGGGGCTGGGGTTCGACCTCTCGCGCTACTCGGGTTCCGTTCTCCCGACCCCCCGAAGCTGGGCGCTCCATCATCCAGGAAATGGTGACTCAGTGAGGATCACTCCGGCCCTGGCTTCCCTTTCCTCCCCTCTTCCTCCCCACCTTTTTGGTGATTTCACAACTGCTTAGCGTCTGTCCAGGGAAGGATTGTGAAGCCAGGCTGAAGGCAATTTGCAACTCACTAGTATGGTTTGGTGTGGCAACACGTATGAAATCATTGACCCAAACCGTCTTTTTATTTAAATACAGTGCTTTTAATCTATCAGATAGGTTACTGAGCCACTACTTTGTGAAAGGGACTCTGTGCTTTGAGCAAGAAAAAGATGTATAACTAAGAATGTGGCTGTGCACAGGGGCTATCTTCATTTGTCATCTGAAACAAGTGTTAAGGCAAGACCAAAGTATAACCCAAGACAAGATCAAAGTAGCTCCGAGTTTACCAAACGTATTATAGGGACACCACTGGCTGCCAACGAGGGAGAGGTCGGCTCCCCCAGAATGATCAACTGAGCTTTGGAGTTTGTTGGCATTTGAGGAGGGTCTGGAAGGGAGGATTCCCTGTGGGTAGGCAGAGTTTTGGGATCTGTCTGACTTTTTAAGTGGACAAGCAGCACAGAGCTTTGTGGAGGATGAGGATGGCAAATGAATGGAGTATTTCTAGCAAAGGTTGAGCTCTTCCCACCTGGTGGGCAGCTGCACTTGGAGCAGTCAGCTGGGAGGTGTGCATGCCTCTACTCCATCTCCTAATGACCTTATTTCTTGCTAGGAGTTTGGAATCTAGGAGCCGTGTTGGGACTGGGTGAAATATTTTTTTAAAAATTGTGGATAGGCTCACGCCTGTAATCCTAGCACTCTGGGAGGCTGAGGCGGGTGGATTGCTTGAGGTCAGGAGTTCGAAACCAGCCTGAGCAAGAGCAAGACCCCCATCTCTACTATAAAAAAAGAAAATAGAAAGAAATTAATTGGCCAACTAATATATATAGAAAAAATTAGCCAGGCGTGGTGGCGCATCCTGTAGTCCCAGCTACTTGGGAGGCTGAGGCAGCAGGATTGCTTGAGCCCAGGAGTTTGAGGTTGCTGTGAGCTAGGCTGATGCCACGGCACTCACTCTAGCTTGAGCAACAAAGCGAGACTCTGTCTCAAAAAAAAAAGAAGAAAATTGTGGGTGATAGTCAAGAAAAGAATCTGTTCTAGAATCTTCTCTACTACAGACAAAACCTTTTTATCCTGGTCAGTTCCCTTTTCAGGATTTCTGAAACCCTCAGGCAGAGCTCTTTCCCCACTTTTTTTTTTTGTGCAGACATACCCACAAGTACACAGTGAAGTAATTATGTTTGAGTGGTATAAGTGAAGGCCCTTCCTTTTTTAATTGGCCAACAAAATCAGACTCCACCTGTAATATAATGTATAATTATAAACTATTTAATGTATAATTCATTTGGATAAAATAAGCATGAAGGCCATATACTGAAGTCATTTTCTGCTTTGCTAGAGAAAACGGCCGGGTGGGGGGGGGCGCAATTTAGATTGACAAGAGTTTCCAACGGGAAGGATTCAGGTGAACTAAATCTGACAACGGATGAGAAAACTAGGTCTAGCTCGCCAGATGTTAGACCTTCAGAGTCTGAACTGGTAGTAAATCTTAAAATCTCCACCATCCTCCTTTGCACTGTCCCACTGACTTTAACATTGAAAACTGGGAAGCAACTTAAGTTTCTCCAAAGAAGACATTGACCATCAAATTAGGTAGACTTTGGAAGCCCAACTTTTGCTTCAACTCTTTTTTTTTTTTTGAGACAGAGTCTCAGTTTGTTGCCCAGGCTAGAGTGAGTGCCGTGGCGTCAGCCTGGCTCACAGCAACCTCAATCTCCGGGGCTCAGCAATCCTACTGCCTCAGCCTCCCGAGTAGCTGGGACTACAGGCATGCGCCACCATGCCTGGCTAATTTTTTTTTGTATATATATTTTTAGTTGGTCAATTAATTTATTTCTATTTTTGGTAGAGATGGGGTCTCGCTCAGGCTGATTTCGAACTCCTGACCTTGAGCAATCCGCCCACCTTGGCCTCCCAAAGTGCTAGGATTACAGGCGTGAGCCACCACACCCGGCTGCTTCAACTCTTGATTGGCTTTGGACTTGATTCCACCTACATGGAACTTCTGGAACTCGTTTCTGTTTAACCACCACAGTTCATTAGTAGAGGTGTCCATACTTTTGAAAATGAAGCGAATGTCTGTGTTTTGGAGAGTCAGTGAGAGGACCAACACTGTGTGTCCCTTGTCCCTGGCCTTATTCTCCTATTTCCCCATTTAACCCCCTGGTAGTGTGTGTGTGGGGGGGAGCATTGGGAGCATCCATATGTTATTAACCATATTTTGCAGGCAAGTAAGCTGAGATTCAGAAATGTTAAGTAATGTGCTCCAGGCCACACAACTAGTTAATAGCCAAGCCAAAGGAGAGCCTGGTGAAACCCATTATTTGTTTTTCCTTACTCTGCTTTTTGCCTGCCGCTAGTATTTAATCCACCAAAAGGAAAAACATTTCTTGAAAACAGATAAAGTCAGCACTATCAACTAAATGAAAAATCAGAGGCCTTTTGACTTGTTATAGATAGTACTAGTTTCTACTATTTCTTTAGCCTTATTTTAACACATAAAAATGTTCCCTAGTTCTAGGAAAAAAGAACAGTTCTGAGAGATAAAATAAAGCTGAACTAAAGTCTAGATCAGAGTGTTGGTGAGATTTTTGGTGTGTGTGTATTTTAGACATTAATTTCAGAGTAGAGAACTATGAGAAGTAACATTCCATGGATTAATTTTAATCAAAAAACTTCATTGAAATAGTCTCCCCATTTGTGTTAAATGTAGTAGCCTCTGAACTAAATATAAGCCTGTTGGAAAGTTATGAACAGGAAAAGTCCCTGGGAGCTGACAGTTGCTATAAAGGGAAAGTTGTCATTGTCTTCGTTTGAAAGATTTAGTGATGTAGATTCTAGAATTTTAGACTTGGAAGGACTATTCAAGATGATTTATAGTTGAGCTATTTCGTTTCATGGAGGAGAAGACGAACCTGTAGAAGGCTCAGTTAGTTGCTACCCCAGCACCTCTAGGCTAGAACCCAAGTCTTCTGATTTCTGGATCAAAGCTCTTTTACTCTATACAATTTTCTCTCCTCTGGGATTCCTTGTTGGAAAAAAATATCACCCCTAAGCCCCATGTGTAAAACAGATACGCTGGTGGTCTCTAGTTGAAGGTGGGTTGGGGACTCAGGGTGGGTAACATGTAGGGAGCATGTCCCTGTTGGAACCTATTGGAAGAGTGGCCAGGGGACTCCACTGGAAGATGCTTTTGTATAACCAGCTCACTGGTTTTGCTTAAATTGTATGTTGGTTGAGATGGCTTTTGGATGTGTGGTTTGATGAGAGGTGATGGTGGAGTTCAAGACCTCCACTACTCTGCCCCCCCCCCCCCAGCTACTCCTTGGTGCTATCACTGGTTCCACCATGTCGCACACCATCCTCAATACTCTTGGATCACCCCTCCACCTCCCCCAGAGGTACTTGTTGGCAAGATAAGGGTCCCTCAAGAGCTAAGCACGTCCTAATATTATCTGAGGCAGGCGTTCTTTAGTTTTCATTGCTTTTTTTTACTGTTTAACAGTTCCTGTTCTGACTGCATTAACATTAGTGTGTGTACTTTTAGGGATTGATTTGTGGTCCTTAGGGATTTGGTGCACAATGAAGAAAAATAGAAACATTCCCCTCTCCTCCAAGAAAAAAGGAAAGAGAAAAGAAAAAAAAAGGAAAAGAAAAACAACTTTTCATACAGAATATTATTTTGTTCTTTGCTCTGGCAGGGAGTCAGTGCACTTTATCCAGCCTCCCTGGGTCCCCGGAGAGTTTCTTGCATACATTTCTGAGAACAGATTTGGGATGGGGTGGTACTGCCTCAGGAATGACATGAATGGAGATACCAAAATGCTTAATAGTGCTTCCTGTTCTCCATTTTAAGCAATTTTCATAAAATGAATCCACAAATGTATCAGGGCAGAAATTCTTGAAGGAAACAGATTTTAAGTGTGATGTTGGCAGTGACTTTATTTCTTGTAAAGTATGATACCCCTGAATATAAAGGATAAAAATTCCTTTGAATAATCTCATAGAGCTTCTCTAAGATTCCTCATAAACATAATTTGGAAAATGTTTTTTTTAAAGAATGAACTATTTTGATTTTTTTTCCCCTGTTAGTTGACAAGAACCAAGGCCAGGGTCATGAGTTTGATTTCTGCATGTTCCAGGTAGTTTCCTTTGCTTGTTCCACAGCCAGAGAACAATGGAGGTTTGTCCAGCTATCTTGCAAAGCTCCATTCTTTGTCGTGGGGGGGAACCAGGGGAAAGGAAGGCCAGTTAATGGATAAGTGCAAACCTTTCACCACTAATGGAACAGACAAGGAGCAGATGCCGTCCTCTTGGTTGGTCAGTGAAATTGACTTTGTGCATGAAGGAGGCTACGTTTTCCCTGTATTTGAGTGTGAATACCTATCACAGGAAACAGATTCTGGGCCTTAGTGGGAAAAAAGGCAAACTATTGTTAACAAAACCCTAGTTAAAAGTAGGTAGTAATTAACTTTTACTTTTCATTACAAAGACATTGTACAAGTTCCTAAGGCTCCTAAAAGTCAACTTAGAAACCTATGTCTGATTAAATGAATGTGACTGATATCCAAAGAAAAGCAAGTAATCTTCGTTTCAGAAAGGTTATCATTTTAGGGGAATAGAGGTTACTATTTGTTGTAGGCAGTTTTTAAAGAAATTAATATACTTTCAACACTCACCCTCACCCCCGAGTGTCTATTAGGGAAGTGTGTGTGTGGCAGGGGAAGGGAGAATCACAACGTTTTGAGTTTCTAAAAAATATAAAAGTGTGTGCACAGTGACAGGCAGTAAACGTGTTTTTCAGGAGTAGTAATTACTGGAAAAGTACGTCTAGGTTCATTGCTTTAGTTGCCTGAGTGAGGTCGCTGCACCCTGGCTGCCTGTTTTCTGTTGCGTGGAGTTCTGTACGCTTGGAGCCAACTCTGAAAACTGTTTTTGAAAACTGGGTAACACCTCTGCCCCTATTCAGGGTTAAAAAAAAGAGTTCTAGAAGTCAGCTGATTTGTAGTGAGAAGTAGGATAGGTTTTAGGTATCTTTAGCAAATTCAACCCACTGGGAGAGGAAAAGGAGAATTTCAGATTGCAGACTGCCAACTGCCCACCCTCTCTGACTCATCCTAGAAATTTTGTGGTAGTGAAGTGGGTTTTTTTTTGTAAGTTACAAGGCAGATGAGGCCCAAGTGTATTATAAATATTAAAACTAAAAATCCACTCGTATCTGGAAAATGTAAAGTTGTTCGAAAACATTATGTTGGAAGCTTTACTTTTTGTACTATACAACCCACAATTTACAAAAACATACAATTCATACAAACCAACAGGGTTGCAGTGGTGCACACCGCCAGGGGGCGCCATTTACATGAAACCCAATGGGAATGGGGTAAAGTGATGGCCTGCAACTGACCAACTGCCTTTGTCAGCTTTTTCAGGCCTCCATCCAACTACCACTGTCATGTTAAAACTTAAACATATAAGCAAATTTGTGGGTTTATGAGTGGAAACGTCTTTCCTGACCACACCATCTACAGTAGCTGTACCCTATTATGTTCGACCTGTCTCTACACCTGTTATTTCCTTCATAGCATTTATCCTAATCAGTACTTTATTGATTTGTTTACCTGTTATCTATCTCCATCATTATCTTTTCAACATGTAATCCACATATGAAAATATTGATAAGATCATTTTACGTATTTTTCTTTCACACTAAGGCTTTGAAGTCTGGTGTATATTTTCCACTTACAGCACGTCTCAATTTGCACTGACCTGTTTGCAGTGCAGAATAACCACGTGTAGCTTGTGGTTGCCCTATTGGAACATGCAGCTCTGTTTTTAAACCTAGGGTCTGGCACATAATACATACTTGCTGAATGAATGAATGGGAAGAAGCTAAGAAAAACTAAAACCTTTTGAGGAAAGTTGACCCTATATGTCTTCCTTTACATTGTTTAAATATTTTTCACTTAAGTTTCATACTGCCTGAAATTTTACCACTTAGAGATTCTTTTATATTTAAAACATCCTCATTCTAAAATTCCTTAGCAATACCCTTGAGAGGTTTGGGGGCAGCCATTCCTAGGAGTTAATGTAATCTGACTATTTTTTTCCCAGTTCCCAGAGGAGTACATATATTTGTTTTCCATTGCTTTGTAACACATCATCACAAATTCAGCAGATTAAAATAACACCCATTTATAAGTTCACAGTTTCTGTAAGTCAGAAGTCTGGGCATGGCATGGCTGCTCAGGGTCTCACAAGGCTGTAATCAAGGTGTTAGCCAGGCTGCCTTTCTTTCTCGAACTTGGAGTCATCCAAGCTCAAAAATGGTTGTTGGCAGAATTCAATTCCTTGCAGTCATAGGCCTAAGGTCCCCACTTTCTTGCTGGACTTCAGGTAGAAGCCGGCTCCCAGAAGCCACCTGCCATTTCCTGCCATGTGGCTCTCTCTACAACATGGCAGTTTGCTTTTTCAAGGCTAAGAGGAGAGCCTCTCCTGCAACTTCAAATCTCTCTGACTTGTTGTCTCTGACTTCTAGACTCTTTTCCAAAATGGCACAGCTGGTTAGCTCAGACCCACCTACAGTCAGGGGAAGGAGAATTATGTATATACAGAGTGTTTACACTGGGTAGTGGGAGTCTTGGGAGCCATTCTGACTACCATAGGGAGATTGGCTGGATTCACAGTTTCCAGTGGAGGAGAGAAGTAGTTATTCCTTGAATCCAGAACACTTAGGGATATGGAACTTCCAGGGTGGCATTTGGGACACCATGAAAGCATTCATGTAACCAGCGTTTTATTGAACTCCTGTGTGCCAGGTGCTAGGGATGGAGCAGCAAGCAAGATAGAATCCTTCTGTAGCTCACAGGCCAGAGGACACTGGAGAAGTTTTATTGCCATTTTAAAATAGATTATGGCAATGGTTGCACAACTCTGTAAATATGTTTTAAAAAACCATTGAATCTATATGTAAAATATATCTCAATAAAGCTTTTTTGTTTTGTTTTGTTTTTTAAATAGAGCTGCTTACCAATTTGTTTCAGCAGAACAGACTCCTATGTTCAGAAAGAGAGCCCTTGACAGAGAGTGTTGAACTAGAATTAGGAATAAATTGGAAGGTTATGGTCCCTGTCCCCAAGGAGATGGCTCTGGTTGTCTTGAATTTAGACAGCTTTCCAAAGGAAGTTGTTCTCTTCTGTGGTAGTATGGGGAAAAATCTGTGAGATTTGGACCAGAATGAATGTGATTTAGGTCAGAATATGATACTTAGGGGGAAAAAGAAATAGCTGCCCTTAAGGCCAGTTGCAGGGCTACCTGGTACTGAGGGTACTGGGGAACCTATCTGGATCAAACTCACTATCCTTAGGAGCCCACATAAGGGAATGGAGGCTGGTGGCCATCATGAGTGGAAGAAACCTCAGGATCTTTCTGGCTGTGGCTCCAGGTGCATGTCTCTACTTTCTATGAGCATTGAATGGGAAATAACGTGTTAGCAGAATGAATTCTAGAAGACACATTCAGGAGGAAATGGCTCTACATGGGAAGTAAATCCTTTGCCTGATTAATGTCTGGCAGATGTCCTTGAGAATTCCTACCTTGGGCTTTATTCTAAGGGCGGCTAACTGGCTATTTAAAACTTCGTCTCACTCATCTCTCTCTAGGATGGCAAAATCACACCAGGTTAGCCTGGGCCAATTTCCCAGATGGCAAATGGCGAGAAGGGAGCCCCACTGCAGAGGACGTATGTGGCCACTGGCTTTGCAAACCGTGACAGAGAGAGGAGTCTGGGGTCACCAACCACTTCCTGGCTGACTGCTTTGAGTCATTATACAAGGCTGTTTGTTGACTTAGAAACACTGAAGCCAGAGCTTACCAAGATTTTGACATCAAGTATTAAAGTGACTCATTCTGTCATTTCCCAGCACTTTGATAAAAGGGGCCTGCTCTTAAAACTCCTTTTTGGACGTTAGTGAAAGTCGACTCACATATGTAAACATGTAGCCGACGTAAGTTCTTGATCAAATTTACCTAATGACTCTCTCTTTTATTTATTTATATTTTTCCTTTTTTTTAAGTTTGGGTGAAGCACGACCTTCTAGAATTCCTATTGTCCCTGAGCAAAGAAAAAAACATCATCATCTTTTCATTTCTTTAGCATTCTATCTAACCATCTTTAGGGTGTTGTTTCTTTCCCAGGCTGAATCACCTGGAGAAGATTGAGATTGGCCAAACAATTATAATTTGATGACAACCTATAACAATGTTGTTTAAGCACCTAATCTAAGCAGTTAATCTTCAAAGACTGCTTTGCCACCCCATGTCATCTACACACAAACACACACACACACACACACACACACACACCGTTCAGATTTGATTATACTTGCTCTATTAAGGCCAGATCCAGGTGTTTCTGAGCACTAGATTTTGTATTTTTTTATGACAAAAATAACTAATCTGTGTATTTATTTAGAAGAAAAGGTATCAGAATGAGAAGTCACGATTAACTTGGATGCTACTATAATTAAGTTTTTTAAACCTTCAAATGCACTGGGTCTCATTTGTTGAATACTTTATATTTCCCAAGAGCTATCCAGTATTTTCTAGTTTTAACTATTGTGGCAGGGTTTATTTATTTATTCTTTTTTTAAATTTCAGCATATTATGGGGGTACAAATTTTAAGGTTTCAAATAATGCCCTTGCTCCCCCTCCCCCCATTTATTTATTCTTAAAATGGCAAAGTTTCATTTATCTCTTGTCTCTGGCTGAAAGGTTTACAACTTGTGATAGGACCTATTGATGACTACTGTACCCAAACTTCCTGAAAAGTCTTGGGTAGGATTGAATAGTGCTTAGAAAGCTGAGTGTTGCATGGCTCATTCTGCTTGTCTGAACCATCCCCACCTTCATGTCTTACATAAATTGTGAACGTTTCTTGTCCTGGCTCTTTTGGTCGTAACAGGGAGGAACTAGATAGTTATCCTCTGTCGCAAGGTCCTGGTTGAGTGTGGCCTTGCAGTAATTTTGCTTTCATGTCCATAATAAAGTAGCACTGTGTGCCTTAGCAACACATCCCATGAAACATACAGTTTGGAGAGTATGAGGGTTGTAAAATTTGGTTTCCATTGTATATGCATGGACTGATAGCAGTCATGTTCCACATGCAAAGGAAGGCAAGAGAGAAATTACATTTGTTGAATGCTTTCTTGTTTCCTTTAGTCCTCACAACAGTCCTATGAGTTAGATATCATTCCCATTTTATAGATGTGGAACATAGGTGCATACATGGCTAGTCAATGGTGGACCTACATTCACACCTAGGCTGGTCAAACTCCGTAGCCAAACTCTATAGAGTTCTGCCTTCCCTAGAATCCTAAAGAATCAAGGTTATTTCTTTTTATCACAATCAAAAATCCTAATTTCTTACAGATTAAATAACCTGTTCAGGATTATCAAAGGAAATAATTAGGGAAAGGTAGTTCTTCTGTTCCAATAAGAGAAGAGAGTGGTCTATAAGTTTGATCTCCCATCAAACGATCAATTTTACACGAATATCAAATGAAGTGACATTCCTCAGTTTAACTTTGATAAATGAATCATATTCCCCTTTGAAAATAACTTTTGTAGTTCAAGCTCTAAAAAGAGAACCACCCCTACACTCGTGGAAATTATTCCTTTTAATGGCAGTAAAAACCTTTGGCTTTCATAGGCATCATCAGCAGAGATGTTAGTTCATGAACACCTGTGAGTTTCTCAAAATTAGTATCTGAAAATAATGATGGGAACAGACAAGCAGCGCTGTGTCTTTGGCACATTTAGTTGAAAACTTAAAACTCTTCATGTGGAGCTAAGCACATTGGAAGGTATTAAAAATGATCAAAGTGTACTATTCAAGGTTATATGTTTACCCTTCCAGCTGAGATGACTGCTCCTTGTAAACTTCCAGCTCACTTTTACTAGTGTTGCCTCCAGAGCCAGTTTATAAACCACACGGGCCAAATTAATATCGTTCTTTTATAGTCACACTGTGTATAGACTGAAATAACTTTTTTAAACATGATATGGTTATGATTTTGAAAATGGAATTCTAAGAGACTTTTTTCAAAATTCAAAGTGTGGCTGAGTATGGTGGCTTATACTTGTAATCCCAGCATTTGGGAGGCTAAGGCAGGAGGATTACTTGAGGCCAGGAGTTCAAGACCAGCCTGGGCAACATAGTGGGACTCTGTCTCTAAAAAAATAAAATAAAAAATTCAAAATAAATAAATAAAATAAAATAAAAAATTCAAAATCATGCTCCAAAGACATTTGGCATTATCAAGAGTATTAAAAACAATGAAAAAACAAAAACCCCAAACCTGCCCTAGATTCCACAGGGGAGATTTAGAGATGTTTTGCTCTATATCAACACTATTGAAATAAACATGTTGTCACCTAAAATGAACTATTTGAAGGTGACCACACTTAATTGGGTATTATTAATATATCCTGGTCAGTTTTTTAAAATTTATGTTTATTATTTTAAAAAATTGTGATAAAATACACATAACATAAAATTTGCCATCTTAACCATTTTTAAGTATATGCTTTAGGTAGCATTAACTACATTCACATTGTCATGCAACCATCACCACCATTCATCTTCAGAACAGTTTTCATCTTGCAAAATTGAAACTCTGTACCCGTTAAACACTAACTCCCATTTCTTCCTCCCCCCAACCCCTGGCAACCACTGTTCTGCTTTGTCTCTATGAATATGAATACTCTAGGTATCTCGTGAGGTTTTGGTTTTTTTAAAACATCGGTTGTAGTACTTTATCATTAAACTTGTTCATCATTTCTTGAAACAAACCCAATACACTTAGATTAATAGAATCTAACTAGAATTTTTTTTTTCTGAATTCTGCCTTCTTTCAAAGGAAGAAAATGACAAGATGGGTCCATATCTGTATTTTGGGTGGCATTAATGACTCAATTAGTGACCTACCTACACATTTGCAGCAATAGCCAAAGTGCTTGACAGTTTTAATTTAGGAGTACTACTATATTATCATTTATCAGAAAAATTGCATTTTGTTTAGAATACTTTGTAAGACAGGAAAAAATACCAGTGCATTTTAGAAGCATTTCAGACAAGCAGGGTTGGTACCAAGTGTTCTATTAAAGTAGAAGACAGAATATTTAATTAAAGACAATGCTTTATTCCTGTACCAGGTGGAAATAGACATTTAATGGGCCCCTTTTTCTGAGTAAGGAAGTATAATTAAAATGTTAGCTTATTTTTTTAGGATTTTATAAAAGTTTAACTCATGAGAAAAAATAATTTAAGTCATTATAATGGCTTATTAATAAATTAACTTTGTAGCATTTTTGTTCTTATCAATTCTTTTAGTGATATCTTCAAATAGAGCTTTCAACTCCCTAGCCAACCACCTGGATTTTATTAGATTTTATAGTACAATGGTCCTGCCACTCTCAAGGAACAGTTTGTTATGTACACTATCTAAGAAGTTACCTAGAAAAATGTTGGTCTTTAGAATTTCAATCCAGTCTGGGCAGAATTTTCCAGTGTACCTGGAACAACAGGTGTCTATTTAACCCTTAATGTTGCCAATTGCACATCTGCAATACAGAAGTTACAGAAAATAACACTCTAATTAAACTTATAATTAGGAATTAGAGTAGAAAAACAACATTGGATAGATGTTTGAGAAAAGGGACCTGTGATTACCTGCTTATGTGGGTGGGTAGTTTTGAGGATGGGGGTCATCACTGGAGCAGTTTGTGCCTGAGCCCATGGGCATGTCTTTGAAAATGTGTAAATTCGCTATGGTTAGTGTCCTGGTGACGTGGCCCTCCACTGGGACCATTTTGCTGAATTTGCCCTGACTTGAAATAATAATGCTGATGGCAATGCTGATGGAAAGACTAATGTGGCTCTTACGTGTCACATGCATCACCATTTTGGACTATTGTAGCCTCCATAAAAGTGACAAGCTGGATGAGAGTGATTTTCTCAATACTTAAAAAAGCTGTGAAAATAAGACAGATTTAAAGACATGAAATGTGGTTATCTATTTCCCCTCTACCTCCACCCAAGTGCAGGAGTTTGGTAACTAGAATTGCATTTAGTCATGGGGTACAGATTGCAACTTGCAAGCAGGAGGCTTAAACCCTGGGATACTGAAGGCCATGACAAATGCTCATTTTTTAAATATGTTTTTGCTTCTCGTAAAGAGACATCATGTCCAAAATGAAAAAATCTTTAGATTCAGGATTTAATAGTTCACCTCTTTTGGATTGTGTTTGACGGAAACTTGGACACAGCTGAGTATAATTGTGGTTTTGAGCAGCATGACTTATAGTGCAGATATAGGTGTACTTAGAGATATTTTAGAGGTACTTAGAGGTATTTTCTTGCCAACATCTGGCTGAGAAGGAGCTTGGTGGTGGTGGTTGTTGTTTTAAAAAAAATAGTAATTAGGCTATTAGTTGTCCAAATAGAATAATCCCCTTAAGCCTTTTCAAGAAAAAACACTTCTGAAGGGTCAAGTATATTTAAAATTAGCCATTATTTACACAGATGCTCAACATTTTGCCCATGTTCTTAAGGAGTTGTTTCTTAAAAAAAAAAATGTTGGTTATGTCTGTCAGAAACCATCTTATTTTTTAAAGAGGGAGTTCAGTACTGGTTCTTCTAGCAAAAGCAGCCAAATCCCTGGCATCACAAAAGCCTCATCATAGATTCATCTATTTTTCATCCTAGAATGGCAGGCTCGGTGTTGTCCTGGCTACAATCTCTTCTGTATACCTGGTGAAAGACCTGCCCCCCCCGCCCCCCCCCCCCACCTTCCAGGCCTCTCTTTTGGAGAAAAGTTAAAAAAAAAAGTAACAAGTGTAGTGACAAAGTGGCATCAGAGCTAACAGCCTGTGGTTTCAGGGCTGGAGGCAGGCCCGTGTTGCTGTCCTCCAAGCTCCAGATTTGCCCTGCGTGGCTCTCAAAATCATAGGCTAGGGGAGAACCTGCCCACCCTGTCCCACTCAGACAGGAGGGCTTTGCTGCCACTCCAGGACACACCTCTGGGTGTGTCTTATCTCCAAGCTGGATGTTCAGCTTTCTTTCTGCTTTTGTTGGAGCTTTTTGAATCGCAAATCGGCCACATCTTACACAATGGTCATAACCTAAAGTTCTGGTCACTGCGCCTCTCCCACAGGAAGTATGACCTCTGAAAAGAGGCATAAGCATTTTTAAACATGATTCATCTGTTCATTTTTCTCTACTCTTTTATTTAATTAAGTGCCTTGGCATCTTATCTCCCTGAACCAAAGTACCCATAGGTTGCCCAGCGTTGGGGTTTCCAGTTTAGGTTTGTTCACTATTATGGAGTGTGGACATGGAATGGGAAGACCTAGCTGAGTCCTTGCCATGTGATAGCCATGATTTGATCGAAGACTCATTTTCCTGTGCCTCAACTATCAATTTCAACTGTCAGATTCCCTTCTTTTTGCCTGTATAAGGGCTGAACACATGAGATAGGGAGCCTACTAAGCAAATATAAGGGCAGGAGCGATCATTGTTGGTTGGTGGGCCCTGCATAGACACCTGATCATCATACTGTATTGTGCAGAAAATGATATTGTCTCACACTTTTATTTTTTTATTTTTTTAGAACAATAAACACCTTTATTACATGAACTAAGACAGGGGAGAGGAGGAGTTATTTGCCTTTCCGGGCCTTGATTTTCCGCAGGTAGAACTCCAGCTCCTTGCCCTCTAGCACATAGCCACCTGCTCGGCCACACTGGCCTGGTCTGGACGCAATGCATGCGAGAAGCTTGCCCTGCTGAAACTGCTCCTCCAGAAGACTGCTGATTTTAGCATTCTTTTTCCTTTCATCATATTTCTTCTGAATTTTTTTGGATCGTTTTTTGTTTAAAATTTCTTCTTCCTCAGGTGTCAGCTTGGCCCCCTTCTTGCGGCCCAGGGGCAGTGCATAGTGGGACGTGTACCACTGTCAGTACAGTGTGCTATCAATAAGCACGATGCAGTTCTTTACCAAGGTCTTGGTGTGGACCAGCTCGTTATTGGACGCATTGTAGACAACATCAATGATCCTCGTTTTCCGAGTACAACACTCTGAGCCCCAGGAGAAGTTCCCCACGTCCAGCCTCAGGGCATGGTATTTCTTGCACATGGACTTTGTGTATGGGGCAGGGGCCAATCTTTGTGTTGGCAGCGGGGCGCTGAAGCTCATACTTCCGCTTCTTGTGGTAGGGCTTTCTCTTGCCCACGGTCTTGCGGCGCTTGTTCAGTTGTCCCGAGAGATGCCCATCGCTCAGCGCTGGCTGGAAAGAGAAAACGCAAACCTCACACTTTTAAATACCTTTATTTTAGTAGGACCATCCAGTATAATATGGTTTGGGAATCTCTACTTTCCAAACGGCCTGTGGGGAAACCTTGAAGCATCCACAGAATCTGAATTTGCCCAGTGGGAATGTTGTGTCACAGTAATAAATGCTTAAAGATTAGTTTATTTCCAGCCCTGCAGGAGCTATAAATTGCTACTTTAAATTTTATTTTCTAGTACCCTGATGTTTATGTTGCTATGGTGGTGTGTCTCGTGCTTGGGTGTCAAGATTGCCATTGAAAATAGATAGGCCTAAATAACAGCCTAACAGGTGGCTGTGCTTTGTGGAGCCATTCGTAAAACTATTTGGTGGAGAAGTCCAGAGCAAGTCAATCACACGACTGTGCCCTCAACTGTGTTTTATAGTTTAGCACTTTTTAAAAACACATTCCTCCCCCTTTCCATTTTATATATAGACTTTTTTCCTCTTTCAAGCAGTGTCATGCCAATTTCCTGTAGTAACACACAAGGAAAGATTTCAGCTCATTTTATATAGCAGTGGATGTCCTTTCCTTATTTTGTGTAACTGGAGCCCTTCTTCTAAAAATAACCCTTCTTTTCCTAATGTGATTCTTATTATAGCTGATGTACTCTTTATTTAAATGAGAGACCTCTTTTTAACATGCCATTTGAACTGATATATATTTATTATACATAAATAGCTATAATATAATAAAGTGCACATATAAAATATATAATAAAAACATATCTCCCTGTAGGGTTTAATCCTTAGTGAATGTGGTAGTAGAAATTGTTCATTATGCTTTCACCTGCCAATTATGATCAATTTCTTTCTTTTGAGATAAAATCATAGAAAGAACCGGACCGTTAAACCAGTTCAACTTCCTACCCACTGGTTAGAGTCTTTCTATAATAATCATGGATGGTGATCATCTTGTCTTTTGGCTTAAATACCAGCCACAGCAGGGCGCTGGCTCTTTTGCTGCATGACCTCTAGGATTGTCAACTTTGACTCTTTAGAAGTTGCTTTCTTATGTTTAGTTGATATGTGACTCCCTGGAAGTTTCAAGATTGTTTCTCTCACTATAGTGACATAAACACAAGCCCCTTCCACATACTGACTCTTTAAATATTTAAAGAAATCTATAATCTTGTCCTTTGGTCTTCTTTACTGTGGCTTAATACACTCAATACCTTCATCGATTCAATTTATGAAATGGTTTCAAGTCTCCTTCCCCATTCCTGTGGTTCTTCTTTCTTATTGCCCTTTAGAAAATATTGAACCCCATGCTCTAGAGAAGGGGTCAGCTGACTTTCTCTGTAAAGAGCCAGATAGAAATATTTTAGACTTGCAGGCCATAAGGTCTCTGTTGCAACTACTCAACTCTGACCTTGTAATATGAAAGCTGGCACAGACAATACATAAATGAATGTGCATGGCTGTCTTCCAGTAACTTTTTTTTTTCCTGGTGACAGGGTCTTGCTCAGACAGGGTCTCACTCTGACAGGGTCTCGCTCTGTTGCCCCGGCTAGAGTGGGCTAGAATGCAGTGGTGTCATCATAGCTCACTGCAACCTCAAACTCCTGGGCTCAAGTGATCCTCCTGCTTCAGCCTCTCAATTAGCTGGGAATATAGGCATGTGCCATGATGCCTGGCTGATGCTTTCTATTTTTAGTATTGATAGGTCTTGCTCTTACTTAGGCTGGTCTCAAACTCCTGAGCTCAAGCAATCCTCCTGCCTTGGCCTCCCAGAGTGCTAGGGTCACAGGCATGAGCCACCATGCCCAGCCTCCAATAACATTTTATTTATGGACACTGAAATTTGAATTCCATATAATTTTTAATGCTATGAAATATTCTTCTTTTGATTTTTTCCCAGCCATTTAAAAATGCAAAACCCATTTGTAGTTTTGGGGCTGTACAAAAACAGGGAGCGTGCTGGGTTTGGCCAATAGGCTGTTGTTTGCTGACCTTTGCTGTAGAGTAGGGATCGGAGGATCAGTGCTGAAATCACTGGAACTTCAGCCACTTTTGTTTGCTGTGTTGATGCTTTAGCACTAGCCTTGGCATTTTCAGAAGCCATATCAAACTGCTGACTGCTTTGGACAAGGCGGTCAACTACACTTGGACTTCTTCACATGATCTTCTGGCAAAGCTAAGTCTCTCCAACCTGTGTGTATGAGATCTACCAAAAGCAAGAGCCATACCATAAGGACAGCAGCCATAACCATAGGATTCTGAAATGTAAATGTGATGAATGGCATCTGTTGGTTTCAAGTTCAACCATTTTTTATTTCTGCTTCTGTTGTATGCTGTATTAGCCATTCCTCTTAGCTTTGTGACAGATGTAATAAGCATGCTTTTCTGTCTTTCTACAAGCCACTGACTTTTCAGTAACATCTAAATCATATTAATAAGATATAGGTCATGACTGCTTTCCTTTGTTGTAGAAACCTGTAGGTATTTGGGTACAGAAATGAAACCCTCAATTATATAATAAGCTTAAGACTGGATTATTCCCTACTTCCTCATTAGTTTTTTGTTTTTTTTTTTTTTTTTGTTTTTTTGTTTGTTTTTTTTTGAGACAGTGTCTTGCTCTGTTACCCAGGCCTAGAGTGCAGTGGTGTCAGCCTAGCTCTCTGCAACCTCAAACTCCTGGGCTCACATGATCCTCCTGTGTTAGCCTCCTGAGTAGCTGGGATTACAGGCATGTGCACCATGCCCAGCTAATTTTTCTGAGGCAGGGTCTTGCTATGTTGCTCAGACTGGTCTTGAACTCAAGTGATTCTCCCACCTCGGCCTCGCAGAATGCTAGGATTACAGGCGTGAGCCACCATGCCCATTCTTCCTTGTTAGTTTTAATTTTTAATATAAGGCTCTCATTAGATATTTTGCGAAACAGTTTAACTAAGATTAGAATTTAGCAAGCAGAGGAGAAAATTTAGAAAATGATAAAGCCAGGGTTTTTTTTTTAGTGTATAAATATTTAATTAAAATTATATATTTGTCTCTGTGGACATTAACTTAGCAAGTCTCTGCTTTTAGCAGAAGGGAAGGCACAGAAGGCCAACATTTGTGGAACTTTCTAGTATACCACACCCAATGTGTTGATCATCCTATTTCATCTTTGCAGTTATCCTCCAAGGTGGATCCTATTATCTCCACTTTACCGAGTGGAAATTGAGGCTCAGAGGAATTGCCAAAGTCACCCGGATAGTTAATGGCAGAGCTGGGTTCTAATCTGGAGCTCTTTGGGTGCAAATTCCATTTGCTTTTTCCAACACTACCATTATTTTCCATAGTCAAAGAGAAGTTGACATTTAATTCATTATCAAGTTGACTGTATCAATATACAAGTATCCTAAAATGGATATATGTTCCTGGATTATTTACTGGAATGATACATTTCTGGAGCATATATGCCAGAAAATGTGATGTAGATTAAGAATATTGACCTCTTTAGTGGAAAGGGACTGTTAATTTAAAACTACTTGCATTTGCCATTCTTTGGTAAAACTGGAAACACAGATACAATTTCAGATTACCTTTGAGCTATTATAAATCTTGAGGGAAACCTTGATTGTTTTTAGAAAGAAAGCTTCTGTGTCTGTCTAGACTGTATCTTGCAAACAGGCACTTCAAGATGTCATTATATGAATATTCAGAAACTAAGATGTAATAGAGCCTAGATGAGAATGTGTGATAATCTAAAGATATCATTTAAGTCAGGGCTTTAAAAATACATGACTTCCAGTAAAAAAGGAAGCCTAGTAAACAAGTTCTTTACAATACACCAAGCATGCTCTAATCCCACATGTATCCTGAGTCCTTAAAAGCAGATTTATAAAAGGCAAATGAAATAGATTTTCAAAATATAATTTTGAAGCACAAAGTAAAATATATTTAATGTTTTAATTGTATGAAATGGGTTGCTTAAACTAATAGCTGGTGCTGGGAATGAAAAAACCTTTGCTAAGATTCTTCTATGAGGAAGCTGGTTTATGGTTTTCTGGAGCTGGTGGACACTCCTGCTTTAGATCATGAGCTCATCATAGGATTGTGATTGTTCCCCCTTTTTTTTTTTAAACTCCCTGTAGCTGCTTTTACAGTGCTTTGCAAATAGTGGTTGCTTAGTTGAGGTTGACTACCAGCTTATGGTCATTTAAATTCAGACTTAATTTTGTGGCTTGAAAAACAAGAAAAAAATATATGGCTTTTTAAAAATTTTTGTTTTTATTGAATATTGAATAGGCCTGAAGCGATACATCGAGACACTCATTACCTGGCTTAATAAGTAGAATGTTATGAGTTGATTTGGTCCCAGCTCTTCTATACATATGGCTTCATAGGGGATGTAGTCTTCAATAGTTTGCTATTAAAATTTTAAATTGAGGTATAGTTCACATGCCACATAATTCACTCTTTTACATAGGTGTACCTTGAGGTCTTTGGTCCATTTTGAGTTAATTTTTGTATATGGAGTGGGGTCAGGGTACCCATTTGCTCTTTTGCATGTACATATCCATTTGTCCCAGCACCATTTGTTGAAAATACTATTTTTTCCTCATTGTATTATCTGAAGCTTGCTCTTTTTCACTCAACATTTTAATACTGAGATTGATGCATGTAATTATAAGTCATCCATTTCTTTAATGGCTGTATAGTATCCTTTATAGGAATCTGCCATAATGTATCTATCCATTTTTTGTTCCATAATGCATTGGGTTGTTTCCAGAGGTTGCTATTATTAACACTATTGCTGTAAACATACTTGAGCATGTCTCTTACTATATGTGTATGAGAGTTTCTCCTTAGGGTTTATGTCTAGAAGTGTAGAATATGCACATGTTTTCCAAAGTGATTATAATAGTTATAATGCTGTCAGTGATGTATAAGAATTACATTTGGGAAAACTTAGTTTTAAGTGTTCTGTTTGTTTTGTGTCTCTTTAAAAAAAGTCATTACTAAAAAGAAAGAAGTAGTATTTGCAAGTGAAATTTGCCTTTTAGTCCTCTGATATTTTATTAGTAAGAATTATTTTAACCAAACAAAAGGCCAATAGCTACAAAACCTAGTAAGCAATTAGTATCTCATTACATGTTAAAATATTAGTGTGCAGGCCGGGCGCTGTGGCTCACGCCTGTAATCCTAGCTCTTGGGAGGCCGAGGCGGGCGGATTGCTCAAGGTCAGGAGTTCAAAACCAGCCTGAGCAAGAGCGAGACCCCGTCTCTACTATAAATAGAAAGAAATTAATTGGCCAACTGATATATATATAAAAAATTAGCCAGTCATGGTGGCGCATGCCTGTAGTCCCAGCTACTCGGGAGGCTGAGGCAGAAGGATCACTCAAGCCCAGGAGTTTGAGGTTGCTGTGAGCTAGGCTGACGCCACGGCACTCACTCTAGCCTGGACAACAAAGTGAGACTCTGTCTCAAAAAAAAAAAAAAAAAAAATATATTAGTGTGCAGCTTAAACGGATCTTTGGCTGTTTGAGGTGGTAAAGGTTTTTGCTAGTAGCAGATGAGCCTTTGTGTTAATTAGAGCAATATCACACCAGCCTACTATTGTTCTCTTATGTAGGGTCTGGAGCAAGTACAATATAGCAGTTGGCAGAATCAGGGTATAGAGAGATGGGGGAGGGAAGCTTCCCTTTCTTGATACCTACCTATTAGCACATAATGGTTATGTTAAACAAAATTGTGCCCATATGATGAGACTGTTCTATCTCATTATCTCATTGTATAGTATCACGTGAAACGGTGGAGGGATGACAAAGTTTGGCCAGTAGTGCTTGGAACCTTGAAGGAGTTAGAAATGCTCTCTGGGGCAGAGCAAATCTATTGCTTTTAAGGAAAGCTAGTCATGCCTGGAAAGCACAACAGGCCTGTGCCAGACCATCGGTCAACAGGGATGGCTACTGGAAGGCAGGTGGGTGGGGGAGGAGCAGCCTGTCTGGCAGCATCAGAGAAGCATGTGGGGAGGTGCTCCAGCTAAGAGCCAGGCCTTAAGGACAGGTTGACACTTCCCAAGTTGGAGTGATGGCAGAAGAAAGGAGGAGATTGACATGATGCCTCAGCCCTAGGGGCACCTGTGTCCCAAATAGGTCACCAAGCCCTGTATTAAATGGTGGGAACTTGAATACAAGTAGGCACCTTGGTCTCAGGAACAAGGCTATGACTAGTTGTTAGAAGTGGTGCACAAGATCAGAGGTAGGTGGACTTGACTTTTATTCCTTTCACAAAGAGTAACAGTTCCTGTCGCTTTTTTTTGGTCCTTAATATGGGGTAATCATTTATGTAAATTAATTTGTTTAATCAACAGAACAATTTTAGGAGGTAGATTCTATTATTGTCCCTATATTACAAATGTAGCAGAGCCAGGATTTGAATGCAGACACTCTGGCTTCAGAGTCAGAGCTCCCTCACCATAGTACTATGCTTCTCCTAGAAACACCATGGTTTGGGGAATCAAACAGCCTTATTTCTGATCCTCACTTCAACCTCAGGGAAGGGTTTCATATCTCTCCAGCCATACCTTATCTCTCTGCCTTTCTTTGTGATCTTAGACAAGTCAGCTAAACTGTCTGTGACCCACAGTTCCCTTATTTATAAAATGAGAAGCCTGGTTTGCAGATCCTATATGGAAATGCCTCACCCCTTGCCTGGCCCTTCAGTAGGGCCTCAGTAAATATACATTAATAATACCTCTACTAACAAACCTTTCCAAACTGAGCTCAGGACTTGGCCCAGAGCCCAGGACAGGGTGTAATGTGTACTGAGGATCAGGTAGTTTATCTAGAGGAGACAAGAGACTCGGGGTCAGAATTCCAAGCAGGTACTAATAAAACTAGGTACTCATGGCACAAGCTCTGGGATGCTTGAAATTAACCAAGTTTTCCAACACAGCTGGGGACTAGATGAACATCTCAGTGACTTTATCCTTCATCCTTGTAATTAGGCTCCTGACCCTTATTAAACCTAAAAGAGGAGAAATTGGAAGATGACAAGGTCTGCTATTTCATTTTCTTACACATTTCTCTTTATACTTAAATTCCTTTTTCCTTTCCTTATATTGTTTTCCATTTGCAAATTTCTTTCTAGTTCTTATCAACAGTCTCCTTGTTACAGTTTTCCTCTGTAATGAGTTGGTTACTGGATATAATGTCAGTTTATTTGAGAATTTGAGAATGATGAAGGAGAAATGGAAAGGTATGGATAGAAAGAGATGACTTTAGGAGAATTGAATTTCTTCTTCCTCTTTTTCTGATATGAAACCAAAACTGGAGGTTAGATCATCCAGAAAAAGAGAATTCAGTGTTTTCCAAACTGCCTGCTGCTAAGAATGACTTGGAGTGGTGGGTCCTAATTCAGTATGAATAAGGAGAGGACAAAGAATTCATATTTTTAGTACTCTCCCCAACTATTATAATATTATATGGTAATAAAACTTAAACATTCTTTAAATAAAGCCCCCAAGTTTGACCCACTAACACAGCTATAGAATTGCTGAATATTCTTAGTATTGACAGAAAATATACTTTTGTTTTTGTTTTTGTTTTTTTGAGACAGAGTCTCACTTTGTTGCTCAGGCTAGAGTGAGTGCTGTGGCGTCAGCTCACAGCAACCTCGAACTCCTGGGCTCAGGCAATCCTGCTGCCTCAACCTCCCGAGTAGCTGGGACTACAGGCATGCACCACCATGACTGGCTAATTTTTTTTTCCTATATATATTAGTTGGCCAATTAATTTCTTTTTTATTTATAGTAGAGACAGGGTCTCACTCTTGCTCAGGCTGGTTTTGAACTCCTGACCTTGAGCAATCCGCCCGCCTCAGCCTCCCAGAGAGCTAGGATTACAGGCATGAGCCACCGCGCCCGGCCAGAAAATGTACTTTATAATGTGCTTAAATATTTTTTATTATGGAAAAGTTTAAAGCTATATAAAAAATAGAATGGTGTAATGGCCCATCATGTACCCTTACCCAGCCTCACCAACTTTCAACCCATGGCCGAGGATGAGATGCTTTCGAAAGAGAATGTAAGAGCTTGGGACAAAAATCAAAAGTGACTACGCTTGCTTTATTTCTATGCTTGCTTTATTTCTATACCCTGATCCTGGGAACAACCCAGATGTCCATCAATAGGTAAATACATCAACACATTGTGGTATATCCTTGCAATGAAATACTACTCAGCAATAAAAAGGAATGAACTATTTATACACACAACAGTGAAGAAGTTCAGAATAATTATGCTGAGTGAAAAAAGCCAGGCCAAGAAAAGAGACATACTGTATGACCTACTTATATAAAATTCTGAAAATTTCTATGTTTATAAAATTCTAAGGGTCTGTAAATTGCATGCTGAGGGCTGATTCCAGCCTACCACCTATTCTGATAAAGTTTTTTTATTTTTTTTATTTTTTTTATTTTTTTTTTTTTGAGACAGAGTCTCGCTTTGTTGCCCAGGCTAGAGTGAGTGCCGTGGCATCAGCCTAGCTCACAGCAACCTCAAACTCCTGGGCTCAAGCAATCCTTCTGCCTCAGCCTCCCGAGTAGCTGGGACTACAGGCATGCGCCACCATGCCCGGCTAATTTTTTATATATATATCAGTTGGCCAATTAATTTCTTTGTATTTATAGTAGAGACGGGGTCTCGCTCTTGCTCAGGCTGGTTTTGAACTCCTGACCTTGAGCAATCCGCCCGCCTCAGCCTCCCAAGAGCTAGGATTACAGGCGTGAGCTACCGCGCCCGGCTCTGATAAAGTTTTATGGGAACACAGCCATACTTACTCATTTATGTATTGTTTATGGCTGCTTTTATGCTACAATGACAGAGTTTAGTAGTTGTCATAGAGACCATATAGTCTACAAAGCTGGAAATATTTACTATCTGATTCTCTCCCTCCCTTCCTTCATTCCTTTCTTTGTAATTTTTTTTAGAGATAGGATGTTGCTCTGTCACCAAGGCTGGAATGCAGTAGCCCAGTCATAGCTTACTGCAGCCTTGAATTCCTGGGTTGAAGCTGTCCTCCTGCCTCAGCCTCCCAGTAGCTGGGATGACAGGTGTATGCAACCACGCTTGACTAAGTTTTAAAAAATTGTTTTTGTAGAGACAGGGTCTCTCTATGTTGCCTGGGCTGGTACTGATTCTTTTTAAAAGGTTTGTCAACCACTGGTCAGATAGTAAACAACAAAAAATAAGCAAAACCAGGAAGGAATAGTGAAAATCATGATTAGAACTATGACTGTTCAGAGTAACAGGGGCAAAGGGGAATATCCTTGAGCAGGGTGCATCTACATCTGCTGTTGCATTGGAATACGCACCATTTTCCAAGTATGTTCTGTTTTCCTACTGCCACATCTTTGCACATTCTCTTGATCTGTTATGCTCTTTGTTGCCATCCACTAAAAATTCTATCTGCCCTCCAGGGCCCAGCCAAAATGCTACATTCCCAGGGGAGGTTTTCTCATCTCCCCAGCCATACTTCATTTCTCTCCTGTCTTTCTTAAGCTCATCAAGCTCTCTGCATGTCACTCCCATGTGTAAGTTTCCTAAGAACAAGACCCATGTCCCATTCTCCGAATCCCTTGGGTCAGCATAGCCTCATTGACAATCCGAGGCTAAGCCCTTTTGTGTGACATTTAAAATCCTCCTGAACTGACTTTGCCCAGCCTCCTCCTTTGCCCTTCCCCCATATCCTGAGCTCCAGCCAAATCAGACTACATACAGTTCCCCAAATGTACTATGTAGTTAATTGTTCATATCTCCTCTTTTTATTGCCTCGGTTCCCTCAAAAACCAGAGCTAATGAAATGTTGGCTATTCCAATTACATAGACGTGATTACATAACGGTGTTATGGTGTCTTTAATAAATGAAATCTAAAATATTACATTTTCTTGAACCCTGAAACTCATTCTGACTTTATTCTGTCTGAAGCTTTATAACATTTTCTGAAGATCATGTTGTACTCTTCTTTCATCTGGATGTTTTGCAAGGAACTTTGGTCAAAAGCAATAAAGTCTCAATTTAGACATGATAAATATGCGATAGTCATGTCTTTCAGAATGAAAACATTGACTTTTAAAAATCATGCTTGCCTGAAAAACAAGCCTGAATATATTTTATGTTATATGTGGGAAAATGTACTACCATTCTTCACTCTTCTTTGCTTGTTATGTTGAAGAATAGTTGTGAGAAACAAGGCACAGTAATATCTGTGTTGTGTAAGGATGAGTATGGAAAATAGCACACTGAGTGTGGCTATGACTGCAGGCTTATGAACCCAGGTACCAACTTTGAAACATTCACTTAATTTTCCAAATAAGATTTTTTCCTTTTTTTGTGCATAAATGTACGTACCTCTTTTCATTGTTTGCATGGGTTGCTATTTTATTTGCAGTGGAGTTTTGTGTAATTTCATCAACTGTAGATTAGATTAAGATCTTATATTATTTGCTAAGGATACATAAACCTAGGAAAAACAAAGTGTTCATGGAGAGCTGGGGCAGATGCGGTGTATTTCCACCTACATTCCTTGGCTCCCAGCCTCTTGTCCTGGTTCCCAGATGCAGGGATGCGGATGTACCCAGAAAGGGTCCTGCTGTATTCAAGTTCAATTTTTGCTATATCACATTTCTATTTTATTCAACTTGGCACCTACATCACCATTCAAGAACAATTTATATTGATGATCTATACCCTTGAAAGGAAACAGTCACAACTCTCAGTACCTTCTTGGTTCTTGAGCCCACCATGGTGTTGGCAGGAAAAGAAGTGGCAAAGCTAATTTAACCTACATATAATTTCTTGGGTGCCAGCCTGCCTGGGTTTTCTAAAGCCCATTGTCCTACACATCTGTAATATTTAAAGACCTGATTTGAACTTCTTATATTTTCTATAAAATTCGGAATATCCTCTTCTTTGGGTCATGTTTGTATTTGCGTGCTTTTTTTTTTTTTTTTTTTTTTTTTTGAGACAGAGTCTTGCTCTGTTGCTCAGGCTAGCATGTAGTGGCATCATCATAGCTCACTGCAACCTCAAATTCCTGGACTCCAGCAATCCTCCTGCCTTAGCCTTCTGAGTAACTAGGACTACTGATGGGTCCCACCACACCCAGCTAATTTTTTCTATTTTTAGGAGAGACAGGATCTTGCTCTTCCTCAGGCTGGTCTCAAACTCCTGAGCTCAAGTGATCCTCCTGCCTTGGTCTCCCAGAGTGCTAGGATTACAGGCGTGAGCCACTGCGCCACTGTACCTGGCCTGTATTTGCACACTTTTTAAGTTACTTCTCAATCAGCTGTCTCCCTGATAGTACACCTTTGCAGTTGGTACCATCAAAAAGGTTCCCCTCAGACATGGGAGTTCTGACTGCTGAAAGCCAATGGAATGAGACAACATACTAGGATATCTTTTCTTTGGGAAGTATGTGTCATAAATCTTCTTACTGACAGATGATTTGGATCTTAAGGCTCCCAGGCGCATGACCTAATTATAAGGAGATGATTAGGCAGTAGATTAAGATCTGCTTATTTCCTTGTTGACTATATAAAGCCCCCAGTACATATTGGAGACTAAATTTCTAACTTGTTCCATTGGTCTTTTAATGACAGTGCAGCTCTGCCAGTCATGGAAGAAGACATTTTTACATTTAAATGGAATATTCTAACTTTACTTGGTAAGTAAGTAGTGACCCAAAAATTACAATGCAGGAAAGTGGAATTTCAGTTTTTCATGTGAAAAGTTTCTATCACAAGAGGATCAAATTTTTTATTCTTTGGGTAGGTAGGCAGATTTCTCTATGTTCTGTGAAACCATGTTACTGCAGGGAAGGAAGCAAAAAAAGAAATCAGCAACTGAGAATGGTGGCTTTTTAGGAATTTTGTTTAATAAAATCATGGTGAAGATGAATGCCTTTGAACAGAGAAAATGGAGCTAGTGATGCCTTGAGTTGTGTTCAGAGATCTCTCAGCCTGTGAGAACTTTGTGCTTCGTAGGGGTGGCATGGCATTAACAAGCTATTACTGGCTACTTTTTTTTTTTTTTTTTTTTGAGACAGAGTCTCACTTTATTGCCCAGGCTAGAGTGAGTGCCTTGGCGTCAGCCTAGCTCACAGCAACCTCACACTCCTGGGCTCAAGCGATACTATTGCCTCAGCCTCCCGAGTAGCTGGGACTACAGGCATGCGCCACCATGCCCAGCTAATTTTTTCTATATATATGAGTTGGTCAATTAATTTCTTTCTATTTATAGTAGAGACAGGGTCTTGCCCTTGCTCAGGCTGGTTTTAAACTCCTGACCTTGAGCAATCCACCTGCCTCAGCCTCCCAGAGTGCTAGGATTACAGGCGTGAGCCACCGCACCTGGCCTACTACTGGCTACTTTTATGCAAGTTTACCAGGTAAAGCGCAGAGGACAGGAACCTCTTGGTCCAGATTAATATTGGATTGGTAATTCAGTGATATTTAGCAGCCACTGCGGCTATCAATTATAAGTAAAACGATGCTTTGGGAGGAGAAAGGAAGAAAAAACACGAGAAAGCAAAAAAAATGGCAGCAGGAGGTGTCAAAGAGAGGCAGGAGCAGGGAGTGAGAGGGAAAATAGGTACATGTAGTGGAAAGTAGAAGCGCTCCCAATTGTTCCATCAGCTCCATCTCATTGGCACAGATTCTAGAAGTTTCCTATTTCTGGAGTAGAGCACAGACATGATGCATTTCCCACTAAGACAGATTTATATCCAGGAAACATCATCTCAAGGTGCTGTGCCAGGCTTGTGGATTCTTCTCTGTGTCATTGCTTCAGAGAATGGTGTGGGTTTAGCACCTACTTGATACACAAGAGCTAATCAGTTTCATACCTACTTGGACTACTTTCTAGTTTTGACCTTATATATGGTATCAGGAAAATTTTAAAAAGGAGAGGACACTCATTGTTCTGAATTTCAGAGTAAATGGTCATTAGGAAAAAAAAAATCTTTATTCTAGAGCCATCCACATCTGGCTGTCCATCCATAAGGCCCAAAGTTATAACAGGTAAGTCACATTCTCATTTTGCTTTGTGCTCTTTGGGCCTGATATCAGTCTGTATCTGATCCCCAAGGGGTGGCAGAAACAAGCAATGTTTATCAGAGTGGAGCTAAAAAACACATTCCGTGAAAAGGAATATATTTTATTGATCAATGATTAGGAGTCTTTTTATAACTTGTTTTGTATTAATTATGATTTGAAAACCTCCAATGGAAGATTCTTAGGAACTACTAAGTCACAACCTGTCAGCATACCCCTAAATGTAGCCAGAAGCATCGGAACAGAAAAATATCAATGCATGGCCAAATTTCTAATTCTTGGGGGAGGTACACAGAAATTAGCCACTTCAATTTTATACTTGTGTTTTTATTTCCGTTGCATTTCCTGACTTGTGATACATTTTCTTGCCATAGAAGCACTTAGTGTCTTGGATTCAGACTTATTTTCCAGTGTTTCTTCTGATCAAATTAATAGCCCTCTACTTATATAGTCTATATGTGGTGGAAAGAAAATCACAAATATTTAATGTGGGGGCCTAATTTATTATGAAGTGGCTAAGAATTTCATCAGCCATGAATGATGCATTATCTATGATGGTAACTAGAATACACTGGGCTCCAATCTCTTTTGGGGGCTCTGTAAGGGTTCTTCTGGGTGCAGAGGGGAAGATGACATTTCAGAAATCTCTGTGCACCCCTCCCTGGCTTCCTCACTTCTAGGTAGGCTGAGAGAAGGCTTTCTTCTCTATGGTGCTAGTGAGAACTTGGCAGGTGGAGCAAGAACTTTAGTTTTTCACCCCCTGTTGGATTCCTTCACACATACAGCCCATATATAGGATAGATGTCTTTTCCTTTGGTGCCAAAGACTTGGGAACAGAGAACGGTAACTTTTAAATCCATTTTTGTTGTTCCAAATTTTGCACAGTGTGGTGTTGGGAAATAACCAGGTTGCTGTATCAGATGGGCACCCTCGCCCAGGTTATGGCTGTTCCTAAATCACATTCTATGAAACCCCTCTCCTGCACTATTCTTGCATTATGTACTCCTTGGTCTTAGGGAAGTTACCTTAGTCTTCCTGTGCATTAGTTTCCTGACCTCCTTGAAATGTGGCAAAGAAGCATGTCCCTTCATCTAGCACATATTTATCAAGTCCTGGGACAACAGTGTGAATGAGCCAGCACATCCTTCCTTGATGGGGCTCACAGTCTAATTAGGGCCAAGGCAATTAGAAGCCAACAGGAAATGACCTCAAATTGAAGTTAAGGAATCTGTGAACCCTTAGAACACTTAGGCAAGGTGAGCTGGGGTGTAACAAGCAGGAAGTATGACTCAACTGTGTCTGTAACCAAGAAGGCTAAATCCTCTGCAGGAAAGGAGGTGCCAACATATGCTTCCAAAAAATAAGACGACAGGCAGAGAGAAAAACAAAACAGCACATTCCCAGGCCATGCCAGGAAGAGGGGAGGCCACAGACTTTGATGTTGTCTAATTACCGTTGCATAGAGTTGGGGTGGGGTGTGTGGAAACTGGGATTTGGTGATAGACTGTGTTTGAATTCCAGTTTTGCCACTTCTTATTATACCTTGGACAAATCACTTTCAACTCCCTGAGCTTCAGTTTGCTAATCTTTAAAAATGAATCAAAAAATTCCTACCTGGCAGGGTGGTTGCATGTGCGTGCTCAATGCCATCACATGCACTTAGTAAATAAATGTTAGCTTTTGCTGTAAGGGACTGACCTGAGGTTTGAATCCAGCTATGTCTTGGTTCTGTTACTCCCAAGATGTCAGCATGCTAGCATTTTTTTTTTTTCAATAAAAGGAAGAATTGGGTAAGGAAGAGCTGTGTTTTAATGATATTGCCGCTCAACTGCTATTTTGATATGTTGAACAAAGTCCATTGATTCCTCATGGAGGAGTCCTTGCCTGTAAGCGTGAGTCAGCACATCTGCGCGTTATTAACTTGTTCAGAAGCCTTTTGTGGCAGATTGATTTTAAAAGCCCCTAACAAAACAGAGGATTTTATTTAATAGAAATATTGTCAGAATGACATTGAGATTTGGGGTTGGCTTTGAAATCATTCAAGACAAGTTAAATAAGGTCTTTTCTCTGGCAGATTGGAGAATCATGATGTGGAATGGGCGAGATGGTTCACGCCTGTAATCCTAGCACTCTGGGAGGCCAGGGTGGGAGAATCACTTGAGCTCAGGAGTTTGAGACCAGCCTGAGTAAGAGAGAAGCCCCCAGTCTCTACTAAAAATAGAAAAGTAGCTGGGCAAGGTGGCGCATGTCTGTAGTCCCAGCTACTTGGGAGGCTGAGGCAGGAGGATCACTTGAGCCTAGGAGTTTGGGGTTGTAGTGAGCTATGATGATCCCACTGCACTCTAGCCAGGGTGACAGAGTGAGACTCTGTCTCACAAAAACAAAAGAAAACAAACCAAAACAGAACCGTGATGTGTTGGGGAAATATTCTCCATCACCTGGTAGGAGCCTTGCCTGGGGGGGACGGCAGTGATATTTTCCTGGAGCACCCTAGTAACCCCACCCAGCAGGCCTTGTCTGCCTTATCTAAAGATAAAGACTTGGGCTTGATATAGAGAGGTAGAGAAATCTGGTTACTGGTATTTTCAACTTGCAGGGTCTACCTGCATTTGAATGAGCTGGATGTGTGCCCAGGTGTGTCTTTGTGGGTTTCCATCCTATGGTTCTGGGGCAGAGAACAAATAGAAGAAAGTTGCTAAAGAAAAGAGGAGAGTTTCTGTGGCTACTTCAAAAGCAGTTCCCGATTTCTGTCCTCAAAGTGATAGAGAATAGGGGGCCCAAGTCCCACATGTGGAGAGTTGCAGCGACCTTCTTATGTGTCTTCATCCTCATTTGGATTCAGCGCTGAAACATCTGGATCAGTTTCACAGAGGAGGTTTTGAGTAGATTTCTTGCAGCCCTGAAAGTCACACTTCTCTGAATTGGTTTAACACTAATCCAAAACCTATTGGTGTTCCTGTTATAGTTTGCAACTATTCATTTGCCCCTTAAGAAAGGACCTCTCTAGAGAAAGAAGAAGCACCAGTTTATGGTAGGGGAAGATGAGGCCCTCAGAAACGGTCACAGTTTATTCGGGGTTTGCCACTGGTGCAGCAGGCTCATAGCCCCACCAGAGGTCCTTGTTATAGACTGAGGGCTGGCAAACTTTTTCTTAAAGGGCCTGAAAGTATTATAAATATTTTTGGCTTTGCCAATCATAAAGTCTATGTCTCAACCACTCGACTCTGCTGTTTTAGCTCTAATGCAACCATAGAAAATAGGGTAAAGGAATGGGTTTGATTCTGTTCCAGTAAAACTTTATTTAACAAATAGGCCTCCATCCTGCATCCCGAATTTGCTGACCCCTGCATGGACCATCGTAAACTTCTCTGCCCTTTAGAGTTTGAAAATCATACTTTGGAGCAGGGGTCCTCAAACTTTTTAAACAGGGGCCAGTTCACTGTCCCTCAGACCGTTGGAGGGCCGGACTATAGTTTTAAAAAAACTATGGACAAATTCCTATGCACACTGCACATATCTTATTTTGAAGTAAAAAAACAAATGGGCAAAAACACCCGCATGTGGCCTGTGGACCGTAGTTTGAGGATGCCTGGTTTGGAGTAAGAAACTCATTTGAGTATAAATTACATATGTTTACAGAAAGGAAGCTTCTATATTTATGAATCATAATGTTTCCTTAAAACTTAATTTGTAGATAAATGTTCCACATTTATTTCCTGCAAAATGGATTCCCCATAAATGCTTGGGAAGGGTACTTATGTTTGATGTGAAACAAATTAACTGACGATGTTTGAATCCGTATTCACTCCGAAGTTCCTTTTCACATACCAGTGAGTTCAGAGTACCATACATCCCTACATGCATCTCTCCTTCATAGCAAACTCCAAGCTATGAGGTCCCTATAAGTCCTTATCAGTGCAGAGGTGCGGTCGCAGGTGACCTTCTCCTAATCCTGAGCCAGTCTTTATGATTTGCCCTGGAAGAGTTCTCCTGGTTGTCTGGTAGGAGCCCATCCTAATACTTAGGGCTGTGGGCACTGTGAGACCCTGGCTGCTCGATTTCTTCCTCACAATGTATACTTTCTCACTGCTAAAAACTCCTCTGCCTCCTCACATGAGTGCATGAGCTGGATTTGCTGTATTTTCAAAGTCATCTTTCCTTACACATGAACATTGGCTGCACCCCGAACTTGGCTGTGAACTGATTATTCTCACCAGGGCCTGGTAACACAAATTCCCTCACTCCTGCAGCTAAAAATAAGCCATATTTAACACTTACAAGCAAAATTCCAGGCAAATACATAATCTGATTTGATTGACTTTGTTGAAAATGTTAATGGTGGAGTCAAATGCTTACCTTTAGGTTGGAAGATTGCATTCCTTCATGCAAGCAAGGTGTGTCAAAATCAATCCCACCTACACTTGATGTCATGAGACAGATAGATGGATGCCTGAGTGTCTGAAATACACTAGTTCATCTCATTTTAAGGCATTCCTTCCCATTTGTGGCACACTATTCTTGAGGATAAGTCTTCTATTTAAATCATCCTGTTACATTAGAGGATTTAGGAATACATAGTGTTTACAGCTGATGTCTGCATAATATGAAAACATAATATGCCTAGAAAGCATAAATATTAATAATAGTTACTATGAGTGATGAGCATATAGATGATTTTAAACTTTCTTCTTTATAATTTTTCTGTGTTTTGCAAATGTGCAGGGAAGAATATGTATTGCTCTAAGAAAAACAGTACAAAGTTTTTTGATAGTGACTTATAGGAAGTACATTTTATATCCTGACCTAGTATAAACATGCATTAATGTAGTTGTAAAATTAAAACAAGACTTTCATGAAACATTAATCTTTTTTTCCTACTTGTCCTTATCTCCTCATGTTTTTTCTATTTTTCTATTCTGTTTAACTGAGAAAAAAGAAAGAAAGAAAATAGAATGAAGAGCATTGAAGTAAAATGATTTCATGAACCACTTATAGGTAAATTGAAAAATACTGGTTATGGCCGGGCGCGGTGGCTCACGCCTGTAATCCTAGCACTCTGGGAGGCCGAGGCGGGCTCATTGCTCAAGGTCAGGAGTTCGAAACCAGCCTGAGCAAGAGCGAGACCCTGTCTCTACTATAAATAGAAAGAAATTAATTGGCCAACTAACATATATATAGAAAAAAATTAGCCGGGCATGGTGGCACATGCCTGTAGTCCCAGCTATTCGGGAGGCTGAGGCAGTAGGATTGCTTGAGCCCAGGAGTTTGAGGTTGCTGTGAGCTAGGCTGACGCCACAGCACTCACTCTAGCCTGGGCAACAAAGCGAGACTCTATCTCAAAAAAAAAAAAGAAAAGAAAAAGAAAAATACTGGTATAGTGCAATGGTTGCTAGTCCTGTATTTCATGGGTCAGTAAAACTTCAAAAGAAATTTTGGGGATTAATATGAGATCATCCATTTTTTTATGTTATGAATTAAGGATATTTTAAAACGTCCAAAGTAATAATTTCTCTCACCATTATTCTTTTATTCATGTGTCATGTTAAAATTTTGTTTTTATAAATTTTATAATTTAGGAGAATTTTCATGTCAAAATATCCTTTCTTTAATGAAACAATATTTTAGCACAAAACATTAGAAGGAATACAATTTCAGGATTTAAATAATGAACACATTTAGCTTTTTGAAAACAGACTATACTAACTTTGTTTTCTTCCATTTGTCAATGGACCTTGTGCACTAACATTTAGAAATCAATTAGGAATCATCAGTGTCGCAGAAAGAGCCTTGCTTTGGAACAACACAATTTCACTTCTGGTTTTGAGCCCCAGCTACTTGGGACAAATCATTCAACTTTTCTGAACTTCATTTTACCCATCTGCAAAAAGGGTCACCTAGAGATGTAGAGATAAGGTTTATGGTGGATTTAAGATAGTTCTGGATGCATAGGAGTTTGTAAATGGTAACATCTTTTCTCTGGATCATTAACTCTCTCTGCTGCTTTGTGATCTAAAAACTTGAAATGTTGAAAGAAGTTTATTGTGTTTTCATTTTTGATAAACTATTCCTTTCATGATCTTTTTTCCCCCTGAGCTTCTTGTCTTGTCTGACCTTGAGCTTTCCCCTTCTCTCTGCCTTTTCTGCCATCCTTTACTCATTGGTCAGTTGTGGACCGTTGTTCACAGTAGAAACTCAGCGTGTCTGGCAGTTGGGTTTTAGGGTACAGTTAGAAAATATTCCTTGATAGTACAGTGAGTTTGCAGTTTTTAAGTTGTGGTTTGGGCTAGAGATATTAATAAGGACTTGGACGTTGAGCGGAATACTAAGAATAAGAAAAGGATATGCTTAAAATAGATCCCATGCGCCTTCTGTTTAATTACATGGTAATTTGTAAAACAGACTGGTTTCTGTGGCCTCAAATACTAACATAGATTTGTCCCCCACCACAGCTTATCTTCAAATCATAAACACAGAGACATACATAGTTCACACGTCTCCACGCATTTTCTATCTCTAAGGAAGATGTAATCTCTCTGAAAAACTGAAAGATGAGTCACTCAGAAAAAACTCTTTTTCCCTTTGTCTTAAAGTCATGACTTTCTTGACAATCAACTGTATGTTTATTTCAACAACAGCCTTTTTTTTTTTTTTTTTAATAGTGACAAGGTCTTGCTATATTGCCCAGGCTGGAGCACAGTGGCTGCTACCAGGCGCAGTCATAGCTCACCACAGCCTGGAATTCCTGGGCTCAAGTGATCCTCCTGCCTCAGCCTGCCGAGTAGGTGGGATGACAGGCGCATGCCACCATGCCCAGCTAGCAACACCTTTCTTTAAAGTCTCTTCTGTCTGGCTCAGTTAGATATTTTCAGTTTCTGCCAGCGTGGACCACACCCATGCTACCTCCTATTTTCCCAGTTGATTAGCTCTCCAGGAAAACTTCAGCTTTCTGACACTCTCAGGAAACAAGCTGGTATTCCTGATAAGGAAGCTTTACTAGAATCATGTAAAGATGTTTTCTATAATAATAGCTAACATTTTTGTGGACTTGCTATGTCCTAGAGACTTCGTTACAGGCTTTATGAATATTGTCTCATTTAATCCTAAAAAACAAAACAACTTTCTGTGTCTTGATCTTTGTAAATATCAGCAATTGTAGTGTTATAGCGGTTATAGCCTCTCTCGTATGGATTTCATGTTGTAATCATTCAGCTTAGCATTGTTTATTGAGTGATTATTATGTGCCAGACACATAATAATCTGGACACAGGGATACACAGCAGTGACCAGAACAAACTCTTGCCCTTGCTGTGTTTATATTCTGGAAGTATGGGGAAGATCCTGACAGTAGCATGGAGACATGCAAAGCATACACATATAACACAGTGTCAGGTAGATATAAGCATAGCAGAATAAAGGGACAGGGAGTGAAGGTGGGGAGCGTGATAAAGAAAGAGCCTTGATGAAACAACATTTGAGTAGAGACCTGAAAGAATCGTTGGAGCAAGGCTCATGGATATTTGGCAAAAGAGCCATTTGTTTCTACATTAAATTATTCTCCTTCTTTTGCTTTTTAAAGTTTTCCTGTCTCCTCCTTGCTGTCAATGTCAGAAAGGGGTTTAGTTGGGCCAGAAGGAAGCCAGAACTAGCAAGGAGATGGAGCAGGGATTGCAAAGGTCTTAGCTGCAGGCTGCGGGCGAGTCTGGGCATGTGGGTGAGACTGCAGAGTCTGGTGCTTTGAACAAACACAGCCTTGCTTATGGGCACATGCATCCAGGGTGGCCAGCCCTGTGCAATGAGAGCACCCAGCCCCCAGGAAGAAGATAACTCAAAGAGGAATCTGGGCATGGGGATGTGCCTGTAACCCCACCTACTTGGGAAGCTGAAGTGGGAGGATTGCTTGAGCCCAGAAGTTAGAGGCTACAGTGAGCTATGATCGGGCCACTGCACTCCAGCCCAGGCAACATTAGCAGGACCCTGTCTCTCAAGAAAACAATAATAATTTAAAAAATAAATAAATAAAGGAGTCTTTCACTGGCATAAGTAGAGGTAGAGGCAGGAGGTGAAGGTGGTCAGCAGGTGTGGGGGCTGGGGCTGCTGGGACCCAGACTGTACTGCTTGTGAGGCTTAGAACAGGACTTGGCCCTCCAGGGAGATGAAGGTCAAGCCCAGAGGCCAGCAGCAGAGGCTGTGGTTTGAGAGAGAGGCTTGGTGGCCGATCTTAAGAAGGCACAAGCCCAGTGCTTGGAACCAGGCTATAGATTGGGAATGAGATTGGCAGCAGCAGGACGTAATGCTGACCCCTCAGCTGTGGAGTCAGAGTCCTGTGTTACTTCTCCCTGTGCCCACACGGGAGTCCCATCTGCTTCCTCTGCCTGGGAACTGAGCAGCAGGAGGAACCCCACCCCTCCCACAGCATTTCCTCTTCCGGCTCCCCCCAGCCTGTTATATAACCTTTACTACCCCTCTGCACAGTGCCCTGATCTTTGTTAGAGAGGCAAGCAGTGGTTTAGAAGCTCAGAGTTCTAGATCTCACCTCAGAGCGCCTGGTTTGAACCCTGGCTCCCCTTGGACACGTTGCTCAACTTCAGTGACTTCATCTATAAAATAGAAATTATAATCATACCTACCTCTGTAGGTTTCACGTGAAGGTAAAAGCCACAGAACGGTGTGTGGCCCCAGAAGTGTTACTGCTCTGTGTATTTCCGTAGCCCTCACTAGGCTCTAAAGCCCTCCAGGACTGCCGTAGGCATTTATATCTCCAGTACTGGCACATCAGTTCATGGACTCATGCTACAAGTATTTATGGACTGCCGCCTTCCAGACCCCGGGATACAGAGATGCCACTACTAGTGAGATAGGAAAGTCCCTGCCCTCATGGTCCAGACATTTTGCTGGTGGAGACAGACTGCAAGCAAACAAACACAAACATAAATGATATAATTTCAGATAGTGATAAGTGCTATAAAGAAAAAATAGATTGGGATCATGGAATCAAGCAACCTAAGTATGCTTGAGAGTTGCTATTTTAAACAGAATAGACAGATAAGTCTTCTGCTAGGGTATGACATTTTGTACAACAGTCTGATCCAAGTGGCAATCTGGGGGACAGCCGTCCAGACAGAGGGACCAGCACGCGCTGGCACAACCTTGGTGTGTTTGACAAGGACAGGAGTAAAGGCAAAGCAGACAGGGCAGGAGGGGAGCAGAAAGAAGTGAGGCGTGGGGTGGGGCAATAGGGAATGAACGCACACGGGGGACAGTGCAGAACTCCGGGGACCTGACCAGAAGCTTGGGATGTGTCCTTGCCACAGGAGCCACTGAGAGTGATGTCATCTGATTCGTGTTCTTTTTTTTTTTTTTTTTGAGGCAGAGTCTCACTCTGTTGCCCCGGCTAGAGTGCCATGGCGTCAGCCTAGCTCACAGCAACCTCAAACTCCTAGGCTCAGGCAATCCTTCTGCCACAGCCTCCCGAGTAGCTGGGACTATAGGCATGCGCCACCATGCCCGGCTAATTTTTTCTATGTATTTTTAGTTGGCCAATTAATTTCTTTTTATTTTTAGTAGAGATGGGGTCTTACTCTTTCTTGCTCAGTCTGGTTTTGAACTCCTGACCTTGAATGATCCACCCACCTTGTCCTTCCAGAGTGCTAGGATTACAGGCGTGAACCACCATACCCGGCCTGGTTCATGTTCTTTTTTTTGCTTTTTGTTTTTTTTTTTTTTTTGAGACAGAGTCTCGCTTTGTTGCCCAGGCTAGAGTGAGTGCCATGGCGTCAGCCTAGCTCACAGCAACCTCAAACTCCTGGGCTCAAGCAATCCTCCTGCCTCAGCCTCCCGAGTAGCTGGGACTACAGGCTACAGACTTCGAACTCCTGACCTTGAGCAATGCTCCCGCCTTGGCCTCCCAGAGTGCTAGGATTACAGGCGTGAGCCACCGTGCCCGGCCTTGGTTCATGTTCTTTTGACGTGTGCAGAGCTTTGTAAGAGTGGAAGCAGAGATAAAAGCCCAGGGGACCAGGGAGGGCCAGGGAGTCTCTGACTTGTGGGGATGCCTGAGGTAAAGGGGTTCATTCTTTTGGCTTTTTCAGGGGAGATGGATAATCCATAACATTTTAATGATCACCTTCTGTAGTGGTTTGAATAGCGTCATCTCAAAATTCACGTCTGCGGGGAACCTCAGAATCTGACCTTATTTGGAAATAGGGTCTTTGCAGATGTAATTAGTTAAGGACCTCAAGATAAAATCTTCCTGGATTTAGGATGGTTCCTATATCCAACGATTGATGTCCTTACAAGAACAGAAGACACAGAGAGATAGAAGACGGCTGCGTGCAGATGGAGGCAGGGGTTGGAGTGATGCAGCCTGAAGCCAAGGAATGCTGGGGCCACTAGCTGCTGGAAAAGGCAAGGAGGGATTCTTCCCTTGGGCCTTTGGAGGGAGCGTGGCCAATTACCTGCCGATTACCTTGATCTTGGATTCCTACCCTCCAGAACTGTGAGAGGATAAATTTCTGTTGCTTTAAGCACCCAGTCTGTGGTACTTTGTTACTGCAGCCTTAGGAAACTAATGCACTTCCTAAGGGTCATAGGTCTCTTAGGAAGATTTGTGCTGGGGTGGGGCATGGAGAGATATCTGGTCAGGAGCATTGGCTGCTCCACAGACCTCCCCTGAGCCCTGGAGGGGTGGTCTTACCGGGAACCCAGAGGAGCCTGATGAATGTGGCTGAATGAATGAATGGATCTGAGATTGGGCTGTGCTTGGCTTTCAGGTCATTAAATAGCCCCAGCATGATCATTGTAATCCAACATCTACAGCATGTGGACCCCTATTCAGTGCAGTCACCACCACTCCTTCTGCTGTGTACTCTCTAAACTGCTTTGGGTTGACAGACCAGATTAAGATCTTTGTTAACAATGTTGATTCTGCCGACCCATGAGCATGGTATATTCTTCCATCTGTTTATGTCCTCTGCTGTTTCCTTCTTCAGTGTTTCATAATTCTCCCTGTAGAGGTCTTTTACCTCGTTAGTTAAATATATTCCAAGGTACTTTGTTTTCTTTGTTGCTATTTTGAAGGGAATTGAGTCTTTGATTTGGTTCTCACTTTTACTGTTGTTGGCATATATGAATGCCTCTGATTTCTGTGTATTGATTTTGTATCCTGAGACTTTACCAAATTCATTTATCAGATCAAGGAGTCTCTTGGTTGAATCCTTGGGGTTTTCTAGGTATAATAGCATGTCATCAGTGAAGAGTGAGAGTTTGATCTCTTCTGCTCCCATTTGGATGCCCTTAATTCCGCTCTCTTGTCTGATTGCTGTAGTGAGGACTTACAGCACTATGTTGAACAGAAGTGGAGATAGTGGGCAACCTTGTCTTGTTCCAGTTCTAAGTGGGAATGCTTTCAGTTTTTCCCCATTCAGTATGATATTGGCCGTGGATTTGTCATATATGTTAGAATTTGGATAAAGAGGATAGAGTTCCTGAGTGAGAGCCTAAGCGACTTTCTAATGCATAGAATGTATGAATTTTAGAATATGGACTTTTTACCATCGATTTTTCTGGGCCCAAAAGTAATTTTTCCTTCCTTCCTTTTAAGTGTTCATTAGCTCAAATTATAAGAAGCAGAGAAGCAACCCAAACACATAATCCTTTGCCCTAGCAACAAAAAGCAGGCCTGCTGCTGGCTTACTACTGCTACTCTTCTGAATTGAAAGTGCTAAAGAGAAAATGCCAGGCCACAAAAATTTAACTTTATTGTAATCCTGCCAGAAGTCTACTCAACACTGCTCCTACATGTTTCTCTTGGCTTGTCCTGTAGAAAGTGTACGGGGATTGGCACTTTTTTAAAATTAAACTAATTGGCTGCACCTTCTACAAAACACTGGTCCAAATGGCAATGCCTTGTTAAGCATCTGTCCCCCAGAAAACCTGGCCCTTTGTCTTGATGATACCTGACACCATAGTATCCCCAAACTTCTCCTGGGGTTTGGACACACAGTAGGTGCTGAATGAATGTTTCTTTAGTTTAGTCAGGAAACATCTGATTTCTTTAGGAAATCAATTAGGCATGTGTTCCCTAGATGATGTCAATTTCTACATCACAGTTTCCCTCCCATATAATTGATGAACCTTATAATGTTGATTTTTTTTTAAATCAAACACTGTATTTAGTTAATTAAAACATACAGAATAGAATTCAAGACAGCTGTGTTTGCTGTTGGCATAGCCGTTACTCTCTTAATACCCAGGCATGTCATAACAGACCACATTTACAGAAACAAAAGTTTAGAAATAAAAGAATGACTTTTGTCCCTCCTGCTACCAGTGACAACCCACAGTCTCAGCTCATAGTATTTATTTAATTTTGTATCTGGTGATAGGGCTCTGAGACAATTCTGTGAAGCAGATGTTTGAAGATCTGATAATTATGGAAGAAAATTTTCTTATAGAAATAAATTTGTTCTCCAGCTTTGGGCATGGAGGCATGACATTAGTCTTAGACATTTTATTCATTAATTAATTCATTCATTTGTTGACAAATTAAAAATGGTATATATTTATGGTGTACAACATGATATTTTGATACATACATACATTGTATAATGATTAAGGCAAGCTAATTAACATATCTGTCACCACACATACTTAAAATTTTGGGGGGATGGGCTGGACAGTTTCTTTTTTTAAGTGTATTTGAATATATTTGTGTATTGTGTGGAATTTTTTGCATCTTGTTTTCCAATTTACCTTTTATTACATTTTGCCACATTTGCTTGTATAGTATGTAACCCAGCCAGTGATGAGTAAATAAAGAGAATAAAGAAAAAAACAAAACAAACGAACAAAAAGAAGCAAACACACAAGTTAAAAACAACATAAAACAACATTCTTTCCCAGTAAGCAGTAATTTTGGACGTAAAATTTATGAGGCAGGCAAGAGGAAAATGAAAAATTTTCATTTGGCCTGAAATGAGAACTGTGTGTTGGTTTAATTCAGGTGCTCACAGGTTGTCTGTAGCCTTGAGCAGTGCCTAGAGGAACATGAGGCTAGTAAAACACACCCCTTGGGACCAAAATTTAGGGACACTAAAAACCTTAATAATAAAGATAAACAATATTTTAATACAATATTTTTTGAAAAATCAAAATTAATGCAAAACACTCCATGATAAACAAAATACCAAAACGTTCAAGAGAGGATCTGACCCTGTGCTGGCAAACTCAACCTCACTTGTCTCCTTCTAATCCTAGCCATGACCTTGAGTCACCAAAAGTAAGGTCACCGAGACCTCAAAAGGAAAAATTGCTAGTTCCTCTAAGCCTGGTTTTGCTCTGGGTTTGAATCCAGGCTCCATTTTGACCAGCTCTGTGAAATTAGACAAATGACTTAACCTCTCTGAACCTCCTTTTGTAAGATGGAGATAATGTTTCCCCTTGTAGGGCTTTTGGAGGGTTTAAAAATTATGCCTTTGAAGCATTGGGCACATAGTGACACCCCATAAACACCCAAGTACAACAGCTTTAAGTAATTCACAATTATTCACAGAGAATTAAGATCTCCAGGAGATGCAACCAGGTACTACTTAAGCACACCAGTCTCTTATGCATTTGTCAGGGCCCTGGGCTTTGTTTTAACTTTATAGGATATATCAGATGATCGCTCTCATGGCTGTGCTTTGAACACTCACATATCCGTTGGACTGCTCAGTAACCGATTTCCTGTTTAGTCATAGCTCCTTGCCTGAGCCTGGCCACTGGCAACAAGTTGCCTCCTCCATACCTCAGTCTTGAAGCAACTCAGCCTCCTGAAGACGTGTGGAAGTTAGATCTTGTAGTCTTTTCTTTATTAAGGCCTCCCCAGTTATTTTGACGCATTTCCCACACCCAATGATTCATCTAGATGATGCTTCACCTTTATTGTCATTTACACCATCCACAACCTGGAACTCAGCCTCTGATTTGCTCGGCAGAGGTGGGGCTACATCCATGTCTTGTAAGCCTGAAGCTAACACAAGCAGAGTGGAGATCACAGAAGAAGAGTGAAATGGGGATGCAGTTAATATTTGATACAGAACACTGGAAAGCAGCCCATTTATTCTCCAATTGTATAAGGCGATGGAAGCAACAATTTTGTCAGCTTTTCTGCTAATCTGATCACAGCTGTAGAGACCATCACACCGAGCCCTGACTTCAATTATTCTTTTCTCTAGTCCTAAGAATGCAAAATGTGGAAGGAAAAATGACAGAAAGCATGTCATGAACATAACTTATTGGACTTTAGGGGTCTTAGTCATCATTAATGGTTGTTACTTTCTGAATATTCATCAGTGTGCCCTGCTGTTCAGCGAGTAAGGTTGTACCAAGTAGGAACTAGACACACACGTCTGGCTTCAACTGTGTGCCTTGGATTTAAGCTCTTCTTTTTCACTTAATTAGCTAACAGGAACTTATTGAGCTGGGCACAAAATGATACAGAAGAATAGGAGAATGGGAATTTTGCCCCTGAAGCCTTTATGATTTAGTTGGGTAGAATAAATTCTGCTGAGCCATAACTTCATGCTCCTGCTGTTATTTTCCATCTTCTTTCATTTCTGCCCTAAAAATGTTGCTTGAATCTGGCTTCTCCTCTTTGACCTTCTGAACTTTTACTGCTGCATTCGGACTGTCCCTCCTCATTTATTGTTTTGTCTATTACTGGGCCCTGCCAAGCCATAGTGGAACCTGAGGCAGGGAGAAAATGTGCACCGTAATATATGTGCTTATCAAAATGTCCTCCCATATTGTGAACCAAATGGAAAAGTTAATAAACCTCTACAATTTAAAAAAATGACTATATGTAAAGCCTCATGTTGTTCCATCTGTTCTTACATCATTGCCAACTTCATAAACCCATCCAGGGGGTTGGGGGATGGGAGATGGGGAGGTGGGGTGGGCGTTCCACGGTCAGTGGCATAAGTTGGGTTGTAAAACAAACAACAGGCTGTTTTTATTTACCATTTGGATTTTTTTTCATTGTGGATTTTTTTTTGGCATTCATTTTGATTTTTAAAAATACTGCATTAAAATCATGTTTATCTGGGTTGTTGAAGTTTTGGGTGCCCCTTTAAATTTTTTGTACCAGGATGATTACCTCCGTCTTTTACCCTAATCCAGGCGCTGTTCTATTGTAAAAGCCTACTCCCAGCTCTCATCTACACAGTAGACCAGGAGTTGTCCTGCCACTTCCTTGTTGGCTCTAGATTGCCTGAGAATGAAGATCCAACCCCCTTGTGTTGGTGCTCAAGCTCTTTCACTATCTGCCTCCCACTTAACTCATCAGGGCATTGGCCCTGCCTGGCCCTGTTCCCTTCTCTATTTTCTCTCCAAATCTCCACCTTTGCCCATGTCATACCTTCTGCCTGAATTGTGCTCCTATCCCCAAACCCCTGCACCTAAAATATCCCTGCTTAGCTCTTGAGTTTGACCTTAGAAACCCCTTCCTTGCTGAGCTGCCTTCTTGAGCTCCCCCAAGCAGGTTTAATTGCTCTTTTCTCCCATAAGAAACTGTTCGTTTCCACTCAATTCATATCTTGGTTGTTGCACTCACAATTTGACTATGATTTATCTGTTTACCTGTGTCCCCAGGTACACTGCCAGCTCCTTGAGGCAACGAGCAACCAGGGCTTTTCATGTCAAATGAATAAATGATGCAGTGAATAAAGCAGTAACAGCAGCTATAAAATAATCCATGAAGAACAGTAGCATGGCAGCAAGAACATTGGTCTTATAGTTAGGAGGTCCTGGCTTCAGATCTTAGTCTTATCGTGGGCTAACCTTGTGACCCTGTCATTATTTTCAGATTTTTACTATGGAAACTTTCAAACATAAGCAAAAACAGAGACATCAGTATGATGAACCCACATGTACCCATGACTCTACTGTTGCAATCAACTCATGACCTATCTAGTTTCCTATCATATTGCTCCCCTTCCGCTGCCCCCATCCATGGGCCATTTTGAAGCAAATCCCAGACAGCATATCGCTTTATACATAGTTGTTAAAGGAAGAACATGAGCATTTAATTGATTGCAACTCAATGTGAACTACAATATGTAACTCAGTCTGTAAAGAAGAGATCACAATGGGCTGAAACCACGGGAAGCTCTTGGAAGCAAGTCATGAAGAACGAGCATGGGTTTTGGCAAAGAAGGTTTGTAAGTGGGAAACCATAAATCCTGTGTGCAGCATGTGGTCAGCAGATTGTTTTAGCTGGAATGAGGACAGGATGGGGAGCAGTGAAAGGGAAGGAAAACCAAGACCTGGAACAGAGAGGTAGCTTTTTGGGTGAGGGGACAGGCTGGCGAAACTCTTAGTTTTACGTAATGTAGGGGCCAAGGGAAAACTTCCCCTATTTCTCTAAAGGTTCTCTGAAAAAATCAATGGATAAAGGGCAGCTTAATAGGAGAAAAGACGTACAAATTTATTAGCATGCATGGGGAGAAAATCACAGAGTGATTACGCAACATCCCCATGGGGTAGAGGTGGTTATACGCTCTTCTTCTTAGGGGAAAGGGAGATGAGGAAGTGTGGTGGTTTTAGGGTGCTAGTGATTTTCAGAATTCGGTGAGTTTGAAGAATACACAATGGCCTGGGACAAAGTCTGTTGGGCCCTCAGACCTGACTACTTTGTGACAAAAATCTGTCCACGTGTGTTGACAGACTTCAGTCTTTTCTGCTTTTTCCTGTGATATGAGTTGAGTTAATGAAAACTCAGGGAAGGGGCCAGAGGTTATTGTTTTCTTCTTCGATAGATCAGGGGACTTCAGAGAACAACTTCCACCTGTGCTTTGGGAGAGACAGAGAAATGGGGAGTGGGAGGGTCTCAACAGAAAGACCTGAGGCTTCTTCCTCAAGGTCAGCATGTCAAAGCACCTTGTTTTGGGTTATCAGTTTCTGAGCCCCAGCAGTAACTGTGTGTTATTTTGAAGGACTGCATTCACACTTGTGACAGGGGGCTGAGAACAGGAGTAATATTAACATTTATGTAAATGTTACAGCCCTTCAGCTCTGTCTCTCAAAGCACTTTCCTTGTTAACTAATTTCTCCTTTAACAGAGAAAAGAAACTGTGACAGGCACATTTAAACAAACTGGTTCCTCTACCAACTGCCAGGTTTTGGTTAGTGGAGGAGAAATGGGAACCCAAGTTTTCCATACTCAGCCCTACCCCAAGATGACCTGGCAACTGTGTGTTTTATCCCACTGGGTTTAATCCTTATTATGAATAACAGAGCCAAGCTTTGTTATTCATGGGAGTGGATTTCTGCTGCTGGGAGAATTAGCTGCAGTCTTATTCTGGAAGGTGCCTTCTGATGCAATGAGGTCTTTTGAACAGTACATAAATAGAGGCCATTGTTTAGGCATTTGGAGCATAAGGCTTAAATTGCTCCAGAAGTTCCAATCAGACTCCAGGTAGCTTTGTTTGGCTGACTCTTTTTTTTTTTCTTTTTTCCTGTGGCCACAAGTGGTAGTTGGCTCCTTACTGCTTTTTGACCTGCCTCTTCAGCACTTCCTAAAACTAGGGCACAACCAACCTTTTTTTCTGGAGTGTTTTCTGCCTAGAGAAGGAAGAAATTCTTCTGTGTCCAAAGAAATGGAATGGAAAATAAAAGTATATACAAGTCCACAGAAATAAAGACTGTAGGAATATGGTAAAGAAATAGTTTTGTTTCTGCTTAAGATTTTTTTAAAAGAAATTTAAGCTTAGAGAAATAGAAGAACAAAGAGTGAGACTATGCATTTCTTTTTTTTTTTTTTTTTTGAGACAGAGTCTCACTTTGTTGCCTGGGCTAGTGTGCCGTGGCATCAGCCTAGCTCACAGCAACCTCAAACTCCTGGGCTCAAGCAATCCTCCTGCCTCAGCCTCCCCAGTAGCTGGGACTACAGGCATGTGCCACCATGCCTGGCTAATTTTTTTTCTATATATTTTTAGTTGGCCAATTAATTTCTTTCTATTTTTAGTAGAGATGGGGTCTCACTCTTGCTCAGGCTGGTCTCGAACTCCTGACCTTGAGCGATCCACCCACCTTGGCCTCCCAGAGTGCTAGGATTACAGGCGTGAGCCACCACGCCCAACGCCTATACATTCCCTGTCATCCCAGAATCTCTTGGGAGGACAAGGCAAGATACTTTAGTTATCTCTAAAGGGAAAGTTGATTGCTTGTGCAGGTTTCAAAACTTGTGCACCCTGAGTCCACAGCACAACAGGCCTTTCTGGGTCTTTTGAATGGTGGATCAATAACCTGCTTTGTCATTTTCAAAATCACAAAGAGATGACCACTCTCTCCCCTTCTACCCACAATCTTAAAGGTGCTTATTTTCTGAATTTTTTTACCTGGGAGCCCATCTAATACATTGATTCTCTTTAAAGGCTTACTTAAGATGATTTTTGGGGTTTCAGTCAGGAATTTTCTTTTGCTTTTGGTCACCTGAGTCTTCATGTGTCACTGAATGTATGGAGGTCTGTGATCTTCTACCCAAAGGAAGGTGATTTTATCATCTGGAACCAGATGCTCTCAGAACTGGGGCAGCTTCCCTGACTTACAGGAGAGGATGCAAAACTTCTCCCCTGGGATACTGCTGTAGCCCAGGAAGCTGCTTGGTGGTCCTTGATCATGAACCTCCTTTGGAGGTGCTTCATGCTTTATTCTGGTCTCCACCTTCAGTGATCTTACCTCCATTTCTCCCCTCCATGAGATCTACTGGCCCTTTCTATTTTTATTTATTTGGAGACAGAGTCTGGCTCTGTTGCCCAGGCTAGAGTGCCGTGGCGTCAGCCTAGCTCACAGGTAACCTCAAACTCCTGGGCTCAAGTGATCCCACTGCCTCAGCCTCCCGAGTAGCTGGGACTACAGGCATGTGCCACCCTGCCCAGCTAATTTTTTCTATATATATATTTCTAGTTGTCCAGCTAATTTGTTTCTATTTTTAGTAGAGACGGGGTCTCACTCTTGCTCAGACTGGTCTCAAAATCCTGACCTTGAGCGATCTACCTGCTTCGGCCTTCCAGAGTGCTAGGATTATAGGCGTGAGCCACCGCACCCGGCCCTATCAGCCCTTTCTAGAACCACTGGTCCTTTTTCTCCTCTCTTTCATGGCCCTGTGCTTTTAGTCCTTCCTGTGGGTTATTACTTACCTTCTGGTGCAAAGTTCTCTCTCCCCTTCTCCAGTCAAAATCACAATTAGTCTATATGTACTAAGCTGCAGAGGCAGGTACATTGATTTTTCAAAGTATTTATTGCTCTACTCCTCATTAAGCACTAAAATATTTATCTCTTTGCTTTTCCTCCCTGTCACCTGTGCATTGTCACCCAAGCAATTAAAATCATTTGGTTGTACTTAGTTAATTTTCGCTGACTTTTTAAGGGGTGACACAGCAAATATTGACATAGCAAAGTCCTTTATCTTGCATTTTCTCCTCTAGTTTGGAAAGGCCCAGAGTTTGGAAGAAGTTAAAAGTGACCCAGAGAATTGCTTTTGATGATGTGGACACATACATCTTTGGAAGGCTTAGATTGGGTGCTGTCAATTTAATTTGGAGTCTGTCAGCTTGTTGCATTCTAATCATCCATTTCAAACCCTGCTGAGGACCTGAGATTATTTGTTAAGCTGCCAGTGAAATAAGCATCACACTTTTCTTTCTTTTCTTTAAAAGAAAAAATTTAAAAAGTAATAAGCACACCCCTATATTTTCGTGACAGATAGCAAAGAAAAAAAATCTTCCTATCTCTACCTTGACAAGACATCTAGCATTGCTGGCAGGTTTTGCTTACATGAGAACTTCAACATTATCTAGACATCTCAGAGAACTGAAACTCAACTTTCTCTGCTTTGGGGTGGGGAAAAGGGACAATAAAGTAGTAACATAGCTAGTTGCCAAAATAGCCAAATATGAAAGCTAATTCATCTCCTTTTGAAAAGGTTAATCCTTTGATACATGTATTAGTGTTAAAAATGAAAGTGTTAGAAACATAAACTTTCTTCTCTGTTAGCTCAGAGAAACTCAGGTTTTGAATATTTTAATTACCTAACTGCTTGTCTTTCTGGTGATGAGATTAGTGCAGTAGTCAGTGATTACCAACAGTTAAACTAAAGAACCAGTCACATATGACAACACTTAACACTTCTCATAAATCCGATTAATACCACACTCCACATTTGCTTTCATTATTTAGAAGTAAATTAGAACCAGTTTCATGATTCTTGTGGTATTTTCCAAATTAAGGACTTTAGACATTTAGACAATGAGCTGTGTTAATCTTTGGTATTAATTAGATAGTTTTTTTTTTTTCTTTTTCTTAGAGATGGGATCCCTTTCTGTCACCCTGGCTAGAGTGTAGTGGCATGATCACAGCTCACTGCAGCCTGGAATTCCTGGGCTCAAGTGATCCTCCTGCCTCAGCCTCCTGACTCACTGGGACTACCAGTGCTCACTGCTGCACCTGGCCTAATTAGATAGTTAAGAAATCAACTTATGAAGAAATAGCCACCTAAAAACGAGCCAAAGACAAGTCTCAGTGCCTTCTTCCTCATACTGATGACTGCATGGAAAACCTATTTTTAAAAAATTGTAATAAAATATATATAACATAGAAATGTGCCATTGTAACCATTTTTTTATTTTTTTGTCATTTTAATATTCTTTTTTTATTATTCTTTTGCTGGAGACATGATTTTGATAGTGTAACCATTTTAAATGTATAATTTAGTGGCATTAAGGACATTCACCATACTGTGCAACCATCCTCACTCTCCATTTCCAGAACTTCCTCATCATCCCAAACAGAAGCTCTGTAGCTATTACACAATAACTCCACATAGACCCCTCCCCCACCTCTCTTCTACCTTCTGTCTCTATGGATTTGCCTATTCTAGGTACCTCATAAAAGGAGAATCACACAAATGTGTCCTTTTGTGTCTGGCTTATCTCACTTAGCCTAATGTTTTCAAGGTTTGTCCACGTTGTAGCATTTGTCAGAATTACATTTCATTTCTTTTTAAGGCTGAAAGATATTCCATTGTATGTATATACCACATTTTGTTTATTCATTCATCTGTTCATGGATGCACAGGAGACTTAAACATTTATTTTTAAGATGCACCATGTAAAAATCTTTCCTTTTTCTGATTCCCTGCTATTCTTTCACTTGGGAGTCTTTTATTGAGCCCCTGTGTGACACCAGGTGCTAAGAATAGATCCTGGCATGGTGGGTGGCCACCCATGTGGAAGACAGAGGGGAAGGTGGTGACTGTCTGTTGGAGAAGGACCATATTCACTGTAGGTGGGCAGGAGAGCCTGAAGAATGAGGGTTCTAAGTCACATTCCAAGTTCTGTTACCTAAAAGTCTAGAAAAAAGATGTGAGCAGAATTAGAAGTTTATGTAGAAAAGGAGAATCTGTTATGCTACAATTCTTCCACGCTAAGGCAGGGTTTCTTGTAAATTATCCTCAAGGTTTACCATCAAAGCCTCTTCTCTCCCTGAGAACAATAGAGTTCAACTTTATTAACTCATTTGGTCCCTAAACATACAGGAGCTTGTGTGTGATGTGACTAGCTTTTTTTTTTTTTTTGAGACAGAGTCTCACTTTGTTGCTCAGGGTAGAGTGAGTGCTGTGGCGTCAGCCTAGCTCACAGCAACCTCAAACTCCTGGGCTCAAGCAATCCTACTGCCTCAGCCTCCCAAGTAGCTGGGACTACAGGCATGAGCCATCATGCCCAGCTAATTTTTTCTATATATATTAGTTGGCCAGTTAATTTCTTTCTATTTATAGTAGAGACAGGGTCTCACTCTTGCTCAGGCTGGTTTCGAACTCCTGACCTCGAGCAATCCACCTGCCTTGGCCTCCCAGAGTGCTAGGATTACAGGCGTGAGCCACCTCTCCCGGCCGTGACTAGCTTTTGAGCAATATTCTCATATGTCATACAATGCTTGCATTTAAAAAATCCATTCTGCACATTATATTCCCATTTGTACATACAGAGATATGGGCAAATATAATGAACTTGTCCATGGTGGAAGAAAAAAGTTCAGGATCTGGATCTCCTGACATTTAGCCTCCTGCTCTTTTCCTGGATTTCTTAATACCCTGTATATAATATTGTGTGAAATTTTTTGGCCTCTCCATATGTCAGCCATTTGGAGGCATTGGGATGGTCCAATCCCTGCCTCAACTAAATGTCCTGGATAATTATCACAATATTATCTCAAAATTTCTCTTTCTTCCGAAGCCTTCCTTTCCCTTTCCTCTATCTCAGGCAATTAGCTGCCTTTTTGCTCTTACAGTTTTGCTTTAAACAGTTTTATTGAGGTTCAATTTGCATATCATACACTCACCTATTTTAAGCATAGTGATGAGTTTTAGTAAATCTATACGTATGTGCAACCATCACCACAATCCAGTTGTAGAACTTTCTATCACCCCCTAGAGTTCACTCCTGCCTGTCTGTAGTCAGTCCTTACTTTTACCCTAATCCCAGGCAAACAGTGGTTTGCTTTGTATCTCTATAGTTTTGTCTTTTTAGTAATTTCATATAAAATTGTACATATGTAGTCATTTGAGACTGACTTCTTTCACTCAGCATAGTGTTTTTGGGTTCATCCGTGTTGTTGAATGCATCAGCAATTGGTTCTTCTTTTATTGTTGAGTAGTATTCTGTTATACTGATGTACCACAATTAGTTTACCTAGCCACCAGTTGATGGGTATTTAGGTTGTTTTCAATTTGGAACTGTTACAAATAATGTTGCTATGATCATTTGTATACAAGTTTTGGTGTGGACAGATGTTTTCATACATTTTGGGTAGATACTTAGAAGTAGCATTGCTTGATCTTATATTAAATGTACATCTAAGTTTTAAAGAAATTGCCAGACTGTTTTCCAAAGTAACTGTTGCATTTTTTTGTTTCCACCAGCAAGCAATGTATGAGAGTTTGACTTTTCCGCAACCTTGCTGGTGCTTGGTATTATCTGCCTTTTTGTTTATAGCTGTTCTAATGGGTGTGAGGTGTTATCACACTGTGGTTTTAATTTGCATTTCCTGTACTCTTTTAAAACTGCTTTCAATTACAGAATGTGTTGTGCTGTATTGTTTTACATATATATTTACACATACATATCTCTATATCTGTATCTAGGTATCTTCTACTTATCTATGGGCTGCTCTATCTAGCTGGTTGATCCATTGGGTAGAGTATACACTTAAGGTTTGTTGAATGAATGAGCAAACTGATACTTAGTATGAGTGGCCAATTCTCAATTATTTTAGGTGACAGAAAACACTGATAAATCAACTCTAGAGATGATATTAATGTAAAAGTCAAATCTCTGCTGGGCACGGTGGCTCATGCCTGTAATATTCCAGCACTTTGAGAGGCCAACGTGGGAGGATTGCTTGAGACCAGGAGTTTGAGACCAGCCTGGGCAACATAGTGAGACCCCCTATCTACAAAACATACAAAATCAGCCAAGCTTGGTGGTGCAACCACCTAAGTTTTATTTAGTTTTTCTTTGCTTTGCTCACCCCTTGGTGAGAGATAAATGGATAAAATATAGACAGAACAGGCTGAGGAAAGAAACTCAATCTCTGAATGACTAAGAGCTTGTGGAATAGCTTGGGAGAGAGCCATTTGGCTTATTGGCTACTCTGTGGTCCCAGATGTAGGGAATTTCCATCAATACCATGACCGCCTCCTGCTATTCTCTGTTCTCTCTCTGTGTGTCAATTAGAGCAGGGGTCTGCAAACATTTTTTGTAAAGGGCCAGATAGTAAATATGTTAGACTTTGTGAGCCAAGAGACAACATTGAAGACATTATGTAGGTACTCATATAATGAAAGACAAAACAAGTTTCCATGAATTTTTATTGATGAAATTCAAAACATAATAATGGGGTATAATTTTTTGTAACACTAAGTCTACTAATGAGAAGAATAGATTTCTTTGGGGAAAGATAACATTTTGCTTAATTGGAAGTTCAAAGTCAGTGTTTCCTATCATCATTGTAGAAACGTAGCCTCATTCTACTACAAACCTTCTCTGAAATGCATTTGTCTTCCCTCCTGAGAAATTACCAGAATGTGCTGGCTGGATTTGCCCTCGTAATATTGGAGACTTTTCACATGGGGAATGCAGGTTAAAAGCACAGGCTCTGGGTAAGACTCTTTGAGTTTGAATTCCAGCTCAAAGAGATCTTTGACTATTTATATAACCCATCTAGAAGCTTCTGTTTCCTCATTTATAAAATGAGTAATAGTACCTACTTCACAGGTTGTTGTAAAGATTAGATACAAAAATTTAGAATGTATACAATTGTAAATTTTATTCTTCTTTTGATATTTTTTCAACCATTTAAAAATGTAAAACCATTCTTAACTCAGGAGAAGTATAAAAATGGGTGGCAGGCTAGATTTGGCCTGAAGGATATAGTTTGTTGACCCTGCATTAGAGTATAAACTGGAATTATTGCCATTTACTGTAGAAACAATGATTGCTTCTTTACTAATTACAAAGCACCATATGCTCACTGTAGAAAACTTGGAAAACACAGAAAAGCACAATAAAACAAAAGTCATTCAGACTCTCCACAATCTAGAATTAATTCACTAGTAGCGTGTTATTTTACATCCTTTTAAGCAATTGTCTGTGTACATAATACACGTTTTTAAATAAAACCTTAGCCCATGCTATGCATATAGCTTTGTATCTTTTTCACTTATTAATATATAATACTCATCATTAATATTCTTTATAACCTGAATTTTAATGACTGTGTACTATTCTGTTATACAAATGCATTAAAATGTACTAAAGCAATTCCCAACATTAAAGTTGTTTTGAATTGTTTACCATTAGAATTAATTCAGCTATAAATGGTACATACATGTTTGTACACATCTCTGATTAATTCCTTGGGATAAATTACAAAATTGAATCACTGGATTAAAGGGTGTCTACATTTTTAAAGCTTTGGTGTATCTTGCAAAATCATCTTCGAGGAAAGTTGTATAGTTTTTCCGCTCCCAAATGGTATGTGAGAGCATTGTTGTTTATTGCAGTCTTATATTTTTAATTGGTTATTGGGTTTGTGAATTTAAAAAGTAAAACATTTTTGTTTTTAAGACAATTCTAATATATAAAAATGTGCAGACAATAATGAAACTCATACTTGTGTACCCACAAGAAAGATTGAACAGTTGTTAACATTTTGCAGTATTTGCTTTTGTTATTAAAAAAAAACACACCCAGATTATAGATTAAAAAACGAGTCTATTATTACCATTCCATTTTACAGATGAGGGAACTGGCTCCAGGAGGTTAAGTAACTTATCTAAATAGTAAGACCAGTAAGTGGCCTATCAAGAACTGGTAAATCCTAATGATGCTTTTGCTTTAGTCTTTTGATGATATTAGTATAGTGATTTCAGCCTTTTTGGCCAGTTTCTGTCTGGTATATATTTTTGAATGCCATACCTTTATAATAAATTTTCTATATTGTTGTATTTTAGATGTGCCTCTTGTAGACAGCACAATTAAGGGGAAAAAATCATGAGTCTGAGTTTTTTAGCTATTAACTAGCTATTAACAGTCTGTTTTAAACCAGCTATTTCTGTCTGTTTGCATTGGTACTTATTGATCGTTTTTGAATTATTTCTCTTATTGCATGCTTCCTACTTTACTTTCTTTTTCTCCTTTCCTGTTTCCTACTGAATTGAGTTTTATCAATTTCTTCCTTGTTTTCCTATACTAGCTTTGTTAACCTCAAATGTTTCATGTATAGACTTAAATAGCAGTCTGAAATTAACTCCAATCACCTCCCCTGATTTATTTTCTTTTTATTTAGTATTAATATTTTAATTTCTCTCCCTTTTTGGTATTTTTTTGTTTTTGTTTTTTGAGACAGAGTCTCACTCTGTTGCCTGGGCTAGAGTGCCGTGGAGTCAGCCTAGCTCACAGCAACCTCAAACTCCTGGGCTCAAACAATCTTTCTGCCTCAGCCTCCCGAGTAGCTGGGACTACAGGCATGCGCCACCATGCCCGGCTAATTTTTTCTATGTATTTTTAGTTGACCAATTAATTTCTTTCTATTTATAGTAGAGACTGGGTCTCGCTCTTGCTCAGGCTGGTTTCGAACTCCTGACCTTGAGCAATCCTCCCGCCTCGGCCTCCCAGAGTGCTAGGATTACAGGCATGAGCCACCGCGCCTGGCCTGTATTTTGTATTTTATTCACTATTATTTTTGTTGTTTGTACAACCCAAATTGTATATATTTACTTATCAGTATCTTTGCTCATCATTTCTTCTAACTACTCTTGTATGTACAAATTTTATTTTCCAGAAATATATCTCTTAGTGCATTTTTCAGCAGGAGCCTCTGAATGGTAAACAGGCTTAGTCCTTGTTTGAAAACGTCTTTTTTCTTTGCCTTTATCTTTCAGTGGCTCTCTTTTTAGCTTAGTCTAGAATTTTCCCTCAATCCTGTGAAAGTAGTAGTTCATTTGTCTTCTCAGTTCTCTCTCTCTCTCTCTCTCTCTTTATATTTTTAAGAAACAGGGTCTCACTATGTTGCCCAAGCTGGAGTGCACTGGCTGTTCACAGGCACCATCCCACTGCTGGTCAGCATGGGAGTTTCGACCTGCTTCATTTTCTGCCTGGGCTGGTCCACCTCTCTTTAGACAACCTGGTGGTCCCTGTTCTTGGGAGGTCACCATACTGATGCTGAACTTAGTACAGACACCGGATTGGCCATAGTGCACTACAGCCCAGAACTCCTGGGCTCAAGCGATCCTTCTGCCTCAATCTCCTGAGTAGCTGGGACTACTGGCCTACGCATCATGGCTGGCTTAGCTCTCTTTTGTTACTAAGAAGTTTTTTTGTCTGATTGTTGTTCTTTTGTAGGTAATCTGTCTTGTCCCTCTGGCTATTCTTTAAGGTTTTCTCTTTGATATTGTACAGTCTCAGTACTGTATGTGTGTATATGGATTTATTTTTATTTATTCTGCTCAGAATTTCTTTTTTTTTAGAACTTGATATTTGTTACATGAAGGATTCATTGCTTTCAGAATCTGGAGAATCCTTAACTATTATCTTTTAAAATATTCCTTCTCCTTCATTGTGGCAACCATAAAACTGTGCTGCTTAGCTCTCTTATGATGGGGAAGCATAGTTGACTGATCTCCAGATGCCATATCTCAGGATTCACTCAGAAGCCACACTTCTGGGCTGCTCCAGGCTGATGGCTGAATGTGACCAATGGTGGCCCATTGTTGCAGGATGTGGGATCCTTTCATGGGTGACTTTGGCTCAAGGACTCCCCCTTAGTGTAACTAAAACTTTCTTAAAACTGTTTTTCACTCTTGAGTCTCTTCCTACCCAGTACTCCTTCCTTTTCTCTCTCCATCGTACCTGCACCATGGTCGGAAGATTCTTTCTGCCTACTCCAGCTTCCTCCTCTTTCTCCTTCATAGGTGTTTCTCCCAACATCCTCTTTTAGCATCTGCTTCTTGGAGGACCCAAACTAACACAATATCTCTAATTGCATCATCCGAATCTTGTATTAAATGCATATGGACTTTCTCATTGTACTTTCTGTGCCCTTAGCTATTCTTTCATGCCCTTTTCTCTTGGTGCCCTTTGGGCAATTTCCTCAGATCTACCTTTCATTTTACTTAATTCTCTCTTCATTTGTGTCTTTTCCACTATTTAACATATCTATTGCCTTTTTAATTTCAGTGGTTATAATATTTATGTCTAAAAGGACTATTTCACTTATTTTCACATCTGACTGTTACTTTTTTCATAGTATATTTTTCTCAGGGTTTTAGTTCCTCTTTTTTCTGTGTTTAATAGTTTTAAACATAATTTATTTTGTATTCTCTTTTTCAAATTGTAATTTTGTTATTCCAAGTTCCCTGGAGCTCTAATAATCTTGTTTGTTGTGCTTGCTGTTTTCTGCTTGTGTTATATTCTAATTTTTAATTTTCTTCTAAATTGACCTTTAGTGGGATTGTTTTTTTTTTCTGTGGGAATCTCATATGGCCTGATAGTGGGGCCCTTGCAGAACAGTTTGCATTGCTGCTTCTGGAGATCCCAGGGGTATCACTGGTTGGGGGCCAATATTTCTGCTAATTTCTTAGTTTGGAACTTCCCAAATCACCCTGTTTAAAGCTCAGATTTGGAATATCCATTTTTCAGGGGATATTTTTTTCACTTAGAACCCAGGGACACAAAATTATTCCCTTAGACCTCTGTTCCAGGGGATGCTTTTTTCCCCTAGTCTTTCTTTTTTTTTTTTTTTTTCTCCCTACTGAGGAAGCATCCCTTTGAAAATTCTGACTCCTTCCATGGTTTTAGTTTTAAAATCTCTGCCTCATGGTGCTCAACGTTTCACCTCCTTTGTCCACTGGGTTTTGTTTTGTTTTGTTTTTGAGACAGAGTCTCACTTTGTTGCCCAGGCTAGAGTGAGTGCCGTGGCGTCAGCCTGGCTCACAGCAACCCCAAACTCCTGGGCTCAAGCAATCCTTCTGCCTCAGCCTCCCAAGTGGCTGGGACTACAGGCATGTGCCACCATGCCCGGCTAATTTTTTCTATATATATTAGTTGGCCAATTAATTTCTTTCTATTTATAAGTAGAGACGAGGTCTCGCTCTTGCTCAGGTTGGTTTCGAACTCCTGAGCTCAAACAATCCGCCCGCCTCGGCCTCCCAGAGTGCTAGGATTACAGGCGTGAGCCACCGTGCCCAGCCTGTCCACTGGGTTTTAAAATGCAAGTTCTGTTCTGTAAGTTACCAGAACAGTTCCAAAATCAGCTCACTTGCTTTCACTCTGTTTTTTCCCTTTCTTTGTGTGTTATATTTTGTCCAGTATTCCTAGGTGTTTGTAGTGGGAGGTTTGGGTTTTTTTCCTCCACATTATCTAAGTTTGCCACCTTATTGCTGAACCAGAAATCCCACTTAGCACCCTGAGTTTAGGACTTCAAGGTTCTCAGGAAACCAGTTTCTAAGCAGTATCATTAATGAAGCCCATGAACTCATCCATTACTAGAAAAGCAAAGTGTTTGAGATGATGTCGAGACAACAGATATATAGTATGTATTTTCCAACCATGGTAACTTCATTAGTAAATTCAGACAGCTCTGTTAAGATTTTACAAATGGAACTAGAAGCTTAGAAAACAAAAGATAATAATTGCTTTACCATTATTATTATTTCTTCCACTGCACAGGCCTAGTAGCAGAGTTCTTCTGTCTTTCTCCCTTCTTTCTTCCAGCTTTCCCACCATCCTTCTCAATTTGTCCTTTGTCAACAGGGCAGAAAAGAGGTTGAAGTGATGTATGGATATAATCCACTGTGCACTGCTAAAAAGATAAACTTAAATGAAGTGATTTATTACCTGTGGCAGGTATTCCACACTCCAAATTGTCTGTCAAAGTGAGGGCTCATTGATTTTCCATACCTTCCCTGTCAGCCTCTGCATTGCCACTGTTGGTTAGAGATGGCTAAGCAGTTTAAGATGGCAGAGGGTTCTCCCAGGCAGGCATTGTGCTGCAAGGGTTAGCTGTTATTCATGTTCGAGGGCTCAGAACTCAGTGCTGCCTTCTGCATTAAATTGTGTGTATGAAAAGAGCAAATTCCACTGGTGCTTTAATTTCTCAAATGAGGCCAGGTGCAGTGGCTCACGCCTGTAATCCCAGCACTCTGGGAGGCCGAGGAGGGTGGATCGCTCAAGGTCAGGAGTTCGAAACCAGCCTGAGCAAGAGTGAGACCCTGTCTCTACCATAAATAGAAAGAAATTAATTAGCCAACTAAAATATATATATATAGAAAAATTAGCCGGGCATGGTGGCACATGCCTATAGTCCCAGCTACTCGGGAGGCTGAGGCAGAAGGATTGCTTGAGCCTAGGAGTTTGAGGTTGCTGTGAGCTAGGCAGATGCCATGGCACTCACTCTAGCCTAGGCAACAAAGTGAGACTCTGTCTCAAAAAAAAAAATTCTCAAATGAGCAGTAAAACGTATTCTATAAGTTGTGAAAATGCTTCTGGAATATTCCAACTTGAATTAAATAGATAAGTTCTAACAGAACAGCACAGGATAATATAATAGTACATACAGCTTTGAGAGCAGTGCCTGAGTAAGTCTGGCGTGTGATGAAAGATACAGAGCCTCTTGTGGGAACTAATGAAATAGGGAATCTCTGCCACTTCAGGGGACCTCACACATATGACACAGGATGTGTCTTTCCTGTTTCTCCCAACCCACCCCATTGTATTGGGGAGTGATGAAGCAAAAATTTTCCAGCAACCACAGCGCAGCCTTGGGAATCAGGATCAGCGTCACTGAGCCTGAGAAAGACCCAGATATTGAAGCGATTGTCTTAAAATCTTAGAATTTTGGAATTTAGATCATTTAATCCAATGTTCTGCCTTTACAGACGAGGAATCTGAAGCCTGAAAGTATTCAATGACTTGCTCAGTGTCACAGAACTAGTGGTCTCTAGCCTCCCTGCTCTTCCCTGTTTCTGGGAAGGCTTCTGTTCCGTTCCTCTCCTGGGTAATGTTGCATTTGCCTTTACAACATATCTCTCGAATGTAAAGAAAACTGCTGATGGTGGCTCTCTTAGATACGGTTCATTTGCTTGGTCCTTGACCAGGAAGGGAGTTCTGTTCATTATGGGTTGAGGAGAGTGGACTTGGCTACAATTTTTCTTTTTCTTTTTCTTTTCTTTATTTGAGATAGGGTATTGCTCTGTCACCCAGGTTAGAGTGCAGTGGCATCATCAGAGCTCACTGCAGCCTCCAACTCCTGGCCTCAAGCAATCCTTCTGCTTCAGCCTCCCAAGCAGCAGGGGTGTGCCACCATGCCCCGCTAAATTTTCTATTTTTTGTAGAGATGGGGTTTTGCCATATTGCCCAGGTTGGTCTTGAACTCCTTGGCTCAAGAGATTCTCCCACCTTGGCCTCCCAAAGTGCTGGGATTACAGGGGAGAGCCACTGTGCCTGGCCTTTCTTTTTCTTTTTTTTCTATGATATGCTTAAGGCATGGAGATTTAGACAAGAATACCACACAGTGGTTGACAAAGACTACTTTTGTGCAAAAGAGGTGGAGCTAGGGAATGTATTTACATGAAGTAATGATATTTCATAATTGGTAATTTTAAAAAAGAAGATTAGTTTGATCATTAAATAATTGTAGACAAATATATAAGTTGTGTTTATATATACTATGTACATGTATAATAATATACTGATGATATTTATATTTAGCATTTGTATTTTTTTTAAAACCATAAACATCCCACAGTAACTCAGACTTATAAATGTTTACTCATAGCACATATCTATTTATAATAGCTGAAGAGGAATGAATACTGCTAGTATTTCTCTCCTTGTACCTCTGATTTTTGGGTAGAGGGAATTGAAACCTTGATTTTTGTCAGTTTTTTAAAAGAATATTTATTTGCCATATGGATTAATCACTTAATTGAACTTGTGAGATATATTTCCATAATATACTTTGTGGCAACATTGATTCAGCTTTCTCTGAGCCCAAACTACCAGTTCTTACAAGTGAACCAGAATGTTCCCTTCATGCTGTAATCATTTTATATTTCATGTAGTATGTTGGAGATCTGAGGAAGCAAATTCATCTTCCAGAAGTCCTTCACTCTTAGGGTCAAGAAGCTTCACTAATATCAGAAGCTGCCTGAGTGTGAATTCGTGGTAAAAATGAAGTGATATTTTATGTGTTCATATAAGCAGAGAAAAATGTGTATAGACCTGTGTGATATTCATTTGCTTCCCAATGTTCCTTGCTGGCCTGATTATTCATCTAACTGAGATGTAAGATCTTTTGAGCTTCTAACATAATAGTTATTCATAAAGGCATTTAGGCTGATGGCTTTCTCAGAACGTCCTGCTGTTCATGATGGACTTCATCTATATTTCAACGAATTTCTAAATGGGGGAAACAGAACATTTTTCCTTTGATTAATTCATTGGTTTTTCAGTCCTCAAGGACCTGTAGGCTGGTGAACTCCAAGAGGAAGTCACAAAAGGAAGAATGGTAAATTGGAATTGGAACCGTGGAACTAGCCCCGTAAAAATCTTTGAACACTGTCCTAAATTCAACATCTGAAATACAGTGGACAGGGCAAAGATTTATGAAAGCTAATTTAAAAAGCTAATTTAAAATTACACAAAAGAAGCAGTGTTATGAGTTTTATAAGATTCTTAGACTGTTTTGGATCACTATTTTACAACCATCTGAATTTTAATCTATTTTGCCCAAGAATCGTGCACTTTGACTAGCAAGTGACTGCTAGTTAGATCATTGAGGTGTGCTTTGCATTCTGCTTCTATTCACTGTGAAACTGTGCTTTTAAGAATTTATGGGCCGGGCGCGGTGGCTCACGCCTGTAATCCTAGCACTCTGGGAGGCCGAGGAGGGCGGATTGCTCAAGGTCAGGAGTTCAAAACCAGCCTGAGCGAGACCCCGTCTCTACTATAAAAATAGAAAGAAATCAATTGGCCAACTAATATATATATAGAAAAAATTAGCTGGGCATGGTGGCTCGTGCCTGTAGTCCCAGCAACTTGGGAGGCTGAGGCAGTAGGATTGCTTGAGCCCAGGAGTTTGAGGTTGCTGTGAGCGAGGCTGACGCCACGGCACTCACTCTAGTCTAGGCAAGAAAGCGAGACTCTGTCTTAAAAAAAAAAAAAAAAAAAAAAAAGAATTTATGTTACTGAACATACATACTCCCCAGAGGCCAGCCCTAAGGTGAGCATTTGGGGAGGTAATTTTAGGAAGCCCCAAGGGGCACACAGGGAAGTGAAAAGGGGCAGGAAGGAGAAGGGATAACATGTGCATTAGGAGAGAGTTTCCTTCTGAGCCAGTGTCAAGGACAGTCTTGAAAAGCACTAAGGAAACATAGTCTGTGCCATGATGGTAGCGCCAATGTGACATCCCATAAACACCTGGTCTTTTCACGTTATAAGTGATCCGGGAGTTTTGACTCACCAATGTTGAGTTGTTACCAACTTGGGTACAGGGTGCCCAGAAACTGGTAAAATCAGCCTTTTGTTGTAGGATCTTTATAGGAGCCAGAGCCTGTCACCCAGGTATGGCAGAGCCCCTCCATGGGCTGTCCTTCCTCCCATCGGTATGAAGTAGAACAGGGAAACAAGCCTCATCTTTGGTATTTCGGGCATCAGCTGGGCTGTCGGGGTCTTTTCTCCCTAGTTGCCCTCAAGGGAGCATTGGAGACCTTGAACTGGAAATTCTCTTCCCCAGAATCAACCAGATATTCCCAAAATTTCGTGGAAGCTTAACTCCCAGTATCTTGGGTCAGGTTCCCTAGAAGTCAAGGGTTTCTCTGGAGATGATGTATGGAGTGGGGTTAGAGGGTTGGGAGAGGGGCAAGACAGGGGGAAATCTGAGCTTCAGGCTTGCTGGGGAGCTTGGAAGCATGACTTGCATGATAGAACTGGATTCCCCCCGTTGGTCAAGGACAGCCTTCTGTACCCCTCTCCTGGTCAGCCCTTGATTGGTTGTGGGCAATCCACAGGCAGAGTGGCTCCCATTGGCTGAAAGCAATTTTACAAACAAGGGGGTGAGGGGGGATGCATTAGCAGCTGAAACCCATGGGACCAGTGACTGGGAAAGGGGGCAAGTCAGGGTACCCTGGCACTGCCCAAAACAGCAAAGAGAAAGGGCCAGGTATTGGTTTTTTTCTAACTCTTCCCCTTTAATACAGTTCACCAGTCCTGCAAGGGACTCTCCTCAAAGTGACCCTCTTGCCCTCCAAATTCAGTGTCCTTGGCCCCCTCCCTTGAAAAACCACATTCTTAGACCCAGGGCAAGGGAGGGTCTGTGTCCATGCTGCTACGTCTGTGGCTTGAGCAGGCCCCACTGGGTGAGGCAGGAGGAGTGGGGGGCCCTGGGGCTTGGCAAGAGGGGGGAAGGGAGATGAGGGATGCTTTAATCCTGGTCTGTCTTTCAACCACTTTCTTCAACAGTCACTTGAAGGCAAATTGGCCTCGGCAGTAAGTATTAATTTTCTGCATGCCTAAAATCCAGCAACCAACCTAGTTTCATAAAAATGTTTTCTTCCTATTAACAGGACTTTGACTCTACTTTTTGCACAATAACAACCAGGCATTCTCTACTAAGGACCATTTGCTTCCTTCTTGAGCCGGCATTTGTTACCATTTTAGCTATAAAAGGCCCTGAGCCACCTAGGAGATTTTTTCTGAACCAAAATTTCTTTCCAGAGCAAGGTTTAGGGAGGGTGGTGTGGGCTGGTGAGAGAGGTTTCAGTTGTACCTTTTTCATCTTCATTCTGACCCAGAGTGATTGGGGTGTTAACTTAATGCATGTTGTCACCGGCTTTTGAAGTGGCCCTGCTTGGTGACTGAGCGGCTGTTGCAAAATTGTGAATTTTGGAACTGGGTATTGCTTTCTTGCTATCCTAATGTGTCCCTTTAGGAATGTAATGAGATCTGCTTTTTCTGTGCCCAAAACAGATTTGCTCTACAAGCTATTGTCACTCAGGGCAAACACCAAGCTCTGTATCTAAAAAACAAAGCCACCTGCCAGCCACAACCAGGTGCATGTTGCATTTGGATATCGTGTAGACATATCTTTATTATCTAAGAACAGAACCCCAACCTGATCTTCTAGAAAACTGTCCCTAGAGAAATAATTAAATATCAGTAACCAAGGTCATTTTAGACATCTGAGATGGTCCTCATGTCTGTGTTTAGAGACTCCTGGTGTGTCAGAATTGAGCTCGGCTCATATAATGTATTAATAATTGCATGGCTTGTATTATGTACCAGGTCCTGGGCTTGGTACTAGGGCAGAGTAGGGGGAAGACGAGAAGGCAGAGAGGACCCTTGTGCTCTTTTATTGTCCTGTAAGGGAGATGGACATGGACAAACAACCCTGTCCATAATTAACTGCAGTTGGGATAGCCATTATAAAAGAGACTGGAGAGTGTAAGAGGGGAATGTCTTCGTTGGTCTTGGCTGGAAGAGTTATGGAGTGTTGTAGGAATTGTCCAGTATGACTACTCACTGACGAGGAGAACACAGGAGAAAGCAGGTTTGTTTCAGACATGGTGAGGTTCAGGGTCAGTAAACGAGCTGGAGAAGTCTGCCAGCTGTGAGCGACTCTGGAGAAGCAGCCTCAGAGCCAGATTTGAGAACCCCTCAAAGAGGTGATGGTGAAGCCACAGGAATGAGCAGGGGGCTTTCTTGCAAGAATGTGAGGATGACAAAGAGAGTGGCATCTGGGGGAATTTCTGGACCAAACTTTGCACAGGGCCTGTCACCTACAGGCAGTAAAGACCGTCATAATTATAAGAAGACCACTGTTTGTATATTGCTCCCCGAATTGGTGCAGTTGCCCCAGTCCCTGCAACAGCCCCAGTATGGCTCAGGAGCTACCCTGGCTCCTCCTTTAGTCTCTGCGAGAACTCTCTTCCCAAGTGTCATCTGGCACTGCCCCACTGCCACGGCCTATGCCAGTCTCCTCCCTCTCTGCACACATTGCATGTCCCTATATTCTCCGTTCTGGGCAGAAAGTGTGGGCTTCAACCCTCAGCATCACATCACCAGGGAGCTTGTTGGAAACGTGGAATTCGCAGCCCCCACCCAGCCTGCTGTATCAGGCTCTGTGTTTTAACAAGATCTCTGGGATCCATCTGCCTGTGCAAGGGTGAGAAGCGCTGGTCCACGTTCCCACCTGGCTGGGAGTCCAGTGCACTCAGGCAGCCACCCCAGACTCTGGTGACAGCAGGTGTTACACCCGTGGGAGGTCAGGCCCAGGTCAGTGCCTGTGTGGACCGCTGGACCCTGAGGGCTACTCTACCTCTCTGGGTACCTCAGTCTAGAGATTTTCCCCTTCTGGTCTGGTTCCTCCTCCACACCTATGTTTAGGGACCTAGAGAAGGAATCAGAAAATAAAACATAACAAAAGCCACCAAGAGGAAGGAAGACGTTCAGGTACCAAAGCTATAAAGAGGCTCCAGAGGACGAGAATGAAACAACAGTAGGACTCAGAATTTTTTTAAAAATCAGCTTTATTGCGATATAATTTACGTAGAATAGAACTCACTTATTTTAAGTGTACAACTTGAGTTTTAACAAATGTGTATACTGTAGTCATGTAACCAGCCCCGCCACCAAGATGTAGAACATTTCATCACTCCAAGAAATTCCCTTATGACTTTTTGCCATCAATTTCCTCTCTCTACCTCCCACCCCTGCTCTAAGCTTGTCTGCTTTTGTCACTAAAGTTTTGCCTTTCCTACAATTTCCTGTAAATGGAATCATATAGATGTAGTCTTGTGTCTGCCTTCTTTTTGCTCAGCATAATGTTTTTGAAATTCATTCCTATTGTTGCACATATCAATGGTTTGTTCCTTTTTATTGCTTAGTCATAATTCCCTGAATGGATATACCACAGCCTGTTTATTCATGTACCACTTGATGGACATTTGGGTTATTTCCAGTGTTTGATGATTATGAATAAAGTTGCTGTGAACATTCACATAAAAGTCTTTGCGTGGACATGTTTTCCATTTGAGAGATTTTTTTTCCTTTTAAACTTAAAAAAAAAATAACTTTAGGCTGGGCATGGTGGCTCACACCTGCAATCCCAGTACTCTGGGAGGCTGAGGCAGGAAAATTGCTTGAGGCCAGGAGTTTAAGACCAGCATGGACAACATAGCAAGACGCCATCTCTACAAACAATAAAAAAAAACTAGCCAGGCATGGTGGTGTGTGCTAGTAGTCCTGGTTACTTGGGAAGCTGAGACAGGATGACTGCTTGAGGCTAGGAGTTCGAGGTTGCAGTTAGTTGTGATCACACCACTGAACTCCAGCCTGGGTGACAGAGTGAGATCTTGTCTCTAAAAAATAAAAAAATAGGCGTGGTGGCTCACACCTGTTATCCTAGCATTCTTGGAAGCTGAAGTGGGAGGATTGCTTCAGGTCAATTGAGACCAGCCTGAGCAAGAGAGAGACACTGTCTCCACCAAAAATAGAAAAAATTAGCCAGGCATGGTGGAGCCCTATAGTCCCAACTACTCAGCAGGCTGAGGCAGGAGATCACTTGAGCCTGGGAGTTTGAGTTGCAGTGAGCTACGATGACGCCACTGCACTGTAGCTGGGGCGACATAGTGAGACTCTGTCTCAAAAAAACCCAAACAAACAACTTTAGATTTACAGATAATACAGAGAGCTCCCATATACTCTTTATCTAACTTCCCCCAAATATTAATATCATACTAATTATGATACATTTATTAAAACTCAAAAGTTAACATTGCTACAATACTATTAACTAAACTCCAGACTTTATTCAGTTTTCACTAATTTTTCCACTAATGTTTTTTTTCTGTTCCAGGGTCCAATCAGGATATAATGTTGCATTTAATTATATTTCCATATATGCCTCCATACTGTAGCAGTTTTTCTGTTTTCCTGTGTTTTTCATGACTTTGAAGTTTTTCATGACTTTTTCACACTTTTGAAGTATGCTGGTCAACTATTTTGTAGAATGTTCCTCAATTTGAGTTTGTCTGATGTTTTCTGATCATTAGACTGGAGTTTTAGTTTGGGGGAAGAATACCTCATAGGTGAAATGCCCTTCTCATCACATCATATCAAGGGTATGTGATATCAACCTGATTTATCACTGGTGAAGTTAACCTTGATCACTTGGTTAAGGTGCTGTCTGCCAGAGTTATACACTGTAAAGTTACTAATTTTCCTTTGTATACTGTATTCATTAGAAGTCAGTCACTAAATCCAGCCCACATTTAAGGAGAGGGAGATTAATCTCTACCTCCTAGAGAGAGGAGTATCAAAGAATTTGTGAACATATGCTAAAACCATTATTATAATCAATAAATATATATTTTTATAATTTAAAAATTATTTCTTTATTCATTCTTTTTTGTAGAGATAGGGTCTCTCTTTGTTGCCCAGGCTGGTCTCAAACTCCTGGCCTCCCAAAGAAAAAATAGCCTCTTTTAAATCAGCCTGCCTGTGAGTCAGGTGAAAGGAGGTGGTGCGAAATAGCACTCATGCTAGGAAGGGTGGACGATGGATGGAGCGAAGTTCCTGGGAAGGTCAGCGAGAGCAAGATCCAGGAGGGGTCCTTGGCAAAAAATGAGGGACACTCTGTTCTCAAAAACAGGCAGGAGGAAAGCTTAGGAGGGTCAATTTCAACATCAAGAGGGAGAACTTGAAAGAATTCCCATTAATTAGCTTTTGTCTTCTCAGTCAAGAAGTGTTCTGTGACGACAATGGGAAATTGACTTTTGGAATTTTAATTTTTCTTGGCCAAAATTCCTGGCCTCTAGAGCAGCATTTCTCAACCTAAGCACTATCAACATTTGGACCAGATAATTAATTGTGTGGCCTTTCTTGTGAAATGTAGGAGTTTAGCAGCATCCCTGGCCTCTACCCTGTAGATACAGTGGCATCTTCTCCCATTCCCCTAGCGTGACCACCAAAATGTCTCCAGGTATTGTCACATGCCCTCTGGGGAGCAGGATCACCCCATGCTGAGAACCAGTGATCTAAAATAACATACTTGATTCTGGCAATCCACACGATTCTTGACTTTTGAAAAGACTGAGATGATGCCATTGGCCTATTAATTGTCTTCAGAAAGAACTAAAGCTGCTCGAGTGTGAACACCCAGCATTTAGGGTTGGGTGAGGGAGAGGGCCCTGCTGTCTGGGGTTGATCCTTTTAGCAGTCAGGCCCTGTGAATCAAGAGGAAATGGAGTTCTGGTTCTCAGAGGGTCTTTGGTTCTGAGAAGCCTTGCTGTGGTTCTAGCCTTCCTCATGGTGGAGGACTGTTTTGCTTTCTCTGTGGTTTCTGCGTGGGCCGTGAGAAGCAACTTAGTTGTTATGACAGTTGGAGGCACAGAAGTCTTCTCACAGGTTAGTTTCTGAAAGCCCATTTGTTCTAAATCCAACCTGACATCTACTGAGCTGGGTATGCATTGGTTGCTGGTAAGGTAGTTTCATAAGCCAGCCAGGGATGGTGGGGACCCTCACTCCTTTACAGCTCTTCATTTTAGTCTCCAAAGACGCATTTTGGCCTAATGTACTTTTGCCTTCAAGACACTGCCATCTCCAACATAGTGAAGGTGACAGCGATTAAGGAACAAGACCAAGGCTGGGTTGAAATGACCTTGCACAGCCGCTGATGCCATCTGTTGGCGGCTGGCAGAACTGATGCCCTTTGCTGGGATGAAGCTTTGTTTATTGCACACAAAGTTGAGAATTGGCAGCAAAGAGAACTTTCTTTCCACCTGGGAGCATAGGATTGGCAGGATTAGAGAGGAGCAGAAGGGGAGGGCATGTTTGCTTTGTAGATTCTGCATCAGGAATCAGATGGTGCCAGGAATCCATAGTAGAAATAATTCTAGGAGGCCTTTTCAAGGGACTGGTTGGGATGTCATTGGGGCCTAAAATCCATTTATGAGTCAATTGTCAGTTAAAGAATTGGGCTTTAGGGGATGACAGAGCAGCAGAGAGGTCTCCAAATTGAAAAAGCTGTGTCTTCCATAGAGTTAGCACATAGTCATTATTGGTGGAATGTGATTATTGAGGGACACTATTAACTCTTCCCTCTAATCAAAGAAACTAAGACAAGATCATGCAAAATAACAATTATATTCTATCTTCTTTCCAGGTGCTTTCAAATACTGTACAGTTGTTTCTATACAGTCTACTTAGGTCAGTGTATCCCTTCTATTCTTATGATAAAACAGATACCTGCAGATTGTTTCTTAGGTCCATATATCTAGTTGTTCATGAGAGCTGAATTGAGCCCATCCAGTGGGTTCACAACCCTGGTTGCACATAACAATCACCTGGGAAACTTAAAAAATCCCAGTGGCTGGCCTCACTATACTGATTTAGTTGGGCTGGGCCAAGGCTATGTCATAGGTTTCCTTTTCGGAATTCATGTGATTCTAACATGGTGCCTAGGTTCGAGGGCTGCGACTCAAGGTGTGGTCCATGCATCTGGGAGCTTGTTAGGAATGCAGAATCTCAGATCCCATCCCAGACCTTCTGAATCAGAATCTGCATTGTAACAAGATTCTCATGCATGGCGGTGTTTGGAAACAGGTGAGCGTTGCCTCAGACACGGAGCGTACAGAGCTGCCCATTGGTGTCTCTGTTGAGGACGTCTGTTTTTGTTTAATTTCGCCATTCAGACAGCAGTTGAGGCCTGGTTCATGTTCAGATGGACTCCATTGAGGGCCCTGGGCTTCCCTCTGTCCTGTGGGTCCCCTGTGCCTCCCAGATCAAAGCCCCAAGAGAACCCAGGAGCTCCCCTGCCACCCCAAAAGCCTTGCTCACTGCTAGCAGAGCGTTTTACAGCCCCCAATTTCTGGGTGTGTCATAGTGTAGTCACCAAACCAGGACTGTGGGCTGCCTCCACGTTCTTCCTGTGGAGAGCAAAGCACGTCATTGCCAGCTTAATCTATGACGAAAGGCTCAACTTGTTTTGTTGGTCTCCTAAAAGACTCTTGCGTTACCTCTAGCTCTGAAACTGCTCGAATCAGAAAATTGCGAGGCAGTGCCTGTTTTTCCTTTTTCTTTTCTAAATAGAAGGTACTCAGTAAATGTTTGTTTTTGAAATTTAAGACAGTGTGGGCACCTGGGAGGCATTTGGTGTTATCAAGAGGCACTATCCTTGTTGACCTTGAGTTTCAGGTGAGGGGCCTCTTAGTTGGGCAGCACTGTTACCTTGTGAGGTGCATCCGTTGTTTCTGAAAGAGATCTTTTTTAGTCCATTTTTTAAAATCCAATGCTCTGCGAGAGCCAGTCTGATCTTTTCTAAATCTGTGCTTTCATTTTGGGTAGCGCCTAAAAGAGACACAGTAGTCCCTGCTCAACCTCTTTTCGGGAAACTGAGAGCCTTGGGTGCTTTTCTTCCCCTTCTCTGCTGTTTTCAACAACAAACTCCCTTTGATGAAGGACTGTTCTGAGCCAGGCAGAGCTATTTCCCCTTTCATTTCTCCTCTTTTTCAAACTCCCTCTGCCACCTCCTGTACCTCTTCCAACTTTCCTCCCCAAAAGAAAACAACAACAAACCAAACTTTGAGAAACAAGGGAGGCTTGTCCCTATTGGTGAAACCCCTTGAAAGGATGTCACTGAGAAAGGATCTCTGTGGCACTCTTTTTCTGGAAGCATTGGGAGGTCTCTGTGGATCCAACCTGGAGAGATTGGGGTGCTAATTATATGCACAGAAGCCATTCATTAGTCACCACCAGCAAGAAGATCTCGACAGGACTTGTCATTCCTCTGAATTCAGAGGTTCTGAAAGGACCCCAAACTGGGTCTATGGCTTTCTTCAATTTTGTTTTTGAGTGTGTGTGGTTTTTTATTTTGTTTTTTGTTTTTTTTAATATTTCTTCCTCCTCTGGCCTCTCTGTTCTCCTCTTCCCTCCCCAGTGTTGTCCTCTGTTGCCCACAGCAACCCCAGCAGTTGGTACCGTGCAGAGTGGAGAGAGCAGGCCAGGTTACCTCGGTGTCAGGCAACCGTTACTGAGCAATTCAGCAGAGCCACACAAAGAAGCAGATTTCTCTTAAAATCTCCTGGTTTAAACCACCCTCAACATTTAGCCAGCAACTCCCCCACCTCCCCTGTCCTAAGAGACCTGTTTCCTCTGGTCCTGGAGCAACCGGGTACTTAGACACTGCCCGGCCACACCTTCTGGAGGCATTTGTTTACCAACAGTGCCCTGTAAACTCTTGACCACATTTCCTTTATGTGCACACTTTCCCTCCACACACACATGTTTAGTTGTCCCCTTGCACAGTGGAAGGTGATACCGAATGCCACACACTCTGAGCACTTAGATAGACAAGGGGAGGAATTAAGTGATTAGCTCATGGCTCCCCTGTGGAGTAGGCAGTCAGGCTGTAAGGTTTCTCTCCTTTGCTCTTCACCACAAGACAGCGCTTTGTCAAAACTAAGTGACAAAGTTGTCATGGAAATAAATTGTTGGCTAGATTGAGCCATCTTTAATTTGGGGATGGGAGTCTTCCATTAATATGTCTAATTCTTAGTTTACAAATGAGCACATGACGATTGATTCCAGACACTCACTCTTGTGATTTCTTTTGAAGCCCAAGTATTAAGACTTTCTTTCTCTTTGAATACCACAACACTTCTCAGAACCAAGGACCAGCGGGCAGAACACTGAAAGAGACCAAATCAAAGATTACGATTTTTTTTTTTTTGAAGGGAAGGAAAAGATAAATTTGGAAACATAAAATAATGCTCATCATTATACCCTGCCTTCTGATTTCCAAATGTACAGTTCCTTTAGATTCCAAGGACTGGCATGTTCTTTGAGCTATTCGTCAACGACACGTGAAATGTGCTCCAAGTAAAGGCATTCTCTTCTGCAATGTTCATTTCTATTTCAATGGCTTGCCTCAGTACTTTTCTTTAATTAATACTGTTTATGCTCACTGATGAATAATTCAGAGTCATACAAGCAACAGATGTCAGAGGACTCAAAATGACTTTCCCTGAATTATTTATTATTTCCAAAAAAGTAACAGGTTTGTTGAACAAGTAATTGGCAACACAGATGTAGATCAAGGTTTGTCAGCAGGCAGCAAGTTCCACTACTGCCTCCCCTTTTGTGCATGTTAATAACCAGGACTGCATTGCATAAGGAGAGTTTGCCTGATACCACTGCTTAGGGAGTCATTTATTCATCTTGTTGCTGCTGGAGAGCTGGAACCTTGTTTGGTTTCCAGGATGTCAGTGGATGATGAAACATGAATGGGAACTCATCCAAAAATACAGTTAATGAATATAACCTTGCAAATAACTTTCAGACATATGACTTAATACAGGTACCTAGAAAGAGGGACCATCTTTGTTTGCAAGGATATGTTAAGCTTAGAGACCTAGAAGAATAACAATTTAACAAATATGTAAAGGTTTATGTATAAGAGTGGTCACTGCAGTGTTATTTATCACAGAATTTTAAAAAGGAAAAAAACTCAAATGTCCAACAATGAAAGATTTGCTAAATAAATTCTGGTATATCCAAGCAATGGAATATTACATAGCCATTAGAATGACATATGTCTTTTCAATTTGGAAAAAATCAACTTATTAAGTAAAAGATGATATTAAGTGAGAGAGTCTATAAACCAATATGGTTTCATTTCTGTAGGAAAATATGTGTATGTGATTATTTGCAGGCATAGTGAAAAGTCTGGGAGGAACTACCCCAAAATATTAATAGTGGTTATTTAGGGGCAACAAAACCCAATGTTACTTTAATTCTGCTTCACGTATCTTCTCATTGTTTCCACTATAAATATGCATGTATTAGTCATAGCAAAAAGCCAAGCTGCTATAACAAGAGATCCGACAATATTGTGACTTAGAGAAATGAGTCTCTGTCATTTAACAGTATGAGGTAGGTGTTCCAGACATGACGGTGGCTCTGTTCCATTTAAATATTTACGGACTTGGGTTCCATCCTTTCTGTTGTTCTTCCATTCCCCAGGGCCTTGCCATCTTCTAAATAACCAAGGCTGGGTGCTGTCAGGAGGTGGAAATGTGAGTGTGGAAGAGGTACCCTTGCTGTCTTAAGGCCCTGGTCCAGAAGTGGCCCATATCACTCCAGTTCCCATCCCTAAGCAGGGACATAGTCACATGGCTGTACTCCACTGCCAGCTGCAAGACAGGCTAGGAACCAAATCCTTTAGGCATTTAGGTGACCAGCTACAATGCTTTGCAATGGAGGAGAGAGAATATGAATTTTGCTGCCAGCTTTCACTCTCTGCTAAATGTATTACCTGTGTAATAAAAAAATAATAAAAAATTTATAAAGAAAGCTGAGTTTTAGATTAGATGTCTTCAGAGGGCATTTTCTTTGGGAATTAAGAACTTAGAAGAGGTATAAAATTTGGATACTGCCTTCTAGGGATTTGTAGTGTGATTGAGAAACCAGACCAGTAACAATTCGAAGTAGTATATGCAAAGGGCCAGAAGAGTGTTCAGATAAGTGCACAGGATAAAAAAAGTCAGTTGGGGCCGGGCGCTGTGGCTCACGCCTGTAATCCTAGCTCTTGGGAGGCCGAGGCGGGCAGATTGCTCAAGGTCAGGAGTTCAAAACCAGCCTGAGCAAGAGCGAGACCCCGTCTCTACTATAAGCAGAAAGAAATTAATTGGCCAACTGATATACATATAAAAAAATAAAATTAGCCGGGCATAGTGGTGCATGCCTGTAGTCCCAGCTACTCGGGAGGCTGAGGCAGAAGGATCACTCGAGCCCAGGAGTTTGAGGTTGCTGTGAGCTAGGCTGACGCTAGCTGGCACTCACCATGGCACTCACTCTAGCCTGGACAACAAAGTGAGACTCTGTCTCAAAAAAAAAAAAAAAAAAAAAAAAAGTCAGTTGGAATCATAGAATAAGGCTTAGGTGAATTGAAAACTTGCAATGCTTCTTCATTTAGCTACCAGGTTACTCGTACTTTCAGAAGTAAAATTATTTGTGTTTTGTGACATTTTAGGGTAGTGTGACCTCTCTTTACACCATAGAACGGAATGGTGTTTTCCTACTGACCTAACAATAATTTAAGACTCTAATTGATCTTCAGTAAGCTGTCATTTATTGTAATTCTTTGTTAAATATATATGATCTTTAACATAAGATATCTTGGAAGAGCTACAATTTAAAGGAAACTCTTGACTTAATAATGTAAAATTATCTTTTAAATACACTTCCCAAAATGTGGTTTTAAGGCTTTTTAATATGGTTATCTCGAGAGGTTATTCTTAGACTTATCTGGAAGGCAAACCAAAAGCAAATTAGATAAAGGGTTTTTTTCCTCCCTTGGATAGAAAGTTTTCTGTCTTCGATAGATTGTTAGTAATCATATAATACATTACCTCCTTCACAATGAAATCAAATTTTGCATATCTTTTGCCTCACATCAGATTTTTCAACTCTGTGGAGTTTAGGCTAGTAAAACTAAAAAGTATTCTGGTTTTATGTAGGAAGCCTCCTGTCAAATGGTGGGTTTTGGTCTCTCTCTCTCTCTTTTTTTTTTTTTTTTTTTTTTGAGACAGAGTCTCATCTCACTCTGTCAACCTGGCTAGAGAGCCGTGGCATCAGCCTAGCTCATAGCAACCTCAAACTCCTGGGCTCAAGCGATCCTCCTGCCTCAGCCTCCTGAGTAGCTGGGACTACAGGCGCACACCACCATACCCGGCTGATTTTTCTATTTTTAGTAGAGACAGGGTCTCACTCTTGCTCACGCTGGTCTCAAACTCCTGACCTCAAGCCATCCTCCTGCCTCTGCCTCCCAGAGTGCTAGGATTACAGGCATGAGCCACCACCCCTAGCCGAGTCTCTTCTTTAATCTACCCTAGATATTGTTTCTTTACACACAGCAGAATCCACATGCCTATTATTTAGTATTTCCCTGATATTCCACGAGATGTAACAGAATGTTGAAGAGAGACAGTAAGAACCATTTGGTGCTTTGAAGGTCTTTTCAGGAAAATCCACTTTCAGAAATCCCATAAGGCAAGAATTATTGCCAGTGAGGTCCAAACTTGAAAATTCCTGTTTTGCATGTTGTGGTTATTCTAGCAATAAAGATTTCTACAGGCAGGAAGATCTTTTGAAAACTGGGTGATCAGTTCCCTGCTTTGACAGATAAGGAAGTGAGATGCAAAGAGCTCAGTCAGTTGCTGGGGTCACATAGCTCATTTGTGGCAAAATTAAGACCCTTGTCTTTGACTCTCAGTCATCTGACTGCCCCACCCTACACCACACCAGGTCTCTCTTTATATTATATCACTGGTGGTTGGCCACCTTGCTTTCCGCCATCGAAGGGAACCTCTGATAGAAATTCCTTTCATAACTCCCAATCTGTAGAAGTAATGGATTTGCTCTGGACTGGATTGAGAGTAGGAGAGTCATCTTCACAGCCCAGTTCCTTTCTGGACACTTTGCTTGCAGAACATCTGCAAAGATGATGAGGGACATTTCTTGATTCATATTAACAGTAATAATAAACCATATGGGGCAGAATTTGGACATGCAGCCAATTTTGTAAGGAAGTTTCACAGCCAAAACATCTCTAAATAATTTCAAACTTGTTTTTTTTTTTTTTTAGTTGTTCCTCAGAGCGCTGAGAGTTGAGATCTCAGTGACAACAAAAATAAAATATTGCATTCTTATGATAAAGTGGTCAAAGAGCTGAAAAGCAATGCTATCTTTTAAAATAAATTTCTTACCCTTTTTTCGATCAACATTAAGATGAATTGCCACTTTGGGGGCATTATTCTGGTTTAATTGTAAATTTTTGGATAATGTTTTATGACTTATAGGTTTATTGACTTCAAAGACTATAAATCGATCTGCCCATCTAGCCATCATTCACCCACCTATCTGAGAGCAGAATGGGAAGTTTCCACTGAAGTACCAACAGCTTGGATTGGTAGCTTTCAAGTACCAGGGAACTTGGTGCTTACACTGTGATTTTTCCACTAGAAAAGCATATAGATTTTAAGTTTCAAAATGGAGCTTTGTTTATAACTGAAGAGTGGGAAGCTTTATAATGTAGCTGGCACATTAGTTGTCATGCAATTACCATTCTCCCTTCATCCTTCTTAACTCTTTTCTTCATTAGTTTTCTTGCCTGTGAGATGAACATAATACCCTGCTCAGAGAGTGATTGTTGGTTACTGCTCTCTAACTTTGCCTAATTAGATTTCCGTTAAGCTTGAGCTCATTTATAGCTAACTTTTTCCAGATTAAAATCATAAGCCTCTGTTGAAATGTTTTGTTATTCTAAATTGAAACCATCTTGACTTTACATCAAATCATTTATCTTTCATTCAGTTACCACATAAGCTGGTATAATTCTCTCTCGGGACTGCTTTTGTTATTAATTTACATCTGACCTTGTTCTGAAAAATATTTAAGGTAGTGGGCAGTGGAGCTCTAAATAAGAACTTGCTAACTCTTGGCCAGTTAGTCTGGACCTGTGAAAATATTTGTCCAGTCCTCTAAGAGATCACACTAAAGATTTTTTTTTTTGAGACAGAGTCTTGCTTTGTTGCCCAGGCTAGAGTGAGTGCCCTGGTGTCAGCCTAGCTCACAGCAACCTCAAACTCCTGGGCTCAAGCGATCCTGCTGCCTCAGCCTCCGAGTAGCTGGGACTACAGGCATGCGCCACCATGCCCGGCTAATTTTTTCTATATATATTAGTTGGCCAATTAATTTCTTTTTATTTATAGTAGAGACGGGGTCTTGCTCTTGCTCAGGCTGGTTTCAAACTCCTGACCTCGAGCAATCCACCCGCCTCGGCCTCCCAGAGTGCTAGGATTACAGGCGTGAGCCACTGTGCCTGGCTCACACTAAAGATTTTCATAAAAACTTCAAATACCACCCTTAAATGCTATGGTTTCTTTTGACAGTTGGTCATTGTGCCAAGAAAGTTGGTTATGATTAGTACTCCCATCTTTCAAATAGGGAAATAGAGAACTCAGAGAGGCCAAGTGCCTTACCTGAGCTTTGTAAGGAGTGGTAGAGCTAGGATTCGAACTCTGGCAGAGTAGCCACAGGGTCCTTACTCCTCACCATTTGGCTGTATTGTCTTTGTATGTAAACACATGTGTAACTTCTCTGGAGGTCATGCCACTGGGAACTTTTGTCACGAGCACAGTGGGAAATTAGCAGAGCATGTTGAAAAGCGTAGATGCTTACATTTTCATCTGGATTTTTGTGCATTTTGTAATAATAGGGTACCTGCCAGGCCTGGAGCTGGAATTGTGTGCCTAGTAGTCATCAGCACCTGGGTGTTTCTGTGGGAGAACTGACCTGCCACGTCAGTCTGCAGCAACAGGAGTATTGAGGGACATTGGAACTACAGAAAAACATTATTAAAGATGACTCTTAAGATGTCAAGAGGAAAAAAAATGACTTCTTAGGTCAAAAAAAAGCGAAAGCTATCATACCATGTGAGCCACGAGCTGAAGGATGGCTTCTCAGGGGCAGCTTAAATGCATTAGATTAGTCTGCAATGTGGATTAAGGGACTGTGGGATTTAATAACTTGTGTATTAAAGAATGGCCCTGCAAATGTTACTCTAACATAAAAATGTAACCACTCTAATTGAATTTAGAAGCAATATTAAAATTATTCTTTTGGTGATGCTTCCTAGATACATTAAATAAAATATCAAAAGTCGCAATGGATCAAACTGAAACTTTAGCATTTAAGAGTTATTAAGCACTAAATTCTGTTGCTAGAAGTTTTTATTTTATTTTTTCTGATATGTACTCAGAAACATCTCCCTTTACATAATTTATGGTCATTCTGCTGTTTAAATGTGCCAAAAAATGTTCTCAGAGTCTTGGCAGTGTTTTGGAATACAGTACATTATCTCAGTCTTGGGCTATATATATAATGAACACTCAATATATATTGGTGGTGGTATTTCATGAGTTGAAATCTCTCTTATGGGCAAAGAAAGGAATAGGCTGTTACATTACGTGTGATACTTAGCATGCCTCTAATGACTAATGGTAGGAAAACATACCTTGTCTTCCTTCTGTGGCAAGTCTGTGTGTAGTTTTGCTAAGCTTGTGTCTGCCCACAAAGCACTAATGAGAAGATGACGCTGAGCTGAGATGGTACCATTATACAGCTGAGATACTGCCGTCCACATATTCCGTGGACCTCCTCATGGTTCCAGAATTCCATGGACTACAAAGAGCCCTGTGGAACTCACAAAGCATGAGTAGTAGTTAGGAGCAAGGTGGTCTTTTCCTTTCCATCCAAGGCCAAACAGAGGCGGCAAATGGGAGGAGGGGGTAGGTAACATTTTGAATCCAGACACATAACGAGGAATATAGTTAAATGAAAACTGTCTATACATTTGGTCCATCCGGGAAATCTCCTTCCCTCTTGCCCTTCAGGTTCTCTACTAGAGTCCTCAGAGTGACATGTTCTGTGTTAAAGAGTATTGTGAGGCCTGGTGAGGTGGCTCATGCCTGTAATCATAGCACTTTGGGAAGCCAAGGGGGGAGGATTGCATGAAGCCAGGAGTTTGAGACCAGCCTGGGCAACATAGCAAGACCCCATCTCTTAAAAAACATAATAAAAATATTAGCCGGGCATGGTGGTGCATGCCTGTTGTTCCAGCTACTCGGGAGGCTGAGGCAGAAGAATTGTTTGAGCTCACGAGTTTCAGGTTGCTAGCGGATGCTTACTGCACTCAAGCCCAGGCAACAGAATGAAGCTTTGTCTCAAAAGAAAAGAGGCCAGGTGCAGTGGTGTGCACCACCTGTAGTCCTAGCTGCTTGGGAGGCTGAGGCACAGGATGACTTGAGCCCAGGAGTCCAAGGCTGTAATGTGCGATGATCACTGCAGCCCAGCCTGGGCAACATAGTGAGACCCTGTATCTACAAAAAGAGAAAGAAAGAAAAAAAAGAAAACCAACAACATAAAATATGAGTACCAGTTAGAAATTGATCACAAACAAGTCATACCATTTAAGTTAGATTCGCCACCCGCCCGTGAACAAGAACCACTCCCCTTTTTGTTATGACTCAGATTTACAGAGATTTCTTTTATTTTACAAAACATTATGTCAAAGAAATGAGTATTTCTCTGTCCATCTGAGCTCAGTAGGATGCCCAAGTGAGAGGTACTTAATCCAACTCCTGTTGAATGATTGATTTCTAGGAGAACTGTTAATTTGCAAACTCTAAAAAAGGGGAAAGTTTAAATATTTCCAGCTGCCAGACTTGGACTTCATAGTGAATCATCCGGAAAGACTTCCTAGGCCAAATGAAAGCACCGCTCTGGGGCCACTGGTCCGAGGGTTGGAGAGAGTGGGACAAGTTTATTTAGATGCCTGGCCAGAGTTCAGACAGCCAGGCTTGGGGAGCAGCCTCCAAGAACTAATGGTTCCCCTCAGGAAACGTCTTCAGGTCTCATCCCCTGTACGGGATCATCTCAGACTGCTGATTGAAGAGAAGGGTTAGGACCACGGATCAGAGAGAAGCTGCAATTTTGCAATTTTTTCTTTTCTGCCTGTTGCAGAGGTGTCAGTAAAAGAGAAAGCTTACTCATTTGAAAGGTTTGGATTACTGAGCAACTCAAAAGAGGCGTTGCTGACGGGATTTTCTCCTTGCTGAAGTTTTCTTTTGCCCCTAGAATACTAAGCAAAAGGGAAGGAAGGGATGAAAGGTAAGCCCCTCTTTAGAAATAAAGTTTGAGTTGATTCATCAAAGAGAAAACTAGAGATTTCTCAACTAACAAATAAGTGGCATTACTGCATTTGGGAATTAGAAAAAGGCTCCACGATAAAGTTATTTGGGAATTAATCATTACTTGGCTCATCCCAGTCATGGAGCGCATTGGAATTCACCTCGTGCTGTTGGGAAGCCAGCAGCCTGGCTGTTATATAACATGTGAGAGGCCTGCCAGACGGCCCTCGGCGTGCCCCGGGGGAGTAGTGAGGCTCTATAATTCTTTCTTGAATCAGCCAGTCCTGCCAAATAGATTCCAGTGGCTTGGATATGTTGGGCAGGGGGCTTCATGATTTTACAGATGACACTACTATCTTTGGGACTTTGTCCTGAGTAACCTTTCCCAACACCCAGGGGGAGTACATGAAGGTTCTACATAATGGGCTCCTTTTTTTGTTTAATTTGTGAAATTGAGGTAAATACACAATGAAATTTACTACCTTACCCCTTTTTAAGTGTACAGTTCAGTGTCATTAAGTACATTTGCGTTGTCGTGCTACCATCACAACCATCCACCTGTAGAACTCTTTTCATCTTCCCAAACTGAAGCTGTACCTATTAAATAGTACCTGCTTGATCCTTCCCACCCCCAGCCCCTGGCAGCCACCTTTCTACTTTCTGTCTCTGAATTTGGTAGGTATTTCACATAAGTGGGATCATACGCTGTTTATCCTTATGTATCTGGCTTATTTCCCTTAGTGTGATATCCTCAAGGGTCATCCATGTGGCAGCATGTGTCAGAATTTCCCTCCTCTTTAACAGTGAATAATACTCTGTTGGATATACTGCATTTTGTTTATCTGTTCATCCATAAATGAACACCTGGATTGCTTCTACCTTTTGGCTGTTGCGAATAATGCTGCTATGAACACGGCTGTACAAATATCTGTTTGTGTCCCTCCTTTCAGTGATTTGGGGTATATTCCCAGAGGTGGAATTGTTGGATTGTATGGTAATGGACTCCTTTTTTAAAAAAAGAAAAGTATCTTGAGAACCTGGGACCACCTAAGTGTACAGGGCCAGGTTGCTGGCTGTCTCCTTTTCCCTCCAGGTGTAGCCCACAGGCCTCTGTTGTCACAGGTGTGTTGGGGAAGGGCAGCCCTGTCCCACTCAGAGATCACCAGCGTAGACCTTCTCAGTCTGCCCCTACATCTGATTAACCCCCCAAAGCACGGAGGGGCTAACAAAGTTAGCCAAAGATCATGTCCTATAAATGACTCCTCCTTCTCCTTTTCTTATTCTTTTCTTCCCCTTTTTTTGTTTGAAGACTTCGGTTTTGGTCACCATATATCCCTGGTGGCCTAAAGTTCAGTAAATCAATGATGTGCCCACATTAGCTGCCTATTGGATTCACCTTGTGGCTTGATGTCCAGACCTTACCTCTAGAGATTATGATTTAATTGTTTTGAGTCCTAGCCTGAGCGTGGGGACTTTTAAAAGCCTCCGGGTAAGTCTCACGTGCAGCCGGGGCTCCGTAGCCCCCAGGTAAATGACTGAAGCTGAGTCATTTTTCTCCATCTCTTTCTTTCTGTCTTCTTTTTGGTTATTTTGTTAAAGCATATCTGTAGATTTGTAAATCTCAGCCCAAGTTTTAAAGACTTAGAAATAAGCCTTTCTCTGTGTGTGTGTTTTGTTTTGTTTTTAATTAATGAGGCTGTATGATGTCATTTTGGAACCAAGAATGAGAAGATCTGGGTCATATTGTCATGTATGTTATTATCTAACCACAGAAGATGAATTACTTAACTTGTCAGGATCTCAGTGTTTTGGTGTGTGTTTTTTCTGTTGTAATCTTGGCTTTAAAATATGGATGTGGATCAGCAAACCACTTAGAAAAATGAAATTGATGATTTTTTTTTTTGAGATAGGGTCTCATTCTGTCACCCAGCCTGGACTGCAGTGGTGTCATCGTAGCTCACTGCAACCTCAAACTCCTGGGCTCAAGTGATCTTCTTGCCTCAGCCTCCTGAGCATCAGGGACTACAGGCAGGTGCCACCATATTCAGCTAATTTTTAAAGATTTTTTTAGAGACAGGGTCTTTCTTGTTGCCCAGGCTGATCTCAAACTCCTGTTCTTAAGTAATCCTCCTGCCTCAACCTCCCAAAGTGCTAGGATTACAGGCATAAGCCACCAAGCCTGGCAGAAATTGATGGGTTTTTAAAAATGTCCTCTCTAGCTCTAACATGCTATGACTCTGTGAATGAACAGGTGGAGTTGATGGGGAGTGAAGAGGCTTGGCGAGAAAGTCCATGGGTGTGAACGGCACCATGGTGTTCTCGCAATAATGAGTGTGTGGATAAAGGGCCTCCCCACAGGGCGCTGCACAGTGTTTCTGGAGCCCCAGGAGCAGCCTTCAGGGCAACTCTGATCAGTAAATAAAAAGACACAAAATAAAGATCTCAAAGGATCTGTAGTTAATAAGAAAGCAGGGATGTCATGCCAGGGAGATTGTTAGAGCATATTGGGGACTGTTTAAGTGATGGAGAGGGCATATCAGGACTCTGGTTCCAACAGAGCAGAGCATCAGAACCTCCATCCCCAAGAAAACTGAAATGTCCCCACAACTGTCCACCTCATGCTGTGAGCTGTTTAAGTCAACATTTCTTCTTGGGATTCTTTCAGACTCTAAACTTAGTTCTCTCCTTCTCTGATCCTATTGGAGGAATGTGAATGGCTGAGGTTTTTGTGTTTGTTTTTTCCCTTTGGAGATTAACACAGCTAATGAGATTGGCTTAGCCAGGGGCTATTTGTGTGGAAAACCAGAGAATGCAGTCCTGCCTTGGGCACAAGATTTTACTCCCATGGTGACTTCTTAGGCCCATGGGAAAGTGAGAGGGAGGTGACCTCCTCTCAGCCAGCTCAGCCTCTGGAACCGAGAGCAGGAGCGGGCCCCATAGCGTGTGGCCGTCATGATGACGCAGAGAGGCGTGTGAATGCAGCCGGCCGCTGCAGCTGGTGCACTTGACTCTGGGCAGCACATTCCCAGGAACCCACAGGACTCTGAGGACTGAGAGTGATGTAACCCAGATCTGCCATATGTGAGAGTCAGTATGAGTCACGGCACCGGGCAATTCATTAAGAAATATTTTCTGTGTCATCTGGGCACAGAGCACTGCTCCTTGCCTGCCATCTGGGGTTGGAGGCACCAAGTCCGCACACCAGGAATCCCCAAGTTCACTAACATCTGTCTAAAATTATAGCCTGGTTCTCTGAGCTGATGCAGTGCAGAGCCCAGGTTCTCTGATGGTCACTGGCTTGTAATTCGTTAAAGGATTTCATCACTTTGGGTAGTGGTGGGGAAATCAGACAATAAAAAGTGGTGGGATGTTGTGAGAAGCCAAAAACTTCACTGGCATTGTGTCAGTGGAATGCCAGGAATCGTGTGTGGTCATTTTTTTTGGATGTGTACAAGATGCCTCATGGTGAATAACGAATGTACTTCTGAGAAGTTGTTAAGCTGATTCTTAAAAAAATCCTCACAGATCTAAGACACAGAGTCTGAAAAGTACACACATGCCCTGCTGGGTAAAATCTCACACCCAGGTAATTGTAGGGGGTTGGATGGAGGATCCCCAAAAGAGATGTCCCCTGCAGCCCATGAATATGATCTTATTTGGAAGGAGGTCTTTGCAGATATAATTTAGTCGCATATCTTTTTTTTTTTTTTTTTTTTGAGACAGAGTCTCGCTTTGTTGCCCAGGCTAGAGTGCGTGCCCTGGTGTCAGCCTAGCTCACAGCAACCTCAAACTCCTGGGCTCAAGCAATCCTGCTGCCTCAGCCTCTTGAGTAGCTGGGACTACAGGCATGCGCCACCATGCCCGGCTAATTTTTTCTACATATATTAGTTGGCCAATTAATTTGTTTCTATTTATAGTAGAGACGGGGTCTTGCTCTTGCTCAGGCTGGTTTCAAACTCCTGACCTCAAGCAATGGGCCCGCCTCGGCCTCCCAGAGTGCTAGGATTACAGGCGTGAGCCACTGTCCCTTAGTCGCAGATCTTGAGATGAGATCATTTTGTATTACCTAAATGGACCTTAAATCCAATGACAAGTGTCCTTAAAAAAGACAGAAGAGGAGAAGACACAGACGCACAGAACAGAGGGCCATCTGAAGGAGGCAGGGAGTAGAGTGATGCCGCCGCAGGAATGTCTAGAGCCACCAGGAACCTTGAGAAGGAAGGAATGGATTGTCCCTTAGAACCTTTGTGGGGAGTGTCACTCTGTTGACACCTTGATTTCTGACTTCTGGCTTCCAGAACTGTGAAACAATAAACTTATGTTGTGTGAAGCCACCAAGTTTGTGGTAATTTGGTATGGAAACTAATACAATAATCTCTCCCAGATCAAGAAGCAGAATGTTACCAGTCCCCAGGAACCTGTCCGAGCCTCACCCCTGTCTTCACACCACCCCAGGGTAACCACATTCTGACTCCTAACACCTTAGACAGGCTTTAGACTCTTTGAACATAATTAAATGGAATCTTACACCTTTCACTTGGCATTTTGTGAGATGTGTCCATACTGTTGTGGGTTTGATCATTCTCATTGCTCTCTAGGGATAGTGTTCCATTGTTTGAATATGCCACAATTTATTCATTCTTCTCCTGTTGGGGGGCATTTGAGTAGCTTCCTGTTTGGGGCTCTACAAACAGTGCTGTTAGGCATTTTGTTGTATCTTTTGGTGAACGTATGTGTGCATTTTTTTGATTATATGCTCAGGAGTTAAATTGTTGGCTATCTGTATGTTCAGCTTTAGTAGATATTGCCAAACAGTTTTCCGATTAATTTTTAAAACACTCTATCATATTTGGAATCCTTTTGTGAAATATAGAATCCAATAGTGGATTCACTAATTTTTTTTTTTTTTTTGAGACAGAGTCTTGCTCTGTCACCCGGGCTAGAGTGTGGTGGTATGTGTCATCATAGCTCCCTGCAACCTCAAACTCCTGGGCTCCAGTGATCCTCCTGTCTCAGCCTCCTGAGTAGCTGGGACTATATGTGTGCACCACCACACCCAGCTAATTTTTCTACTTTTAGCAGAGATGGGTCTCTCTCTTACTCAGGCTAGTCTCGAACTCCTGAGCTCAAGCAGTTCTCTTGCCTGGGCCTCCCAGAGTGCTAGGATTACAAGTGTGAGCCACTATGCCCGGCTGGTAACTATTCATTCTTTAATGTGGCTATTTTATATGGTCCAAGTTTTTGAACATAGGGCTTTCTTGGAACAAGTCCCCCTTCCTTATACAGGAACTCTGCATTTATAATCAGGAATACTCATGTCTCAGAAGAACCCATTACAGGGCTGTGCAGGTTTAGTTAAAGCACATCAATTTCTGGGAAACAAAGAGGCTGGGCTACTGACTGTGAATTTTAAATATTCTTAACCCATCATGGGAATGATGAATGGCACAGCTGTTGTATCCTCCATCTCGAGTTTCAGAAATAAATTTGCAATCTTTTAGGAGCTCTAGCTTTAATTCTCCTTTCCAGCTTTTAAGTTCTATGCTCTATAACTTAGGAGGCAACCAAATAATATGCAGCATCTCTAAATATTCTGCTTTGATAAGTGTGTGGAAATAGTGCTGGTGCAGCAGAAAAGACTAGATTAAAATCCAGGATCCCCAGCTGTCCAAAGAGGGGGTGCTGCTTCTGATTTGCCTGGTGCCCCAAGATCTTTACGGAGATGGGGGAGGGTGACTTTGACCTTGAAGTACTGGCAAGGGGAGGAAGGTGTGGTAATGGCACTCAGAGAGCTGTTTTTCCTACAGGCCTGATATTGGAGGGAAGAAGGGTAGCAACCCGGCTCTCATTGTGTCAGATGTCCTTGTTTTCCTAATACCAAAGCAACGTGTCTTCCTTGCAGAATGAGAAAAACACAGGTTCACCAGAAAATACCCACCAACCTGATACCCACAATTAACCACTGTTGAATATATTTGCATATACACATATACACATTGCGTATATAAACCTTTCTTCCTATGCAAACATTTTATTTCTGCAGTCAACGAATATTCCTGCCATGTGCCAGTCCCAGGGGATATAGCATGAATAAAACAGACAAACCGCCCCCTGTCCTCGTGGAGTTCACTTTCCAATGGGAGCTTATATATGACAATACATGTGGTACTAAAATGAGTTCTTGTGGCACATGTTTATTATCAACAGCTTTTTTCCACTAAGCAATGTGTGTAATCTCTTTCCATGGCAACAGATATTCTGATAAAACTTATAGATTTATCAATGAGCTAAATCCCTGGTGGTTTGGCTTGCTGGTAGTGACCAGCAAATTCCGAGATGGTGACTTCTCTTAGCCTGGATCCCTGAGTGCCAAGGAGGATCAGAACACCCTTGTGTTTTTAAGGGACAGGCTCTCACTGTGTTGCCCACGCTGGACTTGAACTCCTGGGCTCAAGTGATCCTCCCATGTCAGCCTCCCGAGTAACTGGGACTACAGGCACACCCCACCACGGCTGGCAAGGGTGCCCCTGTTGACTTGCATGAGAAAGGAGTAAACTTTGGCTGCTTTGAGCCATGGTAATCTTGGGGTTCTTTGTTACCAGGCATAACTGGCCAATCCTGACTGATACAGCTATGGGCATAACATGGAAAGCACCTTAAGGGAAGAGAACATTTAGCTAACTCCATCATGTTGTCATGCTGACATTAACACAGAGCGTTTTTTTGGCTTGTTTTTTTAAACTGAAGACATTAATCAGCATTTAAAAGGTACCCTAGAAATGTCTTTGGAGTGTGGGACAGTTTCTCTGTATTGGGCCATCTTTTATTTGATTATTTTCTACTCCTCATGCTTACAATTTTGGAAATTCTAAAATAGATGATTTTTTGGTGTTGCTGGAAATTGAATTCTGAGGACAAAATGTTGCTAGAATTATAGAACACTTTTGGAATAGTGCCAAGCATAGTGCTTGTCCCTAGAGGAAAAAATGCTAGGTAGCGTTTTTGCCCCCAACTTGAGATTGGAAAAAAGAACAAATTTTGGAAATATCACCTCTCTAACACTTTAATGAGGGAGACATTCCCTCCTCCCTGATATTTTTTCTTCTGCATTTCCTCCTAATATTTACTTTAACTACAAATTCTTGCATGCAGTAATTCCCCCATGTAAATGAAATGAAAAATATTTTTAGTCCTCTAACTCCATTACCAAATATGCAGTTTTTAAACTAGTTCTAAGAGGCATTTAGGTCCCATGCATGGCTCTCTTTGAGTTAAGTCATGTAAAGGTTATTGCTTTCTTGGTAAAAATCTCTGTGTTGGGTGCATTTGTGACAAGTATTACCACAGTCTTGAGTCCCAGTCTCCCCTGTTTGTTATGGAATAATCACAATTCCACTCCTTTGAGAAGTGTGGAACACACTTACCAGTCACTCTGGTTGAGCCTTCTTTAGACCAGGAGGCATGATTTGTTCTAGAAAGAATGGGTTCTCATCCGTGGCGACTGGAAGGAGTTGGTGTGATCACAGAAGGTTAGCAGAATTATTTCTATTTAGAATAGAGATGAGAAGGTTGAGGGTGATCATTTCAAAACTGGAGAAGTGGGTTTTTTAAAATTCAAAGGTAATACATAAAAACTCCAAGTATATTTAGAGTAAGAAGTCATCTTCCAGCCTTCCCAATTCTGCCCTTCTCGGCAGAGATTACCACAGCTAAAAAATATGCTGTTTACACTCTCAGCTCTTATTCCGTGCATTTATAAACATGAGGTGCACCTATAGTCCCAGCTACTTGGAAGGCTGAGGCAAGAAATATCGCTTGAGCCCAGCAGTTCCAGGCTGCAGTGCATGATGATCAAGGCTGTGAATAGCCGCTGTACTCCAGCCTGGGCACCATGCCAAGAACCCATCTCAAAAAATAAATAAACATGAGAATAAGACTTATCTAGGGTTTTTTTTTTTCACACAAAACATATTATTGTAAAGTTACTTTTTAAAACTTAATTTACAACGGGAGTCTTCCTGTGCAGGTGCACTTATATCTACCACATTTTTTTAGCAGTAGCTCATTATATAGATGAATACAACTTTATTCCCTTAATGATGGACATTTAGGAAGTTTCCATTTTTTGCTATTACTAATAAGAAAAATCTCTGTCTCCACAGAACTCATTTGTTTGTTTCATTATGTCCTGGTGCCTGTGTGTTAGTATTTTCCCAGGTTAGATTCCTAAAAAGTGGGATTACTGATCCAAAACAGGCACATTCTCAATTCTGAAAGACATGGCCATCTTAGTTTTCTAGAAGTTGTACCACTTCACGGTCCTGCCAACAGTGAACAGAAACCTTCACCAATGCCACCATTTTATCTGTCTTTTTTATTTTTGTTAATCTGTTGGCTAAAAATCTCAGGATTGATTGAATTTGCACTTCCTTAGTTCCTAGTGAGCTTGGACATCTTATCTTATGTTTATTTTCTTTGTGTATATCGTCTTCAGAAACTGCTTCCTCATTTTTTTCCTTTTGAGTTATCTTTTTAATTGATTTTAGGAACTCTTTATATATCAGCAATATTAATCTTTGGTATCACGTTACAAATACTATCTCCTAGACTACTGTTATTACTGGTGTGAGTGCTTGTATGTAAGTTTTGTTTATAATGTTTTTTTGTTGTTTTTTTTTGTTGAGACAGAGTCTCACTTTGTTGCCCAGCCTAGAGTGAGTGTCATGGCATCAGCCTAGCTCACAGCAACCTCAATCTCCTGGGCTCAACCAATCTTGCTGCCTCAGCCTCCCGAGTAGCTGGGACTACAGACATGTGCCACCATGCCCGGCTAATTTTTTGTATATATATATTCAGTTGGTCAATTAATTTCTTTCTATTTTTAGTAGAGACGGGGTCTCGCTCTGGCTGGTTTCGAACTCCTGACCTCAAGCAATCCGCCTGCCTCGGCTTCCCAGAGTGCTAGGATTTCAGGCGTGAGCCACCACGCCTGGCCTTGTTTATGATGTTTTTTATCGTAGAGGAATTTTTAAATGTTTCATAGTCAATCTGTCATTCTTTGCTTTTGTGGTTCCTTAATTTCATGTCTTGCTTTAAAATGCTTTTTATATCCTAAGACTATAAAAATGTTCTCTTCTGTTTTCTCACATAGTGACTTTAGAATCTGACCCTACATAAGATATAATTCCTCTCTAAATTTCTCCACTTATCCCAGGTCTTTATTTTAATGTCCTTCAGTAAAATGTTATTCCTCTCTTTGTATAGGCCTTGTACGTGTTTTGTTGTTGTTATTGTTGTTAAATATTCCTAGGTATTTTATGGTTTTAGTTGCTACTATTAATGGAATCTTTTCCAGAAAAGTTTGATGATTTGCCCAGATTCACTCAGCAAACAAGTGGATTATGTATTTTTTGCCTTCATACCAACTTAAACAGGATGGTAACTGCACTCTCCATGTGTTTTGGTTGGGAGCAGGTGGTGGATAGTGGGGGGTAAGTGACAGTGCTGAGTGAGTGGGTGAGCAGAACCTTGGCTGGCTTGAGTCTGGTCCATGGCTCCTCTTGACTTGGCTTAACAGCAGATGTTTCCATTCTATTTTTACTTCTATTTCCACTTCTATTTTCTTCTCTTCTACCATATTTATTGGATATTCATAGAGTTGTTAGATAAAATATAGGATGCTCAGTTAAATCTGAATTTAAGATGTCACATTTGGAATATACTTGTACTAAAAAAATTTTCATTGTTTATCTGAAACGCAGATTTAACTGGGTGTCCTATATTTTTATTTGTTAAATATGGCAACTCAAGCTTAGACTTACTACTGGAGACAAGACCCTCACCCTCAAGGAACTTGCCTTCTAGGGATGGAGAAAGATTGTTGGGAAGCAATCCCTGTTTTCCTTACAGCCGAGGGAGGGATCTTTCTAACAAGATCACAGCTCTCTTTGGAAAGGAGAACCTTCTCTTGAGTGTATTAAACCCCAGAGCTGGGTTCTAGATGAATTTCCCTCCACTAGCAGCCACATCCTTTTCTGACCTTTTATCCTCCCTACTCCCAATCTTCTTTTCATATTATGTTTTCTTTTCTTTTCTTTTTTTATTGTGGTCAAAAGCACATTGTTGTCAACTATATGTCCATTTTTGTACAACAGGTCTATAGAACTTTTTCATCCTGCATGACTGAAACTCTATACTCATTGAACAACAACTCTCTTGTTTCCCCCTCTCCCCAACCTTTGGCAACCACCACCACCTTTCTACTTTCTGTTTGATTACGTTAGATATTTTATACAAGTGAAATTATGTTGTATTTGTCTTTTTGAGTTTGGTTTATTTTGTTATGTCATCACTTAGCATAATGTCCTCAAGGTTCATCCATGTTGTAGCATGTAACAGGATTGCCTTCTTTTTAAAGGCAAATATGTTCTATTATATGTATATGCATACCATATTTTCCTTATGATTCATCCATCTGTGGATATTTAACTTGCCTCTACTTCTTGGCTATTGTGAATAATGCTGCTATGAACATGGGTATGCAGATATCTCTTTCAGATCCTACTTTCAGTTCTTTTGGATATATAACCAGAAGTGGTATTGCTAGATTGTACAGTAGTTCTATTTTTAATTTTTTGAGGCAGCTCCATACTGTTTTCCATAGTGGCTTCACCATTTCATAATCCCATCAATGGTGCACAAGAGTTCCAATTTATCCACATCCTCACCAACATTTGTTATTGTCTCTTACTTTGATGGTGGCCTCCTAACAGGTATGAGGTGATAGTTCATTGTGGTCTTGATTTGCATTTCCCTGATGATTAGTGATGTTGAGCATCTTTTCATGTGCTCCATTTGTATATTCAAATCCTTTGCCCATTTTTTAATTGGATTATTTGTTTTTTTGTTATTGGGTTGTGGGAGTCCTTTATATATTCTGGATCTGACCCCTTATCTGATATACAGTTTGCACATATTTTCTCCCATTCCTTAGGTTTGTTCTGATGGTTGTTTCCTTTTCTTCACAAAACTTTTTAAGTTTCATGGAGGCCCATTTGTCTTTTTGCTTCTGTCACTTTTGCTTTGTTGTCATATCCAACAGATCATTGCGCATTCCAGTGTCACAAAGTTTTCCCCTTGTGTTTTCTTCTAGGAGCATTATAGTTTCAGGTCTTACATTTAGGTTTTCATTCATTTGGAGCTAATTTTTGTATATTTTAAATTGGGGGGGGGAACTAGTAAATAGTTCCTTATTTTCATTAAAGCAATAAGTGCTCACTCTAAGAAAAACATTAAGTGAAGATCTTGGCATGAATAGCTTGTCTGCCACCTCCCCCTTCCTAGTGCCCAGAGGCAACTATAGTCATGCATTGCTGTATAAGGAAATTTCAGTTAGCAGCAGACCACATTAGTGATGGTGGTCTCCTAAGATTATAATAATATGTTTTTACTATATTTTTTCTATGTTTAGATACACAAATGCTATTGTGTTACAATTGCCTACAATATTCAGTATAGTAATATGCTGTACAGGGTTGTAGCCTGGGAGCAACAGGCAGTACCACATAGCCTAGGTGTGTAGTAGGCTATCCCAATGTTTGCATAACTACAGAATCACCAAATGATGCATTTCTTAGAATGTGTCCCCATTGTTGAGCGACACATGACTATACATCTGTTTTTAGTTCTTACTTTGCTGAGCCTCCATGATTTCAAATAAATGCTTATGCTATATGCTCTTTCTCAACTTATCGATATCAGACTTACCCATTTTCTCCCCACTGGTGTATAAGTAGGCTGCAGAGGATTTAATTTGCTTGCACTCCCCCTCAGCTCTCCGGCCTCTCCTAATGCTTAACAGTTTTAAATAATTAGTTGCAGTTCTCTTGGATACCTTTGTTACTCTAGGTAATACATTTCTGCCTCTATTTCTTGTTTTATCACTTTTAAGTAATATTCTCTTTCCCTTCTAAATAAAATATTAGGGCCTTACCCTTTCTTCCATTTTTTTCTGCTTTACTTTTTTTTTGAGACAGAGTCTCACTTTCTTGCCCAGGCTAGAGTGAGTGCCGTGGTGTCAGCCTATCTCACAGCAACCTCAAACTCCTGGGTTCAAGCAATCCGAGTAGCCGAGACTACAGGCATGCACCACCATGCCCGGCTAATTTTTTATATATATATTAGTTGACCAATTAATTTCTTTCTATTTTTAGTAGAGACGGGGTCTCGCTCTTGCTCAGGCTGGTTTCGAACTCCTGACCTTGAGCAATCCGCCCTCCTTGGCCTCCCAGATCTGCTTTACTTTTACATTGTCTAGATCCTGGCTAAGTGAATATGGTATATCCACACAATGGAATATTATTTAGCAATTAAAAGAAATGAAGTACTGATATATGCTACCACATGGATGAAGCTTGAAAATGTCATACTAAGTGGAAGAAATCAAGCACAACAGGCCCCATATTGTACGATTCTATTTGTATGAAATGTCCAGAATATTAATGGTTGCCGGGGGTGGGGGATGGGGCCATAAGGATTAACTGCTCAGGGGACTGGGTTTCTTTTTAGGGTGATGAAAATGTTCTGAAATTAGATAGTGGTAATGGCTGCATAACCTTGTTATACTAAATACCACTGTACTTTATACTTTAAAAGAGTAAGTTTTATGGCTTGTGAATTATATCTCAGTTAATCTGAAGATTCTTAACAGTTACATGCTGTTTTCTATTCCTAATGTCTGTAGGTTATTTCTGAAAGTTGGACACCAGTCAACAGCACTTACTGTTGCTGTCTAAATAAACATTGCTCACGGCAGGTCTAGACACTAGGATTATATTATCTTCCCTATAGGATCAACATCACAATCCACAGATCACCTAAAGGACAATATTTCATGCATCAGGATTCAAATGAATTCTCTTTTCTTATGTACCATCAACTACAGCTTTTTTTGTTTTCCTAGAATTCCTACTTATCTTTTTTTTCATGTAGATTAAAAAATGCACTTTGATCATCTAGTGCTGTAAATACACTGTTGGTTACATTACATCTTACTTCTCAGAGCCATCTTTATCTGTTTCCAGTCTACCAGCCCTATCCTGTCTCCTTTAGTGCCTTGACTCAACATTCTATTGAATCTCTTTCTGCCTCTTTTTTGCAACCTTATTTTGCAACCTAGTCCCTTATTTTGCAACCCTTTGAATGGGTATACCATCTTGTAACTTCCACATAGGAAAAAGTATGGGGGAAGTAAGCTTTCTGAATTCCAGCATGCCTGAAATTATCTTCATTTTGGTCTTCTATTTTATCAGTGCCTCAGTTTCCTCATCTGTACAATGGTGATATTAATTGCACCTATCTATTAGAGTTTTTACTGGGAATTAATGGAGTTATTATATGAAGGGCTCTTTAACAAATTTTGATACATCACAAATGTGTTTGGGAAGTGTTAGCCATTCACGTTACCGTAGTTGAAGCACATTAGATGTACCGTAGTATTCTGCACTCTGAGAACATTGTGTGGACTAAGGGTAAAGTATTTGTCCCGGCCCTCGGGACCTTCTGTTACTCGTGGGGTCAAGGGGGACTGTGCCTGAAAGAGATGGGCGAGAGAAAGGAACGAGACCAAGCAAAGGGTTGTCAAGGTCTACTTTACTTAGATTTTCTGCTGGTTTTATAATCATACAGAAACAAGGAAGTATGAACAGAAAAATAGAGTGGGAGGATGATGAGGCTCGGGTCTGGGTCAATCAGCCCCAATCAGCATCTTATCGGCATCGAAACTGTTTGTGACTGATCACTCAACCTCAACCTGGCAGGGGGTCGGAAACAATAGCAGGTAGCACACCCTGGAGCAAACAATTGCAGGTAGCACAACCTGGAGCAAGCACATCATGGAATGAATTCTTCTGAGAGCTATAGCTGGAGGGTTGGGTGCTTATTTTCCTCCTGGGATTTTCCAGGGCGAGGCCCGTGCTTAGGACAAGTCCTTGGGGTGTTGAGGGTCTTAGTCTCTAACAATTATTAAGAGGAAAGTTTGTGTGATTAAGTAAACAATGCCCTAACCATAGTTGCACCATAGGCTTATGAATTATTCCTTAGTACTTTTCTCCTTGGCTTTCATAAAATTATAATCAGCGTTTTAGGATTTACTTGTACTCCTTTTTAGGTCACTAGGCTGTTCTCAGTTCTTGGATTGTTAGTAAAACACATTCATTTGCAGGAAATGGATTTAAATTATAATGCAAATTTTGGTTTAGATGTATGAAAGCAGTTTTGGAGAGTAACAATGCAAGCTACTTAAGGAGGTTGGAGAATTAAGGATATTGAAGATTTAAGGAATAGGTTGGCCCAAGTACAAAAGCAGAAAAACAAAGCCATCATCCTGATCACTCTATAGTGGCTGCCTGGAGCACTGTGTAGAAGAAGGTTCCAGGTAGCATACTGTTGCCAGTAAGTGTTATCTGCCATGGGGTAGGTAGTCTTATTCCTGGCCTCACCTTGAGCCTTTCTCATGATTAACAAGGTGTTGTTGAAAGGATCCAACAGGGAGACTTGGTCTAGTCTTGGGTGCTCAGGGAAGGGGGTGGGGAAGTTTGAGTGAGGTAAGATGATAGTGAGGCAAAGGGAAGGAGGTTGAGAGACCAGTAAGTGCAAAGGGAGCAGAGACAGGCCAGGAGTAGGTGGTGTGTCTAGGGCAGAGGAGAGTCCTTGTGGTAGCTGGAGGGGAAAGCCGGGACCAATCAGACAGGGCATCCGTGCTGGATCCTAAATTAATACAACTTTATTTCAAGAGCAGTTGAACAGATGCATGTAGGGAAGCACCAAAATCAGATTGACTGTGAGGAGAAGGGAATAGAAAGGGACAAGAGTGGATGTGGCCTCTCCTCTTTGGAAGCCGTGACAGTAGAGGGTCTCGAGGGAGGTGGTTGTAGCTTAAATCAGGGCAGCTGTGGAATAGACAGAAGCCAGTGGAAGGGAGAGTCATTGGGAATAAATTTACAGGATGTAGTGGAGTTGGGGAGGGGGAGCTCCGAGAGTGATGATTCCTGGGTTTTCCACTTGTGAGACTGGGTAGGAGGTGATGAGGACTGGGGTGACCATGTCATTTCACAAAGAAGTTGGCTAATGCTTAGCAAAAGTAAGGTGACACACTCTGAGTCACAGAGCTGACATTAGGATCTGGGTGGCCTGGTTCTGTCTTGAAGAGGAAAGGGAGCCTTGGTGCCCAGTGACCATGTCACACTCTGGGGAACTACTTTGCAGCTCTAGTATTTTCTCTGTAAGGCCCATAGGAAAACTCCTTCCCATTCTGAAGTCTTAAGGAAAAATCAATGGGCACAAGACAGATTAATAGGAGAAAAGGCACATAAATTTATAAGCAGCACGGGGACAAAAATCACAAAGTTATTATCCCACCACACAATGGGTACAGATGGTTAAATACTCTTCTTCTAAGGGGAAAGAGAGATGGGGAAGTGTGGATGGATGATTTTAGTGGGTAGTAAATGATTTTTAGGGGAATTCAATGGGTTTGAAGAACACACAATGGCCTGAGACAAAGTCTGTTGGGTTTGCAGAGCAGACAATGGTTGGTGACAAAAGTCCATCCAGGTATGTTGACAGACTTCAGTCTTTTCTCCTGCAACATGAGCTAAACTCAGAGAAGGGACCAGAAGTAATTGTTTTCTTCTTTGGCAGGTCCAGACTTTAGGCAGATAAGGGAAGTGTAGAGAACAACCTCCTCCAGTGTTTTGGGAGAAACAGAGAAATGATGAGGTAAGGGAGGGAAGGTGAGAGAGAACTTGAGGCTTTCCCCGCAGGTCTAGTACGTCAAAGTGACACATTTTGTGGTATCAATTTCTGAGCCCCAACATCTCCAACTTTCCAGGAATCAGTGGAACACCCTTCCTCAAAGGAATAGAGCCACTTCACCACTCTGTGGAACCTAAATTGCTTTTTTCGTTTTCTTTTGTGTCTGCCTGAAAAGTCTAGAGCAAATGAAAACATGATAACACTGGTAAACAAAACACACAAAAAAGCTACTCTGATCTTCCTGTTTTCTCAGATGGGTGCTGAAAAGCAGCTGAAGAGGCAGAGAGGCAGCACTTGCTTTGCTATTCCAAGAACTGGTAGCTCCAAGAACTGGTAGCCACATGAGTACCCATGTTGAAGAACAAGTTTTCACCCTCTGCTGAAAAGCTACACAGAAATGGTGAAAATCTTTCTAGAACCTATTCCTCCCCGGAGCAAAGAGAAGACCTGCGAAACATTTTATCAAAGCAATGATGCTTATGATATTTGTAATTTGAATCTTCTCTCTTTTTTCGCTTGGCCCGTCTGGCTCAAGTTTTATTAATTTTGTTGATCTTTTCAAAGAACCAACTTTTGGTTTTGTCGATTTTCTCCACTGTTTTTCTATTCTCTAGTTCATTAATGTCCACTCTAATCTTTATTAATTTCCTTTTTCCAGCTTGCTTTAAGGATTAATTTGCTCTTGTTTCATGGTCTTCAGGGAAAATTAGTTTATCAATTTGAGATCTTCTTTTCTATTCTAATATGTGCATTTACAGCTGGGCATTTCTCTTTAGGTAGGCACTTCCTTAGCTGTATCACTTAAGTTTTGGTATGCTGTATCTTCGTTTTTATTCATCTCAAAGTATTTTCTACTTTCCTTTGTGATTTCTTCTATGACTCATGGGTGAAAAGTGTGTTGTTTAATTTCTCACATATTTGTAAATTTCCCAAATTTCTAATTTCATTCCATTGTTGGAGAACATGCTTTGTACAGGTTCACTCCTTTTAAGTTTATTGAGGTTTGTTTTATGAACTAGCATGTGGTCTACCTGGAGACTTCCATGTGCACTGAAAAGAGTGTGTATTCTGCTGTGTTGAGTGGTATGTTCTGCAGATATGTTAGATCTAGTTGGTTTATAATGTTGTTCAAGTCTTCTGCTTTCTTGTTGATCTTTTGCCTACTTGTTCTATCCGTTATTGAAAATGGGATAATGAAGTCTTCAACTATTTTTATTTTATTTGTATTATTTTTTTTTTTTTTGAGACAGAGTCTCGCTTTGTTGCCCAGGCTAGTGTGAGTGCCGTGGCGTCAGCCTAGCTCACAGCAACCTCAAACTCCTGGGCTCGAGCGATTCTTCTGTCTCAGCCTCCCGAGTAGCTGGGACTACAGGCATGCACCACCATGCCCGGCTAATTTTATATATATATATATCAGTTGGCCAATTAATTTCTTTCTATTTATAGTAGAGACGGGGTCTCGCTCTTGCTCAGGCTGGTTTCGAACTCCTGACCTTGAGCAATCCGCCCGCCTCGGCCTCCCAGAGAGCTAGGATTACAGGCGTGAGCCACCGCGCCCGGCCTATTTGTATTATTTTTTTTTTTTAGGGACAGAGTCTTGTTCTGTCGTCCAGGCTGGAGTGCAGTGGTACCATCATAGTTCACTGCAGCCTGAAATTCCCGGGCTCAAATGATCCTCCTGCCTTGGCCTCCCAAAGTGCTGGGTTTACAGGTGTGAGCCACCATGCCTGCCTAATTTTATATTTTTCTTATCAATGCTGTCATTTTCTGCTTTATGTATTTCAGGGCTTTTAATTAATGCATACATTAAATTCATACATGTTTATAATTGTATCTTCCTGAAGGAATGACCCTTTTAATAATTATAAAATGTCCCTCTTTATCTCTGGTAACATTTTTTGTTTGTGTGATATTAGCATAACTGCTCTTTTATAGTTACTGTTTGCAGGATGTTTTTTCTATCCTTTTAATTCCAATCTATTTATAACTTTGAATCTAAAATGTCTCCTGCACATAGTTGGGTCTTGTTGGCTTTTTTAAAAAAATTGAGTCTGATAATCTCTTTGTGATTGGGCTACTTAATCAACTAATATTTAATGTCATCAGCTAGATTTACATCTGCCATTTTGCTTTTTGTTTTCTTCATGTCTCATGTCTTCTTTGTCCCTTTATTCTCCTCTTACTGCTTTCTTTTGCATTAAGTGAATATTTTCTAGGGTGGCATTTTAAATTTTTAAATTTTTTCCCCACTTTTTAAAAAGTTGTTTCTAGTTGTTTACGGTAAGCTCTAGGGCTTACCATATACCTCATAACTTATGAGACCCTAGTTTAGATTTATACCAACTTAATTCCAGTGAGATACAGAAACATTAGCCCTATATAGGTTTATTTCCTCTGCCCTCTTTCTGCAATATTGGTGTTATATATCTATGTACATTACAAATCCAACAATACTGGATTGTTATAAATATTACTTTACGTAATCTTAAGTCCTTTAAAGAAGCTGAGAGAAGACAGAGAGCGTATGTTTATAAAGTTGGTTTTATTGACCTTCTTATTTACTTGTCTGGCTCTCTTCATCTGTTCCTGTGGGGTGCGAGCTACCATCTGCTACCATTTCTTCACTCGAATGCAGCTTTGGTTCCACTCACTTGCCTTGTGCTGTCATTGTCAACTATATTACATTTCTATATGTCATAGGCCCAATAATATAATTATATACATATTGTTTTATACTATTGCTTTTTAAATCACTTAAGACAAGAAAGAAGAAATATGCTTTTACAATTACATAATTGCCTTTACTGGCACTTTCTATTCTTTCATGTGAATTCAAATTGCTGTCTGGGGTTACTTATGATATTTGAAGTATTATTTATATTATCACCTACCTATTTGTTTTAAAAAACAAAAACCAAAATAACATACAACAACAAAAAGGGAAGTAGGCTTCAGTCCATCTGTTATTTCCCCTTCAATTCTGTTACATGAGTACTGGTATATGAAGCTAATGCTAAGGTTAAAACATAGTAGCAGTCACCATGCTGTCTGTAGCTGCCCACCTGTCTGAATGATTGATTTTCATACATTTTCACACACAAGAGAAATAATGATGGTTATATGTTGTCAGTCAGCACACGCCATGCCTAACCTCCAGGCCCAAGGGTATAGGACAGAACTGTGCTGAAACACAGTAAAAACAGGCTTGTAATAACCATCACCAGGCTAGAGTTTGAAAGTTAAAGCCAGGGAGAGAATTTTAATTGCTTTGATCATTTTGTCAAGGTGGTGCTTTGTTTTATTTTGTTTCCTAACCTATTATGATTGTAAATTATGTTTTGTTGTGCTTTTGTTTAATCTTATTCTGATTATAAAAGTGCTACATACTGATGGAGGCTATTTAGGAAATTCAGAAGAAAATAGAAATTTCATAACCCAGAGATAACCACTCAATATTTTGGAGAGCTCTCTTTCTCTCTGAAGCATTATGTTTATATGTGTATATAATATTTAAATGGCACCCAAATTTGAATTTAAGGTTGCCTGAAGCCTCAGAGTTATATAATAGTCAATTTCACTTTTTAAAAAGTTATTTTCTTAGTAGTTACTCTGGGGGTTACCATACACATCGTAACATCAGAATCTACTTCAGATTTATGCCAACTTAATTCCAGTGAGATACAGAAATGTCAGTCCTACACGGGTCTGTCTCTTCTGCCCTCTTTTTGTACTATTGTTGTTACATATTATAGCTGTGTATGTTACAAACCTAATAATTCATTGTTATACATTACTCTTCTACAGTAGTTGTTTACCTATGATCCCAACTTTGCCTGTATCACCTAAGATTTAATATGGAATGTTCCTAGTGTTGTTATTTTCTATTTTTTGATTGTTTGTGACTATAGTTTTCATAACCATTTTGCTGATTTTAATGCACACTACTAGATCTTTTATACTTGGATTTATCCTCTCTTGAGCTCTTAATTTTTGATACACTTCTTAGACATCAAGAGTAGATCTTCAAGTAGTTGTGAGGGGAGTTGTGACTGGAAGTTTTCCAGTCCTTGCATGTATTACCCTTGCACCCAAATGACAGCTTGATCATATGTAAGATTTTGGAGTAACTCTCTTTTCTTCTCAAAACTTTTTTAATGGTGTTTCTTTGTATCATGGTGAGCAGCACCACCTTCCACTTCTCTACCTAACTGGCACTGGAGCCTGCTGTCACTCCATGTGGGGCATACCTTTTATCCAGTTGTTGACCCTCTGTTGAAGCCCCTCTCCTGCCTTCCTGGGCACCAGGCAAGTCTCTGTCCTGCTCAGTCCCTTTTCCTTTTCTCTTCTTCCTCCCTCAAGTCATCATGCTTGGGAAATAAAACAGTGTGTGCCAGGTAGATATTAATTAGCAATACCAAAAAGTCATTTTATTATGGGCAGGCATATGAATTATAACTGGCTTTTACTTGCTGAAAAAAATTCAATATATTTTCATGTGAAGGGAAAATGCTGAAGAAAAGGACCACCTAGAAAAGGGGAAGTAGGATTTTACATGTATTTTCACATCAGATGATACTAATTTTCCTGAATATACAGTCTCCCTTATAGATTTAAAATATTGTTCTTAGCTTTGTTTTGTTTTGTTTTTCAAATCACTGCCCTAATCATGAATTCCAGTCTTTGGAAGAAGGTATGGCTCTCCTAGGCTGGGGAAAACAGTAGTTTCTTCAGATTTAATTGATTTTTTTTTTTTTTTTTTTTTTTTGAGACAGAGTCTCACTTTGTTGCCCAGGCTAGAGTGAGTGCCGTGGCGTCAGCCTAGCTCACAGCAACCTCAATCTCCTGGGCTCAAGCAATCCTCCTGCCTCAGCCTCCCTAGTAGCTGGGACTACAGGCATGTGCCACCATGCCCGGCTAATTTTTTTTTTTTCCTATATTAGTTGGCCAATTAATTTCTTTCTATTTATAGTAGAGACGGGGTCTCGCTCTTGCTGGTCTCGAACTCCTGACCTCGAGCAATCCGCCCGCCTCGGCCTCCCAGAGAGCTAGGATTACAGGCTTGAGCCACCTCGCCCGGCCAGATTTAATTGATTTTTAATTGACAAAAGTTTACAGATTCTGCAAATATATGTCACACAAGCTGAAAATAAGTTTTTTGCTATTTAAATAACTTATTTTCAATCTGAATACTAAATTCAGGACAGGGATGCCTATTCTTATCATATACATAATAAAAATTCTACTTACTCTGTGGCATGTACTAGAGGCAAACAAAGTAATTTTTTAAAATTCTCATTCAATAATTGGGAATTGATTAAATTATATCTGTACAATGGGATATTTTATGCAGCCATTGATAGTTTTTCAGTTTAAAAAAAGCACATTACAAAGTGATATATTCAGTATAATTTGCATCTTATCTAAAAATCAAAAATAGGATTCAAAACTAGAAAGAATGTGTACCTAGATGTTAATATTGTTTATTTCTGGATTGATAAAAAACAAAACTAATTTTTGTTTTCATATTCTAATTTTTCTATAGTGAAAGCAAATTGACTTTATAATGAGATGAAGATAATAAAATGACTTTATAATGAGATGAAGATAATGGAAGGAAAGTTTGGTGGTGTTTGTGGTTGTTTTTTAAGGACATAGCTCTACTCTTTAGGATTATAAGGAATGGGCACATTCATACCCATGTCAGGGATCTATCGTGATCTCTTGAAAAGGTGGGATGGAAGCTGGACCTTGAAGTGAGAGGAATATGTTAATAGTTGAATATGCGGAAAGAATGATGAGCCCATGGAGCAGAGGTGCCATGTTGAGGACATGTGCAAACCTGGGCAGGACCACAACTAAAAACCTGGGTGGCTGGACCAGGTGATGCTGGTACTGGGGTGGGGAGAGAGCTGCAAAAACTTTGGTAAGGAGTTCATATTTTGCTGTGTTCATTGTGGAAAGTCATAAAAGGTTTTGGATTTGGGGTGAGAGAATCACATCAAGAGTAGATCTGTTGATTCTGGAAGGAGTGATGAAGAGAATGAATTGAAGGCTGGGAGACCAGAGCAGGGAAGCATGTAGGTGCGCTGCTGGTGTCTTCATTGGTCCTCCTGGGTTTCTCTTCCATCCTCTATCCTGTCATTGTTTCAGGCTCGTGGGTGCCACTCACCTTCTCCTCACCCCATGGCTTCACCAACCATCTGAGCGCTAAGGTCCTCCATCCAAAACTTCAGCCTGGATCTCTCCTGGGCTCTATACCAATATGTGTTTAATTATGTCCAGGCTACCTTCTCCTAGTTGTCCCTTGCCTCCTCAACCTCACAGAATGTTCTATCTTTCTTCCATAGTCTGCTTCTCCTCCTTCTATATCTGGTCCCTGTGCACAGTCTCCATTCTCCCATCCCACCTTACCCAAACCAGAAACTGGAATGTCCTCACAAAAGATGCAAAAGGACAAATACTGTACAATTCCGCTTAGTTGAGGTGCCTAGAGTGGGCAAATGCATTGAGACAGAGAGTAGAAGGATGGTTGCCAGGGCCTGGGGGGAGCAGGGAATGAGAAGTTGTTGTTTAAAGAGTATAGAGTTTTGGTTTGTGGTGATGGAAAATTCTAGCGATGGTTGTACATTGTGAATGTATTTAATGCCATTGAATTGTACACTTAAAAAGGGTTAAAATGGTAAATTTCATGTTATGTATATTTTACCACAATTTAAAAATAAATATTAATAATAATAAATGTAGCAAAACTTAGACTTATCAAAAAAAAAAAGAATAATAATAAATGAAACCTATTCAATTTGGTTTGACTCAGTTTCACCCAGGCTTATTTGAAGATGGAACCCTCTGATCAAAAGAAAAAAAATGCTTTATGACATATATTTACATCCTTTTAAAGTTAGAGAAACACACTTAGGGAAACATTCCCGCATACTTATGGGGCAGGAAGGAGGGATCAAGTTCCTCAATGTATTAACTTACAGAAACATTATTAGAAAGGATGGTTGGGTTTTTATTTAGGAGAATTATGGGTCAGTTGGTCCCTGGGCTGACTTAATCACATTATTTCTATGGAAGAATGCATTTGGAGCTTTGAAAAACATCAGTCTGAAAAGGAACTTCGAGAACACAATCCATTCAAATTGGAAACTGATTTGCTTCAACATGTCCAAGTACACAATCTGCTCACTTTATGCAGAGGTTTGCGATTTATTTTGGAAAGATGGGAGGTTCCAACTGTTGGGTAACTTTCAGGCTTCCAGTTACAATGGCAGATCTGCGAGTGTTGAAACACTTAAGGCTGAACACAGGGAATGGGGTGAGTAAAGAGGAAGTGAAACGGGCAGCCATGGGCTATGCATTTGTCCCTCCTTCCTCTGCCCTAGGTCCCAGACTAATCTGCTGAGGTGCTGAAGAGGCCCAGCCCACATGGCAGCTTTAATGTCTTTGCCCATCTGCAGATGTAGGAATAAGAGCACCGCCCCACACCCAGGCTTCTTTTCACTAATCCCTGCATCCAGAGTCGATGTGCACACTCCTTTCCATCTCTCCAAAACCCCCTCTCCTAACAGCATTCCTGCCCCTGTGTAGACCCCTGGGCTTTTGCTTTGGTTTCCTCTCTGATTTTCTGCTTCAGGAGCCTATGTAGCATCTCTCAAGCCCTGTACAACTCAAGAGGGTAACCTTGTGCAGTGCACAACCTGTGTGGCTACCCATATCAATAAATAATCCCAGTTCCTTCCTCATTCTGTCTGCCCTCCTCCCTAGGAATTGAAATCCTGCCCTGAAATTTCAGCAGAGGGTCACTTTTTCCATGCCAGCTTGTTATTTCTTCTACTTGAGAAGTACATGTTTCTTATAAAAAACTTCAAACCTTATAGAAGTACTATTTCCTCTCTTAGGTAATTGGCATGAACAATGAACTATATTTTTCTAGGTTTTTCTTTTCCTATTCATATACTAGTACACATGTTTGCATTTTAACAAAACTTGCTATACCTAATGTTTTGCAGCCTACTTTTTTTCACTGAATTATATATCTGGGGCATCTTTCCATTTTGGCAAGTAGAGATCTATTTCATGATTTAATGGCTGTATTGTATTTCACTATTTGGATGTACTATGATTTATCTAACTGGTCCCATTGATGACAATTGGAGTTTTTCCAGTGTTTTGCTATTGCATATAATGTAGACATGGATAATCTTAAGCATACAAATCTTTGCACAATTGCAAAAGGATTTCCCAGGGATAAATTCCTAGGTAGAGTAGCTAAGTCAAATGGTATAAACATCTTAAATTTTAGTTGACATTGCGAAATCATCTTCCAAAGGGCTTAATTAACCATTTTGCTCTCTCAGTGTGGAGCTAGGTCTGTTCCCTCCACCTCACCAATACTGGCTAGCTTTTAAAATCTTTACTAATCTGATAGATGAAAAATGTTTTAGTTTGCATTAAAAATTTTTTTTACTGGTCCTCCCATTGCAAAACTCTGGGGTACTGATTACTTGAGGTTGAACACTTTTGATATGTTAATTGGCCATTTGTATTCTCTAAATTCCTCCCTGGGCTTGGACTAATGGTGCATTTGAATTCCCCATTTCTGTTCTCTACCTCCCAGGATGGAAAATCTATCCCTTTCCTTCAGACCTGTTCCACTCTGCCTTAAGGGTTGAGAGTGATGCCCAGCCTTGGACTTATGGTGAGAAAGACCCAGGTTGACTCCCAGCTGCTCCACAGACTGTGCGACCTTGGACAATTGACTTCACCTTTCTAGGTCCCAGTTTCTCCTTTGAAAGCTGCACTTGAAGGAAGCTGGGAAAGTCAGTACTGTTAGACTCTATCATGCGTTGTCAGGCACTCTGAGCTTCCTTTTAGAGTATTTATGTCGTCTTATCATTTTTTTGTTTATACGTCAATTTCCCTTACTAGAATCTAAGCTCCTTGATCACAGAGACTGTATTTATCCATTTTCATATCTTTGGTGCCCAGGATATAATTGGTGTTCAATAAATATTTTCTATGGCATTTAATTTTTAAGAATTATATTGACTCTTTTACCATAAAAGCTGGAAATACAAAAAAATTTTAATTGTAGTTCATACTCTGAAGGAGTTTGTTATCCAGTTGGAGAGATAAGTCCAATCATTCATTCACTCAGTTATTCAACATGTCCTAAGTATCTAAGCTTTGGTCAGCTTGGTACTGAGATAGGAAGATAAATAATAAAGTCAATGTGTACACCCCACTCTCAAGTGGCTTCCAGTTTAATAGGGGAGACAGATATAAAATGGGCACAACATAATAGGGTAAGTGGAATGATATAGTTTCTAACAATCATTAAAAATATATAGCACCTCTTGCATTTTCTTGGATAGAACTGGAACCCATTCTACTAAGTGAAGTATCCCAAGAATGGAAAAATGAGCACCACATGTACTCATCAGCAAATTGGTTTCACTGATCAACACCTAAATACACATATAGGAATAACATTTATCAGGTGTCGGGCAGATGGGAGGGGAGAGGAGAGGATGAGTATATGCATACATAATGAGTGCGATGCGCACCATCTGGAGGATGGACACGCTTGAAGCTCTGACTGAGGGGGAAGGGGTGACAAGGGCAACATACGCAACCTAAACGTTTGTATTCCCATAATATGCAGAAATAAATATATATATAGTAAAAAATAATAGCTCAAAACACTAGTAGAACTATCACAAAGCAGTGCGTGACTTGGTAGCTGCTGAGTAGAAGTGAAGCTCAGCTTGCCCTTGTGTCACGAGGTCACTCAGGGGATGCTAAGAAGGGTCTACTGAACTAGGGTCTTCACAGTGAAATCAGTTAGTTATTCATGGTATAGATCAGGACAGCAAGGACTCTGAGAAAGCTCACATTGAAAACCTGTTTAACTCTGTTTGACCTGAATTCACCCACAATTATTTGACTGTGGAGCTCTTTCTCTCACTACTTAGCATCCTCTTGGAACCATCATTCCTTAAAGCCATTATGAGAAATGCTGGTGTAGATACTATTTGTAGTTAGATAGTTGGTGGCTCTTAACCTTTTTTGGGGACATGGACCTTCTGAGAAATGAATGGTTGGGGAGGATTGTGCACAATTCGTGTACTCCTTGAAGCCCACTCAAGACTCCCCCTCCATGGTCAGGGAAAGAAAAGAAGGGACAAAATCCCAGGCAGGGAGTGATTTGTGTGGGCCGAGACGAAAGAGGCTGGAAGAGATGGGTCTTGTCCAGTGCTGGTCAATTTGATTGTGTGAGAGAGATTGGTGGGTGTGGGGGCCAGGGTGGGGTTGGGGGACACCGACTGAGGAAGGCCCTAAATGCTTAGTGTAGAATTAGCAGTTCTTAATAATTGATTGGCTACGAATGTCAAGGGTGCTGCCAGAGCTTAAGATGACTCTACCAACAGACACTGGGGTCATAGTAGGATTGTTTACAGAAAAAGGAAAGGCACGAAGGTAAGACTTCCACACATCCAAATCCGTGTTATGGTCATGTTGAAATGCCCCAGCTTGCCTTTATGAACTTGCACTGAGTCTCCCAGCTGAGCATTCACGTTCAGAATTGAATTTGCTGTCTAACTGGGCATCCTACCTTGAACAGTTAACAATCAGATTTGTCTGACTTCTAATTTTAGAAGGAACCAGGCTGACCTTCATTCCGCTGTTGCTAACTGGAGCCCCGTTACCTGGGCGACTAGATTTACAATATGTCAGTATGCAAATACCATCTGCCCAAGAGGAGAAAGGAAGCAAGGCCTTCCTCCTCCTCTAGGCTTGTCAGCAGTTCTGGAAATGTCTTCCTCTGGGACAAGGCTATGCCAAGGAAAAGGAAAGCTAGGGAAGGAGCCATGAGGTTTTATTTCTAGAGCCTTTTCCTCTTTCTCTTCTCACACAGGAGTTTGTGGTCTGCATTATGGACAGTCCTTAGTGTATTTCATTTGGGTATACAAAGGAGCTTGGATTTTACATTTCTTCTGATAGAGCAAGCAAAAGAGAGAGGGTACATATTACTTCTATGGATCACAAAACACTTAGATTTAGGCCAGGCGGGGTGGCTCACACCTGTAATCCTAGCACTCTGGGAGGCCGAGGCGAGAGGATCACTCAAGGTCAGGAGTTCGAGATCAGCCTGAGCAAGAGCGAGACTACATCTCTACTAAAAAATAAAAAGAAATTAATTGGACAACTACAAATATATAGAAAAAATTAGCCGGGCATGGTGGCGCATGCCTGTAGTCCCAGCTACTTGGGAGGCTGAAGCAGAAGGATCGCTTGAGCCCAGGAGTGTGAGGTTACTATGAGCTAGGCTGACGCCAAGGCACTCAAGCCCAGGCAACAGAGTGAGACTCTGTCTCAAAAAAAAAAAAAAAGCAAAACACTTAGATTCAGAGAATTGGAATAGCAAAATGAAGACTTTGACTTTGTAGTTTCTGCCTCCCCAAATGCCATTAAGAATCTAATTTCCAACTGATAAGAGAGAGTGCGCTAGGTATGGGGCCGGCTGCCTTTATTGGGTGAGCTCTGAAGAAGGGTGAATAAAAGTGGATATTCCATCTCATTTTCCTACACTGCAGGTTGACTGAGTAAACTGAAGGGGTTTTTCTCCCACAGAATATATATTCCATTCTTGTCCTGTGTATTGTTTCAGGCGGGGGTTTGGAATCACATTTGGAAACATTAAAATCCGAAGGCAGGGATGTTCTGCTGTTCCTTTTCATGAAATAACTGTCACATCAGCTGTCAGCTGCAGGAATCTCTCCCACCCACGCATTTTGTGAGTCCAAATTCGGTGGACTCATTAATTTTAATTTTTACTTTCAAACCTCAAGGACTTCAATGGGTGGGTGTGCTTCCTTTCATGGCTCTGTGTAGGAATTTGTGTAGGAGGAAGACTTTCCAGGAGCAGGACCAAGGACCTCAGGCTCTTGGCTTCTAATTTTGTCCTCCCTGGTGACTTCCCCTGTGACCTCTTCTCTCTTTGCTTTCCTTGGGTCTGCTGTCTCCCACCTCTTAAAAAAAACTCTTCCTAGCGTCAACCTGAAACTACCAGCAGCATGCAGGAGTGAGGAAAGTGACTTTACTTACTGTGTCACTTTCCCCCACCTGGCCTTTTATCTGGATGTCAAGCAAGTGACCAAGGAGATTAATGCCTGCATGCATCTTGGAGCTAGACTGCCTGGGTCCAAATTCCAGCTCTACTACTTACTGGCTGGGTGACCTTGGGCAAGTTACCTAACCTCTCTGTGCATCAGTTTCCTCAATTGTCAAATAATAATTAAAAATACCTAACTGGGCCAGGCAAGGTGGCTCCTTTCTGTAATCCTAGCACTTTGGGAGGCTGAGGTGAGAGGATCGCTTGAGCCCAAGAGTTGTATGTTGCAGTGAGCTATGATGATGCAACTGTACTCTAACCCGGGTGACAGAAGAGACTCTGTCTGGAAGGAAGGAATGGAGGGAGGAAGGGACGAAAAGAAAAGAGAAAGAAAGAAAAGGAAGAAAGGAAGGAAGAAAAAGAAAGAAGAAACAAACAACTTCATTGGGTTGTTGTGAGGATTAAATAAGTATAAATATTTTAGAACTATGCTGAGCCTAGAGAAGCCATCATTCCATGTGGCAGCTTTTATAATTACTTCTCTTGTGTATCTGCCAGGGTACTGGCAAGGTAGTGAAGTTTTGCTGTGAGCAGGTGAATATCCAGGGTTTACATGCAGGCTGTGACCTTCCCCTTCCTTTTTGCCAAGCTTGTTCATATCCATGCACAAATCAAGCCTCATAACATGGCTGAAGAGTCACCCGTGATCATTGTTCGGTGGATGTTGTGCCCAAGTGTATAAGTCAGTGACATGGGCCACCAAGTCCACACTTGTCCCATAGCTCCTCTTGGCTTTTAAAGTCACTAATTTGGCTTTCTTGTTTCTTTAGGTAACTTTAAACTATCAAAAGTAAGTATGAGATATTGCAGGTAGGAGTGTAAAATGGTACAGCTTCTGTGGAGAAATCTGACAGGTCCTTAAAAGGTTAAACACCTTGCTATCATTTGACCTGGTTATTCCACTCCCAAGAGAAATGAAAACATGTATCCACACAAAGACTCATATACAAATGCTCATAGCAGCATTTTCATAATAGCCACAAGGTGGAACAACCCAAGTGTTCATCAGCTGTTGAATGGATAAACAAAATGTGGTATCCCCATACAATGGAGTATTATTCAGTAATAAAAACCAAGTAATGATGCAGGTTAAACATGGACGAATCTTCTATGTTAAATGAAAGAAATCAGTAACAAAAGGCCATGTATTGTACATTTCCATTTGTTTGAAGTGTCCAGGATAGGCACCATGGGGACAGAGAGTAGGTTAGTGGTTGGGGGTTAGGGGGAAGGGAGAATGGGGAGTGACTAGTGGGTATGGGGTTTCCTTTGGGGGTGTGGAAAATGTTCTGGAATTAGAGAGTAGTGATGGTTGTACAACCTTGTGAGTATACTAAAAATCACTGAATTGTATACTTAAAAAAAAACTATGAGAAACATCTATATAGTCTATTACAGAATTTAAAGTCATTTCTAAGATTACTTTTTCAAGAATAGCTGTCACCTAAAATAGAATATAAAGTGACTTAATTCGTAAGAAAAGCATGAAAAATGCAAATGATCAAGAATGCCTTTTTCACCCTAAATCTTTGAATATAAATTATATGCATGCAATTCATAAGTAAATTCTGTAGGACTCTGCTGCCTTCTATACTGTGATTCTATAATTTACTACATTGCTGGCTGGGCCATCAAAATAATACTGAAAGCAACTTCTATAACAGAGATAGAAGCACCTTTTCAGGTCATGCCTACCACCAGACACGCCCAGGTCCCCCAAGGTATTAATAATAATTCGTAGCCACCTCTTTGTGGTGCCCTTACAAAAAGTGACTTAACTGCAAATGTGTCTGGGCCTTTTTCACATGAAAGGGATTCACTCTGCTCCTGGGCTGTGGTTTCATGTGTTTGCAGCCAGAACACTTCCAGGGGACACCTTCCAACTGCCTAAAAAATAGCCATCCTATTTTATCAGTGTTTCATCCAGAGTCTACTGATCGACCCTTCTGGTTTAAATAAATAATAGGGCTAAAATCTCTCCCAGGGCTGTCTCAGTACTTATTTGGAAAGAAGGTTTGAAATGCCCAAGCACCACCTAAAATAGGCTTTACAAGAATAAGAGATCCAAGAAAGAACCCAGAGTTGACTTTAAAACATCCTGTAATCCCTTCACACCCATTAGGATGGCTATTATCCAGAAAACGGAAAACAACTGTTGGTGAGTATGTGCAGAAATCGGAACCCTTGCACATTGCTGGTGGGAATATAAAATGGTGCCACCACTATGAAAAACAGTTTGCGGGGGGCGGGGGGGGGGGTGTTCCTCAAAAAGTTAAACATAGGATTACGGTATGATTGAGCAATTCCACTTCTAGGTCTATATTGAAAATAATAAAAGCAGGGACTCAAACAGATGCTTGTGTACTAATGTTCATAGCAGCATTATTCACAATAGCCAAAAAGTAGAAGCAACCCATATGCAGGCAGAGGAGTAAACAAAATGTTGTCTGTCCTCGCAATGGAATATAATTTAGCTTCAAACAGTAATACAATTCTGACACACGCTACAATATGGATGAACCTTGAACACATTATGCTACACTGTGAAATAAACCAGACACAAAAGGATAAATACTATATGATTCCACTTATATAAGATATCTAGAGTAGACAAATTCATAGAGACAGAAAATAGATCAGAGGTTACTGAGGAGTGGGAAGAAAAGGGAATTCGTTAATGGGTACAGAGTTTCAGTTTGAAGTGATGTAGAAGTTCTGGAAATTGATAGTGGTAATGGTTGTACAACATTGTGAATGTACTTAATGCTACTGAATGGTATACTCAAAAATGGTTAAACTGGTACATTTCATGCTATGTATATTTTATCACAGTAAAAACAAGAAAGGAAAAAAATTCTGTGAAGAACAACCCTCCCCTATGTTGTCCACTATATTCTTTTTCCCCTACCTCTTTGAAAACATAGTAAATTGTATTTCATCACGGCATTGCCTGAGGGACTTGTGTGTGTCCTCCTGTGGGAGGATGTGCAGATGCTGAAGGACTCCCAGCTGTCCATGCAGGGAGGGGCAGGACCGCCATGCAGCCTTCGAGGTTCCAGTTGATAGACTATCTCTCTGGGCCGTTAGAATAAGTCCAAGGTGCAATAGGAGCTCAGAAGATAGTTTTTTGTTGTTATTTTGTTTTGTTTTCTGACACAGGGTCTTGCTCTGTTGCCCAGGCTGGAGCCTAGTGGTGTGATCGTAGCTCACCACAGCCTCAAACTCCTGGGCTCAAAGATAAATTTTTAAATGTGGCAATTCCTGGAGATGTACCAAATTTACTCTATTTTGCCTGTCTTCATTAAGTATCTCAGGAGAGAAGAAGTTGGCACCTATTTGCTTTCCTCAATTGGTTATCTGCTTCTTTTTACCAAGGAAAGAACACTCTTAAGCTGTGATTGCTTAAGAAAATAGTGCTTTCCTGCAACCAGCTGCACACTCTCTCTAGCTATAAGTAATACGCCTGTGGAACCTGGGGCTTCTCCTCCAGACTGGGATGAGAACACTTTCCATGGTTCAATCCACAGTCATAACTCTTTCCCAACATGGCTAGATAGTAACCAGAACCCCAGAACCACTTGCTGTGCCAGCTAGCACTTAAACAAGCAGAGGAGTCCGGTGACCTTCAAATATTACTGAGATCTTGTTTTTGTAGGCATGAAGTGGCTTGAATAACTCTTTCAAAACATTAAGAACTCCCATTGTTCAATTGCACAAGAACCAGTAAGTGCTTCTCTATGCATTCTGTTTACCCTTCTGTTCTCAGAAGGTCTCAAAGATGCTGAAACCAATTGCTGTCACTCCTAAAAATAGATTTCTGCTTTTAACTTGTACTACAGCTTCCCTTGATGACACCAGACATTTTCATAAAGGATTCCATAAAGGGTCACTAGGTGCAATAGGCTTCACAAATTGGGGCTCCTTTCATTCTGGGTAAGACCCCACTACCCTGATAGTAGATGCACCTCTCTGCTGGGCACACTTCTGGTTAGGAGGCCAAAGTTACAGAGATGACAAAGGGGTTAGAAGTACATGGCTCAGGATATGTGTCCCCGGAAAACTCTATCTCAATTTTCCCCCTTTAAGTCTTGTGATTGGCTGCAGATTTATGTTCTGTAGTAAACACAAGAGACTTGATTGCTTGCTAAAGGTCAGACCTGTCAGCAAACCTCTCCATTTACTTGAGTTGCAATCGGTTTCACATTTCCTAGCAAATCATTCGAGACCTCTGATGAATGCATCAAATTCCTTTAGTCTTCTGTCTTCGAGGCAGACACCCTCAAGAAACCCACCTCTTTGCCAGACACCAGGTCCTGTCTGGTTCACAGCTCTGCCTCTAGTGACTACAGCACCTGGCACACATGAACTGCTTGTTGAACAAATGAACTGCAATGCGCAGGACACGTAAGAACCAAGATTGTCCCCACAACCAGTGTATAAAGAAATCCCACATTCTGCCACTAGAGCTGACTACCCTTGAGGCTTTGAGCTGAGTTCTAGCAGTTCCTGTCTTTGCTCTCTAATGGCTATTCATGGCTCCCACTAATGGCTAATTTTCTCTGCTTCTCATTTTTAAATACAAGGGTGTGACACTGACTGCCGTGGCCAATGCCTAGAAAGTAGCCTGCGAGTGCTGCATGTTATCATTTTGGCTTTTCAGTTTGGGAGTCAAGTGAATTCTTGGGACTGGAATACTACCCCTCAAGGCGAGTCAGTGTGAGAAGAAACAGCAAAATGTGCTCTCTTTTCATATACTGTGAAGAATACCGTTATTCTCCAGTTCTCAGTCAGTTAGATTATTCTCCTAGACTGTGCAGTGCACTTGATTTGCACAATCCTGCAGCAACCCCAGGGGTGCAGTTGCACTGGCACCAGGACAAAGCATATCCTGAGCCCTTCCCTGGGAGTGAAGTTACTCTATTTCTTTTCAGTGCAGTCTAAAACTTAGGATGGGTTAAGCATCAGTGTACAATGCTGTTTTATATTAGTTTGTCACTAAAGGGGGATTTTTTGAATTAAATGTTGATAACCCAGCTCCTTCTTAAATCTCTTTATCAGCTTTTTCATTCCCACACTCTGGCATAATGACACAGGTATTACGTAAACAAGGCACCTCAGAGGGCTGCTTATAAAAACTCAGGAGAAAAGATAAATATGTGATGATGTGCTGATATCCTGAAATATGAGCTGCAGGTTTGTATTTTCTTTGTGGAATCGGATATTGGTTTTCGTGGTTTATTGACCTGGCAGAGAGACATCTGACGAAAGACCCAGGAACTTTACACTTTTTTTTTTTAATCTTTCTGTCTTCATGGAGAAATCTGCACATTGAATCACAAAGCCTGGAAGACTGAGGGATTAGCCAGTCATGTCCTTACCCTGGGCAGAACCCAGATCAGATCCAGCCACTGGAGGTAAAAATACACTTTGCCAAAGGAAAAAGGAATTGGGATCTGTCTTGCTATAGAGTACCTCTCAGGCAGAGCTTGGGCTGGGAAGCAACTTGAAAGGGTAGACTGTGGACTGTGATGGTCATGTTCAGTAAGGAACGTGTTCTCATTCACGTGGGATCAGAATGCATTTTCGTTCAGTTAATTACTCTTTCCCTTCTGCCAAGGTCTTTGTCTGCAACATGTCACAGTCAGCACCGTGTTGCTTAGAAGCACCAACAACGTGAATTCTCCAGAATATTCCTATTAAAGATAGTTACGTTTAAGGCACAGTGAGCGAACGACTCTTCTGGCGTGGCAGGAATCAGGGAGTCTCACGTGATATTGTCTCTCAAGGAAGTCGTTTTATATTTCTCCTGTCAGCTAGGCTCAATGCCTTCAAATGAGCTTCCAAACCAAAGATCCCATCAAACAGAAAGCTTCTTACTCTTTAAAATTTTTTTCATAATCATAAAAAAAAGATCACTGTTAAATGGTTACCTTGAGGTATGAACCACATTCACTGAAAAATGACATGTTCCCAGACTTTTTTGAAAAATTGTAATAAAATAGCCGGGCATAGCAGGTCACACCTGTAATCCTAGCACTCTGGGAGGCTGAGGCGGGAGGATTGCTCTAGGTCAGGACTTCGAGACTAGCCTGAGCAAGAGTGAGATCCTGTTTCTACTAAAAATAGAAAGAAATTAGCTGGACAACTAAAAAAATAAAAATACATATATATATATAAAAATTATCCGGGCATGGTGGTACATGCCTGTAGTCCTAGCTACTTTGGGAAGCTGAGGCAGAAGGATTGCTTGAGCCCAGGAGTTGGAGGTTGCTGTGAGCTAGGCTGATGCCATGGCACTCTAGCCTGGGCAACAGAGCCAGACTCTGTCTCAAAAAAAAAAAATTGTGATAAAATATACATAAAATTTGCCACTTTAATCATTATTATGTGTATAGTTCAGTGACATTAAGTACATTCACCTTGTTGCATAACCATCATCACCATCCATCTCCAGAACCTTTTTTAAAATCCCAAACTGAAACTCTGTACCCATGAAACAACCCCATTCCCCTTCTCCCCAGCCCCTGGCAGCTGCCATTCAACTTTCTGTCTCTATGAATCTGACAATTCTAGTTACAGAATATAAATGGAAGTTCTCAAGCTTTTTATAATACTTTTGGGAAGTATTCAATCTGACTACCATCTAATGAAATTTCTACAGAAGGAAAAGATAGTTTTGAGCAGATGGCCAAGTTTCCTTTGGTTTGGCATTGTACACGTGCATGGCAGATGCCTCATTCTCTTATACTTTACAGAACGCTTGCATCACAGGGACATGAATGAAGCAGATCCTCAAGTCCCAGTCAGACATGTTGCCAACTAGAAGGAGAACTAGCTAGGGGCAGTTGGTGTACAGTTTTACAATTTACAAAGCATTTTAATTTATAAGTTTTTTCTCACTTGATTCTCACCATATCCTGGGAGGTATTTTGTTAGTTCTGTTTTAATGATAACAAACTGTGGCTCAGATAAGTAAATTGTCTGAGGTTACAAGCTAGTCAAAGGCAGAATCAGGACGTTGATTCCACGTTTTCATTTTTAAAACCCCAGTGCTTTCTGCCATAGCACACTGTGAACAATTATCACCTCTCTGGAGGGCCAGGTATTAGCCAGTCTCCAGGAAGGGAAGGTTTCTCCAAATGCATCCCTAATTACCAGTTCTGGCTCACTAGCTTGGAAACACATGGAAACTCTTGGCTTGGCTGCGATGCCTGACCATCCAGCCTCCAGAGTCTTGGGGAAACTTGGCGTGGCACAATGGCTCCACCCTGAATCCCAGTTGTTCTGGATTGGGATCTAGCCCTGTACTGTCCGGTAGAAATACATTTGAGCCCAAAATGAGAGCCACATATGTGATTTTAACACATCCGACCACCATGTGATTGTATTTAACTCAGACTAGTTTTGAGCCCAGAGCCATATGAAGCAAAACCCTGAAGTTGGTTCAGGAAAATCTTACTTGTTAATGTTCTTATTGTTACAATTAATATTGACAATTTAATTTTAAAAACATGCATTGCATTGCATATAACTCATGCACAGAAAACAATAAAAAATAACAAATTAGAAAGGATCATTTTATTTTAATAAATCACCATGGCCCCAGGGAAAAAATTTTTTTTCTAGCATGGCAATATGTTAAATTTTCTAATAGCCACATTAAAAAATAAATTAAAAGGAACAGGTGAAGTTAATTTTGAGAATATATTTTAGTTAACCCAGTGTATCCAAAATACTATCATTTCAACCTATATAAAAATTATTCATGAGCTATTTTGCTTTAGTGTAGTAAGTCTTCAAAATCCAGTGTGAATTTTACACTTACAGCAGCAATCCCAAGTCAGATGCTAATTTTTTTTCTTTTTTCTTTCTTTCTTTTTTTTTTTTGAGACAGAGGCTCACTCTGTTGCCCTGGCTAGAGTGCCATGGCATCAGTCTAGCTCATAGCAACCTCAAACTCCTGGGCTCAAGCGATCCTCCTGCCTCAGCCTCCCGAGTAGCTGGGACTACAGGCATGCGCCACCATGCCCGGCTAATTTTTTCTATATATTTTTAGTTGTCCAATTAATTTCTTTCTATTTTTAGTAGAGACAGGGTGTTGCTCTTGCTCAGGCTGGCTTCGAACTCCTGACCTTGAGCGATCTACCCACCTCGGCCTCCTAGAGTGCTAGGATTACAGGCGTGAGCCACCGCTCCTGGCCCAGATGCTAAATTTTTGAATTTATCAGATTCATAAATGTTAATCTTCATTTAGATTTTATAAAATCCCCAGTTGAAAAAGTAGATTCACATACCCAAGGCATTTTGAACATACATTAAGGTTTTCTAATAACTGAATCAAGCATCAGTCTTTAACTTTAAATTAATTAAAATGAAAGAAAATTTAAAATTCAGTCCCTCCATTACAGAAGCCACATTTCAAATTCTCACTAGCCACATATAGCAAGTGGCTGCCACCCCAGGCAGCCAAGGGTGAGGTAGGCAGCCAAGGCTGGCCTAGCCTGAACATAGCAGTAGAATAGAACAGGGTAAGCAAACTTCTTTTGTAAAGGGCCAGATAGTAAATATTTTCAACTTTGGGGGCCGTACAGTCTCTTTTGAAACTACTCAACTCTGCCATTGTAGCTCAAAAGCAGCCACAGAATGAATGAGCATGACTGTATTCCAATAAAACTTTATTTGAAAAACAGGCACCAGCCCACATAGTTTGCCAAGACCGGAACATCTGTTCCAGTGCCTTAACTGTGCTGTGGGACTACAGAAAACAGACAGCTCTAGCCTCTAGCTTTCTCAGATGAGGTCATCAAAATCTGGACTCATTGTATCTCTTTCTCTGTGTGTAATTACAATTTTGACACCACTTGGTGTGAGGCCAGCAGTGGGCCTGAATCCTGCATGGTTTATCCTCCAGGCCGTCTGTCTCTTCATTGGGTTGCTTGGGCATCATGGAGCAATTGCTTCACTGTGCTTTGAGGTCCATGTACCTAGAGTGGAGAAGGCTAGAAGAAAGGTTTCAAGAAAAGTACCAATAGTGATTTGAATAATGTGGGAAACTCCCCAAAATGCCAAATTATACCACCCTCTGCTCTTTTCTCTATCCACACAGCCAGATTGAGACAGGCAGGAATTAGATGGAGAAATATGTGACTTCACATTAAGTAAGAGGGACAGATGTTTTTCTCTGTGTTTATTAGGTTAAGTGGCATCCTTCCATTTTGATGGTAAAGGCCAAAGTAAATATAAATGATGATTTCTAACTTGGGGCCTTGAGTTCCCTAGTCATATCAGGGAAAGTTGGTGATCTTGACTGCAAAGTGGTGGTTTCCACTTTTCACATTATGATGTTTGGAAATGGTGTTGGGACTAACAGAGGAAGAGAGATAGGATGAGAAGGGAGGACACAGGGATTGGTTGGAAGGAAGATGACATCCGATTGGTTCTTTAGGGTGGGAGTACAAGGGAGGCTGGCCTTACAATAACTCTGAAGCTCGGAGTTGGGGAAGGGTTAATTGAAAATCAGTCATAGCTTGGAATTGCTTTGAGCTTAAAACTTTGGGTCCAGTACTTCTCCAGGTAAGGATGGTAAAGGTATTGTTGGCACTCAGTTAATAATCCCTTACTGCACTCAGAAGTTTTGGCTTGGGGTTGCTTTTTTTGAAATTAAGGTTTAAGGTTGAACTGTATGAAGTCACCTAATGCAGCCTAGTCCTGAGAGTCTGCTAAAGAACAAATGATGAACTGCTTGGCATCTCCGGGCACATTATGCAACTCTGCCTCGCCTCAAACTTTGCAGCCCTATCAGACATACAGCTCCGTGTGTGGGAAAGATCTGCATCCCGTGATTTTTTTTTTTTTTTTTTGACTACAGAGATAATTATTTGGGGTAGCTGTTCTGATGATAGCTCACACGGAGTTTCAGCCTGCAAGCTCAGAGCTGTCTCTAGTCGTGATTGCCTATAATGATGATTACCCAAACTCTGGAATTATAACAATAGATTTTACCAAGTTAGAGCATAATTGTTCCACCTTTCCTTATGTGAGCACAGATTAAACAACTTTGATCTTTCAATCAGATTTCTGTTACTCATCTTCTGAAATAGCAAAATTCAGAGGCAGTAACTTTCTGCTACCTCCATCTCCCCCCTTCTTGAATCCTAGTGAGGTCTAGATTTGTTAAAGCAGTTCACCTGGTAAAGAAATAAGGTCTAAAGTTGGGTGGAGTACAAAGGGTACTGACCTGGGGTGTTCAAATCCCAATTCTGCCATCTAGAAGCTACTTGGCTTAGGGGAAAGTCTTTAACCTCCCTGAGACTCATCGTCCTCATCTGTCAACACCCACCTGGCTGAATCTTTGTGAAATTAGAAATGAATATAAAGCACCTAATCGGTGCCTTGCACTAATGGGCAGTCAATAAAGCAATGTTAGGTCATCATCATCTTCAGTTCCATGATCAATTCTCAGGCTTTGCGAGCTTCAGAACCCTTCTGTGTCCTTGGATTTTGCAGTCTTCATTCAACATACAAGTGTGTTTGGAATTAGTGGTCAGGGATGTGGTATTGTCACTAAATTAGGGATGGAGTTTTGCAAGAAATGAGCAAGTATGGAAAAGGGAAAAAAAAACCTAGGCCACCTACAGATGGAACACTTAGTACTGAGCAAGTACTGACAAATAAATGTCTTTGCCATGCTCTGCTCAAGGGGTGCGCAGCATTTAGTGTGCATTTCAGTAAGAGTACCACTCTCCCCCGAGTCTGAATGTGGAAGGTCTAGACTGACCTGGAATTCAGCATTTTTAGGAGGATCACTGGTGATTTTGAAACAGGTGGTTCAAGGACTGTCAGTCTCTTCCCACTTCCCTAACTGAGAAACAGTTTGCTGCTTGTGTCTGTGCGTCAATTTGAGATTTAAAAATGACAACAAACCACTGCTTCTGGATAGCCCAGCGCCCACAGCCACCGCCAGCAGAGGAGGCCTGATTTTCTTGGGAGGGAAAGAAGTGACAGCCGCAGAGTCCTAGGCCATGTCGGTGTCTGGGCTTGAGTGTCCCTCCACCCCCAGCATCTGTGGGTCACCCCCAGACTGGCGCTGTCGTGGTGAGCTAATGCTGGTGTCTGCCCTGCACTGGCTCATTCAGGAGCCTCTGGAATGATCAATGAGGCCCGGCGGCCAGGCTCTCCACTGGCCGCCGGTGAATCAGCTGCCTGGGCCGTTGTCATCCCCACTAAGCAGGAAGCACTTGAGCTGAGAGCAGGCAGGGCTGACTCGTGGCTGGTTAATGGCTTTTCTGTGTCATGCGTCAGCCTTGATCCCATACATTTTTCATACATGAGTGGGTTGAAGCACCTGAAGATGGTCCGATAGTGGAAATAGCTCTTCTGACATGCCCCCTACCGAAGCCTTTGGCAGGACTTTGGTTTAGGGGTATCTGCTTCCAAAGCAAAGTCAACACTTTAAAAAAATTGAGATGAAATTCACATAGCATAAAATCAGCCATTTTGAAGGGAAGGGTTCAGCGGTATCTAGGACATTCACAGTGTTGCACAGCCACCACCTCTATCCAAAACACTTTCATCACCCCAAAAGGAAATCCTGCAAGGATCATATTAGTTTTCTAGGGCTGCACTGTGACAATAGACTAGGTGGCTTAAATGACACAAGTGTATTGCCTCACAGCTCTGGAGGCCAGAAGTTAGAAATAGAGGTGTCAGCAAGGATGGTCCTTTCTGAAGGCTGTGTTGGAGGGATCTGCCCCTGGCCTCATTCCTTGGGATTGAGATGGGAGTCCTCTCACATCATCTGCTCCGTGCCTGTCTGTGTCTGTGCCCAAATTGTCCTCTTTTATAAGGACACCAGTCATGTTGGATAAGGGCTCATCCCAATGACTTCATGTTAACATAATTACCTCAGTACAGACCCTATCACCAAATATGGTCACATTTTGAGGTACTGGGGGTTAGGACATCATCATATGAATTTTGAGGGCTAGAGTTCAGCCCTTAACACCTACTAAGGAGTTTCAGTATCAGTACTTCATTCTTTTTTATAGCTGAATAACATTCCATTGTATGTAAACATTTATGTTTTGAACACCAAGTCCAAAGCAACCGTCAGTGAAATCTGCACCCACTGGGCAGCTGGGTGCCCTGTGACAGGCTCGTGTGCCATCTGCATGAGGTGGAGTGTTGCTCTCGTAGGTGTAGCACCAGTCTCCAATCCATAAGCTTTTTCATCCTGTCTTCCTCCTTGAAAGAGTGTTTAATCTTTATGAGCAAAAGTCAAAGCAGTTCTGGACCAGGTCAAGCTTCTGATCCTAAAATTCATTGTAAAAATTGATTTTATCTTTCAGCTACTTCTTTCCTCTTTTTGCTCTTATCTCCAGCGCTCCTCCCCCTCCCTCAGCTCTCGCGTGCACACACACCCGCACACGCACATGCACTCTCACATTAAAAGCATTTTAAAAACAGACCATTCTGGAGAGGAACATGGCACTGACAGGAAATGCAGCCCTTCTAGAAGACCCAGCCAGCTGGCTTCCATTGTCATGGTGACAGGGCCAGTCCCCAGGGCTGGCTACAGAGCAGAGCCTGCCAGAGCTTCTTCACACTCCCCTCCTGGCACCTGCCTTAGAATGAAAGAGACACCTTAGGGACATGTGTCCTCTCAGCTGTGAAACTGACTACACTTTTGACTTGCACATTTTACCTGCCCCCTTAACTTACAACATGTTTCTCTCTCTCACACACACAGACAGGAGCCCTGCATCCCTGCTGGCCTGAATTCTTTGGGGACAGACCCAGAGTCACCATTAGCTTGTTGCAGACTAAGGGCCTTTTCGCCAATCCCAGAGGCCTCGGTGGTAACAACACTGTGTCTGTGTTGGTTCACACTGAATCTGTGGGAGAGACTCCCGCAGGATGACATTGTCCTTCGTACTGACTCTGAGCAGCATTGTCCCTCATGCAAAAGTTGTTTTACCATGCCACCCCCCCCCCATCAAATTAGTTTTGCCACTTTGAAAGTCCACTAGGGGAAGAAATGCCTGCTGGCCCTGTGGCTTTCAGAGAGGCAGGAAGGAGAATAGAATGGCTCAAACATTTTCTGTTCACATCATATCTTGCTCCATATTATCATTTTAGTGCAAGACATGTGGCTCCTGGGACCTCAGGCTGGAAGGCTCCACCCTGTTCATAGAACTGGATGAAAAGGAGTTAAAAATACTATAGACAGTCCTTGGTGTGGGTCAGACTTCTGCAACACATGCTCTTTGCCTTGGCTTCATTCAAGGTTAGAGACTGGGCATCTGGATCTGTTAGAAGCTTCCAGGTGATTCTAATGTCCAGTAACCTTTGAGAACCTCTGTTCTAGGGGACAGAGGCCTCCAGGAGAGTTGAGCACTTTGAGAGGAGGGTAGAAGAAACAGGTGATATCTAATTCTCTGTGTGCAGCAATGCTGTTAATTAGGCAGAAAGCAGGGACAGAAATAACACACTCTGGGCTGTCTTTGGCCAAACCAAACAGGGCTTTAGCTCCATTTAGCCCTGTTGGGCCAGAATGGAGAGGGGGACTCCAGTGTCCCCTTTCCCAAAGCTTGGTCACTGCCAAATCTTAAAGCCTACCAGCCACTCCAGTGAGCATTGCCAAGGTGATGCAAAACATTCACCGGAACACGCCATTTCTACATTTGACTCACAACTAGTTCTCTCCCTGGCTCCCGAGGAAAAGTAACATTAGGCCCATGTGGCCACTTACTCTTCTCAGCAGAAGGTGCTGATGTTATTAGTTGCTCGCTGCGCCGTGGTTGGTTGCAGGGGGGAGCGGGTGTCAAAGGCAAGCTGTGGCGCTGACCTCTGTGTCCCTGTCTCTGTGTTTTGTAGTACAAAATCGGACAGCTGTACATGATCAGCAAACACAGCCATGAACAGAGCGACCGGGGAGAAGGGGTGGAGGTCGTGCAGAATGAGCCCTTTGAGGACCCTCACCATGGCAACGGGCAGTTCACCGAGAAGCGGGTGTATCTCAACAGGTGAGTCATAGCAGGTGCATTCCACACAGGACCCCGTCCCACTGGACCCCACATCACGACCAGGTGGAGGCAGTGAGTGTCTGGAATAAAAGGGTCACTTGGAAAGTCACCATTTCCACTGTCTACAACCACCAATCTCATTGCGTCTGAAACCAGAATACCTACCTCCCGCATTCTGCAAAATCGTCTCCAACTGCATTTTCACAAGGAGGAGCTTTTGTCTTATCTTTATCACCCCTTTGGTGACTGGTTAAGATGAAATCTAATCTTAGGAATTAAAGAACTTTGTCTTCTCCCTTGGTTCAGTGTATAGGCCCTGCCCATACGTTGTAGAGAAGTGTTGAAAGTGGGCAGTGTGCCTTTGGGTCTTCACTTAGTAAGATTTCTACTTGCTATTGGGTGACCACTTAGGTGTCCAAAAAAGGAAATGACAAATGAACAGTCACCTGTGACCAAAGTGATATATGATGGCTAAGATGGCTTCCATTTCTCAATGGACCCATCCTTCTCAAGGTAAAGGTTGTCAGTCTTCTTTTGGAAGGGGAACGCCTCCAGGATTACAAAGTGGTACTAATCGAGACTGCTATTTCTGCTTTGCAAAGCATATTGTTTAATTTATTGTTATTTTATCATCACTAATGGTATAATTGATTATTAGTGCTTATCTGATCATCTCCCCACCCTATAGCCCCATCCAGCCCATCTTCTTCCATTCAGTCCTTTTCTAAGTCAGAGTATTTGTAGTTAGATGCCATATGAAATACATTTTATTGAAATTAACTGCTCCAGCAAATGAGTTTTATGTCAGTTTTTCCATGAATATTGTCTCTGCTGCCTGTGGCCTCTCCAATCTGCCCATATGTGATAATGCAGAAAGTATTTCCAACAGACTGGGTGGCCCAGAGCCACCACTTCATTTAGACCCCTGTGACTACTTTGTCCATTTTCAGTGCCTTGGATGTGGTCGGACATCTCTGAGGGGAGCCATATTTGGATTCCACCAGTCTTACTCTGGCTCCATTCTGGCAGAAGTGGACTATTCCTTCTTGAGGGAGGACTTCGAGTCCTGTCATTAGGGTGGATGGAAGTCTCCCAGGCCAGTGTCCTGACAGTGAAGTACTTGGGCTGATTAAACCGATGCATTTTAAGCAGTAACAGGGAATTCCTGAGTCACGATGAAATGCAAATGAGATCGATCCCATTCATCTGTTAGTAGCTGTGAATTCCCAGGGTTTGGAACCAGTTCAGCCTCCAGCCAGCTGTTGATTTGCAGGAGTAGCTGAGCTGCGGATCTGGCCTGGGTATGGCTCCCTTCCAGTGTGCTGCTTTGGCATTCTTAGTGTAGAGGGTGTAAATCAAATATTGAGCAGGTTTCTCCTCAGGGATCACCTCTGCAGAGCAAAGAGAAGTGAGGGAGATGCAGGAAAATAGAAACCTACGGAAAATTCCATTTCTTGGTAGACAATCATATTCTCCCAAGTTATTGCCTGGGGAATGTTCCCTAGGTACCTAAATCAAGAAGAATTTTAGAAACTATAACTTTTGCTAAAACAGAATAGCAAATGTCCAGCTGTCCCTGTTATGTCTGTTTTATCATATCATATTTCTATGATATTTATTTTAAAGGCGAGTAATGAACATTAGTAAGAGGGAAATTTGTTATAAATAGAAGTTGTGGACTTCCAGTAAGAATAACTAAAAAGATTAATGGGGACCGTCCCCAACTTCCCATGACAAACACAGGATGAAACAGAACTATATAAAGCTGAGCTCAAAACAAAGACAGGGAAATCCTCAGGGGCTAGAACTAAAGAGGTGAATACAAAGTGGAGTAGAAAGCAGAACTGCCAATGTTAAGGAAGTTAGGGGACAGCAGAGCCATGTAGACCCTGACATCTAGGGGCTGAGCATGCCATACCCAACAGGGACAGGAGGCATGGCACGAGGCACACATAAATGGAGAGTTGGAAGTGAGAATCAGGCATAAAAATAGTTTTGTACAATTAAGGGCTAAGGGAGGTTACTACTCAGAGACTCACATTGAAAGAACTACTAAAGGATATACTTAAAGAAGAGGAAACTGAGCCCAGGAAGAAGGAGAGGGTATCTAGAACTACTAATAAACAAAGAAATTGGTAAATATCTGCACAAATCTGAAGGAACATAGAATGTTTTAAGAACACTAATGACTAGTTGGGAATATATTCATGGAATCTAAATAACAACAATAACACAGAAGATGAGAGGGTGGTAAGTACAGTAAAAAACACTCTGAGGGACTAATATTATTTGGGAATTGGAGAGAGATGTTGATTAATTTTAGATATTTTAGGACAAGTATACATACTCAACATGTAAAATTGACCTCTGAAGGAATAGTAAAACATTAGATAACTTCCAAGAGAAAACTTGATCAATCCATAGAAAGCAAGGGAATAAAAAAGAAAAGCCTACAAAAAGTATGATAAATAGAAAACATAAATTTGGTAAAATAAATAGAAATGTCAGATACGTTCTCAGCTACCCTTGTAGCTAAGGAGGGCCGTGTGACCTAGTTCTGGCCAATGAGATATAAGATTTTCCTCCTTCATTAAAAACAGAAATATGTTCAAGGGAGCATGATTTGCTTTTAAGAAAGGAGGAGGGGATGGGGAGTGACTGCTGAGAAGACAGCAAAGAGTGCCCAACACTTGAGCCTTGGTTTCAAAACTAAACAATATCAGTACATAAAGGAAATGTAAAAACCAATCTCAGTTAAGAGCATAGACATGAAAATCCTATATGAAAATTAGAAAATGAAATACTTCAAAGTATAATGATAATAATATACAATTACCTAATCAAATTTATCCCCAAAACTTATTAAATTAACATTTAATAAATATTTCTGTGTACTTGTTTACAGTAAAGTCAGGAACAAAATTAAGATTCTTTTTATCATCACTTTTTTTTTGAGACAGTCTCATTCTGTCACCCTGGCTAGAGTGTGCAGTGGCATGATCGTAGCTCATGGCAACCTCAAACTCCTGGGCTCAAGTGATCCTCCTGCCTCAGCATTCTGAGTAGCTGGGACTACAAGTGCATTTGCCACCACATCCAGCTAATTTTTCTATTTTTAGTAGAGATGGGGTTTTACTCTTGCTCAGGCTGGTCTCCAACTCCTCCAACTCAAGCAGTCCTCCTGCCTTGGCCTCCCAGAGTGCTGGGATTACAGGCATGAGCCTCCATACCAGGCCTATCACCACTTTTATCTAACACTGTGTGAAAGGTCCTAGCCAGTAGAATAAAACAAGAGAGAAATAAGAGGAAAGGAAGGAACAGAACGATCATTTGCAAATAATATGATTGACTAATAGAAATTATCTAATGGAAATTTTAGACTCTAGATAGCCATAAACCTCAATATGAGAATTCAGCAAGATTGATGGATATAAATCCATATATAAAAATCAACAGCATTGTTATACAGCCGGAGCAAAAATTGGGAAAATGTAAACCTTAAAAATTCCATTTTCAATAGAAAAAGAAACTTAAAGTTACCCAGTAATAAATCCATAAGATGTGCAAAATCTTTCTGGAGACAAACATAAAACATTTGTTGAGGACATTTTAAAAACCCTAGATAAATGGTGAAATATACTATATTCATGGATGGGAAGTGTTATAAAGTTGACATCAATTCTCAAATCAATTTATAAAGTTGATACAAATCTAATCAATATGCCAACCATGTTATTTTTGTACAAAATAAAACTAGAGAAGATAATACTAAAATTTATATGAACAATTTTGAAAAGCTGAGAAGTAGGAGGAACTTGTCTTACCAGATATCCTGGCCTTTTATAAAGCTATAGTAACTAAGGCAGTAGAGTACTAGAGCAAAGTTAAACAAACTCATGGAACAAAAGAACCCCCAAATAGATCCAAGCCATTATTCGTGCTTGGTACTTAACACAGTGAAGAAAAGATGAACTCTTCACTGTACGATGTTGGAATGATTGGGTTTCTAATTAGAAAAACAACTAGATCTCTATTTGATATCACACACAAAAATAAATTTCAGATTAATTTAAAACTTAAATGTGAAAAAAATTAGAAAAAATATAAGTAAATATCTTTATTATTTGGAGAGTAGGATAGGACTAATTAAACAAGACATAAATAAATGGACTGATTAATATTACTACATTAAAATTAAGAGCCTCTGCATAGCAAAAGACATGCACATAAAAAATTAAAAAATAAACCTTTGCATAGCAGAAAATACCAAAATTAATAGAACATCCCTTCCTGGAGGAAAATATTTGCAATATTCATATAGACCAAGGACTGTTATTCAAATATATTTTAAAAATTACTCTTATAGATCAATTTTTTATTTTTAAAAAATGACAAAATAATCCAGTCAAAAGATGGGCAAGGAATTGAATACACAATTCAGAGAAGAGGAAATGTGAATGGCCAATATATCTATGAACAATGCCCATCCTATTAGAAGGCAGGAAAACTCAAATTAAAATAGCAACAACATCCCATTTCACACACATCAGATTTGCAAAAGTCAGTAAGTCTGATAACACCAGGGTAGATGAGGATATGGGAAACCAACTCACTTCCAAGGCTGGCAAGAGGTATAAACTGATACCACCTCTTTAGAGAACAATTGACAACAATTAGAAAAGTTGAAAGTAATTGTACATTCCACCTAACAATTCTTTCTCTAAATGGAACCCTAGAGAAATTCTTGCACTATACAAGGAAACATTTACCAGGAGACTAATTCTAACACTGTATGTAATGGAAAATAAATGGAAACAATCTACATATTTGCGATTGGGAATACATTATGGTATATTCACACAATGGAAAATTCCATAGTAATTTAACTTAATGAACCAGATACCAGATATACTTTGATACATTTCAAAGGCATAACACAATGTACAATAGGTAAGCTGCAAAAAACAAACAAAAATATATTTATACACATATATTAATAGTATGATGCTTTTTATATCAATTTCTAGAATATACATACAATGACTACAGTTATATATATTATTTACAGATAACCACATATGTAGTAAAAGCATCAAAACATGGACAAGCCACCCTCAGGCTAGTGGTTATTTTGAGAGAGGGAGGGGAATTTTAAAGTAAATTGGGTGGAAAAATATAGCCTGGTTGCTGTCAAAATTGGGTAGATTAGTGACTGATTGAATAATCTAAAAGGTACAGATGATGGATAGTGTCAACAAAGAGAAAAAAATGTGTGACTAAGAAATAATGTGACTTAGTAATGTAACATAGAAATCTGAATTCAGCTCTACTAGATTTTTCTTAACCAATATCTGGCTAAACATCTAGGCATGTTTTCCAAAATCTTGGGAAACCCATACCTGGGAATGATGGTGAATTTGAAAGACTAAAAGTGAGGATCCAGGAAAACTTCAGTAGTTTGGAATTATGAGTCATTTTTTATCAAGATGAAATTAAATAGGGGCAGGTGTATGGTTCTATCTTTGAATCTAAAAATACTAATTGTATGAGATGAAGGATTTATAACTTTGCATTGGCATATTTGAAAGAAATATAGTGATTTTGGTTGAAAATTCAATATGAAGCAATTATATATATACACACACAAATATACATCATTATACACACACAAATATACATATCAAGACCAATGGGACCAAGACTAATGGGTAGGAATGCCAGGAGAAAGATTTAGGTTCAGGAAAGAAATGTCCAAGCATGCAAGCCATCTGACAATGCAATAGGGTGCCTTATTGTAGATTCTACTGTTGCTGGAGATGGTCCAGTATGAGTGAGACCCCATTCATCAGGGTGTCCTTGGGCAGATTCAAACATCAAATAGGTGGTTGAACATACTGGGTGGTTGGGTTAGATGAGAAAGCTAACTTGGAAGATCCTTCCAACCATAATTTTCTGTGCTCAAACTATGTATCAGATATTATCCTGATTCCCCTCCGGTGAGGCACAGAGAAAGAGGTCCTTTTATACAAGTTTAAACTAGGTCTGTCATTTCCTAATTTAAAAGGCTGTTGGCATATTTGGTAGAATATGGGCACATATTTTAGAACCAAGATGATTAGCATTTGGCAAGAGAGAAAGGAAAAAATTGGCATGACATAACTATGAATTAATATGATGAATTTTCATAATCAAAAAGAAAACCAAACCCATTACTTAGTAGTCACAACCTACAGCCACCAACAAGTCATGTGACTGCCATATCAGTGAGGCTGTTTTATAATTTGTAATTCATTAAATGAGTATTTATGGAAATCTACAATGTGCAACAAATTGTGTGGGTATTAGAGGGAATCCCTGAAGATGTGGCCACAGTCTTGCCTTCTGATCAAGGTAGGGCCCAAGGCCTGTTTGTTCCAGCATTTATGAGTCCATCTGCCCATCTCGTGTCTACAGGCAAGGGTTTTCCTGAGAGATGGACAGGCAGTAGCTAAGGTGTTTCCAGTGCCCATTTAGTACTTTACACAGAGTAATATCGTTGACCTGTGGACCTGGATTCACGAGCTGACAGTGAGTGGATTCTCTCCCTTACATCCATCTGTATGGGACGCTAAATCACATTCAGAAACTGCCTCATTGATTGATGACCCAAAGTAATTATTAAAGGCACTAGAAATATTCAGAGCCGGTGTAATCAGGGTCTACTCTCCAGTTAGTGTGGAAATCAGAAAATTGTTCGTAGGGGAGTTGGATTCAACAATGATTATTATCACCAAGCAAAGAGAAACATCCTTCTGTCAATAATCAGTCCACTTTGGCTGCCATGTAAGTTGTCCTTCAGGGCTGAGCAGGAGACAAGCCAAAAAGGAGGTGTGGGGCTCTCTCGGTCAAAGGTCTCAGTTGCCAGTAGTAGAAAATGAGTCTGGCTCAAGCAGAAAGGACACTTCGTGGAAAGATGGCGGCAGCCCACAGAATTATCTGGAGGCTTAAGAATGGGCAGAAATGAAGGCAGCTGCAGAAGGCAAGAGCCCAGTGATTACAACCTTCTTTAAACATAACCAGATGGCTTCATTCTGCCCTTACTGACCCACACCTCCACTGCCTCCAGCCATCAGCACCACAGCTGCCCAAGGTGCATCTGAATTGTCTCTTTTATCTTCCCATCACTTGTTCCAAAATCCCAAACATAAGTATCCCATCAGGATCCCAGACCAAGCCCTGGGCTACCAGTGAGTGGGGAGAGGAACTGCCACACTGTTTCCCAAAGTGGCTGCACTATTTTACATTCCCACCAAGAACGCATGAGGGTTCCAATTTCTCTGCATAATCACCGACACTTACTATCATCTGTCTTTTTGATTATAGCCATCCTGCTGGGTGTGAAGTGGTATCTCAATTTGCATTTCTCTAATGACTAATGATATTGAGCATCTCTTCATGTGTTCATTGACCATTTGTATTTCTTCTTTGGAGAAATGTCTATTCCTTTGCCAATTTTTTAATTGGTTCTAGTGTCCTTTTAAAATGCCATTCATCCTTTTAGTACTTGCCTCCCATTTCCAGGGATCGTGGAGTTGCTCCATCCTCTGGCCTTTCTTGCAGCACCTGACACACTGTTGGGTTCACAGTACATTTGAGTGGTTGCCTAATACATTTGGTGTATTAGTACGAACACATTAGTACATTTACATTAGAACGATTGCAGTAGTACACTTAGTGTTTGTGCTTGGGACTTTGATCTAGTGCAGTTAACCAAATAAGTGATATTTCTTGGCTTGTCTTCAAAAATCCTTGTTTCAGCTGGCATCCAAGGACAGGAGGCAAAATACTAATCAAACTCTGGAATAGTAATTCTAAATAAAATCTGTCATCCAGAAGCATATGAAGGTGGGCTTTTCTTTTGTCACCTTTTATTTTCGCTCTCGACTCCCTTCCCACTGCAGTCCAGGAGGGGAGGGAATGGGGTGGGGCAGAAGGGGCCTTGGAGAAAAGATGGAGGCTATTTTTAGGCTTGTTTTTCAGCCACGAAGTGTCGTGTTCTTCACCACCCCGGCTGCTGGATTAATTAGGCTGTGCTGGCAGCTGCCAGTCAGGGAGGGTTGCCAGCTTCTAACGGTGATTCCACCTAATGCCTGCATCGATTTGCACGGAGAGAACATTTTTCCTGCTAGGTGGCCTTGGTCTTCCATGGTAATCTCTCCTGGCCTCTGGTGGCTTTGGGTAGGAGAGGGTGAAGCTTGTGTAAGTCATGAACTCTTTTCAACTAGGCATGCAAAGCCACCAGCTGGTCCCATTACCTAATAGCTTGTTGGTAGGACCTTGTTGTCATGGCTTGGATCTTTCTCTCCCATTTCCTCTTCCTATCCTCCCAGCTCTCCCAAATCTGCTGGGCAAATAGATCCATTTTGCAGATCTTCCCCACAGTAAGCTCAGAGCCTAGAACTCAAGTGGCTTTGAGAGAGCTCACTGCCCAGGCAACAGGGAACAGAGACGATGTCAGAGGCATAGATTCTCACCTACTCATTTATTTCCATGCTATTTTCAAAAAATCTTCATGATCATTATTGACTTCTGGACATATAGAGATAATTTTCATTCCCAAAATATTTTTTGAGCACCTGCTATATGCCAGGTAGTATTCTAGGGACTGGGGATGCAACAGAACAAAGATCCCTGGTGGGACTTGCATTCCAGTCAGGAGTGACAATGCACAATTGCCATAATAAGTAAAAAGTGTTATGTATTTTAGAATATATAATTTTACATAGTATATAATTATTTATAGTATGGGTTGCATTATTTATATATAGGGAGGATATACATATATATTTTAGAAGGCAATCAGTGCTATGGAAGATAATAGAGCAAGTGAGGCGCTTCCTCCCGACACACTTGTCAGTCTGTGCTATTCCCTTCTGTTCCCATCTCAATATACAAGGACATGTCGGGCTCTCACACTACCAGCCCCCCCCATCTGCTCCCTCAACTACTCCCATTGGAAATCCTAGAAACGGAATGTTTAGGCCTGTTTAGGATCTTAGAGAGTATCCAGCCAAGTGGTTTTCCACCTTGGTCCTGCCTCACTGCCGAGAGATGATATGGACACGTGTGACCTCCTCACCAAGGGCTTCCCAGCACGCTGCTGTCCAAGCAGAGCCTTCCAAGAACCTGCCCAAGTCAGGCCCCTTTTCTCAGAATCCTGACATAGTCTTTTTAAGTAGGGAGGTGGGTAGTGGGGTCTGAGTGTCAAGTTCAAGGAACTCAATTTATGGACTGTCCCTGTGGGTGAAGCCCTGGTGATCTTGCCTCCCACTGGTGACAGCTGTGGTCCAGACACTGTCACCTCTTTACTGCCATGCAAAGAATTACATTAAGAGTACAAGTAAAAGACCAGCCAAAACAACCATTTAGAAGAGTAAGTAAATGAATCAGAGTAGCTGGAAAAGAAATTTAAAGACCTCAGTACAGAGAACTGGATGGGAGCAATTGATTATTATCAAACAATTGTCAAATGTCAGCTTTAAGCGCAAAGACTAAACAAAGGGTCAGAATATTCTTCATGGGCTATTTTGTGGCAAATGAGGATTTAAAAGTTGCAGAGTCCTATTTAAAATGAGCTGCAGTTATTTGAGCATAATGTCAGTGCAGAAAGTGGCAGGTTTTAGGTATGCTGTTTAGGAGAAAATCTTAGGACTGTCTTTTCTGCTGGTGAAGGTTTAAAGTCCAAGATTTCCAGTTAAGACCATCATAATTCTGACCCCTGTTGAGAAGATGAAATTAGACTCCATTTAGACCACATTTGGCCTAATGATATTCAAAACCTCCTGGAACAAATCCCAAATGAGCATAAATTACAATGTGAGATTAGATACCAGGGGGAATTTTATGATAATCTGGATTGTAAAGTGCCAAAAGCTTCTAATAGAAGGACAGTTTAGATTTTGGTTCCAGAAGCTCTTTATGAAGTCAATAAATACCCTAACCTAAGACCAGTTCAGACTTTGCCTACCCCTGGGGCCTTCTTATCAGGTCAGCTGTGATTTAGGGAACATTTGGGGAATCTATGAGATGAGAGATGATCAGGTTTCTAAACTTGTCACTGTGGCCATTTGGGCTGGATAATTATTTGGAGTTGGGGGCTGTCCTGCACCTTGTAGGACATTCAGCAGCATCCCTGGCCTTTATCCACTAGATGCCAGCAGCATGCCCCCCTGTTGTGACAGCCAGAAATGTCTCCAGACACTGCCAAATTTATCACAGGGGGCAAAAATCTCCCTGTAGAGAGAACCACTGCTCTAGGGTGACCAACAGTCCCAGTTTGCCCAGGACCTGAGGGCTTTCTTGGCATGTGGGACTTTCAGTGCTAAAACCAGGGAAGTCCCAGGTAAACCAGAGGAGTTGGCCACCATATATGTTCTATTTTATACCAAAGTTTAAAAGTAAGAAGCCAAACCTTCTGAAAATTCTTATGTTTGGGAGGCATTGACAAAGGCATGTGGGGGAATATGGTACAAGTGTGGTATCAGTCCATGACAGCATGTTTCTAGATTCCATAAAGGCCTTCAAGTTCTGTCCCTCTTCTTCCTCAGTTTCTCTAAAGCCCAAGCCTTGACAAGATGGGCTGTTGGGAGGCTTGATCCTGGCCCGTGGACCAAGAAGACAGGATTCAAACTTGCTGCTGTTGTTTGACACCTAGTAGTGAGTTTGAGTGACAGGTTCTTAGAATGGTAGGCTGTGTGACAGTATACATCATGAAAGTGACAGCCACAGCGGGAACTAATTTAATTCCACTTTCTTTGCAGGCCCTGATAAATCATTGCTGCAGGGAAAAATAAATTTTACTTTTTCAGACAAATGATTGAAATAATGATGCGCTCTGGGGAAATTGGTGGCTGAGAGAAGGTCTGTTAGTGGGCTTAAAAATATTTAAATAGCATATCCTAAAACTTGTTGCAAACGCCTCCTGCGCATGGCCTGGTAAATACCAGAAGGGCCCCCTTTCCAGACTAATTAGAAGAGTCACATAAAATTGTATGATTGTTTTTTTAGGCCATCTTATTGGAAAGGTATAATAATTTATTATAGTGCTGCATATCCTGCATAAGTTGGAGTATGAAACAGCTAAAATAAAGATTCTAGAATCTTGAGTCCTAATGAACTGTTTATGAACAAGAGAAGTCTCAATGTGAATGGAAAATTGCCAGTGTTGTCCATCTCCTTTCCAGAATATGATTGTTGCTTAGGAATGTGGTTCTTCTGCTGGGAAGCTTTTCAGGTGCTGCGGGAATGAGGAAAGAGGAGATACTTGGGCCCCAGAGTGCTACGCACAAGCAGCTTAGTGGTGTGAGGTGTGCAGCAGTGTAGATGGAATGCCTGCACACGGGAGAACAGTGGGGTGTGGGCGCTAATGCTGTGGGAAGATGCAGGCACTTTGTCTAAGCTAAACCACGCCTTGTTCGCTTTCAGGAGATTCTGCATCCGTGTTTTAGTCCATTAAAAGCACAAGAAAACCACTTGCCTGTGACTAAAATCCACAGCTTCCAACACTACCCGTTGGCATATTGCTATAGGCTCTGGGGGCCATTTAGGAAAGAACCCTCAGGAGATTTTGCTTATGGCCATTTCCCACAAGCAAGCCAATGTGATTTTCTTTCTCTCTTTTTATTTATTTATTTATTTATTTATTTATTTATTTATTTATTTATTTAGGAGACAGAGTCCTAGGCATGAGGGCAGTGGCATGACCATAGCTTACTGCAACCTCAAACTCTTGGGCTTCTGGGCTCAAGCAATCCTCCTACCTCAGCCTCCCGAGTAGCAGAGATTGCAGATGCACGCCACCACACCTTGCTAATTTTTCTATATTTCGTAGAGACAGAATCTCACTATGCTGCCCAGGCTGGTCTCAAACTCCTGATCTCAAGCAGTCCTCCCACCTTGGCCTCCCAAAGTGCTGGGATTACAGACGTGAGCTCCACTGCGCCCAGCCTAATTTTCTTACTCTTGATGTCAACCTGAGTTGCACTCCAACTTTAGTGACTGATAGAATAGATCACCTGCAAAAGCTATAACAACCCCTGTCAGGGAGCAGCCTCATCCTTTCAAGCAGTGTGAACGCAAGGTAAATGAGCAGTTACTGCAGAGATGATTTTATAGGAGTGAAAAATTCTGCGTTAGAGCAGCAAGAAGAATTGGTATGTGAATTACAAAACTGTTCCAGCTCACGACTCCCATTGCCCACCTGAGAACAATGGCCCTCATATGCCACCCACCCAACTTTGGGGGAGCTTTGCTTTCCATTTGTTTTAACCCTGATGAACAGCCCAGAGCCCTGGGTTAGGTCCAGCCAGCCATTGAGGATACATATTTGTCTTGTCAAAAACCAGGCCTGGATACTGTCAGACATAAGAGAAACAATTTGAGAAGACACACAAGATACACAGTATTTTACTGGCTCTGGCTGTCACATAGAGTCCATGTCCAAGAGGGGTTTGGAATTTGGGGTTCTATTAGCTCGATGTCCCGACTTTTCCTACTTATATCAGCTTGAAATTCAAAACTGCTTCTTGAGGTTTTTTATTGCCAACATGCAGCCCTGAGGAGCTGAGAGCCTACTCCATTTCCCTGGGATTGATCTCCTATTAGACACTGATGTCCTGAATGCTTAGTGGTAGGCACCAAAATAGGAAAGAAGCAAACGGTAGCCTCCAGAAAGACAGAAACCCTTGGTTATAGTGTTGGGGAAAACACAATCATGTAGATATATTTTAAGGAATAGATAAAATCATATATTTACATGAATCTTTAAGGAATTCTCTGAAGCTGCACTATTCTAAAAGGTTTGCCTCTGAAGAAAAACAAAATAAAACAAAACTTCATCAGTATTTGGTTTACAAAAGACCCTGGGACTTGTGCATTTGAGAATTTGTTTTCTGCAAATGGCTGCCCAGGCCCTTCCTCAATCCAGAGGATTAGTGCTGTTATTTTATTAGTTACCTAATAAACCACAACAAATTGCCACAAGGTAGGTGGCTTAAAACCACACAAATTTATCTTCTCGCAGTTCTAGGGGCTCCAAGGGAGAATCTGCTCCATGCCTCTCTCCAATCTTCTGGTGTTCCTGGGCTTGCAGCTGTGTCTATCCCGTCTCTGTCCCCGTGTGCCCCTGAGTCTCAAATCTTTCTCTCCTTCCTCTTATAAGGATACCAGGCAGTGGAGTTAGGGCTTACCATATATCCAGAATGACTTTATCTTATGATCCTTAACTTAATTATATCTGCAAAGACCCTGTTTTCAAATTAGGTCAGTTTCACAGGTACTGAAGGTGAAGACATGGACCTGTCTTTTGGGGAGACACAATTCAACCCACTACAGTCATTGAGGAGCTATATTTTGTTCCTCTTCATATCTCTAAATTGCTACTCTCTGTTGCTTTTGTCCATTTTTCAAAGGTCATTTTTTTTTTTTTTTTTGAGACAGAGTCTCGCTTGTTGCCCAGGCTAGAGTGAGTGCCGTGGCATCAGCCTAGCTCACAGCAACCTCAAACTCTTGGGCTCAAGCAATCCTGCTGCCTCAGCCTCCCGATTAGCTGGGACTACAGGCATGCGCCACCATGCCCGGCTAATTTTATATATATATTAGTTGGCCAATTAATTTCTTTCTATTTATAGTAGAGACAGGGTCTCGCTCTTGCTCAGGCTGGTTTCGAACTCCTGACCTCGAGCAATCCGCCCGCCTCAGCCTCCCAGAGTGCTAGGATTACAGGCGTGAGCCACCGCGCCCAGCTTCAAAGGTCATTTATGTGGGTTGCCAGGCTTAAGCCTGTCTTTAACATTTGTCTCCATTGCCCCCACCCATTGTTTGGGCTTAAATATCACTTTATACCACTTCCACCAAACCCCTCCCAGGAGACAAAGGCCAGGCTGACCAAACCCTCCAAACATGGTGCCTCCCAGTCCCTGAACTCTCATGTCCTTGCAAATCCAATCAAACAGAACAGATTCACAGAACTATGGAGTCCCTGTCTACCTTTACACGTTCTGAGAGCACATGAATATGCACAAGAAACAACTAGCTACGGTTAAAACTAGAGAGAGGGGGAATGGGTGGCTGTGGAGACGACAGATGCCTCGGAACTCTGATTTCTCCAGCAATTTATCCAGAAAGATGTGGTAGCACTGTGAGACTCTGAACAGACTCTAATTGTTTTTGTTTTGTTTTTCTTTCTTTCTTTCCTCTTAGCAAACTGCCTAGTTGGGCCAGAGCTGTTGTCCCCAAAATATTTTATGTTACGGAGAAGGCTTGGAACTATTATCCCTACACAATTACAGGTAAGTCTTTAGTACAACCAGTGTGCCACGTGTAGCAAAGGCCATGACATAGCGGTAGCTGCATTTCACTGATTTAGGGCTGACTATCCAAGCAGGGCCTTCTGAGAGCCCCAAAACATCTCCATCGTCCTCTACTCTCTTACTTCTAGGGCATCAGTGCTCTTCCTACCACTGAGACACAGGGATGGCAGGGAATGGGAGGAGGGGTTAAGCTAAGACAGTCCATCTTCCTTCTTAGACTGATTATAATAAATAACTATGGAGAAGGAAGATGAAGATCCTTTTAGTGACATTTCTAGAGGTTTTATGGTCTTTGTTTTCCAGTTTCCTCAATAATTCCCAGGTAGGCCAGGTGCGGTGGCTCACGCCTGTAATTCTAGTTCTCTGGGAGGCTGAGGCGGGCGGATCGTTTGAGCTCAGGAGTTCGAAACCAACCTGAGCAAGAGTGAGACCCAGTCTCTACTCTAAATAGAAAGAAATTAACTGGCCAACTAATATATATAGAAAAAATTAGCCGGGCATGGTGATGCATGCCTGTAGTCCCAGCTACTTGGGAGGCTGAGGCAGTAGGATTGCTTGAGCCCAGGAGTTTGAGGTTTCTGTGAGCTGGGCTGACACCAGGGCACTCACTCTAGCCTGGGTAACAAAGTGAGACTCTGTCTCAAAATAATAATAATAATAATAAATAATTCCTGGTAATTTTGGCATATGATTTGTCTATAAACTTTTGATTTGTTTATTTTATAGCCTCGCTCCCCTCCAAATTTGACTATAATTTGTGTAAAAGACTCTGTTGGATCTTTCTGCCCCAAACTATTTCCTTTGTTATTAGATAATATGGAAATCTTTAAGATCACTTTCCCTCTCATGTACTGCAATGATAATAAACTCTCTGCACTAAATGCTACACTAAAAACTGTGGCCAGAAAAATTTTGGTTTTGTTCCTGCTCTTGAACACACTAAAATTCAAGATCCCACTTCAATATCATCATAACAAGCTCTTATTGGTTATAAATGATGCTTTTCCACTCAAAAGATTTCCTTTGTGGTTAATGAAATGCACTACTGGAATTATTAGTCTTTCATTCTACTTTTATAATGCCAACTCTTTGGTTTTTAATTAGCCACAAACCTATAGGCTAATTGAATCTAGTCTTACTGTCTTTATCTGCCCAACCACAGTGTTATATGAAAGAATTTCAGTGCAAACATGGAGACATTTAGTATTTATGAAAGTTTAATTTTAGAAGGTTTCTGTAGCACATTTTTAGTAATGATAATTCATAAGTATTTGTTAATTCTGTGGCTTTATATTGTATATCAGCATGGTCTAAATCATTATTTTGTCTCTCTTCTTTCCCCTCTTCAAATGAACATGTGGAATCAGAATACACAGTAAGTTTTATTTAATTATTTTTAAATATTCTGTCTATGATCAATGGCATAATTGGAACTTCCCTTATATTACTTGTCTTATCAATGTAATAATTTTTTTAAAAAGAGGAATAATTCAGAATCAGAAATATTTAAATGTAGGCTATTACATAGTTATATATAATGCAATAATTTGAATGTTCTCATTTGTTCAAGAATATGAATGCTAATTTCAAGTGCCTTGATAGTCACTTTACATAATTGACTTTTGCTTGTAATTTTTAAATAGTTTGACTGCTTTATTGGTGATAGTTGGCTATAATAAAAGAATAGTTTCTAGCAACATGATATTAAAGAGATGATGGTAGTTACTGAGGGAAAGTAGGACTCACAGGCTGTGTCCTGATCCCTTAGGGGAGAACCTTGAAACTGGAAAGGTATATGTGCAAACTGTTTTACTCAGAGATCTGGATTGCATAATCTCTGTGACTTGATGAAATAACTAAATTTCTTCCCTATCCTAATAGTCTCTAAAGCTATTACTAAAAAAAAAAAAAAGGCCGGGCGCTGTGGCTCACGCCTGTAATCCTAGCTCTTGGGAGGCCGAGGCGGGCGGATTGCTCAAGGTCAGGAGTTCAAAACCAGCCTGAGCAAGAGCGAGACCCCGTCTCTACTATAAAAAGAAAGAAATTAATTGGCCAACTGATATATATATATAAAATTAGCTGGGCATGGTGGCGCATGCCTGTAGTCCCAGCTACTCGGGAGGCTGAGGCAGGAGGATCACTTGAGCCCAGGAGTTTGAGGTTGCTGTGAGCTAGGCTGACGCCACGGCACTCACTCTAGCCTGGACAACAAAGCGAGACTCTGTCTCCAAAAAAAAAAAAAACAGAGAGAACCTATAATATTATTGTCTATGGTATTTTCCTATGGATCATTTTCCCTAGTGCCCAACAGGTCAAGCTATCATAACAAAAAACTGGTTAACTGATCCATGATAAGAGTTGAGTTTTTGGTTTCAATCAAGACAGCCAAAGGAGGCCAGGCATGGTGGCTCACGCCTGTAATCTTAACACCCTAGGAGGCCAAGGTGGGAGGATTTCTTGAGCTCAGGAGTTTGGGACCAGCCTGAGCCCTGAGCAAAAGCGAGACCCCATCTCTCCTAAAGATAGAAAGAATTAGTGGGCATGGTAGTGTAGTCCCAGCTACTTGGAAGGCTGAGGCAGGAGGATTGCTGGCACCTAGGAGTTTGAGGTTGCTGTGAGCCAGACTGATGCCACGGCACTCTAGCCCAGGCAACAGAACAAAACCGTTTCTAAAAAAAAACATAAAACAAATGATAACAACAACAAAAACAAAACCAGCCAAAGGAAAGAGAGAGATGGTGAAAGAAATGGAGGAAAATAATTTATCATGCCCTTGGCAAGAGCATGGTACATGGCAGATCCTAGGTGCCTAATAAATAGCTATTGAATGACAGAATGAATGCATGAATAATAGATAGATATCCCCAACACAGTCTTTGGAGTCAGACAGGCCTGTGTGTCCTTTGGCTCTGCCACTTACTGGCTGGAGTTCCTAAGCAAGCAGCCCCTAACTGCCAGTACTTGAATACATGCTGATCCATGACTACATCCTCATCTATCCTCTGCAAAATAGAAAAACAAATAAGAATAATATTCAAAGTTTTTCATAAAATTAAATTTATTTCATCTAAAGGACGGTTGGTAATTATATACCCTCATACTTGGGTATTAAAATATCTTTTATGAAATTATAGGAACACAGAGCATTTCCTCCCCAATGTCTCTAACTCTGAAAAAAAGAGGTAACTCTATGGCAAAATGCAAATTTAAAACTTCTGAAATCAGGGAACTATTGCTCTAGAATAAGCACCTTAACTTTTCTGAACCCAAGTGTCTTCTTTTCTAAAATCAGGATAATACTTCCTTCCTCAAGCTGTAGGAGTCAATGATCTAACATAGAGGTTGGAAAACATTTTCTGCATAGGGTCATATTATAAATATCTTCTGCTTTGTGGGTCATACAGTCTCTTGTCACTGCAAAAGCAGCCGTAAATGGCATGTAAACAAATTGGCATGGTCATGGTCACCCAGGCAGCAGGCCAAATTTGGTCCGCAGGCTCGTTTGCCAACCCCAGATCTAATGCACAGAAAGCTCTCAGCACATTGCTTGTAGACAGCAGGCCATTAAATGGTTCCCTACCACCACCCCCACTCCCTAGTTCTATTGCTTCTAGCAGTTGCACAGTCATTGAGAAGTAGACTTTGGAATCGGTTGAATCTTGCTTCTAGCAAGATTCTAGCAAGACTCTTTAAGCCTCTACTTCCTCCTCTATAAGTGGGGAAAATGTAATAACTATCTCATAAAGGTGGTGTGAGGATTGTATTAAATAACCAAAATCTTAAATGATCCAAAATCTTAGCTTAATGCTTGGTGCTCATTAAATACTCAATACATGTTTATTGTCATATATTGTGCAATGCTGGAAGCTACCATCATTAAAATGTAAGTTCTAGGGGAGAATAAATTAGAATATATCTTAGGACCTTTCAGTACAGACTAGGTTGCAATGATCGGCCTGGAAGGTACTAGTTATCCTGGATATTATTTTCTTTTTTTTCTTTTTCTTTTTCTTTCTTTCTTTTTTTTTGAGACAGTCTCACTTTGTTGCTAGGCTAGAGTGAGTGCCCTGGCGTCAGCCCAGCTCACAGCAACCTCAATCTCCTGGGCTCAAGCGATCCTACCGCCTCAGCCTCCCAAGTAGCTGGGACTACAGGCATGCGCCACGCCATGTCTGGCTGATTTTTTTCTATATATATTAGTTGGCCAATTAATTTCTTTCTATTTATAGTAGAGATGGGGTCTCACTCTTGCTCAGGCTGGTTTTGAACTCCTGACCTCGAGCAATCCGCCCACCGCAGCCTCCCAGAGTGCTAGGATTACAGGCGTGAGCCACCACGCCCAGCCCAGGATATTATTTTAATTTAGCTATATCTGATGCTACCCTATGTCCCACTTCCCTGAAAACTTATGCTTGAATTTTTCATTTGAAATATAATCAATAGTTATGTGAAATAGAGAATTCTTCTCCATATAACTACTCCAAGGAAGCTATTGGTCCAGTGAGCTTTAGAATTAGGTCACCTTGATTTGACCCCAGAACAATGGCACTTATTCTTCATAAGCTCAAGCTCATGACAGAACCATGAAATGTGGAAGTTGTAGGTAACATTAACATATAGGTAATATTAACAGAGAAATGAAATGAAATGAAATTGTTTAATGATATTGTATTCATTTTTTAAGAATATATATTAAAGTGCTTAGGTTCTGAAAACTGCAACAGAATGGAAACCATGGGGATGGAAACCAAACCATCCCCCTGGAGCTTTGAGTTTCAAGACAAGGCTACAGTCCCCAAGGCAGGAAACAGAAAGAACAGGACACAGCACTCTTAGGCAGGTTACTCAGTGGATGTGGTGCTGGGGAGATAAGATTGTCAGCCTTAGTAAATAAAAATACAGGATATCCAGTTAAATTTGAATTGTCAGATAAACAGTAGATAATTTTTAGTATAAGGATCCCTCAAATATTGCACGGGGCATAGTTATGCTAAAAAATTGTTGTTTGTCTGGTAATCAAATGGAGGAGAGGTAGCTATATGGCAAAACTGGTCTCAGAGACTCAGGTACAAAACTCAGGTTATGAGAACAGGGGCACACCAGTGAGCTAAGGGAATGAAAGGCATGGGACGTGTATAACTCTGGAACCTGTCCTTGGAGTTGATATACCAAAATAACTCTAAGGCCAATCAGGTACCCTGTTGGAACAACTGGAAGGTCCTTCCTGCCTCGGTTAGGATTGGCTAAGTAAGTGGAATGGATTGAGCAGGGCAGAGTTGGGGAAAAGTCAATAGGAGCAGATGAATATAAAACTGTCAGTGTTTCAGGGAAGGCCTGTGTATATATGTGTTATAGTTGAAGTACAAACAGAGGGTCATAGGAGGGAGATATTCTGCTGGGGAGAAATATGAGAAGATTTCCTGGAGAAGGTGGCATTTGAGCTGGACTCGAGGGGAAGTAGAACTCCCCTGCAGAAGCCTGCTCTGCCTCCGTCAGCTCAGGCTGCTATAACAAAATGCCATGGACTGAGGGCCTTAAACAACAGACATTTATTCCTCACGTTGGGGAGGCTGGAAGTCCAAGAGCAGGCTGCTGGCAGATTCAGCTTCTGGTGAGGGGCTCTCTTCCTGCTTGGCAAGTGGCTGTCTTCTTGCTATGTCCTTACATGGTGAGGAGAAAGAGCAAGTTCTCTGGTCTCTTCTTATAAGGGCACTAATCACATCGTGAGGACCCCATGACCTCATCTAAACCTGACTGTCTCTCAAAGGCCCTACCTCCAAATAACATAACATTGGGGGCTGGGCATGATGGCTCACGCCTGTAATCCTAGCACTCTGGGATGCCGAGGCGGGCGGATCGCTCAGGGTCAGGAGTTCAAAACCAGCCCGAGCAAGAGCGAGACCCCGTCCCTACTATAAATAGAAAGAAATTAATTGGCCAACTAATATATATATATATATATATATATATATATATATATATATATATACAAAAAATTAGCCAGCCATGGTGGCGCATGCCTGTAGTCCCAGCTACTTGGGAGGCTGAGGCAGGAGGATTGCTTGAGCCCAAGAGTTTGAGGTTGCTGTGAGCTAGGCTGACGCCATGGCACTCACTCTAGCCTGGGCAACAAAGTGAGACTCTGTCTCAAAACAAAAAACCAAAAAAACCAAAACAAAACAAAAACATAACATTGGGGCATAGGGCTTCAACTTATGCATTTTGGAAGGACACGATTTAGTCTGTAATGTGCTAATTCCCAGCCCAGTGGGCATGAATCCTGGCTGCCTGGAAGGCAGGTTGTGGTGCTTTTAATGTCAGACCAGGGTCTAGATTTAATTCCCTGTGGGGAAGTCACATTGTTCCTAGCTAGTTCACTTTTATTTTCCATCTCAAATATAGGACAACTTCTCTTTCTGTCTCCCCAGTGAGTGAAGGATCCGGATTTTTCTCTCTCTGGCCCCAGTGCTCTCCTCCAGGCCCGCAGTGTGCATTTTGAAGGTGCCACCCCTTGACTTAGATTCAGACATGTTCTCACGCTTTCTGCCCACAACAGCCCCGGGGGAAGAACCCACCCTTCACTCTGACTACAGGGTCTACTCCTAGGATTTATGCCAGATACTTTCAATTGCCTTCATCTTTTTTCCTGTTTCAAATGCTTTTTAATTGGACTCTTTATCCCCTGATCCTTTAATCCTAAATACCTCTTCTTGATGTCTTTCCCAAGCTTTATATTTCCTGTTCTATGCCCCAAAGCAAAACTTACCCAATGTCAGACTCCCAGCTAGGATGACTGCACCCTACCCTTCCTCGGAGAGGCAGTCCCTAGGGCTCTAAAACCTCCAGACCAACATCTCTTCTCAGAAAGCATTAGCCCAGAGCACTAGTGTGTCCATACCTAGGATCCCCTGGGTCTCACATCTCACTGTCCAGACTATTTCTTAGACCTCATGCTGTCCTCATTTGTGACAAAACCCAGGTGAGAGAACTTTCTATTTAAGGCCATCTAAGGCTTCAGCATTGTCACAGTTATCAAGACATAAAAGCTTTTTCCTCACTGTGAGCGACTGTGTGTGTGTTTAGAATTATGGGAAAATGTCATTTGCCCAGGAAGTGGAAAAATATCTTTAGCTCGGTGATGGGAAAAATCTTAATTATACAGTAAACAAAGAACAACATGATGACAATTTTCCAGAGGACAGATCATTCTAGCAGTTCTTCAATACCGGCAGGTTCTTCTGAAGTTTTTAAAGTTGCAAAGGAAGGTGCCCGAGGAGACTGGCTGCCTTCCAGAGTAGTTGATTTTGTTTTTCTAGAGCTAAAAAATAAAATAAAATAAAAGTCTGCACTTGAAGATGAACATAAGTAGGCAATGTCAATTCAGCCTCAGTAGTAAGAAAGGAAAAAGGATTTTCTTGTCATTTGTAGGAATTTGAAAACTTAAGTTATGGAAAGCTGATAACAGTGACCTAGACTATGCAGTCTGTAAGTATATATTTTGCTGCAATGACTACCCTAGTCCACCTCGTTTAAGAAGAATGCAAAGAAGAGGCAATGACAGGCAGGATGCATCTTTCTGTTAGTTAGAATGGCGAGAACAAGGGCAGCGGTCAGCTGTCCAGTCTTACCCAGCATTTTAATTATTTAGATAAAAGAGGTAGAAAAATAAAATGGCAACAGACTGGGGAGAATGAAAGGACTCTTTAGTGACAACCTCAAATAGTATTGAGCCACAGTGAGAGATGGCACTGTTCAGGGTTGGTTTAGCCAGGGAAGAGAGTCAAGACTGTTCACGGTTGAGTGTCTACCCTCAGTCATCCAGGATGAACTCTGGTTATCTGAAAGCAGCTAAACTGTCTCGGATGGGAATGTCACCTCCAAACTGGGCCTTATCAAGCCAAAGAGTCAGTGGGTGCTCTGTGTGAAGACTGATAACCTCCGTTCCTCATGAGCCTCTCTCCCACTCCTTCCACTGAGTCCCAGCCAACGGGTGGTAGAAACCACTAAATTACATAACTAGGAAAGTTGAGACAAGTCCCAAGAAGAATATTTTTATTATACCAAACATCTAGGATTGTTTGGAAGGAAATAGAGAACAATATAGCCATTTAATCTAACATGTAAGCTAAGAGAATGAAAGTCCTTAAGTATCCCTTCTTTGGGGTGTTAGAGTCAGGGGTTAGCTGGTTAGGAAATAACTTTATCTCTACCTCACAGTTAACTCTGGATATTTAAGGGGAGTATCCCTTCTTTAGGGACTGGGACAAAGAAACAAGCCTCCCTCCAGCTTGGGGCGCTATGAGCAAGGCAGCAGTTAGGCACAGGCAGGACCTTCACAGAGAAGATGGTGGAGACACCAGCCATGGCATGAGACAGGTGTCATTGTAGTCAGAGCTGGAACACCCAATTTCAAAAACCTTCAAGGTTCCAGAGAATTTTTGTTGTAAAAAGCGGTCTAGAACCATTTGTAACTGCCATGTTAGATGTTGCACAGCCAATTAAGTAAGAGAAGGGAGCTAAAAAGATTTTATAGTTGCAGGACTTCTCACTTTACTATTCTAATGTACGTTGTGACTCTCCAAAGGGAACCGTATGTCTGCAACCCTCCCCTCACTTGTTTGTCCATGAGACCTTGGATTTTGTAAGGCCAATCTTCTAAAACTTGGGGAGTTCCAGAAACTTCTCTCAGGGTCAGAGCCATTATGTGTCCACTAAATATACTAGTGGATCAATTCTATTTCAGTGAATGTTATTTTCTTTTAAATTCCAATGAGCTAATATGCTGTCTGAAGATTACTACTACTCAAATACCAAAGTTTTTTGAAGAATGCCCAAAAGTAATACAAATGTTTTGTTTTTAGAATCAGGTGACACAGAACCTGTAAGTTCCATGTCAAGCAAAGTCCATTCTGTTCAACCCCACAGCAAAGGCAGCAGTACGTTGGGAGGGCAGTGAGTGTGTGCATTTGAATTTGTTTCCGTTTAGAAAATGAACTGGTGGCATGGGTGAGCCAGTTGCAAACCAGCTTATTCACAGATGTGCCACAGCCCTTGTGTGGGACCAGAACTTGTCTCCACATCTCAGCAACTCAATCAATTAGTGCCTGGTGAAGCAGGAACCTTGGAACAGCCAGTTTTGTTTGTTCAGATTATCACATTTCCATTTGCAGTAGCTGTTTCCAAGCTCTTCTTTGTACTTCAGAGAAAATTAATTCAGCCATTTTGAGGGGAGAGAACAGAAGATAAAACCTGCTCCTTCACCATAACACAACATAACATTTTTAAATTGTTTGCACTTTTTAACACCCCTCAAAATGACTTTACAGAGGGCAATCAGAAGAGAAAAATAGCTGTTTAAAGGAATATGCAAGAGGAGATTCTACTAGGAAATTCTCCTTTTCTTCTTTGTTGTTTATTTTCCATTTGGTGGTACTAAAAATTGGATTTCTCTTCTGCAATTTCCTAATGGCTGTAGAGTTGTGTTCTATTCAAGTTGGTGAGATCGGAATAATACAACTGGAAAGTTTTTGTGGGGCAGCTTTTTTCTGAAAAAATAAAATACATACAACTATGGGCATACTGAAATAGTCCATTTTAGTGATTAAATAAGGTAAATGCAAAATTGCTCTGATGTCTTTTGATCTTTCTGATCATTAAGATACTGTGAACTCTAGGCCGGGCGTGGTGGCTCACGCCTGTAATCCTAGCACTTTGGGAGGCCGAGGCGGGCGGATTGCTCAAGGTCAGGAGTTCAAAACCAGCCTGAGCGAGACCCCGTCTCTACCAAAAATAGAAATAAATTAATTGACCAACTAAAAATATATATACAAAAAATTAGCCAGGCATGGTGGCGCATGCCTGTAGTCCCAGCTACGTGGGAGGCTGAGGCAGGAGGATTGCTTGAGCCCAGGAGTTTGAGGCTGCTGTGAGCCAGGCTGACGCCACGGCACTCACTCTAGCCTGGGCAACAAAGTGAGACTCTGTCTCAAAAAAAAAAAAAAAAAGATACTGTGAACTCTACCCAGTAGTATATATCTTTACTATCCAGACAAAAGTGTTGCTATGAGAATGTAACCATCTTTTAGGTTCAGAATTTTAACACCGATAGTATTTTTTTAAGTGAGGAATTTGCCCAGTTTGTGAAAAGGGGTGATTCTTATAGTTTTTAACTATGAAAGCTTGCCATCTGAAAGTTCCCTACCTGGCCATATGCCTGCCTATATTTGGTGAAATCACTCTGATTCATTCCTATCTCTGTTATTTACATACAATTCTTTTGATTTGATGTGGTCTGCCTGTGTCTTTAAATTCTTGTCTTGCCTTTATTTTGTGTAGCTATCAGTATTCATAAGCATCCTCTGCTTATTTCTGCCTTGACAAGTCCAGCCCTAGATTGGATGAGCCTGACTTTAGTTTCCCAGCTCAATTTCTTAGAAGCACAAGTTGCAAACCATGCCCCATTCAGAAAACATGTTTCCATTCATTTATTTGGCCATCTCCCTCCTGGCCTTCCTTCTCCAGCAAGTTGCTGTTACTCAGCATGTCAGAGGATGAGAGGAGGCTCCATCCGTGGATGAACTAATGAATGAACAGAAGCCTGTGTGCAGGCTGTGTGGAGCAGCAGAGAGGCCTACGTGCATTTCCTTGCTGTGGCTGGAATACAAGCAGCTGTTTTCCGGCTGCATTTCAATGCTCTGTCTTCCACACACTCCCTTCCTCTCACCCTCCTCCACGTCTCTTTCAGATTCCACCGTTCCATTCCGCTTGGCCACAGTTTTCTTCCTATGCTGCATATATTTGGGAAGTCACTCTCTGATTCATCCTCATCTCTATTATTGACATGCAATTCCTTTTCTCCCTGTCCTTCTCTTTGCTTTAAAATTCTACTTTTTTTCTCTGCTTGAGTTCCTCTTCCCACTTTTCCGGAACTCTCTTCTTTGCAATTTTTTCCCAACTACCCTGTTACTATTAATATTACCACTGACCTTATCTCTATATAAAATCATACAAGGCCCTAAAAACCCAGAACAGCAAAGACAGCCCAAATAACCACCCCCCCCCCCGCAATTTCCTTTGCATCTTTGCCTGTGTGATGACTGAGGTTCTGAGTAGAGAGGGACAGATGATGGCCATACACCTTTTTGAAATTGGTATGTGTATTAAAGATCTTCTGTGCACAGAAACAAAATTTATATTTTGCTTTCCAAGTATGGGGCAAAATTTCTGACAAAATGGAAGGATAAAACTTTCCCAATGAAGAATAAAGAATGTTAAAAGATAGTTTAAAATCTAGGTGCCATGCACTTGCTATAGATAGAAAAAAAACAAAAAAAAAAAAAACAAAAAAAAAGAAAAAGAAAATCTAGGTGTCTACCAACTGTCTCTGCATAAACATATTCACCATCCTCTCTCTTCTATTTTACCAGCAACACAGGCTTTTCTCACTTACTTTCTAGTAGCTCCTGCCCCAGAGTCCTGGAAGCTAATAAACCCTAAACTCTATGCCTCCTCTCACGAGCACTGTGGAACATTCTGTATGTGAGTCTCCTGTTGGTGAAAGGTGGGAACATTTGCAAATACAGTCTTATTAATGATCCCCATATCAAGTTGATGTTCCCAGTATGGCCTTGGAGTACAGTTAATATGATAATATAGAATATAGCACCAGAGAATCGATGCCATCTCAGGGGATCTCCATTAGAGAGAAAGTCAAGGATAGACAGAGTTTCAGGCTCATGAATAGCAGGGAACACATGTTGCCTGCTGTCAGAACAAGAAGGCAAGAGAGGAACACATTGAGTTCCAGATAAAGGCTAAAAAGAAATGATCTTTTAAAAGCCTATAAATACTTTGTCAGTCCCAAGCCAGCTTCTCAATGCTTCCATTGAACATTCTTGACTCCAAGGCCCCTCATAAAGTGCTGCTCTCAGACTGGGAAGGATTTGGGCTGGTGACCAGGAATATGTGCTGAGTTGCCAGGCTGAGGGGTCTTCTCACTGAGTGGTTTCCAAACTGCCCTCCTCTGGGTCCAGGAGATTCCACAGACATGCCTCAGTGGCCATCATGTCCCTGCATGATGTTTTATTTGAAGAAAGAACTCTGATGCCAGTTACAAAGTGGTTTGAAAACTATAAAACTGTTATCACCTCTCAGATCCTGCCATGTTCTAAAGACCATGAGTAAGTGTGATGTGTGTGAGACAGGAACCACATGAAGTAGCAACTCCCAAACCTACCGGATCTGCAACTCTTCCATTCACTTAATAGATCTTGTGTTCGTCAGAGCTCGCCAGAGAGACAGACCAGTAAGGATGTGGATAGATAGATAGATAGATAGATAATAGAGCGATGATTGATTGACAGACACACAGACAGGTGAGAAGGATTTACTAGGGGGATTGGCTCATGAGATTATGGAGACTGAGAAGTCCTAGGACAGGCCATCTGCAAGCAGAGACCCTGGGATGCTGATTCAGTGTGGCTCGGTCCAAGTTCTAAGGCCTCAGAACCAGAGAAGCCGATGGTGTAACCTCAGCCCAGGGTTGGAGGTCCGAGAATCCCAAAGGCTGCTGGTGTAAGTCCTAGAGTCCAAAGGCTGGGGAGTCTGGAGTTGTTGTCCAAGGACAGGAGAGGAAGAGTGTGTCTGAACTTCAGCAGATAGTTCAATGTGTTCACCTTTTCTCTGTTTTTGTTCTCTCCTGGACCCCAGCAGATTGGACGATGCCCACTCACACTGAGGGGGGAATCTTCCCCACCCAGGCCACTCAGACTCACATGCTAACTTCCTCTAGAAACACCCTCCCAGACATACCCAAAATGCTTTACAAGGTTTCTAAGTCCTCCTCAATCCAGGCAAGTTGGCACCCAAAATTAACTATCATACTGCTCTTTATAATATTCTCCTCTTTAAGTTAAAGTGGACTAAAATTATGAGAATTTTGGAAAATTTTGTGACTTCCTTTAGAGATAATATAACTACTTTGGAATATCATTAAAATATTCATTTACTTTTTTCTTGGATTTGAAGTTTTTCTGTGTACTGAAGAAGTAGATATTTATTGCTAAATCCATGCATTTTGAAAATGTTTGTCACAGAAAGTTAAAGGACCTGATAATCCTCACTACTCTCCTCCATGAGAACATTTTGATGTCTATTTCTCCATGTTTTTCTGAGCATATGCTAGTCTACTTTTTTTTCCTTTTTATGTAAATGTAGTCATCCTGTTTTACACCTTGCTTTTTTAAGTCTTTAGAGTCCACCATAAAACACTTAGCCAACCTTCTACTGGTGGACTTTGGGTTGTTTCCAAGTTTTTATAGGTTAACAAATATTTTTTCACATCAGATAATTCATGCCCTTCCCTGGAGTTCTGGGCAGGGTTTTATAAACATTTGCATAGTAAGAATTAACCTAAGCCATCATATTTAAATTCAATTTTTGAAAAGTACTGTATTTTAAAGGTACTGGGATATTTTGGCATTTAAAGGCATGCCACTGTGAGTTTCTTAAATGAATAATTATTTCCCCAGTATATCTTTCTTGTTAACTCCTGTTTTTCATATTTTGGGTTTGCTTGAAGCCAGGCACGTCTTTCATGTCTGTCATTCAACAGATGCACACAAACACTTTCTCTCCTGTTACTGGCCACAGCACATACCAAATAGCAAAGCCTGTGTTTTTAACATCTGCTCTCCTAGAAACACTTGTGTGCTTTCCTGATACTCAAGAGACACCATGAGATTAGGTCACAAACATGAACTTCAGAGCCAACCTGGGCTGAATCCGAGCTCCCTCATGTATCTATTGCATGACTTTGAGCATACTGCTGGACTTTTCTGTGCCTTTGTTTCTTGATCTTCATTCTTCACATTGATTGTATACCTTCATGTAGCTGCATGAGAGGTAGTTAGTTAATAGATGAATTAATATATATCCAATACTTGAACCAGTGCCCATGGATAGTAAGTATAGTATGAACACTATCATCATTACTCCTCAGTTTGGGGTCATGTCTGTCTGTCCTTGACTGGACATGTGGAACATCAACTGTGTTTCCCTTGGATCATCTTTTAGGTATCCCAGAACCTTACAGGGTTAAGAAACACCCCTGGGCAATAACAAGTGTTGTCAAGTGCGTGGAGAAACTGGAACCCTCATACCTTGCTGGTGGGAATATCCAGAGGTGCAGCTGCTCTGGAAGGGTACACCCATCTGATAGTTCCTCAGAAGGTTAAACATAGACTTACCATATGATCCAGCTGTTCACTCTAGGTATTTACCCAAGAGAAATGAAGACATGTGTCCAGACAAAAACTTATACAAGAATGCCCATGGCAGTATTAGGCATAATAGCCAAAGAGTAGAAACAAATGTCCATCGGCTGATGAATGGATGAATCATATGTGCTACATCCATACAATGGAATATTGCTCTGTCAGATAGAAGAATGAAGTACTGATACAGGCCACAGCGTGGTTGCATGTTGAAAACATTATGCTAAGTGGAAGAAGCCAAACACAAAGGGCCACATATTATATGATTCCATCTGTATGAAATGTCTACAATAGACAAATGGTAGAGACAGAAAGTGGATTAGTGGTTGCTTACAATATGGTATTGGGAGGTGGGAAGAGGGAAGTGACTGCTAAGGGACATGGGGCTTCTTTTTAGGAAGATGGAGATGTTCTAAAATTAGACTGTGGGAATGGTTGCACAACTCTGTGAATATACTAAGAACCATTAACTTATATACTTGAGATGGGTGAATTATATGGTATGTGAATAAAGCTATTAAAGTAAAAGGAAAAAATCAGCTCCTGAGTTTGAGTGGTGGGGGCTCCCAGATTCCAGCAACTTATGGAAAGTAAAGCATCAGGAGAGAGGCCTGGAATCATTTTAACAAGCTCAGCAAATGAGGCATCATTAAGTAGGTTTTAGAAATGCGCTGTTATAGAGAATATTATTTTTATTTTACACTGTAAACTGGTAGAGGAGGATTACTACCCTTTAGCTTATAGTTTTTGCTACAGGCTAGGTGCTCTGGGAGTACAGCATCCTTTGATGACAATAACGACAATCTTCAAAGTGAATGGTACACATTCTTCCAGAAGTTTTGCCACTCCGTGCTTCTGAAGTGCAGAGCCCTAGAGAATCTCAGACTTGTCCTCATGGTCCCCATTCTCTGCAACCACCATCCCCTCTCTTTCTGCACAGGTGCTGAGATAGCAACGAGGGCTTCCAGCACCATCCAGCAACTGACTATGAAATTCCCAATGTGTTTGACCCTTTCCCTTTAAGACTTTGGTTTGCTTACATTTCTTGTAAGTGTTTCTTATTACCATAGCAACCCTAATCAATCACTGGGCCAAAAATAGCTCTTTCATTTTTTTCCAAAGCATGTCTGTAGTGAATTGGAAATTCAGCTCTGTCGTGCATTTTGCATATGCTGCTTCCATTTCCCAACACTGAACCTGGGAGGGCTTGTGTCTGGAAATTACTCTTGCAGAGACCCAGATATCTCACTTGTCTTTCCTGATAATCTTCTTCTCAACTTCAGATCCCCTCATAACTTCCAAAAGCTACAAGTAGATGCATTTAAATGTTCAACCATTGCTTTTCTGCATATTCAGTGCTAGAGATTTTACAGGTACCAGATAATCACTTTCCAGTAAGAAGTTCATCCTGGTGGATTCTACTGGATTTGGGAGGTCAATGAAAGATGCCCAAATACGAGATACAAAGGAAACTGGTCATGGCAAGTGGCAGATGGAAACAAGACCAAAAAGATTCTTCTGGCTTGGGAGGATCTAAGCTAGGAAATCAAAGATGAGATGATAGGAGAGCTTCTGCCTTGTTTCCCTGATTTCTTCTTGATACTGCCACTGTTTTAGGGGGTTTGGCGCAAAACAAACCCTGGATATAATTAAGTGAATTTTTGTTATGATTCTCTCGCAGAAATGACTCACTGATGTCCCCCATGCTCTGAGGACAAGCGCACTTTATTGCGTCTCCTTTTGCCTGTAAGCAGAGTCATCTTGTATGGCCCCAGGGCTCCCCACTTCTGTTTTATGATGCTATTTCTTACCTTCCTTAAGCCTCGGTTTTTGTAATTTGGCTGTGTGAATAAAGTGGGCATAAAGCCTTTAGATCTAGGAAAGAAAAAAGTTGATGGAGATCCTGATGGTGTTCTTGTTTCCCTGTGTGAAGTCCACAGGGGAAAGCAAGAGGAAAAAAGAGCTGCCAAGGACAGAGTCTGGGACACATGGTGACATTTCCTCAGCAGCAGAGCATGTCAGGGGGCCAGAGTGAGGCTGAAGGAGCCCAGATCTGCTCTGTGGCTTAGCCACCTCCCCAAACTTAGGAAGGACCAATCAGATCCTGCCTGTTGCCACCTCTCTAGAAGCCCACCACGTCCGGTGCACCCTTGCACATTCATAGCAGAGGATCTTCTCCTGCCCCCAGCTCTGTTTTCTCACCCACGTTGCCTATGGGAGTTTCATAGTGAGAGACGCAACAAAGCAGCCAACATTTCTCCAGTGCTTGTTCTGCCAGATACTGCCTGACCCTGGACACTCATGAGTTCATTTAATCCTCACCCCACAGCCAGAGATGATTGGGATCATCTCTATTTTATAGATAAGGAAACTTAAACGCAGAGGGATTAGGGAATTTGCCCAAAATCACACAGTTTGTTAGAAAAGAAGCTGGGGTTTGAACTAAAGTCTGTTTCACTCCAAAACTTGTATTTTTTTTACTGAATCATCATCCTTCCTCTCTGAGGGGTAGGTGCATGCTGCTGCATCTAGGCAAACTTACTGGCATCAGTTATTAGTAAATATCACCCTTGGCAGTAAGCAATGGCCATTGGTTGACAAAGCAGATAGGTGGAACTGTTAAGTCAAAAAGAGCACCAATCCCCCATTCCCTTGCACATATTACTCACCTCAGTGAGTAATGCTTTTCTCATTACTCACTCAATCTGGATGAGAGCCAGATAGGTGATTTGGGAGGGAAACAGCAGACAGGTTGAGTGTTGTATTGGTTTTCTATTGCAGCATAACAAATTTCCCACAAATTTACTGACTTAAAACAACATAAATTTGTTACCTTGCAGTTTCTGTGGGTCAGGGGCAGAGGCCCAGATTAGCCGAGTCCTTGCCTCAGGAATTCACCAGGTTGACCCCAAGGTGTCAACCAAGACTCCGGTCTCATCTAAGGCTCAGGCTCCTCTTCCAAGCTCTCTGGTTGCTGGCAGGATTCATTCCTTGTGGTCGTAGGACTGAGGTCCCGTGTTCTAGTTAGCTGTCCTCTAGAGGTCACTCTCAGCTCCCAGAGACCTCCCTCAGGTCCTAGCTGGGTGGCTGTCTCGCAGCTTCAAAGCAACAAAATAGTCTCCGCTTTTTCTAAAGTGAAGTCTTATACACTGTGACAGAATCTCAGAAAGGACTATCTTGTGACGTTGGTATAGGTCAAAGGCTGTGCTCCCTCGGAACATGAAGGATATGTTCACCAGGGCTGGGACTCTAGAATTCTGTCTACCATGGAGATTTCAGTCTTTTCTTCATGTGTTTGGGCCAAATGGGACCTTAAGCATTCAGTGTTCTAATCCAAGGAAATGTGTCGCAATCCTTAGGGAAGAGTACATATTTTGAGAAATCCCAGGGTTGGAAGGTGAGGGGCTCCCTTCTCCCCCTGGGTATTTGAGAATGACTAGGTTAGATGGCTATTCCTAGTGTAAGCAAAATCCTTAGTCGTAGAAAGCATTATTTGAGCAAGCTTAAAATAAAGGAGATGCTTAGACATTTGAATAACGCGGGTGACTCTGAATGCACCATTCCTAGTGGCTGTGGAGTTAGGGCAGGGTCCTCCTGTTGGAATGTGAGTACAGCAGTACTGGAGTTTACCATCTGGTTGGTGTTCCAGGCACCTCAACAGCAAACAGTAGCGATGGCAAAGGAGATAATGTGCTGTGATGAAGGAAAAAACAGGATGCTGCCTGTACACATGAGATAATCATTTGGAAGTAGTGTTTGAGATGGTCTTTTAGTAAGATTTAGGAAGGAAATTAGGGGCTGAGAGAACTGTGGGCAAAAAACCTGGCAGCTAGCAGTGTTGGAGGGAAGGGGGAGTGGACCTTTATTTAGGGTGAGCCTAAATCCAATGACTGATGTACTTATAAGAAAAGAAGAGGTGTTGTGAAGATGGCAGTGGAGGTTGGAGTGATGCAGCCACAAGCCACGAAGTGCAGGGACCACCAGGAGTTGGAAGAGGCAAGAAATGAATCAGATTTCTAGCCTCTAGAACTGTGAGAGAATAAATTGATGTTGTTTTAAGCCACCAAGTTATGGAATTTACAACAATAAATGGACCTTTCAGATTTGATTTACCCTTTCAAATTTGATGGATCTTTGTTGGGGGTGGCCAGTGGGCAGGCAGCTAGCAATGTGACAGGAGAAGTTGGGATTAGAAATGTCCATTTGGAAGCTTCTGCAAAAAGTGGTCTTGGAAGAGTCAAAAGCATGAGATCACCAGGGGTGATGGTTTGGATCAAGAAGAGGAGAGGCTGGAGCACAGGATCTGAGGGACCACCTGCAGAGGGACCACTGCAGGGCAGGGGTGGAGGAGGGAAGACAGGCTGAGAAGGAACTGCTATTCAGGACGGAGGAGTGGCTCCATCCTATCCAACAGTGTAGTGAGGTCTCTAGGGTGCTGATGGAAAAGGGAGGCTGGTTTGGGAATTCTTTGATTACAGTCATCTCTGTACTAAATTGCACTGGTTGAGAAGTTGGAGGCAAAAAAGTAGAAACGGCAATCACTGACTATTTTTTTAATAAGTTTGATTGTGAGGACAAAGAGAGAAAGATTGACTATACATAGAGGAAGAAACATAATCAAAGGAACTTTGTGCTTATTCGCTTTTTAAGGATAAGACATTTTTCACTATAGTTTTAGGCTGTGGGAAGGAAGCAGGGAGAAGATGAAAATAATCAATGAAACAAAGTTCCAGAAAAGAGCTTATGAATATTTTTTTACTGTGCTCCTACTATGTGCCAGGCACTGTGTTGGGGTTTACCTGTATGATCTCACTGATCTTCTGAATACTCCGACAGAGTAGAGAAGAATCATCCCTGTTCTATAAATGGAGAAACTGAGGCTGGAGTAAAATAATTTGCCCAAGTCAATACATCTGGGATTTGAGCCCAAGTCAGCTGACTCCAATGTCTCAGTTCTTTTCATTAGATTATTTTTCAATTGGAAAAGGAAGGCAGTGCCTTTCCCTGATTCACAAAGACTAAGAAGCATCAAGAAAATAAGCACATTTGCAGTGGAGGAAAGGGAAGTTATTTCTTCCCTTAGTTGTTTCTATCACATGGTTCATGTGATAGAAATGGTCCATGTGGTCCATGGTCCATAGTTGTTTCTATCACATGGTCCATGTCCCCATTCTACTGTGAATCAAAATGATCAGCTTCGAGGGAGGAAGGGTGATGCCAAGTAGGGCACCTTGAGAGAAGAAAGGGTTAAGATAACCTCAGCAGGGGGGATCCTACAGGGAGCCAACCAGCGAGAAATAAAAGACCTTGCTGAACAGTTAAGGCTCTGCTAGGATCCGTGGGCTGGATTTTCGGAGAAGCTAACCCGCATGGGGGAGGCAGAAGTTTATCTTAAGATGGACATCTCACTGGGAAGATTTAATGATAGCTCTGGAAAAGCCTGGAGCCACAGATATTTCTTATTTTAACTTGAGACACCTGCACATTCCAGGGCTCTGAGAACCAGCAGCCATCAGACATCCCCAGGGGATTACCAGCCCCAGACCACCTGCTGGAGGAGAAAACGCTGACCAGCCCAGAGTTGGCCTGTTGGTCCCCATTCTCCTCCTGCCTTGCTGAAGCCAGGTGCATGCCCAGCCTCCTGGCAGTGTTATCATTCTGACATGAAAATAACCTAAGTCCTTGACTCAAAAATATCAACATCTGTTAATTTGCATGGGAGTTTTGCATTTCATATATGAGTTTAATACCCAAATGCTAAAATTCATTTGTTGGGCTAGTTGTTTAGAGGTTCAACTGATAAAAATTCCTTGCGGAGTTCCACTCTGGTGCACCCAGACCCACGCCCACCCTACACGGCTTTGTTGTCTTACCACTGATTGAATTGACTCTCAGGTGAAGTATGGGGTAAAAAGTACAAAATCTATTTACTTAAAGGCTTGTTATTGTTAAGAAGATCTCTTGGCAAGGGCATCTCCCCACATTCCTGTGTTAATCGGGGCTTTGTAGTAGGGCTCTGAGTCCTCTAGGATCTTGATTTGGGACAAGCAGCCCCTCCCTAGTACTCCCTGGACCCAGGTGTGAGGGCAGCGGTTACGGAGCCAGAGGTTTGAGAGGAGACAGCAGAGAAGGTGTTAATGAATAATCACAGGGCCTCGTTCTCCATAAATGCAATTACTGGGATTGATTGTTTCCGTGTTTCCTTAGTCACGGTTCAGATTGCTTCACTCAGATTAAGACAGATGAATGCTGACCATGCACAGGCATGTGATGTCAGGAGAGTTATCGATAGTATGTCCAAGGCCTCTGCCTTCTCGTGTACATGTCACCAGAGTCCCAGCTGGGCTAGAAGGGGAGCGTGGTCATTGTGCAGGTGAAGCACGTGCAGTGAGAATGGGTATTTGTGAACTATGGGATTTTAGCTGATGTACTTTCTCTGTTTCCTTCCCATGCATGGTATGTGAGGTGGTTTTTCAACTCAAGTGTTCACAGCATACCCTGGACAGCTTGGTAAACACAGATTGCTGGACTTCACCTCCAGAGTTTCTGATTCAGTTGATCTGGCATAGGACTTGAGAATTTGCATTTCTGACAAGTTCTAGGGTTATGCTACTGCAGCTGGTCCGGAGAATACTACTTTGAGAATCACTGGGTAGTGGCCTAGACCATGGACACTGGGACCAGGCCATCTGGCTTCAGTCCTGACTCTACGACTCACTAGCTGTGTGATCATGGGCCATTTACTTAACCTCTCTGAGCCTCCATTTCCTCATCTTTAAAGTAGGGATGACAATAATAGTACCTCCTCCATGGGGTTGTTGCAAGGAATAAATGAGTTAGAACTTCAACATATTTATAGCAGTACCTGGTTTGGAGAGTATATGCTCTGTGAGTGTTGGTTACATAAATACAGGACCCTGCCTCTTGGGGACTGTGATCATAAGGGGCCAAGTCTCATTTCCCCAACACCTGCAACTCCCAGTGGAGTTGCTGGGTCATTTTACCTATTAGTCTTCAAGCCCATCTCTGGTGGCTGAGAAAGTTAATGTGCGGCGCAGTGCTAGTGGGAGGGTCGTCACACCAGCACCCATCAAAATCCTCTTTTCTTTTCTTTTTTTTTTTTTGAGACAGAGTCTCACTTTGTTGTCCAGGCTAGAGTGAGTGCTGTGGCGTCAGCCTAGCTCACAGCAACCTCAAACTCCTGGGCTCAAGCGATCCTTCTGCCTCAGCCTCCCGAGTAGCTGGGACTACAGGCATGTGCCACCATGCCCGGCTAATTTTTTACATATCTATATCAGTTGGCCAATTAATTTCTTTCTATTTATAGTAGAGACGGGGTCTTGCTCTTGCTCAGGCTGGTTTTGAACTCCTGACCTCGAGCAATCCGCCCGCCTCGGCCTCCCAGAGAGCTAGGATTACAGGCGTGAGCCACCGCACCCGGCCAAAATCCTTTTTTCAAATAAACTGAATGTGTAGAACATGACTCAAGGAGACTGTGACTCTAGGGTGGTTTTGCATTTGGGGTTTCTTTCCCTCGTGTGGGTGAAGAGAGGGGGCTGCCTTTTCTGGTCAAGGTCATACTGATCGCTGCTGTTTGTTAAATGTTTTCTTAGTGCTCAGCACTATATTTTTATGTACATGATTTTATTTAATCCTCACAATGTCACTCTTAGGTAATAGTTGTTATTCCTGTTTTAATACTGCTGGGGTTCAGAGAACTTAAACGATTTGTCCAAAGTCACCTAGTAAAAGCCAGGTCTGTCTGACTTCAATAATCTGTGATCGTAAAGTTCTCCTTTACCACCTCCCTGACTTTATATGTGTATTTATGTAAAAATGAAGGCTGGGTCCCCAGGAATCCAGCAGGGCTGTTGCTCCCCAAAGGTCAGCTCCCCAGAACTGGAAGTGGCCTGTTTCAGGGTTTGCTTTTCTAAAGCTTATGGTAGGACTCCCAGAACATTTTCCTTTGGGAATGTCCTCTTCAGTGACTTGCTGCTATGGCTGGTTATTCTCTGTGGCCCAACTTCTGGATGAAATTGTGTTCATGCTCCCAAAGGCAGCTTTTCTTGTCTGAATTTGAATATTGACCTAGTATCTTAACATTTCTGCTCCAGGAGAGCACTCCCAACCAAACAGCCAGAAGAGCATCTAGAGGCTATACTGAATATGGGAAGGGTGAAAAAATGCTGTGCTAACGAAAGTTTGGTTTTTCCCCACAGTGTTCCTTTCTGCCGAAATTCTCCATTCATATAGAAACCAAGTATGAGGACAACAAAGGAAGCAACGACCGCGTGAGTAGTCCCCACCCCACCCCCATTACACACTGTGCTTGCCTCCTGGGCTCTGATATCCGCACTACTTCTCAAGGCCCCTCGTGCGACCCGGGCCAGCAGCAAGACCTGTGCCTGGGACCTCAGAGATATGGCTGGCCTTTGGATTTTGAGGGCCATTTCCCTGGGACTTCTCCCTGTCATTATTTTGTTGTCTAGCTTTTCTTTCTTCTCATTTTTATGTACTTTCCATGGGCCTCTGTGCAGAAATCTCTGTGGCCTGGGGCCGTTGGCCTGTAAGTAGAGAGGGTGGTGGGGCACTTAGGACTCCAGGATTTGGTTTCTGACAATGGGATGGAGCCTGCATCTTCTCAGTGACTATTAATGTTTACTTAGAAAAGCGAATCCAGTCAGATACATGTGTGCATACTGTATGTATTAGCAGGACTATGCTTATGTTCACATATGCAGTATACACGTGTACAACTCGTACATCCAACCTAAAAATCAAGGGATGCCCCTGCAAAATACTTGCCTCATGAAGCATTTAAACTTTTATTAAATTTCAGCCAAGTACTTTGTTTGAACTTCCAGAGTACCTGGAATTTTCTAGAGTAGAGAACAATCCAGCTGGCAGAGGTACTGTGATCCCTTTGAAGTGGTGATCCCAGGGGAAACGTTTAGGACCATCCTCTTGTCAGTGGCCTAAAATCAGAGGTACTTTGCTGGCCAACTTCATTGAAACCACAGTGTCTAAAACAGTGTCACACAGTGTTTAAACTTGAACCTTTATAAAATAATGACTTTTTTCAGATTGGAAAATTCATAATGATTATTAAAATTTGAAAAATACAAACCTAAAAGTATCAAAAAAGAAAAAAGAAACCAGTAGCAACCCCACAGTTCAGAGATGACTGCTATTAGCAATTTGGTTCACGTTGCAAATTATTAATAATTTTTTTTTACAAATTCCTCTAAAATTGAATTGTACAGTATGCTATTTTTAACATGTTGTGAAGTATCCTTCCCAATATGATTTTTTCTGGCTCCTTGTACCCCATACTTTGGTGGACTTCTTGAAATAGTTGCTGGTCACTGGATATTAAAGTGGGCTTAACCATTTTGATGTAGCTGTGGACTCTCAGGAAAAGTGTCAGGTACCTGAGTTGCTTTTTCTGGCACAATATGAAAATATAAGGGGAAATTTTTTTAAAACATCTTTTAGTTGTTTCAAACTGATTCCTTTGATTTCTCTTTTTCTGCATGCCTCTGTCCCCCTGAGTTAATTCAGAATAGCTCTCCTTTTGAAGAGCTGCAGAGAGGACATGTGGCCTCGCTGTGATTCTTATAGGGTGGTGGGACCACAGTAATCTCTGGTTTATCCTGCTCAGTTCAGATAGTCCCCAGAATTCACATGGTTATAAGGTATTATCTTATATCCCGTGTAGCAGATGCTAAGTTCTTTTCACTACTCTCCTAGGAACTTAGCCTTTTCACTACTCTTCTAGAAATTTAAAATGTCAGGTAATCCACCTGAGAGTTAGGATCCACGCCCATGCTGAGGACCAGACCCCTTTGAGATTTAGGTGGACCTGCAAGAGAAACCACTGAGCCCCTGGGCACTCTGTGTAGCCCTTGTGCACACAGCCTGCTTCCTCTGGGAGCAATACCAGCTGTGGTAGCCACGCCACCTCCTCCTCAGCGTGCTGACTTGGGGACTGCCCATGGAGCCTGTTCCTTGTCTGTCCTGACACTCAACTTGCCCCAGCCCATGTCGTGCCACCCTGTTACACTGGAGATGCCCTATGTGTGTTTTTGCCCCAGATCCTCACCCCCAGCCTCTGTCCGGCTCTGCTCTGTAGACCCCTGGGCCTCGCTCCTGAGGCCACTGAATCAGACAGCCTCACCCCAGCTCAAGCAGCCTTCCTCCCCATTCGGCCTCCTCCAAATTCCACATTCAGCAGCAGCAATTGCTCATCCATCTGGCTTTCGGATTGGTCCTGGGGAGGCAGAAAAGGAAAGTGGCATTGATTTTCATTCACTCTTGTTAATGCTTCAAAATCTGAATATGAGAAACATATATTTATCTAAAAATTCTTTAATTATTAAAAGATAGCTTTGTCTAGCCAGGGGTTCAAAACTAGAGCCTTAAGCCAAAGCATGTGCTGGTGTGCTCTTTTTCTGTCCCAGTGGAGTATGGAGTTTTTGGTGGGAGGCAGTCATGGATATTTCTCTTGTCTCACTGTGCTTCCAAATTATTTAATAAGCTCAGTTCATTTCTTTGCATTTTCTAGGTGTAGAGTCTTATCACTTAGCTACCATCCTTCATACTGCTATCTGCACCCTGTTTCCTCCCTACCTGCCAAAAATTTAATGAAATTGATGACGATAAGAAGCAATAATTAAATTGAAAGATGCTAGTGATAATCACATTGATTAGTGGTTGAATCCAGGACATGTCGTTATCTTATTATCAATTACCATATAAGTAAGTTTTTTATGTGACCCAATATTTAGTAAGAAATAAAATAGTAGCAGGATAACTAGACATAAGTATCTTCTGCTCCTTGTGAAAAATAAAACTAGTATATTTATGATCATGAAAACCTGCAAACTGTGATTACATTAACCAGGACACAATGGGGAAGTTGTCTTAAATTGAGGCCCATTTAATTTATGCACATACTTATGAGAATTATTTAGGCCTTAATTAGTGCTATGGAGGATAACACCATGCCAAGGTCAGGTCCTGTTGTTTGTCCAAGGCCATAAATCTAGACCTGGGGGAGTCGTGCTTAGTACTGCCTGGTTCAGCTGAAGTAGAGGCTGTGCGTGTGACCGCTGCTGCCAGGTTACTAGTGCGCTGTGGGGTTAATGGGGGCAGCCTCACTACTTTACTTCCTCTTCCAAACAAAACAGGCACCCTTTAAAGCCGTGGTTCTCAGCCTTGGCTGCACATCAGGCTCATCTGAGAAGTTTTAACTTGGGCCCCACCCCCTGGGATTTTTATTTAATTGGTCCTGGGTGCAGACTGATCTAACCTAAGCGACACACGAAGGACATAACGCTCCCTTCCAGAATTCCGAACTCTCCAGGTGAGGGTGTGCATGGTTTTAGAGAGTCATCTCTCAGACTGAACCTGACATGTTCCTTTAGGGGGCATGGGATATGCCACCCCCACCCACGTGAGGATCTAGACCAGAGGTTCTCAATCGTGGCTGGCATATTAAACTCACCTGGGAAGCTTTAGCCATCACTAATGCCACCTCTCACCCCCAACCATTAGATTTCATATGTCTAAAGTGGAGTTCAATCAAGCACTGCGATTTCCAAAGCTCCCCCAGGTGAATCTAAGGGGTGACGAGGGTGAGAACTATAAATTTAAGGATTACTAAGTGCTATTTAAAACTAACTGTAAACACTTAGGAAAGCAGGTTCTCCAAATGTCTTCACTTCTTCATACTCCTGGAACTGGAACAGTTTAGAAAAAGCATGTTTATAACCACCACCCAGCCCTCACCCACCCACACAATAAAAGAGCCTCAGGGTACCATGGATGTTCTCATTAGCCACATATCACAAGGACATTATTCCTTGGCAAAGAAACTCCTCTGATAAGATGGAAAGAACGTCCAGTTTAGTTCCTGGAAACACAAAGCTCTGTCTCTCACAGAGCTCTCCTTGGAAGTTGCCTAAAAGAAGTATTTGGAATGTATTTAGTTTCTAGTTCATCTGTGCGGTAATGAGAGAACACAGAGTTGTTCTCTGTGAAACAAAAAGATCAGTATTGTAGTTCAAGCTCTATGACCTTAAACAATTCCCCCAACCAATCAAAATCTTAGTTTTTTATTTAATAAATAAATATATATATAATAATATATATATTATTATAATATATATATTATATATATATATATAATGCTTGCATCAGAGTATAGGGGATTCATAGAGGTTTTTGTATATGGAAGCATTTCCTAAACTGTAAAGTGCTGTGAAGACATTAGAATATTGTGATGGTGATGGTCATACCTTGGGACTGATTGTGTTAATGATGATTTCCTAATGAGACTCTTTGTCCAAATTGTCAATAAACCAATAAAGCTGTTCAGCAAGTTTTGAGCACCTACTATATGCCAGGCATTATGAGAGTCATTGAGGATACGGCAATGAGTGAGACAGCTCTGTCCTCCACCACTCACAGAAAGAGGGGAGGCCAGTAATAAGTCAACAAACAGAACAATTACAGCGGTAGTAAGTGCCGAGAAGGCAATACCAGGATGGAGGGCATCAGCCTGAAGCTGCATGGTCAGGAAAGGCCTCTTGGAAGAGATGGCAAGTCCATGTAAGACTTGAACATAGGAAAGAGCCACATCTATAGAACTTTCCACGCGAGGGGCTTGTTATGGGCAGAGATGTGTCTCCTCCCCCACAAAATTCATATGTTGAAGCCTTCAGAATGCAACTGTGTTTAGAGATAGGGCCTTTAAAGAGGTCATTACGTTAAAATGAGGCCATTAGGGTGGGCTCTAATCCAATCTGACTGGTGTCCTTATAAGAAGAGAAAACTTGGACTTATGAAGAGACAGGGTGTGCCATGTGAAGACACAGTGAGGAGCCATCTGCACACCACAGAGAGAAGCCTCAAAAGAAACCAGCCCTGGCCACAGCTCGAAATGGACTTCCAGCCTGTAGAGCTGGGAGACAATCACATTCTATTGTTTATGTCGCCTGTCTGTAGTATTTTGCTATGGCAGACCTGGCAAACTCATACAGAAGGCAAAACCTAACATATTCCAGAACTGTTAGAAAACCACTGGCCAGAGCATTAGGAGCAAGAGGAAGGAGACGGTTAGCAAATGAGATTGAAAAAGCCAAGGGAGCAAGACCACGTTAAGGCCTGTGCGGCCTCGGCCTCAGAAAAGAGTCTGGATTTTAGTGCCGTGGGAACTTATTCAAAGATTTCAAACAAAGGAGTGACATGACGTTGTTTATGGAGTCTTTCAATAAACTTTTTATTTTGGAATAATCTTAAATTTATGCTAACATTGCAAAGACAGTGCAGAGAGTCCCCATATACCCTCTACCCAGTTTCCCCTTGTGTTAACATCCTACTTAACCAGGATACGTCTATCAAAACTGCAGACTTTATTCAGCTTTCACCAGTTTTCCCATGAATATCCTTTTTCTTCTGTTCTAGATTCCAGAGTAGGACACCCCATTACCTTCGGTGGTGTGTGTCTTTAAATGTTTACTCTGGCCATTCCATGGAGTGTGAGTGGAAGGATTGGAAGGATGGCAAGAGTGGGAGCGGGGAGCCGTGACAATGATGCAGATAAGACAAGCTCTGGGCTGGAAAGATGGCAGGCAGCAAAGAGGGGAGGAATGGATCTTTGGAAACAGATTGACTTTCTGTTGATGTGGGGCATGAGATGGGGGCAAAACAAGGATGACCCCGGGCTTTCTAACTTTATTTGTTGGCCTTCCCCAGTGAAGGAGAAATGGGTTCTGAGGGGAAATTCAAGATCGCCATTGTAGACATGATCTGTTTGAGATACCAATGAGCCTTCCAAATAGAAATGGTAGGTGAAGAGTTAGATATGCAAACTTAGAGTTCATAGAGAGGTGTGGGTTATAATTCAGAGATGAAAATGGATGAGATTATCTAGGGAGAAGAGTGACAGAAAAGAGAAGGTTCTAGGTGGTCCAGGATGGAGAGCTCCCAGGTCCTGAGAAGGACCTTTCCATGGCTTTCAAGTTATTATTATCTTTACTCTTTGGTTAAGATTCATTTTTAATCACTGAGTTGTCCTTGGTTTTAGGAAATAGACTATCTCATTTGGTTAACTACAAAGGTTGACCAGAGAAATCTAGCTCCTTTCCCTGGGTGCCTCCTTTGGATGAATTGCGTAAACATCTCAATGCTTTGACTGGGCTCAACTTGCATTGCTTTGAAGAGACATCAGAGACGTTCTCTTCCTGTCCACTAGCAGCTTTCCATGGAAGTTACCAGCCGACAAAGAAGGAATTCCATCATTTAAGAAGAGCTATATTTATTGAGGATTTGCTATTACAAAGGTCATCACAAAGTTTGTTTCATAATTAATACAGCAGTGTCCCCTTATCTGTGGTTTTGCTTTCTGTGGTTTCAGTTACCGGCGGTCGACTGCAGTTCAAAAATATTAAATGGAAAATTCCAGAAATAAACAATCCATAAGTTTTAAATTACATGCTCTTCTGATTAGCGTGATGAAATCTCTCACTGTCCCACCCCATGTCTCCTGGGACATGAATCATCCCATTGTCCAGCATATCCACACTGTACATGCTACCCACCCATTCATCACTTAGCAGCAGTCTCAGTGATCAGATAGAAAAAACAGTGTATATAGGTTCTGTGCTATCTGAGGTTTCAGGCATCCACTGGGTTTTCTGGAACATACCCTCCACAGATAAGGGGGGGACTACTTTATTTGTATTCATACCATCAAGAGGACAACATGGATGGATGTAGGGTAAAATAATTTATTAACACATTTCAAAATGCACTAAAATTAAATTGGAAAGCAGGAGTGACAGTGAGAACTGTAGAATCCATATTTACAGGTCTCTGGAGCTGATTATCTTTTCCTTAAATGGCTTCTAATTGAGGATTACTGAAAGAAAAAAAGCCTTTGCTTTATTTTTAGAAATGATCTCTGATGTCTTCAACTTTTATGGTTCTGTTTTTAACCTTAGATTATTATAACCAGCCACCTACAAAATCTGCAATTTTCTCTAATAAGTCAGTACCTGTTCAAAAGAAGGCTGCACAAAACACCCCCATTTGCAGTTTGGAAGGAGGATTATCCACTTTGGCCCATGAAGTGGCAAGTCAATGTCCTTGCTTGATCTGTGTCTAAGGTGCCATTTTGAGGACAATAGAAAACAGATCATGTTTGATTCCTTAAGATGTGGCCATTGCTATTTGTCGTACAATTTGTGATCTGAGAGCTGGATTTAAAAAACACATGAGCAAAAGGAATTTGTGTCTGGCATGGGGGCTATGAGTCTTAGAAGAATAGTCACAATGCAGTTTACCTCTGCATTCAGAGAAGCCAGAACCTGCAGCTTGTAGTCATTATTATTAATAGAGACATCTTAAAGTAGTGTCTGCTTTCTGTCTCAGCCTGGTTCACTGGTGCTGGGAAAAATCCAAAAAGGCCGTGCTGATGTGTTAGTACCAAGGGTTAGGAAGACAGTTAACTAAACTGGTCAAAAGCAGTGTAAGCTAATAGGGTATTGGGCAGGTGGGAGGGGGGAGGGGAGCGGGTATATACATACATAATGAGTGAGATGTGCACCATCTGGGGGATGGTCATGATGGAGACTCAGACTTTTGGGGGGAGGGGGGGAAATGGGCATTTATTGAAACCTTAAAATCTGTACCCCCATAATATGCGGAAATAAAAAAAAAAGCAGTGTAAGCAAAGACAGCATTGAATCATGGTTGGGAAACTAGAATTTGGAGCTAGAAAATCAGTATCAAGATCTGTATGACCATTTTGCAACCACTGTAGTAGTAATTGACTCAAAGGAGTCATCAGTGGGTACAAAAGCCATCAAGTGAAGCAAGTATTAGGAAGGAGGATATTCACACTGTTCCAGTGTGTGGCTGCAGAGATTACGTATCAATTACAAACATGGGGAAATCTAGTGGATACAATCAAATAAACAAATGTTGCCTCACTAATAATGAGACGCACTGACATAATACGCCTCCCATTGTGGCACAAGGAGAAAGATGCAGCAGCAGCAGCCAGGGATCCCCTCGCCACAGTGTTTAACCTGGATTTAATCATGTGGAAACTGATGAGTCCAAGTTGAGGGACACCCCAAGAAACAACTGGCCAAAATGCTTCAAGAATAAACATGTAGGTAAAGACCAACACCAAAAGCAAACACAGAGCTGGAGAACTGTCCTTGATTAAGAACAATGAAGTTATTTGACAACCAAATGTAATACTTGCTCCTTGATTAGAAGATCCTAACTTGGGAGAGGGGATTTAGGGAGCAAGAAAAGATACTATAGGAACAATTGGGGGAAATTTGAATATAGACCATCTATAGGATAATAGTATGGTATAGTATTGAATCAGTATTAAATTTCTTCCATGTGATCATTGCATTGTGGATATGTAGGATAATGTCCTTGGTCTTAGGAAATACATGTTGACACACTTAGGAATGAAGTATCATGTAACATACTCTTAACTCGCATATGTTTCAGCTAAAACAATTTTTATTAATACATTTTTCCTTTAAAAAGATAATGAGATGTCATATAACTTACTCAAGGTCACACAATGGATCTTTCATTTTTCATGTTGGTAGCCATGAAGCAGAAGTTTTCCATCTTCTCTTTTTTCAGTGCTGTTTTAATTTATTTAATGAAACAGAAAAAGAGTTAGCCTAGTCATAACTGTTACCAATGTCAACATTGATTCTATTTGCCCAAAATGTATTTAAGAAGACAAGGAATTACAGAAATCCTAGGTTCTCTCTGAGTAATTTCACACTTTGGGTTGTGTCCTGAAATTTTGAAAAGGCAGATGGAGATGATTCAGACTAGACTTCTCATGTACAATCTCTGAAGGGTTAGCACTCGGCCATGTACTTACCTGCATGTTTCTATACCACTCTATTTGTGTCTGCCCCCTGAACCACAGTGCTTATCATGCTGTAATATAATTTCTCATTGCACTGTCTCTCCAACTAGTTTAAAGCTCTTTGAGGGTAGACACCAAGTCTTTCTGACTTAAGATTGTATCCAGAATACCTGGCATGTGGGAGATGCTCATAAAAGTTTGTGTTGAAACACTAAACATTAAACCAGGTCAGGAATAAGACAAGGATGCCTGCTATACCTCTACTATCCAACATGTTAGAGAGAAACTAGACAATACAAGAAGAAAAGAAAGATAATAACTGCTTTGACAGCATATAATCTAAAACTGCAATGATAAAGAGACCATAAGCAGGTCCCTGTGTGATGATGGCACACAAATTTGTAAAGTCTTCTGTGATTTTCCTCCTTTGTGTAAGAAAGGAAAGAAGAAAGTATACATCTATCTGCTTGTTTTGTGAAAATATAGAAAGGACAAACAGAAACTAATGAGATTAGGTATTACAGGGGCAGGGTGGGGAGATGGAGAGAGAGGCATTACTTATGGGAGTGTACCTTTGTGAATAGTTCAACTTTTGAAGTCATGTTAATGTTTTCCACACTCAAAAATAATAAAACCAAATTAACAGGGATTAGGTGGGGGTGGGAGATGGAAGATACTAAAATGGAATATAAACAGAAATAAAGGAACCTAAGTGTATTTTAAATGAATAAAGTAACCACACTGAAAAGGAGGAAAAAAGACCTACCCCAAGTAATTGTCATAAGTTTGTTTCTTACCCTAGTATGGGCTAACAATACGGAAATTATTTTCTACGCAATGTAAGTTTGAGCAAATGAGCAAATGTAGAAGGAATAATGGGAAATGTATTACTAGAAGAAAATCACCTTTTGCAAGCATTGTAATGGTAATTGATTTAAGCAGTAAACATCACTGAATGCTAAAACTAGCACGTGAAAAGTTTGATGAAGGACAGGTTATTTACATGGACTCAGTATTTCTCTGCAAATTACTTATTAATGGAAAGGGGAAATATAAATAATTTTATAATAGAAAAACATGGTGTATACCACCTTAACCAAACGTCTGTAACATTTATCAACCCTGGAGCAAACCAGTATGAGGAATCATATGATGTACTTAAAAGGACACGCCCTGACCCCTGTGGTATTCCTGCCAAAAAATGCATAACCTAAATCTAATCGTAAGGAAACTTCACACAAACTCAAACTGATGGGATTCTATAAAATAACTGGCCTGTACTCTCTAAATTGTCGAGGTCATGAAAAACAAAGGAAGGCTGAGGAATTGTTTTAGACTAAAGAAGACTAAAGAGACAAGTCAACTAAATGCAATATAAGATCCTGGACTGGAACCAGAACTGGAGAAAAATAGCCCAAATGATATTACTGGGTAACTGGCAAAATTTGAATATGGAGTGCAGATTAGATAATAGCATTATATCAGTGTTAAACTTTCTGATTTTGATCATTGTACTATAGTTATGTAAGAGAATGTCCTTGTTCTTAGGAAATTCACCCTGAAATATTTAGGGGTCAAAGAACATGACATCAGCAATGCATTTTTTTTTTATTAATTTGTTTATTTTTTATTTTTTGTAGAGACAGGGTCTTGCCATGTTGCCCAGGCTGGTCTCAAACTCCTGGGCTCAGATGTTCCTCCTGCCTCAGCCTCCCAAAGTGTAAGCCACCGCACCCGGCTAGCAATATACTCTTAAATGCAAATGACAAAGCAAAAGAGCAAATGTTAACAGCTAGAGGATCTGGGTAAAGGGTGCTCAGGAATTTTTTTGACTATTCTTGCAATTTTTTGATATGTTTGAAATTATATCAAGATTTAAAATTGTAATGATTTTTTAAAAATAAAATTAAAATTGAAACAGGAAAGAATGGTTTAAGGAATGTTACCAAAGATAAAACATTTTTGTAATTTGCAGATGGTATGTCTAAATTAAAAACCTAAGAGAATTTATAAATTCTCTGAAATAGATAAAATATTCAATAGTTAAAACAATTTGAGTTCAGCAAGGTTCCTGGGTATTAGATCAACATATAAATATCAATAGTATTTCATAGATCAGTAATAATCAATTAGAAAATATTAAGTTCATCATCAATACCAACACAACTTTAAGATACCTAAGAACAAATCTAACTTTTCTAGACAAAATTATTATAAAGGAAGGACATAACAGAGGCTTGAATAAATGATAAATACTCCATGTTCATAGATGGGAAGACTATAAAACAGTAAATGATTTCCTAAATTAATCTCCAAATTAAATGTAGTTCCAGTCAATATCTTAACAGGACTGTCATAAACTGATTATAAAATCAAATGGAAGAATAAAAACTTCAAAAATAGGTCAAATTTTGAACAAAGTTCAAGAAGGGAAGAGTCATCATATTCGATAACAAAACCATATAAAAGAGTAAGGTATTAACATAAAGATAGAAATAGTCCTAAGCTGATAATGTGAGTTTGGTGCAAAGTGACTCCAATCCATGGGGAAGAAAGATAAATTTCTCAGTAAATGACATTGGGTCAATTGACATTTCACATGGAGAAATAAAATAATAGATTCCTACCTCACCTCATATTCAAAACTAGACTCCAGAAGGAGTTTACAAACCTAAGTGTGGAAACCACTAAAATCATTTAAGAATATATTGTTTATGGATATATTTACATATTGTATAAAATATAAAATTTTTGTTAAAACATGGACCAGGTTCACAACAAATTTATGGTAACTGTCAGCCAGGCACAGAAGAGGAAGGGATTTCAACTTCAAGTGTGAAACTTTCTCACTTTTTTTTTAAGTAGAGGCAGAATCAGAATCAGATATGGTAAAATGTTTACATATGTTCATTTTGAGTGGCGGTAGTGACGCTTTTTATATCCTTAGTATTTTTCTAGATGAAGGTCTTTTAAGTTTTGAAAAAGAAAATATTCATCCAAGTTTTCTGTTCCACAAGACTGAGGGCTGATATTTTGTGATCTATTGTCAGCTTCAGTTACTGGCTTTGCATTTGTTTACCAAATGTTTGGCTTTTTTTCCCCCTCTCATAATTACTGTGGGAATATAGTGTACTTCACCTAAAAAAACAAGGCACAGCTTTCCTGTTTATTTACCTAGAGTTTTGTGTTTGTGTTTGTTGAGCCCAGTTGTTGGTCCCTCGGTGGATGTACTGCTCAGGACAGCTGATGGCCAACAATCTTTGGGTCTTGAAGCACTTGAGTTGAGGACACTTTAGGAATCTGCCGAAAGCTAGCCAGGCCAATTTAGTAGGATGACGTACTAGACTCTGAGAAATCACCAGCGTTGGACCAGACAGGGTTCAAGCAAGGCTCTGTAGCCAAGTGATAATGGGACTTTATTGTCCCAAACTTCCCCAACTGTGAAAAAGGGAAAACAATGCCACTTCAGAGGATTATTGGGATGATTCGGTGAGATGATGCGTGTCAAATCCTCCATGGATGGTGGTTTTTTTCTTCTCTTTAACTTCAGTTATGCTTCATGGGAACCACTTCAGAGTTAGACTCTTGGAGATCCACAGTGGAGAAATTACTGTAATTTGAGGACTTCTTTTGGAGGGAAGGTGCTAAATTCTTACATTTCCTAAGTCTACATTCCCTACTCCTTTTTCACCATCCAGGGTCATCCTTAGACATGAGTTGATAAGTCACATGTCCTTGGGGACTTTGGAGTTCACTTCTCCAGGGTGGAGAAGGGAGGAGTCACTGGCCCAAGCCCCTGGCCCTTTTTGCCTTATGGCCTCCTGCCTGGTGGTTGGGAGTTCTGGTTTCAGAGATAATTCTTCCTTGGGTTTCAGTCATCAACAGGGGATCCTGCTTGGCACATCTATGTTTTAAGAGGTGAGAGCCACCTGTCCTATTGTTCCAAGTTAGTAGTTAACAAGATGGAGGTAGAATGGTGGAGGGACGAAGGCTGTAGGTGCTAGTGCCAGACCAGTTGGGTTTGATTCTCAGGTCAAACCCTTAGCAGCTAGTTAAGGCATGTTTCTTCACCTGCCCATGCCCTTGTCAAATGGTAACATGGCAGTTCCTCCTCCTTGGGTACTTATGAGGATCAAATGTGTTAATCATGAAAAATGTTCAGAACAGTGGTTGGTACACATGATAGAATTCAACATGTTTTAACATGGCCATTATTGTTCATGTTTTAACAACCCTAAAAATGATTTCATGTTACAGTTGATGGCGTCTTATAAATAGCAACATTTTTTCTTTTTGGTGGTATAATGAGTGGCATCTTAGATTCAATAAATTATTTCACCATGACACCTTTTCCTGCGTAGGACATTAAGATGCCCGTTGTGAGTGTATTTAAACACCGAATGGTATTTGCATATAAAATGCGAACATTGAACTGGATTCTGCCAAAGTCAAGTCATTGAATAATAAGCTCTTCAGTCTTTTAAACCTGGAAGGTTGTTTGTTAACTTTTTCCAGGACACTGACTGGCTTCCTAGTAGTTCGAATGACTTGGTAGCACTCCGGAAAGGAAACAGTTGAATTTTCTTCCACTCGTGGGTTCAGAGCCATCATCTTTGTAAAATGGATTTCTCACAAAAATCCCCGGATCCCACCTCTCTGATAAATACCTTCAAGGACAAAGTCTCAGCTAGTATTTTAGTCTTTAAAAAAAATGTGGGGCAAGAGGATGATAGGAGCTGAGATTATGGAAAAGAAGTTAATGATTTCCAGTGGACGTGGTTTCAAAGCAGTTTTTGCCTTTTGATGCACTGAGAGCATGGCTTCCATCTGCTCCCTGTTTGTACTCAGGCTCTGCCTTTTAACCATGCAGTGTGTCAGCTGCGGCCCACCAAATTCTGTACTTGATCTTCTGAGACTGATAGCAATTCTGTCTGAACGACATTAAGCTGTTCAATCATATTTAAATCGTATTTCCCCACTAATACCTATTGAAGATCTATTTATATTCCATCAGACTTTACAGCCATTTGGTATGTAAACTTGTTAGGTATAAACTTAATGGAACTGCATCTGAAAATGTTTCATCTTGTTTCCAGCCCTTTAAAGAGATGGTCATAAATACCTTTGGAATATGCAGACCATTATCTGGAGTAATTTTAATTATCTCTAGCTATGCCAATCAGATGATTAATAAATAGATGTTGAAAAGCATCAGCTAAATGCCATCATGGAATAGACACTCAGGGGTGAAACCAAATTGACCATTAGGTGCTGAAATGTCTTATAATCACTCATACCAAGGTTCAGAAATCTGTCAAGAGGTTGGGTTTGTTATTAACTCAACATCACCTTGGTTGGCATGTCAAAACTAGAGTGAACTATTGAAATGAAATATGAAACTTATTAAGGAAGATCCTCGGAAATGAAGGACACTGGAAAGATTGATTTTTCTAGTAACTTAATTTTTTTCCCCTTTCTTGAGACAGAGTCTTGCTCTGTCACCTGGGCTAGAGTGCAGTGGTATCATCATAGCTCACTGCAACCTGACTCCTGGGCTCAAGCAATCCTCCTGCTTCAGCTTCCCAAGTAGCTGGGACTACAGGCGAGTGCACAACCATGCCCAGCTAATTTTTTCCCATTTTTAGTAGAGATGAGGTCTTACTCTTGCTCAGACTGGTCTTGAACTCCTGACCTCAAGTGATCCTCCTGCCTCAGCCTCCCAGAGTGCTAGGATTACAGGCATGAGCCACCATGCCTGGCCTATTTTGATCTATGGTTGAAGACTTGTTTTTTAGCACCCAGCTGAATTTGCTGAGAACCATCTGAGTCTCTTGGAATAGATTATGTTAAACCAGATATGCCAGTTGCACACATGGTATGCCTTTGTTGGGGCTTTTTGTAACAGTTTGAAATAGAAAACAGTATTGCTTTAAAAAAAAAAAAAAGTAGTCATGTGGTACTCAGGGGAGAATTTTCTGCTTCACCCAAGAGTTCGTATCATTCACTTGTACAAATAGGAATGTCCAATGTAAAGGACTTTCCAACTCTATATGCTTTATCTTATACCAAGCAAGTGCCCCTGCAGATAACAGGCGCTTAGCTACATTGAACAAAGTTATGAAGGGGTTTTATTGGACAGAACTCTCAGAGACTTTAACAGGTTTCTCTTGCTGCAAAGTTGGGGTAATGGACTTGAAGAGTCCTACAGTGTCTCAAGGGCATTCATCACCTGCCTGGAGAGATGGGGGAATCAGACCTGTTTCAACAGACCTAAATTTCCTCTTGTTCTTTTGAACTATTATTTTGAACTGACAAGAATGTAATGTCTTCTGGTTTAAAGACTGATCCCTTGGGTGGTCTTTATGCCCTAGAGGCCTACTCAATTCGTATGGTTTAAAAACTCTTCCCCTTCAATTTTCTTTAGTCCCTTGGGTCAGTTTCTTAAATAATAAAGAACATTCTGAGCCAAATAACTGATATAAGCCACTTAGCCACTTGTCATCGTTCCTGACAGATCATAGATGTTTAGTAAATATCAATTATCTTCCTCAATCCCTTGTCTTAACTTCCCAGTGGAAATCTGAGAAGACCTTTGTTTTGTATTAAAAAGATAGGATTATCTCAATGGTGCATGAATTCATTGTACAAGAAATATTTGTTAAGCATCTCTTCAACACCAGGAGCTATCGGGCTGAAGGGGAAACAGGTCCTGCCACTGCAGGCTGATGTGGAAGGTTCTGTGTGGAACACAGGAAAGAGGATGGAAATGGAAAGACAGGCAGGAGTGCGATGCAGGGAAAGGCTAGTTGAGAACACAGGCAGCATTTGCAGTGTATCAGATGAGAGAGAAGGCAGCCTGAGATTTAAAGCAGTGACAGTAGAAATAGAGAGGAAAGTATGACTTAGGAAAAAAGAGAGACATTGATGCCTAGTTGGGATAGGGCAGTTGGCTCAGGTGTCTGGGATGATTCGGTTTTTGTCATGAATGGGTGGTAGTGCCACCAACTAAGACAAGGAATTTTTTAAGTGGTTTAGGAGATGCTATAGTCTGAATGTTTGTGTCCCCCTACTCCCGCCAAAATGCCCATGTTGAAATCCTCATCTTCCGAGGTGATGGTATTAGGAGGTGGGGCCTTTGGGAGGTGCTTAGGTCTTAAGGACCCCAGAAAGACCAATTGCCTCTTCTACTATGTGAGGACACAGCAAGAAGGTGCCACCTATATGATCCAGGATGTGGGCCCCCACCAGATGCCAAATCTGCCTTGATCTTGGACTTCTCTGCATCCAGAACTGTGAGAAGTAAATTTCTGTTGTTCATAAGTTACCCAATTTATAGCATTTTGTTATAAACTGGATTATGGCAGTCCAAACAGACTAAGATAGGAGGAGTTGATGAGTTCAGTTTTTCCCCTGTTGAGTTTGAAATGCTCACGAAAAATTTAGTGAAAATAACCAGTAAGAAATTGGGTGTAGAAATCCCAAGCTGAGACCTAGAGATACAGATTTGAAAGTCATAAAGTAATAGTTTTGAAGCTATAAGAATGGGGCTATTATCCAAAGGATACATGGAGGGTAAAGGGAAAAGCGGCGCAAGAATGGAACCTATGGGAATACTGACATTTTAATGGGAGGGAAATGGAAGAGTATCTCATAAAGATGGATGAAAAGCAAAGCTCTGAGAGATAAGAGGAGAATTTGGATGCTTGGGGCGGGGTAGAGGGCTCACAAAAGCCCAGGAAAGTAAGAATACCAAGGAAGAAATTGTCACCAATGATGACAGCAAAGAATTCAATGAACACAGAATTTTTTTTCCTTAGAGACAGGATCTGTTGCCCAGGCTAGAGTGCCGTGGCACCATCATAGCTCACTGTAGCCTCCAACTCCTGGGCTCAAGCAATCCTCCTGCCTCAGCCTCATAAAGTAGCTGGGACTACAGGCATGCGCCACCACACCCACCTGATGTTTCTATTTTTTTGTAGAGTCACGGTCTCACTGTGTTGCCAAGGCTGGGTCTCAAACTCCTGGCCTCAAGCAATCCTCTCACTTCCTCCCACCTTGGCCTCCCAAAGTACTAGGATTATAGTGTGAACCACTGCACCCAGCGATGAACATAGAATTTAAAAGGTCCTGTAGGATTGAGCAATAACAAGGTCATTGGTGACCTTCATGAAAACAAACGAAATGGAGGCAGAAGCCAGTTTGCAGTGAACTTTAATGCTTATCTGTGAAAGGCAGGACAAGAATTGGATCAGAAGGGGACTTGAGTTGAGTTGAGTTGCAAGATTTCCCATCTTGGTGGAAAACAAGCTCACATTCTGATGCAACTCCTCTGTTCCAAACACATAATAATGACAGATAAAATAGGAAAAGAGAAACCCAAATTGATATATCTGCACTCATGGATCCGAAACTCAGAAGGATAGGGAACCATGGAGTGGCTAGACTCTGAGTCTGGGGGCAGCAGTAGCAGGTGTTGATGTGGGCCTTAAAAAGCAATGGGACTAAAAGTGCTCCATGCAAAATGAGGGCCCAGAGCCAGGCTCACCATTTGAAGAAAGAACCTGGGTTGGGGCTCTTCCACTGGTGAAAGGAGGCTGAAAGAATCCCCTATGACTACTGCCTGGGCCATGGTTTAAAGTAGTGGTTTTGCTCTTGGAAGTCAACTATAAAACCTAACTAATGGTATCAGGAGTGGGAGAGTAGAGGTGGAGAAAGAGAACAGCAGCAACAACATAAAGTATCCCATGCAAAATGACCCCACAAATCTAAAGTTAATAAAGACAACCAACAGTCAACAGTCAAAATAAGAGTTTGATCAACAGTCAAAATAAGAGTTTACTGCAAAATAAAATGATTAAAATGATAAGTTTGGGCTGAGCTCGGTGGCTCACTCCTGTAATCCTAGCACTCTGGGAGGCTGAGGCAAGCAGATTGCTCGAGGTCAGGAGTTCAAAACCAACCTAAGCTAGAGTGAAACCCCAGTCTCTACTATAAATAGAAACAAATTGATTGGCCAACTGAAAATATACATTAAAGAAATAGCCGGGCATGGTAGCACATGCCTGTAGTCCCAGCTACTCAGGAGGCTGAGGCAGAAGGATCGTTCGAGCCCAGGAGTTTGAGGTGCTGTGAGTTAGGCTGATGCCACGGCACTCTAGCTGGGGCAACAGAGACTCTGTCCCAAAAAAAAAAAAAATTAAAAAATGATAAGTTTGGGCTGCTCAAAGGGGAAAATGAAGAAATTGTGTCCAGAAGTTAGGAAACAATAAAGAAACAAGAACAGAGAATATGAAAAAGAACCAGTTCAAAATTTGGGGTCTGAGTCATTGAAATGAAAGACTCAGTAGATAAGATAAACTGTAGGCTAGACACAACTGAAGAGATAATTAGTGAATTGGAAGATAGTATTGAGGAGTACAACCCATTTTCATACCACAGAAATATAGAAAAGTTTAAAAAAAATAGTTAAATGAGGTAAAAAGAATGAGAGTTGCCATATGTTTATCTCATAGGAACAAAAAAAATACAATGGAGGAAATAGCAAAAAAGCAATAGTTGAAACAAATGCTGAGAATTTTCTAGAATTGAAGAGAGACACAAGTCCTTAGATCCCAGTATACTTAGAATAATGACAATAATGGCTAACACTTATTTAGCACTTATGTTCCAAGAACTATTCTATGTGCTTTCTGTGTATTAACTCATTAATCCTCTAATAACCCTGGGATAAGAGCCATGTACATGTGAGTAAACTAGAAAAGAGGGAATGTGTATAACTTGCCAGAGGTCACATAGCCACACAGCTGGGGTAGTGGGATTTGACCCCAAGCAGCCTGGCTACCCTCTAATACCTCTCTAAATCCTAAGGAGATTAACAAAAATAAATCCATACCTCAATACACTGTAATGAAACTGCAGCATATCAAAGATTTTTTTTCAAAGCTTCTCAAGAGGAAAGGCAGGTCAGATACAAAGGGACAAACATAATCCTGAGGGTGGACTTCTCATTAGCAACAACAGATGCAAGCAGTCAATGAAAGGATAGATTTTTTTTTAAAGGATAGGTTTTTAAAACCCAGGGAAAGAGACACAAGAAACAAATGTGGTCCTGTCCATATAGGAATAACATTTACTGGGTGTCGGGCAGATGGGAGGGGGAAGGAGGGGATGGGTATATACATACACAATGAGTGCGATGCGCACCATCTGGGGGATGGACATGCTTGAAGCTCAGACTCTTGGGGGGGAAGGGGGGAAAAACAACACATGTAACCTAAACATTTATACCCCCATAATATGCTGAAATTAAAAAAAAAATGTGGTCTTGTCAATTGATAAAATGTTGTACATTAACCTTGACTGTGGAGTAGTGAATGGAAGGAGTCAGTAGTCCTCCAACCTCCTCTTTCAGAGGAAGGAGAGTTTGGAGTTACAAGAGCAAGAGGCTGCTCCTGCTCCTGGAAGCCAGAGAGTGAATGTTCTTCAGGAGCTTCCCAGGAGAAGGCAAGGCCAGAGGACAGGACCGGTGAGGAGGGGAAGAAGTGGCAGAAAGTCACTGCGTGGCCTCCAGTTTCCAATAATATGGGAAGAAAGGTCATTTACTGAAGAGGAAGCAGTGAGAACAGAGGGCTTAAGGAGGGCAATTGAGGTCAGAGATAACCTTTGTGGGAAATGCATGAGAAGAGTTGAAAGGATTGCTTGAAAGTCTTGGCAGCAGGGTGATTTGGGAAAATTTGAATGAGTAGTGCCACCAGCCTGAATAATTGTGTCATTTTCCCAGCTGTGCTTTGCAGCCTGCGTGGAGGAGCACAGGAAATGGTTGAATTGATTCAGGATTTGTTTTCAGGGTAAGATCAGCAGAGTATGGAAAAACTGAGTCAGCGAAGGTCAAAACGAGCCTTGGAGTCCAACAGAGGCTCTCAGGGGATGGAGAGTTCAATGAAGTCAAGGAGAAGGTGTCCTAGGAGGGAAAGGAAGGGAATTCAGGTTGAGGTTGGGAAAAAAGTAGTTAGAGTTTTCAGATTTCAGAAGCAGACTAATTCCAGGAGATTCGAGACCATGGTGGAGTTGGGGGGTGGGGGGATGGGGAGGAAGTGGTTGGCTAAAGTGGAATGGAGGGGAAGGCCACTGGAGGGGACGGAAAGGGAAAGGAACCCGGAGGCTGTGCCTGCAGCATCAGTGAGCTGTCCACGTGGACACTGAAATCACAGAGATGTGGTTAGCATAAAGTAGAATCCTGAGCATGGTCTGCAGGGCCCAGTGGACCCAGGGGCAGGGATAAGGTACCCATGATCAATGAGGCTGTGTGGCCAGAAAGCACAAGTCTGGAAGAAGGGCCCCGCAAAAGTGCCAGTTGTTCTACAAGTGACCGCAAACCCCAAGGAACTGTAATGTACTTTTTAAGTTTTCTCCCTAGGAGTCTTTATAATCATTTTCCAGGAATAGGTCAGTGATTCCGAATATGCTGCCTCTTTTCATTGAACTCCATATTCCAGAGAAGAAGCACATTTCATCTCCTCTATACATGAGACCCTGCTTATCCCTCACATGTGCCCAACCACAAGGGCTGTGGAGTTTGCTGCATCATTACACAGGGCCTGTGGCACCCCCGGGCCACCTCTTGAACCAGAGCCAGGGGGTTCATTTGATCAGTCTGAGCAGTAACCACAGAATTCAATATTCCTCTCACACCTTTTCCCCAGGTTTCAAAGTCCAGAGTCACAGTCACTTGCTGGCTTGGGTGATGATGGCAGGGCCCCATCTAATGGCCCTTTTGCAAAGTACAGCTGGAGCGGGCAGGCTCTGTCTGCCCCTTTGCCAAGGAAAGGAGGGAAAAGAGGGTGGAGAAGAGAACAGCAGGCCCTGGCTAGGAAGTCCCTTCTTCAAGAGCAAAGAAGTCATAATGAGGACAGCGGTGAGGATATTGGCTTTTGGCAGGAATATTCACAGAGCGTGAGCCCAGCATCCTGCTAACTGTCTGTAGCCACAGTCTCATTAAATCCTCACAACTATTAATATCCCCATTTTATAGCTGACTCTGTGGCTTAGCAAGAGCCAGTGGTTCTGCGCAACACCAGAGCTAGCAAGTGTCAGACCTGGGACTTGATTGCAGGTTAGTGTAGTCTCGGAGCGCAAGCTCTCCTATAGCTAATATGCTATGCTGTCTTTGGCTCTAAAAAGGAAATGATAAACCTGCACGTGGAATCTCCTACTTGAGTTTTTAAAATCTGATTGAAGACTTCAGTTTTCATAATGAGGAAAGAGAAATAAGCTCTTCCCATCTTACAGAAACAATGTCAAAAAAAATGATTTTCTCCTTCCACGTTTTGCAGGGCAGCAAATATTCCTGAAAAGAATTGTAGTGGTAATAATATTCCTTATCTTGTTTTTTTTTAAAAAAAAAATGCCTTATTAAGAATTTTTTCATCTCTCCTATGTTTTACCTGTAAAAAAAAAAAAAATTTTTTTTCAAAGGTTTTTGTGCCTCACAAGGGATGTTTACCAACTGGGAAAGTGAGAAAAATGGCTTTCCAGCAATGTCTTCAGTTTTTATAAGTCTTCTAACATGGGTGGAGGAGAGAGCTGGGGCACCTGAAGTCTGCTCACATCCGATACCCCAGGGTTAGAAGGGGAGGCCAGCAGGCAAGTGGTAGGACACTGCTGACCCATGAGGGAGGGATGTTTCTCATGAAAACGAGTCGACTCTGAGAGAAAGAGAATCTGGGTATAAGACCATGATAGGAAAGAGAGACTGGCCCCAGAGACCCAAAGGCAGAGGAAATAGTTAAAAATAAAAGGAGGCTAATAATAAACTTAGGGGGCTCCTTGGCAGGAGCAAGGTTGAACTGAGAACTCTATTCCTAGAGCCCAATGTCCAAACAGTTTATTTTTCCTATCTCTCAGTCCCCACGTGCCTTCTTTGCTGAGATCAAGTGCCAAAGGACATCTCAAAATACCCACAGCCAGAACTACTCAGCACATCTCCCCACGTGGTGAGAGAGACAGCTCTGCAAGTCTTTGTCCTGAACCGTTTATGGATTTTCCATAGTCCCCGCAAGACCTTGCATACATGCCGCCTGCCAATTGGCAGCCGCTGTCCAGCCCAGGAACAGACCTTGCTCCTGACTCTGGAGAGTCCTCACTGGGTTTATTGGACATTTCCCTGGTTTTGTGTCTTCATCCTGAAAAAACTTCTGACTTTTTCTTAATGAAGATTTTAGCTAGGGGAAATTGTGTTAGTGGCTCATGTATTTCTATCAACTCTCTAAATTATGTTAGTTGGAAGTAAAGACGATACAGTAAGTCCTTGTGTTTATTGTGGGCTGTACTTGGGAACCATAATGGACAATAAAATAATAAGTAATGAGCAGGAAGACAGCTCTTGAAACCAGGTCAGAAAACTCCTCTGGTGCCAGACAGAACGAAGCCACCTGCACAGTTATCAGGAAGTCAGGTGAGCTCGGTACACACTCACAGAGCAACTCCTAAGTACCAGCACTAACAAATAATACCTAGCACTTACAGTTAAGAGAGCATTGTACTACTTACCGTTCATAACAGCACATGAGGTGGATGCTTAGTTTGCAGATGAGGTCTCTGCTGTTGAGATATTTTTAAATAAATTGCCTGAGGCCACACAATAACTGACAAAACTGAGGTCCCTGATCTTTTGATTGTGTGTCCTTCACTGTTTCCATACCCTACCTCAGCTGCCCAAAAGCAGATCCTATGGCCAAAGTGGACCTCAGTGAGAAGCCTCAGAGATGGGAGCTTTCTGCCCTAAACTAGCTCACTGAATTAATGGAATAATGGGCAATGGATGATAAAGGAGGGAATTATTCAGTAGTTTGCTTGGAAAAATCTTCAATATGTAAACAAGTCTTATATAAGTTCATGAAAAATGAGGTTAAGAGAAACGAGAGAGGAAGGGAAAAGACAGAAACATTTTCTTTATCAAGCCTTGGGAAAAGCATCCTTTCCTCAAGTACCCAACATGGCCTTTATCTTTTTTGTTGTCATTACGGCAAGTGACCCTTTTTTACTCAGACCCAAATTTAACTGCCTTCAAAGAGATGAGACAATATTTAGGAAATGAAGCATCACTCTGAAAACTAGCTTTTCCAAAGAGCTCCAATGGAGCATATTTAAATTCAGCTAAGGAGGAGAGGTTTGCAAACGCAGGCTGGAGACCCCTGAACCCACCCTTGGATGACTAGGCATGGACTGAGGACCCTTTGCCTAAAAGATTGTGTCTCCATCTCAGAAACATTTTTAAAACTGAACTTTCTAATGGAAACGTGGCCACAACCTACTATCAGCAACCGTGATATTAAACAGGCACAGAGCCAATAGCAGTGGCGTGGAGCCAGCAAGAAGAGATTAGCATCACAAGTATGAGATTTTAGGCTCAGGGCCAGAAGAGTTTCTTTTTTTTTTTTTTCTTTTCTTTTCTTTTCATTAAAAAATAATAATAAAAAGAGAGCGAGAGAAAGAAAAAAAGGAGGAAAGGTGCAAAAGAATTCTTGTAATTCTTAGCAACCTTCATTCAGATTATTCTCCTTAGATATCCAGATAAGCATAGAAACAAACCATTGCCTGTCTAAAAACTTGGCAGTTGCTTGACCTTAAAATGGTCTCTGCAATAACCAGCCTCCCCCGCTCTGCTGTCCTTGGTTGGCCCATGTGCAGAATGGAGTGTGTGACCTGCAGCACGGGGAAAATAGCAAATCAACAGGGCCCATTTTTCTACTTGGAGTTGGAGGAAACTTGTACAAAACTTCAGGTTGCTACCTTCTCGTCCTGTGCTGCTCCAAGGAAAGAATGCACAGTGGTCGGAAATCTGTGGCACCTGCTCCCCAGTGGCAGAGCATCATTGCAGCAGTGGGACCTGGTGCAAGACAGCACTTTTCTAACTACCTGCTCCCTTCAGGGTACAGCATTCTGAGATTTCGGGAAAGAGAGAGCCAGCTGCAGGAGTTGCATGATTCAGCAGAGCGAAGGTAGCATTTTCCAGAAGAGCCTTGGGACTGCTCCCTTAAGGTCCCCTCCCCAGCCCTGCTCTTCAGGCCATGCAGGGCCAACAGCCCATAGCCTGACCACTGCAGATGGGCAGGGCATGACCTGTTGCCATCAACTCTCAGGAGACTGGAGGATGTGCCCAGTTTTCCTGCTTTCTCTAAACCAGTGCAAGATTTGTGGTAGCTTTCTTTTAAATTTCTTATTTGGAAAAAATTTCAAACCTACAGAGAAGTTTGCAAGAATAGTACAGTGATTCTGGATTGAACAATTGTTAACATTTTTCTCCATTTGCTTTGTCTCTTTGTCTCCATAATATTTATACATTATTTTTTTCCCCAGAACCCTTTGTACATTGCAGACATCATGACCCTTCACCCTTGAATACTTCAGAGTGCATGTCCCTTTACGTAACCATAATGCAATGCTTAAATTCTGGAAGTTTAACATTGATACAATACTGTTATCTGGTATAGAAGCATATTTATGTCTTGCCAGTTATTCCAATAATGTCTTTTATAGCAAACAACAATAAAAACTTTCATGATTTGTCCAACTACTTGGGGGGCTGGAGCAGGAGGATCACTTAAGCCTAGGAGTTTGAGTCTAGCCTAGGCTAGACTCTTAAAAAACTAATCAAGTTTAAAAAATTTAAAAAATAAAAACCTTCATGATTCATGTTCCAATATAGGCTCACACATTGCATTTAGTTGTCACTTTCTTTAGTCTGGGGCAGTTTCTCAGCTGTTCTTTGTCTTCCATGACACTGACATTTTGAAAAACACTGGCTAGTTTTGTGGACATCCCTCATTGTTGAGTTTTCCTCATTGTGTTTTCATGATTAGATTCAGACAGTGCATCTTTGGCAGGAATTCTAGATTAGCAATATTGGGTCTTTGTGGACTTTCAAAATATCCGACACGTGTGGCTTCCTTGCATTTTATTGTCTGGCCTTTGAGAAGATTTTGTCCTCCTTGGGTTTTCCAAGCCATGTTCATCACAGAGCTGGTGTCGGAGGCCAGTATGAGAGGTCAGTATCAGCCAAGGCTCAGGCTGACATGTTCTTCTAAGCACTGGACAAGGAAAGATGACTGCCTGCGCTGAAAAGTCACCCCGAGAGAGAGAGAGCAGGAAGAATCCTGAAGCAGGGGCAACAGGGATCCTTCTAGCCTGGCCTTTAACTTCCTGCAGACTGCTGAGAAAGTCTTCATGGGGTCATTCACAGCAGAAGTGGATCTGATTGGATTAGCAAAAACGAGGCCACATCCCCTGGCTCCAAGTTTGCCTTTTGTACCCCAGATTGGGCATTCCATTTGAATGGCTTTACCTCTTAAATATTACATCCATCCTACTTCTCCATTCCAACTACCATTGCCCTAGCTAAGGCCCTTATCTCTTTTCTAGAATAATCTCTCACTAAACCCATCTCCCACAGAGCTACCTCGTGGGTGGGGGGGCATTTCGACCCCAAATCTGACCATTTTCACAGTAGCTGGCCCATAAGACCTTCTGTCACTTGACCACTACTGTGTAGTTTCTCTTGCCTCAAACTTATATCCCTGAAATGGCAGATGTTTCTAGAGTCTTCAGCATCAGCATTGCCTGTGTGCTTGTTAGAATCTCAGGCCCCTCCCAAGACCTACTGAATCAGAACATACATTTAAGCAAGAATCCCCAGGTGATTTGTGTGCACATGAAAGCACAGGAAGCACTATTTAGAACATTCTGGAAGGGCATGTTCAGTGCAAAGAACTTAAATTGCCCCTAGAGCTCTGTAGTCCTTGGTAATGAAGCATGATTCTTAAAGTATTCTCTGATTTAGGGGATTCTGCTTCTAAAATTAAATTTGACATTGTTTTTCCTAATTTGCATAAATATATACACTTAGTGGAGGCATTTATCTGAATTTTACTTTTTTATCTTGCAAATTGTTTTCTAAACTTTGACATCTGCCACGACTTGTTGGCTAATAAGATGTCATCTGCTGGCAGGAAACAAAGTGAATAAACTACTAGCAAACAAGTGCTAACATTAAAATTCAAGGTACATAGCATTTGGTCTAACAGTTCAGTTCAACAACAACAAAATTTTTTTTTAATTAACTGCTAAGCCCCTTTCAAAATATGAGATACTAAAAGAATATCTGAGGGATGCAGATAAACGTGATGCATCCGTTGTATAGCATGTTCTCTGTGACTCCAAGGCCACATGTCATAGTTGCAGTACTGAGAGAACTTAGTGGGACTTCAGCAATGACCATCCTCTTACTAGAATCCTTGGGCTGCTTCTAGTCCAGATTTGTAGAATTCAGCAAAATGCAAGACTTTTACTATCACCTGTCAAGTTTATTTCATCTTCCATGTCCAGGCAGCTATCCAAACCAATATAACCAGGACATTTACTTTGAATTACTGGATTCCTTAGTTTGATAGATGAATGATTTTTAAAACAAAAATCACAATGGGCCTGTTGCCACTTACTGCCTTTGGCTGTCAGAGGTGGGACTTCAAAAGCTTGGAGTTGAAGGATAATTGTTCAGTCTTTCCTGGAGTGTTAATGATTTATGACCCCCTGATTTAACAAAAGTAGCAACAGCTGAGACAAATCACTTAGTAGAGGTTAGTGTTCCCTGGTAATTCCATCAGGGAGATTTGGATTAGGGCCTATGGGAGCCCAAGAATTAAACAATAACCAAATGTTACCCAAAATATGAGTTCATTATACACATTGTTGCTTTTCTAAAATGCTTTGCTAAAGGTGATCAAGAAAGGTATGGCAAGGCCATGATCTTGAAAGATGAGTTGGTGTGTGCCAGGCAGATAAGGTAGGGAAGAGCCTTCAGGGCAGAGGCAAAGCTAAAACAAGGGCCTGGAAGGTTGAAGCAGTGAGCAGGGTGTGGTTAGAAAGCTTCAGGGTCCAAGGGGCAGATCCGGAGCAAGGAAGAGAGAAAAGAGGACACTCCAGGCAGGTAAGTTGATGAGTGGAGACAGGCATACTAAGTCCATATATTTGTACAGCATTTGGGAGTTTGCAAAGCACCCCCATGCCTGTTATGTCACTGGGTCCTGACAGCTCAGTAAGGGACACCTAGACTGCTCACTTCCAGAGGATGAAATGGGGGCCTGGAGGAGTTTCTAGGGTCACAGAACTCCGAAGTGGTGGATCCAGGATTAGAACCAGATATTTTGACTTGGACTCTGCTCTTTCCACCATGAACTGACATGTTCCAGGAGCATTGAAGAAAGTGTCCTGGTGTATTGAGAAGAAAACTCGTGGGCAAGGTGTGGATAGATGAATGGCTGGATAAATGGATGAGTGGATGGATGGATGGATGATCAGATCAGAGCCTCAAGAGAAAGAAAGTTCAGCGTCCTGCAGTTGTCCAGGTGAGATAGAGATTTCAAGGCTGTCAGGGAGATGGATTGGTGAGATATAGGAGCAGTGGAATGAATCATGCCTGACTGGATGTGAGACTGAGAAAGAAATGAGCATAGGATGGCACCCAAGTTTCTACCTTGGATGATTAAAGGATCACAAAGAGAAACAGGCTTAAACCTTAGAGCCAAAGGGGAGGAATGGGGATGATGAATATAGTTTGGAATATACTCATTTAGAGTGAAACCAGAGATCAGTGTCCAATTGTCAGTGGCCATCAATAGGTCTGAAATTCAGGAAACATGTCTGAGATATCCAGGAGATTTGCTAGGTCATTAGCAGTAAAGATTAACATTTTATTATAAGCATTTGCTGCATTATTATAAATAACATGAAAAAAGGCCAAAAAAGAAAAAGAAAGGTTTTAAACATTTAACAGCAGAAAATTAGCTCATTTATGTGACCGCCATATGTTGAAATGCAATTCAGACCTAAAAAATGAGTGTCAGGTTTGTGGGTGCTTCCCTCCTCTTCCCCCCTCTTCCCCCTAAATGACACTGATGTCTAACACTGACAGGACCCTTCCCATGCCAGGTCAAAATGAAGTGGCTTTACCTGCTTTATGTCACTGAATCCTCTCTGCTGCCCAGTGATGGAGGTGCTGGTACTGCTCTCACTTTACAGATGAGATCCCATACTAAAGATTCTTATTCTTTCCATGATAAAGAAGTATTATGATTATGATAAGGATAAAAGAGAAAAGAAAATGTTGTTATTTAAAAATGACATCACAGATAGCCCAAAGTCAATTCACAAGAGCGCATGTGAGAGCTGGTCCATCAAGGCAGGGCCATGGCAGCAGGTTCCTTTCTGCTGAGGAAAAGTAGAAATGACAAGCCCTTCCAGGAGCCTGGGACCCGATTATACCAAAGCCTTGGGAAGAGCTCTGGAAGCCAACCCTCTCCCCATCTGCTGGCCCAAGTCTGTCTCACCCATGCCTGGAGAGCTCCTTCTGGAGCCTTCGGACGGCTGCCTTGAGTTGGTCGGGAGGTCTGTGGAGCTCAGCCAGGAGGCCTTGCGTAGTTCCCCGACTTTACAACCAATTCACGTAGAAAGGAAAACCAAACAAAACACAACCTACCAGGAAAATGTAACAATTTGTTCCTTTATTTTGCTTTTTCTGACAATAGATGCAATCTGCCATGATGCTTAAGTGGTTTGGGGCTGGTGCCCATTCCATTGTTTTTGCCCAGAAAGGCTTGCCAGGAATGAGCTGGAAGGAGACACAAGCCGTGATGACCTCAGGACGCTTGTTTGGGGAACAAGAGAAGGGAACTCTCTGGCCTCTAGAGAGCAAGGCTGCCGGCCTCATTGTCTTTCGACAGCCCAGTGTGGCAGCCCCACCATGCTGGCCTCAGCAAGCCATCTGTCCCCATATTTTATTCTCTTCCCTCAAGGCTGAGTTAGTGGCTTCCCAGTGGAAAGGAAGTGCCTGTCATTTTTCTGTGTCGGGAACTCTGCCTCTTTGTGCAAAGGATTCTTTGTTTAGGCACACACACACACACACAAAAAAACGGTTTAGGAAAGGGTAGAGACCAAAGTCACCTCAACATAGCAAATGCCAAACTCAGAGGCTATTGCAGGCTGGCCCGGTGCAAGCCTGTGAGCACATCCAGGTTCAATATCAATTTGTCAACTTTACAGAAAACCAGCAGTTCTAGTTCCCAGAGACCACCCTGTGAATTGAAATAAGAAAGAACTGGGAGAAATTGAAACTATTTTAAGCTTGGCTTCTGAGACTTATTTTAGGAAGCATTATTGATCATACTGCAGGGAAACCGTACACCATCCCTGTGCCAGTCTCCACACGTGCTCATGGGAAGTGTTGGCCTTGTCTCATGAGACAGTCTGTGTGTCCAAAGGAGGTGGCAGCCTAGAGGAAGAATTTGGATTGAGGCTACTCTGCACTGAAATTAGACCAAGCTTATGAAAGGAGCCTTGTTGCAGCTGCCCTGGGAACCGTAGCTTAGAAGCAATTTTGTGCCCTTACAGCCTTTTTAGTAAATGAATTGAGTCATAGCATTTGTGACTCTCCACATTGCTTTAATGTACTTTTCTGTCCTCTTAATTAGTTGCCATGACCTACAGCACCTGATTAGAGCGTTGTTTTTCCAAACAGAATCTTTTTCTCATCAGTCACTGACCATGTCACTTTGATTACTGTCTCTTGAACCTTCTTCCTCACCTTTTATGTCACCCGCATGAGCCAGGGTTTACCATATGTAGGACTTGGGGTCATTGCACGAAATGGTTCTCAGCCCCCTGCTGGTTTGCTGGAGCTCTTTCTAGACACAAACCCTGGAATAGAAGTGTCCTTTCCCTCAAAGGGATCACGCTGTGAATTCATAGCCACTTTGTTATCCGCTTTTCCCCTAAGATCTCCGCCTCGCCACTTTCCCAGGCAGCCTCCACTCTTTCATCTGCCTATTCTCATTTTCCCCAGGTGCGTTTATCTGTGGCTTTTCATGTTGAACTTCACCGATGAGCCTTGCCCTGAGGTATTCCTGTCCCCTGTCTCTCGGAGGTATTGTTGTCGTCAGGCTTCTGTCTGTTGTTTTGAATTTTCTGTGACCTTTGGGGTGGGTAGAGAATGGAAAAGGACAAATGCCCACCATTGGCTGGTCTGAAACTCCACATTAAATGTGTTCTTTTTGAGTTTTCTAACCTTTATTCTGCCTGCATACATTTAATAACGGAGAACAAAAAAAGGCCTCGTTGCCTTTATTCATGAATGTACAGGACAGTAAGGCCTCTGGGAAGGCCAGCTCTTCTGACTCCAGGAACTGGAGAGTTTCATCTTGACCTGAAGAATGGAAGAAAGGGGTCCTTAAAAGCAGGGAGAGTTGTACTCGTTTCCTGGGGCTGCCATAATGAATTACCATACTGGATGGCTTGAGACAACAGAAATTTATTCTCTGTCAGTGCTGGAGGCTAGACATCTGAAATCAAGGTGTTGGCAGGACCAGGTCCCCTCCAAAGGCTCTGTGGGATGATTCTCCCCTGCCTCTCCAGCTTCTGGGGGCTCCTGGTGTCCCCTGGCTTGTGGCTGCATCACTCCAATCTCTGTCTCTGTCTTTCCATCACCTTCTTCCCATGGGAACTGTTCTGTATCTTAATTGTGTCCATGTCCTCTCCTCTTCTTATGAGGACACTAGTCATCAGATTTAGGGGCCACCCTAAATCCAAGATGATTTCATCTCAATATCCTTGACTAAATTACTTCTACAAAGACCCTATTGCTCAATAAGGTCACAGTGTTGAGGTTCCTGGTGGACATGAATTTTGGAGGGACACCACTCAACATGTTGTAGGAGTATTGAGTCCTCTGCTTACAAAGAAGCATCAACACACACCCTACAACCCAGCAGCCCTGCTCTTGAGTATCACCCCTAGAGAAATGCAGTCTGGTGTTCACGCAAAACCTATCCACAAATGCTTTTAGCAACTCTTTCATAATCGCCCCAAACTAAAAACAGAGGACTGCATAAACAAACTGTCACACAGCCACATGATGGAATACTTTGCAGCACCAAAAAGGGATAAACTTTGACATGCGTAGCAATGGGAGGAATCTCAAAGGCGTTACACTGAGAAGAAGCCAGTCTCAAAAAATTACATTCTATATGATTCCATGTATATGAGAGTCTTGAAAAGGCAAAACCATAGGATGGAGAACAGACCAATGGGGCGGGGGAGGGGGGTGTGACTATAAATGAGTTTCTTGGGGTGATGGAACTGTTCTGTAACTTAATTTTTTGTAGTGATAATTACAAAAATTCATACATGTGTTAAAATTCATAGACCTGCACACCCAAAAACTATCAATGAAAAAAGGTGGTTTTTGAGGCAGGGCGTTTAAAATAAAAAACAAGGATCAACATATCTTATTAAAGGTGTTGAGTTGTCATTTGCATTTTGTGAATGACAAGATGGCACAAGATTTTGTATAAAGTTTACTTTTAAAATTATCTGTCCCAGGCCGGGCGCAGTGGCTCATGCCTGTAATCCTAGCACTCTGGGAGGCCAAGGCGGGAGGATGGCTCAAGGTCAGGAGTTCAAAACCAGCCTGAGCAAGAGCAAGACCCCGTCTCTACCATAAATAGAAAGAAATTAATTGGCCAACTAATATATATATAGAAAAAATGAGCCGGGCATGGTGGCGCATGCCTGTAGTCCCAGCTACTCGGGAGGCTGAGGCAGCAGGATTGCTTGAGCCCAGGAATTTGAGGTTGCTGTGAGCTAGGCTGACGCCATGGCACTCACTCTAGCCTGGGCAACAAAGCGAGACTCTGTCTCAAAAAAAAAAAAAAAAAAAATTATCTGTCCCATAGTAGAAGGATTGGAGGATTAAGATATGCATAACTTTTATGGCTGGTTGCTAATTTCTTCCCTATACTTGACTGTATTTTTCAAGCTAAAGACATCTAGTTCCTAAGAAACTTTTTTAAAAAAAGAAGAAAAAACACCCTGCTGAGTGTGCTTTCTGTCCAGTCCAGGGCCAGCCTGAACAATTTGAGAGTCCACCACTCGTTTCTTTGTGCTCAAACTGGGAATGAGCAACATGTCAAATTTCCCTAAACTACTATCTTGCTAGCATTCTTGTCAGAGAGTTCTAGTTAGGAGTTTAATTAGTTTAAACTAATATAGAGAAATATTGTTCAGTGACTAGTAAAAGAATCAAGCAAGGCTCCTTTCCTGACACCACGAACACTAAATTTTTTTAATCAAGGTGCCTCAAGATATGGGGTTCTTTTCTACTCGTGCTTCTTGGCCCCCCAAAGACCTCTGATGGCATCCTCACTCCACTGCTAGTCACTCAACTGGGAGCTTAAGATCCTTCTTGGAAGCCTGGGCATCCCTAAGGGTGTGCCAGCCTCCTGTGCTCACTGTCCAGAGACTTGAGGACAGTGCTGAGGCCACTGCCTCACTCCGCCCCGCCTTCATCTCTGATCGAGGTGTCCCCACCACAAGGTGCTCCTCCCCTTCAAGCCAACTCAATACCCCCCACCCCGTTCCATCTAATATACTGCAGCTTGTGCGCCCATGTCAGTACTCCCCCAGCTTGTCAATGGCAGCACTCCTTCTCACCCCTCAGCGGTGTCCTCACATCGCCAGGTCATGCCTTGAAAGCTTCGCCCCATCCTTACATACTCAGCCACCCTCTTCTAGGATCCCATAACTAGAACAGTCTGGAAGTGTGACCTAGGCCCAAAGACAGCCTTCTGAAGAGAGGACTCCTTCTAAGTCCCTTCCTCCCAGTGTCTATTTAGAGCCCTTTAAAAGTCAGACCCGATATACTAGAAGGTAATTGAGCTGTCAGTGAAAGGACACAGGCCAGCATAAGGAAGACAGAAGAGCACAGCCATCGGGTCCCAGTGAGACCCAAGGGCATCGTCCAGGCTCCTCTGTGCACCCCCCCCCTTCACCGCTACAGCAGTGCAGCACAGATTCGCCACCACCTCACTGGGGACAAGATTTTCTCAGACACTCCCAGGACAGAAACCTTTGCCTTCAGTTTGCTTTGTGACTCCCTGCTGGCTTCAGAAAAACAGTTTTCCCCTCTGCACCAAGGGCTTAATGATACTGTCCACCAGAGAGCATTCTCTAGAGAAGCACTGAGGTTTACCCAGCAGCTAAGACAATCCAGCCTAACCCTGACAGATGAGTTTCCTTTACTCAGCCTAAATACCCCTAAATCCTGTGGCAAGTGGAGCATTTGATGGGGATTAAATAAAAGCAGTGCACTTCCCACCATATTACCAGATGGGGCTCCAATTCCGTTCCGAGAGCAAGGTCAGCTCAGGAGTGAATCTGGGGACATCACTGACCCCAGATCCCCCAGCACCAGCAGGCAGCTCCCTGGGCGCCTCAGGTGAAGACTTCAGCAGCCGTAAGCCATACCCCTGGCTCTGGCATCTCTGGACCACACTGTAGGACCACATCGTGGGACTGGATTCTCCTTTTCTCACAACCAAACAGCCAGTCTTTTGAATAACTGCTGCCGGCCAAGTGAGAACCCTGGGCCCAGATTACTATGAGCATATGGTGACTTACCTCCTCGCTGAATCTAAACCAGCATATTCTTGTCTGAAGCACACCTTTTAGTACTTAGTACCTTAATATATATACATCATATGTCTATGGTGTCAATTGAATCTTGCACTAAATCTAGTCTCTATAAAATCACAAGTCCCTTTGAGAGTGGACCTTATCTTCCACATGTTAAGAGTCATGGTGTTGAACACAAAGTAGGTACTCAATAAATACTGATTCCTTGATTGCTGTGCACCCAGACTCTTCCTCTCTTTAGAGCACTGTCCTTAAGTTCAGTAATTCAATCTTCAGAACAAGTAACCATTAATCTCTATTCTGGAAAATAGAAAAAAAAAATAGAGGCAGAAAATGTTTTTGACAAGAAAGTCATTTTTAGTGCTGTTCTATGGCCATGTGCAAGACAAGTTGAGATGTTCTTGGGTTGGATTCTAGAGGGTATGTATTTATGAAACAGTCACCACTGACTTGTGTAGCTGTGAAAATGTTCTTGGAGAAAATACCAGTAGAGATGGGGTAATGAGATGATGGCTTTTGTCACTGATAACCTGGACTATTTTTTTCATGACTGTAAGTGCTTTTTAGGCTCTCCTCAACTGGTTATGCTGCTGTTAAATAATAATCAACAACCCATGAACCATCTCTAGCTCCATATGCCTGAAAGTATTAACCAGTGACCAGTATCCCCTTCCTTCCACCAAACCAATGGCTACTTTGCAAATCCAGAGACTGAGAGTGAAAGCATTGTTAAAGCAGTACTTCTGCTTCCAGTGTTCTTGCTTGCTGAGCCTGTACTTTGTTGGTATGTCCTAGTCCATTGCTTCCCCCTGAGAGCTCCCAAATGCAAGGAGGGAAAAAATGTTATAGTAGAGGAGAACAGCGGCTTAGCTAGGCTTCTTTGTCCCTTTAATCATATCTGAAGCATAAAACAAGATGAATGGTAAATTTTTTGCAAAATCCTTACTAATCAGCCACTTTTACCCTGCATCATCGGTGGCTTGTACAGATGGCAGAAAGATAAAAACCCACGTGGCTACTAGGTCTAGACATTCCCCCAGTCCTCAATTTTTATAAAATAATAGATTTTAATTTTTAGAGCAGTTTCATATTTACAGAAAAATTGTACAGAAAGTACAGAGAATTCTCATCTGAGCTTGAGTCTGAAACCAGAAAAGTTACCATTGTAGAGAAAGGGACTGCAGAATCCATGGTTCCTGAGATTGTGAGTTTGTGAAGAGCCACCCACATCATGCTCTCGAATAGGCTTTAATAAAAGAAATCACAAGATCTAGAAGCAAATCTAGAACTGAACCCATGGAGATTATAAAATCTAGAAAGGCGCCCCTGTTCAAGGAGAAATCTAGACTGTTGTGATTCACATTCCCTATTTATCAGTATGCCCCTCCCTTCTTAGTTAAGGCCACATGGCACATAATAGTTCATCAGATGGATTTATCCTAATTTTCTTGGCCATTCTCCCATAGTGGGATAGTTAAGCTGTTTTCTTTCTTTCTCTATCTTTTTTTTTCTTGCCATTATGATAATGTTGCAATGAAAATCTTTGTGCATAAAGCTTTTCCTTTATTTAAGCTTCTTTCCTTAAGATAAATTCTCTAAGCATAAGCTTACTAGGTCAAAGTATATGAAGATTTTTAAGACACTTGATACTTATTGTTCATAATGCTTTATAAAAGAGGGAAAATTACTCTCTTTTTATTTGAGATCTATGAGATAGTGTTTATTCAGGAGATTTGCCTTCTCCTTGTAGCATTGCTCAGTTCATATTAAAGGAGTCTGCGCCTGTGATCACAGCTACTTGGGAGGCCGAGGCAGGAGGATCGCTTAATTTCAGGAGTTCGAGACCAGCTTGAGCAACATAGCAAGACCCTATCTCAAAAAAAAAAAAAAAGAAAGAGTTTGTCCTATTGAGTGTTCATTCCCCAGTAGTGGGGGGAGGTCTCTCATTGATTCCCCTGACTCCTCCCAAATTCCCCCCCCCCCAATCCACTGCAGATCATCCACAGATAGATAATAGAAGGGAAGGAGAGATAAACATATTTCCCCCACCATGTCTCTGATTAATACCCAAAGACAGGAATGATATTACAGGTGACATAGGAAGAGTTCCTCAATTAACTCCCAAGCCCAAGTCCCATCTCAGAATGAGACAAATTCTGCCTAAGAAGCAAACAAGATGGTGAAGGGGCACAGCTCCCTGGTGCCAGGTGCAATCCCATGAAGCTCTGGCTTGGTGCATCACCAAGATGCACCTCATCCTACAGCTATCCCAGCAGATCTCTTACTCCACTTCAGAGAGCCAGTAGCTGGACCAGAGCTGCTGCTACCGCTGGGGAAGCCCAAATGAATAGTTACTCTTGCTGATTGTTTTCCTTTGGGACTTGGCTAAGCCTCTGTCTGTTTATAACAGTGTTGGCTTAACTCTGGATCCTGCCCTGAACTGAGTGTGAAGATGAGACTCTTTCACCCTGGCTGTGCCCTACAAGTACACTATATCATGCCCACGACCACTTCCCACTTCCTTGTGGCAGCTCCTCTGTCCACCACCCAAGTCGGCTGGCTGCGGGCTGAAAGGACAGAGAAAGAACAAGTCAGGGAACAAGATGAAGGAGATTGACGTGACCCAGAGGTCACTCTTAACGTCATGGACTTTTTAACTGGAAGGAATTTTAGTGGTCATCTGGATCACTTGATCCCAACCTCATTAGGATCACAGATCTCTCTAATGATCAGATGAAAGTGGTTGAACTCTCTCTCTCGAAAAATATACCTCTCCAGATTCCGGGATGTTTCATAGACTCCTGAAATCCATCCACCTGGACCAAGCTTTTCATTTTATAGAAAAGGACACAGAGGCCCAAAGAAGCTGCAGGGTCTTGCCCAGGATTACACAGAGAAGATAACTGAATTCAAACATACCTCTCCTGACTGCCAGTGTAGGACTATCATACAACTCATAGTAGGAAGTTTCCACTGTACATTGAGCCCTATATTGGGAATTATGGGAAATCAGAGTGCTTACAACCAAGGAATAGAACTCAGACTCATGAAGGGAAACCAAGATCAATTATCAAGCAATATCCCTTCCACAGATTCCTCTTTGGAAGGTGGAAGCTAATGCTGTCCATTAGTTCAGCAGACGCTCACTGAGCACCTGTGAGCATCTCCTAAAATCTGTAATCATTGGAGATTAATTATTTATTAGAAATTCAGACTCATTGTCATCTCAAGCTTGAAAAGGGATATTGAAGTCCTCAAAGTGATGTTTTGTGACTTTGTTCGGGTGATGGATACCCCACCCTGAAATGTTTATTGCAAAGTTCAAATAAGGCAACTTTCCTGTGCTTTCTATTTCATGGACCTTGGCACAAGAGTTAAGCATCATATTAATGGTGGAGATGAGAGGTTGGACTGAAGGATACCTAAGTAGATCCTACTGCAGCCTTAGCTATTCAGCAAAGGAGTAGAAGAACCTGTGTCATTCGGGAGTTCTCAGTGACGGCTACTCAGGACATACATTTTACAAGTAGCTGGAAAAGAACCAGATTCTAAATTTATCTTTCTAGAAAGAAGCAGGAAATGCTTTTGCCTGATATTTATCTTATTGGTAGGGTGCTAAGAGGCAGCCTTTTGTCACAGGAAAACCTGGTTGTGGAGCCTGGAGAGTTGCCCTTGAAGAATCCAAGCTTCTCTACTGAGCGGCTGGGTGACTTGGGTCAAGGCTCTTTACTTCTTTGAGCCTTGGTTTTCTCATCTGAAAAGTGGTAATAATATTACTATCCTCATAAATGTTAAGTCAACATTAGTGGCTCCTCTCCCTAGCTTTACAGCCTATTTTTTTTCTTTTGGAGCACACACTTTATTCTGCCTTGTATTTTTGGTACTAGCTTCCTAGTCTGTCTCCCTCACTAGATAGTAACTTCTTAAGGGCAGGAACTCAGCCCTCCTTATCTTTGGGAACTCAGTCCCTAAAACCCAGAGCAGCACTTTGTATGCAATAGGTGTATCAGTCAGGGCCCAATCAGGAGACAGAAACCACACATTATCTTGAACGGGAGAAATGTAATATAAGGAATTATTAATCTTTGATAGGAGCAACTATAAAGATGTAAAGAGAACTCTACAAGGTACCCTAAAGCTGAGAGAGAATGCCCAAGGATGGACAAACTTGGAAGGGGCCCCCTCCAGGGCTGAGATTCAGAGGTCATTGAAGAAGATGTAGTTGTAGCCCACAGAATGGCAGAGACGTTCGCTGGGTTGCCTGAGCCAGAGCTGATTCCTAGTGACGGGCAGCAGAAAGCCTTCTGGGACATAGGCAAGATGAAGTCTGTGGGTAGGTGTGTGGAGGGCGTCAGGGCACGCTACCAAGGCCTGGATCACACGGTGCCTGTGTGGGAGGCAGAGGGATCAATGAAGCGCTTACTGGGCCCAGGCCAAGGCTGCAAGCTCACTGAACCACCGTGCACTCCAGGCACGCAGCTGGGGCTGAGCACCACTGAAAGTCCCCACTGACAGACTCTGCAGCCAACAAGATCCAAACCTGGAAGGGAAATGCCCTCCTTCCTGCTGTGTCCCTCCAATGCCCTCTGCTGACAATACTTAGCAGTGCTGCGGTCACTGTCAAGGAGACATGCTTACAGGGTCCAGTCCATTGTCACAGAGACAAAAGGGTGAATTGGGAGGGAGCTGAGCGGTAATATTGCTGTAACTGGTACAATGGGTGATCAATAATGTTTGAATTAAATTAGATAGAGCCATGCACCTGTCAATGGCCTCCTTACCTCCTGCTTATTTTCGTTTCTTCAAATCCCATGCATTTTACCAGCAATAAATGTCAAACCTCTTTAACTTCTTTCATAATTTACTTTCTAGAAGCTCATTTCCCTCTGGGGTATTCTGTTTGACTTCTTAATAAGACACTGTCTCTCTTCTCGTGGCTTACACTTAAAAGAGACTCATGCAAAAAGAAGGGGAGGTAAGAGGGACTGATCACGCAGACAATCTGAGACCCAGAACTTCATTTCACAACTTATTTCTCCATTGGAACTTGTTTCTCCACCATCAATTTCATTTAGAGGCAATCCACTTGTCCCTCCCAAACATTTTAGGAGTGTCCCAAAGCACTTGACTTCAAGTGGCAGTGGAAGGAATCAGAGCTGATCCAAGAGCCAATCTTTCTCTGCCTTTGAGGAAAATGCAGTGGCCACCTCAGGCCAGACCCAGGAGTTAATCTCCTTGGACGAATCTGAAGAGTCCAGTCTCCAAATATTTTAAAATGAAATAGGCAGTTGATCAAACAGCAGGCTTGCAGGATAATTACAAGCATAAATATTATTCAGAAAGCATTTGGAAAGGACTAATAATTTCAACTTGAGAAACCAATAAGAGTATGTAGAACCTAAAGAGTCCTGCAGATGCTCTCTTGACGGAGATCATGTTATTAATAGGCACCAAATTTGAGTCAAGACAATGTTCTTAGGCATCAACCACCCTGTTCTTGCAAAATATTTCATTCTCTTCGGAAGAGTCAAATGTAATTAGTGTTAACCTATGAGTCCCTGCAGGAACTAGCTGAACAGTGAGATGGGGGTACAGTTAAGACTTCCTCTAAGAATGAGGTGGTTTTCTAAACTTAATCTGTTTACCATTCTTCAAAGGAATGATCATCCCTTTAGACCAGAAAAAAATGGCAATGGGAAAAACTAGAGAAACTTAATCTTTCCACCAAAATTTGTATCTATGTATTGTGGTTGTCTTATGTATCTTTTTTGCAAGTGGTAGCCATTCTGGACCAGTGGAACCTAGAGTAGACTAGCAAGAAGCCATCTCGGTATCTTGTTACTCCTCTGAGTACCAAGGAAATCATGCTCTTAAATTATCAAGAAAAATACGTGGCTGGGCGCGGTGGCTCACACCTGTAATCCTAACTCTGGGAGGCCAAGGCGCGCGGATTGCTCAAGGTCAGGAGTTTGAAACTAGCCTGAGCAAGAGCGAGACCCTGTCTCCTACTATAAATAGAAAGAAATTAATTGGACAACTAAAATATATAGAGAAAAAATAAGCTGGGCATGGTGGGGCATGTCTGTAGTACCAGCTACTCTGGAGGCTGAGGCAGAAGGATTGCTTGAGCCCAGGAATTTGAGGTTTCTATGAGCTAGGCTGACGCCACGGCACTCACTCTAGCCTGGGCAACAAAGTGAGACTCTGTCTCAAAAAAAAAAAAAGAAAAATGCGTGTGTTTATCCCTGTATAATGGGGTTGTGATTTATTTTCTTCTTTTGGCTTATCTATATTTTCTGCAATGAGAGTGTATTATTGGTGAAATTAAATATATATATAAATTTTAATGAAAACACATACCTTTTGGGCTATATCATTGCTTTTTTCCTCAAATTGAGCCAGACCCTTCCCAGCCTCTTCATTCCCCTGTTCAGATTAACTGCCAAAAATCAGAAGACTTCAGTTTTAGAAGAGATTTTTTGGAAGAGATTCATTTCCTCACCCTTGCACTTCTAAAAACAGCCCACTGTTTCCTCTACCTCTCACCAAGCAGTGATTGATGCTATACCTGCCTCTGATATGACAAAACCTAAGCAATGAATAAAAAGCCTTTTATGATTCTTGCACATTCTGAGGCAGCGAAAGCGCTAGCCAGGGGCACTGAACCGTATGAAGATGCTCTATGGGGTGTCATTCTGCCTCGGGCACCTTTGTGCCACCCCACAGGCACTTTGGAGGCTATCACCTGGTATCTCTAACCTTTGATATGTTGCTGTCCTTTTTCAGATTTTTGACAATGAAGCCAAAGACCTGGAGAGAGAAGTTTGCTTTATTGATATTGCCTGTGATGAAATTCCAGAGCGCTACTACAAAGAATCTGAGGTAAGCAAAAGATACGGTAACATGTGGAAGAGATTCACTCATTCATTCATTCATTCATTCATTCTACAAATATTTATTAAGCAACTCCTAACCTGGGAGACTTCCATCTGTCTTTGTGCTAATTCGATTTGCTTTCGTGTCTTGCTGAGTTCTTTAATGTGGTTCTCAAAATTAAGTCCCTGCTCTTCAGGGCTCATCATTGGCTCTAGCTGTGACTCAATTTTGATTTAGTTTCCTGTCTTGTAAACTCTGCCATCTTTCTGAGCAACATCAATATCCACAAGGCTGAGCCTTCGAACACACCCGCCTCTCTGAAACCCAGCGGCCTTTCTCCTGCATGCTCTGGGAGGGCAGGGACTGTGTTTTATTTGTATCTTTGGAGTCTAACACAAAGAAAACTCAATTTGTTCTCAAAACTTTGACGGCTCATTAGATTTCAGTTTCTTGAGCAAAAAAAAAAAAAAACTTTGACGGCTCATCCCAGCACTGAGTCTCTCTCTCAAAATAGGCAGCACCTTCCTGAGGGCTTCTTATTCTTTCTTCTTGGCTGAGAAATATTGGAGGATTTCTTTCTGTCTGCTTTTCACCCTACCAGAATCCTTCCTCTGCCTTACTTCTACCTTCTTATTTTATGGTCCCTGCGAGTCACCATTTATATCCGTTTAGTTCCTTATTAATGACTGCTGACGGAACTTGGGTGACCTGCTTGTAAATAACGTCGCAGACCTGCAATGACAGCAGATGCAGGGCTATTTTTGTTGTTTAGCAACACGCCACCAGTCCCAGTATGTTTGGAATCAGAGCCCAAGACGCGTCCTTGAGCCATAACACATGGACCTTGAAACTCCTCTCTCAGATTCATTCAGGCTGATGGAAGACGTGATAAGTAAACCCATTCGCAATGAATGCCAGCATTACACAAGCAAACTGGGGTACCCATGTCATTCCAGGATTTTTGCCTCCACATCTCAGGATTCATTTGAGTATAAAGTCTTACCTGATCTCAGCACATGCTTAGCTGTTTAACTGCAGGCACGTGCTCCTCAGCTGCTGTCCCTGCAATGACCGGGGAGAGGCCGATGTGGGTCACTGTGTGGCACACATCCACCCAAAGTCCAAGCATTTTAACGTCATCAACTCTCATTATGCCCTGCAGCCAACCACATCTGTACACTTTAAGATCAACAAAGTTAAATGCTCTCTGCGTAACTGTGGACCTGCTGAAGAGAGAGATACACAGGGCTCCATGGGCATTCTTTGGTTTCAGTACTTAACGGGGCTTTAATGACATGCAGCGCATTGTGCAAAGAATTGAGTAAAGCTGTGGTTCTTTGAGCCCCGTGGACTGCTGTCCTGCCTGAACATCTTGGCCTCTTTGGGAGCTCTGGGCCTTCCAGGAAGGTAGCATTGCCAGAAAACTGGGAACTAATTTCAGTTCTTCTCTTAGAGTGCTTTGATGTGGTCCCGCTGATCCTCAGGGAGTTCCCTCTTGGTTCTGTAGAAAGCCTTCAGACAAATATAGAATATTAATGAAGAAATCAACACATCTCATTTCTAGTCAACGGGTGCCTGACTCATTTTCCTGTCCTTTTTGCTCCCAAGAACCACCACTAGAAAGCTGCTTGTTATCGGCACACATTTGAGAAGCTTTTTTCTTAAGTCTTCAGAGTCATTCATCCATACCTCTTTCCCTGGGTCATAAAGTATTCTTTCCTGGGTGCAGTTTGATCGAGGAAATGAGAGGTCAATAGTCATTCACCCAATAAATATTTACTGAGTGTTCACTGAGTGTCACATGCAGTGTTTTAGATGGGGACATGGCAATAATCAAAAGAGACACTAAGGGTCCCTCCCCACAGGACACTCTGAATCTAGCAGGGGAGTCCAAAGATAAAGAAATAATCACACAGATATATATGGAGTAAAAGTCACAAGTGCAAGAAGGAAGGTACAGGGAGAGATGATAAGGAAACTGGATTTAAGAGTACGGGATCGGGAGAGATGTTCTGGAAGAAATGACAGTCATGCTGAGACTTGCGGATGAGAAGATCTGGGGACAGCATGCCAGATGGAAGCAGAAGCATGTGCAAGAGGCCCCAGGTGACGCGTGTGAGGAGCTGGCAGAGGCCAGTGTGGCGGCAGCAGCACCCACGAGAGGAGGAACTGCATGAAGGGAGATTGGAAGGAGGAAGGGGCCATGCTGGGATACTTGGGTTTTATTCCAGTGCAATGGAATGCCTTGCCAGGAATTGAAGCCGGGGCATCATAGGATCTGATTTATGCTTTGAAAAGATTTCTCTGGATGGAGAATGGACTGGTGAGGGCAGAGTGGAAGTCTGACCACCGAGGTCACTACCATGATGTATATTATTGGCTACTTGGGTTATACAGTCACTTGCGCTGGAGGGCTGGCAGCAGAAAAAGAGGCGTGGACGGTTTGAGGTATATTTTGAAGGTAGAGTTGACAGGGATTTATCATGGACCAGATGTGGGGATGAGAGAGAAAGAGGAGTTGGGATGACCTCAAAGATTCTGGGTTGGGCAACAGACGAATGGGGGTGCCACTTACTGAAATGGGATGATGAGAAAGGAATAGATTTTGGAGAAAGATGGGTGGATTTATAATGCCAGTGAGGCATTGAGAACAAATACAAGTGTGTCTGGAGCTTAGATGAGAGTTACAGGCTGGAGACAAATTTGGGAGTATTTAGGGAAGAGGAGATTTTTAAATCCTGTAGACAGAAGAGAGGAAGAAAGCACAAAATGTAAATAGGAAAGTGGCTGAGGTCTGAGCCTTAATGGGTGGCAGTGTTTGGAGACCAGGCAGAGGGCAGGGAGGCACCAGGAGTCCACGAAGAACTGATAAGAGAGGAGAAAGACGAGGGGGATGCACTAAGGAATGCAAGTTTCAAGAGGAAAAGAGTAATCAGTTGTGCTGAATGTTACTGAGAAATCAAATAAGAAAAGAATGGGAAACTGTCCTCTAGAACAGTTCTCAACTGGGGGCTATTTTGCCTCCCAAAGGTACTTGGCAATGTCCGGAGACATTTCTGGTTGTCACAACATGGGGAAGGTGCTACTGGTATCTGGTGGGTAGAGGCCAGGGCTACTGCTGCTAAACATTCTGTAAAACACAAGATAGCCCCACACAGCAAAGAATGATCCGGCCTAGGATGTCACTATTGTGGAGGCTGGAAAACCTTGTTCTAGAGGAAGAGGTTATTGGGGATGAATGGCACTCTGGATTCAGCTCTCACACTCAGAGCCACCCCTTGCCTGTCCTGGAGTCTTAGAGTTACTTAATGTATATGGAAGAAAGGGCCCCATAGGGCTCAGCCCTACACACTCTTTGTCAAATATGGGCTCCCAGAAGCTCTGCTGGTCTGTGTTGCAAGCAGAATTCTTTCTCTGTAGACCTGGCAGTTAGACCACAAAGGGCTACAGCTGTCATCAGGAGCCTGTAGTAACAGCTTAGGCAAAGTATGCCCGGTGGGGACTCCCTTGCAGCCCCAACCCCACCACCATTCGGCACCCAGAATCCAGACTGCGGTTGGAACCCACCAAAAGGGAGAAGGGTGAGTTTCCTGGGCAGTTTTGGTGGTTGTGTCTACCATGAACATGCCAGGGACTGAGAATAAGAGAAACAACCAATTCAGAAGGCAAACCATTTCCAGACAGATTTCTACTTGGCACACTGTAAATAATTAACATTCTCCTTCCCACCACAAGAGTTTCCAACTAAAGTGAAACCTGACCTTGTTCTCTGCTTAAAAACCTTTACATCTCCTCGTTTGGAGTTCAACTCACACATCTGTGAGCATTCCTGGGCACACTACTTCTCCACCCAGGGCTGGTCTGGAGGCAGCAAAGTTCATGCTAGATCATGCTAGCTCATAGCTCATCAGCTCCACAAAGACAAGAGCTGCGTCTTCTCCAGCCGTTGCAACAGCACCAGCCCTTAGCGAGTGCTCACTCAACAGTTGTTGAATGAATGAGCGATGAGCTTTGTTTTTCCTTCCAGCAGTGACAATTTCAGAGCCAGTGCTATCAAAGAAAACGAATTTGTTGCCATTAAGCTAGCAGTTGTGAATCAGAGTTCCTTTTTTTCTTTTTAGTCTGAAACATACAGCTTTGTGGGCCTTTTCTTCCAATCCATCTTTGTTAGTTGCCTATGTCAGCATCATAAATGGGAACGCTCTCTCTGTGGATACAGCCGGAGTGCTGCTGATGGGCTGAATCTGTTCTGAGATTTTTTGATGCTGATGAATTTAGACCAGGGTTATCTGGGTCATTCCTCTTTACCCAGCTACTATCACACACACTGCTTGGTCGAAAGAGGGGATTGAAGCACTTTCTTTTCTTTTTCCATTTCTTCCTGGAAACCTCCAAGCCATGCAGTAAAGACTGCCTCTCTCACAAAGGTGACCAGGGCTAGGAATTTTCCACTGTGTGCCCTCTGCCTGGCGGCCCTCGTGCCACCACTAACCAGGGATTCAGAAGGATGCTTCAGAGGTTGAGGATCAGCTGATAGCCCAGCCCAGTGCCCTCCTTATTCACATTTTTGCAGTGCTGCTATTTTCCTACTCAAATCGAGAACCTGGGCTTCAGTTGTCAAAAGCTTCTAAGCTTCAAGTTTTGTTCTCATATTCATTGGCAGACTCTGCAGGGCAGTGCTGTATTGTGGAGGGAAAAAAAATCAATGTGATTTCTTAGGCAGAGAGAGTGCTTCCATTAGTAAACACAGACCACCAAGACCCTTCCCCCGTAAGAGTCATAAAGCTGTTTGCACTGAGTCACACAGACAGCAACTGTCAGCACCACCGAGGCAGCAAAGGGGGTGAAGCCAGAATCTGAGCAGGTTGTACTTGTTATGTGGTTTATACGTGGCTTCTTGCTTCTGCCAAGATTTTCATCCTGACTCTTTGATGCTCCGCCAAGATTTCAAGGTGAAGATCCCAGTGGAGGAATGAGGAACTCCACAGGATCAGGCTAAGTCGTAGCATGCCTGCAGAGGCCACAGGCAGCAAGGCCACACCCGCAAAGCTGAGTTGACAGTTTGGGGGGTGGACGGCAGTTCAAGAACCCAGCTCAACATCCAGCCTGCAGGACTAGTTCAGCCTGGAGAATTTCTGAGAGTGTTGGCTAATTATCAAGTCCAATATTCTTCCTCCCTGATTTGTTGTAGTTGTTCATGAGATTTGGTTTCCATTATAATAAGATGACCAGAGGAAAAAATGGCATCTTTATTGGCCTCCTAGGGGCTGCCACCTACAGCTCTCCCAGAGACACAGATGTGTAGGGTATGTGCAGCTTCTAAATCTTCAGTACAGAGGGGGAAATGAAAAATGAAATATATTCTCTAGTGGAGGAAGTTTAGAAGTACAGGATTTTTTGTGTGTGTGCCTTGTTTTATTTTTCATCTTCATTGATTTATGTAAATGAATAGCAAAGGAGTCTCTAACTCAGTGGTTCTCAACTGGGAGCAAGTTTGTCCCAGTGAGACATCTGGCAACATCTGGAGACATTTTTGATTGTCAAAACTGGGAGCGAGGATATGATGTAGCATCTAGCAGGTAGAGGTCAGGGATGCTGCTAAACATCCTCATGACAGACAATTATCCAGCCCAAAATGTCAAGTGACTAGATCAAGAAACCCTCATGTAGACCAATCCAAGGAAAGGAAACTTAGTATAATAAAGCTCATTAGTAGTAAGACTCATTGATGAATTTCTTTAGGTAGCATTTATTAAGTGCCTACTGTGTGCCAGGCTCTGTGTTTGGCATTGAGGATGCAAAGACAAGATTATGGACAACCTCACAGGGCTTACCTTCTACTGCCTTTTGAACTCGATCTTCTTTTTACAGATAAAGGAAATTTCTCTCCTTCATTTTGGAGGACATAAAGGAGTTGCCATTTTACCAGGGACAAAATAGAACATAGTAATTTCAGTGGGGAAATTTGCAATGTTTTGAATTCATAGCAACAAAGAAGGAAGAGTAACATGAGTCTGCCCTAGAAGCACGGACCCCTGACATGGTACTATGGTTAATGGTGCCGAGGGAATTTTTAGACAGAATTCGATCTAGAACTTTCACCTTGAGTTAGGAGACTAAGCCTCCAGGTCTCTGGATTATAGTCTTCTTGGATCAAGAAATCCTTGGCAGGCAGTTCACTGGTTACACCGAACTAAATATCCATTGAATTCTCTATTAAGGGAGAGAGAACAGAACAAAGAGAAATACATCTAGCTTTTCCAATAACTGTCAACGGTAAGAGATTAAATGCTGTTTGCTAAGTACAGCGGGCCCCCAGAAAGGGAACAGAGAGACCAAACGAGTAAATATTGTCCTACTTAGCTGTACCCTTCAGTACAAAGAGCTTCATCCAAACCACTGGGCTCCCTTGAATTAAAAATACTTTCATTCTGGTCTACATCTTGGTGGTTGACAGTGGTAAAGATTTCCAATTATCTCCAAATGGCCAGGGTTAACACAGAGGTCTCATGCTGGGGTACATTGTTAAGTTCAGTTTGTTGTTGTGTCGTTATTGTCATTTTTTCCCCTTTCTCTGCTTCCATCTGTTTCTTTCTGAGAGTAGCGCAGCTGTTTGGTGATGGGTTCCAACTTCCTGGGGCCTGGATGCTTCTTGGAAAGTAAGAGGACTGACTACACCACGGCGTGGGGAGCAGAGAATAAATCTCCATTGCCAAAGTGGTCCCTGGTGGGAGCCTCTAAACCGGGGAGTGGAAAACCTGCGCCTTCTCCCTTCACAGGGTCTGGATGACATTAGTGCTGTTAGAAATCGAGAAGGAAGTGCTTGGTGGTGGCACGCTGGCCAGAGCCATAGATCAGGGAGAAAACCATGGGAAAAAGAGAACGTCTCTCGGCGCAGGCTCTCACCTGCTTCCTTGGGAGCCGGAGCACAGATGCCATTTCCCAAGGGCCCTCTTCTCTGGGGGCCTCAGGGCAGAGCATCGTGGTACCTGTGGTGTCATCACAATCACCCTCCTGTGTGTGCAGGGAGAGTTTGAGCAATCTCCTGGGAAACTGGCTGTCTTTTTCGTTTTCTTTCTCCCCTTACCCCGCCCCCTTTGCAAGTTGAATGTGGGTCACAACTTGTAAATCTTGTAAGTCTCTCCAACTTATAAATCTCTCCAGGGTCACAGCAACAAAAGGCAATGGGTCTCAGACCCAGTGGGAGGCTTAGGAGATATTTGAGTGGCTTCCTCTCTTTAGGAGCAGGGGTCTAGTCAGCCTGGCCAAGAAGGCATTACCCCAGGAAAGCAGGAAAAAAATCTCTGCCATTCCTCTAAGCTTCGAGAACATTTCCTGTATAAAGATTCCATGTGATGCATGTGGTGGGAGGCTGCAGGGGTAAAATGAAAAGCAAAACACTGCTCACCTTTAAGAAATTCACAGTCTAGTAGGGGGATATGGTAGAATAACACAAATAGCTAAATGAAAGCACAGGAGAAATGTGTTCATGCAGCCACGCATGATCTACTCTCTTACATTTCATCCACACAGCCATCAACAGAGGATTCCAAGGAGGGGGCAGCTGTGTAGACAGGAGAAGTCAGGGCAGGCTTTATAGGGGACATGGAATCTGAACTGAGCCTTTATTTTTTAAAAAAAGGTTTATCTTTTTATCTGCTCACAAATTAACATGTGATCCTCATAAAAATAAATTCCAACATGAGGCCGGGCGAGGTGGCTCACACCTGTAATCCTAGCACTCTGGGAGGCTGAGGCGGGCGGATCACTCAAGGTCAGGAGTTCAAAACTAACTTGAGCGAGACCCCATCTTTACTATAAATAGAAAGAAATTAATTGGCCAACTAATATATATAGAAAAAATCAGCCAGGCATGGTGGCACATGCCTGTAGTCCCGGCTACTCGGGAGGTTGAGACAGTAGGATTGCTTGAGCCCAGGCATTTGAGGTTGCTGTGAGCTAGGCTGACGCCACGGCACTCACTCTAGCCTGGGCAACAGAGTGAGACTGTCTCAAAAAAATAAATAAATATTAAATAAATAAATAAATATTCCATCATGATAAATACAAAACATAGAGCGAAACTCCTATGATCCCTCCTCATGGAGACAGCTGCTGTTAAAGTGTTTATACTTACACATAATGCAAAAATAACAGTATTTTTCGAAAACTGAGCTCATACCTTGCACACCACTTTGCAATATGCATTATTTCACTAGCAGCATAAGTTCGCCATCTTTCTGTGGCAGCACACACCCCTCAGTGGGTTTTAAATAGCTCTGTAATGTGCCAGTGTACAGTGATGCCATATGTTTATCATTATCTGTTTAGTGGGCATTTAGGGTGTTTCCATTCTTTTGGGTATTGTTCTAATGTTTCTGTAAAATAAATTCTTTTTAAAAAAAATTCTCGCTCTGTCACCCAGGCCAGAGTACAGTGGTATGATCATAACTCACTGCAGCCTTGAACTCCTGGGCTCAAGTAATGCTCCCGTCTCAGCCTCCTAAATAGCTGGGACTATGGATGTGTGCCACCACACCTGGCTTGTTTCCGTAGAATAAATTCTAAAAGTGAAAGTGTTGTGTCAATGGGTGTGTAGGTTTAAATCTTTCTAGATTTTTTTTTGCCCCCCACCCTGGAGCTACCTTAAATTACCCTCCGACTCACAGTTGGATGGGAGCAAACTAAAGTTGGAAGATGAGAGAAACTGAAAGGGTGATGTAGTGGTTGGAGAAAAGGGTAGGGAACCCCAGGGCTTAGTCAGGGATTAGTGAGTAACTGACACATAAGGCAAAAACCTTGAATGCAGAGCCAACAAACTTGGACTTTATTCTACAGGTAGCGGAAGGTCACCCACAACCATGCAAGGGCATTCCATTTCTGACCTCACTGGAGGGGCAGGTTCCTAGATGCCATGAGGTTTAGGGCCCTTCAAATCCACCAGCCTACTTCCTTCCCTCTTCTGTTAACCCCTTTCATGAACAGATTGCTTTCAGCCACCTTGATGACAATAATATTTTGTTAATGAACAGAGATATTTGGAAATAAAAGGGCATTAAACAGTAGTCCAGACCTCAGTCACCCTGGCTGCAATTTTTTCACACCAATTATTAGGAGCTCACTTCCCAAGAAACAATTAGGTGTTCTCTTTCAGACCTCATTTCTTCCAAATCCAAGAAAGCTGGGACACCGCATATTGCTGAAGTACCATGCCTAGTGCTGATTTTACAAACCACTGCTGTTCTCTTGGCCTAATAATGTGGAGCTGCCTCAGTGTTTTGAAAAAAGCCAATTTTGACTGGGAGTACTACGGAAATGATAGTTCCCAACTCCATCCTAGAGGAAAGGTTTTTGTCTTTTAATTTTTCATGGGAAAAAAAGCAAATCTATTTAAACAGCTGTAGTAATTCACATGAATGAGGTCCTACAGAACCCATGGTGCCCAGAGCAGCAGTTGCAAATCTTACGAATTGGATTTGGAAGTGAAATACCAGACCAAGTAGGTCAAATAAAATCAAGGCATACAAAATTCCTAAATGCCAGCTCACAACCAGAGATTCTAGGTCTCTGCCAGGAATGGAAGTGCTGATTATGTCATTGGGTCATTGAATAGAAAGATCAGTTGGGGAAATGGCTCCATGCCCCAAAGGACCAGACCAGGGAGCGAAGAATTCATCCAAGCAAAACATTCACAGAAGGGAGAAGCAATCGGGCTTGTCATAGAGGAATCTGTGCAAAAGAAAACCTCTAGAACCTAGGAGTCAGGCTTCCCAGCCCATGCCTTCCATGTCTGGATGACTCAGCCCTACTGGGAGAGGAAAGGTCCCTAGCTCTGGGAGGCCTCCCAGGTGATCACAGCCACTGCACCTCATCATCATCAATTCTGGACTCAATCCCTTCCCCCTTCACAAGAATGGATGGAGAGATGAGATGAGATGAGATGAGATGAGATGAGATGAGATGAGATGAGATGAGATGAGATGAGATGAGATGAGATGAGATGATGTCAAAGGCAAGACAAGGCAAGGCATGGAAAATGACCAGCACAGTCCCTGGCACATAGTAAGCACTTAATCAATGTTCCCATCTTCCTGTTTTCACTCTGGTATTGAGCTCTGCAAATGGGTTGCAGGAACAGTGGCTCAGTGAAAACCACGTGTCTTTGAAGGTGGCTGCCATGAGTGGTGTCATGGGAGTTTGCTTGTTACTTTTCACCTGTTGGCATGAGTGGAGCCAGAGGTATGGTTCCAATAGTTCCAGCTCTCAGGATCACAGAATCCTCCCCAGGTTCAGGAAGATCCTTCAGAAATTAAAGCCATTTGTACTGCTGAGACTTTTCCAAAAAATTGTTATTACTTCTATTACTGTATAACCTGAATTCCACATGGCATGTATCTTTCTGATACTTCACCTCGAAGAAACCTTAGAAGTTATATTCTTAGTTTGTTGTTCTTAGTCTGTGGTCCTGGAGTCCCAGGATGGTACCCCAGGCAGTATTGGCATTCCATCACTATCTGCCATGAGCCTTCTTACCAGGTGTATTTTAGAAACATAATATTGAAGACTTTCAAAGAAGGAAGCAGGAGTCCAGGGGCCCTGCTCTCAGCCAGGAGTGAACAGATACAACCAAGCTCTTCTTCAGTTCTATCCCACAGAGAACCTCCCTCTGTACTTCCAAGAAGACAGGCAATGAGTCCACGAGTTGCTCAGGACTTGAGCCAGCTGCATCAGCCTCTGCTATTTTTAGTCTTATGGAAATAAAACACCAGAACTTCTTGGCCTTAGAGTAGAGTTCCCCAAGTCAGGTGAAAATCACCTGGGAGCTTTTAAAAAATGAAGCTACCTGGGCCCACCTTAGACTAACCCAACCAGACTCACTAGGATAGGACCCAGGAATCAGTGTATAAATGCTCCAGATTTGGAGAAACGGCCTCAGAGCAGAGCTTCCTAACGTTTTTAATGCCATGACATGTAGAAAATGATTAGGGTTTTTTATTTGTCTTTTTTTTCTCTTTGGGGGGGGGGGCTCCCACTGTCACCCAGGCTGCAGTTCGATGGTCCAATTATAGCTCACTGCAGGCTCAAATTCCTGGGCTTAAGTGATCCTCCTGCCTCAGCCTCCTGAGTAACTGGGACTACAGGCATGTGCCACCACACCCAGCTAACTTTTCTTATTTTGGTAGAGACAGGGTCTCGCTCTTGGTCAGGCTGGTCTCAAACTCCTGGCCTCAAGCAATCCTCCTTCCTTGGCCTCCCAAAGTGCTAGGATTTCAGGTGTGAGCCACCATGCCCAGCCCAAAATTGATCAGTTTTGATAAGCAAATTGAGGAAGAGCTCCCGGTATAGATGACCAACCCCTGGGGTTAGGACACCCAGTCTGGTTGCCCAAGGGCCAATGGAACAATATCTCATCATATCTTTTATCCAGTCAAGGTAGGTCTTTTGCCAAAAAGAGCTCCACTTACTGCGTTCAAGTTTTTAAACCACTTTATTGTTACTTAATTTGAGGGGGGGGGGATGGAAATAGCAATGTAAGCCTGGAAGACTGCCCATTCCCCTACTGAGGGAGGGGTCAATGCCTCTGAATTTCATGCCATATGTTGGAAATCTGATACCATCTGTGGAGTCAGGTCCAACCTCTTCCTTGCCAGCTACTAGCATTAATTATATTAGACATTTGTGCAATTTTTCTCCTAAGTTGCTTCTGAGTTGGAGGTGGCTTCAGATTGACCCTCATCTAAGTTTATTTCCTCCAAAGGCTCTAACAGGCGTCCACCAGGTCCTCTGACTAAGTCTGGTCCAAGCCCTTTCTTTATGTAGCCCTGTACGAATCTATAGCTATGAATCTGTGATATTGGAAGTGGTGTTTTTCCCCTTGAGAAATAAGCCCTGACTGAGTCTCTTCTCCACTTCTATTTATTCAGACTCCAAGTACAACTGTTCAGCTCCTGCACCAAAAATATCCAGGAAAGAATAGGTGTTATTAAGTGCTTGTCTTCATCTTTTATCATTGAGGGTCCCAGAGACAGACATACAATTACTAGTTCATTAACTTGGCCCTTAGACTTTTCAATGAATTTCTTATAGAATTGCTAAACATGGTTTTAGAGGGTCAGAAACTAACTTCTTTTTTTTATATTATAAAATTTTATTTTACTTTTTTAAATATATATTTTAGTCTCTTTCTTTACTCAGAGCATCTTAATGGATGTTAAGAAACTAACTTCTAGGCCGGGTGCGGTGGCTCACGCCTGTAATCCTAGCTCTCTGGGAGGCCGAGGCGGGTGGATTGCTCGAGGTCAGGAGTTCGAAACCAGCCTGAGCAAGAGCGAGACCCCGTCTCTACTATAAATAGAAAGAAATTAATTGGCCAACTGATATATGTACAAAAAATTAGCCGGGCATGGTGGCGAATGCCTGTAGTCCCAGCTACTTGGGAGGCTGAGGCAGGAGGATTGCTTGAGCCCAGGCGTTTGAGGTTGCTGTGAGCTAGGCTGACGCCACGGCACTCACTCTAGCCTGGGCAACAAAGCGAGACTCTGTCTCAAAAAAAAAAAAAAAAAGAAACTAACTTCTGAGAAAAATAAATGCCACCAAGTTGTTTTATTCAGTTATGTCATTTAATCCTAACAATCTGATGGAATAGATATTGTCTCCATTTTATAAATAAAGAAACTGAGGCTCAGAAAGTCTCTAAGTAACTTGCTAGAAGTTTCAGAAAGCCTGGATTTGAACCCCAACCATTGTGCTTTCCCCACACCAAGCTGGCTCCTCCAGGAAAAGCTGGAGGCACAAACAACTGTTGTCTTTGAGACCACTGTGAGAGATAGTTCCCTCCCGAAGTGGATCTCACTAACCCCAGATCTCTCTGTGTGAATGGAGGATCTTAGGGTAAACCAGTGCAAACAGGAGGAATGGCCTTTCCACTGCCTTGGTCCTCTGATCTGATAGAGCTCCACTCCCCATCCTTTGGGGAAGATGCCCCTTTGCAAACATTCCAGAAAATAGTGGATTGGCCAAAGCTAGCTTGGGTCTATAAAAAACAAAAACTAAAAACTAACCATTCTACAAAAACCCATTTTTAGAAAGAAAAAAAAGTCATAGTCCCCAAAGAACACATCCACCACCCACAGACCCTAATTTGGGAAATATTCCTTTTCTCATTTTATCATCCCCACAATAGTCTTAGAGTTTTAAAGAACTTATCTAGATTTGCACAGTAGTTGCTAGAGCAGAAATTCAAACCTGGGGGTGTGTATTTCATTCCAAAGTCTCCGTTCTGCTCCACAGAACTTAGGACCCCACAGAGGTGCTCCTAGGCCTGGTAAATAAGTAAATATATTGTGCCAAACAGTGAAGTTTGAAACAGCCTGAGGAATCCACTCATGGCTTTTACCTGCTTTGTATATTGGGATTCCAAGTCATAGTACATTTGGAAAAACAAAATGAGTTCTAAAACTTAAACAAATTTGAAATCTAACCAAGCTGTAAAAATGGAAATTCTTTCTTGCCTTCAAATGACAGACTGATTGGCTTATTGAACATCTCTATCCCAGTTTCTGTTCAACAAGTGGGAGGTCCAAGTTTCCCAAAATAATACAGTAGATGAGAAGCAAGCTACATTTAGAGACAGTTAATCCAGTGCTGATCACTGTTGCCATGTTGCAACTCATCAAGAATATTTGTCAGTTGTTATCAGCTTTTGATTTAATAAATTTAAGCAGTCTATGGGCCAAACTATATATACTCAATAGGAATCCAGGCTCTTAATGCTTCTTCGTGGCCTGTGTCTAAAGAGCACTGCTAAAATCAGAGTGGGTAGGAACAGTTGCACAAAAGGCAGTCCCAGTTCAAAGGCTGCAAACCGAGCCAGACCCTAATAAGCTTCCTTTATGGGAGGAGCTTGGCATACAGGCTATTTGGAGAGCTGGTTCCTGGCCTGTCAGTGTCACATGTGGTAAGGTGGAGTCCTCTCCAGTGTGCCCTTGAATACCCTTATTGATCTTGAAATATAGTTGGAGTGCCAAAAGGAACAGGTTAGCATTATGTAACAGGATGTTAGGGAGACATCTCTTGTTGCTTGGGAATTGGGAACCAGGCCCAAATCTGGGGACAAAGAGGAGCTAGGACTCCACATTCTACAGGCAGCTGCTGATCACTGAGGCCAAGTGCTCCCCCAGCAGGAGGTGGCCCAGATGGCCCTCTCACTGCAGCTCTGGTCACCCATCTCTTCCCCCCTTCCTAGGACTTATGTGGAGATGGAGGAGGGGAGTTCTCACAGCCATTGGGGATGCACTTCTTGCTCAACCCCTGAGCCATGTGACAGAAATATTCTGAGAGAATCAAACTGCAGAAACTGGGGCATCTACAAAAAAGCTATCTGCTGAGCTGGGAACATGCGGACCCACCCTCGGCGCTGCCATCCTACAAGACTGGAGTGAGATTAATAAGTGTCCCCAGAGGCTTGTAGAGGAACATAGAGATTGTGCCTGCTGCCCATATGGAGATATTTGAAGGAGGAGGCTTTAGAAGGAGGCCATGGCTGGGGCCAAGATGATACCATGGGAGCATGAGCCTGAGAATAGGATGGGAGCACACTTGGGCACTGTGCAAAATGGAGATCATAGCATATTACTTTACGGGTTTGCTGGGAGGAGAATTCTGGGTGTTCTCTATGACACCAGCCAATTCTCCAACACCAGCTATGTGTCCAGCAATTCAATTGTGACACTGTTTATCTGGAATGAGCATCAGATCCCAGAAGTTAACCAGCACAGTCCCACCAGACTGTCCCCCACTTCTCACTAACCAGCTGTGAATCGAGGGTTCCCACAACTCCTTCCTCAGGCTCAATGAGTTATTAGAAAGGCTCACAGCACTCAGGAAAACATGTACCTACATTTACCAGTTTATAATAAAGGATATGACTCAGGACTAGGCAAACAAAAGAGAGGCATAAGGCAAGGTTTTGGGTGGTGGGGGCCTTCCATACCCTCCCTGGGTGTGCCGCCCTCCCTCCAGCTCCCCACCCCTTCCCAGAAGTGAGCGGGTTAGGCTGAAATTTCCAATCACTTTGGTCTTCCTGATGACCAGCCCCATCCTGAGCTATCTAGTTATGAAGTACTAAAGACACTCCAATCATTCAGGAAATTCCAAGGGTTTTAAGAAGCCTTGTGTCTGGAAGCAAGGACAAATACCCAATATATTTCTTATTATACCTCAGGATTAAATGAGAGAATGTGTCTAAGGATTTGACACAGGCAAGCACCTAATGAACATTGGCTCCTGTGAATATTTTTCCCTCCTTCCATCTTTGAGATTGACCACCTCTTGTGGGCTTCTCTTGCCTTATTCTTCTTCCCAGCCCCTATAAGGCATCAACAGTGGTCATTGTCAGGGCTAGAAACCGCAGACTATTAAATGATTCTGTGGTGTGTGCTCAAATTTCCCATTTTCATGCTCCTTCTTTTAAAAGAGTGAGTTTCGAGCATTTCTGCCACTAAATTATAACTGAGAAAGGGCACAAAATGCACACACCGAAACACTGCCCTCACCACAGCCACCTTTTTCTCAGCCTTTCTTATATGTCACATGCACCTTATGAGTCAAACTCCCTTAATAGAGTCACTTTGCAGGGGAATAGCACAAACCACTCAGTATTTGTGGTACAGGCTAATGCCAAGAGCAAATGCTTTAAAAATAGCACTTTAGGTATTAACTGCTAACAAAGCAAGAATTGGCTGCTTCTGGCCATGATTTGCATTTAAGGCTTTTTTTTCTTTAAGCGGATGCTTAGTGTTTGACCTTTTAAGTAAAGTTTTAGGTCAGTTCTCCAGCACACTCTGAAGGCTCCTTAGTTTAGTTTTGTTTTGTTTTAAATAACTTTACTGAGATATAGATCACATACCATACAATTCACCCATTTTAAGTGTACAGTTCAATGGATTTTAGCGTGTTCACACATATATGCAACCATGACCACAATCAAATTTAAAACGTTTCATCACCCCAAAAAGAAACCCCACAGGCTTTAGCTATCACCTCCCTACTCTCTCACCCCAACTCCTACCCCAACCCTAGGCAACCACTAATCTACTTTGTGTCTCCATAAATTTCCCTGTTCTGGACATTCCATATGAATGGGGTCACTTAATATGTGGTCTTTTGGGACTAGCTTCTTTGAAAGCATCCTAGTTTTTATAGGTATCCCTCTTAGGATTCAAGTTCAGGAAATACTACACTAAATTCAGGGCTAAATTTTACCTGGTTGAAATGGTCATTCATTGGCGGGGAATGAGAATAATATTTGTAACACCTTGGAATCTTCAGGAGAAGTTCCAGAATGCAGGAAAAAAATCTGACATGTGATACGTGTTGTTCGTTCATCCCTATTTTAGGACTAAGGATTATAGTTACATAATGTAGCAATTCCTGGCTGGGGTTCCTGCTCAGCCTTTTTTCATTTAGCTTTTATCAAAAACTTCTCATTTCAATTAACAGGTCAAGCCCCTGCTGGTTATTGTCCTTTGTGGCTCAAATTGAAAGTGTAATTAATCATGGAGACTTTATATCTCAGTGAACATCAGCTAAAATTATTACCTCTGAGATACAAGCTCAGCTCCAACTGGACCAAGATCCCCTGTGGGCTGCTTCTTGCACCTTCCAGGTGGGAGACTGATTCTATCCAAAACAGGGACCCAGTTTCACATAGGCTGCACTAATGAAGAAGCCCTTGGTATCACCTTTGTTCTGCCTTGTCCAAGTGCAAGATGCATGAGGCCTGCACGTGTGCTGACCCTATGGAGGGGAAGCCTTCTAAAGATGTGCAAAGGGAAGGGTGCCCAGCTGAGTCCACCTGGCCCTGGGGGAACAGCCCCAGCCCCAGATCAGCCCCCTCCATACAGATGGGCTTTAACTACAAGGGTCCAATTTGCCATCTGCCAAGCCTGGGGACGATGAGCGGCAGCCAGAGCCAGAGACCTCATCATGGATGAATTTATAAACCCCCAGCCAGAAGCTCTTCAGCCCCACACGTTCCTGCCAGCCAGCTGCTGGGCTAGTGGGCAGGGCCCTGGAGGCAAGAGCATTGCTTCCAGAGAACTTCCACATCACTCAGCACACCCAGCTGCAACTACTGGAGTTTGAGGCTCTGTCACCAAGTGAGTGAGCAGTTGGAAAAGTAATCAGGGAATCTGGAAGAGTTGCCTTGTGAAAACATCTCTGATTCATGTTATGGGTTTAACAGTGCCCTCCCCCACCCCAAAAAATATGTGGAAGTCCTAAGGCCCAGTACCTCAAAGTGTGAACTTATTTGGAATAGGGTCTTTACGAAGATTATCAAGTTAAAATGAGGTCATTAGGGTGAGTCCTAATCCAATATGATGGGCATCCTCATAAGAAGGGGACATTGGGCACAGAGACAGACAAGCGTGGAGGGAAGACGCTGTGAAGACACACAGCGAGAATGCTATGCGGTCACCCAGAGTGATGCGTCTACAAGCCAAGGAGCACCAAGGATTGCTAGCAAACACCAGAGGCTGGGAAAGAGGCCTAGGACAGATTCTTTCTTACAGCCCTCAGCAGGAACCAACCCTGCCGGCACCTTGATTTTGGACTTCCAGCCTCCAGAACTGTGAGACAATAAATTTCTCTTGTCTAAGCCACCGGTCTGTGGGACTTTGTTACAGCAGTCCTAGGAAACTCAGAATCATCTCAGGTTCCCCATTAGGGGAAAGAGCCCCACTCTCACTTGGAAGATTACTAGAAGGGAAGGATAGCATATACCTGTGCATGGCTCTCAACTCTTCAAAAGGAAAGCTTGTAGGTCACTTTTAAGATGCTCAAAGCCTTTCTGACGTTGCAACTGACCATCCTGCCAGTGTGCTAGGGAAGCTCCCTGCTTGGCTGGGACCATGTGGTGCCAGAGGCCCCCAGGTGAAATCCTTTAAAGGAGCAGCCTGCAGTTGGGGCACTCTGCTTTGCTGTCTGATTTTGTCAACTTGGAACAGGGTGTGCCTACCTCTGAAACATAGAAGAAAGAGAGAAAGAAATTGGTTCTGAGCATTGAAGACTATCGCCTGTCCCAGGCCCAGAACATGGCCATAGTATCCAATAAACAAGAACCCTTGTCTTGAAATTTCTTCAGCCACTGTACTTATGGACACTAGCAGGTGACAACTTCCAGAAAATGGAAATGCCCTCCCAGCACCCAGGCTTTCATTCGCACAAGGAAACCTGCATGCTGTTGCTTAGTCATACTTGAGATTATTGGCATTTTTCTGTACATTTGATTACAGAATAACAATCAACTCATAGTAATCCCACAGCCTCTGAGGTATTCCTGCTGTCTTTCTTCTGAGGAGCTTAATGAGATTTGAAGAAACTGCATCACGGTACCTTGAAGTGTGTTTTTGTATCATGATCATCACTTTGGGCTGTCTCCTGTGCGGCATGCACCTTCTATGTGCCAGACTGGGCAGGGGACTTTCCCTACATTATCCAATTTAAGCCTTGCACAATCCCGAAGGGAGTTATTAACACCATTCTACAGATGGGGATACTGAAGCTCTCCTCTGAGAAATTATGCCAGAATACCAGATAAGAATGTCCTGTCTCCATGGCATAGAGGTTGTATCTTGGTCCATTCACGCAGCGATAACAGAATACTGGGTGGGTAATACCATAGACCAGGTGACTTATCAACAGCACACATTGATCGTTCACACTTCTGGAAGCTGGAAAGTCCGAGATCCAAGTGTTGACAGATTCCGTGTCTGGCGAGGACCTGTTTCCTGGTGCATATATGGCGCCTTATTGCGGTGTCCGCGCATAGCAAAAGGCATGAAGGAGCTCTCTGGAGTCAGGGCACTCATCACCTCCCAAAGGTCCCACCTCCTAATCCCGACACACTGGTGATTTCAACATATGAATTGGGGAAGAAGGGACACAAATATTCAAACTGCAACAGGTTGGGAACCCTGGTCTGGGAGGGCTGTGGAGAAGTTACTGATCATTTCTGAGTTTCAGGTTCCTCTTCTAGAATATGGAGTTGATGTTTGTACTTTACAGCAGTGGTTGAATCTTGGCCATATATTCGGATCACCTGGGGAGCTTTCAAACCACTGGGCATCTAGACCCTACCCAAGGTCAATTAGATTAGAGCACTGGGGGTTTGCTGCTCATCCCCAGAAGTGTTGCTCACAGTTCTGGAGGTCAGACTCTGAAATCGAGGTGAGGCTCTAGGGAACAGTCCTCCCTTCTATCTCCCAACTTCTGATAGCTCCAGGATTCCTTGGTTTGTGGCTGCATTACTCCAGTCTCTGCCTCTGTCCTCACGTGAACTTCTCTGTGTGTCTTCTCTTCTATCTCTTGTAAGAACACTTGTCATTGAATCTAGGTTCTTCCCACTTAATGCAGGATGATTTCATCTCAAGATGCTTAATTTTTTTTTTTTTTTTTTTTTTTTTTTTTTTTTGAGACAGAGTCTCACTTTTTGCCCGGGCCATAATGTCGTGGCATCAGCCTAGCTCATAGCAACTTCAGACTCCTGGGCTCAAGCAATCCTACTGCCTCAACCTCCCTAGTAGCTGGGACTACAGGCATGCGCCACCATGCCCAGCTAATTTTTTCTATATATATTAGTTGGCCAATTAATTTATTTCTATTTTTAGTAGAGACGGGGTCTCACTCTTGCTCAGGCTGGTCTCGAACTCCTAAGCTCAAACAATCCACCTGCCTCAGCCTTCCAGAGTGCTAGGATTACAGGCGTGAGCCACTGCGCCCAGCCAAGATCCTTAATGTAATGACATCTGCAAAGATCTTTTTCCCGAATAAGATCACATTCTTAGATACTGGGGGTGAGGACTTGGACATACCTTTTTTCGGGTCGCCCTTTAACCCACCGCAGAGAACTTTCACCGTATTTTCTGATTGCTCCAGATTGGGATCCAGCAGGAATTTCAAGACACGTAAACTCTCGGTCACGCTAAAGTCAAGCTTTATGACATTTTATAATAGGCCAAACCTTGAGAAACAACATGTAGAAAGGCCCAGGGGACTTGTAACATTGGGGATAAAGGTTGAGGTTTATAAACCTCGTTTAAGATAAGAAAACCTGGAAATGAAAGTTTAAAACATAAAACAATGCTGTTCTTTTATAAAGAATGATATAAGTGCTATAGCAGAGTTTGAATCAGTGCCAAACTACTATAGAAGCTGCAAAGACACAAACCAGAAATATATATATGTATATTTTTAAAGATTGTAAAAAAAGGTCAAGTGATGGCCGGGCGCTGTGGCTCACGCCTGTAATCCTAGCTCTTGGGAGGCCGAGGCGGGCGGATTGCTCAAGGCCAGGAGTTCAAAACCAGCCTGAGCAAGAGCGAGACCCCGTCTCTACTATAAATAGAAAGAAATTAATTGGCCAACTGATATATATATAAAAAATTAGCCGGGCATGGTGGCACATGCCTGTAGTCCCAGCTACTCGGGAGGCTGAGGCAGAAGGATCACTCAAGCCCAGGAGTTTGAGGTTGCTGTGAGCTAGGCTGACGCCACGGCACTCACTCTAGCCTGGACAACAAAGTGAGACTCTGTCTCAAAAAAAAAAAAAAAAAAGGTCAAGTGATGTGTGAATAGGGCAATTTAGATGCTTATGTTCACAAACCCAACTGAGAAACTAAGAGTTGAAGAAAGTGATTGCAAGAGGAATGGATATTGGGAGGTTGTGGGGAGGAGAGTTGTGGGGGAAGGGATAGACTGAGAAAAGAGAAGTTTGCAGTGACCAGAATATTTCAGATAAGACCTGGTGGTTTGGTTTCCAACCCCCTCCTTTTTTGGGCCCAGCTTCATTCAAAAGCATTCAGCTGGATGTTCATTTTTGATCGTGAGTTTTGTTTTGTTGGTTTTTTTGAGACAGAGTCTCACTCTGTTGCCCAGGCTAGAGTGCCTTGGCATCAGCCTGGCTCACAGCAACCTCACACTTCAGGGCTCAAAGCGATCCTCCTGCCTCAGCCTCCCGAGTAGCTGGGACTACAGGCATGCACCACCATCCCCAGCTAATTTGTTATATATATTTTTAGTTGTCCAGCTAATTTCTTTCTATTTTTAGTAGAGACAGGGTCTCACTCTTGCTCAGGCTGGTCTCGAACTCCTGAGCGCCAACGATCCGCCTGCCTTAGCCTCCCAGAGTGCTGCCCTGATCTTGAGTTTTGATTAAAGGAGTCCTCTGGTAAATCCTTCTCCCATACCTCCCTCCCGCTCTTTGAAAGTGAATCCCTAATTATAGGCCATGTTTGAGATTGACTAGATGAAATCAACAGCTGTAGATATGACACCAGACTGCAAAAAAATTGACACACTGTTGCCATAAAAAGCCCAATTGTTAATTGCTTCTTTGGCATCTGGCTATCACAAAAAACACCCTTTTGCTATTTAATATTAAAAGCAAATGTAGTGGAAAGAACATTGGGCTAGAATTAGGGGAAGCTGAGATTCTAGTTCCAGCCCTGTTACCAAGAGCCTGTGATTAGGGAGCAAAATATTTCGCTTCTCTCAGGCTTCAGCATCCTTATCTATAAAATTGAGGACATAAAACCAAATTATCACTTGCAGCCTAAAAATTCTATTCTGGAGTCTTGAAAATACAGTGTACTTCTTATTCCCATTTAGCCTTTTCCCAATAGCCTGATATAATTTTATAATTTTGTGGCGTGATCAGGAACCACGCGTTGATTTAAGCATCTGCATGGTTCATGCTGTGCAAGCAGTGCTTTTCCAGTCTTACTCCAAAGTTTGCTATAAGGCCCCACAATCTCAATCGCTTTGGAAATGCAATCCGCCAGCGCTTCATTTTTAATATTGCAGAGTCTTATTTTACTCTTGAGGAACGTGGCCCTGGAATGTACATGAAGATTCTGGAACAGGTACCATTTCAAACTCGGCGGTCGTTGACTGCAGAAACAAGCCATGAGTCGTCAGGGATGGCAGCGTGGGGCATGGCCATCTGCAGGCCTCCTGCTCAGGCCCCCGGTACATGATCTGAGGGGCATGGCCCTGGTTTTTCATTTCATTTCCCTTACTATGGTGCCTGCCCAACTTGCTCTGTTTGCTGGGTTCTTTGTCTCCTGGTACTCTGGGTTGCTGGGAGCTTTGGCCTCCTCCTGTCCTCTGCTGACTCTTTATCCTTTATTTATCTAGTTGCTGCCCCAAGTAGGACAAGCTTCACTCAGGTTCGAGAGGGTTTGCCTGTCCCTGTTCTATTCAACCACAAGGTGGAAGCCATGTCTTCTAAGCCACATGATAGCTGTTAACATGCAGTTCATAATACCCACCATTTGCCTCTCTTGTGGGAAAGTCAAAAGACATGGGGAAGGCCGGGCGTGGTGGCTCACGCCTGTAATCCTAGCTCTCTGGGAGGCCGAGGCGGGCGGATTGCTCGAGGTCAGGAGTTCGAAACCAGCCTGAGCAAGAGCGAGACCCCGTCTCTACTATAAATAGAAAGAAATTAATTGGCTAACATATATATATATATACACACACACACACACACACACACATATATATATAAAATTAGCCGGGCATGGTGGCGCATGCCTGTAGTCCCAGCTACTTGGGAGGCTGAGGCAGAAGGATTGCTTGAGCCAGGAGATTGAGGTTGCTGTGAGCTAGGCTGACGCCATGGCACTCACTCTAGCCTAGGCAACAAAGCGAGACTCTGTCTCAAAAAAAAAAAAAAAAAAAAAAAAAGACATGGGGAAAGAAACCAGCTTTCCCTGTTTAACTCCAGCTCCTGTGTTTTAACTCACAAGGGGTACTTGGCAGGGATAGATTTCTTTGTTTATAGCTTTTAGGCTTGTGACTGATTGTATGAACTTTTGGTGTGTTTCATGAAAGAACAAAGCAGTATTCATTCTCTTCACCTTTGGTGACCCAGTTAATGCATCTGTGTTTGTAATCCACTTGATGCATCTGTCTTGTTACTTCTTGCTGAGTAATAACCCACTCCAGAATTTAGTGGCATAAAATAAGGGTGCATTATTTCTCACAATTCTGCAGTCTTGACTGGACTTCACATATCTTCTGCTCTTCATGCTTGGACTGAAATATCTAAGGTGGCCTTTCACTCCCATGCCTCAGCTGGGATAGCTGGAGCATCTAACATCTGGTTTAGGATCTCTCCACATGCCCTCACTGCATGACTATCTTGGGCTTCCTCACAGCATGGTGGTGTAAGGTAATCAGACTAGTCTTTCTATATTGTGGCAGGCTTCCAGTTTCTGGTTTCCAGCTTCTCTTAAAAGTCTAAATTGTCAGTGTCTCATTTGCATTCTATCAGTCAAAACAAATCATAGACCAGTCTAGATTCAAGAGGAGGGGAAATAGACTCCACCTCTTGATGAAAGGTACTACATGCCACACAGCGAGGGAAGGAATTGACGGTGGCCATCTTTGGAGATTATCTACCAAAGCCTCCTTGGTGATATTAATACATTCTTTAATTTATTAGTCCTCCCTTTTTCCTTTTTTTTCAAACTCAACACTATTTTAAATTGTTATTGCATACAAAAAGCTGTATATAATTAATGTATGCTACAGCTTAATGATTTTGGAGATAAGGATACACCCATGAAACCATCACATAATCTATGCCATAAGCCTATCCATCATCTCCAAAAGTTTCCTCCTGCTCTCTTATCTATTATTATTATTATATTTTTATTCTTAATGCCATTATATGGTGTAGGAGCACAGGGCAGGCAGGAATTAATCCCATGGCCTTAAGCGTCAAATCTTTTCCCAGCAATTCAAGCATGCTTTGGGAAAGCATTCTATCTCTGCCCTGGAGCATAGGATTGGACACATCCCTTAAAGGCTCCTTTGACTGCACTGGGAAGTGCAATAATGGCTACCATCAATCGAGCACTTGCTATGGACCAAGCCCTGTGTGATGCCCTTTTCACGTATCATGTTATTAAATTATCATAATATTTCCAGGCCTGTGTAATATGATTTTGGTAGATAGTTTCTAGGTTGGTTCAGAGAACGGAAACATAGCATGGCAAAGTTAGCACCAAAGATTCAGAAATACTACCTACACTTATACCCTTTAGATACTTATTGATCATTCACTTTTCCTTCCCCCTTCCCAGAATCTCTTTTGTCGATATTGTTCAATTCCATTAGCAAAAGAAACTTTGTATTGTATTAATTAGATATTTCTCCCAGGTGGGTCCTTTTCTTCCCCTACCCTAGGCCCACTGACTTCCTGCAACAGGTGCAAACGAGGAGGGACTCAAGAGGAAGGTCAGATCCAGGAACACAGATCAGCCAGGTGGAGCTGAGTCTGTTCCCTGAGCGGAGGGAGAGCACACACAGGCCACACACATACCTGGCACCCTCCTCCACCCCTCAAGGCAAAGAAATGTGGTCAAGGTAGAGCGTAACCTAACAGCTGGTTCCGTACCATGCCCACAGAGCACACTCTGTAAATGCAGCTTAGGATAATGAATATTGTATTATCCCATGTAGGAACTTCAGCAAACCCAGATCCAGTGAATACCCTAAAAATCCCACTGAGGTACACATAGCATTTTTTTAGATTGTATTTCTATATTTTTAAAGGTTCATAAATATATAATTTACATACCGTGAAGTTCACCCATTGAAAATGTATAATTCAATGGTTTTAAACATATTTAGGGAATCATGAGCCATCATCTTAATCTAATTTTTGGAACATTTTAATCACCCCAAAAGGAAACTTTGTTCCCATTAACAGTCATCCTCATACCACTCCTTCCCTTAGGCAACCACTAATCTACTTTCTTTCTCCATAGATTTGCCTACTCTGGACATCTCCTATAAATGGAATTATACAATGTGGCCTTTGGTAGTTGGCTTCTTTCACTTAATGTCATGTTTTTGTGAAGTTCATCTATGTTGGCACATATATCCATACTTCATTTCTCTTTATGGCTGAATATTGTTTCCATATTTTTGGCTATTATGAATTTGAACATCCATCATGTACATGTTTGTTTTTGGGGTTTTTTTTTTTTTTTTTTGAGAAAGGGTCTTGCTCTGTCACCCAGGCTAGAGTGCAGTGGTGCCATCATAGCTCACTGCAACCTCAAACTCCTGGGCTCAAGAGATCCTGTTACCTTAGCCTCCTGCCTAGCTGTGACTTCAACCACGTGCCACCATGCCCGGCTAATTTTTCTATTTTTAGTAGAGACAGGGTCTAACTCTTGCTCAGGCTGGTCTTGAACTCTTGAGCTCAAAAGATCCTCCCACCTCAGCCTCCCAGAGTGCTAGGATTACAGGCATGAGCCACCATGCCCCATGTATACATTTTTGTCTGGTTATATGTTTTCAAGTATCTCAGGTAGATATCTGGGAGTGGAATTGCTAGGTTAAATAGTAACTCTATGTTTAATCAGTTGAGGAACTACAAAAATGTTTTTCAAAGTGGCCATACCATTTTACAGTCCCATCACAGTGTATGAGGGTTCCAATTTCTCCACATCCTCACCCACACTCGTTATCGTGCACATAGAATTTTAACTAGTCTTTCACTTAAGTATTTACCCAATGTTGGCTGAGATTCTGATGCCCCGCCATATGTCCAAATTGGGTTGAGGCATTCAGTCTACAGGCACTTATTCAACATCTATTATGTGCTAGGACCATGGCAATAAGGACCTCTTGCACTCAAGAAGATCACAGTCTAGGCCAGGCGCGGTGGCTCACGCCTGTAATCCTAGCTCTCTGGGAGGCCGAGGCGGGCGGATTGCTCAAGGTCAGGAGTTCGAAACCAGCCTGAGCAAGAGCGAGACCCCGTCTCTACTATAAATAGAAAGAAATTAATTGGCCAACTAATATATATAGAAAAAATTAGCCGGGCATGGTGGCGCATGCCTGTAGTCCCAGCTACTCAAGAGGCTGAGGCAGCAGGATCACTTGAGCCCAGGAGTTTGAGGTTGCTGTGAGCTAGGCTGACGCCATGGCACTCACTCTAGCCTAGGCAACAAAGTGAGACTCTGTCTCAAAAAAAAAAAAAAAAAAAAAAAAAGAAGGAGGTAGATGAGCAAATGATTTCAGTCTTGCCCACCTGCCGGGCTCATGACAGAGGAGGCTTTGAAAGCATAAAGGAGGAGCCCTCATTCTGAACTGTACAGGAAAGAGTCCTTGGAAGTAACGCTTGAGTTAAGTCTTCAAGCAAGGAAAGGAGAGTCAGGCAGAGTGGAGGGATTGGCTGGGGAGAAGGAGCTGCAGGACGAAGTACCCATCCGTGCCTAGGAGGTTTAAGAGTCCTGAGGCTTTGGAGAATGGGCTGCCAGGAGCTGCCTGAGGCTGAAGGGAAAGGTGTGACATTGGGATAGTGGCCCAGAAAAGATGTCAAAAGGTAAACCACATCATAAAGGGCCTTGTATTTCATGCCCAGGGTGTATTAATTTTATCCTAAACTCATGGTGCCATGGACAGATTTTGAGGAGAGGAGTGATAGGCCAGGTATTCTTCTGGGAGGTCACCCTGGCAGCAGAGTGGGGACTGGTGGGTAGAGGGATTGAGAAGAGGTGGGAGGTACGGGATACGCCCAGGCTTTGATGAAGGCCTGGCATCGGCCTAGCGTGGAAATTGATCCTGGGGGCGTACCGTGTTTCCTGGGGGAACAACAATTTTAAAGGGAGTCACCATAGCAAAAAGGTCCTAACAGAGAAGGCCAAGAAGGGAAGGGCAGCCTGAAAGCCCTCCACAGAGGCTAGCCCAGGGCATTGGCCAGATCCCAGTGAATACTCATATCTGCTTCCACCTCCCAAGCCCATCCCGAGGTACGGTCTGGTCTGAATTCAAAGAGCTGGGGCTGTCCCAGCCAATTTGGTGTCTCCTCTCATCCTAACTCTTGTCCTTTGCAGGGCTCCCCAGGTTTCTTCTGGGAGGGGAGACACTCATTTTCTGTTTCATCCTGTGGACTTTGCTGTGCTTGTGAGGTTCTTGCCCTTCTTGGGCTCCCAGGAAGGTCTCGTGAACAGGATGAAGTTCTGGTAGAGCAGCCCCAGACCCAGGATTGGACAGCAGGACCTGGAACAGCTGAGAGTCTCTATAAATAATGAAAATTATCTTATACACATATGTTTAAACATAATTTCTGGCTTTTTTGTACTTCACTAGTTGATGCATTCCTTCTGAGGTATCTCAGAAAAAAATAATCCTCTAATGAAATAATCAGTAGCTGATTTCCATATGGTAATCATTGAGCAAATATTAAATGGTTAAACATTATTTTAATAAAAAACCTTTTTACCTTTCCTATTTCATTCCTGTAATTGAAGTATAACACACATATACTGTAAAACTCAGTATATTTTTATGTATTACATCCAGATCAACATACAATCATCCCAGAAGTTTTCCTGGTGTCTCTTTACACTAATCCCTCCTCTCCAAGAGGTTACTGCTCTTCTAACTTTTGATACCATAAATAAGTTTTGCTTGTTCTTGAACTTGAGTTTGAATCATACAATATGTACAGGCTGCTTTTGCTCAGCATAGTGTCTGTGAGAGTCGTACATGTTCTTGCATGCATAAGGCATTTGTTCTTTTCTTTGCCATGTGGTATATTCCATTGTGCGGATATACCACAATTTATTTGTCTGGTTTCCTGCTAATGAACATTTGGGTTATTTCCAGTTTTTGCCTTTAATGTTTAAAGCTGTTTTGAATATTCTAGTGTAGTCTCTTGGTGGCCTTATGCACTCATTTCACCCAGTAATGGAATTGCAAGGTCATAGGTAGGTAGACATATGCTTAACTTTGTAGATATTTGTAGATACCGCTGAGCAATCATCCAAAGTTGTTGAACCAATTTACAGTCTCATTAAGGGATTGGACTTTGTTTCTTTGTTTTTTGGTTTTCGGGGGGTTTTTTTTGTTTTTGTTTTTGAGACAGAGGCTCACTCTGTTCCCTGGGCTAGAGTACCTTGGCATCAGCCTACCTCACAGAAACCTCAAACTCCTGGGCTCAAGTGATCCTTCTGCCTCAGCCTCCTGAGTAACTGGGACTACAGGCATGTGCCACCATGCCCGGCTAATTTATATATATATATATATTTTTTAGTTGTCCAGCTAATTTCTTTCTATTTTTAGTAGAGATGGGGTCTCGCTCTTGCTCAGGCTGCTCTTAAACTCCTAACATTCCCACCTCGGCTTCCCAGAGTGCTAGGATTAACAGGCGTGAGCCACCGCACCTGGCCTGTTTCTTTGATTTTTTTTTGGGGGGGAGGGGAATAAAGTTTATTGTCCCTAAAATGGAGGAAAAATGCAATAGGATATTACAAATCTAGCTTTAAGTCACTTTTTTGACATTTAAATAGATAAGCTACCTTTCACCACTTATTTATAATTCCCCTTTTTTGAAAAAGGGACATCATATAATTCGCCCTTTTAAATAAGTGCACAATTACATGGTTTTTAGTATATTCACAAGGTTGTTCAACCATCACCACAATGGAAAAACATTTTCATCACCCCAGCAGGAAACATTGTACCCATTAGTAGTCACTCCACATCCTTTCCTTTCCCCAATTCCTGGCAACCACTAATCTATTTTCTGTCTCTATGGATTTGCTTATTCTGGACATTTCATATAAATGGTTAAACTTTTTAAATTTTTTTAAATGACAAATAATATTTGTACATACTCATGGGGTACATAGTGATGTTTCCATACATGCAATGTGTAGTGATCAGATCAGGGTAATTCACATATCCATCATCTCAAACATTTATTTCTTTAAGTTGGGAACACTTAATAGCCTCCTTTTAGCTATTTGAAACTATATATTATTATTAGCTATAGTCATCCTACAATGCTGTAGGATACTAGAATTTATTTATATCAATTTCTACAATATATTTTTTTCTAGGATCCTAAACACTTCAAGTCAGAGAAGACAGGACGGGGACAGTTAAGAGAAGGCTGGAGAGATAGTCACCAGCCCATCATGTGCTCCTACAAGCTGGTGACTGTGAAGTTTGAGGTCTGGGGGCTTCAGACCAGAGTGGAACAATTTGTACACAAGGTAAGTGATCCAACAGCAGTTCCTGGGCTTTTGACAAGGTAACTGTCTTTATTGTCAAGTTGGAGTGCATGGTACATTACAAACGCAGGAGTCTGAGCCAACATCAGGTAACTGCATCCAAAAAAACACTTTTTGGATGAAAATGCATTTTATGTATGGGATTAATTTTCTTCCACTAATAGATATTTCATACTTCATCTCTCATTATGTGACCTCCTTGTCTATCGAGTGAGTATATTTGGGAAGTGGGGCTTTGGACATAGACCTCTCACTTTGGCACCAAGCTAATCTACTTCCAGATAGAGGCACTTTGGAAGAGGCAAGAGGACTTATCTGTGTGCACAGCCCCTAAGAATAATAATACTCACTCAAAAAATCTGCAAATGTGGATACCTAAAGTAGAAGATGCCCCAAGAGACACAACAAGAAATCCCACTAGTTCCCCAAGACAGTACACCTCAGCATTTCTGCTCATTTAATCATTCAGTTACCAAAGAATTATTGACAACCTCAGAATGCAGATTTCAGTTGTATACCCACTTTGGCTAAACATGTTAATTTTGTAGCAGGAACCTACTAGGTAATGGTTTATGTTTTCTCAGGGTTTTTAACGTGACTCTTTTATCCTCATGGGAAAAAAATGGGAAATGTAATGTTGTCCGTTGCCCTTTGTAGCTGCTCCCATTTTCATAAAAATAAATACTACTCAGATTGCCTCTACATTCCAGATAGGCTGGCTATCTGTTTATTTTTCCACTAAAGAACTGATAAAGAATAGCTTTCCAAAATTCTTTGGGAATTTAACTGGAATTTAACCTTAATACATTGAGCTTTTTGTTACTTAGATGGGATTTGTCTACTGAGATTGGGGGCCAATAAAAACTCTTAATTTTTCAATTTAGGTCCAAGGAATAAATTGCCAGTCACTTGAACCCTGGTCACTTAGGCTTGTGGTTATAGCAGACTCTGGAACAAATTTGAGAGCCTTGGTGTTTGTCAATCCTCTACTAAGCTCCAGAACCCATTATGCCAGCCAGGAGTGGGAATAGAGTAAAATACATAGAAATCAAGTTCTGGGACCTCCATTTTTCTTCTGTGTCCTGGTCCTGAAGCAGGAAAACAGTCACAGCTCCCAGAGTAAATATTTCCCAGCCTCAGCTCTGTGTCTATCTAAGGCTTTGTCTTTGACTTCTCATAATATCCCCCCCCTTTATTTTTTGCAACTTTTTAACACAAAATGATCTCTTCTCACTAGGGCCACTATCCTAATGAGTTTTATTTGCTCTCACAAAGCATATGTGGATTGCTCCAGGGCTCCCTGTGTTTCTTTTCTCACAGATGACTTTGGCTAGTTTCGAGAACCTATTTCTCTAACATACCTGTAAGATTTATGCTTTGGACGTGGGCATTTCCTTTGCCCACTTCCAAATATAATGAGCTGTTATCAACACCCCAAAAACACACCTGCTCTGGCCCATGAGTCGCTAATGAGTATCTGAGGCCAGCATTTGCATGGGTTTAAGGTGCCAGGAATGCCTTTCTCTGAACACTTTTGTTTTTTTTAAGAATCTATTCACAGTTAAGGGGAAAAAAATGTTCGAAAGCGAGCCATTAGCATATTATTGAGTTCTTGTTTCCAGCCGACAGCTGTGTTGTGCTTTACGAAATAGGGTATATTTACTGATGCCTGGATGCTGTTCTTTTGATTTCCATGAATTTGACACACTCAGCACTCAAGTGTGCATCGCTGCGTGTCATTTCCTATATTCATGATATGTTTCCTACTTCCAAGTCATAAAAGCCTCACTAGATATCCAGAGGCCTGGAGTAATAAACACTTCATTATAAATGCTTTCCTTGTTTCTGAAAATTCACCCAATTAAAATCCTTCATTTATTGAACATGCTTGAACTTTCCACGAGAGGTTTTTGACAATCGCTGGATTTGTTTAGCAAGAAGAAAGGAATGTTGGAGGGAGACTATGAGTATCCAAGAAATGTAAGAAAAAAAAACAACATATTTATACAGGACAAAAAAGGTTACCATGACATAAAAGTACATGTACAGTATAACACACACGCACACAGTATATGTTATTGTCCTTAGCCTTATATCACCATAAGAAACAATTTCATTGCTTTTGTCTCTACTCAAGTTTAACATTCCCATTATGTTCTGTTTTAGTTCAGGTCTCTTTTTTTTCATCTCTTTCAGTAATAATTGACCAAACTTTTTTTTTTCCTTCTATTAGATGAAAGTCAAGCCTAAACGGATATTTACCTACCTTGTATCCCATACTTTCATTTGTTTTTTAATTGAATCAATATTTAGACTATTTAGGCTAATTTCAATATTTAGGCTATTTCATATGATAGATCAATATTTAGGCTATTTCATCAGAGAAGAAGGAATGTTAAATGTTCTTTGCTTAGAAGTGACTTGCTGCCCAGAAAAATGTTCTAGATTTCCAATATTTATGACATCTGGGCACCAGTGAGACTCACACCCTCCCACAAATGAAAAGTAGACACTGATAAAGATAAATGAAGAGAAAAACTTCAAGGTGATAGGCCTAGAGATTCATTCATATCACTGCTGTGGTTGTTATTAGCTGGTACACACCCTGAGCCCTGCTCTCACATAAGCCAAAGAGATAATTCACAGCAAGTATATGCATGCCATGGAAAGGTCCAGGCAGGGACAGGATGGGCACAGCAAACACATCTGTGTATATCAGCCTAGAATTGTCATCACATGTGGATAGAGGGATTGTGAATTCTGTCATCACCAAGATTCTCAGAATTGGGAACAACCTATTTTCCAGAGGGTTTTAATCAAACATAGTATTATTTCAACCTCTTTCTTTTACTTTTTAGGTGGTCCGAGACATTCTGCTGATTGGACATAGACAGGCTTTTGCATGGGTTGATGAGTGGTATGGTAAGTCAATTTCTTTGAAATCACTTGTAGAACAACTTCATAACATGTTGCCTTGTTCACCTAGCTTCGACTAATACCTAGAAGGACAACAAAGGCAAGACTACTGCTCCCTATGTTGGAAATAGCACTGTCCATCGTGCATAATGAAGATGTAATTATAGAAGCCTGGTTTAAAATAACCACAGAATTATTGACTAAGTCAGACCTCTGTATGTTTGATGCTTGCGTAGTTGATCCGCAGGGCTCCATCATTCTCTGCTGGATGGGTTTCAAACCCATCCTAATGTATCCCAAACTTCAATTCAAGATCAAAGCTGTCTGAAGCATCATATCAAGTAAAAGCAGTCCTTTGATTCAGAGAACACTTGAAACAAATCCCTCACCAAATACACACAGGTTCTGCAAGAATCCAAGGGCATACAGAGGCCTATGTGCCCCATTAATCCTAAATGAGACTGTTATTCTGGGCTTTTTATTTTTTATGGTATGGGAAGAGTTAAACAAGTTCTGCACATATTCTAGCAAAGAAAACAAGGTTAGCTTCATCCCTTGATGGATGGACCACCCTTCCCAGATCATCGGCACATGAATCCTCTGCATTCTCAGAATCAGTTATCAGGTGGCCAGTGTCCTTGGCTATAAATAGAAATGAACACGCCCAGTGGGTGACTTAAGTTAGATCTGATTTTCAGGTCGATTGTCTAATGAAATGCCCTCCTCCTTGACCTTTTCCTAAGTCACATTAAATTTGTTCTGAGTGTAACCTAGATTGTATTTGGGTCCTTTTGTGTCATTGTGCCACCAATTCTCTCCCTTTTCTTAGCAGAAGGCATCAAATTTAAAGTAAGAGGATACATTGGATGGAATGGGCAAAGACAGTGATTATTATTAATGTTGCTATCTATTTCTGAGCCACACTTAAAAGGCATAGTTCTGTAGGCTATGGGCTTTTTTCTTTTTTCCAATTTTTCAAGATCTGCACCCTCTGAAGAGCAACTGCGTCTTCCTGGGTTTGTCCAAATGGAGATCGTCATTTAGTCTCTCTTATTACATACCCACAGGACGCTGTTCTCCTGCAGCAAGTGCACTGGCTTGCCCCCTTGTCATGAAGTCTCCCAAAGACCTGTCTATTTGTGGTTCTCTTTCATGAGGCAGGAAGAAGGAGCATCTCCTGTGATTACTTCCTCTGATCCGTAAATCTGTCTGGTTGTTTTTTCTGGGTAGCTTTTCTCAAATTCTCAGAGAGAGCAGACACTCTAAAAAAGTATAAGAACTTCTGGTATCTCCTGCCTCATGCCCCTCAGAGCTCTTGGTTTACTTGCTACCAACACCAAGGGAACCAAAAGGCTATTCAAAGAACAATAGCTTCAAACTAATTAGAAGTTTGGCAAGAAGACAGGCATCTGAAGGGCCAGAAATTTGCCACTTTGAAAACCAAGAAAGAGCATGCTTGGATGTGTTTCTCTCTAGCACCGGAATGCCTTTCAGAAAAGGCAACATCAAAAATGGCAGCCAGGCCCTGATCAAGAGGACAAAACATTGCAAGGCTGTGAATCAGAAAAAAAGGGTTTGATTAGAGGCAGGATAGGAAGAAAGAAAAAGATGTGGGTGGGTATCTAGCAAGTGAAAGGCTGGTAGAGGATGGAGACTGACTCTTTTTTATGTCAGCGGAGCCTGGAGTTGAATGAGACTTAAGGATTTTTTTTTTTTTTTTTTTTTTTTTGAGACAGAGTCTCGCTTTGTTGCCTAGGCTAGAATGAGTGCCGTGGCGTCAGCCTAGCTCACAGCAACCTCAAACTCCTGGGCTCAAGCAATCCTTCTGCCTCAGCCTCCCAAGTGGCTGGGACTACAGGCATGCACCACCATGCCCGGCTAATTTTTTCTATATATATTAGTTGGCCAATTAATTTCTTTCTATTTATAGTAGAGACGGGGTCTCGCTCTTGCTCAGGCTGGTTTCGAACTCCTGACCTCGAGCAATCGGCCCGCCTCAGCCTCCCAGAGAGCTAGGATTACAGGCGTGAGCCACCGCGCCCGGCCTTTTTTTTTTTGAGACAGAGTCTCACTCTCTTGCCCTGGTGAGAGTACTACCATGGCGTCAGCCTACCTCACAGCAACCTCAAACTCCGGGGCTCAAACCATTCTCCTGCCGCAGCCTCCCAGGTAGCTGGGACTACAGGCACACGCTACCATGCCCAGCTAATTTTTTTTTCCTATTTTTAGTTGTTTGGCTAATTTGTTTCTATTTTTAGTAGAGACTGGGTCTCCCTCTTCCTCAGGCTGGTCTCGAACTCCTGAGCTTAAGCAATCCTCCCACCTCAGCCTCCCAGAGTGCTAGGATTACAGATGTGAGCCACTGCGCCCGGCCCTTAAGGACTTTTAATAAAAAAAAAATTTTTTTAGGCCGGGCGCTGTGGCTCACGCCTGTAATCCTAGCTCTTGGGAGGCCGAGGCGGGCGGATTGCTCAAGGTCAGGAGTTCAAAACCAGCCTGAGCAAGAGCGAGACCCCGTCTCTACTATAAATAGAAAGAAATTAATTGGCCAACTGATATATATATAAAAAAAAAAAAAAATTAGCCGGGCATGGTGGCGCATGCCTGTAGTCCCAGCTACTCGGGAGGCTGAGGCAGAAGGATCACTCGAGCCCAGGAGTTTGAGGTTGCTGTGAGCTAGGCTGACGCCACGGCACTCACTCTAGCCTGGGCAACAAAGCGAGACTCTGTCTCAAAAAAAAAAAAAAAAAAATTTTTTTAAAGGAATTCTTAGATTATTACAGGGAGTCCAAAGCTAGAATAATATATCAAAGGAAGTGGGAGATCTCCAGTCTAGAGACCTTTAAAAAGAGAACATTTACCTGTTCTCTTAGGATGGGGTAGGTGGAAATAGATAACAAATCAAGGAGTCTGTTGACCAAAAAGCCGTCTCCATGTCTGAGTGCAAAAAAAACAGTGCGGGCTTTCGTGGGTGGATGTAGACCACCAGGGCACCTCACACTCCCCAGACTGTGTCTCCACCCACTGTACACACAGTCACATCCCCACCCAAACAGGCAGCCTTTTCACTCAGCATGGGTCTGAGAACCACACTATTAATTGCGTGTAAACTACTGCAGGCATCAGCACCCCCAGCTGAGCTGCTAGCCCCGAAAACAGTGGCTCCTTCATTACACAGATGCATGGAAATGGCCCTTGCCCACAGAGTGCCTTCAAGGCAATGCTGCCAGCTGTGGGCTTTTCGGGTAAATGGGTGTGTCACTGTTACGGAGGCCAAGTGCGCATCAGGACAACTCTTCAGTTTTGGATACCTGAAGTTGCTAATTTTTTTTCCATCTATATGGGCTCAGTGAGGCTCTTGTTAGTAAACATGGGAAAGGTCCAAAGTAAAGAAACCCTTGCCTATAGCTATGGATTATAGCACTGGTTTTCAGAGTAAGGACCCTGGTCCTGCAACATCAGTATCCCCTGGGGACTTGTTAGAAATGCATATTCTCAGGCCCCACTCCACACCTACTGTTCAGAAACTCTGAGGGACTAGCCCAGCAATCCGTGTTTTAATAAGCATTCCAGATGATTCTGATGCTGGCAACAGTTTAAGAACCACTGGCTTATAGCACGGGTTGTAGACCAGATTGGGTTGTGAGGTCAGTTTAATTCAATACAAATAGGTTAGATTAGAGAATAACAGATGTCTTCAGGGCCAACTGCTAAACTCTGTTGCCTTGTAAGAATGAGAACAAAAATGCCCCTTTAAACAGATGAATTAGGAAAAGGCACCCCTTCCTGACAGACCCAGCAGATCCCATGGGCTTGGGGATGAATTTTAGCCATTGGTCTCCTCCACTGTGTGCTCAGACAGTACACAACTACACCCTTCTGCAGTGGCAGTCCTAGATGTCTTTTTCTAATTAGACTCACCACCTCCAGTGCTTAATTAAGAGTCAATAAAAATGACATTCTGGAGGGGGGTGATCTTTTGTCACCCAAGGATTAATTTTGTATCTCCTCTGAGTTTCAGTATTTGCCTGTCACGAAATTGTTTCCCTAGACAGATTTTATTCTGCTCATGTTCATTGTAAAGTGTAACCGTTTCTGTCTTGGAGGAGTTGAGTGTGTCTTTCAGAGCCCTGATTGGCCTTAATCCATGAGCCTCGGATCTCTCTGCATGACTAGAACGCTAATCAGAGAAGCAACAACAACACATTTCAGAAGATGGGGTGAGAGGGAAGGTGGATAAAAATAGGCAGAACCAGCTTCATAAAAGCATGGTTTTGCTTTACAAATCTGACAGTATTTTGAGAAAGGAACACAGAACATTGCCAGAGGGAGCCTGGGATTGAGTTGAACCTCAAGAATGTCTTTGAAAACCTGACTCTTCCCAAAAAGGAGGGAGAGGGAGTTCTGGCTGGTACAGATGAAACTACCTCATGAAAGTGACTTAGAAATCAGCCTGGAGTCCCTAGAGCAGGTCTAACAAAGCGAGAAGTGAGATCAAGGCAGAGAAAGAAACCTGCTAGGGGTTGCATTAGCTGGTTGAGTTTACCAAGCCAGCATTTTCCAGTGTAACATTTTATGTCTGTGTGCTTATGTTCATTTTTCTTGGGAAAGAGCCCAAAGCTTTCCATCAGATTTTCAAAGGAATCTGTGAACCCTTCCCCTGCCTAATCCCCACTCCTAATTAAGAACTACATAAAAAAAATCACAGCTGTAGATTGTAGTTCTAGATCTTAGTGGTCTGAATTACATGGAAAGGGTACACACCAAGCCTTAAGGATTGGCTACTTTCACTGCAACAAAATGGAGTTACCCTAAGCTTTTTGTAACAAGCATGTACTGAATTTATAATCATTTTAAAGAGTTAAAAAATGGTACTTCCCAAAGGATGGCCACCATTTTAATGGAGCCAAAGGAGCATCCAATCTAACTCATGATTTCTGGAGCCTCCCTGACCCAACTATTTGTTTAAGACTTTGATTTTGACTTAGATTGACTCTAAAAATTACTTCTGTTTTGGCTAAGGAGCCTGGGAGTGGAGAGAAAATATTCGTAGAAGAAAATAAAGGCTAGCATGCCATTGCACATGTTGTTGAATTACAGTATAAGACTCTCCTTTGTTGAATTTTTACTGCTGCAATACAATGAAGGAAAGTTCAGGCTGCAGGTGTTTTCTTCGAACACATTTGCAGTTTCCCTGCATGTTCAACTGACTTCTGTCCTAAAGGCCTTTCACACACATGATCTTGCCTCCACTTCCTGTGAAATCAACCTCCCTTCTTTAAAAATAAGATGATTGAAAGAAAATTGCTACAATAAACAAAGTAAAAAGACTGGGAGAAAATATTTGCAACCTATGAGGCCAACAGAGGATTACTATCTATAATACATAAAGAGGTTCCATAAATCAAAAATTCAACAACTCGATAGAAAAATGGCAAAGAACATGAATGGAAAACTCATAGAAGAAGAAATGCAAATGGCCAATTACTACTAATCACAAGAAATGTAATGGAAACAACAAGAAGAAATGAGATTTGCCCATCTGATTGCAAAAATTTAAGAGAGTGGTAATATCCAGTTTGCTATATAAAATGATATCCAGTTTGATAAAATATACTATAAAAATAAGTATAAATAACCTATGACTCAGCCATTCCATTTTTAGAGATTAAATCTTAAGAAATACACATGTTATCTGGGCGTGATGGCACGCATTTGTAGTCCCAGCTACTCAGGAGCCTGAGGCAGGAGGATCACTTGAACCCAGGAGTTTGAGGTTGCTGTGAGCTATGATGACACCACTGCACTCTAGCCCCAGCAACAGAGTGAGACTCTGTCTCAAAAAAAAAAAAAAAAAGAAATACCATACCAGTTCCAATATTCCTTAAATCAGGCAATTAGCCCTGGAGTTATTTGTTTAAAAAGGCTTTATTTAAGAAACCTTATTTAAGAAGAGTAAATTATGACCTTTCAAAATCTGTAAGTGAAGGGGTGATTATTCACCAAATTATTTGCAAAATCATTGACATACAGTTCCTTTAATTAAGAGTTTTTCTGATACACTAAGAATTTGTTTTCTGGAAGCAAAGAAGTCTGCACCTAAATTGTTAGAAATCTCTCTGATCATTGAAAATCAGTAATGAAGATGAGTCATCTTCAAAAGTATAATCTGTCATTGGGTACACATAATTGAATTTACTAAAAAATCGATTCATATATAGATTTTGAGGTAATAGATGTTGCAAAAGCTAGACACAATTCATTTTACCAGATAACCTGAACAGGACCATATTCACTTGATTAGGATTTCCATAAATTACTGAGGAATATTGAAAATGTTTATATCATTTTCATACACATTTATGGTCTGTGGGGATATTTCAGGATTTAGACAAATATATTTTCCTTCAGCACAGCAGGGACCAAATTATCTTTTAGAAAACTACTCTACTAGAAATGTTCATTCTTATCTGGTCTAATTGGGAATTTTTTTTTTTTTTAGATGGAATTTTCTGATTTTTTTTTTTTTTGAGACAAAGTCTCACTTTGTTGCTCAGGCTAGAGTGAGTGCAGTGGCATCAGCCTAGCTCACAGCAACCTCAATCTCCTGGGCTCAAGCCATCCTACTGCTTCAGCCTCCCAAGTAGCTGGGATTACAGGCATGCGCCACCGAGCCCGGCTGATTTTTTTGTATATATATTTTTAGTTGGTCAATTAGTTTCTTTCTATTTTTAGTAGAGGCGGGGTCTCGCTCAGGGTGGTTTCAAACTCCTGACCTTGAGCAATCCACCCACCTCAGCCTCCCAGAGTGCTAGGTTACAGGCGTGTGAAATTTTGTTTCTTAATGCTTCATTTTAAGAAAAAGGGGATTATATTTCTAGAATGAGCAGAAATTCTAGAAAAGTATGTCTTCTATTTACCAATTCTAAACTGATGGTATTCATCATCTAATGATCCAAAATAATAAATTTTTAAATAATGCTCTTTTTTCTTTCTTACAAAAGCAACACATATTTGATGTAGAAAATTTAGAAAATATAGAAAAGCAGGAAATGAAAATTACCTGTAATTACAAGTCCTCAAAATAATCACTGTTAACATTTTGAAATGTATCCTTTTAGTAGTGTTTTTAAACGTAGATAATGCTTTTCTGATTAAAATGATTTCATAAAATATGTACAATTTTTTTACCTCTTATTTTTTATTTAACAATAGATCAAGGGTATCTCTCTACAGTATTAAATATTCTTCTACCTCATTTTTAATGATTGCATAGTACTATCAGTCCCCTGGGCTGTTTTCAATTTTTCATTAATATGAACAAAGCAACAATGAACATCTTTGTTGTTAAATTCTTTTTCACATCCATAAAATTGATATATCTCTAAAAGCCCATAGTCACACAGTTTAAGGCTCTATCTTAACATTGAGCTAATTAAAGGTACAGAATGATTTCTGTTGAGATTCACTAGAATGAAAAAAAAAAAACTATGACTCCTTTACTTTTGTTTTCCAAATTACTGTCAAGCTACTTGGGGTGGGGGGCTGGGGTACTATCTGATGACGTGTGTGTGTGTGTGTGTGTGTGTGTGTGTGAAGAAACTTCTTTAAATTTTAAAGTTTAAGCTAAAAATGACCTCTTAGTATTTATTCCAGGTGTATTGTGTTTAAGAAATTTTGATAACTAGCCATTGAAATGAAAATGCTTGTATTGAAAGAATGTGTTGTTATTACTAACTGAGATGCATTTGTTCTAATCATAAAGCAGCATGTTTATTGCCTTTTGATTCCCTCGATTTTCTGAAAGAAAAGCATGCTCTTTGCTTGGCCAGACTTCTGCTTGGCATTCTTGATACTTACATTGCTTATGGGCAACATTTTTGATTAATAATTTCAGGGTATACTGGGAGATCATCAGCTCATTAAAATCACCCAGGTCTGGATTTAGAGCCACACACCACCTTGGTCCCAGACCACAGTGAATTAAATCGTAAACTTCTGACAAGTCTGCCCTTTGGAAATGAAGAGAATCTCACATGACACATGGATTGGTATAAAAAGACACCAAACCACATGATACAGAAAATACTTAAGGAAAAATTCCAGCTGTGAATACCCACTCCAAATCCCCACGAAGCCAGTTAGTGATCAGGGTGGTAGATTAAGCAATTGTTCAGCATACCTTCATTTGTAGAGAGGCAAGAAGTTCAATTCTGCCAAGAGAGTAACAGAAGAATGCCTATCTGAGAAAATTGCTGATAAAATGTAAAATAACCCAAGGAGCAGTGGAGGTGGGGATAAAACAACAGAAGTATTTAAACTGAGACATTGTCATTTTTGTGTATTTCACAACCTGAAGATGGATGGGTTAAGTTTTTTAACAGTTGGATTAAGACAGGGTTTCTCAACCTCAGCACTATTGACATTTTGGACCAGATAATTTTGGGGTGCGGGGAGTGGGAGTCCTAGGCTTTGTAGGATGTTCCATAACATCCTTTGCCTCTACACACTAGATGTCAGTAGCACCCCTTCCCCAGTTAGAACAACCAAAAATGTCACAAAATTGTCCCCTGTTGAGAACCACCAGATTAAGAGATCATTATACTGAAATACTGAAAAACTACCAACTCGGGCCAAAAATCATGTCATGTGCCATTTTATTTATAGATCAGTGTGGGTGGAGATAGTGCCAGCCATCTTCAAGCTGTTAGGCTAGACTTGAAGTTCGGTGTAGACCTGCACTTTGACGACATGTATTCTGTGCAAAATTATATCTCTGTGTGCGATTTTACCAAATCTCACTTGTACCAGTGAACATCATTGCTCTGCCTTACATCCTGCCTCCTATAATAGCAATGAAAGTGTCCTTTCTGTTGTTGAATGCATTAATTTAAAGAATCTCTAAATCTATTTTGAAAGGTATATGGAAGGTAAGTATTAAACCAAGCAAAACCTGTCCCCAAAGGGATCTTCTAACATTGCTTTAGGAGATCTCAGGCTACAGCACTGCCCACGTGCTAATATTTTCTACTCACCTAGCTCACTTTACAAAAATTACCCCTAAGACAATTTCCACTCTTCTCTGTTCTAAGACTGTTTTGACTTAACTTCCTTGCCCTCACTCCCCCTTTGGCTGATTTAGCTAACTTTATGATTTACTCTTCATAAAGTTAGACAATTGCCTGCTTTTTTAAACCTCTTTAGCTACTGCTAAGCTACCATCTTTCCCTAAAGTCTCCCCATTGAAAGTTTGCATTTAATAATGGAAGTTACCACCATCTTGACCTCTTTCAGATATGACAATGGATGATGTTCGGGAATACGAGAAAAACATGCATGAACAAACCAACATAAAAGTTTGCAATCAGCATTCCTCCCCTGTGGATGACATAGAGAGTCATGCCCAAACAAGTGTACGTAGAATTTTTAAAACATGTTGCCCACGCTTTACCAAGTGCACACATAAACTTGATCTTGGAAATACTGCAAACACTCAGTCCCCAAACTTCTGCAGAAACTTATCGTCGCCCAGAGGCTGTTGGTGAAGAACCTGAGCTGGGTCTAAATTGGGCAATGTCACCTCTCTCTTCCAGACATTTCGATTCTTTAAAGCTGCTTGACTTGGGGGTTATTTCAGTCATAAAACCAAGAACATGGAGAGTGGAAACATTTTGTGGTACTAGTAAAATGGCCTGAACCATAAAAGAGCAAGAAGCAAAAATAGATGTCATATATAAACTAGAACAACATGTCAGTAACTTTTAAAAACATAGTTAACACTCACTTATTCATTCAAGGGAGGGCTTCTGGCTCATCTGCTATTTTAGGTTTCTTTACATTTGCTTTGAAATGCTTTCTGTGGCTCTTTATAGCTGTTTTACCCAATCAGTTCCTTTTTACTTAGGGTAATCTCAAGATGGGGCTGCAGTCTGTGCATACACACAGGCTGAGCTGTGAAGGGGTGGTGAGCCGGGACTCTGCTGAGCTGGATCTAGCCTGGGACATAAGATAAGCCTCAGAGAGGCTCCGGTTATTAAGTTGCACACTGGAATTGAGAACCGACTGTATGTTGCATGCCAGCACTTTAAATATTGTTACCTCTCAATCATTCATGCTCTGAAGAGGAGCTAGAGATAGCAAAGAAAACTATAATCACCAAATCATTTCTATGTATCTTCAGCCAGAGCTGTGATCTTCTATTTCTGTCATCTAATGAAGCTTGAGCCCTCATGTTCATTAGACCAGTCCCTGGAATAATACATATTAGATTTTTTAAAAATCAATAATGTAGTTATAGGAAATTGACAGGTGGCTATTGTCGTAAAGGGATGCTTTATAATTGTGAAGACCTTCTGATTGCACTTTGGAAATGTTCAGTTAAGTTTTAGAGCATGTCTTTGGAATGTGCCCTGCAAGGCTCATGTGCTGCTATTGGATGCATGTGACTGCCCGTTCAAGGGCACTAACTCTTCCTCCCCATTTTGCATGCAGTGATTGGATTTGTAGAAGACTGTGGGGGCAAGACCTACCTGAGGGGTTTCCTCTCTGTGCACAGATCAATTTTGATAGGACTTGCCCCCCACCACATCCTGTCTCCCTGTTCTAAAGTTAGAAATGCTCTTTAAGGAACTATCCTTGAATTTCCATCGCTTTCAATTACCTTTTCTTCTAGGAATGTTAGACACCAGTTCCCCCTCAAACCCTTGGAAAGCTGTTCACTATAAATACAACCAGACAAAGGAAGCCACAGGAAAGAGGGAGACACCAGATGTCTAAAAGATACTAAGCTCAGCGCTTTTCTCATTCTGAGTACTTATGGCATACAACCTAAGCCTCTTTTCTTGGCTTTCTTTCAGTTTTACTATGATTATTACTTTGTAATTAAAGTCAGTTTACTATGTAGAAGGTGATAACCTACCATGGCTAACCCCATGGAAAAGTTCATATATTCTCTGGCTACAACTCATTGTTGTTCCCATGACTTCAAGGGTAAAAGATGCCTACCTCATAAGACATTACACAAAATGCTTACTTTTAATGCTTATAATATTTCCCTTATTCTTAGGAATCCCAAGAAATTTTGGATTATTTATTTATTTACTTATTTATTGAGACAGGGTCTCACTGTGTCACCCAGGCTAGAGGGGGATAAATTATTTTTCCAGTCTTTCTCCTTTACCATAATGGAAAACAGTTAAAATCAAGCAGCTTCCTAGCACTCTGGGAGGCCGAGGTGGGCGGATTGCTCAAGGTCAGGAGTTCGAACCAGCCTGAGCAAGAGCGAGACCCCGTCTCTACTATAAATAGAAAGAAATTAATTGGACAACTAATATATATAGAAAAAAAATTAGGCAGGCATGGTGGGGCATGCCTGCAGTCCCAGCTACTTGGGAGGCTGAGGCAGCAGGATTGCTTGAGCCCAGGAGTTTGAGGTTGCTGTGAGCTAGGCTGACCCCACAGCTCTCACTCTAGCCTGGACAACAAAGCGAGATTCTGTCTCAAAAAAAAAAAAAAAATCAAGCAGCTGCTGTCCATCACAAATAAAAACTGCATAGGTGCTAAATGAAATTTAAATCATCTACCTAAGCAGGGACAAATTAGATTGAAATTATGCAAAATTAACATCCATGAACACAGCAATAATGAAATAACGGTCTCCTTCAGTTGAGCAGTTTCAAAGCCTTCAAGGAAGGGAACTTCTTTTTTATTTTTAATTTTAATTTTAATTTTTTTTTTATTGTGACCGAAACGCAGGTGATACAGGAAGGGAACTTCTTAGGGACTCTAGAAGGGAGTGGAAAATCAGAATTCTGTGATTTGGATAATTTCTGCCCCCTGCTGGATGTGTGCAGTAGAGCAATGTATTCAGCTACTCACTTAAAAAGTCTAATTTTTTCCAAAGATGATATCCATTTATTATAGCAAAAACATACCATATCCTGATCCAATAAAATTTTTCTGAGTTTCAACTTTGTTTTGAAATAAATGCCTCTTTTTTTTTTTTTTTTTTTTGAGACAGAGTCTCGCTTTGTTGCCCAGGCTAAAGTGAGTGCCGTGGCATCAGCCTAGCTCACAGCAACCTAAAACTCCTGGGCTCAAGCGATCCTACTGCCTAAGCCTCCCAAGTAGCTGGGACTACAGGCATGTGCCACCAAGCCCGGCTAACTTTTTCTATATATATTAGTTGGCCAATTAATTTCTTTCTATTTATAGTAGAGACAGGGTCTCACTCTTGCTCAGGCTGGTTTTGAACTCCTGACCTCAAGCAATCTACCCGCCTCACCCTCCCAGAGTGCTAGGATTACAGGCATGAGCCACCTTGCCTGGCCTAAATACCTCTTTTTAAGCCTTAATCTCACTTTTCAATTTGTTTAATATTCTTAGTATTTTTAAAAAGTGGTGAGTTTATAGGTACAATTTTTCTTGATATATTCTGAATTTTATATCACAGCAACATAATTATAATTTTTTAATTTCCTTTATAAAAACTTTTCCCTTCCAGATAATTTTAATAATTGTTTCTAGAAAATCCTCTAAAGGATTTCATTTTATGAAAAATACTTCTGATGTGCTCAGATGTTATAAGACCTAATGATTAATATGTGTTATGAATATTCATTCCATACTTAATATCTCCAAAGTGGCTATATTGTTTCTTCTAGTTTATTATGCAATATCATCAGATGAAATTTCAACTACTGAGTATGTGACAGAGAACAAGAAAGAATGAACAGTGGGTCTCTGGGAACCCAAAAGAGATGAAAATCCATGCAGATTTCGCATTTTGCTTAAGGATGAGCCTTGGGCCTTGACTCGGTGCTTATTTTAATAAGCCCAGTTACCTGTTTTCCCTGTTCTCAGCAAATAAAAATGGCAAAAGGTACCAGAGATAGCCAGACTGACAATAATAAATAATAACCATAACAATAATAACAGAGTTTCTGAGAATGAGAGAAGAGATAGCAAGCTATGAAGAGCCTGAGAAGGAAACAATCACTGTAGTGTTGCACAGTGATACATTTTCAATTGCTATGTCTCAAAGATAATAAGTATATATGACACATTAACTACATTAGAGAAAGGTTTACATTTTTTAAAACGTTGCTTTTACTTTCTCATTTCATAAAAACATTTCAGGTATTTGTAAAATCTGTATCATCTGACAACACCTGTTAGAGGAGGCATCACTGACTTATTTGTTGAATTCCAAATAATGCTTTCTTCCTTTTAATAAAATCCTCATTCATTAAATGATCCTCTCTTTTCATTCTCTGTTCTTTTCCTTTTTAAGTTTCCTTGAGAAATGGCTTTATTTTCTTGGCTTTGGAATAATTAGCAGGGTTTGGTGTTGACATCTTACGTGATGTTCAAGCTGAATTTATGAAAACACGGATCTGAACAATCTCAGGATGAGTACACAGTCAGGAAATCTGTAACCACAACATCTGTGTGCTCCCTCAGAACACAAAATGTATATTTATTGAATAAGAAGATAGCGTGTTGAGAAATTTTGATGATTTACCTGTCTACCCTATAAAGGTATACTTATTCTTCTGTAATCTAAAGTTGACAATACTATGTATCATTTCAGGGCCATTGACTGTTTTAATTACCTTCTCTTTATGGAAGAGATGACCAGGTCTAATAATAGTTCCATATACCCCACAACACACACACACACACACAAACGCATACATTTCCCCACTCTGGTTCTATACTCTCCTGTTGATTTCTTTTTTTTTTATTTCTTTTTTCCACTTTAAATATATCATCCCATGACCTGTTGGTTTCTTGTTCAGAAAATACTCATTGAAAGTGCTTTGGAAAATCTTGGTTGGATATTCATAAAGGAATACTGTTTTCAAGGCTGTGTCTCGGTCAAAAGAAAACCTTAAGGGTTTAGTATTTCAGTGATCGTTTGGGTTTGTCATCCAGAGAGGCCCCTTTGGGATTGGGTTCCTATAGTTCCTTTAAAAACAGGTGTAATGATAAATCCATTTGTATCTCTTGTAAATAACTGCTCATTTTCCTTTCTGTTTTTCTCTTTGAAGACATGACAATGGATGAAGTCCGAGAATTCGAACGAGCCACTCAGGAAGCCACCAACAAGAAAATCGGCGTTTTCCCACCTGCAATTTCTATCTCGAGTGTCCCCCTGCTGCCGTCTTCTGTCCGCAGCGCCCCTTCCAGCGCTCCGTCCACCCCTCTCTCCACAGACGCACCAGAATTCCTGTCAGTTCCCAAAGATCGGCCCCGGAAAAAATCGGCCCCAGAAACTCTCACACTTCCAGACCCTGAGAAAAAAGCCACCCTGAATTTACCTGGCATGCACTCTTCAGATAAGCCGTGTCAGCCCAAATCAGAGTAACTTCATATGAATATCTCATGGGGTTTTATATTTTGGTTTTGGGATTTGTTTGTTTTTTAAAGAAACTTCTGATATGGGAAAAGACTGCTTTGTCACCCAAAACATGTTCCCTCGACCTGAGTGTGCATGTGATTAAGTAACTTCACATACAGTATGATCCCCTGAGTACGCCACACAGCGTCCGTCATAGTAGATGAGAGATGTCAGACTTGCAAAGGACAGAAGGAAGCTTCTGTAGCCACAGCTGTGAGCCAGGGAGGAAGCCTTATTATTGGCATTTGATGAGGTTGGCACAGACTTCAAGGGTAAATAAATTGAAAACTTTGCACCGCTTTGTTATAAGGTGTGGTCAAATAATGAAGTCAATTTCCTCCCATCAGACATGAAATTTTCTAAAATACTCTCAGGCACAACATACCTAATTATTAAATTTTAAACTGCTGATTACCAATACTTGAATACCAATAGTTACTGAGATTCCTATCTAGTTAGTTCGACTCAGGATTTGGGGCCTAATTAACTCCTTAAATTTTTGAAAATTTTAATTACCAACCTATAGAGGCTCCAACTATAATGAATGATAACTTATTTTTACCTTCCACAGAATTTAATAAGGATTCCATTTGTTTCTGTCTTTTAATAACTTTCCCCTTTGTGCCCTGATGGCCTCGGAAATCTTTTAAGAATTGCATGGATGACTGTGACCATAACTGACTAATTCTGGAATGGTTTAGTTTAGGAACCAAGAGGCCCAGGTAAGGCAACATCTTTTATCTCTACAGGTACCAACAAACCTTGACTTGTCAGCTTCCATTATTCATTAAGATTCTCAGAATTTGCAATTAATTGAACAGAATCCATTGACTATTTGCCCATACAAAGAAGTTCAAGGGAAGAATAAGCTGACCGGGCTTTAACACTGTCAGAATGTCTGGTGCATGAACCATGAAAAAGAGAATTGTCTCCCCTCCCCCTCTTTGTTTTACTCTTAGTGACATCCAGACTTCCCTGGAATGGATTGCCCACCACCAGACCTTAGAAAAGACTACCATTCTTTTGCTTCTTACTTGAAATCCAAATGTTGGGAATGTCACAGAAATTGAGTAAACACTGTCAAGTGGGAGAAGAAAATGAGCGGAATTGTTGACCCATTTTATAGAGTAAAAAGAAGGAGTAATAACAGATGCCCAGCTGTCTAGCTTTCTTTCCTGCAAGTAGTGGTAATGTAAGATTATTCATCAAAGTGGCAGAAACAGAATTCTCCTTTGGTCTAAAGAGAGAAATTTGTCACCTTTGCACCTCACTGCCTTTGAACACAGAAGGGAGGGCAAGCAGAATCTCAGCATTGACTTTTATCCTCTAAGAGAGAAAGAGAACGAGATAATTAGGCAACTCCAAGGCCCATGCCCCAGCTAGCCTTCCTGACCATAACCTCCAATCTCAGGAAAAGGACCTTCCCAAAAACATAGATTCCAAAGGAAATAAAATTGCTCACATAGCCTCTCAGCCAGTGGACCCTGCCTGCTTCCTTCTCTCAGTGCTCAGCACTCTGGGTGGTGTCTTTTAGGTTTATCCACTCTCCTCCCAAGGTGCAGGTGCTGGCCCCAAGAGCCTGGCACCAAGTGTTCTAAGTCATAGGTCAGATTATCAAGATCATTTATTTATGTATAGGTTGACATTTAGCTTTAAAAAAAGAAGAAGAAACTCAGAACTCAAAGGAAACCCATTGCAAATAGCTTAGATCAACAGTGCATCTCTTCCCTGAGAATGATAGTATCATAGTAAGACACCTGTGCATGGTATAGAAGCATGATTTTTGCTTGTGGGAAAACTTTAACTTTTATCAAACCCCTTGGACTTCAAATGGCTCCCCCTCCACACAGTAGTACTTAATGAGAATGTTTGGCTTTAGAAAGCAAAATTCTGCTTTCAGAAGACACTGAGATAGTGTATGTATTTGCTTACCATTTGCAAGCTGAAATCAGGGTGGGGGTGGGATCATTATTTTCACATAGAACAAAGTTATTTTGTGCAGGTTGTTAACATCTAAACATTTAGTTTTTCCTTTAATACCATTGCCATTTCCCCATTTTATAAAGTGGCTTCTGCTGTCAAGGTCAACAATTCTATATTGCTTTAGAAAGTTAATTTCTGATTTCCTTTTGTGAGTTTTGTTTCTTTGATAGCCAGTATAATACCACAGACACCATTTTCAAAGCTACCCATGGTAGTGTGGTCCTTAGCCAACAAATATGTGTACTCTCAATGTATGTTCAGTTTTTCTGTCTACATGTGCTATGTGTGCATTAAAAAGGGGGTGGGGTGTGCAGATATTCATTTAGCTGCTTTGAATAGTTAATCCAGTCATCACAAAGCATAAATGACTTCAATATTTTACAAATCTTAGTTTTACATTCTCCATACGTGAATTTATTATTGTAGGATACAAGCCTCCAATGAATGTGTAAATAGAACATTATTAATTCTTACAAGAATGGAAGTCAAATGGCTGCATGATGGAAATTTAGAAGAAAAAAAGCAGAAACTTGAATTTGCTAAGCATGTCTGGGGGAAAATAGAATCCTTAACTCAGTGCCTCTGTCTGCGATATGGAAACCTTCAACTTTGTTCACCAAAATTGTATTATATCTGTGTATATATATATATATATATAAATATAGTATAGTGAATCAGACACCACCAGTTTAAGTCTCTGATAGCCAAATTTAAATAATAATCTATAGTATAACACATATGTTCACCCCATCTTCATCTCTGATGTTAGTGAAGACCATCAAAGTGACCGTGAATTTCATTACTTTGGGTGGATTTCAAATATGAAATGCCCCTGTGCTTTTTGTTGACTATAGCACAGCATTCTTGACTCAGCTGTGTTTTCCTGAGTTGAGAAGATCTTGGTGTTTTTATTGCATAAACTTTGTTAAAATCACCTCTGAGGATCATTTCATTTTCCCTCTTTTGGCTGTAGTAAGACAAAGCAAAGGAAAAGGATAAAAACAAAGGGGGCTGTGACATTGTTAGTTACCACCATTAAAAGACAAACAATTTGGGTTCATTGGTGAACTAATTTATAAACCCTTCTATTATTGTTTTGCATCTGTGTGTGGGGAGGATGGTTTTAATTTATTTGGAGGTATTTATTAGCCATTAGTTTTTGTTTGTGAAAATAAATCCCTAAGTAGCACAGTTGGGGATGTATTATGCAGACACTTGAAAAACACAATACCCCCAAAAGTAATTGTGCCGTTTTCTTTCAAGACATTGTAATAAACAATGAACTAAAAGAATAGATTCTGACACTTCTTGATAAATCATTTTTCTGTGAAAATTTCAGGGCTGATGTATTTATGTGTTTTTTAAAATTCTACTTTCGTTAGCATCTCTTCGTGGCTCAAAGACAACGAAGGAATAGGTCACTGGCTGGCTTAGGTCAACAGTAATTTTCCTTTTGAGAAGGGTAGGGGTTAAGTGACTAATGTGACGTGTAATCAGATAATCAAATATCGAGGAATCCTCTAAATAGTTTTAGTACCTTTCTGATCAGCTGACTCAGTAGGTTAGGGGACAGCTTGTCATCTGAGCCATGGTTCTTGAAATTTAAAAAAATCTGTCCAGTGACTGCAATTTGATCATGAATAAACTATTTGAAACTATTCATTCTTGCTGAAACTGAAGTGTTACACAATAGCACAGCATTGGCATGCTGAGGCAAAACATTGGGTTCTTCTGTGTTCTACCTTCAAAACAATCTGCATTTGAAATATAAGTGTGTAAACTTTTTAGGAGTTAGTGCAATAAGAGAATGTGAATATGTCAGGAATTTTTTGGATACCATTATTAATTGTAATTTTGTTGTTAAATTAACATGCTTTAGGATAAGCCTCTAGAAGTTTTTGCTCTAAATTGAAAGCATGTCTTCTGAATTGCAAGTCTCCCTTCAGTTTCTATGTATCACCAACAAGAGGTTCTTTGAGTTGATGTTGTACCTATACCACTTATATATATATGGCTTCAAGTGTAATTATCAGTGTTTACATTGGAGCTGGGAATCTTGATTGGTTGCATTAGTCAATATACCACTGCCACTGCTGAAGGACCAAGTATTGGGATGCACAGTGTTATAGACTACAAGCAAAGCAAACAAAAGTCGATCCTCACTTATGCCATCCTTTTGTGTCATTTTATGGCTGTTCTGTGTTTTCCCCCCAGTTATTTATTATTGTTAATAACTGACTTTTTCTTACATTCTGTTGTAAATAAAATACAAAGCAATCTTCTTTCCAAGTGTAGCTTCCTCTCTCTCTCTCTCTCTCTCTCTCTCTCTCTCTCTCTCTCTCTCCCCCCCCCCCATCTTCAAGGGAATACTGGCAATTGTTAACATGTGGGCTGTTGGAAAGAAGCCATAGAGGAAGAAGTAACAACTCAGTGGTCACGACTTAGACACAGTTCTAGGCAACTGTGTGCAATGAAGCCCTGCCTGCTAATAGGCACGTGGTACCTTCAGGGCCAGGGCCCTTGGTAGGAAAAATCTGGGTGTCTGATCTAATTATACAGCCAAATACTACCCAAAATGAATCTATAACCCAGTGGGATATGCACATAGATTCATCCATCCATCTACCAGGAGCTTGGTTCCCCCTCATCACACGTGAGTTACACACGTGCCCAAGGGGATCTATAGGGACACCACCCCAGTGGGACACCGGGTTCTCTCTGTGCAGGTTGGGCCAGTTTAAAGGTGATGTGATTTCTCCATCTCATGTAACTCCTGTTATTCACAGAAGGGTCCTCTGGGGATGAGTAATGTGAGGGCAGAAATGCTTTATTGCCCTTTGCTTATTAATCTCCTCAGAGCTTAAGCAGCAAACACACCTCTCCATTCTCTCCTCTTGAATCATGAAACTGATGTCGATGTTACTGGCCTCCAAGTGGAGGTTTTTCCAAGTTCTTGGTGATCCTTGAGAAAAGAATTTCAGGATATGTAATGTAAGCCAAGCAAGTGACAGCTTTTTATTGAAAGCGAAAGTAAAGTACACTCTCAGGAGAGAGCACGGGCAGGCTGGAAAGAGAGCGCTGCACTGAGAGCAAGTGGTTTTAGATTTTTTTCTAGTTTTCCTCATGGAGGAGAGAAATATTCAAGACCAAAGGGTTGTCTTTTACTAAGAATTTAGAGAGTAATTTTAGAATTGGGTTCCCTCCCATTTTCATACTTTATATGGTTGTCTCAGAACTGTCATGGTGATTTCAAAGGCAGAGAAATTTTAAAACTACAATGTAAATGTTATTATAAATAGCCAAAATTCAGGTAAGGTGACAGAGGTGATGAGCCAGTGGAAGCTGGTTGTTGCCTGTGGCTGTCAGCCCCTCTAGTCAGCTTCTGCCTGAGGGTTAACCCCTGTACCCAATCTTTAAGCCCCTGCGTCTAGTCTCGGCCCTGTCTCCTAGTCTCCTACTCTGACATCAACATCCACATCGTATGTTCTAATCCCTGATTGGATTGGGCACACAGCTTCACATAACTGCACCATCAGTAGGTTTTCTTTTTAATGATCAGCAGTTGAACAAGTAATCAGTAGGTTTTCTACACTGAAAATCGTCCTAAAATCATGTAACATCAATCCAATTGACAAAAACATGCTTTTATAGCTTCAACTTCACCATAACCCCCACCCTGCCTTTAAATTCTCTATTCAAAACACACAAACTTCCCACACATAGTTGTTGGCTGACTTTTAGCCAGTGAACTTGGGTACATCCAGGCTGGGTATATTACTGGAGCCAAACTATATGGGTTGTTAAATATTTGGATGCCTAATATTAAATACATAGATGTTTGTAACACCCCCAATTTCCTAGCACAGCTTTTAATCATTTAAACCTTACACTTAGACTTCTGAACATCCACATTCTTTTCTGTAATTTCCTTATTTCCTTCATTACATTCCACTTGAGGTTTCTTGCCTCTGACCTCCAACTACACCTTGGCCTGTCAAGTTCAGGATACATCATGTGTCCTTTCTCCAAGCATGTTCTGAATGTCCATATATGAAAATGTCACCCTCAAACCTGAGGCTTTGATGGCTCTGGAACAACGATCAATACCTGTGCGTGTATATACATTCTGGTGTGTGTGTTTAACTCGGTATGGTTAGTCCAGACCCTGTTTTCAGGCTTGCAGATTGACTTTCTCTTCTTAACTTACTGGCTCTCTGATATTCCATGCTCCCATAAATTCTCCCTGTTCCACAAAGTTCAACCTAGTAGACATCCCATTCAAATCCAAATATTTAACGACTCCCCTGCTCCTGGGAAAGTTGCAAATTTACTTTTGCTGTTCCCAATATTGAGGGATTGAGCTAATCTGTAGCTAAAGAAACTGGACATGACCTCAGGACCTAATGAATCTGGCCATTCAGTGCAGCAACATTAATGGGCTGAATTAAGCACCTGCAATTTAAGGGATAATTATATTTAACTGTAAATACCAACTTTCTGCACTGAAAGCAGAAACAAAAGATGAGATCATCACGTCCCATCCTTTGACTTACAGTTTTGACTATAAAAGTTTTGACCACTCTGTCATTGGAGGGTATTTGAGGGTTGCCAAATCTGGACTTTTGGAATTTTTTCTTTTTTTTTTTAGCAACTGACAGTGGCTTCCTGGGGAGACTTTTGGGATTTTTTTTTAAATTTATTCCAAAATAACTTTCTTGCTCCCAGGGAATTCTATATGCAAGATGCTGGCAGTTTACTGCTCATTAGCAACCCTTGGGAATCATTTTTTCCTCTTAAGCATACAAGTGATTATATTCAGAGCATTCGAAGATAGCTTGCTGCTCTCTGTGCAGCATGCTGTTAAACTCAGTCCTCAGGACTAAATGTGTATTTTGCCTCTTTTCAGAACACAACTTGAATATTTCAAAAATTTCTACAAGTTTGAATTTTCCCACTGTCCTCTTAAGAGTTATATTTCTTTGCATCTTGTTAAAATCTATTATATAACCCCAAGGATGTGACTCTTCAACTTCATTAAGTACTTTAGCATTTGCTCTTTCTTCTGCAGAGTGAAACTCACAAATGCGTATCTTTCTACAAGATGCTTTGAGGATTTTGAATTGTTTTATAAACACCTCTACATTTGATGCATAACAAGTTTATCATTTATCACAGCCATATAATATTCCATTGGGTTGAAAATCCCTAATTTACCTAAACATTACTTTATTATTTAGCATATAGTTTATTTTATAGATTTTATTATATTGAATGCTGTTAGAAACATCTTTGTAACATAGTTTATGTCTTCTTTTTAATTATTTGTTTTGGATAAATTGACTGAAATTGAATTACTGGGCAAAAGATGTGAATATTTTCATGACTTTAAGTACTTACTGCCAACATCCCCTCCAAAGAAAATTATACCAATTTATAATTCCACTGACAATATGTGAGTGAGAACATGTGTCTTTTTAAAGAAGTATTTGCAGTTTTGAAAGTTCAATATTCTGGCTGGGCGCAGTGGCTCATGCCTGTAATCCTAGCACTCTGGGAGGCCAAAGCGGGAGGATCACTCAAGGTCAGGAGTTCAAGACCAGCCTGAGCAAGAGGGAGACCCCGTCTCTACTAAAAATAGAAAGAAATTAGCTGGACAATTAAAAATACATAGAAAAAATTAGCCGGGCATGGTGGCGCATGCCTGTAGTCCCAGCTACTCGGGAGGGTGAGGCAGGAGGATTGCTTGAGCCTAGGAGTTTGAGGTTGCTGTGAGCTAGGCTGACGCCACAGCACTCTAGCCTGGGCAACAGAGTGAGACTCTATCTAAGAAAAAAAAAAAAAAGAAAGAAAGAAAGAATAAAAAAAAAATTTGTTTTATTAAAAAATAAAAAAAGAGGTCGGGTGCAGTAGCTCACACCTATAATCCTAGCACTCTGGGAGGCCGAGGCAGGAGGATTGCTTGAGCTCAGGAGTTCTAGACCAGCCTGAGCAAGAGCAAGACCCCATCTCTACTATAAATAGAAAGAAATTAGCCAAAACAACTAAAATTAGAAAAAATTAGCTGGGCACAGTGGTGCGTGCCTGTAGTCCCAGCTACTCAGGAGGCTGAGGCAGGAGGATCGCTTGAGCCCAGAAGGTTTGAGGTTGCTGTGAGCTAGGCTGATGCCATGGCACTCTAGCCCAGGCAAGAGAGTGAGACTGTGTCAAAAATAAATAAATAAAAATAAATAAAAGAAACCTGATATCACATGTCACATATAGTAGGTAACTATAAAGTAAATAAAATAAAAATATTAATAAGACCATGTTATCATCCCATGCATTAATAGCTAATTGTCTTTTTTGTGTGTTGTTTTCTGCTAGTTGCCTTTCTTGCTGGCTGGCAGCTGTGGCTGGAGTACTGATTCCTGCAAGGAGAGATTAACAAGTGGAAAAAGGGAGTTTCTCTCTCCTCAGTGTAATCAGAATTAGAAAGAACCAACTTTCTCATCTTGCAATTCTGTGTTAGTGGTCATCCCACGGTGCCCTGGTGCATGGTGTGAGCTAGGCTGGGAGGTCCTAGAACCTCCCAGAATCATGTCATGTGCCACTCGCTTTGAGTCCTACATTTCAGGAAACACAACTGGGATATGGATGCAATGAGAGCTTTAAGTCAGAGTTGACATAACGAGATTGACGTTTTAGAAAAATCACTCAGGTGGCAACGTGGTCAGCAGCAAAGGCGCCAGCAGGAGCCCAGCTGCCCCGAGGAGGAGGAGGGGAGGTCCAGGTGGTACGTGTGGAGGGCCTAGACTAGGAGGGGCTGAGTGAGGTGGGGATGGGAAAGCTCGGTGGAATCCGGGCAATGTAGTGACTGGCTGATGTGGGGAAAGGAGCCATCTGGGGCGATTCCGGGATTTCTAAATTTGGGGACAAGGAGGAGAGAGGTGGCAAAGACAGGGAAGGAAGTTGTGGGGGTATGTTGTATTTCAAGTGTTCACAGGACCTCAGAGGGAGAGTCAGTCAGTCATTCATTTCATAAATATTATCCGAGTGCAGGGGGTGCACTGGGTCCATCAGACAGACAAGATTCCTGCTCAGATGGAGCTTAATGTTTGTGGGAAAGACAGACGGTGGGAATGACACACAAAGACAAGCAAAGAGGAAGCGGTGGGAGGTATGCGCGGGGTTCAGAGCTCTGGGCTGCAGTGGTGGACTTGGGGTCTGGCGGCACAAGTGCCGGAGTTAAAGCTGTCTGGGTGGGTGAGCTTGCCTGGGGAGGGGGCAGAGTGACCTGAGCAGAGGGGAGGGCAGCCCACCATGTTCAGGGGCTGCAGGGGAAGGAATGCCCACACAGAAAACCGCCACGGTGTAATCAGTGGGGGAGGGGAGCTTCAAAGATATGACAATTGACAGGTTCATTCATTTATTCAATCAACCTTCACTTGGCCCCTTCTGTGCGCCAGACTCGGGCAGCTAGAGATGAATGAGAACTCTCTGGGAGAGGCAAGTGTATGGACAGAAAACTAGGCAAGGCCGCATCAGGGAGATTCTCTTAAGAAGTATAGGTAAGGTACATGGGGAGGGGCGCTCAGAGGATGGGGATGTGCATTGTTTTAACCCACAGGTGCTAGGCCCTGGGCAAGGCTTCACGGAGGAGCAGCAGGAGGTAGAGAATGGGGCAGGGGGGCAGTTGAAGCGCGGTGGCACCGGGGAGACTGGGCACAGCGTGTGAGCAGATCAAGCAAGCCAGAGGACAGGAGCCGGGACCGGTGCAGACCATGTGAGTGAGGCCTGTGTACCCATACACTGCTCGATGCTCCCTGCTCCCCAGGGGTCTGTCACCAACCAGGGGTTCCAAAGGACACACAATTCTCTGCCCCACAGCCTGGACTAGCCTTGGGGCTTTCACACTGTTGCATGGGGTTTCTACCCCTCAGGGAACCCGAAGGCCTGGGCATAAAGCACACGGTCTCTGGGACAGTCAGAGGACAGAGGCCGCAGCCAGCACAAGGACTCTCAGAACAGGAGCCGGCCTGGAGACCAGGGTCTACCACACCACCGGCCCAGGGACCTGCACCAGGCACAATTCTCTGCCGGGTCACTGCAAACGGAAAATGAGGAGACAGACTAGGGCACATATTTTTGATTTGTTTTGAAGAGGAAACCCATTATGAGGGTTACAGAAAAATTAGGTTTTAGTTATTTAACACTTTCTGAAATTTCACAAGGTGTGGAGACCAAGCTGGCCTTACTGTAAACAGCACGTGGAGGACACTAAACAAACAGCAGATCTGATAAACCCCACCAGAGCTGTTAAATAAACCATCTAAGATAAAAGTCTTTGGAAGGATCAATGAAAACACCCAAGGCTTCAACCAGCTGGGTTTGCTCTGAGCTACAGACAGAATCAAGAGTTCTCTATAATCACAAGTTTTATAGAGTAATTTCAAGGAAAATATTTTCTGTTTCCACAGATGAAACAGTATTTTTGTACTCTGTAGACAGTTTTGAGCATTATTTTATTAAGATTTTATAAGAAAATACAGTATTTTTCCTGAAGTGCCTTCCTGAATTACTGAGCATGAATGCTTCTCATGAACACATTCTGGGATGAGGTTTTTCTTGTGAGAACACATCGCCCATTTGGTCGTGGAAAACAGGACTTTAGAGCTGCTTTCTGAAAGGCACAGTCCCTGCAGATGGGGCCCACCTGGAACCTGAGAGTCACCTACCCATCTGCCTCCCGGGCACCACCCAGAAGTTCCTGTGCTCCTGCGCCGCCGGGCCCGCCTGGCTTTGCCTGCTTCCCGGGGAAGACGCACACGCTTTGTCTAGTGCCCTCAGGGAGCAGCTTTTTCTTGGTCCTTGAGAAAAATGCCTGTGGAGACCGGGCCTTGCCTCTGGAAGAAGCTACGGGACAATCCGAAGCGATCTCCGGGGATGGCTCCCGGGGAGGCCGGTAGAAGTAGTCATCTTCTGAGATCCAGCTCTTGCTTTTCTGTTGAGAAAGAAGTAAAGACAGAGGTTGCCTTTTGTTTTAGAGTCTTTTAAAAACCACTTCATTTATTTACTTGTTTGTTTGAGACAGGGGCTCGCTCTATCGCCCAGGCTAGAGTGCGGTGGCATCATCATAGCTCACTGCAGCCTCCAACTCCTGGGCTCAAGCGATCCTCCTGCCTCAGCCACCTGAATAGCTGGGACTAAGGGCACATGCCACAACGCCCAGATAATTTTTTTCATTTTTTGTAGAGACAGGGTCTCACTGTGTTGCCCAGACTGGTCTTGAACTCCTGGCCTCAAGCAATCACCCTGCCTCAGCATCCCAAACTGCTGGGATTATAGGCCTGAGCGACCTCACCAGCCGAAATCTTTATCTAGATATGACTCAAATACCTAAAATTGACCCATTTAATATGTACAGTTCCATAGTTTTGGTATATTCACAGAGTTGCCCCCCCACCCCACCCCCGCCCCTCCGCTGCCCTCTTTGCTCCCTAACCTCTAACTCACCAAACCGAGCGGGAGCGGCCGGGGAGGGCTCCTGGCCGCGGCAGCCCCTCAGCCTCGGAACCGACGCCGCGGCCTCACGGCCACTGACAACACCAAGCGGTGCCCGCGGCGCCTGACGTCATCACGTTGGCTCGGCGCTCTGGCCCGCGCCCGTCCCACAGAGCCAATCGCAGGGCCAGAAGGGCCGCGGGGCGGGGTCAGCCCCTCCCGGCAGCCGGCGGTTGGGGCGGGGCCAGCCCCTCGGGGCAGCCGGCGGTTGAGGTGACCCCGAGCCTGTGCGTGGTCTGGGTGGCTCCCGACCTGGAGTGCCAGCCGGGCTCGGAGAGGCGAAGGCACCGTGCCAGGCGGAACGCGTCCGTCCTGCCCGCCTCCCGCAGGCCTGCGTCAGACCAGATCCTGGCTTCTGGGTTCCTCACCTCGCTCGGCCTCTGCATCATCTGCGCGACGTTTGGGCTGTCACCTCACCTCCCTCAGCGGAAAGTGTCGGCTTGTGAGTGGGACCGATTACGCCTGCCCTATCCGTGCCCCACCCCCCGAGGGCATCCGCGCAGCCAGGCTGTCAGGGCCAGACCCAAATTGGAGCCTCAGCCTGGCGCTTTCAGGAAAACATAAGCTTGTTTTGACCACACCTTACCCAAGGGGGCGCCTTGAGGTCCCCTGGGACACTCCCCTGCGGAGACTCGCCCGTCAGCCCCGCGCGGCGCGAAGCTCAGGGGCCTGCGTATTCTCTTCTGGATGTAGTTGTATGTTTCTTTTCCATCGTACAAGTGACATCTCTCTTTCAAAGGAACTCGGAACAAAATGTCTTAAGTAGTCGGCCAGGCGCGGTGGCTCACGCCTGTAATCCTAGCACTCTAGGAGGCCGAGGCGGGAGAATCGCCTCGGTCAGGAGTTCGAAACCAGCCTGAGCAAGAATGAGACCCCGTTTCTACTAAAAATAGAAATTGGCCAACTAAAAATATATAGAAAAAAAAATTAGCCGGGCATGGTGGTGCATGCCTGTAGTCCCAGCTACTTGGGAGGCTGAGGCAGGAGGGTCGCCTGAGCTCAGGAGTTTAAGGTTGCTGTGAGCTAAGTTGACACCACCGCGCTGGGCAACAGAGTGAGACTCTGTCTCAAAAAAAAAAAATGTCACAAGTGGTAAAGGGCAAGAAAGCAGGTGTTGGCAGGACGGTGCCTTGGGCACTTTACACTTGCAGGCCTTGGTCAAATGGAGCCTAGGACCAGAATGTGGGCTCATGTGGGGCCGTGGGGTTGAGCGAGGTACAACTGCAAGCAGATCCTCAAGCTCCAAGGACATCGTCTGGGTGGGGGGTCCTGTGATCCCTCGCCTGGGGGCTGCCTCTTCAGCAATTCTCTTCCAAGGAATGAAAACCTCCCCTCCTCAGTTTTAGGTCAGGTACGTCTGAATATGTTCAGCACAGTTAATGTTAATGTCTGAGCAGGAAGATTGGAAAGAAGCACGTAGAGACAAACTATTCTGATGTTAAACTCATTTTAAACAAGGTGGAGAACAAGGAACTTACTAGGGAAATCCTTTTACCTTGGCAAAAGGATACTGTTTCTGGTCATAATTGGCACAGCAAAATCATAAGTGGCTTGACACAAGCATGCCCTGCCTGTAAATCAAGCACATAACTGCCTTCAGTTATTACACTACATTTGTGCTCAGCTGCTGTCTGCCGGATTACTAGAAGGGAACTCCTAAGTAATCACTTGTCTGCTTTTTAGCAGCTCCTGTCTCCGTGTCTTACCTTACCTCCCAAGGCTCCCAACTTCTCTGAAATGTCTGCAGGCTTATCTACCTCTTCTCATCTTGCTCCATATGCCTTTGCGAAGCTGCATAAAACCATGGATTGTGGTGGGGAGGGTAGAGGAAAGGGAAATGCACACACCAAGTGCACGTTTCCACAGAAGATTTTACAGACGGACGGTGAGCCCACCAGGAAGTCTCCAGATGGGGAAAAAAAGTCACTACCATGTCACTGGAGCAATAATAAAGGCAACTGCAAGGTGCCATGGGACCAGAGGGGAGAACTTGAGAGGCATTGTGGAGAAGGCAACTTTTGATCTAAGCCTTCCAGGTGAATAGAGGAAAGAGCATTGCAGGTGAAGGGACTGCTAGGTAAGTGGCCAGTGGGCAGGAATGCAGGCTGAGCTCTGGGGAGGGTGCTCCCAGCAGTAGAGAGGAAGCTTGGAAGTGAGAAAAGAAAAGGGAAAGGGGAGGGGGCAGACAGACTGCACAAGGTGGGACAGGGGGATGCACTAACAGTTGGAGGCCAGAGCACAAAGAGCTCAAAACACTTGCAAGGGCAGTTCACATCTACTGGTCTGTCAGCTTAGATTTAAAACACTATTCAGAGTTAGTCAAAGCCAGATAGAACTGAAGGCATCAGAATGCCCTGGGGACAGGTCCACAACTCAGATTCCTGAGCCCCCCACCCCAGCCCTAAAGAGTCACTCTAGGATGGGAGTCTAACAATTTGGGCTTTAGGCCTGTAATCCTAGCACTCTGGGAGGCTGAGGCGAGAGGATCATTTGAGCTCAGGAGTTTGAGACCAGCCTGAGCAAGAGTGAGACCCTGTCTCTACTAAAAAAAAAAAAAAAAAAAATAGAAATTAGCTGGACAACTTAAAATATAGAAAAAATTAGCCAAGCATGGTGGTGCATGCTTGTAGTCCCAGCTACTTGGGAGGCTGAGGCAGGAGGATTGCTTGAGCCTAGGAGTTTGAAGTTACTGTGAGCTAGGCTGACGCCACAGCACTCTAGCCTGGGCAACAGAGTGAGACTCTGTCTCAAAAAAAAAAAAAGAATTTGGGCTTGACCTCACCTCTGCTGTCCCCTGTCCTCACCTGAAACAAGAAAATGTGCAAACCCCTGCCTTAAATAATCCTTTTGGCCATTCTTCTGTGGTGTACACAGCTCTTCATCTGTTATCATGGAACTGCCAGCATTCATTCAGTTAGGTAGACGGTCAATTCTTGTTCATTCAGATTTTCTTTTACTCACTACTGTGCTTAACTCTCACCGACTTACTAAATATGATTTATTAATGACTTTTTAAAGATGGAGCAGAGGAACCCTTGCATCTTCTGCAGAGTTGCACTTGCGTCATCACTTGGAACAAGGCAGCCATGGATCTGCAGTGGGTGAGGCAGGAAGCGCATGGATTTTGTGCTGGGGGTGTGGGAGGGTCAGGAGTGGCCAGGGCAGAACGTGTGAGTGGAGAAGCAGCCCCTCCAAGGAACGCGTTTTCTGCGATAAAGGCCGGAGGAGGGCTGTCTTAGGAAATTACTGCTCTCACACATTCTTCTTCTTCTTCTTCTTTTTTTGAAGCAGAGTCCCACTCCGTTGCCCTGGCTAGAGTGCTGTGTCCTCAGCCTAGCTCACAGCAACCTCAAACTCCTGGGCTCAAGCAATCCTCCTGCCTCAGCCTCCTGAGTAGCTGGGACTACATGCATGCGCCACCATGCCCGGCTCATTTTATGTATTTTTTTTTCTTTTTTTTTTTTTTTTTTTTGTTGTCCAGCTAATTTCTTTCTATTTTTTTAGTAGAGATGGAGTCTCGTTCTTGCTCAGGCTGGTCTGAAACTCCTGAGCTCAAAGGATCTGCCCGCCTTGGCCTCCCAGAGTGCTAGGATTACAGGCGTGAGCCACCACTCCCGGCCCACACATTCTTCTTTGCCTTACACCCCCCAGCCCCTCCCCACTAGCTATCCAAGAGTTGGGATTTTTAAAATGAAAACACAAACAAAAAAACCAATGCAAATTTTCCAGCTTCAAAGAGTGGAGAACTCCCCACCAAAACAGGACACACATTCACACAAGAGTTTTAGGGCTTGGGAAGAAAGACAGGACTGGGCCCCACAGTGCAGGGAGGCTCAGCGATCCAGACATTCTGGCAACCTCACTGACCCTATGAGAGGGGCCAGAAGGTGGAGGACCCCCTGTGGGCAGGAGGCCTGTATGTCTTAAATGACTGGTTCTTGATGAACCAGGGGAGAGAGCCCCAGAACAACTGTATTTGATTTAAAAATAGGCCCCCCCCTTGAGGATGATATGTTTTCAGGTTCCCAGAGACTGATTAGACTGGGAAATGAGGCGAGGAAGCCCTGTGAGTCCTCTGCCCACATCACCCTTGTGGGAGTGTTGGCCAGCACCAGGGACTCTGGCCTCAGGCCTGTTTTTCTTTCCTATGGCCCTTGTTACGTGCAGATAAATATTTAACTAGTTACATTTTAATTTCTTACCATATGGGCGGAATTGGCAATGGATACATTTTAGTGTGAGAAAAATAAGTCTCTCATAAGCAATGCTGAGAAGCCATATATAATATATAAAAAATTTATTCACAGGAGGCCTGAGGCGGGCTGGGTCACTATCCTTCCTCCTCTTCAGGCGGGTTCTCACTTTCCTCAGCCTCGGTAGCCGATTCTACTGGTGTGGTCATCATGACTTCGGTGAGCTCCGTGGGATAGGAAGACAATGCCAAGGCTTCTACTCTTTTTTTTTGAGAGAGAGAGACAGGGCCTCACTCTGTTGCCCAGGCTAGAGTGCCATAGCATCAGCCTAGCTCACAGCAACCTCAAACTCCTGGGCTCAAGCAATCCTGCTGCCTCAGCCTCCAGATTAGCTGGGACTACAGGCATGCACCACCATGCCCGGCTAATTTTATTTTTAGTAGAGACAGGGTCTCGCTCTTGCGCAGGCTGGTTTCGAACTCCTGACCTTGAGGGATCCACTCCCTTCAGCCTCCCAGAGTGCTAGGATTACAGGCGTGAGCCACCATGCCCAGCCCAAGGCTTCTACTCTTGAAAGGAGCAATTAAACTTTTTATTATCCCTCATTTTAGATACGACTCTAAATTGTCCCCAGCCGTTTACCCAGCATCCTTGTTGAAAATCTCCTCCTCATCAGAAGATTCCTTGTCGTGCGGCTGCTCTGCCATGTTTTTCTGGTGTGTGGCATTAAGAGGTCTGTACATATCCCTAAGCCAAAGTGCCCAGCTTAACCACCCCTCCTAGAAAAGAGACAGGGAATATTGGTTCTGCATGTTCCCTGCTTTCTGTGGCCACAGCAATGAATCCTCCTGAAATTTGCCTGGCTCTCACTTTGGGACCAGCATCTCCTATGCAGAAATCTGAAAAAGCTCCTTGGGGGAAATACACAAGACAAGTAGTGATTCCTGCCATTTTCCAGGTCTCTCACGATGTAAATCTCTGGCCTTATTAGGACTAAACGTGTACCTTGGTCCATAATCACAGTGAGCAACATCACTACAGACCTGGGATCCTGAAAATAATTCCATGTGTGCTGGATTCCAGAAGCTCCCCATGTCTGTCCAAGAGGGCCCCACAGTGTCACTGGGGAGATCTTTGTGCGTGGCTTGGCATGGAGCATAGGAGGATTTTCAGCCCCACTCACCCCCTTGGCCAAGTGCTCTTGTGCAGTGAACAAAGCGTACAACCATACAGGGCGGAAGTATTTTACTCTCTCCAGAAGCATTTTACATCAGTCCTTTTCCAACTTAGTCCCACATGCAGCATTTGCTTGGAAGTGAGGGATAAAGTGCTTCTATTTTCCTAGAAGCTTTGTCCTATTAGTTGGGTCACATCAAGCAAATGCCTGGGTCTAGCTAGCCAAGTTATCTGTCTTACAGATTTTCATACTGCAGGCTGCCACTGGGAAGTGAGCTGTGAAATCCGTTTAAAGGACAAAATATTCTTTTTGAATATGAACAGAATGGAAACAAATCAGAGTGCATTGTTTTAGAAACTACTTATGTCTACACAGCATATGTGTATTGATTTGTGATATAAAATGCAGCTCACAGCCCAAGGAGAGTATAATCAATGGGGAAGCCCCCGGCTGGAAAGGGACCACTCTCTTTCTGACACTAGCACTGTGACCACAGGACAAGATAATTCCCCTTCTCTGTCTCTATTTCCTTCTGTTGGAACTGTCATCTCATAATTCACAGGAGGTTGAGCTACACCCTCCTGAGGTGGCTCTGGAGGCTGAGTTGGGGCCTCCTGCATGGTTGGAGAAGGTTTAACCTCTCTAGTGTGTTCTGAGGTTATGTTAAATTCCTCGTCCAAAGGTTTCACTGTGACTTCACTCAGGTTTGGATGCTGAGTCTGCACCTGGTCTGGATGTGGAAGTGTCATCTCAGGATGCTTTAAAGATGGAGCTGCAGTTGTCAGGACTATAGAATGTTCGTCCTCTGCAGTCAACACTGGAGTTATGGTAAGCCCCGGGTCCAAAGGTCTAACTGTGACACTGGGCGACATTGGATGCTGAGCTTGATTCTGACCTGGTGTTGGAACTGTCATCTGATAATTCACAGGAGGTTGAGCTACAGCCTCTTTGGGTGGCTCTGGAGGCTGAGTTGGGGCCTCCGGCATGGTCGGAGAAGATTCAACCTCCCTATTAGATCCTGGAGTTAAGGTAAGTTCCAGATCAAAAGGTTGAAGTGTAACTTCAGTCAGGTTTGTATGCTGAGCCTGAACCTGGTCCAGATGTGGCAATATCACCTTAGGGTGTTCTGGAGGAGCTGTAGTCTTCTTCAGGGCTATAGAAGGTTCAGCCTAAATAGTGGGTTCAAGAGTTATGGTAAGTGCTAGGTCCAAAGGCTGAACCATGACACTGAGCGATGCTGGATGCTGAGCTTGATCCTGACCTAGTGTTGGAAGTGTCACCTCTTGATATACTGGACATTGAACTACAACTTCCTTAGGTGGCTTTGGAGGTTGAGTTGGAGTCTCCTGCATGACTGGAGAAAGTTCAACATCTGTATTGGGTTCTGGAGTCATGGTAAGCTCCAAGTCCACAGGTTGAAGAGTGCCTTCAGTCAGGTTTGGATGCTGAGCCCGAACCTGGTCCGGATGTGGAAATGCCACCCAGGGGGCTTTGGAGGTGCTATAGAATGTTCAACCTATATACTGGGTTCTGGAGTTATGGTAAGCCCCAGGTTTAAAGGTTGAAATGTGACACTGGGTGACGTTGGATACTGAGATCGATCCTGACCTGGTGTTGAAACTATCATCTCCTGAGATATTGGGGGTTGAGCTACAACAATTTCCTTAGGTGGCTCTGGAGGTTGAGTTAGAGTCTCCTGCATGGCTGGAGAAAGTTCAACCTCCGTAGTGGGTTCTGGAGTTATGGTAAGCTTCATGTCCAAAGGTTGAAGTATGACAGTGGGCAATGTTGGATACTGGGCTTGATCCTGACCTGGTGATGGAACTGTCATCTCATAATTCACTGAAGGTTGAGCTACAGCCTCCTTAGGGGGCTCTGAAGGCTGAGCTGGAAACTCCTGCTGAGGTGGAGAAGGTCTGACCTCTTCAGTGGACTTTGGAGGACGGCCCAAGGCTTCCTGCTGGGTCCCAGATGGTTCAACCTCCTTAGGGGACACTGGTGGCTCAGATGGGCCTCCTGTTGAACTGGAGAACGTACTAACTCCTTAGGGGGATGTGGAAGCTGAGCTGTGGCCTCTTGCTGGGCTAGAGAAGATCCAAACATTTCAGGGGGATCATGAAGGGGGGAAAAGGGATCAGACTGGGTTGCAGAAAATTCAGCCCGTTCAGTGGAAACTGTAGAGTAAGCAGTGCCCTCCCACTGGACTGGGTAAGGCTCAGCATTTGTCGTGGGCTCTGCTATAGTGATGGTAATCTCCAAATCCACATGTTTAACTGTGGTTTTAGGCAACTTCGAATGGCCTCTGAAAATCATAGACATATCTAGAGGTGAAAATGTCATTGTATGACTAATCGGACTGAAAACTGTATAGGATGCTGGAGGCTGAGTTGTGTGCTGTTGCTGGCCTGGTGAAGGTCCAACACCCACCACCCACCCATCCATTACCACTCTTGAGGTAATGCTAAGGTTTCCGGCTGGCTTGGAGATGGTTCCTCAGGAAGCCCTTCAGGCTGAGTTGGGACCCCTTGATGGACTGGAGAATGTTCATCCTTTTCAGGGAGGTTTGGCTGCTGAATTATAACCTCTTCTTGGCCTTTCAAAGGTTTAAACTGCTGAGGGGACACTGAAGACTGAGCTGGGGCCTCCTGTTGGGTTGGATGGAGACTGAGCTGGTTGCTCCTGCTGGATTGGAGAAGGTTCCACCTCAGGATGTTCTGAAGGCTGAGCCGGAGACTCCAGCTGGGCTGCAGAAGATTCAGTCTCCTTGGTAGGCTCTGAAGTTATGGTAACCTCCACATCCGGAGGTTTAACTGTAACATTGGGCAAGTTATAACGATCAGGTTGAACTGTCACCTCATAAGATGTCTGGGTCATTTATAAAGAAAAATACTAGAACATTAGTTCTTCAACATAAGTTTAAGCTTATACCTTGATATCTCATTTTTATATTTAAGAATGATAATAAAATTAGTGACTAACAGTTCAAAGTTACTTTAACTTCCTAGGTTTTGCTAAGAGTTGACATTATCAGCAGTATATGTAATTGAAACTTCTAGATGAAAGGGAAACAATTCTATAGAAAAATTTTTTAATAAAAATAAGTGTTTCGTTAAAAGATAATTTTGTCTAATTTATGGATTTTTGAAACTACTTTAAAATTTAATATGTAAATAGTCATTAAATATTAAGTAGAAAAAAAAAGAAAAAAGAAAATGCCAAAAAGGTTTGGGAAAAGAAGAAAAAAAATTAAGTGGATATAAAAGTTAAAGGTTATAAAAGGTTTATAAAAGTCTTAACTTACGGTCAAATTGGTAAAAATTAGATGGATTTGTTTAAAAGATTTTATTAACTTTATCATTAACACACTAATACTATGAAATTTGGTTTTCTCTTTTGAACTACATTTTTATATGATATTCATAGGAATAATAAGAGATTTTTTTATTCACCTTTTAATAAACTGCTAAAAGGAAGGGAAGGAAAGAAAGACACAGATTCAGTCTCCTTATTAACTTGTCTGTCTATTAAGTCCTATACATATTTGAGAAACTAAGTCTCCTCTCTCAAAAAATAGGATTTTTGTGTTTTAAAAAAATATTTGAATTATCAGTTTGGCTATAATTTTATAATAACCTGCAATCTTGCTTCATGACAAGTGGCTTATGATAAACAATTTATGACTTCCTGCTATTTAAGCTTTCACTAAAATTTAAAGTTACTAAAAATAAGAATTCTAGTCGATGCATGTAATTCTATATATACAGTGTACCAAAGAATAAGATATGTTTTTAATAAGAAAATTATAAAGGAAACATAATGTGTCTTTATTATACTTTGTTTAATTCAGAGGTTATTTAAAGGTTGAATCAAATAAATTTAGAGGCCGGGTGCGGTGGCTCACGCCTGTAATCTTAGCTCTCTGGGAGGCCGAGGCGGGCAGATTGCTTAATTTCAGGAGTTCAAAACCAGCCTGAGCAAGAGCGAGACCCCGTCTCTACTATAAATAGAAAGAAATTAATTGGCCAACTAATATATATATAGAAAAAATTAGCTGGGCATGGTGGCGCATGCCTGTAGTCCCAGCTACTCGGGAGGCTGAGGCAGCAGGATTGCTTGAGCCCAGGAGTTTGAGGTTGCTGTGAGCTAGGCTGACACCACCGCACTCACTCTAGCCTGGGCAACAAAGTGAGAGACTGTCTCAAAAATAAATAAATAAATATTTAGAAAGGAAATAAAATAAAATTCCACTTGTGAGAAAAAAAGATGTAAATGGCTCACGCCTGTAATCCTAGCACTTTGGGAGGCCGAGGCGGGCGGATTGCTCAAGGTCAGGAGTTCGAAACCAGCCTGAGCGAGAACCCGTCTCTACCAAAAATAGAAATAAATCAATTGACCAACTAAAAATATATATACAAAAAATTAGCCGGGCATGGTGGCGCATGCCTGTAGTCCCAGCTACTCGGGAGGCTGAGGCAGCAGGATTGCTTTAGCCCAGGAGTGTGAGGTTGCTGTGAGCCAGGCTGACGCCAGGGCACTCACTCTAGCCTGGGCAACAAAGTGAGACTCTGTCTCAAAAAAAAAAAAAAAAAAGAAAGAAAGAAAGGTTAAACAGAAAGAATCATGTAAAGAAAGGATCTTGCATGGAATTTTTTTTTCCTAAAATGACTGGTTATTTAGAAAAAGGGAATGTTAGGACAAAACATAGTTTTTAGACATGTTTTGTAGATAGTGTGTGGTACGTACAGGTTGAGATAAAATTTATAAAAGGTTTCCCCTTAATGTGACCCTTGAAAAAAAAAAGAAAAAAAAAATTTATAAAAGGAAATTTATTAAGGAATTTTATATGGGGTCCAGTTGGCTATAATTAAAAAATTTTTTTTGGCTAAAACAAAGATCTCTGTAGATATTAATTTACTCCTAATGAAATAACATAGTGTACTCATTTGATTCTATAACGTGTTTCCTTTTTAATTAAAAAAAAATCACACTACAAAGGTTTTTCTTTAAATTTTGGTAATTGACCTAAAAGAAGCAAAGATTTCATGCTTTATCAGTTAATCCCTGTACTCTCTTTGTTAGGTTTTGACTAACTAAAAAAAAAAAAAAAAACTTTAAAAGGGTTAAGGATTACATCCATGTAACTATCACCTTTAAAATCTTTGATGACTAGCTCTCTTGATTAAATAAATGACTCTTATTTTATAGTGATTTGTGATTGTATTTGAACAAAAGTTTTTAAAGCCTTTTATATCTGACAAAACTTCCGAAATTTAAATTTTAAATCCAGCCTTTTGACCTTAAACTAGCTTTTTTTATATTAGGGTCACTGAAAGTCTAAGACAGACATTAGATTTATTTGGTGTATCAAAACCATCCAGGCAACATTGTCAAATATGAAATGGCATTTAACTTTCTTTGGACTATACTTGTATAAGTATGTTATTAATATATGTTCCTTTATTGTAAAATATTAACATGTCTTGGTGTATGTTATCAGTAATAGTTATGGTTATTATGTAAACTACTATATGCCATAAAAATAACCAATTTGGTTTGTCAATTATCTCTAACCATGGCTAGTCCAAGTTTTATCATCTTTAGAAAATTACTATTTTACTTTGATTCATCTCAGAAAGTGGTTCTTTCTGGCTAAGTCCAAAGTTGGCTTCTTCAAGTAAAGTCGTGGAAAGGACTGACAAATTCACTTGAATACTGGTTTCTGATAACTTTGGAGATTATATACCATTGAACTGAAACAAAACAAACTTCCAGGACTTTAATTTTAATTAGAAAACTGATGTGACCATGAGTATAGCTAACTCAACCTCATGAGGCTGAACTAAATTTTCATAAAAAGATTTTTTATTTAAAACATTACTAATTCTTTTGTTTTGTTTTCCAGAGTCTTGACAAATTTTAAGTAAATACCAAGTTTACCAATCTCTGGGACCTAGAACCATGGGATCTGCCAAAGCCCTGTTCAAATATCCTCCCTCTAGGCCCAGGGACTATCGCGGAAGAGGGGGGCGCGTGAGATTGTAAGGGCCAATTCCGAGGGATGGATTTAGTTTTTAGATCCTCCAGATCAAGGAGGAGCACACAGAAGCCTAAAGGAATACTAAATGAAATACTCTGTCTTTTCAGGCCACATGTTGCAGATATCCATCCCAATCATAAAATTTTTTTCCTGCTTCCTATAGACTTAGAACTTCCTGAATATCATTTTTCTAAGTTATAGATTTATACAAAAGGAGATATGAGTAATTTATCAGCCACCTTAGTATAAATTACCAAAGAGACTAAAATATTATGACGCAATAAAAGTCTCTAAATTCCCTTAGCTTAAATATTAATGTTGCTTATATTTCCTAAAAGTCTACCACTAAGCCCAAGAATATAATAGCTCAATACTTATAGGTAAATTAGTTTTATAACCTTGCCTTTGACATTTTGAATTTTACTCTTATGTCATCTAGAAGATTTTAAAGTGTTAATGAGTGTCTGTCTACCTCCAGTCCTGTTTGGCCTAAAATATTTAATTGGCTATAAGCCCCCTTTCGGCTCTTCAGTCCTCTTGGCCACAAGGGTCCCACCGAGGGACTGGATGGACCCAGGGCAGGTAGCCACACCACCCTGGCAACGGATGGGACAAATAAGAGTTTGGCCATAAATGCTGCCTCTGACAGATCTTGGCCAAAAGCGGGGGAATTATGAACTAAAATAAAATTTTAAGGCTCACCTCCCCCACCAGCAGCTGACTGAATGGACCCCCTAGTGGCCATAGGAGTATCCTAAAACCAAATTGCCTGCCAGGAGGAGGGAGGTCAGACGTGCCTCATCATGCCCCCTCCCTTCTTGGGGACATCCTTTGTAACCCATTAACAGGCCTAAAGGTATGCAAGACAAACCTGCAGGTACTCAATTTATACAACAAATCTATGTCTGGTGGCTAATCTCTTATAAACAGCTCCTTATCTTAAAACTCCAAGCCTTTAGACAAAGCTTCCTATCTTTAACCAATTACAAGTCAAAGAATATTTAAACCCACCTATCTATGACGACTGAACTATGATCTTTTCTTTTGCTCAAAATTCCTTCCTAAAGAGGCTAGATGAGTCAGGCTCACAAATGGTAAATTCCCACTAAGCAGGTTTTGTTAACCAAATATGGTTCCGTATAGCCTTAACAACACCTAAAAGATAGAAAGTCCCCATCTTAACGCAAACATCTGAGCAGATCCTTAACTTGAAAGATTCTCCTGTCTGGCTCTCCCAGTGTTCACACCTTTATCTTAAATTAAGCATTTCCTTTCTGGTCTTATAGATAAAGCATAAGTCTCTCAGCCAGTTGTCAGCCAAAGAATCTTTAAACCCACCTATAACCTATAATTCCCCCCAACCCCACCCCCCATCTTCACCCCCGCTTCAAGATGTCCCACCTTTTTGGGCCCATGTATTGATTTATCATTTACCTGTAACTCCTGTCTCTCTGAAATGTATAAAACCAAACTGTAACCCATCCACAGCTAGTCCACTTGCTGAAGTCTTCTTGGGCATGGCTCCGGGTCATGGTCCTCAAATTGGGCTCAAAGTAAATCTCTTTAAAATTACTTGACAGAGTTTGGTTGTTTTTTTTTTGTTCTGATAACACTACTTATGTCTATACAGCATATGTGTATGTGTTTGTGATATAAAATGCAGCTCACAGCCCAAGTAGAGTATAATCAATGGGGAAGCCCCCAGCTGGAAAAGGGCCACATATTTCCTTCAGGAGATATACTAATGTTTTCTGTAGAAAGTTCTGAAAGAGTAAATAATTCTGGAAAAGGATTCTCCTGAGGACTCAGATCTCCTGAAGACGCAAAAGCTTAACGTGAAGGGAAATTTATGAGTCTCCTTACTGGAGAGAATGGAGGCCTGTTTGCAAATATCAGTCTTTTCAGCAAACTTTCCTTTTTGACCTCTTGACTTAGTTTGGCCTTGGGTGTTCTATGGGCCACATGGAAATGAGTTTTATGAAAGTAGTATTTTTTTTCTGGAATGTACAATTGGCTTAGCAGCCTCCATACTTTTAACTCTAGCATTTGCGTCTTCTAAAACAAAAATGGAGTCTCTCAAGTCTTCTGATTTCCTTTTAACCTCAGGTGGGGGGTTTGCAGTGGTGGGAGCAGAAGGCACGCCCACTGAGTCCTGTTTCAGTAAAGAGACAGGTGCCTTATGCTCCTGTGTGAACGAAGGCTTGGTGTGGAAGGAGATTTCCACAAACTTCCTGGGCCTCTGCACCGCATGAAGCTGTTCCAGTTCACTGGGCACTGGTCTCCTAAACCTTCTCGCTTTGGCAATTTTCTTTGCAATTGGCCAGGCACTCTGTTTTCTCCTGATTCTCTCCTCTTCTAAGATCTTTTTCCTTATGCCCTTGGGCCCCTTGAGGACTATCTTCATCCTCTGCCGCCTTTTCCCTATACCCTCAATCTCTGCCAGGCTGCTTTCCTGTGGCTGAGCAGTTTCCAATTTTGGGGGAAAGATTTGGTGTTTAAATTTGGGACCTAAAAGGCTAGACTGCATAAGCATGGGAGTTTTTTCTTTCTTTTTAACCTTGTCAATTTTGTCTTGAATTTCTGCATCTAACAAATTTTCCAGAAAATAGAGTTTCCTCCGTTTCTTTGTGTAAGGTGAATTGTTGGATGCAGGTTCAAGAGAGGCGGTCTTTGTATTGTTTTTGAGATGACTCAGGGTCTTGTCTCCCTCTTGTACATTTGAAAAAAGCAGTTTAATGAACGGTAATAACGTTGATTCTACATCTTCTAGATTTCCCTCTGAGAAGTAAGGCAATATGTAATTTAGTGCACTAATAACATCACTTTTGTCATTGAAGTCCACCTGCTTGTTCATGAAGCCTGACAAGCTGATGCCATTTTTATCTGCAGGTGTCTCTGGCTCAATAGTCAGCTCAGTGCTGGTGTGCTGCTTCCGGGCTTGTAATACCTTCATGAGCGTAGATCCTCCTGTATTCCCTAGAGATGCTTCTTCAACTGTGAAAAAGGAAGAGTGTTTTTTTTTCAGGATATTATGAGGGTACAAACATTTTAGGTATATTTTATGTCTTTGTGCCCTTTATGTCTTTATGCCCTTGCCCTCTACAATGCTCACTGCATCCATTAGTTGTGAGTTTAATTCTCCCAACCCCCTAATTCCTGGAGAATATTACTACCCTGTTAGCACCACAGTGTTGAACAGTCAGTGCCCAATCCTAACCTAGTGTTGGAACTGTCACCTCTTGATATACTGGACATTGAACTACAACTTCCTTAGGTGGCTTTGGAGGTTGAATTGGAGTCTCCTGCATGACTGGAGAAAGTTCAACATGTGTAGTGGGTTCTGGAGTTACGGCAAGCTCCAGGTCCAAAGGTCAAAGTGTGACAGTGGGCGATATTGGATTCTGGACTTGATCCTGACCTGTTGTTGGAATTGTAACCTCTTGAGATATTGGGGGTTGAGCTACAACTTCCTTAGGTGGCTCTGGAGGTTGATTTGGGGTCTCCTGCATAATTGAAGAAAGTTTGAAATCTATAGTGGGTTCTGAAGTTATGGTAAGCCACAGGTCCAAAGGTTGACCTGTGACAGTGGGTAATGTTGGATACTGGGCTTGATCCTGACCTGGAGATGGAACTGTCATCTCATAATTCACTGAAGGTTGAACTACAACCTCCTTAGGGGGCTCTGAAGGCTGAGCTGGAAACTCCTGCTGAGGTGGAGAAGGTCTGACCTCTTCAGTGGACTTTGGAGGACGGCCCAAGGCTTCCTGCTGGGTCCCAGATGGTTCAACCTCCTTAGGGGACACTGGTGGCTCAGATGGGCCTCCTGTTGAACTGGAGAACGTACTAACTCCTTAGGAAGATGTGGAAGCTGAGCTGTGGCCTCTTGCTGGGCTAGAGAAGATCCAAACATTTCAGGGGGATCCTGAAGGGGGGAAAAGGGATCAGACTGGGTTGCAGACAATTCAGCCCGTTCAGTGGAAACTGTAGAGTGAGCAGTGCCCTCCCACTGGACTGGGTAAGGCTCAGCATTTGTCGTGGGCTCTGCTATAGTGATGGTAATCTCCAAATCCACATGTTTAACTGTGGTTTTAGGCAACTTCGAATGGCCTCTGAAAATCATAGACATATCTAGAGGTGAAAATGTCATTGTATGACTAATCGGACTGAAAACTGTATAGGATGCTGGAGGCTGAGTTGTGTGCTGTTGCTGGCCTGGTGAAGGTCCAACACCCACAGTGGGCTCTTGAGGTAATGCTGAGATTTCCTGCTGGCTTAGAGATGGTTCCTCAATATGCTCTTCATGCTGAGTTGGGACCCCTTATTGGATTGGAGAATGTTCATCTTTTTCAGGGAAGTTTGGCTCTTCTTGGCCTTTCAAAGGTTTAAGCTGCTGAGGGGACACTGAAGACTGAGCTGGGGCCTCCTGTTGGGTTGGAATTTCAACTTCATTAGTGAACTCAGGAGTTGTGGTAACCACATGATCCACAGGTTTTATAGTGACATTGTGTAACATTGAAGGCTGAACTGGAGAAACTGTTACCTCATGATGCTCCAGAGGTTGAGCTATGACTTCACTAGGGAGCTCTGAAGGCTGAGTTGAGGCCTCCTGCTGGGTTGAAGAAGGTTCCACATCATTGACTTGCCCTGAGAGCTCAGCTATAGCCTCTTGGTGGACTGGAGAAGTTCCCACCTCTGTGGTAGGCTCTTCTGCTATGGTGAGCTACTGACCTGAGTGAAATGTAACCACATTGGGCAAGTCTGAATGCTGAGTTTGATGGTTGTCTGGACATGAAACTGTTACTTCATGATGCTCTGGAGACTGAGCTGGTTGCTCCTGCTGGATTGGAGGAGGTTCCACCTCCTCAGGATGTTCTGAAGGCTGAGCTGGAGATTCCAGCTGGGCTGCAGAAGATTCAGTCTCCTTGGTAGGCTCTGAAGTTATGGTAGCCTCCACATCCGGAGGTTTAACTGTAACATTGGGGCAAATTATAACAATGAGGGTGAACTGTCACCTCAGGATTTGGTGGAGTTTGAGCTGTCTACAGGGGACTCTGAAGCTTGAGCTATGGCCTCCTGCTGGGTCTGAGAAGGTTCACTCTCCTCAGGAAACTCAGAAGGCTGAGCTGGCTGCTCCTGCTCACTAACGGAAGGTTCAGCCTCCACAGGAAAGTCTGGAGACTCAGCTGGGGTCTCCCTCTGGGTGGCAGAAGGTTCAAACTCCTCAGGGAGCTCTGGTCTTTGAACTGGGCCTTCTTGTTGGGTTGAGGGAGGTTCAATCTCCTCAGGAGCTAGAGCCTCTTGTTGGGTTGAAGAAGGTTCTACCTCATCATGGTGCTCTGGGGGCTGAGCTGGGGGCTATTGGTGACTTGGAGTAGGTTCAATGTTGTTACCTGGCTCTGGAGTTACTGTAAGCTCCAGATCCACAGGTTTAACTGTGACTCTGGACAAGACTGAGCCCTGAGCTGTAGTTCAACTTGGAGATGGAACATTTACTTCATGATGTATTGACGGCTGAGCTACAACCTCTTCAGTATCAGGTAGCTGCTGAGCTGTGGCCTCCTGCTCTGTTGAAGAAAGTTCAACCCGATCAGGAGGCTGAGCTGGGACCTCCTGTTGGGTTGAAGAAGGTTCTGCCTCCTGGGGGATTGTTCTGGGCTTCTAGCTAGAGTGGAAAAGATTGGATCTTCTCAGGGGTCTCTGGATTTTGAGTTTCATCCTCTAGATGGAATTGGGAAAGTTCAGGGGGCCCTGCAGGCTCATCTAAGTTCTCCAGGAATTCCAGAGGTAGGCCACGAGGATAAACTTTATCCATACTTGGATCTAGATAATCATCATCTTGTAGAGTTTGTTTTTGATGCTGAGGTTTTGATGCAAATTGATTTGAAGTTCCAAAAACCACCTTAGCAACCTGTGGATGCTGAGCTAGACCTTTCTTTAGGTTCTTTGGTGAAATAATAAACCTTGTCTAGAGGTGGAACAAGTATTTCCGATGCCTGGTGATCTGCAGCCTGATCTAGACCTACAGCTTGAATCTTACTTCTGAGTTGAGGAGGCTGAGGTAGGACTTGAGTCTGATCCCAACCTGGCACTGGAACCACCTCCGGGAGCCTTTGTCGTCGAATCAGCTTGTCATTCAGATCCCGATGTGGAACAGCAAACTGATCTCGCCCTGGAAGCAGCTCTTGAGCTGACTGCGTGTCCAGGAATGGAGCCGAAGTCTCAGTCAACTCCTGAGGCGGGGCCAACATCTGGGAAGAAGCAGAGGACCCCAGGTAAGCAAAGCCCTCGGGGTCTGCGGAGGGTCTAAGCGCAGGGGGCGACTCGGGTGGGAGATCAGAGGAGCGGGAAGACCGGCGGTCGGTCGGTCCTCGGGGTTCGGAGGTGAGCGGGACGAGGTTCCAGGCCCACTCCGGAAGCAGAGCTGCCTGGACCAGCAGCCACAACGACTGCCACGTGAGAAGGACCCGTGGGGTCCAGAGGCGCAGCAGGGACATGACGTGCGGAGGCCCCAGCGCGAGCCGGAGCCCAAACACTTGTGGCAGCCCTGCCGCGCGAGCACCCGTAGCAACCGCGCCCCGCCCCGCCCTTCATCTATGACACCTTCATTTACGCAGCAGCCTTTATTTAGCTCTGGTCGTCACTGAGTGGTGCCTGCAGGGCTGTAAAGAATGACGTCCATTCTCCCAGCCAGACATAGGAGGCTTTCCTGGCCTGCCGCTTCTCCCTGAAAGGAAATCTGCCACCTCCCTTAACCCACCACGCCTGCCCGGGGCTGGCCAGCAACGCAGAATGTCCACTCTCGGAGGCCACGGGAGGCTGGACCTCACTGGGCCCCTGTCCTACCTGGCAGGACCTCTCAAGTTAATCACAGTGGGTCCCCTCCTTTCCTGGCCTGAGGGGGCACTCTTCCATCTCTGCTTCTCTAGTCCTAAACAGACAAAGGACCCTTCCCTATGGCACTGCTGGGCTGAAGTCTTGCAAAAGGACTGCTCTAGAGCTCTGGAGACAAAAGGGTCACAGGCCCAATGTGCTGGCCTGCCCGGGGGGACCTCTGTGACCCTTCTGCATCTGGCTCCTTCTGACCCCGCCACAGACCCTGTCTCATCCTGAGACCCAGGACTGTCCTTGGCTCTGAGGAATGAAGACCAGCGAGACTGCGCAAGTGTTCCTGCACCAGGTTCTGGGCAGTACTTGTTGCACGTCTCATTTTATTTTTTTTAATGTTTTTTTTTTTTTTGAGACAGCGTCTCACTTTGTTGCCCAGGCTAGAGTGAGTGCGGTGGTGTCAGGCTAGCTCACAGCAACCTCAAACTCCTGGGCTCAAGCGATCCTGCTGCCTCAGCCTCCTGAGTAGCTGGGGCTACAGGCATGCGCCACCATGCCCAGCTAATTTTTTTTTTCTATATATAAATTAGTTGGCCAATTAATTTCTTTCTATTTATAGTAGAGACGGGGGTCTCACTCTTGCTCAGGCTGGTTTCGAACTCCTGACCTTGAGCAATCCGCCCGCCTCGGCCTCCCAGAGTGCTAGGATTACAGGCGTGAGCCACCGCGCCCGGCCACGTCTCATTTTATAATTGTAAGAAGTTTCTGAGGTGGGCGTGAATGTCCTAACTTTACGGGTGAGCACGTTGAGGTGAGCAGCGTGCCCAAGATCGTGCAATAGGAAACAGCAGAGCTGGGGTTCTCACTCGGGCTGTCTTCCTTTTCATGTATTGGCTTGAACACTGGTTATGTGCCAGGCACTGTGCTGGGTGCTGGGCATAGGCTGGTGAGCAACAACAGAGTCCCCGCCCTCCTGGGCTTATAGGATTGTGGGGGGAGGGACACACAGCAATAATCACGATGTATAAATGCAAAATGACAAACTGAAATAACAGAAGTGTTTGGGTCTCTGATGGTGTGTAAGAGAGAAAGCTGACCTAGCTGGGCACTCAGAAGAGCAGCCTGAGGAATGGTTACCTGGACACAATGCTAAAAGATGACCAAGCAAAGGGAAAGAGAACTGCAAAGTGGGCACGGCATGTGCAAAGGTCCTGGGGTGGGGGTGGGGGAGCACAAAACATTTGAGAAACCCACGGGAAGCAGTGTAGCTGCAGTGCAGAAACTAAGAAAGCAGGTAAGGTTCACTGAATGTTCACTCTGAACAGACTGTTCTCACAACCTTGCAAGTACCCTCTCGTCATCTCCCCAGACCCCTTGAGGCTGGTGCTGCTGGTGCATCCCTATTCTCCAGATGAAGAAACCGAGACACAAAGGATGAATCAATTACCCAAAACCCTCTAGCATGGCGGAGCTCAGATTGAATCCAGGTGGCCGACTCTAGAGCCCACGAGCCCAGCCACTAAGCCACACTGCTTCACAAGAGGGGACAGGGGGTGGGCAGGCCATGCCAAAGCTTGGCATCTTTTCCTTGGGCAGGTGGGATGGCTTCTAAGCAGGGCGGTGATGTAATCAGGTGTGTGTGTGTTTAAATGAGGCTGGGTGGAGTCGGGGTCACCAGGATGTGGGAGGGGCCGGGCTGGGAGCGGCTGCTGTGTCCAGGTGGGAGATATTAGTCCCTGAGGCCAGGGAGGGGCCCTGGCTGGAGAGGAGGAGTGCGGCTAGAGGAGAACTACGGGACTGGGACGAAGGTCAGGTAGGGTGGCAGACAGAGAGGTGGAGATGGAGGGAGCAGGCCACATTCCCAGGTTCCTGGCTGCCCAGCTCAGGGGATGGCGGAGCCTGTTCCTGAGACAGGTGAAACCCTGGAGGAGGACAGGCGTGGGGAGGAGCCCAAATCCAGTCTCGGACTGAGGACTGTCCCAGAGCAGACGTCACCAGGTTGTCAAGGGGACGCTGGGGTTGAGAGTTTTGGGGGCAGTCATGCCTGCTCATTAGTCACTATGTGGTGGGAGTGGACGGCGACATCCAGGAAGGGAGGCCGGGAGAGGAGGGCTGTCCCCACGGGCTCTGCCCCTACTGGCCACGCAGCAGAGAATGGGCTGCTTGGCCAGAGGTAGGAGGAAGACGAGGCTGTGGCATCGTGCAAGCCCAGAGGAAGGGCATGTTTCCAAGGCAGGAGCAGCCAGCAGAGGACAGGGTGTCCCCAAGAGGACGATGACTGTGAAGACCCAAAAGTACCCCACAGATATGATGTAGAATCTCAGTGGTCTGTTGGTGCATGGGGGTTGAGGAGTGAACAGGAGCAGCGCGTGGGGACAGCGAGTGTGGAAGACCCTTTTGAGAAGTGTGGCAGGGACTGGGCGTAGTGGGTCACAGCTGTAATCCTAGCACTCTGGGAGGCTGAGGCAGGCGGGTTGCTAAAGGTCAGGAGTTCGAAACCAGCCTGAGCAAGAGTGAGACACCTTCTCTACTAAAAGTAGAAAGAAATTAATTGGCCAACCAAAATATATAGAAAAAATTAGCCGGGCATGGTGGCGCATGCCTGTAGTCCCAGCTACTCGGGAGGCTGAGGCAGGAGGATTGCTTGAGCCCAGGAGTTTGAGGTTGCTGTGAGCTAGGCTGACGCCACGGCACTCTAGCCCAGGCAATAGAGTGAGACTCTGTCTCAAAAATAAATAAATAAATAAATAAGTTTGGCAGGGGGGGAGGGCAAGGGAGAGGGGAGGGGAGAAGGAGGGAAGAGGGGGAGGAAAGCCAGCAGTTGCAGGGATGTGGGGTTGAGGGAGGATTTTTCAGAGAGAGACTTGAACACGATCCCATGGTTAGGGGAAGGGGCCTGTTGGAAGTCAGAGCGGATGTCATGGGCACCACCCAGAATCCCTCCTCCAGGACCGAGCGTGAACTGCCCCAGCTGCAGGGGTTGGAGGCCACGGCTCTCCTCCGAGCCTCTCTCCAGGATGCGCCCTGGGCTGTGAGAGCCGTGTGGCCGAAATCCGTGCCCTCCCTGCCCCAGCCCTGGAAGGCAGTGGCCTGGCTCCTGGCCACAGTGTGGCACAACGCTGAGGCTGCCCCAGCTCCAGAGCTTCCCGTGGGTGGCTGAGGCCTTATGTGGGCCTGTGTCACAGCTCCATTGTCCCTGGGCCCTGTCCTGCCTCCCCAGCACGGGTGTGGGTCCTGAGCGCATGCCCAGTGAGCTTCCTGCTCTCGGACCTCCTTCTCCCGGGCCTCAACCCCAGACAGCAGTTCAGTGAGCAAGAGAGAGGAGTGTCAGTGATCGTGGATGTTTCCCGAAAGAGATCAGCTGTGCCATCCAGAAATGTCTGCCCCGAGCTTCCAGGGGGGAGGAGGCCAGGGAGGACGGGGTGAAGAAGGTCTGAGCTGGATGATGGGAAAGGTGTTTCCATTTTTCTGGGAGGTGGAGGCAGACCCTCTGCTGAGGGTGGGGAGGTCGGGAGGGCCTGGGGTTTGAGGAGAATGAAGACTCGAGACAGCTGGTGCAGAAAGTGACCCGATGGGACAGCAATTCTACAAACAGACTCACCAGTACCCACACCCACTCTGCCCCCTTTGTGACACCTAATAGAGTTTAGGGGTAGAAGGTATTCAGGCAGCCTCAAATCTCTTCATCAGCCCCGCCCCCAACTTATTGGGACAAAATATTAATTTACTCTCCTCCTAGGCTGGATTCTTTACCCTCACTCAGCCTTCGTTCCCTCCCTGCCCTCCCTGTCAATTGATCTGTTACTCAGCAATCAGTGGACTTGCTGGCCAGTGTGCATAGAAGCTGACGGATACCATGGCACCAGCCTTTGAGAAAAGGAAAGCTTTATCGAAAATCAACTGGCGAGGAGACAGGAGGAAATGCTCAAATCCCTATGAATTGATTTGAACTGATCTGTTACTCAGCAATCAATGAACTTGCTGGCCAATGTGCATAGAAGCCAATATCATGGCACCAGCCTTTGAGAAAAGGAAAGCTTTATCGAAAATCAACTGGCCAGGAGACAGGAGGAAATGCTCAAATCCCTATGAATTGATTTGAATTGATATGTTTTTCAGCAATCAATGGACTTGCTGGCCAATGTGCATAGAAGGCGATATCTGGCACCAGCCTTTGAGAAAGGGAAAGCTTTATTGAAAAGCAACTGGCCAGGAGACAGGAGGAAGTGCTCAAATCCCTGAGCTGGGAGCTGGTTCCGGTTGTATAAGCAGAGGGCAATGAGGCGTGATCTGATTGGATATTGCAATGCCATGATGCTGGCAGGAATGATCTGACTGGATCTTGCCATGGGGTGACACCAGGGCTCAATCTGATTGCATCCTGGATCCTGCCATGCAGTGTCCACTTCTTAATTCAGTCCCTACTCTTTGGTCTGAGCACTTAGGTTCCACTTATCGTTGCACACTTGGTCCATCTGGGCATGCTCATGTTACTTGACCTTCAACCTGGGGGTCCATGGCAACTGAAAAACAATGCACAACTTTCTTACATAAAAGTTGAGCCAGTTTGGTCTGGTGTAGTTACAGGTTTACAAGGCCAATTTCTGCTTTAGTCCTTATTCCTCATTCTGATCCTGATGTAATTTATTTTATAATCTAGTACATTCAGCTGGGCGCGGTGGCTCACACCTGTAATCCTAACACCCTGGGAGGCTGAGGCAGGCGGATTGCTGGAGGTCAGGAGTTTGAAACCAGCCTGAGCAAGAGCGAGACCCCGTCTCTACTATAAATAGAAAGAAATTAATTGGCCAATTAATATATATATAAAATTAGCCGGGCATGGTGGCACATGCCTGTAGTCCCAGTTACTCGGGAGGCTGAGGCAGAAGGATCGCTTGAGCCCAGGAGTTTGAGGTTGCTGTGAGCTAGGCTGATGCTACGGCACTCACTCTAGCCTGGTCAACAAGCGAGACTCTGTCTCAAAAAAAAAAAAAATCTAGTACATTCTTTCATCTTTTCCTTTTTTCCCTTCCCTCCTCCCTTCCATCCACATGCCTATTATGTACTAGACACTAGGAGAGGCATAGGGGGTACAAAAGTGAGCAAAAATAAATCTAGTCTCTGACTTTACAGTTTAGTGGGAAGGATTTATGATAATTATGATATATATGATATATGATATATATGATAATTACACAAACAAATGTGTAATTGCAACTTGATACAGGGTCAGTGAAGGAAAGTTACGTCATGCTAGGAGAGCATACAGCCCAAGGAAAGAGGCCATTCGGCAGAGACAGATCTGAAAGGTGAGTGGCTGTTAGATAAATCAGGAGGTGCTAAAGGCATTCCTAGCAAAGGAAATGCAGGTGCACAGGCCCTGAGGTAGAAAGGGGCCTATCCAATCCCAGGTTCTGAAGATTATGGCTTGAGTTGAAAGACAGGGACATCTTTGTGAAACCAGGAAAGTGGGGTAGGGACTACATCTCGCAAAGCCCTTGTGATTTAGCAAATAATAGAGCTGGAACCCATTCTACTAAGTGAAGTATTTCAAGAATGGAAGAACAAGCACCACATGTACTCACCAGCAAATTGGTACTAACGGATCAACACCTAAGTGGACATGTAGGAATAACATTTATTGGGTGTCGGGCAGGTGGGAGGGGAGAGGAGGGGATGAGTATATATAAACATAATGAGTAAGATGTGCAATGTATGGGGGATGGTCACACTTGAAGCTCTGACTCGAGGGGGGGCATGGGCAATATACGTAACCTTAACATTTGTACCCCCATAATATGCTGAAATAAAAAAAAATACAAGGTGCCAAGTGGAATTTAATTTCAGATAAACAAGGAATAATTGCATGGGATATACTTATAAACAATTATTCATTATCTGAAATTCAAATTGACTGGGTATCCTGTATTCTATTTGGCAACCCTACTTGTAGGTCAAGGTAAGAATTAGATTTTGTTCATCCTGAGAACAAGGTATTAAAGTGTTTTAAGCAGGGAGTGGTATAATCTGATTAGAATCTTGAATAGATCATACTGGCTACAGATTGGAAAGAGACAAAAAAAAAAAAAAAAAAGGCAGGAAGACCAGAAGACCAGGAAACAATTACCATAGTCCAAGTAAGAGAAGGGGCTTGGAATAGGGGTGGCTGTGTTCAGCTATGTTCAGAAGATTAAATCAAGAGTACTTGGCAACCTGCTCCATTCCCACTGCTTTTGATTCCTTCCAGGGCTCTATGATGCCCCAATCCATATCACCTGGGCTCTATCACAAAGTCTAAGATCATATGGGTGGTAGCTTATTTGTCATCCCAAACTTAACACAGCCAAAATAGAAGTCTGGGTCTGGCCTCTCCAAACCACCCCTTGCAAATCTCCCGCTCCCCCTGCCCAGTAAGGAACACCCCGATTCACCTGGCCACTCTAGGTCAACATGTGGAACTTGCCCTCAATTCCTCTCAATCCGTCCCCATCCTGTTGACTCTACCTTCAAATTGCATCCTGAATTGGTCCACTTTTTCCTATCCCCACTATTATCCCCTACCACAAGCCACCGTCTCTTGCATCCAGATGAATGTTCAAAATTCATCTTTCTGTTTCTGCTTTTATTTCCTGGGAGCTGCTCTCTACTCAGGAGCCAGAGTGATCTTTTCAAACAGAAATCAGATCTTAGCTTAAAACTCTTTAATGACTTTTTACTGCATTCAGAATAAAATGCCATCTCTGCACCCTAGCTTATGGAGAGTCCTGTCAGATCAAGGTCCCTGTCTGTCTCACCTGTCGCCTTCAGTTCTCCCTGTCACCTGCCTCCTCCTTGGCTATCACATCTCAGAGGAAAGTTCTTCTCCTCAGAGACTTTTCCTGTGCAGATTGCCTCCCCACACTCAGAACTCTCTGGGAGCAGGAACCTCGTCTGTCTCATTCTCTGCTGAATTCACAGCTCCTAGGCACTGATGAATATTTGTGAAATGCCATGTCAGTTGTAACTCCCCCATCCCACCCCTACCCAAAAAAAGAAATGATTTCTAATTCAGATGTATCACTTGAAATTTTTTAGAAATAAAATAATCAGGGAAATTCCGAGAGAAGGATGTTTGGTTACTCTTTTTCTCTTTCTTCCTTTTTTTTTTTTTTTTGAGACAGAGTCTCACTCTGTTGCCTGGGCTAGAGTGCTGTGCCATCAGCCTAGCTCACAGCAACCTCAAACTCCTGGACTCAAGCAATCCTCCTGCCTCAGCCTCCCAAGTAGCTGGGACTATAGGCATGCGTCACTATGCCCAGCTAAGTTTTTCTATATATTTTTAGTTGGCCAATTAATTTCTTTCTATTTTTTTTTTTTTTAGTAGAGATGGGATCTCGCTCAGGCTGATTTCGAACTCCTGACCTTGAGCGATCCTCCCACCTCGCCTCCCAGAGTGCTAGGATTACAGGCATGAGCCACTGCCCACAGCCTCTTCCTTTTTTTTTTTTTTTTTTGAGACAGAGTCTCGCTTTGTTGTCCAGGCTAGAGTGAGTGCCGTGGCGTCAGCCTAGCTCACAGCAACCTCAAACTCCTGGGCTCCAGTGATCCTTCTGCCTCAGCCTCCCGAGTAGCTGGGACTACAGGCATGCGCCACCATGCCCGGCTAATTTTTTATATATATATCAGTTGGCCAATTAATTTCTTTCTATTTATAGTAGAGACGGGGTCTCGCTCTTGCTCAGGCTGGTTTTGAACTCCTGACCTTGAGCAATCCGCCCGCCTCGGCCTCCCAAGAGCTAGGATTACAGGCGTGAGCCACAGCGCCCGGCCTTCCTTTTTTTTTTTTTTTTTTTTTTTTTTTGCCCAGACTAGAACACAGTGGCATGCATCATCATAGCTCACTGCAACCTCAAACTTCTGGCTCAAGCAATCCTCCTGCCTCAGCCTCCTGAGTAGCTGGGACCACAGGAATGCACCACCACTCCTGACTAGTTTTTCTATTTTTTGTAGAGATGAGGTCTCACTATGTCACTCTGGTTGGTCTTGAACTGGCCTCAAGCAATCCTCCTGCTTTGGCCTCCAAAAGTGCTGGGATTATAGGCCTAAGCCACCTTGCCTGGCTTGGTAATTACTGTTTTGTTTTTTCCTTGAGGATTGGAGTAAAGAATACTTCCCCCAAAATTATCAGCACAAAACAGAGTATTGATTATTAACTGAGTCTTTCTACTGGAGTTTAATGCCAAATAAATGACTATAATGAGAGAATTACATTTCTAATAAAATTCCCTATATTCTAGAAACATCCTACTTTAATTTTTTTACCTAAATCTTTTTGTGCTTTATATATAAAGAAAAAAATGTGCTGAGTTACAATGCATTTTACTAACACTATGTACATATTAGCTGCAATGTGTTCCAAATGATAGCAATTGCTTTGCATATTAAAGTGATCCTTGTGAATTTGTGAAATATTGTCATAAAATGCTTTTTCTTCTTGTAATCTTTGTGGTATCAACTGTCATGATGCTCTTTTTATACAAACACTTATGTGCCATCACATATACATGATTAAAAAAAAATTTATTTGTGGCGGGACGTGGTGGCTCACGCCTGTAATCCTAGCACTCTGGAAAGTCAAGGTGGGGAGATGGCTCAAGGTCAGGAGTTCAAAACCAGCCTGAGCAAGAGCGAGACCCCATCTCTACTAAAAATAGAAAGAAATTAATTGGCCAACTAAAAATATAGAGAAAAAATTAGTTTGGCATGGTGGCGCATGCCTATGGTCTCAGCTACTCGTGAGGCTGAGGCAGAAGGATCGCTTGAGCCCAGGAGTTTGAGGTTGCTGTGAGCTAGGCTGATGCCACGGTACTCTAGCCCGGGCAACAGAGTGAGATTCTGTCTCAAAAAAAAAAAAAAAAAAATGGGATAGAGTTAGCATTTGATCCAGCCAGATGTGGTGGTACAAGCCTGTATCTCAGCCACTCAGGAGGCTGAGGTGGGAGGATAACTTGATCTCAAGAGTACGAGACCAGCCTGAGCAACATACTGAGACCCCATCTCTTAAAAAAAAAAAAGTTGGCTGGGCGCAATGGCCCACGCCTGTAATCCTAGCCATCTGGGAGGCCAAGGCAGGCAGATTGCTTGAGGTCAGGAGTTCAAAACCAGCCTGAGCAAGAGTGAGACCCGTCTCTACTATAAATAGAAAGAAATTAATTGGCCAACTAATATATATAGAAAAAATTAGCCGGGCATGGTGACACATGCCTGTAGTCCCAGTTACTCGGGAGGCTGAGGCAGAAGGATTGCTTGAACCCAGGAGTTTGAGGTTGCTGTGAGCTAGGCTGACGCCCCGGCACTCACTCTAGCCTGGGCAACAAAGCAAGACTCTGTCTCAAAAAAAAAAAAAAAAAATTTTATACCTATTAGGTCTAGACACAATTAGGGCAGAGCATGGTGGCTCATACCTGGAATCCTAACACTCTGGGAGGCCAAAAGGCAGGTGGGTTGTTTGAGCTCAGGAGTTCGAGACCAGCCTGAGTAATAGCAAGATCCCACCTCTACTAAAAATAGAAAGAAATTAGCTGGACAGCTAAAAATATATATAGAAAAATTAGCCAGGGCCGGGCATGGTGGCTCACGCCTGTAATCCTAGCACTCTGGGAGGCCGAGGCAGGCGGATTGCTCGAGGTCAGGAGTTCGGAACCAGCCTGAGCAACAGCGAGACCTCGTCTCTACTATAAAAACAGTAGAAAGAAATTAACTGGCCAACTAATATATATAGAAAAAATTAGCCGGGCATGGTGGCACATGCCTGTAGTCCCAGCTACTCGAGAGGCTGAGGCAGGAGGATTGCTTGAGCTCAGGAATTTGAGGTTGCTGTGAGCTAGGCTGACACCACGGCTCTCACTCTAGCCTGGGCAACAAAGCGAGACTCTGTCTCAAAAAAAAAAAAAAGAAAGAAAGAAAAAATTAGCCTGGCATGGTGGCGCATGCCTGTAGTCCCAGCTACTGGGGAGGCTGAGGCAGAAGGATTGCTTGAGCCCAGGAGTTTGAGATTGCTGTGAGCTAGGCTGATTCCATGGGCAACAGAGTGAGACTCTGTCTCAATAAATAAATATTTTTTAAAAAATAAAACATGTGTCCCAAAGTATGACAAAAGTTCTTAGATTCTTCCTCTTTTTCTAATTTTTGCTATGGAGAAACCATCTTCAGAGGAGTCTGCCTAAATCCCAATAATATTGTTCAATTATTTGCTGTGGTCTGAACATTTACCTCAAAGGTGTTCTGACATTTTGAAACTGGAAAACATATCTCAGAGCATCTTAGATCTTATTTAAAAACCATCAGAACTTTCATATAATATAGAGATTTGGTGGCATACAGATTTCTATAATACCATCCACCTTCTTTGCAAAATGGTCCTTCTACAAATATTCCTTTGACAAAGCACTTACTATACCCCACTCATGCAATGCCTGCATCATCAACTGTTACTTTCCATGACAAATCTATAATGGGTAACATCTTCCCTTTTGAATATGGGCAGGCATCCCTTCCTACCCATTATATAATTAGACTTGTTCATTGTATATTTATACATCTGATTCTGTTCTAGGAATTGAATGAGAGAGGCAATATCTTCCCCCAGTCTTCACAGCTAGGCAGCCAGCAGCATAAACATGACAAACAATCCAGATGGAACATCCACAGCACACAGTAAAATGGACAGGGTCAAAGTTGCCTTTGAAGACCAGCTCTTAAATGTCTCTAACCAGTGATGGATAGCTAGGCCCTGTCCTTGTTCATTAACCTTGATGGATGCATATTGGATGTGGAATGCTTCAAACTGTTCCTAGTTCAGGCTAGGTTACAGAAGGTTCCTGGTTCCCTAATTATAGCCAGTGTCCTTTCCTAAAAGGAGTGTAATGTCCTTTCCAAAAAGGAGTGTAATCTCCTTTAATAGTTTACCAAACTGAGTCTAATTTGCAGATGAATATGCAAGTGTAGTTCCAGCTTTCTCAACCATTAAGTCTTATTTTACCCTAACAGATCAAGTCCACATTCTATTTATTTCCATGGTTTGCAACATAAGTGTAATTCATTCAACAAACATGTATTAAATTCCTTGTCTGGATCAGTCACTAGTGCTGGTGCTATGAATACAAAAATGTAAAGTCATTCATTCAATCAAACAGCACATTTCTGCTGCGTGCCTACTAAGTGCTAGGAAATGGGGATGCACAGGTGAATATGACAGGAGCCTCCAACCCCAAAGAAGCTTATGACATAGTGGAGGAGACTAGGTAGGTAAGCAAACAAATAAAATAATTACAAACTATGAGAAAAAGAAAACAAATATGTTTCTGTATTAACAGAATGATGAACAAGACTTGTTTTAGCCGAGGTAAAAAGGAAGGCCTCTTTAATGGTGTTGTCCTCATCGTCTCTCACCTGGACAACTATAATAGCTTTCTAAGGAATCTCTCTGTTTGGGCCCCAGGACATTTGTACTTGCTGCTGAGAATGTTCTTGTATGACCCTTTTCACTATCTTAAAAATTATTTTTGATTTAAAAATGCTATTTATGTTGTTTAAAAATTACAACAAATTTAGTTATAGTTCTAATTGGCTTTTATTCACAATTCATGAATCAGGGCAACCTGTATTCTACAAAAAAACAGAGTTGCCATTGGGCAATGGCAGAACAGTGGGATTTGCAAGGTGGGAACAAAGAAATAGAATAGGAAAAAAAGCTCATGGTTAATGTCAGGATAATTCTTTTGTAAGGGTTAAATCCAAAGGGATTTCTTATTTTGCCAACTCAGGTAGAGTTGGCAGAGCCTCAGTTTTTTGTTTTTTCTTTTATTTAGAGACAGGGTCTCACTGTCACCCAGGCTGGAGTGCAGTGGCATAATCATTACTAACTGCCACCTTCAACTTCTGGGCTCAAGTGATCCTCCCACCTCCAGAGTAGCTGGGACTATAGGTATGCACCACCACATCCAGCTCTGGTCCTCAGTAATTTTTAAGAATATAAAGGAGTCCTGAAACCATAAGGTTTGAGAACTCCTCTTTTAGTGTCTTCAGGTTGAAGAAGATAGAAAGTACAAGTTCAATATTATGACTAAGCTTTCACTGTTTATCCATTAGTCCCACAAATATTTATAGGAGAGACACTATGCCAGACACTAATGACAAAACCAGAGTTCCCTCAAAGAAATAGAATGAGTTATAGGAATAACTAGACCATCCTGGCGCTGGATGACATGTAACAAAAGCACTGGTACCCAGAAATCAGACTTTTAATTGTCTAAGGCAGTCAAGGAGGACTCCTGGAGGAGAAGGAGAAGTCTAGAAAAAGATCCAAATATGGGAAGTACATACAAACAAGATTCAGTAGAGGGGCTGATTTGCTGGGAGGAAAAGGAAGGTTTCACAGAGGCAGAGATGTCTGGGCTGAAGTTCAATACAGACAGTATTGTTTTTTCTGCTAACAAAGGGGCCACAAATTTGAAACTTAAATTCTTTGGTCCCCTTGAAAAACAAAAGGCCTGTTAGCCTTGTAAGAATTTACTGTAGGCCCTCTGGGAAACCCAGACCAGAGGATCCCTGAGCACAGGAGTTCAAGGCTGCAGTGAGCTATGATACTGCACTCCAGGCTGGGTGACAGAGGGAGACTCTGTCTCTTAAAATAATAATAATAAAAAAAGAGGCCGGGCATTGTGGCTCACACCTGTAATCCTAGCACTCTGGGAGGCCGAGGCAGGCGGATTGCTCAAGGTTAGGAGTTCGAAACCAGCCTGAGCAAGAGCGAGACCCTGTCTCTACCATAAATAGAAAGAAATTAATTGGCCAACTAATATATATAGAAAAAATTAGCTGGGCATGGTGGTGCATGCCTGTATTCCCAGCTACTTGGGAGGCTGAGGCAGGAGGATCACTTGAGCCCAGGAATTTGAGGTTGCTGTGACTAGGCTGGCGCCACAGCACTCACTCTAGCCTGGGCAGCAAAGCGAGACTCTGTCTCAAAAAAATAAAATAAAATAAATTAAAAAAGAATTTCCTCTATTTGAATCCTTCACAATAGCTGGATATTCTAATTTTTCCAGTGTTGTAATGAGGCAATGAGGAACCACGCAAATGGCTATGTGGTGGATGCTTAGCTAAACCGAGGGATTTTATAACACATAGTACATTTGTTGAGTAATTGCCCATTAGATGTTTTCTCCCTAAGAATATACACAATTAAGCTTTTTTATTTTGAATTTTGTACATTAACTATTGAATCAGCCACGCTTATCTTAGAAACACAAATTTCTCCCGGAAATGAAGCCTTGCCAAAAAAACGGCCTCACCTTCATCAAGCTGTCAGTAGTTTGAATTTCCTGTAAACCAGGGAGAGACTTCCCCGCAGGGGCTAGGAGTGCAGGGGGGACAGAGACAACCCGGCAGGCCTCAAAGGCTGCAGAGACTGGAGCTCTCTGGCGGGTTCTGAGAAGCTGGAGGGGATTAAGCACTTCCATTCATGAACAGCACGTTACTGACAGCACATCTAAAGAGAGAAATCTTTTTTCTTTGCCACATTGTTCCACGAGGCCGTGGTAGAAATTCCTAGGGAGTTTCCTTAAAGTAAAAAAGAACCTACTTTATTTACATTCGCCCACTTCCCAAACCCATCCTCTGTCTCTCAAATCCATACAGTTAACTGCGCGCAACACACACGATACCGTTTCCGGGTCTGGCCCTTCCCATCCTCTCCAGAAGCACATCCGGGAGTCGGGGGCGTGGCCTTGGAAGGCGGGGTCTAGACGCAAACTCCAAGCTCCGCCCAGATGATGGCGTATCTAATTCCGTGCGCTCCTTCGGCCCGCCAGAGGTCGCAGGCTGTGAGAGTGGGTTTCTACTTTCGCTAGCGCCCGCCCCCTCTCGCATTCATTCTCGCGAGACAAGGCGCGAGGCCTGCCGGGAGCGATGCGCGGTCTTCCGTAGGTTCGCGCAAAATGGCAGCCCTGGAAGAAGAATTCACGTTGTCTTCTGTAGTTCTGGGCGCCGGGCCTGATGGACTCCTAGGCGTGGAGCACAGCGACAAAACAGACCAGTTTCTAGTGACCGACAGCGGCAGGACCGTCATTCTCTATAAGGTGAGAACGATAGAATCGAACTACCCGGGCTCCCGTCTCGCCTTTCTGAGCGCGGAGCCCGAGCTCGGGTTTCTTACAGCTCCAGAAAGATACCGTGGGGCCAGCTTAGCAGAGAGCCAGCTTGGCCTGTCTGGGACGCTGAGTGAGGCCTAGAATCTGGCTTAGTTATTTTCCTGTAGGAGCATATTTCAGAGTTGTAAGCGACAGAGCGTCTAAGTGCACGTGGGCTAGACACGAAAAGGAAAGGGAACCGGTGCTTTTGCTTCGACACTTGCAGGGGTGACCTTTGCTAAGGAGCCCCTCCTGGGGTCTTTGTTATCCTTGCTGCCCGCAGAAGAGTGGAACGGAGATTGGTTGGGCAGGAGAGAATGACACTGACAGGGTAGGAATAGTGCTTTAGTTTTGTGTCTGTATACTTCATCCTTCTCTCCTTGGGAAAAAAACATTTTGAGGAGAAAGGGGCTTTCTTGGTAGGTTGATAAGAATCTTGATTCCAAATGACTTGTCTGTTGGCAACTCTGCTTCACACTGTGAATCCTGGAGTTGAGTCCGGGGAAATCTGCACGCCCCGCCCCCTTTTGAGCCCAACGCCAGACTCAACATCAACACACTTTTCATACCTTTCATCTGGTGGTTGCATGGAAAGAAATTATAATATTTTTTTTTTCTGAGCTGGTGAACATAGTTTTCTGTGTCTTTAAGAAGTTAGCTATAATCTTTGAAGTTTTGGAAACAGGTTGCCAACAACTCCCTGCACTGTTTTGGCACTGCTTACTCTGTTGGTCTTTACCTCGGCTGGATTTGCGGTTTTGCAGTTCCTACATAGGAAAACAGCCGATTGGAATTGAATAGACATGATCCCAGTTATACGTATTTAATTTCCCATGTCCCTGTTCAGAGGCATCATGGAGTTAATTTTTAAAATTTACTCTTTTTAATATACTATTTTTAAGGGTTTTTAATTTACATTTTTTAATTTTAGGAACTTAGTTATTAAATATATTTTTATTTTAACTGCTGTTTAAAAGTTTTTAATATTTTAGTTGTGGTAAAATACACATAAAATTTACCATCTTAACCATATTTAAGTTTACATACCCTTCAATGGTATCAAGTACATTCACATTATTATGCAGCAATCACCACTGTCAACCGGAACTCATTCATCTTGCCAAATTAAAATTCTGTACCCATTAAACAATAACTCCCTATTGCCCCCAGCCTCTGACAACCAGTGTTCTTTCTGTCTCTATCAATTTGACTACTGTAGGTACTTCATATTAGTGGAATCTTCAGTATTTGTTCTGACTACTTATTTTAACTTAGGAAATTTGTCAAAGGCTGTCATTTTAATGGTTTATTTTGATTGTAAATGTATAAATAATTGCTTTTGATGTCTGAAATTGACTTATTTAATATTGTATTTATTTTAATTTCATTAGCTTTCTGATCAGAAAACCTTGGGGAGTTGGTCAGTGAAACAAGGTCAAATTATAACATGTCCAGCTGTGTGCAACTTTCAAACTGGAGAGTATATTGTTGTACATGATAATAAGGTGAGTTTTAAAACTTTTATATAATAGTATATAGAATACAAGTCAAATGTTGATTTATTAACTATTTGTGTTTGTCATATAAATGGAGAATGGCATACATTTTAACTTGTATGTTTTCATTTTAGGTTTTGAGAATATGGAATAGTGAAGATGTAAACCTAGATAAAGTGTTTAAAGCTACAGTAAGTCTTTAGATTTTCCAACATAATTATTTAGCTTATGATGAAATGGAATCATTCATAATAGAGTATGCGTTATTTATCTTAATGCCTCTGGAAAAGTGAGCATAAGGTTACAATCAGTTTTTCATTCTAGTTAGTGAACTTCCTGTGCCCTTTCTCAGAATAGACCCTGCAAGTTTTGTGTATTATACATTTTAAGAGTGGCACATAATACAGTAAAAAAAGAAACGTGACTACCTGGCCTTTTCTACCAATGACCTAAAGTATGTTAATTAACTTTTTCTTACTTATAAAATGAGGATCTCAAACTAGGTTAATCTCAAAAGTTCCTTCCAGTTTTAAATGTCTGACTAAATGTAACTGGCACATTTTAGAATTGGCTCACAATAGGGCTGATTCAAATATAATGTAGTTGTTGTCTAAATCCTTAAAACTTCTAGGTAACTTGCTGTACTTTCCCCTGGCTCCAGTCTTTTCCTTTACCTTGGGGTAGAACAATCCTGAATTTTACATAGGAGAGGTTGTTTTTGTTTGTTTGTTTTACCTCACATATATTGTTAATTTCTTTTTTTTTTTTTTGAGACAGAGTCTTACTTTGTTGCCCAGGCTAGAGTGAGTGCCATGGCATCAGCCTAGCTCACAGCAACCTCAAACTCCTGGGCTCAAGCGATCCTACTGCCTCAGCCTCCCGAGTAGCTGGACTACAGGCATACGCGACCATGCCCAGCTAGTTTTTTCTATGTATATTAGTTGGCCAATTAATTTCTTTCTATTTATAGTAGAGATGGGGTTTTGCTCTTGATCAGGCTGGGTTCGAACTCCTGACCTGGAGCTATCCGCCCACCTTGGCCTCCCAGAGTGCTAGGATTACAGGCGTGAGCCACTGTGCCTGGCCTATTATTAATTTCTTTTCTTGGTATTATAGGCTGTAGTTATAATTGTGGCATTAGTCCTAATCTAACACCAGAACTGTGTGTACATCTGTATTAGTGGCTTTATTTGTACCTTCTCCACCCTCAGTTTTGGGAGACCCTGGTTTTAGCCTAACCTCCAGTATTTGCAATGGATAAGCCAAAAGTCAGTAAAAAGCATTACCTATGAAGGAGACATAGGGACAGAGTAGAGAGGGTAAGAGCAGAAGTTAGACTTCTGAATGTATTTTGTGTTGTATCTTTGATTTTGGAACCATACGTAGTTATAAAGCAATATTAAATCAAAGTGAAAACAAGTTAGTCCCTTAAAAATAAGCCTTGTAGGCCGGCCTTAGTGGCTCATGGCTGTAATCCTAGCACTGTGGGAGGCAGAGGCAGGATGATCACTTGAGGTCAGGAGTTTGAGACCAGCCTTAGCAAGAGTGAGATTCCCATTTCTACCAAAATAGAAAAAATTAGCCAGGTGTGGTGGCAGCACCTGTAATCTCAGCTAGTCAGGAGGTTGAGACAGGAGGATGGCTTGAGCCCAGGAGTTTGAGGATACAGTGAACTATGATGATGCCACTGCACTCTAGCCAGGGTGACAGAGCGAGATTCTGTTGGGGGTGTGGGGGCCAGGGGGGAGCCTTCTGTAAATGTCCCTATTATATTAGGTATAAATTGTTTTAGAATAAAAATTGAAATAGCCTTGCATTTTTTCAGTTGTCGGCTGAGGTCTGTAGGATACATTCAATACAAGGAACAGAACCCTTGGTGCTATTCAAGGAAGGAGCTGTCCGTGGTTTAGAGGCTTTGCTTGCAGAGCCCCAGCAGAAAATTGAAACTGTTATCTCCGATGAAGAGGTGATTAAGTAAGTTCTGATGCTTATAAGTGAATTTATCAAAATGAAAATGTACTGTATGTTTTTTTTTGTTTTTTTTTTTGAGACAGAGTCTCGCTTTGTTGCCCAGGCTAGAGTGAGTGCCATGGCATCAGCCTAGCTCACAGCAACCTCAAACTCCTGGGCTCAAGCGATCCTGCTGCCTCAGCCTCCCGAGTAGCTGGGACTACAGGCATGCGCCACCATGCCCGGCTAATTTTTTATATACATATCAGTTGGCCAATTAATTTCTTTCTATTTATATTAGAGACGGGGTCTCGCTCTTGCTCAGGCTGGTTTTGAACTCCTGACCTTGAGCAATCCGCCAGCCTCGGCCTCCCAGAGAGCTAGGATTACAGGCATGAGCCATGTATGTTTTTAATTATATTTTTGCCATGTTCAAAAGTATTTTTGGTTATAAACATTATAAAAGTAACCTGATTAAAAACATTTTTAAGACATTGACCAAAATAACATCCCAAAAGTCTCTGGAGTGATTAGATGACTCAGGAAACCATAGTCTTATGAGTCTTTTTCTAATGACAGAGAACTGGACAGTCAGTTATTTGAAGAGGAAATGGGTTATCCCAAAAGACCGAACTCTTTCTGTTTCTGTCATATTGCCCTGACTGCCAAGCTTATAACTTTTCCCCTTGGCAAAAAGTGCAGCTTGTCATTAATGAAATCATGATAGTGCTTTAAGACCTTTGCTTTTCCAGATTCTGGAAAAAAACTGGGAAAATGACCCACTGAAATGATAGAAGGACATTTCATGATTTCACTTCTCTCTAATCATCATTTCATCACGTTGCCTGTCCATATGACTTGCTGCTTCTCCAGGTCCACTTGGTGGGAACTAAATTTCTAAAAGTCAAACACTTGTACTTAGTAAGTGAACAATGTGGACAATGAGCAGTTATGTCTTAGACTGACCTAATGAATACCTCTAAGGTGTGAGCAACTATGTTTGGGGTAACTCTTGAGAGGATTTTTTTCTAATTGCCACTCTGCCATAAACTGGCTACACAACCCTTCAATGTCCTTGTGCCTTAGTTCCCTCTGTGAATTGAAGAAGCAGATGAGATCTTAATATTTTCCTTAGAACATGAGTCCCAAAAGTAACTATGAAAAAAGGAGGCCAGGCAAAGTGCCTCAAACCTATAATCCTAGCACTCTGGTAGACTGAAGCAGGAGGGTTGCTTGAGGTCAGGAGTTGGAGACCAGCCTGAGCAAGAGTGAGACCCCCCACTTCTACAAAAAATAGAAAACTTAGCTGTTGTGGGTGGCACACATCTGTAGTCTGAGCTACCCAGGAGGCTAAGACAGGAGGATTGCTTGAGCCCCGGGGTTTGAGGATACAGTGAGCTATGATGATTCCACTGCTCTCTAGCCAGAGCGACAGAGTGAGACTCTGGCTGAAAAAAAGAAGGAAAGAGAGAAGGCGGGGAGAGAGTCAATTTAAATTTGGGAAGTACTACATACCTTTCTCAGGAACTTTACAATTTACATTGTCGTCTGGGAAGTTTAACAGCCTGCATTTAATGAGATTCATCTAACAGAGATGCATCTAACAGATTCATATTCCCTATGGTATATACTTTGTTTTTTTTTTTTTTTTTTTTGAGACAGAGTCTCGTTTTGTTGCCCAGGCTAGAGTGAGTGCCGTGGCGTCAGACTAGCTCACAGCAACCTCAATCTCCTGGGCTCAAGCAATCCTGCTGCCTCAGCCTCCCGAGTAGCTGGGACTACAGGCATGCACCACCATGCCCGGCTAATTTTTTCTATATATATTAGTTGGCCAATTAATTTCTTTCTATTTATAGTAGAGATGGGGTCTCACTCTTGCTCAGGCTGGTTTCGAACTCCTGACCTCGAGCAATCCTTCGGCCTCGGCCTCCCAGAGTGCTAGGGTTACAGGCATGAGCCACCGCGCCCGGCCAATATTCCCTATGGTATATACTTTGAAACACCAAATTAGGTGTTCTCTGATGTCTTTCTGGTTCTAAAAAACGTTTGATAAAAGATTTGATTAAATCTAAATTGATACGTATTTCAGCTGGTGATTTTTGCATCATGTAATTTTTCTTATTTTTTTATTTTTAGGTGGACAAAGCTTTTCATTGTATTTAGGCATCCTGTTTTAATTTTCATTACTGAAAAAGTAAGTGATATGTTCAGTTCCTAGCCCATTTTGTGAAATTCAAAATTACTCATGTTGTTTTTAAAGCTAACGTGGGACTTCTGTAATTCTCTTAGGAGATTAGATTTTTAAATTTTTTATCTTTTTTAAATATTAAAAAGTCTATTAGTCACTATAACATTTTACACTTAATTGAACAAGAGGTTTTTTTTTTTTTTTTTTTTTTTTTTTAATAAGACTAGTCAAGTGCAGTAGTGAGGAGGGGGGAAAGTAGTAGAACAAGGAGTTCAATCTGTAACTGACTGTGAACAATCACGTGAGATAACTCACTACCTTCGGACCAGCCTGAACAAGAGGTTTTTAAATACTCATTTATGTAATTACAATGGAATAACGTCTGGTTTTAATGTTTATAGGTGGTTGAAATGGCAATATTTATAAAGTAACTTTTTTTGCAGCATGGAAATTACTTTGCTTATGTACAAACTTTTCATTCACGTGTCTTAAGCAAATACACACTCTTACTTGGACACGAAGAAAAAACTCTTATACAAAGTTTTACTGCATCTGTGGATCGGAAATTCATCTCTTTGATGTCATTAAGTAAGTTTTTTTCTTTAAACTTTCCGAGATTGTAAATAGAGTGGCACTATAGTATACTATATATTTTTGAATCTTAGGGTTTTTGCAAACTTCTGTTATAGCCTTTCCCCCTTCCATCATTTATCCCTTCACTTTTTGCACTGTGCATATCTGGTCATGCATTAGAACAGTGGTGCTGTGTTTTGAGGGCTGTAGAAGTACTTTAGATAGAGTACAGTTTTTTCTGTAACTTTACGTCTAAAAAATCGTAAGCAATAAATAACAATATAATACTAATGAAAAAGAAAAATCAGCTTTTAGGTGATAAGGTCCAGTTCTTTGACCTGGAGACTAACAAAGCAGCTTTGATCTATGCCACCTGTTTTTGACAGATTTTAAGTATAACACCAGTTTTAGAGCTATTTAACCCCACTTTAGGAGGAACAAAAGCCTTTGTGGTGCCCTCTCCCCCTCACCCTTCATGGCTTCTTTGAAGTTGTTTTGAGAAGGTTAAGGGGGAATAAACAAGTGCAATATTTAGGAAACATTTCCATATTATCACAATTAAAATTCCTTATGAAGTTTTTCAGTGTGCAGATGTTTGCAGTAGCTATTAAGAAAAAGGCTCTCGGCCGGGCGCGGTGGCTCACGCCTGTAATCCTAGCACTCTGGGAGGCCAAGGAGGGCGGATTGCTCAAAGTCAGGAGTCCGAAACCAGCCTGAGCAAGAGCGAGACCCCATCTCTACTATAAATAGAAAGAAATTAATTGGCCAACTAATATATATAGAAAAAAATTAGCCGGGCATGGTGGCGCATGCCTGTAGTCCCAGCTACTTAGGAGGCTGAGGCAGGAGGATTACTTTAGCCCAGGAGTGTGAGGTTGCTGTGAGCTAGGCTGACGCCACGGCACTCACTCTAGCCTGGGCAACAAAGCAAGACTCTGTCTCAAAAAAAGGAAAAAGGCTCTCATTATGTGTCTTATCTTGAAGGTGATTGGAATGCACTTAATGCTTTAGCTTAATGAACATTGAAGTGAGGAAGTCTGAGCCAAAGGGTCATATAAATCTGTATGTAGCATAGCTATAACCACATCAAATTGCCAAAATTTAATTAATTGTAAGAAACAGCAATTTCGTATGGTTTTCAGGGTGATTGAATAAGAAGAAATGTATAGACCAGATGCTAATTACTTTCTAGTAAGGGATGTAACCTTTTAGGGACTAGATTATCTATATTCCTGGCAGTACCCTCTCGATACTTTAAGTTATTGTAGGTATTTACAATTTGTATTTCCTAACTATTATGACATTTCTTACTGAGATTTTTTTTTTTTTTTTTTTTTTTTTTTTTTTTGAGACAGAGTCTCACTTTGTTGCCCAGGCTAGAGTGAGTGCCATGGCGTCAGCCTCGCTCACAGCAACCTCAATCTCCTGGGCTCAAGCGATCCTCCTGCCTCAGCCTCCCGAGTAGCTGGGACTGCAGGCATGCGCCACCATGCCCGGCCAATTTTTTGTATATATATTTTTAGTTGGTCAATTAATTTCTTTCTATTTTTGGTAGAGACCGGGTCTCGCTCAGGCTGGTTTCAAACTCCTGACCTTGAGCTATCCGCCCGCCTCGGCCTCCCAAAGTGCTAGGATTACAGGCGTGAACCACCGCGCCCGGCCCTCTTACTGAGATTTTTATTTATAATACTCCTCCCCCCAGTTTATTCTTTCAGGGAAAGCATAGAGTGATGTTGATTTTTCTGGTTAGATTCTTTATCAAATTGGTAAAATCTTATAAATAACCTAGTAAATTTAACTATAATATAGAAATATCCTTTACCCAATAATGAATAATAAGTTCTTGTCTCCAACAGGCTCTGACGGATCTGTATATGAAACTTTGATACCAATACGCCCAACTGACCCAGAAAAAAATCAGAGGGTAGTTAGATCACTGTTACTCAAGGCTGTTGTGTCTGGTAATGCTCGAAATGCTGTTGCACTCACTGTCCTGGATCAAGATCATGTCGCAGTCCTAGGAAGTCCACTACCAGCTTCTAAGGGTAACTGAAATCCAGTTAATTAAGAAGGCTTTTGCATTTTTCCTTCAGTGTGCCTTTTAGTCTTCCCTTTCTTTTTCATTTCTTTGTTACCACCCTAATTCATTCTCTTGGTCACTATACTTATTTATTTTTGTAGCTTCCAAATTCTTCTTAAATAGGTTTTTCATTTCATTTTGCATTGATTAATCTTTCCAAAACACTTCTTTGTCTGACTACCCTGCTCGTGACTATAATGTCATAAAGACGTAAAAATGGTGAATATCCATGTCAGCCTATAGGCATTTAAAACATTGGTAAGCCTTGCCCCTGGCAACCACCAATCTGCATTCTGCCTTTATGAATTTACCTATTCTCAATATTTATATAAATGGAATCCAACAATACCTTTTGTGTCTGGCTGCTTTCACTTAGCATAATGTTTTCAAGGTTGATCCACATTGTTGAATATATCAGTATTTCATTTCTTTTCATGGTAAAATAATATTCCATTGTATGTATATACCACAATTTGTTTATTCATTCGTTGACGGACATTTCACCTGTTTCCATCTTTTGGTTATTGTGAACAATGTAGAAACATTTGTGTATATGTATTTGTTTCAGTACCAGTTTTTAATTCTTTTAGATGTATACCTAGCAGTGGAATTGCTGGGCCATGTGTTAGTTCTGTTTGACTTTAAAGAACTGTCAAACTTGACAGTGGCTGAACTATTTTATATTCCCACTGGCATTGTACAAGGGTTCCAGTTTCTGTACATCCTCACTAGCACTTGGCTATTTACCATTTTTTCAATTATAGCCATCCTACGGGTATGAAGTAGTACTTTATTATGGTTTTATTGTCTATTTGTTTTTGTTTTGAGACATAGTCTCATTCTGTTGCCTGGGCTACAGTGCCGTGGTATCAACCTAGCTCACAGCAACCTCAAACTCCTGTGCTCAAGCGATCCTCCTGCCTCAGCTTCCCAAGTAGCTGGGATTACAGGCATGCGCCACTATGCCTGGCTAATTTTTTATACATATTTTTAGTTGTCCAGCTAACTTCTTTCTATTTTTTTAAGTAGAGACAGGGTCTTGCTCTTGCTGAGCCTGGTCTGAAACTTCTGAGCTCAGATGATCCGCTTGGCTCAGCTTCCCAGAGTGCTAGTATTACAGGCGTGAGCCACCGCTCCTGGCCTGCACCCTTTTGATTATTATAACTTTGTAGTAAGTTTGAAAATCAGGAAATGTGAGTCCCCCATCTTTGTTCTTCTTTTTCAAGTTTGTTTTGGCTATTTGAGCCCCTTGAAATTCCATATGAGTTTGAGGATTGGGTTTTCCATTTCTAATAAAAAAGGCCATTGGGGGCCGGGCGCGGTGGCTCACGCCTGTAATCCTAGCTCTCTGGGAGGCCGAGGCGGGCGGATTGCTCAAGGTCAGGAGTTCAAAACCAGCCTGAGCAAGAGCGAGACCCCGTCTCTACTATAAATAGAAAGAAACTAATTGGCCAACTGATATATGTATAAAAAATTAGCCGGGCATGGTGGCGCATGCCTGTAGTTCCAGCTACTCGGGAGGCTGAGGCAGCAGGATCGCTTGAGCCCAGGAGTCTGAGGTTGCTGTGAGCTAGGCTGACGCCACGGCACTCACTCTAGCCTGGGCAACAAAGTGAGACTCTGTCTCAAAAAAAAAAAAAGAAAAAGGCCATTGGAATTTTGATAGGGAGTGCCTTGAATCTTTAGATTGCTTTGTGCAATATTGCCATCTTAACAATATTAAGTCTTCCAATTCATGAACATAATATGTCTCCATTTGTTCATATCTTTCTTAATTCCTTTCAGCAATGTTTTGTAGTTTTCAGAGTACAGGCTTTTACCTCCTTAGTTAAATCTATTCCTAGGTGTTTTGTTCTTTTGGGTGCTAATATAAATGAAATTGTTTTCATTTCAGATTTTTCAACTGATTTCTTTTTATTATTATTTTTTTTGAGACAAGAGTCTCACTTTGTTGCCCAGGCTAGAGTGAGTACTGTGGCATCAGCCTAGCTCACAGCAACCTCAAACTACTGGGCTCAAGCAATCCTTCTGCCTCAGCCTCCCAAGTAGCTGGGACTACAGGCATGCACCACCATGCCTGGCTAATTTTTTCTCTATGTATTAGTTGGCTAATTAATTTCTTGCTATTTATAGTAGAGACGGGGTCTCGCTCTTGCTCAGGCTGGTTTTAAACTCCTGACCTTGAGCAATCCGCCCACCTCGGCCTCCTCAACTGATTTTTGTGTGTTGATCTTGTACCCTGCAACTTTACTGAATTTGTTTATTAATGCTAGTCTTTTGTTGTAGATTCTTTGGGATTTTCTCTATACAGGATCATGTAATCTGTGAATAGAATTAGCTTTATTTTTAAATTTGGATGCCTTTTTTTCTCTTTTTCTTGCCTAATTACTGTGCCTAGAATTTGAATAGCAGCAGTGAAAGTAGGCCTCCTTGTCTTGTTCCTCATCATACGGAGATAGCTTTCAGTCTTTAACCAGTGAATGTGATGATAGTTGTGGGTTTGGCATAGATGCCATTTATCATGTTGAAGGAAGTTCCTTTCTATTCCTAGTTTTCTGAGTTTTTCTTATCATGAAAGGATATTAAATTTTGTAAAATGCTTTGTTTGTGTCAACTTAGATGATGATGTAGCTTTTTCCTTTATTGTGATATTATGATATTGATTTTCTCATGTTGAACTACTCTAGCATCCCTGGAATAAATCCCACTTGGTCGTGGATCTTAATATGCTGTTGGATTCAGTATGTTAGTAATGAAGATTTTTGCATCTATACTCATAAGGGATATATGATATCATAAGGTTTATATATGATATCGTAACGTTTTATATGACATCATAAGGATTATATGCTCATAAAGTCTGTAGTTTTTTTGTGGTATCTTTATCTGGCTTTGGTATCAGGCTAATATCCACATGGAACAAATTAGGAAGTATTCTCTCCTCTTTCATATTTAAGAGTTTAAGGTTTGTTATTAATTCTTTAAATATTTGCTGGAATTCACCAGTGAAGCCATCTGGTCCTGGGTTTTTCTTTGTTGGGTATTTTATTATTACCGATTCATAACCAACCATTAAAGACCTTCCTTAGGGCTTACCTTTCCAAAAGTCCACTTCTCACGATGACCTCTTATTCTCTTAAATTCCTGTGGCAATAACAGTTTTCATAACTCATTTTTATATTAAATAAAGCAAAATTTGTGTCTTTAACTGTAGCTCCCTTCTTATCCCAAAATATCATGTATTTATACTTGGGACTTTTTCTAAAGTTGTCTATCTTATTTTACAGAATCCCTCTCCATATGGAACATAAAATTTCAGACACTACAGACTTCAAAAGAGCTTCCACAAGGGACCAGTGGTCAAGTAAGTTTTTTCACTTGAGGACATTCTCGTTGCCTTTTTTTTTTTTTTTTTTTTTTATGCTTAGATCAGGAAGAAAAAGACTTTTTCATATTTAGGTATTTTTCTGTCTCATGAATAACACTATTAGAGAAGAGGTCTCTTTGGGTCTAAGTATTTTGGCAGGTTTTTGGACTGAGCACAGTGGTGTGTGTCCAATCTACTCAGGATGCTGAGACAGGAGGATCACTTGAATTTAAGAGTTTGAGACTGTTGGCCAAGCGAGGTGGCTCATGCCTGTAATCTTAGCACTCTGGGAGGCTGAGGCGGGCAGATCGTTTGAGCTCAGGAGTTCAAAACCAGCCTGAGCAAGAGCGAGATGCTGTCTCTACTATCGATAGAAAAAAATTAATTGGCCAACTAAAAAAAAAATATATATATATATATATAAAAACAATTAGCTGGGTATGGTGGCATGTGCCTGTAGTTCCAGCTACTTGGGAGTGAGGCATCAGGATCACTTGAGCCCAGGAGTTTGAGGTTGCTGTGAGCTAGGCTTATGCCACGACACTCTAGCCTAGGCAAGAGAGTGAGACTTTGTCAAAAAAAAAGGGTTTGAGACTGTAGTATGCTTAGATTATGTCTGTGAATAACCACTATTTTCTAGCCTGGGCAACATAGCAAGACCTATCTTTTTTTTTTTCTTTTTTTTTTTGAGACAGAGTCTCACTTTGTTGCCCAGGCTAGGGTGAGTGCCATGGCATCAGCCTAGCTCACAGCAACCTCACACTCCTGGGCTCAAGCGATCCTCCTGCCTCAGCCTCCCGAGTAGCTGGGACTACAGACACTACAATACACATATATATATTGTGTATATATATATATACACAAAAAAAATGAGCCGGGCATGGTGGCGCATGCCTGTAGTCCCAGCTACTCGGGAGGCTAAGGCAGCAGGATTGCTTGAGCCCAGGAGTTTGAGGTTGCTGTGAGCTAGGCTGATGCCACAGCACTCACTCTAGCCTGGGCAACAAAGCGAGACTCTGTCTCAAAAAAAAAAATACTTAAAGAATTTTAATTTAAGCTGACCAGGCTATAATGTCCTGTAGCAAGGGTCCTTGTATGTGTTGTTCTTTGTTGTATTTTCTTTCTTGCTTTCTTTATTTTTTTAGTTGTTTTTAAAAAACAAGTGATTTTAACAAAATTAACCACAATTCTAGCAAGCTTCCTTTTGGTTTCTGTGTTTTAAGTTTTTAGTTGATATACCTTACTGTTAGAATCAGAAACAGTGTTAAATTCTGATTTTGCCGGAGGGGGCGGGGGAGCAAGATCTTGCTCTGTTGCCTGGGCTAGATAGAGTACAGTGGCATCATGATATCTCACTGCAACCTCAAATTCCTGGGCTCAAGCAATTCTCCTGCCTCAGCCGCCTAAGTATCTGAGACTACAGGATCATGCCACCATACCCGGATGATTTGTCTGTTATTTGTAGAGATGAGGTCTCCCTCTTACTCAGGCTGGTCTTGAACTCGTGGCCTCAAGCGATAATCCTGCCTCAGCTTCCCAAAGTAATAAGGCAGGCGTGAGGCACTGCACCCAACTCTGATTTTTTTAATTTAATGCATCATAACTGTTTAGCCATGTTACAATAGGCTTGATAAATTATTATGTCAATATACATATAATAGTGATAATATTAATTTTATTTATTTATTTATTTTTTTGAGACAGAGTCTCCCTTTGTTACCCAGGCTAGAGTACCGTGGCATCACCCTAACTCACAGCAACCTCAAACTCCTGGGCTCAAGCCATCGTAGTGCCTCAGCCTCCTGAGTAGCTGGGACTACAGGCATGCGCCACCATGCTCGGCTAATTTTTTTCTATATATATTAGTTGGCCAATTAATATGTTTCTATTTATAGTAGAGACGGGGTCTCACCGTTGCTAAGGCTGGTTTCGAACTCATGACCTTGAGCAATCCACCCGCCTCAGCCTCCCAGAGTGCTAGGATTACAGGCGTGAGCCACCATGCCCAGACAATATTAATTTTAAACACTTCAATTATTTTAAAAGTATATGTTGATTGGATTTTCCTGAGTCAAAAACATCCTGTAAATTATGCTTCGTTCAGACTTGGGCAAAAATAAGAGCCCAAGAACCCAATTAATAAGTTGTGCATATGAGATTCTTCCGGAAAGTTACTCAACTTTGTCTTGTTCTTTTTTGTTATATTGAGATAGTTTATACAATAAGTTATTGTTATAAGGTTTTGTTGAGTCAGAACTTGTAAGCAAGTATTCTGTTTTTGGTATTTTTGTGTAGCTCTGGTATTATGGGGAAAATTTGTTTATGCTGCATGGAAAATTTCTAACTGTGATTCCATACAAGTGTGAAGTGTCATCATTAGCAGGTGCTCTTGGAAAACTCAAGCATAGTCAAGATCCAGGTAAAAACTTACTTATTATATGTTTGTTTTACTAACACAAGCCCTTTTATTAGCTCCCAGTTTCATTTGTAGATTCCCACAGCCTTCTATTTACAGAGCCTTTTTTTTTTTTTTTTTTTTTTTTTTTTGAGACAGAGTCTCCCTCTGTTGCCCAAGCTAGAGTCCTGTGGCAGCAGCCTAGCTCACAGCAACCTCAAACTCCTGGGCTCAAGCACTCCTACTGCCTCAGCCCCCCGAGTAGCTGGGACTACAGGCATGTGCCACTATGTCCGGCTAATTTTTTCTATACATATTTTTAGTTGGCCAATTAATTTCTGTCTATTTTTAGTAGAGACAGGGTCTCGCTCTTGCTCATGCTGGTTTCGAACTCCTGAACTTGAGTGATCCTCCTGCCTGGGCCTCCCAGAGTGCTAGGATTACAGGTGTGAGCCACCACGCCTGGTATAGAGCATGTTCTTAACTTTGAAATTTGCCACTGTTCATTGAAACTAGCAAACAGTTCCTATTGCAGGAACTGCTGCAGGCTGAAGAGCTACATTGTGTTCTTCTGACTTCAAGGGTAAGAGGAGAATCCCCAAGACAAAATCAGTTGTACCTCTACCCTCTCTTGTTTACCAGTGGCCTCATCTGTTGGCTTCATGTTGCTGGGCATATAATTTTTTATTATATTATGATTTACTGATATGAGTAGAATTACACGGCCTTTAAAGCCTCTTGAATTGTACATGAGTGGTTGTTTTTTATTGTTCTTTGTTTAGTTGGGTAGATACCGATAGGTCAAAACATTCCAGAAATTGTGTATTTCATGTTTTCTTAGGCACTCATGTCGAACCCCATTTTGTAAACTGGGAAGCATCTCAGGGATGTGGACTTGGATGCCAGAACTCAGAACAGTCAAGAAGACTTGTAAGTTTAGTAATAGAAATAGAAATGTTAGTGCAAATGTTGAAAAACACAGAAAGACTCTATTGTTTTGATTTATATCCTTTTAACTCTTATAGCTTTGATCTTGATGACAGGTCAGTGTGAGGCCAGAACCCAGTAACTTAACAGCCATTATTTAGAAATGGTATATGTAGTCTATTAATTTTTTATGCGCATTTGTGTGTGGTTTTAAGGTCCAAGCATGAAAATGGACTAGTTTGCAAGTAGCAATAAAACCTTCCTTAGCACAGAGATTTTATTTTGTGTTTAAATAACAAAAACCTTAAACATCTTAAGATACCTAATTTCAAAGCTGAAATAAAATCACTTTTCCCTATAACAAAATTTATTTTTAAAAGTTTGTGACTAGAGCAAAAGTGTGCGAGGCTATTTGGAGTGTTTTATATTCTTCTAGATGTACATTGGATCTCTTTTATTGTTTTGTGATTCTAATCAATTTACTTAATTCTAGTTAAGGAGACGAAAAATAGAAGTTAATTTACAGCCAGAGGTTCCACCATCCAAACAACTTTTATTAACCATAAAGGTAAGTTTAAAATATCGGAAATAATGAAAAGTCAACTCCAGAGGTTAAAAAAATCCTATCTACTTTTCATTCCTTCTTATTTTTATGATCATTTTTATAGCTGTAGCTGACATTTGTCTAGTGTCTTACAGGTGTCAGAGTTGATCCAGTATTTTGGCTTATTTGACTCTGTGGTCTTATGAGAGTGATGGTGTGCTGTTGTCCTGACAGGTTTCTCATTCAGCTTAGCATCAGATATATTTACAATTTGGCCTTCTACAGACTTTTTTTTTTTTTTTGAGACAGAGTCTCGCTTTGTTGCCCAGGCTAGAGTGAGTGCCGTGGCGTCAGCCTAGCTCACAGCAACCTCAAACTCCTGGGCTCAAGAGATCCTACTGCTTCAGCCTCCCAAGTAGCTGGGACTACAGGCATGTGCCACCATGCCCGGCTAATTTTTTCTGTATATATTAGTTGGCCAGTTAATTTCTTTCTGTTTATGGTAGAGACAGGGTCTCGCCTTTGCTCAAGCTGGTTTCAAACTCCTGACCTCGAGCAATCCGCCCACCTCGGCCTCCCAGAGTGCTAGGATTACAGGCATGAGCCACCACACCCGGCCGAGGGTGATGTTTATTAACGTGCTAGACTGAATTCTTTAATTCTGCCTTTTCAGAAAGATTCAGAAAAACACATTGAAGTGGAACTACGTAAATTTTTGGCTATGACGCAGACACCTGACTTTCACGCTATAACTGGGGACATAGTAACAGGACTTCTAGAACGATGTAAAGCAGAAGAACCATCGTTTTATCCCCGGAACTGTCTGATTCAGCTCATTCAAACACATGTGCTTTCTTACAGGTAGGTGTTTATGTGCACTACGCACACTTTCCATGCACAACCCTTTTGACCTTGTTCTTTTAGAGTTCTAATTTTCTGAAACTCTGGAAAATCTTATAAATTATCTGCAATTGAGATTTTTCTTAATATGTAATAATGAATCAGATTTTTTTATTTCTGTTAGCTTATGCCCTGGCTTAATGGAGGTTGCCTTACAAAAGACAGATGTACACTTGTTACAACTCTGTCTACAGCAGTTCCCTGACATCCCTGAATCAGTCACCTGCACATGCTTAAAACTTTTCTTAAGGTAAGTAAGAATCTGGTCTTCTTTTTCCTTTACTATGTTTGTAATCTGTTAAATTATTTGATTTTAAAACTGAATGCTTAGAAAATAAAATTTTTTCCGAAAGTTGCCTTATTGATAAGAATTTTTTTTCTTTTTTTTTTTTGAGACACAGTCTCACTTTATTGCCCAGGCTAGAGTGAGTGCCATGGCATTGGCCTAGCTCACAGCAACCTTAAACTCCTGGGCTCAAGCAATCCTTCTGCCTCAGCCTCCCAAGTAGCTGGGACTACAGGCATGTGCCACCATGCCTGGCTAATTTTTTCCATATATATATATATATATATATATTAGTTGGCCAATTAATTTCTTTCTATTTATAGTAGAGACAGGGTCTCGCTCTTGCTCAGATTGGTTTCAAACTCCTGAGCTCAAAGGATCCGCCCGCCTTGACCTCCCAGAGAGCTAGGATTACAGCATGAGCCACTGCAAGGGGCCTAATGATAAGAATTAACCCCTTGCTTTCAATTGACATCATAGCATTGGTGATGACTGTCTCCAAGAAACGGATGTCAATATGGAGTCAGTTTTTGACTACAGTGGTACTGTACAAGATGAGAAAATGGAAGAGCAAACTAAAATTCTTCAGAATGGCTTTAATCCTAAGGAAGATAACTGCAGTAACTGTGATCAAGAATTAAAAGAAAAGCCTCAGGACACAACAAAAGAGACCACTTCATGCCCTGTGATACCAAAAAGAGCAGCTCTACTGTATCCTTTGAAATAGTGTCCCTCTGTTCCTCTTTCCGGGGATATAGTCATATGCCAAGCCATACGTAAGAAGTAATTATTAATAGATAATATAAGGGTTTTCTTTCTTTTTTCAATTTTTTTTCTTGGTTTCTGCTTAAAAATGAATTATGTTGAATGCTATCTTCAAACAACTTACTTAAACCTGTTTTCTTAATTAAGAAGCTGTACTGAGGTAGAAGTTCTACCAATTCTAAAGATCAATATTCTGAATAAATATGAATTATTTATACTACTGATGTATTCCAGATAATTTCTAATGATTAGGTGAGTGTTGAGTGATAGAGCCCTTTTGGTGATATAAAACTTTTGTATAAATTTAGAAAACTTATTGGGAAATGGAATTACTCATAATTTCAGTACAATAGCCTTTATTTATTGAAATAAGATTTTCCTTTAGTCCTAAATAGAAATGCAATTCTTCATTCTGCATACAGTGAAACATTTCTTCTGCCTCACTTGAAAGATATCCCAGCACAACATATTACTGTAAGTGTTCATAAGTCCTATGGAATTTTATTTCTGGTTTTAAGTTTTACTGATTAACCAGCTGTTGGGAATTCTAAAGGTTATCCAATTCTTTCATGTGAATAAGAGGTTGCCTAGCTCTCATAGTGAAAAATTGTGCCAAGGAGACTAGCGTGGTGGTTGGCATTTTCCTCCTGCCAAGCTTGAAGGCCAAGTTAAGCCACCCAAGTTTTAAATGAGTAGACAGTAAAAACAACTGCTAAGAGGATTCTCCTTTCTCTACCTATTATTTATAAACAATAAGCTCATCACCTGCCCCACCTACCCTGACTCCCCAAGCAGATAAGCTCCTTATTGATGGCACACATTGCATTTTATTCATTTTTGTTTCCCCAGATGTCTGACGTATTTGTTGATACATAGTTAAATTAAACATCCTCTTAAAATTCTTTCCAGTCTTTCTGTTTCATTTATGGAGAAAAATTTTTTTTATCAAAGTGATAAATTGTCCTTTTTTCCCCCCACTTAGTTATTTCTCCAGTATTTGTATTTCCTTTATCTGAAGTGTAGCGAAAATGCTACTATGACTCTTCCTGGAATACGACCTCCAACCCTTAACCAGGTGAGATAATTTGTTTTTTTTGATTTGGTGCTGGGAAAAATCTGTACAAAAAAAGTTATATACAGTGTCAGCACCTAGAATTTAGTGACTGATTTCTCCTTATCTCCTTCTTCATGTCGGTCTCCTCCTTTATCATATAACCAAACCACTGGAGTTGGGGAGAGTCTTTCTATCTAGTAAATTTCTAGATCCATAATTCTATACTACAGAATTTAAATTCATCTTAAATTCCTGATTCTTCATTATGACCCATTCCAAGAATTTCCTTGGCCTTATTAAGAGGACCGGGAAGAGCTGGTAACAATTTGCCCCCTCGATAATCTCTTTTTTTTTTTTTTTTTTTTGAGACAGAGTCTCACTTTGTTGCCCAGGCTAGAGTGAGTGCCGTGGCGTCAGCCTAGCTCACAGCAACCTCACACTCCTGGGCTCAAGGACATTTATTCAAATATAGTTAAGTTGGTTTCTGGAACCTCATCATAATTCTCCAAACCCCGAATGCCATCCTGAATTTCTTGCGACTCTATTTCCTTTAGAACCATTGGTCCCAATCTCTCATGTCGAGCAATGGAGCTCTCATGGAGCGGATGAGAAGGGCTGCTTGTCTTCTTTACCCCTCTGCGACAAAATGCATGGGTTGTGCAGATATGCTGCATAACCATGCCCATCACTAGGTCTTATTTTGGGGTAGCACTTATATAAATGCTTAGAAATCCTTCCAGGGCTTATGTTATGGGTAGGCCTTATTTTCAGGAAAACACGGTAGTTAAATGTTCTATTTGGGGAAATTACTGATGAAAGAAAATACCTGTAAAAGAGCTTAAATTTTAAATCTAAACATGTTCCCCAAAATTTTCAAGGATGCATTAAATTAGAATAAGTTAAAAAAATGAGTTAAATTTTTAAGTAGTTAATTTTTTTTTTTTTTTTTTTTTTGAGACAGAGTCTCACTTTGTTGCCCAGGCTAGAGTGAGTGCCGTGGCGTCAGCCTGGCTCACAGCAACCTCAATCTCCGGGGCTCAGCGATCCTACTGCCTCAGCCTCCCGAGTAGCTGGGACTACAGGCATGCACCACCATGCCCGGCTAATTTTTTGTATATATATTTTTAGTTGGTCAATTAATTTATTTCTATTTTTGGTAGAGATGGGGTCTCGCTCAGGCTGGTTTCGAACTCCTGACCTTGAGCAATCCGCCCGCCTCGGCCTCCCAAAGTGCTAGGATTACAGGCGTGAGCCACCGCGCCCGGCCAAAGTAGTTAATTTTTATAGTTGAAAGTTTGAACAATAGTACCAAAGGGTATGAAGGAAAAAATAAACTTTGTGTCTTTACTACTCTGATCTCTCCTAGAGATAACCAATATTAAGAGTTTCTTTTATGTCTAGAAATTTTCTTTCTATATACAAACTTATCTTTATATATATATATATATTTTTTTTTTTTTGGTTGATAAATTAGTTTCTTTCTATTTTTAGTAGAGACGGGGTCTGGCTCTTGCTCAGGCTGGTTTCGAACTCCTGACCTCGAGCATTCAGCCCGCCTCGGCCTCCCAGAGGGCTAGGATTACAAACTTATCTTTCTCTCATTTTGTCTTTTCTAACACAAATAAGATCATAGTATGTGTGATATTCTGTAATTTTTTTTTTCACTCATTATATTTTAGACATTTCCTGGATCAGTACACATACACCTGCCTCATTCCTTTTAACCAGTGCATACTACGTCATTTCACATATACATCTTTATTTACTAGTGTTCTATTGATAGACATTTAAGTTATTTATAGTTTTTTGGTATTGTAAACAAACCATTGATATCTTTATACACATACCCATACATATTTATGAGAGAACACCTCTTGGGTAAATTCGCACAAGTGGAATTACTGGATGAAAGGGTGCATGCATTTTTAGCTTTCAGAATGCCACATTACCTTTCTGAAGAGTTGTGACAACCACCACCACTACGGCCACCAAGGTCTGAGGCCTTGTTTTTCACATTCTTACACTAGTTTTGTCAAAGTTTTGACTCTTTGCCAATCAGATAGGCAGCAAATGATTAATTTGCGTTTCTTTGTTAATGAGAGAGCCAAACCATCTTACCCATTTATATTTCTTTTTGTGAACCTGCCTGGTCAGATTCTTTGTCTATATTTTTATTACATTTGCTATCTTTTTCTTTTTGAGTTATGAAGAATTCTCTCTACATTAAGGAAATTAGCTTTTTTATATCAGATGCATTGTAGGTACTTATTTCCTATCATTTGTCTTTTTACTCACTTTAGTATAATTTTTTGACACAAGTTTTTCATATTTATGCTATTAAAATTTATTAAGCTTTTCCTTTATGGTTTCTTTTTTTTTTTTTTTTTTGAGACAGAGTCTCAGTTTGTTGCCCAGGCTAGAGTGAGTGCTGTGGCGTCAGCCTAGCTCACAGCAACCTGAAACTCCTGGGCTCAAGCAATCCTTCTGCCTCAGCCTCCCAAGTAGCTGGGACTACAGGCATGCGCCACCATGCCCAGCTAATTTTTTCTCTATATATTAGTTGGCCAATTAATTTCTTTCTATTTATAGTAGAGACAGGGTCTCGCTCTTGTTCAGGCTGGTTTTAAACTCCTGTCCTCGAGCGCCCACCTCGACCTTTATGGTTTCTTTCATGCTTAAGTCTCTTCTCATTCTACATCAGTGGTTTCATTTTGTGTGTTGATCTCTCCCGCCCCCCAAGACAGAGTCTCACTCTGTTGTCTGGGCTAGAGTGCTGTGGGTCAGCCTAGCTCGCAGCAACCTCAAAGTCATGGGCTCAAGTAATCCTTCTGTCTCGGCCTCCCCAGTAGATGGGACTACAGGCATGCGCCACCATGCCCGGCTTAATTTTTCTATTTTTCTATATATTTTTAGTTGTCCAGCTAATTTCTTTGTATTTTTAGTAGTATTTCTTTTGTATTTTTATGGGATCTCTCTCTTGCTCAGGCTGGTCTCAAACTCCTGAGCTCAAGCGATCCTGAACTCTTTAGTACATATTATTTTGGTATAAGGAGTTCCATAGAGGGATCAGCTCTCCTTCCACAAATTGATAACCAGTTTCCTTAATCCTGTTGTGTTTTTTTTTTGTGACAGTGATATTTGCATATTAACCACACCATTTGAAGATGTAAAACTACATAGGAAACTTTTATATATGTATAGTGATAATTCTTAGTTTATGGTAGCTTGTCTATAATATACAGTACTCCATCCTTGGCACACTGTATCTTGCAGAATAGAAAATGAATGGGGGCCAGGCGTGGTGGCTCAAGCCTCTAATCCTAGCACTCTGGGAGGCCAAGGCGGGTGGATTGCTCTATGTTAGGAGTTCCAAACCAGCCTGAGCAAGAGCGAGACCCGTCTCTACTATAAAAACAATAGAAAGAAATTAACTGGCCAACTAATATATAGAGAAAAATTAGCCAGGCATGGTGACACATGCCTGTAGTCCCAGCTACTCGGGAGGCTGAGGCAGTAGGATTGCTTGAGCCCAGGAGATTGGGGTTGCTGTGAGCTAGGCTGATGCCATGGCACTCACTCTAGCCTGAGCAACAAAGCAAGACTCTGTCCCAAAAAAAGAAAAGAAAATGAATGGGTTCTCTTTTTGTAAGTGAAAATAATTATCAAAACAAAATTTTTAAAAGACAAGTATTACTCTCCCTTGAATTAAATACCACTTTGGCTTTACTATTACTGATTAATACTATGAAAATGGTCTTATTATGCTTGTAAAATAATAAATATAAAAGCCAGAAAAGAGCCTTCTTATATTTCTTAGAAATTCTTCCATCTCTAAACTAAATTGTTTAGATTTTTATAAAGACTTATTTTTCTTATAACTGTTTGGTGTGATTATGGACTTATAAAATGAGCTAGACTAAAGTTAAATTTAAAATCGTAACTTCCTTTCCTTATTTATCTTCAGATTATGGATTGGATATGCCTACTTCTAGATGCTAATTTTACTGTTGTGGTAATGATACCTGAAGCAAAAAGGCTACTGATAAACCTTTACAAGTTTGTCAAATCTCAGGTTTGTGATTATTTGATATATACTGATTTTTTTTGTACTCAAGTATATCACCTGAATTACAGTTTATTCCTAAAAGTTAGGAATAGTCATGGAGCATTTGTTTGTATGTAGAATTACAGTAAAAGTTACTCTGAAACTTTTTTCTTTAGATAAGTGTTTATTCTGAACTCAACAAGATTGAAGTAAGTTTTCGGGAGCTACAAAAATTAAATCAAGAAAAGAATAATAGAGGATTATATTCAATTGAAGTGCTGGAACTCTTCTGATACTACCAGTTCTCCTTCATAGACATTTTATGAAGCTCTTTTATGTGAACTCTTCCTGTTCATCCAGCCAAGAAAGATGCTTTGTTTGTGATCATCTGAATTTCAAGAGAAAAGTGTCAGTGAGTACCTGGACCATCACCTGTTGATGCTTCACATGGGACTGCAGGCTTCACATGAACCTATTCTAGATTATGGACATTGATGAGGAAAGGTTCTGAAATTTTTAAAAAATATGAAATATGAAAAATATGAGTTGATTTTAAGTAAACTTATTTGTGTATTGATAAAAGTCTAATTTCTTATCATGTGTTTTGAATTGTTTTTCTTTTAATAAAAAATGACCATTGAAGCAGTGATTCTAGAAAGAATGTAGTTTTATCAAAGTCATAAACTGCCCCAGCACATCCGTGCTTGTGACAGAAGTCAGTGCCACAAGCAAGGCAGAGAGGGGTCTTCGTACAGGCACATGCTTTCCTCCTGTCATTTCTCCCATCATTTACCTCCTTCCACTCGCTTGCTTATATACTCAGAGGTTGAAAAATGCCTCCTTCTGTATATTATCTCGCAGATTACCTCCATGATGAGTTGATAAAAAACAGTTATGGGCTGGGTAAGGGTGGCTCTTCCTGTAATCCTAGCCCTCTGGAAGCCTGAGGCAGGAAGATCACTTGAGGTCAGGAGTTCAAGACCAGCAAGATCAAGGGTGAGACCTCATCTCTACAAAAGTAGAAAAAATTAGCTGGACATGGTGGCACATACCCATAGTCCTAGCTACTGGGGAGGCTGAGGCAGGAGGATTGCTTGAGCCCAGGAGTCTGAGGTTGCTGTGAGCTATGATGACGCCACTACACTCTACCCAGGGTGACAGAGCAAGACTCTGTCTCAAAGAAAAAAGAAAGGCAATGCAAAAAGTGAGAGAAGGTGGGGCATGGTGGCTCATGCCTGTAATCCTAGCACTCTAGGAGGTGGAGGTGGGCAGATTGCTCAATGTCAGGAGTTCAAAAACCAGTCTGAGCAAGAGTGAGACCTGTCTCTACTATAAATAGAAATTAATTGGCCAACTAATATATATAGAAAAAATTAGCCGGGCATGGTGGCTCATGCCTGTAGTCCCAGCCACTCGGAAGGCTAAGGCAGTACAATTGCTTGAGCCCAAGAGATTGAGGTTGCTGTGAGCTAGGCTGACACCAGGGCACACACTCTAGCCTGGGCAACAAAGCAAGACTCTGTCTCAAAAAAAGCCAAAAAAGTGAGAGAAAAATTTCTGCCTTTTATATGCTTACTATCTAGAAGGATCACAAAGCGAAATCAAATCACTGTACAGGTTCATCTTTGTATGCCAAATGAGTTTTACTGATGTTCATTTCTTCCAGAAGTCTACAGGAGAGATCTACAACGTTTCCCAAACTTTGATTTCAATAAAATTTCCAAAAGACTTTGGGATTTGACATGAGGTCACCAAGGTTTTGTTTTGCTATTAATCTTTAAGAAGAGCTTTTTATGTTGCTCTGATTTTTCCAAATTCACCTCATACCCTGGCTGACAGTCACAGCACATCACATCAATAAGTAGACTTCCATTCAGAGCCACAGGACTGGAGTGTTGTTAGAGAACAAGAAGAATTAGAGCTAGGCTCTGAGTAAGATTTGTATGGGCAAATGTCACCATTAAAAATATTCAAAACTGCAGAGTCAGTAAATTGAAATTAGCATCCTTAATTTGATGTGTTGGATCATAGTTTTCTGAAGTTAATTTGCTACTTACAGGATGAATATGGTAGTACTGCTATGGCCCGGGTTTCCTTTGGGTTTGATGCAATGTGTGCTGTTAAAAGGTATGTGATGACTCAAGTTTCCTACCCTTTCTCTCTTTGAACTATTAAGAACTTTTCATTTATACAGGACATCATGACATTTTCCTTTCACTTTGCATGAGTGCTTTTCCATTAGCATATGAAAGTTAATAAATGTTCTGTTCTAAAGATAGTTACTGGCCGGCATGGTGGCTCACACCGCCTGTAATCCTAGCACCCTGGGAGGCTGAGGCAGGCAGATTGCTGGAGGTCAGGAGTTCGAAACCAGCCTGAGCAAGAGTGAGACCCTGTCTCTACTATAAAATTAGAAATTAATTGGCCAACTAATATATATATAGAAAAAATTAGCCGGGCATGGTGGCGCATGCCTGTAGTCCCAGCTGCTCGGGAGGCTGAGGCAGCAGGATTGCTTGAGCCCAGGAGTTTGAGGTTGCTGTGAGCTAGGCTGACGCCATGGCACTCACTCTAGCCTGGGCAACAAAGTGAGACTCTGTCTCAAAAAATAGATAAATAAAGATAGTTACCAGCAAATTTCAGTGTCCATAGATAAAGTTTTATTTCACACATCAAAGTCTATTTTTAAAAAAGCTTCACTGCAACACAACCTTGCTCACTTGTTTATATTTTGTCTGTGGCCACTTTCACACTACAGTGGCAGAACTGAGTGTAGCCACCCCAATGGCTGTGTGATGATATCTCATTGTGACTTTTATTTGGAAAGCATTGCTCTCGCTTATTCCAACTCCTGGTGGCAGCTCCACCACTACCCCTGGCCCAAGCCATAGTTCTCTCTCAGTTATGTTACTGCAGAGGCCTCCTAAATTGTCTTTCTGCTTCCATCCTTGCCTTTTATACTCCATTCTCAGCACAGCAGCTGGGGCCCTTCTGTCAAAAAAATACATAACACAAATTGTAGCAATCTTCTATTTAAAACCTAAGGGCCTGGTGTCCTTTTTCTCACTCCACTCCATCCCAAGTTTCATATCCTGCAATTGAATGTGTTATTCTTTCTTCATGGATGGCTTCTTCCTTCTACTTTTTGGGATTTCTGCTCAAATGTCGCCTCAGTGAAGCCTTCCCTGAACTCCCCTTCTCCTCCCACCATGGTACTCCCTGACATCTTTCCCTCATTGGTTTCCCCCCAGAAAACTTTGCTGTCTGGCATGCCCTGTATTTTCCTTCTTGAGCTATTTTTGTCCATTTCAGCTCCACAGGGGCAGGGGTTTTTCAGTCTTGCTCCCTGCTGGGTCCCCAGCACCAAGGTCAGCAGCTGGCAGGTATGTGGCAGGCATTCATTTGTTGAATGAGCCAGGTGAACAGCCAGGGCCCAAGATTTAAAAAAAAAAAAAAAGGCCTCCACCCTGACAGTGCTGACAGTGAACCACTCCAGGCAACTGCAGTGCCAGCAATCAAACTTAAAAGCAGCTTTGCCAGTGGGTGGCCCTTGCTGGCTAAAGGATCATTTCAGGCAGGGAGAAGTGTTCCTCTCGATGTGAACGTTCAAGCACATCTGCTTCCTCCCAAGCCTCTGTCACTCCTCCTCTGCCTGAGTTCCCGCACCTGTGCTTTACAGCAATCGAAATAAACAAATGCGAGCAGAAAGGATGAACAAACTAGAGTCTGGGTCTTCCCTCCCTTCCCGCTGCTGCCCCACCCAAAAGTGGAGGCAGGGGTCTAGTTGCTACTATTAGAGCAAAAGCCAACCCTCTTGGTCTGGGGTTTGGTTTGATTATAAGACTCCTCCCAGAGACTTTCTTGTTATCAATCCGGACAACCACCCACAACCCACATAGGAGTCTGGATTGTCCAGGGGACTTAAATCACTTGAAAGCATCACAACGCAGAGATATCCAAGGAAATGAAATCAGTATATTGAAGAACAGCTGGCGAGGTAGCTCATGCCTGTAATCCTAGCACTCTGGGAGGCCAAGGCCAGCGGATTGCTTGAGGTCAGGAGTTTGAAACCAGCCTGAGCAGGAGTGAGACCCCCATCTCTACTAAAAATAGAAAGAAATTAATTGGCCAATTAATATATATAGAAAAAATTAGCCGGGCATGGTGGCACATGCCTGTAGTCCCAGCTACTCCGGTGGCTGAGCCAGGAGGATGGCTTGAGCCCAGGAGTTTGAGGTTGCTGTGAGCTAGGTTTACGCCATGGCACTCACGCTAGCCTGGGCAACAAAGCGAGACTCTGTCTCAAAAAAATAAATAAATAAGATGAATGGATAAATTTAGTATATATACACAATGGAAATATAATTCAGCCTTTTAAAAAAAGAAAATCCTTTTGTTTGCAACAACAGAGATGGACCTGGAGAACATTATGCTTAGTGAAATAAGCCGGGCACAGAAAGACAGATACCGCATGGTCTCACTTACAGGTAGAATCGCAAAAAGTCTAACTCTTAGAAGCGAAAAGTAGAAGAGTATTTACCAGAAGCTGGGGGTTGGGAAGTGTTAACCTAAATGAGCAACAGAGAGACCAACTCTCCAAAGAGGGGATTGTAGGTCAGGACACTTGTGCTGTGGCAGACTAGAGGCCTATCCAAGTGGGTAGGGGCAAAAGAGAAGCTTTTAAAGAAAAAAAGGAGAAGTCCATATAAGCTGTTTTGAAACAAAGACCACTGGTTACAGGGCCTTATTGCTGTTAGCTCATTGGTGAAGACAGCTGTAGTTAGACAAGTGTCCTTGTGCTGGTGGCTCATCTGGAACACTGTGATTTGAAGAATTCCTTATATTGTTCCTGCATAACCATATGTGCATATGTGAAGGCCCCTCCCTCAGGGCTTCCTGGCTCCATTTTTTTTTTTTTTTTTTTTTTTGAGACAGAGTCTCGCTTTGTTGTCCAGGCTAGAGTGAGTGCCGTGGCGTCAGCCTAGCTCACAGCAACCTCAAACTCCTGGGCTTGAGTGATCCTTCTGCCTCAGCCTCCCGAGTAGCTGGGACTACAGGCATGCGCCACCATGCCCGGCTAATTTTTTTTTTTTATATATATATCAGTTGGCCAATTAATTTCTTTCTATTTATAGTAGAGACGGGGTCTCGCTCTTGCTCAGGCTGGTTTTGAACTCCTGACCTTGAGCAATCCGCCTGCCTCGGCCTCCCAAGAGCTAGGATTATAGGCGTGAGCCACAGCGCCCGGCCCCTGGCTCCATTTTTTTAGAGTTTGACATTAGTGACTACATATAGATGTTAATGACTTTCACAATCACTTCTTGGCCTTCTGGCTAAGATCAAGTGTAATAACTTTCACAGAGTTGCAGAGATGTCGGTCAAAGGACACAAAACTTTGGGTACTCGGGAGGAATAAGTTCAGATCTGCAGTACATCAGTCATGACTATAGTTAGGAACAATATACTGACACTTGAAAATTGCTAAGAGAATCGATTTGAAGTGTTCAACCGCACAAAAAATGGTAAGTGTATGAGATAATGCTTATATTAATTAACTTGATTTAACATTCTACAATGTATGCATACATGAAAACATCATGTTGTACACCAAAAAAAGTAAAAGTAAAAAAAGTTTTAAATGTATAAACACATTATGAATATGTTTCCCTTCCATTAAAGCAAAAGTTAAAAAAAGAATTTGATTTCTTCAATGTAAGTGACCCCAATGAACATTCATTTTTAAATGTAGACCTTAACCCCACTTTCAGGGTTTTCTTGTTGAAAGTCAAAAATCCTTTTACTTACACCCTCCAGGGGTGCTAACGGGTTCCTGGGGCTGATTGAGTGTTACAGCCATAGAAATGCAAAGAGGGGTGTGAGGTGGGTTAGGGACTCTGAATGCAGCCTTCCAAGGATGTCTTTGGGAATGCTGAGTACTCATTCAAATGCAGAATATTTTGCTTTTTGCTAGGAGTTGAGAAATAATCGATTTATGTAGCTCTTATTCCTGGTCACCCCAGAGGGTGGAAATCTCTTTATTATAATGCATATCATTCAATACATATTCTCCTGGATTTAGACTCAATCTTCTGACTGGTGATCCTTAAATTTTTATCTCTAGCTCAGACTTCCTGGCTAATTCCTAGATTCAGATTTCCACTGTCAGGTTAGCATTTTCAATTAGCTATCTCAAGCTTAATGTACCCCAAATGCAATGGATGATTTCCTCCCACTTCTGTTCTCCTCCCCAGCCCTGCCTGCCCTGGACTTCCTGGGTACTTGGCACCAGGAAGCCACTTGCCTCACTCCTCACCCATCAGTAACTCACGTCCGTCTTTCCTGTAAAATATTGCCAACGTGTCCTCTTCTCCCCGTTTCCACTGGAGCCACCTTGCCAGGTCTGCAGCATCTCTTGCCCTCCCCACCACGACAGCCCCCACCTTTGCTCTGGCTTCTCTCGCCTATCTGGAAATTCTTTCCACAGCAGTGAAAGTGATTCTAAAACGTCAATCAGATTCCTTCACACACACCCTTTTAAAAAGTTTCCTGGGCCGGGCACAGTGGCTCATGCCTGTAATCCTAGCACTCTGGAAGGCCAAGGTGGGCAGATTGCTCAAGGTCAGGAGTTCGAAACCAGCCTGAGCAAGAGCAAGACCCCGTCTCTACTATAAATAGAAAGAAATTAATTGGCCAACTAATATATATAGAAAAATTAGCTAGGCATGGTGGCGCATGCCTGTAGTCCCAACTACTTGGGAGGCTGAGGCAGAAGGATCGCTTGAGCCCAGGAGATTGAGGTTGCTGTGAGCTAGGCTGACGCCACGGCACTCACTCTAGCCTGGGCAACAGAGTGAGACTCTGTCTCAAAAAAAAAAAAGTTTCCCTGTATGGATACATGCTACAGCGTGGATGAATCTAGAAAACATGATGCTATGTGAAATAAAGCAGTCACAAAAGGCCACGTATTGTATGACTCTCTTTATATGAAATGCCAAGAAGAGGCAAATTCACAGAGACAGAAAGCTGGTTGGTGGTTGCCAGGGGCTGGGGGGTGGATGGGGAATGACTGTTTAAAGGGTGTGGGGTTTCCTTTTGGGGGTTGTGAAAATGTTCCGGAACTGAATGATAATGAGGATGACTCACAACATTGTGAATGTACTATCACTGGATTGTACATGTTAAAGTGGTGAATTTTAACACATTTTTTTAAAAAATAAGACTTTAATGGCCTCTTGTTACAGTATGAAACTAGAATCCAAATTCCTCACTTTGGCCCTCTTTGCATCGCGTGATCTGCCCCTGCCTCCCTCTCCTTGTGCTGAGCCTTGCCCTACTTCCTCTAGGCTGTTGGGGTTCAGAAAGCGATACCCCAAAGCATGGGCTCTGGCATGCTGAGCCCCTTGAACTAAAGGAGACTGGAAGCCACCTCAGAACCAGGGTCTCTCTGCCCCTCTCCTGCTCTCCTGTCTCACCCCTCTGTCCCCACATACAAGGAGGGGCTCTCTGTCTGAGGGGCCCTCTTATGCCTAAAGACAGACCCTCCAGAAGGAATGCAGTTGTCCTGAGTCCCCTCCCTGGAGTCTCATCAACTGGAGAAGATGAACTGTATCTCAAATGACTCTGAGGTGACACCACACCTACACAGACTTTATCACAGACTATCACCAGCTCTGAGGGCTGCTCAGAGACAACTTTTCTTACCTGAGAAACCTTTTATCTGCATAACAAGACAACCTTGGTCCCCTCTTTTTTCCTCCCCTCACCCCCTCATACCTTGTATTGCCACCACCCTTATAAGCCCCAGCTCCCTCTTCCTTTCTGTAGCTCAGGCTGCTGTGTACGTTTCAACCATCTGAATTTTTTTTTTTTTGAGACAGAGTCTCACTCTTGTTGCCCCAGCTAGAGTGCCCTGACGTCAGCCTAGCTCATAGCAACCTCAATCTCCTGAGCTCAGGCAATCTTCCTGCCTCAGCCTCCCGAGTAGCTGGGACTACAGGCATGCGCCACAATGCCAGGCTAAGTTTTTCTAGCTATATTAGTTGGCCAATTAATTTCTTTCTATTTATAGTAGAGACAGGGGTCTCCCTCTTGCTCAGGCTGATTTTGAACTCCTGACCTCGAGTGATCCGCCTGCCTTGGCCTCCCAGAGTGCTAGGGTTACAGGTGTGAGCCACCATGGCCCGCCAACAATTTTTTTTTTAATTAGCCAGGTATGGTAGCGTGTGCCTGTGGTCCCAGCTACTAAGCAGGCTGAGGCAGGAGGATCGCTTGAGCCCAGGAGTTCAAGGCTGCTGTAAGCCATGATTGTGCCACTGCACTCTAGCCTGGGCGACAGAGTAAGACCCACCCTATCTCTTAAAAAAAAAAAAAGGTCCTGGTAATACAAAATGTAAAGTTTGGCCTGTGTCTGAGGAACATACAGCCCCTTCAGTAGCAAGCCTTTTAGCACAAGAAAAATACAAATGTTTACCAGCCTCATTTTTTATTTTTCAGCCAAGATGACAAGAGCTTTATTGGGTCCTGTGAAAAGAGACAGTTATGCTCACAGTGAGATGACCTACTTTCTTGACTAGGAGAATGTCATCAAAGGAATCGTTACTCCTTGTTACCAGGAAAGCATCTGAGTCTGTCCCGAGCAAGCAGCGTTCAGACCGTACTTTTGCACAGTGCTTTAGTTTATCGAGTGACTGTCCATACTTCAGCTCATCTTTTCTCTGAATTAACATCTCCAGGTAGGTGTTACGATCGTTTGCAGGTGGAGAAGCCGAGGCTCAGAGGGGCCATAGGACTTGCCTACAGTGACAGACGAATGAGCTGCAGCTCCAGATCCAAATGTGTTCCTACTCAGCTCTGAGCAGGTTGCCTGGCTTCTCGAAGCCTCCCTTTCTCTGCCTCCCTCCAATCCTTACCCACCTACATGGGGGGCTGCAGTGCAAATTACATTAAATAATGTGTGGAAAGGGCCTGGCTCTGGTCATGGACCTTTAATCTAAATTGGCTATTGTTGTGATTTTTCCATTTAATGTAAAACTGGCACAGCCTTCCCGGGTGACTACCATAGGCTAAAAGGGGACCCTTCTCTCTGCTTTGCATCCAAGTTTCCTGAAAGGCCAAGAAAGCTGAGAGCTGGGATCTCAGGGCCAGAAACCCATAAACATGGGTCCTCCGGGCTTTTCCCCATGTGCTTTTCACACCACACACGTGCACACACACACACACACACACACACACACACACACTCGTGCAATGGAATTTCCAACTTGGACAGGAGAAAGGAATGTATATTGAGGCCCGAGATAGCCAGAAAAATAATCCCGCCTGGCCCCATTCCCAAGGCCAGGCGTCCCTGTGTCATCCTGACCACAGTCCCCACCCAGTTAACCTCTGACCGGCCGCCTGGCTGCTCTGCTGCTCTCCCAGACCCACCCCTCTCAGGACAGGGTGTATGTTGGCAAGACTCAAAGGGCAGGCTGTGAGAGGCCCCAGAGAAGAGAGGAAGGAAAGGAGGCCCTCTCCCTTCCACCCAGCAGGCTAATCCCCTAGAGTAGACCACAGTGCTTCGGCCAAGGCTGTTCCAGAGGCAGCAGCTCTGCTCACTGCACCCCTGCAATGGGTAGTGGGAAATGAAAGCTGTTTTAGCCATAAAGCAGCCCCCAAACTATTCTTTACCTTGTAGGCAAACAAGGACTGTCTCTGTTCTCTACCTTGCCAATAGAGCCATAGCAACCAGGTGCCTTTAAACTTTCATGTTTCTCCAGGCTTTGAGCCCCTTAATAAGGAGCAGCTGATCCTTCTGCGCTTTCATGTTCTTATCCACGCAGAGCGCTCTGCCCTGAGCCCCATTTGCCTTTGCAGGAGCTGCAGACCCTTCCTGTTCACAGAAAATGAGCTCAGTGATTTTATTTTGCCTTTTAGAAACCATCACTGAGCAAAGTACCTCTGTAGAGTTTATATGGTTTATAAAATCAAAATGCTGTTTTAGGCCGGGCACGGGGGGCTAACGCCTGTAATCCTAGCACTCTGGGAGGCCCAGGCGGGAGGATGGCTCAAGGTCAGTAGTTCCAAACCAGCCTGAGCAATTGTGAGACCCCGTCTCTACTAAAAATAGAAAGAAATTCATTGGCCAACTAAAAATATATAGAAAAAATTAGCCAGGCATGGTGGTCCATGGCTGTAGTCCCAGCTACTCGGGAGGCTAAGGCAACAGGATCGCTTGAGCCCAGGAGTTTGAGGTTGCTGTGAGCTAGGCTGATGCCAGGGCACTCACTCTAGCCTGGGCAACAAAGCGAGACTCTGTCTAAAAAAAAAAAAAGAAATTAGCCAGGCATGGTGGCCCATGCCTGTAGTCCCAGCTACTGGGGAGGCGGAGGCAGAAAGATTGCTTGAGCCCAGGAGTGTGAGGTTGCTGTGAGCTAGCCTGATGCCAGGGCACTCTAGCCCAGGCAACAAAGTGAGACTCTGTCTCAAAAACAACAACAACAACAAAAATGCTGTCTTAAACAGGTCTACCTCTGCACCTTCCTACTACATTGTGATGCTATCTTTATATGGATTGGGAATGCTCAGTGTTTGACTACAAAAGGGACTTGGACAGTATGCATGACCGACCTCTCCTAACTGGTACTGTTTTGCTTTAAAACCAATATGTGATATCAAAATAATTTTAATTTAGGTATTTTTTTTAAAAAATTGAGATTTTTTTTTTTACTACAAGAAAATCACAAGGGCCATGCACAGTAGCTCACGCCTGTAATCCTAGCACTCTGGGAGGCCAAGGTGGGAGGATGGCTTGAGCTCAGGAGTTCCAGACCAGCCTGAGCAAGAGGAAGACCCCGTCTCTACTAAAAAGTATAGACAGAAATTATCTGGACAACTTAAAATATATAGAAATGGCCAGGCGCAGTGGCTCATGCCTGTAATCCTAGCACTTGGGAGACCGAGGCAGGCGGATCGCTCAAGGTCAGGAGTTCAAAACCAGCCTGAGCAAGAGCAAGACCCCATCTCTACTATAAATAGAAAGAAAATTAATTGGCCAACTAATATATATAGAAAAAATTAGCCGGGCATGGTGGCGCATGCCTGTAGTCCCAGCTACTCAGGAGGCTGAGGCAGGAGGATTGCTTGAGCCCAGGAGTTTGAGGTTGCTGTGAGCTAGGCTGACACCACGGCACTCACTCTAGCCTGGGCAACAAAGTGAGACTCTGTCTCAAAAAAAAAAAAAAAAAAAAGAAAAATATATATATATAAAATTAGCCAGGCATGGTGACACATGCCTGTAGAAAGAAAAAAAGAAAATCACAAGGGCCAGGTGCAGTGAGTGGCACACGCCTGTAATCCTAGCACTCTGAGAGGCCGAGATAGGAGAATGGCTTGAACTCAGGAGTTCGAGACCAGCCTGAGCAAGAGTAAGATCCTGTCTCTACCAAAAAGAAAGAGGGAAAAAAAGAAAATTACAAGGGTGTAATAGAGACAGGAAAGGATAACCTGTACATTAAAAGAAACTTAGAAGACATATCAGCCAACTGTAAAACGGAGACTTTATTTAGATCCCAGTTTAAACAATGAACCTAAGAGAATGTCTGACATGTATGAAACTAACAGAAAGTTGGTTTCTGATTAGGTGATAATATAAGGAATTGTTCGGGTTTATTTTAGGTGTTTTTATCATTTTAGAAAAGGGAGTTCCTTTCTTTTGGTATATACTAAAATATTTAGTGGTATATACTAAAATATTTAAACAAGAAATTATATGATTTGTAATATTAGTTTCAAGATAATATGTGAAGGAAGAAGTGGGGAGTTAGATAAAATGTGTCAAAAGACAAAATTACAACAAATTTAATTATAGATCTTGGCTTTTTTTTTTTTTTTTTTTTTTTTTTTTTTTGACACAGAGTCTCACTGTGATGCCCAGGCTAGAGTGAGTGCCGTGGCGTCAGCCTAGCTCACAGCAACCTCAAACTCCTGGGCTCAAGCGATCCTCCTGCCTCAGCCTCCGGAGTACCTGGGACTACAGGCATAGGCCACCATGCCCGGCTAATTTTTTCTATATATTCTTAGTTGTCCAAGTAATTTCTTTCTACTTTTAGTAGAGACGGGGGTCTTGCTCTTGCTCAGGCTGGTCTCGAACTCCTGGGCTCACATAATCAGCCCACCTCGGGCTCCCAGAGTGCTAGGATTACAGGCGTGAGCCACCGCACCCGGCCCGGGACTTCAGGTATATTAGAATCTCTTGTTTTCTCAGGAAAAACTAGTATGTTTTGGGGTCTATCAGCTTCCTTTTTTTTTTTTTTTTTTTTTGAGACAGAGTCTCACTTTGTTGCCCAGGCTAGAGTGAGTGCCGTGGCGTCAGCCTAGCTCACAGCAACCTCAAACTCCTGGGCTCGAGTGATCCTTCTGCCTCAGCCTCCCGGGTAGCTGGGACTACAGGCATGCACCACCATGCCCGGCTAATTTTTTTAATATATATATATCAGTTGGCCAATTAATTTCTTTCTATTTATAGTAGAGACGGGGTCTCGCTCAGGCTGGTTTTGAACTCCTGACCTCGAGCAATCCGCCCGCCTCCGCCTCCCAAGAGCTAGGATTACAGGCGTGATATCAGCTTCCTTAAAGTTTCAGTTTGATTATATGGCATTTAGCATGAGTGACTCCATTTTGATTTGGTCTGGTCTGTTGGGGCCCAATGCAGGGGCTCAGTACAAAACAATGGCCTCCCATGATTTTGTTTAACATGTGTTTGGCCATAGGCACACATTTCCTTCTCATTTCCAGCAAATGTTTCCTTCTTACTCTCACTGGGTTAGGAAAAGCTGGAAGTAGGGCCAGGGAGAGGACCTTCAGGCATTGTTTTTGTTTTCTGGGTTTTTTTTGGTTTTTTTTTTTGAGATAGAGTCTCACTCTGTTGCCCGGGCCAGAGTGCCAAGGGGTCAGCCTACCTCACAGTAACCTCAAACTCCTGTGTTCAAGCGATCCTCCTGCTTCAGCCTCCCAAGTAGTTGGGACTACAGACATGTGCCACCATACCCGGCTAATTTTTTTTAGTTGTCCAGCTAATTTCTTAATATTTTTTGGTAGAGATGGGGTCTCTTGCTCAGGCTGGTCTGGAACTCCTGAGCTCAAAGGATCTTCCCGCCTTGGCTTCCCAGAGTGCTAGGATTATAGGCATGAGCCACCGCACCCGGCCAGGACCTCCAGGCATTGTTGATGAAGCTGAGGATATGACAGGTCCAGGATAGAAGCCCATAGACACCCAAGGCAAGGGAACTGTGGAGGACAAAAAGTAATATTTTTTCCTCACCTGTCACAAAGTTTCCAGCTGAGACTCCTGTTATAAAAGACAGATTAACAAGAGTAAAGCATGCAAATTTATTTAATACAATTTTAGATGATACGGGAGCCTTCAGAAATGAAGACCTCAATGGAACCATGGTTTGTGTCTGTGAAAAAAGAAAAATATAAAAAATAAGAAACGAAGACCTAAAGGAACAGGGAAATCTGTGTGTTTTTATGGCCAGTCATGCGTAAGTATGATCAGAAGACAAAGAGTATGATCTAATAGTAATAAACTGGGGAACTTAGCAAGGCCTGTTTTGCCAGATTCCTCTCGGCTGTGTCCTCCACTGTCTGTGTCTTCATTCCTTTTCTCTGGGCATAGGACATACGAGCTTCAGGGGAAGGTCAGCTTGGTTTTACCGCCTGTTTTGGAGAGAAGGGTGGGGGGAAGGTGAGTGTGACCTTCCTGCTTTTGTTTTCTCATACGCCATGGTGCCATATTTTGGGGTAGCATGTCTTGAACTCCACCAGAGCTGAGCTGGGCCAGGCACTGGACAAAGGGCTGGAACAAGAATGACATCGAGGCCACTGAAGCTTCATAAGGAAAGTACACTTTAGTGTTCAGGGAGCTGTGGTTGAAGACCAGAGAAATCGGCCTAAGTACGGTGAGCAAAATCAGTGTGGAGTCAGACCCAAGAAAGAAGGATCCTAGGGAGGTGAGTGGCATCAAAGGACTAAACCGATCCAGGGTTCCTCCCCCACCTTCACTTGGGGACAGAATCTCTGGGGCCTTACCATTGTCTGCTCTTCAGATGGTCAAATCTTTCAAGTGCTTGTTGATTGGCATCTGTTCATACACCAGTTTTCATTTTATGGACTTGTTTGAGTTGGCAGCTCTCTAATTCCTTAATATTCAAGGTGTGGTTGGCAGATCAACAGCATCAACTTCCCTGGGAAGTTAGAAATGCAGATTTGCTGTCCTCACTCTAGACCTATTGAATCAAAATCTGCATTGTTAGCAAGATTCCCAGAGTATAGGGACAGATTTCTTCAGGGAGGCCAGATGTAACTTAGTGTTGGCATGTTCATAGGCTGTAGTTATACAGTCCTTCAGGAGGACAACTTATCAATATGCATGAAAAACCTTAAAATGTGCATATCCTTTAATCCAACAATTGCATTTCTAGGAATTTATCAGAGATGTGTACAAAGATGTATGTGCAAAGGATGTTCAGCAAGGATGTTACTTATAGTAGCAAAAGTATAAATAAGCTAAATAGCCAATAATAGAGCCATTAAGTAATTCATAAAAGAAATCCTATGTGATCTTTAAAAATCATGTTGTATAAGAATGTTTATTAGCATAGAAAAATGTACATGATATATTTTGTGGAAATAAATAGGCTTTAAAACATTTTATGGGTGTGATACTATTTATGCAATGATACTATTTATACATGGAAAAATACTTTAAATAATGATTATCTTTGATAGGTAGAATTATGGGGGATGGTTTTCTTTGTAATTTTCTGTTCTCTAATTTTTATACAATAGTTATTTCCTACTGTAATTTTAAAAACAACTATTCTCTCTTTTTTTAAAATAAAAGGTGAAGGGAAGGAATACAAATTGCAACAATAAAAACTATTCCTTAACACAGGAAACAGGCCAGGTGAGGTGGCTCACGCCTATAATCTTAGCACTCTGGGAGGCGGAGGCGGCAGGATCACTCAAGGTCAAGAGTTGAAACCAGCCTGAGCAAGACCCTGTCTCTGCTAAAAATAAAATTAATTGATCAACTAAAAATATATATACAAAAAATTAGCCGGGCATGGTGGCGCATGCCTGTAGTCCCAGCTACTCGGAGGCTGAGGCAGAAGGATTGCTTGAGCCCAGGAGTTTGAGGTTGCTGTGAGCTAGGCTGACGCCACGGCACTCACTCTAGCCTGGGCAACAAAGGGAGACTCTGTCTCAAAAAAAAAAAAAAAAAAAAAACCCACAGGAAACAAAAGAAAATGTTTGCTTTGGATAATTTTTCAATTTCCTCTGCTTACTTAGAAATGATACCATTGTTGTGGGTTCAATGGTGTCCCCAGAAAGATTGGGTGACCTGTGAATGTGACCTTATCTGGAATAAGGGTCTTTGCAGATGTGATCAAGATGAAGTCATACTGGATTAAAGTGGGAGCCAATGTGACACATACGTGGTACTTAGGAGCATGACACCAGTTACAGGGAGCCAGTGGGTCACAATGCTTTGGCGTATGGATGGGAGCTTGTGTCAGGAGACCCAGAGCAAACAGGGGAAGGAGTTGTGTAGCAACGGTGTAATGGGGCCATGAAAGTTCAGAGCATGGAGAGATTGCCACTGGCCAGAAAGGGGAATGCCACTGCAAGAAGGAAGTAGAAATGAGGGACAAGGCTTAAAGAGGCAGAGGTCAAAATATACAAGGTCTGGGCAGCAGAGTGGCAGAATGTCAGGCCCAGAGGAACTGGTTGATGAGAGCCAAGCTCGGATACAGGGTTGCGAATCGACAGGGCAGGATCCAGGCAGAGGGACTGAGTGGCGGAGATCAAACCCCAGGCACAGAACGACTGCTCAGCACAACCAGTAACCACCATGTGTGAGCAGCCGCTGTGCTCTGCACTGTCCACGCAGCATCTCGTGTATTGACAGCAGCCCTGTGAAAAGAGGAAACCAAGAGGTCCAGAGATGTCAGACAACTTGCTTGTAGTCACCCTGCTGTGTGGCCGAGCCTGGTTTTGAACCCAGGACTGGTGGCTCCAATACCAATGGAGAAGGTCGGCAGGGATGGGGAGGAAGAGTGAGTGAGAGGTGCTGAGGGAAGAAGAAACTAGCAAAATGGAGCTTAATCCCACCATGCCTTCTGAAAGGGGGTCCTGGAGGGGAACCCTTGTTTGCACATGGGCAGGACAGAGTCCTGCAGGCGGGGACCCCACAGAGCCAGACATTCCTGACACAGGAACCACTTAGAACAAATCTCGACTCAGACAATCATTCTGGCACCTTTCCAGCTCTGCTCAGGAAGTCAGCTGCAGGGAAAACCTGGAAAGCAAGGCTGGCATTTCTATAGGCAAAGGTTATTTTGCAAGACGAGTAGGTAACAGCGTGGGCAAATGCTCATGACATAATGTTAGGGAAAAAGCAGGATATGCGATTACTATTCCGTACAAAAGTGCATAGAAAAATATACAGGAAAGGTAACAGGGGTTGTTGGGTGCCGGGATAGGATTTTTTCCAGTTATTTTCCACATTTTTTATGATGTCCTTCTTTTTAAAATTATAATCATGAAGACTGTGTAAAAACAGGAATCATGCTTTGTTGGTTTGGGGTTTTTTTTAGAAACTGATGTTTATTTTCCATCAACCTTATTCCTATTTCCTGTTTAAGAGCCTGTGAAAGAACAGCTTGAAAGAGCACTCCGCGGTGGCTCCTACCATGCGGTGGCCTGAGTGGCGGGAGCTGCAGAGCAGGTGCCAGCAGCGGGGACCTGCTCGAACAGGCACAGAGGGCACCTGCTCGACCTCAGAGCAGTCTGCAGCTCAGGCTGGGTAGCAGTGAACTCTGGATCCGGAGCAGTCCATTGGCCCTGAGGTTGCACCGCCTTCTGGATCTCTGTAGGATCCCTGTAGAAGGAGAGATTGGGCGTGACCTCCAGGGGCGGGGGCAGCGGAGATGGTGCTTGCACGTGCAGAACTTCCCCGACAGCATCCCACGTGCATCCCTGCGTGAGCTCCCTTGTGGCAGGGGACGGTGATGTCCACACGGCGCAGAGGAGAATCTGTGTGACACACAGCAATGGTAGGCAAGCTACGTAAGACACCTCCAGGAGAGGCCGCCTGGATCTTGTTCCTGAAGATTCCAGGAGCAAAGCGACCAGCCCTGGGAGAAGCTCTGGGGGCAGCAGCAAACTTTTCAGCGCAGCCCACTGGCCCGTATTCCCAGAGGACGTGACCCTGACGTCAGCCGGGTTTGCAGTGGCAGCAACGGCCCGAGCTGCCACCAGAAGCTTCTCTCCCAGGTCCTCTTCAGATGTACGAGGCCAACGCCCCACGTTTCCTTTTGTAGACGTGCTGTTCCATTTGGAAGTCAGGGTTGAGGCCACCTAAGGGGGTTCCTGCTGCAAGGAGTTGGAGGGCATGCTCCTTCATTTGCAGAACACCAAGGATGAGAACCCGAGACAGTGCTGTTTGGCCCCTCTCTCTGGGTAGCACGGAAAGCCACAAAATGTTTATGGGTTGGTTATAAGTCTGCTCTTTTAAGCAGCGCATGTAATAGAATACGAATGATTGTAATTAAGAGCGCAGTGACGTGTACCATGGCCGGTACATGGTAGGTGCTCAATAAATGCTTGAATAAGAATTAATAAGACCCCCCATAATACGCTAAAATAAAAAAAAAAAAAGAATTAATAAGAGTGACTGTGTGACCATGGAAATGGTACTAGGATAGTGCGATTAGGATGTAGTGTTTTATTTGTTCAAAATTTGCTTTCATGTTACACTGGCTTCCAAAACCATCGAGAAACCACAAGACCTTACTAAAGGCCAATTTGCTAAGATTCTTTGTACATTAGACTGTGAAACAAGATTCTTAGCAGCAAATAAGCCAAGCTTCCCACACTTTCTTTGAACACCAAGATGATGCCCTACCTCACCTGTTCAGAGGCACGGGTGTCGTGTGGAGACACTCCTGGACTCCACGTTCTCTCAGCTGCACTCTGTCTCCAAGCAGAAGCTTCTGATGCTTGGTCAGAACAAGAGCCCAGGCCGGGCGCGGTGGCTCACGCCTGTAATCCTAGCTCTCTGGGAGGCCGAGGCGGGCGGATTGCTCGAGGTCAGGAGTTCGAAACCAGCCTGAGCAAGAGCGAGACCCCGTCTCTACTATAAATAGAAAGAAATTAATTGGCCAACTAATATATATAGAAAAAATTAGCCGGGCATGGTGGCGCATGCCTGTAGTCCCAGCTACTTGGGAGGCTGAGGCAGAAGAATTGCTTGAGCCAGGAGTTTGAGGTTGCTGTGAGCTAGGCTGACGCCATGGCACTCACTCTAGCCTAGGCAACAAAGTGAGACTCTGTCTCAAAAAAAAAAAAAAAAAAAAAAAGAACAAGAGCCTGGAGCTATAATCTTTCTTCTTCTCTTTTCTTTCTTCCTTTTTTTTTTTTTTTTTTGAGACAACGTCCTCTCCATTGCCCAGGCTAGAGGGCAGTTGCCTCACCATAGCTCACAGTAACCTGAAACTCCTGGGATCAGGAGACTTCAGTCTCCTGAGTAGCTGGGACTACAGGCACACACCTGCACGCTTGGCTTATTTTTAAAATTTTTTGTAGAGGCAGGGTCTCACTCTGTTGCCCAGGCTGGTCTCAAATTCATGGCCTCAAGCAATCCTCCCACCTTGGCCTCCCAAAGTGCTGGGATTACAGGCATGGGCCACCGTGCTTGGCCTTATAAGCTTTCTTCTGGGTAGAGCTAATGGAGTATCTGGGGACTGAGACCAGGATCCTGGCCTCATTAGTGTAGACACTTTAGACTGTTTTAGAGGCAACCGAGTGGTCTTGTGGAGTAATGTCACAGTGGCCCCTGACAGAGAGCAGGCATTGGCTGGGCTGCGTGGCTCACGTGGAGTCCCAGCCAGGGATGGGGAACCACAGCCCTGGGGCCACATGTGGCCTTCTGGATCCTAGAGCATGGCCTTTTGACTGGCTCCAGAAAAGCTGAGTGGCAAGATGGTGTCAGACAAGCAGGGGTCATGGTGTGGTGGTAGTGGTGGGGAAGGGCAGAATAGGTGTCACCAGAGAGAGGGCAAGGCAAGTGACAGGTCTCCCACCCAGGACTGGCCCTGCACCCCTGCAAGCCACCTCAAGTAAATACATCATCTTCCCCAGTTTGCAAGACAAGCCAGGCCCCAGCTCCCCCAGCCCGTTTGCTGCTCCCAATCTCTGCTACATGGAAATTTCAGAGCATCACTGGCCCCAGGGAAAGCTCTGGGAGAGAAAAGTTTCTGTTGTTCTAGAAACTTTACATTTGGGATAGGTTATCCGTTCTCTCTGAGCCTCAATTTCCCTTTGGTAAATGAAGATAATGTTACCTTTGATTCTTTTTTGTTTTTTTTTTTTTGAGACAGAGTCTCACTTCGTTGCCCAGGCTAGAGTGAGTGCCATGGCGTCAGCCTAGCTCACAGCAACCTCAAACTCCTAGGCTCAAGCAATCCTGCTGCCTCAGTCTCCCGAGTAGCTGGGACTACAGGCATGCGCCACCATGCCCGGCTAAGTTTTTCTATATACATTAGTTGGCCAATTAATTTCTTTCTATCCATAGTAGAGAGGGGGGTCTCGCTCTTGCTCAAGCTGGTTTCGAACTCCTGACCTCGAGCAATCTCCCCACTTCAGCCTCCTAGAGTGCTAGGATTACAGGCGGGGGGAGCCACTGCGCCCGGCCCATCCCAAGGATCTTAACCTTAGGCATAACCAGCTTTCTTCCAGACGCCCTGTTCTAGCCACAGCGCTCACTGCCGCCCCCACCTCGTGAGCACATCCTGCCTCAGCCCTCTCTCCACTCCCGCAGTGGATGCACACTCCAGGGGTTCAACAGGTGTCTCACTGCATTGTGGACGGGGGACTTCAATGGTTGCAAAACATTTAGCATTCCTGGCCTCAGCCCGCAAAATGCCATTGCGCCCCCAGTCATTGAGACAATCAAAGACAAAAGAAACCACCCCCTCACATTTCCATTGCCCCCTTAGGGAACATTACTGCCCCAGCTTGAGAATCTTGGGAACAAAGAGAAACCATTAGTGTAATATGACATCAAAGAATACGCTTACAAAGGGAGGAAAGCGCTACTTAGGGTTGGTGTTCCAACATAACTTGTCTCTTCCAGAGGATTCTGCAGCCTTCCCCACCCTGCTGTCTGCCTGGAGGCCAATCTGCAGGGAGATGTGAGGGGGCTCCGCAGCCCCCAGTTTCTGACTGGAGGGAATGCAGGTAAGAGATGGAGGGGAAGAGAGAGTAAGACTGGGGCCGCTGGGTCACCTTGGTCCAGCTGTCCTCCACTGAAGGGTCCTCACAGGGCGACCTTCTCTACACAGCTTTCTCTGCTTCCGGGTTCTGGGATCCCCCTTCCCTCTGTGACAGCAGGTGGTCCCAAGGATAAGCCACTGGAGCGGCACATGGAGAGTCGGAGAATCAAAGTTTATTTGCCAGTGGGCTCAGAGGCGTCTGGCCATCAAATTCTGAGCCCCATCTACCCGATTTTTCCCACTTTATTAACTTGGGGTGGTCCGCAGGGTGGGGTATCAGGTGCAGGCTAGTTGGAGTGTCAGTGTTATGCTGATGCACCAGGTAGTAGGTTAGTCGCTGGGCCTGGTAGTAGGTTAGTGTTATGCTGATGCGGGTCTTCCCTGAGGGGTGGGGGTCTCTGGTGGCAGATGCCAAGGAATAGATGGGGGTTTCCCTTATCACCTCCTCTTGTCCCTTCAGTCCAGGGGAAGTAACAGCTCCACTGTTCCCAGCCCCAGGGGTGCTGGGCTATTCCTTGCACCATTTACTCTGTTTGTCAAACTCTCCTTCTTGCATTATTCTAATTTGAGTGTGCCATCTGTTTCCTGTTGGAACGCGAGCACACACCACTCTGAAGCTACAAATGGGGTCACATGAAGATTAACTGTATTGTTTGGGTCCCCACTGGCACCTGCTGACGAGGAAGGACCTCCAGCCCCCTCAAAGTCCGACCTTCCCCAGAGAGTGGAGCACACATGTTCACCAACAAGCTCTGATCTGTCCCTGGAGGCGTCTGCTGTTTCCCCTGCCCTGGCTGCCTTCGGTGACACTTGCTGCCTATGCAGATGTGAGGTCAGATGCCCATAGTCAGGACACTGTCCTACAGTCACTGCCATTGCCACAAAACACCCCACCGCTGCCTCCATTGGGTGCCACCACCTCCATGGTATATAGGTCAGGCTTCTTCCAGAGAGACAGATGTGTCGTAAGGAATTAGGGACTGGCAAGTTTGAGGTCTGCAGGGCAGGCCAGGCTGGAAACTCTTGGGCAAGAATTGATGCTACAATCCCCTGATGAACTTCTCCTTCCTCCAGGAAACCTCGGTTCTGTTCTGAAGGCCTCGCAACGGGTTGGACGAGGCCCACCTGCATCATTGCCGGTACCCTCCTTTGCTTAAACGCTATTGCAGGTGCTAGTCACATCTACAAAACACCTTCCCAGCAGCACTTTGGTTAGGGCTGATTAAATAACGAGGTACTGCAGCCTAGCCAAGCTGATGCAGGTGGGCACCTCCCATGTTGATGAACAGGAAGGCAAAGCTGCACCGTGTTCTCCGGCAACCCAGAGGCTGACGTTGTGCTGTCTTCCACGGCATGTCCAGGTAGAAGCGGGGTGCAAGGCCACTGTCCCAACTTTACCGACATGTTTTGTCACATGGACAAAGTGAAAGGGAACAACATCGAGTCTGGGACCATATCTTATAGAGCAGGTACTGAAAATAGCTCTTCCAGATTTTGTTCATATTTTAGCCTGGGACGGACGGAGACAGTTCAGGCCAGGGACATTGGGTCTCAAGGACTGTACCCACACTCTGTCACCTGGGGTTTATTCTTGTGCCAAGTTTGTCCGCCCGAAGCTGTCCTCCCTTAAGATGCATTCCTTCCCAGGGACAACTTGTCCCGAAGGCACCTAGACGCCAGGCAGGCCCAGCTGCCCTGCATTCCAGCCCTGCCAGGGTGTGGGCACCCCTGGGAACCCGGGCACACCAACCACAAGGGAAGGGGAAGCTGAAAAGGAACTCCAAAGCAAAGTACCTCAAATAAAGCAAGACTTTTAGAAAAGAAGGAACCAATGAGTATCTTTTTTTTTTTTTTTTGAGACAGAGTCTCACTTTGTTGCCCAGGCTAGAGTGAGTGCCGTGGCGTCAGCCTAGCTCACAGCAACCTCAAACTCCTGGGCTCAAGCGATCCTCCTGCCTCAGACTCTCAAGTAGCTGGGACTATAGGCATGCACCACCATGCCCGGCTAATTTTTCTATATATATTAGTTGGCCAATTAATTTCTTTCTATTTATAGTAGAGATGGGTCTCACTCTTGCTCAGGTTGGGTTCGAACTCCTGAACTCAAACGATCTGCCAGCCTCAGTCTCCCAGAGAGCTAGGATTACAGGCATGAGCCACAGCGCCTGGCCCACAATGAGTATTTTTAATCAGAAAAGAAATAATGCCGACAAAAGGGGATATGCAACAATCTAGAAAGAATTTTGTGACAAAGTGGTAAATGCTAAAGAGGACCCGAAACTATCATAGGAGGCTAGAAAGAAAGAGCAGAATTTGTGCAAAATAGCAATGAATCGGTGGTGTCTTCCTGGCCGGCTGTCCAGCAGGGATCTTCATGGAAGTCCCTGTGCACCTTCTCTCTAGAGGTAAATGCATTTTTTCCCCTCTGAGCCGTGGCTTAAGGGTTTAAGGAGTGCCCCACCCTAGGCTTGCCCAGGGTCTCATTTCTCAGGGCTTGCTATTAGACCCAAATATCTCCCTTCCTCACCTCCCAGAAAGGCAGCCTGCCCCACAAAACAACCCTCTCCCCAGGAATCCTCACTCAATAGAGAGGCATTAGAACCAATACATTTAAAAAGAGGTATAATTAAGAACTTGTGAGTCATATATCTCACATATATAATTATTTGCTTTTCTGGAAGGAAGCCCAAGGAACTGTTTGCCTTTAGGAAAAGAGAAAGGTGGTAGAACAAAAGATTTTACTTTTCACCTACCTTTTCTCTGTAACCTTTGATTTTCAAACCTGTATATACATTGATTGATTGATGGAGATGGGGTCTTGCTGTGTCGCCCAGGCTGGAGTGCAGAGGCACCATCATTGTTCACTGCACCTCAAACTCCTGGGCTCAAGCGATCCTCCCACCTCAGCCTCCCAAAGTGCTGGGATTATAGTGTGAGTCCCTGCATCTGGCCTACATGGAATTTCTTCAAGTGTAAAACCAAGATGCCCTGACATAATTGAATATGGTTTAATTTCATTTCATTCACTTACTTTAATTTAGTACTTACTGTATTAGAAATGCTGGTGGTAACTCTGAGAAGAAAGAGTAAGATACATAAGAATTGGGAAGAAAGAAGTACACGTATCAATTTGGCAGTCAGTATGTTTATATTCTGGAAAATCGACCTGAAAATGACTTGAGTGCAACCACGGGTTCAGCACGATTTCAGGTTATGAGAGTCAATTGAACCAATATGAACTAGTGAAAGACAACAGGAAAATCCAATGAGGAGAAAAAGGTTTCCTGGACAATAGTAAATAAGAATCAGCCAGAAAACATTCAGGAACTAACTTCGCTTTGGACACTGTAACGGGAACTACACAGTCAAGGTTGTTGCCTAGGAATTAGAAGTAAACCACCACACCCACATGGCCCAGGCCCTGGCCAGAGATAAGAACTTAGAGGCATCTTTCATCACAAACTCACTCGGCCTCCCACCTTCCCTCCACTTCCTTTAAATGAACAGTTTGGGCATCTGCCCACAAACTTAAAGTGACCTACATCCTATTCCCTTACATATATGGCTAGTTGCCATCCACACATTCATTCTCTCTCTCTCCCTCTCTCTCCCCTCTCTCTCCCCTCTCCCCTCTCTCTCCCTCTCTCCCCTCTCTCCCTTCTCTCTCCCCTCTCTCTCCCTCTCTCTCCCCTCTCTCCCTCTCTCTCCCTCTCTCTCCCTCTCTCTCCTCTCTCTCTCTCTCCCTCTCTCCTCTCTCTCCTCTCTCTCCCTCTCTCCCTCTCTCCCCTCTCTCCCTTCTCTCTCTCCCCTCTCTCTCCCTCTCTCTCCCCTCTCTCCCCTCTCTCTCCTCTCTCTCCCTCTCTCTCCCTCTCTCTCCCTCTCTCTCCCTCTCTCTCCCCTCTCTCCCTCTCTCTCCCTCTCTCTCCCTCTCTCTCCCTCTCTCTCCCTCTCTCTCCCCTCTCTCCCCCCTCTCCCCTCTCTCTCCCTCTCTCCCCCTCTCCCCCTCTCTCCCCCTCTCTTCCTCTCTCCCCCTCTTTCCCTCTCTCTCCCTCTCTCCCCCCCTCTCTTCCCCTCTCTTCCCCTCTCCCCCTCTCTCTCCCTCTCTTCCCCTCTTCCCCTCTTCCCCCCTCCCCCTCTCTCCCCCTCTTCCCCCCTCCCCCTCTCTCCCCCCTCTCTCCTCCTCTCTCTCCTGTCTCCCCTCTCTCCCCTCTCTCTTCCCTCTCTTCCCCTCTCTTCCCCTCTCTTCCCCTCTCTTCCCCTCTCTTCCCCTCTCCCCCTCTCTCCCCCTCTCTTCCCCTCTTCCCCTCTTCCCCCCTCCCCCTCTCTCCCCCTCTCTCCCCCTCTCTCCTCCTCTCTCTCCTGTCTCCCCTCTCTCCCCTCTTTCTTCCCTCTCTTCCCCTCTCTTCCCCTCTCTTCCCCTCTCTTCCCCTCTCCCCCTCTCTCCCCCTCTCTTCCTCTCTCCCCCTCTTTCCCTCTCTCTCCCTCTCTCCCCCCCTCTCTTCCCCTCTCTTCCCCTCTCCCCCTCTCTCTCCCTCTCTTCCCCTCTTCCCCTCTTCCCCCCTCCCCCTCTCTCCCCCCTCTCCTCCTCTCTCTCCTGTCTCCCCTCTCTCCCCTCTCTCTTCCCTCTCTTCCCCTCTCTTCCCCTCTCTTCCCCTCTCTTCCCCTCTCCCCCTCTCTCTCCCTCTCTCTCTCCCTCCCTCTCCTCCTCTCTCCCCCCTCTTTCCTCTCTCTCCCCTCTTTCTCTCCCTCTCTCCCTGCTCTCTCCCCTCTCTCCCTCCCTCTCTCCATTCCTGCCTGGTGTGACAGTTCTCCTGATTCATGGAGCTCTCTCTGCTCAGGATCTATAATAAATCTTTGCACTGATTTCCTATTGTGGTGGCATATTGAATTTGCACCTTCTATCTAAAGAACTAGGGGCTGTCCCTGGCTGGGCTTTCCCCAGGACACCGGGAAGAGCACAAGCCCCGGCTCCCAGTGCCAGAGCAGCAGGCAGGCATAAATGGGACATGGGTCAGACGAGAACCACAAGGGTGTCTGCCAGGATAAATGAGTTTCTCCTGTGAGGGACCCCTGGTCACGGTTTGGACAACCAGGTATTATGTTGTCCATCAGGTAAAAGAAGTATCCCATGAAAGGCACAAAAATGAATATGGCTGAAAGGAGCAATAATTTAGCCATTATAAACCAATACTGATTGGGAAGATTAGGTATGCAACTCAGGCCTTATTCTTGAAATAACACAGAGCCACATTGTTTTAGTCATTCTATATTTATTAATGCATTTAATCCTCATTTAAAAACTCTTGCAGTAGGTATGAGGGGTCTTCAAAAAGTTTACGGAGGCCGGGCGAGGTGGCTCACACCTGTAATCCTAGCACTCTGGGAGGCCGAGGCAGGGGGATCACTCAAGATCAGGAGTTCAAAACCAGCCTGAGCAAGGGTGAGACCCCCATCTCTACTAAAAATAGAAAGAAATTAATTGGACAGCTAAAAATATACAGAAAAAATTAGCCAGGCATGGTGGCGCATGCCTGTAGTCCCAACTACTTGGGAGGCTGAGGCAGGAAGACTGCTTGAGCCCAGGAGTTTGAGGTTGCTGTGAGCTAGGCTGACGCCATGGCACTCACTCTAGCCTAGGCAACAGAGTGAGACTCTGTCTCAAAAAAAAAAAGTTTATGGAAAATGCATATTATGAAAAACTACGCATGGATTTCAAACTTTTTTTGCACCAAGATAAACTCACACTAACTTATTATGCCCTGTCTAAAGAAGATCTAGTTTGAGGCACTCAGAAGAATAAGGCATCAGTTTGAAAAAAAACCCCATCAGAGCAACATGAATTCTGCTAAAATCAAAGCAAGAACACACATCAAATTTATGGTGAAGATTAGGTGGAAGAATGGTGAAATCATTGGTGCTTTACAAAAAGTTTATGGGGACATCACCCCAAAGAAATCAGCAGTTTGCAAATTGATAACTTGTTTTAAGAAGGGATAAAACAATGTTGAAGATGAAGCCCACGGCAGACCAACTACATCCATTTGTGCGGAAAACATGAATCTTATCCGTGCTCTAATGGAAAAGAACTGACGATTAACAGCAGAAATAATAGCCAGCACCATATATATATCTTAATTTGTTCAGCCTACACAATTCAGACTGAAAAATTGAAGTAGAGCAAACGTTTTACTCAATAGGTGCCCAAACCACTGTGCCCAGATAAGCTGCAGACTTCTTTTTGTTTCCTAATCTTAAAAAATCTTTAAAGGACACTCATGTTTCTTCAGTTAAAATAATGTATAGAAAAGATTGCATCAACATGGTTAAATTCCCAGGCCCCTCAGTTCTTTGGGGGGGCGAACTAAATGGCTGGTATAATCACTGACAAAGGGATCTTGACTTTGATGGAGCTTATGTTGATAAAGCTTATAGTTTTTATTTCTATCGTTTAATTCCATTTTCCACAAACTTTTTGAAGTCTTCTCGTAGTATCTGCATTTCTGAGATGAGAGATTAAGGTATAGGTGTTTTATGATGTTGTTCAAGGTTGCACGGCTAGTAATATGTAGACCAGATTTTAGAGCCAGGAAGTCTGGCTTTAGGGCTTCTGTATGCCACGCTAACTCTGATGGAAAGAAGTAAGTATCTGTTGAGAAAATGAAGACATTGCTGCTAAAAGCAACCATCAACACAGCCTTTGTGCGCATTTTTATGTCAGGAATGTAACCGATAACAGCTTGCCCTTCAAAATATATAAAGAATGGGAACAAACTCCTAAGACTGCTTTTATCTAGACTTACAAAGTCAATATCCTTAACGTATGGCTAGAAGAGATGAGCCCAAGGAAAACAGAATGTAAACTGTCAGTTGGAAAAGGCTCATCTCTTCCAGCAATAAAACACTTAAGTACTGCAATGTTCAGGTATCGTGCTTGAACCTGGGAAAACAAGTTGCCTTACAAAATGGCTAAGTTAGAGAGCAGTTTAGAAATATGTTTCATGAAATATTACATCTTTTTATCTCTCTTTTTTTTTTTTTTGAGACAGAGTCTCGCTTTGTTGCCCAGGCTAGAGTGAGTGCCATGACATCAGCCTAGCTCACAGCAACCTCAAACTCCTGGGCTCAAGCAATCCTGCTGCCTCAGCCTCCCGAGTAGCTGGGACTATAGGCAGGTACCTCCATGCCTGGCTAATTTTTTCTATATATATATTAGTTGGCCAATTAATTTCTTTCTATGTATAGTAGAGACGGGGTCTCGCTCTTGCTCAGGCTGTTTTCGAACTCCTGACCTGGAGCAATCTGCCTGCCTTGGCCTCCCAGAGTGCTAGGATTACAGGCGTGAGCCACCACACCCGGCCTCTTTTTTATCTCTTGACCCATGTATTAGTCAGGACTCCTTTGGATGCAAGTGACAGAAATCCAACACAGACTGGCTCAAGCAAAAAAAAAAAAAAAAGCCTCCAAAGGCATTGATCCTGGCTCTAGGAGCCCAGAGCACGTGACCAAGGATCTGAGCTCCTTTGCTCTCCCTCCCTCTGCTGGGGAAGAAGGAAGAAGCCCCCCCAGCTGCATGCCAACAAGAGCTACACAGCTCTAGTCCTTAGAAGGACTCACAGAGTCCACAGCATTGCATTGCTCCCAAAGGACCGCTAGCTCAGCCTAGGTCATGTGGCCATTCCTGAGCCACCTCATGTCCAGGGTTGGGGTACTCTAACTGGCAAAGACAATACTACATATTGGCCAGTTTCATTTCTTCCTGGGCTCGGGAGACTACACTTCCCAGGGACTCTCACGTCTGGTGGAAGCATGTGACTGGTCCTACCCAATGAATGTGGCAGAAGAGAGGTCTAAGTAGACAACTTCTGAGCTGGAGCCTAAAATGCACCTCCCTGCCCCCCATCTTCTGCTCATCCATGGTGGACGCATGCTCCAGTCCAGTGAAGGGTTTAGAAGCAGGAAAAGGAAGGAAATGTACTCTCCTCTAGGGTTTCCAGGGGAAATGAAGCTCTGCTGACACCTTGATTTTAACTCAGTGAGGCTTATATCCAACTCTGACCTTCGGAACTGAAAGCTAGTACATGTGTGTTGTTTTAACCCATTAGGTGTATGGTGCTTTGCTACAGCAGCAATGGGAAACTCACCTGTACCCCTTCAGGACAAGTGCCGTGTGGCCCCTCCACGTGCTGAGAGCGCATGGGGACAACTGAACTCCTGTAGCTTTTATTTATTTATTATGGAATATTTCAAAAGTACAAAAAACCCCACAAATATCTATGTATGTTTACCAGTTAAGAAACGAAAATTGCCAATTCAGTAGGGTGTTCCTGTCACCTCAAAAAAATTGAACAGTTGTGCAGTAATTACCAATATACCCGCCATAAGACCATAAGATACCTTTTTTTTTTTTTTTTAGCTCTATCACCCAGCTTGGAGTGCAGTGATCTCATCATAGCTCTCTGTAGCCTCAAACTCCTGGGCTCACTCGATCCTCTGCCTTACTACAATGTAAAATATACTTTTTGTTTTATCACATGTTTGTCCATTTCTCCAGCCACCTATTCATCCATCAGCCCATCTTACTTTTTAAGGCATTTCAAAGTAAGTTACAAACATCAGTACATATATTGCACCACCTGTATCATTACCTTGTTCAGTGTTTGTTCATGGGTTTTTGAATTTTTTTAGGTTGAATGTATATACAACACAATGCACAGATATGAAATATACTATCTGATGAGTTTAATAAATGCATGCTCAGGGCCGGGCACGGTGGCTCATACCTGTCATCCTAGCACTCTGGGAGGCCGAGGTGGGCGGATTGCTCGAGGTCAGGAGTTCAAAACCAGCCTGAGCAAGAGCAAGACCCCCTATTTTCTATTTATAGTCTCTACTATAAATAGAAAGAAATTAATTGACCAACTAATATATATATAGAAAAAATTAGCCGGGCATGGTGGTGCATGCCCGTAGTCCCAGTTACTCTGGAGGCTGAGGCAGGAGGATTGCTTGAACCCAGGAGTTTGAGGTTCCTATGAGCTAGGCTGACGCCATGGCACTCACACCAGCCTGGGCAACAAAGTGAGACTCTGTCTCAAAAAAAATAAATAAAAGTAAAAAAATAAATGCATGCTCAGGGGGAGGGGGGCATGGGCAATATATGTAACCTTAACATTTGTATCCCCCTAATAGGTTGAAATAAAAAAAGAGTAATAAATGCATGTTCCCGTGTAAGCCAAAGCCCTGGTGAAATAGAGAACATCATCCCCTGCTATTTTCCAGTCAATTCCTAGCCCAGCTCCCCAGAGGCAATTGCTATCTTGATTTTTTTTCATCGTAGATTCACCTGTTCTAGAGCTTCACATGGATGGAGTGAAATAGTATGTATGCTGTTGTGACTGGCTTCCTCACTCAGCATAATGTTTCTGGGATTCGCGTTGTCGCATGTGTCAGTAGTTATCTGTTGTGACTGCTGAGTAGTATTCCATTGTATGGCATGCCAGTTTGGTTAGCCATTCTGTTGATGGACACCTGCGCTATTTCCAGTTTTTGACTATTATGAATAAAGCTTCTGTAAACATTTCTGTAAAATTTTTTTGGTGTGTGGTCTCATGTTTTCATCTCTCTTGGGTAAATACGTAGGAGTAGATTTGCTGAATCATAAAGTATGTGGTTAAACTTATGAAGAACTGTCAAGACATTTTCCCAGATTTGTTGTGCCATTTAAAACTCCCACCAAGAATGTGCAAGAGCTCTGGTTACTCTACATCCTTGTCAACATTTGGTGTCTTCAGTCTTTCATTTTGGCCATTTTTGGTGGGAGTGTAGAAGTATCTCATTGTGATTTTATTTTGCGTTTCCCTGATGACTGAAGTATGTGAAACACTTTTGCATGTGCTTTTTGGACATATATACCTTCCTTTGTGAACTGTCTTTTCAAATTCTTTGCTGGCTTTTAAAATTGGATTGCTTTTTAAATTTATTATTGAGTTTTAATGGTTCTTTATATATTCTGGATACCTCTCCTTTGTCAGATATATATTTTGGGAGTATTTCCATTCAGTCTGTGGTTAACCTATTTAAAATTTTTAATTATTATGGGTACCTAATAGTTGTATATTTATAGGGTACATGGGAAGTTTTGATACAGGTGCATAACATGAATTAATCAAATCAGGGTAATTGGGGTATCCACCAACTCAGACATTTATCATTTCTTTGTGTTAGGAACATTCTAATTCCACTCTTTTCGTTAGTCTAACTTATTGTTCATAACTTACTGTTGAGTCACTTTACTGTGCTATCAAATACTGTTCATTTTATTTAACTATATTTTTGTACCCATTAACCCTCCGCACTTTATCCTTCCCTCCCCACTACCCCTCCCAGCCTTTGCAACCATCATTCTAATCTCTGTCTCCAGGAGATCAATTGTTTTAATATTGAGCTCCCACAGATGAATGAGAACATGTGAGATTTGTCTTTCTATGCGTGCTTATTTCACTTAACATAATTGGTTCTCTAGTTCCATCCAAGTTGTTGCAATGGCAGGATTCCTTTCCTTCCTTTCCTTCCTTTCCTTCCTTTCCTTCCTTTCCTTCCTTTCCTTCCTTTCCTCCCTCCCCTCCCCTCCTCCCTCCCTCCCTCCCTCCCTCCCTCCCTCCCTCCCTCCCTCCCTCCCTCCCTCCCTCCCTCCCTCCCTCCCTCCCTTCCTTCCTTCCTTCCTTCCTTCCTTCCTTCCTTCCTTCCTTCCTTCCTTCCTTCCTTCCTTCCTTCCTCTCACTCTATTGCCCAGGCTAGAGTGAGTGCCGTGGCATCAGCCTGGCTCACAGCCACCTCAAACTCCTGGGCTTGGGCAATCCTCCCACCTCTGCCTCCTGAGTATCTGGGACTACAAGCTTCTAGCCACCATACCCAACTACTTTTTCTATTTTTAGTAGAGACAGGGTCTCACTCTTGCTTAGGCTGGTCTTGAACTCCTGGCCTCAAGCAATCCTCCCACCTCAGCCTCCCAAAATCCTAGGATTGCAGGCGTGAGCCACCGCACCCCTTTAGGATCATTGCTGTCTATCCTCAGCCAGAGCACCTGTGATTCAAGGACTGCTGGATTTGGGGGAGCATCTTCAGATCACAAGGCTACCAAAAAGTCCCCTTGGGCCACGTTCAGGGTTTTTTTTTTTTTTTTTTTTTGAGACAGAGTCTCACTTTGTTGTCCAGGCTAGAGTGAGTGCCGTGGCGTCAGCCTAGCTCACAGCAACCTCAAACTCCTGGGCTCGAGCGATCCTTCTGCCTCAGCCTCCCGAGTAGCTGGGACTACAGGCATGCGCCACCATGCCCGGCTAATTTTTTATATACATATCAGTTGGCCAATTAATTTCTTTCTATTTATAGTAGAGACGGGGTCTCGCTCTTGCTCAGGCTGGTTTTGAACTCCTGACCTCGAGCAATCCGCCCGCCTCGGCCTCCCAGAGTGCTAGGATTACAGGCGTGAGCCACAGCGCCCGGCCACGTTCAGGGTTTTGAATGATCCACAGCGGCATGCTGAGTGCTGTCCTGTCCAATCCCAGCCCTGACGTGCAGGTTCCTACTGCGGGGACACTGATGGCTGTTCTGGTGGAGGAGGATCCTGTGCCCTCTTCAGCTCTGGGTGCTTTGTATGTGGCGCTTTCCTGCCATGCCCGACATTCTGACAGTCTCTCTGCTGGACAGTGGTGACTGCTCAGCTCACAAATATGGGAATCAAACTCTGAAAACCCCGAGGAGGCATGAGCTGAGCCACATGTGCTCCAGGCACTCCTGGCTGTCAGGGGATGGGGGACCCTCCTCCTTCAAGGCCACTTAGATCTCAAGCAATTCTGTCTTTATCACAAGGTCACTGACATTAGTCATCCCTGGTTTCTTGAGGGGGAGTTGCCGAGGAGGACATCACTTAGGCTGGGGACTTCTTGAGGCAGGCTGGAAGGGTTGGCCTTGAGAATGTAAGGCTAGGCTGAGTTGGAGGAGACCAAGGACAAGTTAGCAATAAAGAGTCGTTAATCCCTGAAACGAAACACACAGTGAAGCTGGTAGTGGGGAAGTCACATCTCTTTTCTGAGGTCACTTGGGCTGAACAGGGTAGAAGAGTAAAGGACGGACCACCCAGATTCTTGAGTCCCAAGAAACCCTAGATTCTAGAATTGCTTGGAGGAGGGTGTCTCCCAATCCAGGAGCCCAGACCTTTTGCCCTGTGTCTTGAGGATGAACTGGCAGAAAAGAACACAGCCCACATCAGTCCCACTCACAAAACTACATTTCTGGGGATTGGCCTGGAGGTGGCGCCCCTGCTGTTGGTCTGGAAATGCTGGACTTGCAGCGCAGGCCAGTCTGGCAAATGGATAAGGATGTCACCCAGTGAAAGAGGATGCCACAGCTCAGAAGGCTGGCCCGGATCCTTTCATCAACCTGTGGAAGAGAGCAGAGGCGTTGCCCAAGCCTAACAGCCCTGCCCTGTCCTCAAACTGCTCAAGACTAGCTTAAAATCTGTTTTTAACGTCCATCCCCAGATCCACAGTGACCTGGGTTTTAAATACTACACCCGATTTCTTCATAATACATTCTGGATCCAACCTTCTCCCCAGATCCTTCCACGACACAGCTTAAAAACTCTTCCGATCAAAATGTACTTGGAGGGTTTATAGGGCAAATATATATCTGACATCTTTAATAAAAGGATTGCAGTCAGGGCTAGACTGAGGAGCTGCCAGTGCTTTTGTCACCCCATGTCCTGTAGCCTGGCTAGCCCCCTCCTCAGCTATGCTGTGCTTCCCTCAGAGGAGGGGTCAGGGAGGTGGCAGAGCTGCAGGTGGTCTGAGGGATTCTAGTCATTCATTTCCGGGCCACTGCTCTGGCCACGGGACTGGATCTATGCAAACAGGCTGAGGCATGTCTGCAAGACTGGTTCCCTGCCTCCATGATACGGGTCTGGTTTTCTGGACATGAAATTGGAGAATCAGCCAAGCAAGGTACAGTCCTGGGTAGTGATTGCTTTAAGGCCACAGTGGCCCTGGCTGAGGGCAGAGCCTATGAAATTAGGTCCAGCCCAGCCATGCCTGTTCTTGAGGGCAATCTACTGGGTGTATGTGTGTGTGTGTACCCAGCACAGGCCAAAGCAGATCCATCGTTTCCAGTCTCACTCTGTATTAATCAGGGTTCTCCGGAGAGACAGAACCAATAGGCGATGGGCAGGTAGATAGATGACAGAGGATTTATTAAAGGGATTGGCTCGAGTGATTCTGGAGGCTGACAAGTCCTGCAATGGGCCCTCTGCCAACTGGAGACTCTGGGATGACGGTAGCATGGCTCATTCCAAGTCTGAATGCTTCAGAAACAGGGAAGCTGCTGGTGTAACTCTCAGTCCTAGGCCACAGGCCTGAGAACCTGGGGGCTACTGGGGGGGAGTCCTAAAGTCTAAAGAATGGGGAGCCTGGAATTATTGTCCAAGGACAGGAGAAAAAGAATCTGTCCCAGCTACAGCAGACAGCTTGACATATGTGCTTTTTCTCTGATTTTTTTTTTTTTTTTTTAATAGAGATAGAGGTCTTACTCTGTTGCCCAGGCTGGAGTGCAGTGGTGTGATCATAGCTCACTGCAGCCTCAAACCCCTGGGCTCAAGTGATCCTCCTGCCTCAGCCTCCCAAGTAGAGCTAGGACAACAGGCAGGCACCACCATGCCTGGCTAATTTCTAAATTTTTTTGAGAGAAAGGGTCTCAGTATGTTGTCTGGGCTAGCCTCAAACTCCTGGGCTCAAGTGATCCTCCTGTCTCTGCCTGGGCCTCCCAAAGTGCTGGGATTACAGGTGTGGCCCATCAAGCCCAGGCTTCTCTGTTTTTTTCTCTCTAGGCCACCAGCAGAGTGATGGTCCCCGCCCACATCGAGGGTGTCTCTTCCCCATCTAGTCCACTAAGACTCACATGTTAACCTCCTCTGGAAACACCCTCCCAAGACACACCCCAAAATAATGCTTTATGGGGTTTCTAGGTATTTCTTAATCAAGTCGACACCTAAAATTAATCACCACGCAATCCATGGATATATTATCCCAGCCAAGGTGTGAGAAATTTCTCCCCCCAGCCTGTTATTTGTTTTAGGAAAAAGAAAATCTTATAATCCTTCAGCATCCCTGGGCAAATGCATTGTATGTTTTATTTAGCACCTTCCCTTCCCCTTTAGAAAAAAGGTCATTCTTTTTATGATCAAGCTAACATCCATTCACTTTTGAGTCATGCAAATAAATGTTTAATATAATTCGAAATCTCCTAAGACATTAGCTTTATAGCTTCCTGGCTGAGAAAATAGCATTTGTGAGGGTGAGAAGATAATGAAATGGCTGCAATGACTCCAGGTAGCTTTAGTCGATCAGGAAATAAAAATATTCTGTCCCTCTATTGCTCAGTGAGAATGACCCATTAGGAAGACTAAGTGGGGCTTTGAAAATCTGCGCTGGCTTCACTTCCTATTAGCCAGGCCCATTCAGGGAAGAGCGAGGGCCCAAAGGAGTATGATGGAAATGCAGTTCAGAAAAAAAAGACTAGGTGCAACTTCCCCCTGGAAACGAAACCTGGTTTCCACCACCAGCCAGCGGGGCTGCAAGTTCTTGAATGGAATGTCTGTAGTGGGCAGGGTCGGAGGCGGCTCTGTTGGAGGAACTGTCCTGAAGCTGGGATAAAATGACATCTGGGTGTTTAGAGGCTGGCAGCTGCTTTTAGGTGGGTGTTTCCAGGAATTTCGGAGGACTCAAGAATGAAGGAATAAAAATCGCTGAATATCGGAAGGCATAAAGATGTTATTTTCAGGCAAAGCCACGCTAGCTTGAAATGTATGTCTCTCCCCAGTTTGTTTTATTCTTACCATTTCGGTTATGATGATTGGGTCTTTTTCCAATCCTTTTATTCTCTTCTCTCAGAATGAGGGAAGTAATTGATTTCCTTATCGAGATGCCGGGCAGTACATTTTTCACGGCTTTGGGGAGGCGCACAGCAAATCTGAAACCATTGTCTGGCCAATGCGGCTTTCAGCTGTAATCATTTCTGTCATCAGGTAAGCCCGCTGGCATATGTTTTCAAAATTTTATTGTTAAGTGTTGTCTTTTGCTGGTTAAATAAATGCTAACGTTCTTTACTTTGAGACTGTGTTATCCCCCCCCCCAAAAAAAAGGCTTTTTAACAATGATAAAAATAAAACTTGGTAGATCATTTTTAACAGTAATAATTTGGTTCCTGAAAATTTGCTTAAAGAGAAAACTAGGTCGATCTAAGCAGAGTCCAAATGAGGTAGAAAGTCCATAGAGGGGGTAAAAAAAGGCAGTTGTGGAACCATAGACACAGTAAAAGAAAAAATTTTGAAAGTGTAAAAAAAAAAAAAAAAAAACCCAAATTACTAAACCATCTTTCATATTATTCCTGAAGAGATACAGCTATAATATAGATATAGAGACTCATATCTATATATACATATATAGATATAAATAGATAGATAGGTCTGTCTATATCTATACAGGTTCCAAAAAGGAACATATCTTACCAATTGATAACAGTACCAATTGGGAATAACTCTATTGCTGAAAGGGCAAGGGGAACTGATGAAAGAAGACTTAAGGAATATCTATGATTTTTCCCCATTCTAAATACAACTTTTTTTTTTTTTTTAGACAGGGTCTTGCTCTGTTGCCCAGGCTGGAGTACAGTGGCCCAATCATAGATAGCTCACTGCGGCCTGGTACTCCTGGGCTCAAGTCATCTTTCTGGCTCAGCCTCCAGAGAAGCTAGGATTATAGGTGTGTGCCACCATGCCTGGCCCATAACTTATTCATTTTTAGTGAGATATACCAAAAAATTCACCCTTTTATTTATTTATTAATTTTTGAGACAGAATCTCACTTTGTTCCCCAGGCTAGAGTGAGTGCCGTGGCATCAGCCTTGCTCACAGCAACCTTGAACTCCTGGGCTCAAGGGATCCTCCTCCTGCCTCAGCCTCTTAAGTAGCTGGGACTCCAGGCATGTACCACCATGCCTGGCTAGTTTTATATATATATATATATATATATATATTTTTTTTTTTTTAGTTAGCCAATTAATTTCTTTCTATTTTTAGTAGAGACAGGGTCTCGCTCTTGTTCAGGCTGGTTTTGAACTCCTGACCTTGAGTGATCTGCTCGCCTTGGCCTTCCAGAGTGCTAGGATTACAGGCATGAGCCACCATGCCCCACACACCCTTTTAAATAAGTGTACAATTCAGTGGGTTTTAGTATAGTATTCACAAGATTGTACAACGATTACCACTATCTAATTCCAGAACATTTTCATCACCCCAGAAAGAAGTCCCAGAATCATTGGCAGTCACTCCCCATTTCCCCTCTCCCATCTCCTGGCAACCCTTTGTCTACTTTCTGTCTCTATGAATTTGCCTATTCTTGAAAGCTCATATAAATAACAATATGCGAATCCACAGAAGAGCCCTTTTGTCTCTGGCTGCTTTCACTAGCATATAGTTTTTTAAAACTGTGGTAAAATACACATGACATAAAATTTACCATCTTAACCGTTTTTAAGTGTACAATTCAGCAGCGTTAAGTATACTCACACCGTTGTACAATCTCCAGAACTTACTCTTCTTCCCAAAGGGAAACTGTGTACCCGTTAAACACGGCACTCCTCATTCTCCCCTTCCCCCAGCCCATGACGATCACCATTCTACTCTCTGTCCCTATGAATTTGGCGACTCTACGTGCCTCACATGAGTGGCTTGTACAGTATTCATCCTTTTGTGACTGGCTTATTTCACTTAGCATAATGTCCTCAAGGTTCATCCATGTTGCAGGATGTGTCAGAATTTCCTTCCTGGCCGGTGCGATGGCCCACGCCTGTAATCCTAGCACTCTGGGAGGTCGAGCAGGCGGATTGCTTGAGGTCAGGAGTTCAAAACCAGCCTGAGCGAGACCCCGTCTCTACTAAAAAAAATAAATTAATTAATTGGACAACTAAAAATATATATAGAAAAAATTAGCTGGGCATGGTGGTGCATGCCTGTAGTCCCAGCTACTCGGGAGGCTGAGGCAGGAGGATTGCTTGAGCCCAGGAGTTTGAGGTTGCTGTGAGCTAGGCTGATGCCATGGCACTCACTCTAGCCTGGGCAACAAAATGAGACTTTGTTTTAAAAAAAAATTTTTTTTAATTAATTAATTATTTATTTATTTTTAGACAGAGTCTCACTCTGTTGTCCGGGCCAGAGTACCATGGCATCAGGATAGCTCACAGCAACCTCAAACTCCTGAGCTCAAGCGATCCTCCTGCCTCAGCCTCTCAAGTAGCTGGGACTACAGGCATGCACCACCATCCCCGGCTAATTTTTTCTATATATTTTTAGTTGTCCAATTAATTTCTATTTTTAGTAGAGACAGGGGTCTTGCTTTTGCTCAGGCTGGTTTTGAACTCATGACCTTGAGCCATCCTCCTGCCTTGGCTTCCCCGAGTGCTAGGATTATAGGCATGAGCCACCATGTCTTGCCTCCAGTGCCTTGTGTTAAATAACCTAATGTGTATTATTTCATTTAGTCCTTAAAACAATCCTATGCAGTAAGTTCTATTTTTATCTTCATTTCACAGATTAAAAAAACTAAGCCTGAGAGAGGTAAAAAATTATGCAAATTATGCTATTATGTGCTATCCCTGGGACTGAATCCAGACCTGATAGCAGAGTATTTATATTGGACTATACCATGCTACCTTCCATACATTTCTCAGTGTTCTAGTACTAAAATAATAAATCATAATATAATCATAATAATTATTATTTCCACTAACCTTATTAAATGTTTACTAGATTTCAGGCACCATGCTCTTTGTGTGCATTTTTTCATATAATCCTTGTTTCATTAAACCCTAGGGGCTGGGGGGTACTATAATCAGTCCCATTTTACAAACGAGAAGACCAAAGTCAAGAAACTTGCCCAGGATCACAGAGTTGCCCCAACACATTCAGTGTTCTTGTTTCCCAAGCATGCTGGCTGCACTCTGTTCAGAATGTTCTTCCCCAGCTCCTCATGCAGACTACTTGAATGATCAAGTTTGAACTCAAATGTCACCTCCTTACAGAAGCCTTCCCTCTCCACTTCATCCAAAGTAGCATTGTGCACCTACAGGTTGCCAATTGTGCACCTACAACATTGCCAATTGCAAATTGGCACTCGATAAATATTCATTAAGTGAAGACATCCCATTGACATTTCCACCCTCTGAGCTTGCTCTCCCCATTCCCTAAGTCCAGAATGGCTCACCTGCCTGGCTCAAGTCTTCCCCGACTCCTGAGGGTGCCACCTTCTTTGAGTACCTCTAAGACTGTTAGCCTGCACCCATGTGGCAGTTCCAGTCTCCTTAATCAGGAAATAATCCTTCCCTGCACGCTCAACCAATTTAGTTCTCCTTTGGTACATTCAACAAATAAATTTCTCTTTTGTTGAAAGAGAAATTTACACATTTCTCTTTCTACCCTCTGCTTGTAGGTGGAATGGATGTGTAAACAAGCAATTTCAGCACAGTGGGAGAGATGCAAAAGACAGACACACGCAGTCACTTGGATGGCACACATACCTCAAAATAAAGAGACACATGTACAAGGCTCAGCAAGGCTCAGTAGAGCAAAACCAGGCAAAAGATGATGTGACCATGAACAGATCAAAATTCACCATCAGGCCAGGCGCGGTGGCTCAGGCCTATAATCCTAGCACTCCGGGAGGCTGAGGCGGGCGGATTGCTCAAGGTCAGGAGTTCAAAACCACCTCTGAGCAAGAGCAAGACCCGTCTCTACTATAAATAGAAAGAAATTAGTCGGTCAACTAACATAGATAGAAAAAATTAGCTGGGCATGGTGGCGCATGCCTGTAGTTCCAGCTCCTCGGGAGGCTGAGGCAGGAGGATTGCTTGAGCCCAGGAGTTTGAGGTTGCTGTGAGCCAGGCTGAGGCCACGGCACTCACTCTAGCCTGGGCAACAAAGTGAGACTCTGTCTCAAAAAGAAAAATTCACCATCAACGTATTTTGAAAGGTATGCAGTGGTGCTGACTTCAAATCCTGGCTCCATTGTGCCCTAGGTACGTGACCTGGGAAAATGACATAACCTCTGAGCTCCAGTCTCTACCTAGGGAAAATAATACCCATCCAGCATGTTATTGTGAGAATTAAATGAAGTAATGTCTGTAAGTTCCTTGGCACTGCTACTGGCACATACTATACACAAATGGTACTTTCACATTACTATTGAAGAAAAAATCCTGAATATAGAAAAAAACCTTTTAGCACAAAGATGTATTTATAGTAGGAAAATTTCTGAAACACACTAAAAGTCGTCTTGATGGAATGTTATGCAGCTGTTAAATTGTGAAAATGTTTGGCAGAGTCACAGATACAAAAAGCACTAGATAAAATTGTATATCTGGCGGGATCTTGGCTACGTAAATATATCCCCAAAGTCCCTGGGCCTCTCCAGCCTGTGGGTTTATGTGAGGTCACATTAGCCTTATACCCAAATTTCACTGCCTCATTGCCCCCACCTGCTGTCACAGACCACCTCTGCTGAGGCCCAGGGGGCCCTAGGGAATAGTTAGAGCATACGCCCCACCCCCACAAGTATTCATGAAATGATGTGTTTGATGGGCACAGCCACCCTATAGCCCTTTTTTTTTTTTTTTTTTGAGACAGAGTCTCACTATGTTGCCCAGGCTAGAGTGCCATGGCATCAGCCTAGCTCACAGCAACCTCAAACTCCTGGGCTCAAGCAATCCTGCTGCTTCAGCCTCCTGAGTTGCTGGGACTACAGGCCTGAACCACCATGCCCGGCTAATTTTTTTGTATATATTTTTAGTTGGCCAATTAATTTCTTTCGATGTTTAGTAGAGATAGGCTCTCGCTGGACTGGTTTCGAACTCCTGACCTTGAGCGATCCTCCTGCCTTGGCCTCCCAGAGTGCTAGGATTACAGGTGTGAGCCACCACCCCTGGCCCCTGTAGCCCTTTTGTCAAGTCTTTGCCCCATCAAGGACACCTCTCTGTGGGGTGGCCAACCACCTGGTCTGCCTGGGACAGGGGTTTCCTGGGATGTGGGACTTTCAGTGGTAAAAGTGGGAAAACCCTTGGCAAATGGGGATAAGTTGGTCACTCTATCTCACTGGGCAAGCTACGGCCAAAGCTGCACAAGTTTTAGATCCCCAAATGGGGTAGTTTGTTTTCTCCTCTGGAACCAAGCTATATTCCTCCCAATATAGGGACTGGTGGGCTGCCCAGAGGATTGGGTGACCAGAATATTTATGTTTGAATTCAGGGGACTTTTATCCTGGCCACCAGGGAAGAATACAAGTCAAAAGGTTGCTTGAGAAACAGATAATCAGAGCACAGGTCTAGAGAAGAGATGCTGGTTTGGGAAACCTGAGCACATTGGGTGGCAACTGGAGGCATTGTGAGAGTGCACTAGGTGGTCCAGGAGATCTATAAATAGGATGGAAGCTTCAGGAGAATGATATTTGAGCCAATGGGTAGAGGTAAATGCGTCCACAAAAGGAAGTCAGGGAGTCCAAGCTGCAGTGCAAGGTGCTCTGCCAATCGGTCCTCATGGGCCAGCGTATCCAACGGTGCTCTGTGGATGGCCACATCTGGGATGCTATCCAGAGCCCGTGACAAGCCAAAAAAGTTATCCCTGTGGTTGTGCTGAGGGTTTTGGAACAAAGCTTTTGTCTCTCTGGCTAATAACTGTTCTTTCTGAAAACTGCTCTCACTTTGCTCCTGAGCCCTGGCAAAGACTGAAGGCCAGGTGACCACATACCTGTGTGGCTTATCATTAATTGAGTACCTGCTCATTAGGAATAAAGTGCCCAGTAGCGCTTCCTTCCCCAAGAGGACATGGTATATATAAGCGCAGGCCCGAGCAGGTTCTGGAAAAGCACAGGAGTGCAGCCCCAAGTGTGTTTACTCCCGTTCCACGGCCACCCTTCCCTCAGTTCACAACCATGGCCTTATGAACTCCCATAACCAGGTGACTAAGGAAGACGACATTTGAGCTTGGTTCACAGATGGTATCAGCTGGAAGTGGGCTGCTAAGGCATGACACTTGCACTTCAAAGTGGTATTAAAGGACAGTGGCAAAAGGAAATCATCCCACAGGGTAGAGTTTGAGTTGTACTCTCTTGGTCCTTTCTGCCATGAGAAAGACTGTATCATTTCATGGGCCAGATGGTCATGGACTCAGACTGGTGATAAGGAGGTCTGGGAGAGAGATGTAGATGCAACATTTAGAATAGGCCTAGAAAATGAGAGTATTTGCATCCCATCTGAATACTTATCCAAATGTCCTCACTGCTAAGGAAGCTTTAATAAGCAAGTGGACAGGCCGGGCGTGGTGGCTCACGCCTGTAATCCTAGCACCCTGGGAGGCCAAAGTGGGTGGATTGCTCAAGGTCAGGAGTTCGAAACCAGCCTGAGCAAGAATGAGACCCCGTCTCTACTAAAAATAGAAATAAATTAATTGCCCAACTACAAATATAGAGAAAAACTTAGCCAAGCATGGTGGAGCATGCCTGTAGTCCCAGCTACTTGGGAGGCTGAGGCAGAAGGATTGCTTGAGCCCAGGAGTTTGAGGTTGCTGTGAGCTAGGCTGATGCCACAGTACTCTAGCCTGGGGAACAAAGTGAGAGTCTGTCTCAAAAAAAAAAAAAAAAAAAGCAAGTGGACAACAAGAGCCACTTCTTGGATGTGGGTCAAGCCAGTGCCTGCCTATTAAAGTTGTGAACAAAATGGCCAGGGTTCTGGGAGTGAGGTTATGAGGGCTTCATCCTGGGCTTCTCCTCACTAAGCTGACCAGGTTATCGCTACTGCTGAGGGCTCACGTTAGAAGGAATTATTAGAATGGATTCTTTTTTTTTTTTTTGAGACAGAGTCTCACTTAATTGCCCAGGCTAGAGTGAGTGCCCTGGCCTCGCTCACAGCAACCTCAAACTCCTGGGCTCAAGCCTCGCTCACAGCAACCTCAAACTCCTGGGCTCAAGCAGTCCTCCTGCCTCAGCCTCCCCAGTAGCTGGGACTACAGGCATGCGCCACCATGCCCAGCTAATTTTTTCTATATATATCAGATGGCCAATTAATTTATTTCTATTTATAGTAGAGACGGGGTCTCACTCTTGCTCAGGGTGGTTTCGAATTCCTGACCTTGAGCGATCTGCCTGCCTCGGCCTCCCAGAGTGCTAGGATTACAGGCGTGAGCCACCGCGCCTGGCCTAGAATGGATTCTTTTTACCATGGTGGGGACAGTGAGTCAACCTCAGTAGGAAGAGGTTTATACTGAATTAGGATCTGCTCTTCCAGTAATGCTTTTACTATTATTATCCTACATGGGTTTATGGAATACCTAACTCACCATCATGGTATCTTATACATCAAGGCACCTGACCAAGGAACTAACCTTACAATGAAAAAACTGACCCTCCCTTGGATTCACCAGCCTGTTGTACACCCCAACAACCAGAAGCAGCTGGCTTAATAGAACATAGGGGCCGGGCGCAGTGACTTACGCCTGTAATCCTAGCACTCTGGGAGGCCGAGGCGGGCAGATTGCTCGAGGTCAGGAGTTCAAAACCAGCCTGAGCAAGAGCAAGACCCCATCTCTACTATAAATAGAAAGAAATTAATTGGCCAACTAATATATATAGAAAAAATTAGCCGGGCATGGTGGTGCATGCCTGTAGTCCCAGCTACTCGGGAGGCTGAGGCAGTAGGATCGCTTGAGCCCAGGAGTTTGAGGTTGCTGTGAGCCAGGCTGATGCCATGGCACTCACTCTAGCCTGGGCAACAAAGTGAGACTCTGTCTCAAAAAAACAAAACAAAAAATAGAACAGAGGAATGGCCCATGGCTGTGTCCCCAACCCCAGGCGGCAGACCAGTACTGGTCTGTGGCCTGTTAGGGACCCGGCACACATGGCTGCCGGGCCAGATGGAAGGCAACAGCCTGAGAGCTTGGATTCCATTTATACGTGGAATCAGCAATTCTGGAGTTGTCCATGTCCTTCTCATGAGTTCCTTTTCTGGTGAAATGAGCACAGTCAGTTTTTCTTTCTTTCTTTCTTTTCTTCCTTCTCTCCCTCCTTCTTTTTTTTTTTTTTTTTTGAGACAGAGTCTCACTTTGTTGCCCAGGCTAGAGTGAGTGCCGTGGCGTCAGCCTAGCTCACAGCAACCTCAATCTCTGGGGCTCAGCGATCCTACTGCCTCAGCCTCCCGAGTAGCTGGGACTACAGGCATGCGCCACCATGCCCGGCTAATTTTTTGTATATATATTTTTAGTTGGTCAATTAATTTATTTCTATTTTTGGTAGAGACGGGGTCTCGCTCAGGCTGGTTTCAAACTCCTGACCTTGAGCAATCCGCCCGCCTAGGCCTCCCAAAGTGCTAGGATTACAGACAGGCGTGAGCCACCACACCCGGCCCTTCTTTTTTTTAATTGAGACAGAGTCTCACTCTGTTGCCAGAGCTAGAGTGTCATGGCGTCAGCCTAGCTCACAGCAACTTCAAACTCCTGGGCTCAAGCGATCCTCCTGCCTCAGCCTCCCGAGTAGCTAGGACTACAGGCATGTGCCACCATGCCCGGCTAATATTTTCCATATATGTTTTTAGTTGTCCAGCTAATTTCTTTCTACTTTTAGTAGAGATGGAGTCTTGCTCTCGCTCAGGCTGGTCTGGAACTCCTGAGCTCAAACAATCCACCCGCCTTGGCTTCCCAGAGTGCTAGGATTACAGGCATGAGCCACTGGGCCCAGCTCTTCCTTTCTTTTTTTTTTTCTGAAAGTCTTACTCTGTAGCCCTGGGGAGATAACCTTGGCGTCATCATAGCTCACAGCAACTGCAAACTTCTGAGCTCAATTGATCCTCCTGCCTCAGCCTCCCAAGTAGCTGGGACTGCAGGCATGCGCCACCACACCCACCTATTTTGGGTACAGACAGGGTCTGGCTCTGGCTGGTTCCCAACTCCTGACGTCAAGCAATCCTCCCGCCTTAGCCTCCCAAAGTGTTAGGATTACAGGAGTGTAATCCACACCCAGACCAATCTGTAGCATTTTTTAAGAATTGACTTACCTCACTGCATTATCTCAAAATAGAAAAAAAAAAAGAAAAAGAAAAAATTGACTTAGTTGCCAACATTTAAAAATCAAAAGATTTCATATGAAATCCACATTTCTACCTTCTCCTCAAAATTTTGGAGATCTGGCAATTTTAGGCCTGCATTCCCATAGCTGCCCTTTTTAAACAAAACATGGGCACTTCTGTTTGCCAAAGCCCTCACCTTGCCCACTTTTCTTACTTTCATTACTTACCTAGTCACTGTAGGCACTTATAAGTTTGCCATCCTTGGTGCTCAACCCAACTGTATTGAATAAATTAATTGGACAATTAGTGCTTTAATTTTAATTTTCATTTCACATATGTGTTCTATTTTCCTAGATTGTAATAAGCCATTTGGCAGACGGAATCCTGTTAGCTGTTTTTCTTTAAATTACCTTTTGGTTGTCACATATTTCAGTGCAAGTTCATATATGTTTACAAAACCCTTATCTTATCGGCAATGCTGACCTTGAGCACCCCGGGAGGAGTCCCTCTGATTCGGTGTGGGGGTGCCTGAAATTTCATCATCATGCTTCGTTCTCTGGGCTGAGACCCAGGTGATTTCTCAGGTAAAGGAATTAAGATTCTTTCCCCAATAATACAAACATACTGTGAAGTAGGTTTTAGGCAGGATGCCATCTTTTCTACTGCAAAGCAGAGACAGGCGAGTTCTTGCCGAAGTGGTCCATTTCCTAGCTGGGACTTTGGAAAAGGTGATGGGAGATTAGAATGTACTGTGGTTGCGTTCTGGAGTTTATCCGAGGCTTTCTGGGTGGGGATTCTATGCAATAAGCCTCAGAATGACCCTCCCTCCGGTTCTGACGGCCCAGGGCGTGGTTCCTGGCACAATCTCCTAGCAGTTGTCACTGGGGTCGATTTCAGGACTCCAGAACCAAGTATCGGAGTTTCCTAATTCTGGGGGCTCGTCTCGCGGCCCCCCGGTTTATTTCCCTATGTCTCTGGCGCTGCCCAGTGCCCTCGGTTGCTGGGGTCGCCCCACTCCGCGACACCCTCTCAGGCTCTTTCGGCCTCAGTTTCCCTAAGGGGGCAAGTGGAGGGTATCTGGGGGCTTCTCTGTCCTCCTCCCCGAGCCGGACCAGGGGAGACGTCGGGAGGAGGTCCAGCCGAGTTCGGGCTCCAGCCGGGGCTCCGCGGAGGCGTTGGTCCCCCGTGGCCCCTGACTCGGGGCATTTGGCGACTGGCGCGCCCCTCTGCCCGGCACCCGCGGTCCGGCAGCGCTGCGAAGCGCCGAGCCCTTGCGCCCCCGGCACCCCGGCTCCCCGCCCCCGACTCGGCGCTCCCGCGCTCCCCCTAGCGGCCGCCGCGCCGCCTAGCTGCGTCCCAGGCTCGTCGGCGGCGCAGCTCACGTGACCGCGCTCCGGGCCTGCGGCCGCTGTCGGTTCCCCCAGTCACCGAGCGAGAGGGAAGAAACAAGATGGCGGCTGAAGGCGATCCGGAGTGGGGCCCCAGCAATTCGGATTGAGCCTTCTCCCTCCACCCGCTTCCGCCGGCCGGGCCCCTCCCGCCCGGCCCCGCGGGCCTCCCCACCCGGCCCCGGCGCCCCCCACCGCCCCCCTGCGCCCGCCCCTCCCCCCTCCGCTTTCCCTTCTCCCCCCGCCTCGGCTCCAACATGAGGGGCCGGCGGGGCAGGCCGCCCAAGCAGCCCGCAGCTCCCGCTGCGGAGCGCTGCGCCCCAGCCCCGCCGCCGCCGCCGCCGCCGCCGCCGCCCACGTCCGGACCCATCGGGGGGCTGCGCTCGCGGCACCGCGGCAGCAGCCGGGGCAGGTGGGCCGCCGCCCAGGCTGAGGTGGCGCCCAAGACGCGGCTGAGCTCGCCCAGGGGGGGCAGCAGTAGCCGGAGGAAGCCGCCGCCGCCGCCGCCGCCGCCGGCCCCCCCCAGCACCAGCGCCCCGGGCCGGGGGGGGCGAGGAGGCGGGGGCGGCAGGACGGGGGGCGGGGGCGGCGGCGGCCACCTGGCCCGGACCACCCCGGCCCGCAGGGCCGTCAACAAAGTGGTGTACGATGACCACGAGAGCGAGGAGGAGGAGGAAGAGGAGGACATGGTCTCCGAGGAGGAGGAGGAAGAGGACGACGGCGACGCTGAGGAGACCCAGGATTCTGAGGACGACGAGGAAGATGAGATGGAGGAGGACGACGATGATTCCGATTATCCGGAGGAGATGGAAGACGACGATGACGACGCCAGTTACTGCACGGAAAGCAGCTTCAGGAGCCATAGCACCTACAGCAGCACTCCAGGTACCCACCCAGCCCAGTTGCTGCAGACTCCTTCCCCACCTCCTCTACCCTCCCCCCTTGCTCACTCCCTCTAGAGTACTGTGCATCCTGCTCCGATCTCCCCCCGACCGCGCCTCCCCCCCAAACAGAGGGGAAATGCGACTGCACATCAAGTGGCAAAAAACTAGATTTACAAGAGGAAAGAGTCGCATTGTTCAAAATGGAGATTGCATTGTTGCAGTTTGCAGGCCACACTCTCGCTCTCTTTCTCCCCCCTCCAACCCCCTCTTTTTCCTCTTCAAAATTTGTGCCAGTGCGGTGTCTCCACCAGGCAGGATTGAAACTTTGGCACACACATATCCATTGCATTCATTTTTCTCCCCTTGTTTTGGTGTGGTTTTTTGGAATGAAAGAAGCCTCTTGTTTTGCAAATCTCTTTGCATTTCTAATGTGGTTTCTTTTGGATTTTTATTATATATCTCTTTTTAAAAAGGGAATTAAAGATTTAGGCGGACTGTGGCACACAAACACACATAAAACATGCTTCTCTTCACACCCTTAGCTGTGTGGTTTAAAAATTGTGTTAAGGAAATGGATCAGTTGAGTTAGTAGGGTAGCCTTATCTGGTCCTGTGTTTTTGTTTTTATTCTTCGAGCGCTAATGGGCTCGTGCAACAGTTGCTGGTAAATGGCTGATTAAAAAGCAAAGCAGAACACCAAACAAAACAAAATTTGGCAGTTGATCTGATTCAAAATCATTTTGGTTAGATCCAAAATAAAAATACAAAACAGTAGGAACGTGCGTCTTCACTGATTTGATCCCTTTGCTTTGCTTTGGAAATGCAGTTTCGTGTCACCTGTTGCAGAAGGTGTGTAGTTGATCATCCAGACATAATTGTATGAAGATGAACTTTCAGACCAACTTTTAAGTCACACAGCAGAAATATCAGATTTATTACAAAATGACTTTTTCTTTTCATTCTATTTCTGAGGAAAAAGGCCTCCCTGAATCTGTAATGAATTTCTCCATGGTAACTCCTCTCCTGTTTTCTCACAGAAAGTTTCTCCATGCATTTTTGTTAAACACTCCCCCCTCCCCAGTTGCTGCTTTGTATTAAATACGTAGTTGCGGTTTACTAAATTGTGAAAACAACATAACTGTAACAACAACCTACAAGACTTTTCCTTTATATTTGTGTTAATCTGGATTAACTAAAATAGAATCTGGTTTTGAAAGCATATACAAAGTAAAGTTTATGAGGAAATATTTATGAGGACATACTATTTTTTTCTTGAAAAAGATGTCATTTTTAGAGAGACTCGGTAGTAGAAGTAGTTAAATTTAAGAGTTTCCATTTTTTAATAAATGCTTAAATACTTATTTGGGGAAGTAGTGTAGGTGTTAAACCAGTTGTAAACCCATTTAGATTGTCCTAACATCTTGTGAAAAAGGGTGATTTCTTTTACCTGACAGTAATATTAGTTGCTTGTCTTGTCCGTGGAAGGCTGTCAGGAGAATGAAGGAAATGAATCAAATGTCAAGTATTTATGTTTTGTATGTAGAAGAGACCACACATAAGGTCTTGCCAACTTAATTTTAGTACATTTTTTATAGTAATAGTTTTTACCTTAGAAAATCACATGTTGTTCTTCTTTGTACCAAGAGCTAGGACTTGAAACATGGAGACTGAATTATTTACACTATTAGAGGAAGGTTTTTCTTGTTAGAGCTAAGACATTTTGGCATGGCAATTAAGCTAACTTTAAGTCCCATTTGAAGGCCTAGCAAATAGTATTTAGGATTGATAGCTATGCATATATTCAATTAAATTACAGTTTGTGGCTAGGCTTCTTTTTTTTTTCAATACTTTATATGTGATACTTCAGTGACATTTTGTTTTTCTTAATGATGCTTGTAGCTCACCTTACTTGTCCTAGGCTTATAAGAATTTATTGACTGCTTAGGGATAGGTGTTGATCTTTTTCCCCCTGCAGCTCCTAACATAGTGTTTGTTTTGCACATAGCAGGTGCCAAAACATCTAAGTATTTTGGATTTAGGAAAGTAAAAATTGACCTAATTAGGTTTTTTTTTTTTTTTGAGACAGAGTCTCACTTTGTTGCCCAGGCTAGAGTGAGTGCCATGGCATCATCCTAGCTCACAACAACCTCAAACTCCTGGGCTCAAGCAATCCTGCTGCCTCAGCCTCCTGAGTAGCTGGGACTACAGGCATGCACCACCACACTTGGCTAATTGTTTCTGTATATATTAGTTGGCCAATTAATTTCTTTCTATTTATAGTAGAGACGGGGTCTCGCTCTTGCTCAAGCTGGTTTCGAACTCCTGACCTTGAGCAATCCTCTTGCCTCAGCCTCCCAGAGTGCTAGGATAACAGGCATGCCCTGCCACTATTTAGGTTTTGATATACAGTTTGACCAGTGAATGTTTTTAATAGAGTTACTCTGTTTTGAGCTGCTATTTCATACTGCTTGTCAGGCATTTTCCTTTCTTTAGTGGCTGGGGTGTTAACTTGGATGCTTTACCTTTTGAAAGACAGTAGTTCTTAAGATTATAGTAAAATGGATGCAACATTTTGTGTTCTGAACTTTTAGAATATGTCCACTTGCCTGGAATGAGTAACAATGCATGACAGTGAGTTGTTCAGGCTAAGTATTAGTTTCATTTGTTTTATTGTCTGTACTTCCTGGGAGGAAGGCTGTCAGGTGAATGTGTATATGTGTGTCTGCTTTGGAGGAAAAAAAGTTTTAGGACTTGGTTTAAGATAGCCCAAGAGCACATAAAGAAATATGATTGGTGGATTTGAATCCTGTTGTACTGTCAAGACAAAAAGAGAAATTTATGTTATTGGTAATTTAGAATAATTTGATTAATTTTTGTAGTTTAGAATGTTGGCTTAAGTACTGACATGTTCAATTTCTAGTATAAGAAAGAACTCATTCATCTGTTGAGTACTTTGTAGGTAATGTAGCTGTCGATGATGCAAAGACATTGGTTGACATTATGAAAATCACAGATTTTTAAAAGTATTCATTGGAAATTAAGTGTTTTCCTTTTATGGAGAAAAACTTTCAATGGGTACCTAAGATAGTCACATGATAAATACTGTAGGGATGACAACTTATTAATGCAAAATTGAAATCATCTAGTTTTGCTTAAGCTGGTGGCATTTGGCTAAATAAAGCTTTTATTAATTTATTTTTTATTTTTTTAATTTAGAATTATTTCAGCCTACAGGTTTTATGATGCCACCAATGCTTTGAGATTATATATATAGAAAATGTGTTTTGAATAGGCATTTGGTAAAGTTCTGACAGCACTTTGAAATTAGTCATTTGCTAATTAAAAATAATTAAATTATGCTCAAAACAGAATGGTTCTTGTATTTCAGTCTGTCTTGTATGAGACTTCTGAGAATACTTACCTGGAATTTTGAAATTTGAAACCTCTGATGACTTTAGAAAGCAACAACCCTGGTGTTATCCTGGGAGAGTTAGTGATTATCTTAAGATAATGACAGCGAGGATCAGTGGCAGAGAGGCCATTAATGAACTATAGATTTACCTGAAACTGAATCTGTTACTGGTTTGGCAATATTTATTCCTGTCAGTTTCAACCAAATATCTATTTAGTATATATGTAATTCCTGATTGCTACAAGTGAGGTACAAAATGCAGTGGAGATTTAAAAGAGGGCAGTATCATACTGTACCCTCTTTAGGGGGATTGGTGTGGGCATATGCTTCCTGGATGGGCATGTGGCAAGTGAGGACAGACAGATTGAGGGAGGGAGAGAGGAAGGGAGCAGCAGGGACTGATAGTAAAGTGTGGGCAGTCTCAACACGGTTTAGCAAGAGTCGGAGTATGTGAAGGAAATAAACTAAACTCCATTGTATGCTGTGTTTGGCAATACCTAGAGAACCAGGTGATAGCATTCCCATCCTCATCTGTAGAATAAGGATTAGGCTAGATCAGTGATCCTCAGGCATTTGTCACTGCCGGTACACCCAGAGGAATATGCTGTATTCCCATGAGCACCATGCATAAACATGAAACAAAACCAAATCAAATTGCAGAGATACCGTTAAGCCACTGGTATAGCCCTTTCCTCCGAGTTGAGAGAATTATGGAATAGATGGTCTGAAGCCCTCTCTCTCAAATCTGTTTCAAATTTGTTTAATTTTGGGTACTGGGGATCAATTAGAAGGTCTGCAGAGTAGGATATGATTTTAGTGGGATGCGAGGAACTTTAGGATAGCTTCTGTCCTGCAGGATGGATTGGAAGAGGATAAGATAGCTGGTGGGATCTGGATGGGTTTTGTAGCCCTGGATGGAAAATCAATATAGTAGGTACTTTAGAGTTCTCCAGGCCTTGACGTATCGGATGTGTAGACCAAGAGAGGAATGAATCAAATATGCCTTTGTAAGAATGGTAACGCTTTCAGTAGCAATAGGGAAGTCAAGATTATAAGGGAAATTATTGAGTTTTGTTTTCAGCTATCAGTACCTGAAGAGGTTAACCATGAGAATTAGAAGAAAGAAAATGAGGACCAAAAGAGTTATTAAAAAGCTGGACAGGGCCAGGTGTGGTGTGTCATGCGTGTAATCTCAGCACTTTGGGAGGCCAGGATGGGAGCATAGCTTAAGGCCAGGAGTTTGAGACCATCCTGAGCTACATGGTGAGACCCGGTCTCTACAAAAAAAAAAACAAAAACAATTAGCCAGGTGTGGTGCACACCTATGGTCCTAGCTACTTGGGAGGCTGAGGCAGGAGGATCACTTGAGCTCAAGAGTTCGAGGCTGTAGTGAGCTCTGATCACTCAGAGCCTCTAAAAAAAAATTTGGCCAACTTGATTTGTGAGTAGTAGGGAGGCGTGTCCTAGGTATGCGGTGATTATGCATATAGCTCGTGCTTGTCTGCTCTTCTGGTGCTCACCCATAGGTGTGTGTGGAAATGGAGCTGTGTGTTGAAATGGAGCTGTGTATTGAAATGTGTGTGGAGCAGGATTGGAGATGTTAGGGCCAGGAGCTCTGGTCTGTTAGATCCTCCTTCCCTAGCTCCTCAACTCCCTGTGTCTTCCCTGTGACCGCAGACCCTTGGAGGTGGGGATGTGGTGGCTAAGTGGGTGGTGGTAGTGGTGGTGGGCCAGCAGTAATCTGGGTCACACAGACAGGAGCAAATCCTTGCTGCTGCCCACTTCCCTCCCTGCTCCTTAGCTAGGCTGCAATCCCCCTTTCTGGGACATCTTCCTCTAGTCCTGTGTACCTTGGTCTCTCTTCTCTTTGGTTGTTTGCGTACGGTGGTTATAGTCTCAGCTTCACAATTCAGGAGTAGCTTCACACTGACCCTCATTGTTCTAATTTTTTCCCTTCTTTGGGTACAGTGCCAGTAACCTAGCACTTTGGGATGCCAAGGTGGGAGGATTGCTTGAGGCCAGGAGTTCAAGACCAGCCTAAGCAATATTGGGACTCTGTCTCTACAAAAATAAAAATAAAAAAATTAGCCAGGCATGGTGGCATGTGCCTGTATTCCCAGCTACTTCAGAGGCTGAGGCAGGAGGATTGCCTGAGCCCAGGAGTTTGAGGATCATGCCATTACTCTACAGCCTGGGTAACAGAGCAAGACTGTGTCTCAAAAGAATAATAAATAAATAAAAAGAAAACTTATACATGCAAAATACACTTTATAAGATTGAAAGTAAAACCATACAGAAAGAAAGAAAATGCACATAATTAAATATAATGTTTTATCTGTTATATATCTAAAATTATTTTTATCTATTTCTAGAGAGTAAGTTATATACTAGTTTTTTATTGCCATATAATTTTTTAGATAGCAACAGTAATAGCTAACATTTGGATATCTTTTAAATTTCTGAATGATTTTCAAGCAATATTTATAAAAATTCAATTTTTAAATAACAGCTTTGTGGAGATATAATTTTATATACTATAAAATTTACTCTTGTAAAGTGTATAATTTAGTTGTTTTTAGTTTATTCACAAAGTTAGACAATCATTAACTACTACTTAATTCCCGAACATTTTTATCCCGCCAGAAGAAACCTTGCTTATGACAGTGAGTCCCCATTCTTCCCCTCCCTCTCCCTCATCCCCTGACAACCACTAATCTACTTTCCTTCTCTGTTGATTTAACTCTCCTGGACATTTCTTATAAATGGAATCGTATATTAATAAGTGGCTTGTTTCATTTAGCATAATGTTTTCAAGGTTCATGCATATGTTAGTATGTATCAGTACTATATTTGAATAACATTCCATTGTATGGCTATAACAACGTTTTTTTTTAAAAGGACTGGGTCTTACTATGTTGCCCAGGCTACCCTGGATTCCTAGGCTGAAGTGATCCTCCTGTCTTGGCCTTCTGGGTAGCTGGGACTGCAGGTGTATGTCCCTTTGCCTGGGGACCACATTTTGCCTCTCTGTTTCATCAGTTCATGGACATTTGAATTGTTTCCACTTTTTTGCCTATTATGAATAATGCTGCTGTGGACATCTATGAACAGGTTTTTTTTCTGGACATATGTTTTCATTTCTCTTGGATATATACCTAGGGGTGGAATTGCTGGATCATTGCAAATTCAATTTTTACAGAATTATTTTAACCGAACTTGTTCTTTTTGGTACAGTAGTTTTAAAGAAGAATTCTTTGAGGACAATAGAGAGCTGTGTTGTAAGTCTTCCAAAAGATTTATGGTTTTTGGATTGCCTTAGGTTAGCTTGGAGAGTTTATTCCAGAAAGAACTTGCCAGATAAGGACCAGTGTAAGTGGAATCACATGATTGATTTCCACACTGGCAGTGCAGACTTGTGGTAGGCATTGGGGACATCTGTATAAATGAGCCGATCACAGGATTTTAGTCTGTTATGATGTACAAGAATTTGAGGACTTTAGAGGAATCTTTTTATGATTGTCAGGGATGCAGAGAGGTGGCACGTAGCATAGAGATTTAAAGAATGAAGAATGTGGAATCAAATTTCATAGGTTTGCATCTGAGCTTTGTGATGTTGGTCATTGTGCTCAATTTTCTGTGCCTTACTTTCCTCCTTTGTAAAATGGAGGTATCATAGTACTTAATTCAAGTTGCTGTGAGGGTTAAATGAGTTAAAATGTGCCCACAGCAGTCATTGGAACATGGTAAAGGTTTAATACATGTTAGCTATTATTTGTTGATTTTTTTCCCCCCTGAACTGAAGATGGTGATTCTGCAAAGATACAGAGACCTTACTTACTGTGTAATCAGTTAATATTTTCTTCTATCCAAAGCTATTGATTCTATACTGATTCACAAGGTATAAAAATATTTTGAGGACTATACTTAAGTAAAAATGCAGATTAAAATACAGCTTTATTTCTCCCCTTTAATAGAAATATTAAATGTTAATTTGCCCATTTAAAAAAATTTAGTTCACCTAATATTAGATTTCTTTTTTTTTTTTTTTTTTGAGACAGAGTCTCACTTTGTTGCTGAGGCTAGAGTGAGTGCCGTGGCGTCAGCCTAGCTCACAGCAACCTCAAACTCCTGGGCTCAAGCAATCCTACTGCCTCAGCCTCCCGAGTAGCTGGAACTACAGGCATACGCCACCATGCCCGGCTAATTTTTTCTATATATATTAGTTGGCCAATTAATTTCTTTCTATTTATAGTAGCGACAGGTCTCACTCTTGCTCAGAGCTGGTTTCGAACTCCTGACCTCAAGCAATCTGCCGGCCTCACTCTCCCAGAGTGCTAGGATTACAGGCATGAGCCACTGCGCCTGGCCTTTCCTTTGGTTATTTACAATAGCCAGTTTAAGTAGAGAAGGCATTCTTTTTTTTTTTTTTTTTTTGAGACAGAGTCTCGCTTTGTTGCCCAGGCTAGAGTGAGTGCCATGGCGTCAGCCTAGCTTACAGCAACCTCAAACTCCTGGGCTCAAGCAATCCTCCTGCCTCAGCCTCCCAAGTAGCTGGGACTACAGGCATTCGCCACCATGCCCGGCTAATTTTTTGTATATATATTTTTAGTTGGCCAATTAATTTCTTTCTATTTATAGTAGAGACAGGGTCTCGCTTTTGCTCAGGCTGGTTTTGAACTCCTGACCTCGAGCAATCCGCCCGCCTCTGCCTCCCAGAGAGCTAGGATTACAGGCGTGAGCCACCGTGCCTGGCCGAGAAGACATTCTTGATATTTCTAGCTCTTTGGCAGTTCCTGCATGGGATCTTTCTCTGCCTCCTCCTTAAACACCTTTTTTCCAGGGTTTTAAGTTTTCCGATGGCCTTTTCACTATTTTCCTCCTTCCACTGAGGCCTAATCTATTCTCAAGTTTTTAAAAATTGCAATGAAATATTATAAATATAGTGCACATATACTCTTTTGGAAAATACATGTAATGCAAAAATGAAAGTGAAAATCACCTGTAATTTCATCAACCAAAGATAACCACTGGAAATGTTTATATATATTTAATTCCATTTTCTATAACATGTTTGTTTTTTTCTTTTTTCTTTTTTTTTTTTTTTTTTTGAGACAGAGTCTTGCTTTGTTGTCCAGGCTAGAGTGAGTGCCGTGGCGTCAGCCTAGCTCACAGCAACCTCAAACTCCTGGGCTCGAGTGATCCTTCTGCCTCAGCCTCCCGAGTAGCTGGGACTACAGGCATGTGCCACCATGCCCAGCTAATTTTTTATATATATATCAGTTGGCCAATTAATTTCTTTCTATTTATAGTAGAGACGGGGTCTCGCTCTTGCTCAGGCTGGTTTTGAACTCCTGACCTTGAGCAATCCGCCCGCCTCGGCCTCCCAAGAGCTAGGATTATCTACATATTTTTAAAAAGCTGTAGCTGGAATTATATTAAACAAACTGCTTGTTTTTAGCAAAGTTTTTTCCATATCATTGTGGGGGTTTTTTTTTTGTTTTTTTTTTGAGGCAGAGTCTCATTTTGTTGCCTAGGCTAGAGTGAGTGCCATGGCGTCAGCCTAGCCCACAGCAACCTCAAACTCCTGGGCTCAAGCAGTCCTACTGCCTCAGCCTCCCGAGTAGCTGAGACTACAGGCATGCACCACCATGGCCAGCTAATTTTTTCTATATATATATTAGTTGGCCAATTAATTTGTTTCTATTTATAGTAGAGATGGGGTCTTGCTCTTGCTCAGGCTGTTTTTGAACTCCTGACTTCGAGCAATCCGCCCGCCTCGGCCTCCCAGAGTGCTAGGATTACAGGCGTGAGCCACCGCACCTGGCCCATATCATTATGTTTTTATCAAAGTAATAGTACATGAACATAGGTAAAATAAATTCAAACAGTATTAAAGGCTTGTAGTGAACAAAAGCATTTGTCTTCTATATGTCTTCCCACCCCAAGATCTCTCCAGATCTTTTCACTCTTGTAGCTGTTTTTTCCCCTCTGGTATTTACCACAGTATTTTATTTTATTTTTATTTTTAGAGACAGGTTCTTGTTCTGTCACCCAGGCTGGGGTGCAGTGGTGTGATCGTAGCTCACTGCAACCTTGAACTCCTATGCTCAAGTGATCTTCCTGCCTCAGCCTCCTGAGTAGCTGGGACTACAGGTGCATGCCACCATGCCCGGCTAATTTTTACTTTTGTAATGTTGCCCAGGCTGTACCACATATTTTAAAATAAGATGCTTATGTATGTTTCATTTCTCAATTTTAGATATTCTTGACTTGTGATAGATGAGGATTTAGCCTTGCTATAACTCCCCTTACTCTCCCTTTCCCCTCCCATTATAGAAATAGCATGATTTTTGGATAAATCATGAGGGATTGGTTACACTGTTATGACTAGAAATATCATTCACCATTACGTCATGTGCTATGGTAATAGGGTGGGTTTTCTTTTTTCGTAACTATTAATATTTTCCTGGAGTTATTATCTCATTTTTTCATGTTGCTTTAGTGTTCTCTTTTAGCCCAGACCACTATCAAGTCTGCAAAATATCTTGTTTATTGTTTTCCAAACTTTAAAATGTAACAATTCCATTTTTTTCCTTGTTGATCTTCCTTCTGCAGCCCTCAGCATTCCTGCTTTTGCCTGAACTGGTTGCTCTTTTTTTGAACATCACACTGGAACTTTTTTTGCAGTTTTTTCATGTTGATCCAGTTTTTTGGGTCCTGTGTCTTTGGTTTACTTCTCTTTTTCAGCACAACTTTAGTTGCTTCTCAAAAATGGGTGTGTGAGAAGTAAACTTTTTTAGTATCATTACACATGTCTGAAAATGCCATTTTCAACCCTAATATTGGATGGATGGCTTGGCTGGTATAGGATCCTCAATTAAATCAGTTTCACTTGAAGGATTTGCTTTATTGTGTTCCGGCACTTGGTATGCACTAGAAATCTAGTGCCATCTGATTACTTCCTTCATGTCTTACCTGGTTTTTTTCTTCCCTTTCTAAAGCTTTTAGCCTCTTTTGCTGTAGTTTTGAAGTGGTATATCTGTTAGCGGCTCTCTTTTTTTTTTCCCCCTTAAGAAACAGGTTCTCACTATGTTGCCCATGCTGGACTCGAACTCTGGGGCTCAAGCAATTCTCCTGCCTCAGCGTTTGGAGTAGCTGAGACCATAGGCAGGGGCTGCTGTGTCTGGCTAGATTTGTGTTTTTAAAAAAGTCTCTGGCCGGGCGTGGTGGCTCACGCCTGTAATTCTAGCACTCTGGGAGGCCGAGGCACGAGGATTGCTCAAGGTCATGAATTCGAAACCAGTCTGAGCAAGAGCGGGACCCCTGTCTCTACTATAAATAGAAAGAAATTAATTGGCCAACTAAACACATATATATAAGAAATCAGCTGGGCATGGTGGCGCATGCCTGTAGTCCCAGCTACTCAGGAGGCTGAGGTAGGAGGATTGCTTGAGCCTAGGAGTTTGAGGTTGCTGTGAGCTAGGCTGATGCCACGGCACTCTAGTCCAGGCAACAAAGTGAGACTCTGTCTCAAAAACAACAACAACAACAACAAAAAAACCAGTCTCTCTGATTGTAGAATAGAGAATGAGTTGGAGTATGGGTAAGGATGGATGAAAGGAGTTAGGCTGTTGAAGTAGACTAGATGACTGATTTTGTACTAGGTTAGTATCAGTGGGAGAGGAGAAAAATAATTCAGGAAGTACAGAATGAATCCTTAGTTATTGGTTAGGCTGGGGTGTTGTGAGGGGGAGAAGAGGGGGACAAGGATGAACTGACTTTGAAATCTCCCCAATTTTGCTTCTCCTTATTCACTCCTTATTTCTCTTCACCTTAAATCTGATCTTCTAGTAACACTGAATTCTTTGTAGTTCTCACACGCCTTACAGTTACTTAGTGATTCACCTCCAGCCTGCCTTCTGTGAGCATCAGTTCCATTTGCCCCCAGGTGGGGCTAAGTTCCTTTACACCCTACCCCTCTAACCTCTAGGATTTGTACATTTATGTTTTAGTTTCCAAATATTTAGAGATTTTTAGGTATGTTTCTGTTACTGATTTCTACTTTCATTCCATTATTCAGAGAGCATACTTTGTATAACTTTAATTTTGCAAAACCTTTTTAGAGGTTTGTTTTGCCCCTGAAATATTGTCAGTCTAAGTGAATATTCTATATGTACTTGAAAAGAAGGTGTATTCTTCTGTTGTGTGGAGTATTTGATAAATGTCAGCCAGGTTAAGTTGGCTGATAGTGTTTTTTTTGTTTTTTTTTTTTTTTGAGACAGAGTCTCGCTTTGTTGCCCGGGCTAGAGTGAGTGCCGTGGCGTCAGCCTAGCTCACAGCAACCTCAAACTCCTGGGCTCAAGCAATTCTCCTGCCTCAGCCTCCCAAGTAGCTGGGACTACAGGCATGTGCCACCATGCCCGGCTAATTTTTTTCTATATATATTAGTTAGCCAATTAATTTTATTTCTATTTATAGTAGAGACGGGGTCTCGCTCTTGCTCAGGGTGGTTTCGAACTCCTGACCTCAAGCAATCTGCCCGCCTCGGCCTCCCAGAGTGCTAGGATTACAGGCGTGAGCCACCGCGCCCGGCCTGGCTGATAGTGTTTTAAGACCCTCTGTGTCGTGTTGACTGTGTACTTGTTATATTGATTACTGAGAGACGAGTGTTGAAGTCTATGACTATTGTTAAGGATTTAATCTGTTTTTCCTTGGAGTTCTATCAGTTTCCCTGTATGTTGAGGCTGTTATTAAGTTCATAAACCTTTAGGAAGGATTGTTTTATCCTCTTGGTTATTTGACTCCTTTAATGTTATGTTGTTGTTGTTGTTATTATTTGAGACATAGCCTCACTCTGTTGCCCAGGCTAGAGTACAGTGGCATCATAATAGCTCACTGAAATCTGCAACTCCTGGGCTCAACGTGATCCTCCTGCCTCAGGCTCCCAAGTAGTTAGGACTACAGGCAGGTGCCACCACACCCTGCTAATTTTTTATTTTAATTTTTTATAGAGATGGAATCTCACTATGTTTTTTTTTTTGTTTGTTTTTTGTTTTGAGACAGAGTCTCGCTTTGTTGTCCAGGCTAGAGTGAGTGCCGTGGCGTCAGCCTAGCTCACAGCAACCTCAAACTCCTGGGCTCAAGTGATCCTGCTGCCTCAGCCTCCCGAGTAGCTGGGACTACAGGCATGCGCCACCATGCCTGGCTAATTTTTTCTATATATATATTAGTTGGCCAATTAATTTCTTTCTATTTATAGTAGAGATGGGATCTCGCTCTTGCTCAGGCTGGTTTCGAGCTCCTGACCTTGACCAATCTACCCACCTCGGCCTCCCAGAGTGCTAGGATTACAGGCGTGAGCCACCACGCTTGGCCTGGAATCTAACTATGTTGCCCAGGCTGGTCTTGAACTTCTAGTCTCAAGAGATCCTCCTGCCTAAGCCTCCCAAAGTGCTGAGATTACAGGTGTGATCCATCTCACAGGCTATCTTTGTATCTTTATCTTTTAAGACATTAACAGCCCATTACTGAAAAGGGCTGTTAATTATCTGGCCCCTTCTTCATTAGAACCTTAGGGCAAGGAGGGTCTTGTTCAGTTTTTCTCCTTAGTGCCTAATTCAGCCTCTAGTATACAGTGGGCAGCATAAGGTAATTGTTGAACTGAGTCTACCAGTCAGAGAAAGCCCTGATTCTTTTAACCTTCTACTTCTGTACTGTCCAATAATACGTTAGCCATTAGCCACATGGCTGTTGACATTTAAATTAATTAAAATTTAAGTAAAATTAAAACTTAGTCTCCCAGTGGCTCCAGCTACATTTCAAGTACTTGGTAGCGACATGTATTGCACCACACAAATGTAGAGTGTTTGGGTCATTTTATATCATTGCAGAAAGCTCTCTTGGACTGATTGTAGTCAGCTAGTCTGTGTTAGACCAGTGAGAATTTATCTAACATCTCTTTTTCTGTGGCCTTTTCCTTTGCTGAGAATTCTGTGCCGGTTGGGTAGACCCAGCAGTCTGGCTCTGGTTCTTCTTTGTTGGGACTGTTGGCCCAGCATTATTTGTGTGTATACTATGGTATTGCATTTCTGCAGTAAGACTTAGGCTCATGGTTGAGATGACAGTCCATTATTTGTTGTTTTTGGTGGTGGGGGAAGAGGCAGTCAGCTAACACTTAATGTTAGAAAATCTGCCGCATTCCTGGCAAAATTAACAGTGTTTACATATAGGACAGGAAGGAAGAAAGTTTTGAAGGAAAAGATACCTCGTTTTTTGAGTGGAATTCTTTTGTTATTTAAGTGATATTAAATTGCAGCTATGGAACCTCCTGAGGTTTGCTAAGAAAGTTCATGCTTAGACTCTACTCGTGGATATGTTCTGTAATTCACACACTTGGGAGACTGTATGGCCAAGTGATTCATACTGAACCTAGTGAACAATGTTGAGTTTCTATATTTTACTAGAAATATAGCGTCCTACGAGTTTTCAGTATGTTCATTTTACATTGCCTCTTTTGAGGTCTGTGTATAGTAGATTCTATTTATGGAAATAAAAAGTATTTCAGAAATGCACATATGAATCTGTGTGCAATTTCTCTTCTTGTCGTTTTTCCTTTCTAATCCTTGTATAGCTGTATCAACCCTTGTCTGAGGAAATAGTCCAAAATTTAAAGTAGCTAATAAAATTATCAATGCAGTTTTCCCTGTTCTTGTAGATATTGAAATTATTTCACATACTTGAAATCTTATTCAGTAAATTACTTTTTTCTCCAATTTATGACTGTACTGTGCTTTCAAAGTGTTAGGAACACAAAAATTTAAAAAATGGTTTTTACTGTAATTTCAGATACATATTTGAACTTTTAAGTCTGAATTATCTAAGTGAGATGCCTCAGATTTTTGATCCTCTATAAACTTGGAAGGTTGCTTTCTTCCATGTGTATCATCCTTAATTGCCTTAATAGCTTGAGTTGTGAACCTTCCCTCTCAGAAGAAACCTCCCAGTGGAGATTATTATGGCAGGGGTCACAAACTCACATGCTCACCGGGTCCTAACACGAAAGGTGAAGACCTTGTCCCTTTTTTTCCTTTATTAATACATACCCACATTTGCTGTTAATATTTATTTGCCTATTGAGATTTTAGGCCTTTTTTGCTTTGTGCTGTCCTCTTAATGCTGGTGTTCTGTAGGGTAGATTCCTAGGACTGGGATTGGATTATAGGGTTGCAGCATGTGCCATTTAAAGGGCTGAACTAGCTTGTATCCCCATCACCTGTTTGTTTTTAAACCTTCCCCAATCTCTGCTTATGTGATTTTTAATTTTTTTTGAGCCAGAGTCTCGCTTTGTTGCCCAGGCTAGAGTGCCGTGGCGTCAGCCTAGCTCACAGCATCCTCAAACTCCAGGGCTCAAGCGATCTTCCTGCCTCAGCCTCCCAAGTAGCTGGGACTACAGGCATGCACCACCATGCCTGGCTAATTTTTTCTATGTATATTAGTTGGCCAATTAATTCCTTTCTATTTATAGTAAAGACGGGGTCTCGCTCTTGCTCGGGCTGGTTTCGAACTCCTGACCTCGAGCAGTCTGCCTGCCTCGGCCTCCCAGAGTGCTTGATTACAGGTGTGAGCCACCGCGCCCGGCCTGTTTATGTGGTTGTTAAAGGATTACTCAGCACCTTTAGCAGGTGCTCTTGGATTCCCATTGGGCTTAAAGTCCTCTCCTCATCAATTTATTGGCAAATAGACTCACTTGTGATGTGAGCACCTGTGGTTTACCTGCCAAACGGGGCTGAGACAGATGTCTGTTTTGAGAGCTCCTTGGCTAGGTGGAAAGCACCGTAGAAATGGAGTTCTTCGTTGCTGCTTAAGTCTGAACCTTAGAGAAAGTCATTCTTTTGGGGATCTCAGTTTACTCACCTGTAAAGTATAGGCTGGAGTCTATGATCTAATTGTCAGGGGCTTGGCAAAATTTTTTTCAAAGCAGTGGGTAGTAGTAAATATTTTAGGTTTTGTGGACCAACTTATAGTGGCACTGTTGCAGCTACCCAGCTCTGCCCTGGTAGCATGAAAGCAGCCATAGACAGTAAGTAAACAAATGAGTGTGACTGTGCTCTCATAAAACTTTATTTACAGAGACAGATGGTAACTGGCCATACTTTGCTGACTCCCTTTTAGGTGCTTGACATTAATATGTGACTTAGATAATTAGGTTAGGAGAAAAGCTTTGGCTTTTTAAAATAATGCTTCTGGAAATCTAGTAAAAACTTTAACTTTTGTTCTTGCTTTTTCACATTATCAGGAAAGAAATACAGAAAATTTAGAAAACTCAGAACATTTTGGTTTCTCTCCTTTGGTAACCATCTTTGTGTGAATGTGTGTATATAACATACTTTTTTTTTTTTTTTTTTTTGAGACAGAGTCTCATTCTGTTGCCCGAGCTAGAGTGCTGTGGCGTCAGCCTAGCTCACAGCAACTTCAAACTCCTGGGCTCAAGCGATCCTCCTGCCTCAGACTCCCAAGTAGCTGGGACTACAGGCATGAGCCACTGTCCCTGGCTAATTTTATCTATATACTTTGGTTGGCCAATTAATTTCTTTCTATTTATAGTAGAGATGGGGTCTCACTCTTTCTCAGTCTGGTTTCGAACTCCTGACCTGGAGCAATCCGCCTGCCTCAACCTCCCAGAGTGCTAGGATTACAGGCGTGAGCCACCATGCCCGGCCCATAACATACTTTTTACAAAATTGGATAATGCATAATTGGTTTTGTAAATATTTTCACTTATGCCATGAAATCTTATTTTAGTTTTAAATACTTTATCTACAAGAATAGAATATCTGGCCGGGCGCGGTGGCTCACGCCTGTAATCCTAGCTCTCTGGGAGGCCGAGGCGGGCGGATTGCTCGAGGTCGGGAGTTCGAAACCAGCCTGAGCAAGAGCGAGACCCCGTCTCTACTATAAATAGAAAGAAACTAATTGGCCAACTAATATATATAGAAAAAATTAGCCAGGCATGGTGGCTCATGCCTGTAGTCCCAGCTACTTGGGAGGCTGAGACAGAAGGATCGCTTGAGCCCAGGAGTTTGAGGTTGCTGTGAGCTAGGCTGACGCCACGGCACTCACTCTAGCCTAGGCAACAAAGCGAGACTCTGTCTCAAAAAAAAAAAAAAAAAAAAAAAAAAAAGAATAGAATATCTGCTCTCATCATAAGGCTTCTAGTTGAAAGCTCATGGCTTTTTTTTTTTTTTTTTTTTTTGAGACAGAGTCTCACTCTGTTGCCCGGGCTAGAGTGCCATGGTGTCGTCAGCCGAACTCACAGCAACCTCAAACTCCTGGGCTCAGGTGATCCTTCTGCCTCAGCCTCCCGAGTAGCTGGGACTACAGACATGTGCCACCATGCCTGGCTAATTTTTTCTATATATATATTTTAATTGGCCAATTTCTTTCTTCCTTTCTTTTCCTTTTTCCTTTCCCTGGTCTTGCTCGGGCTGCTTTCGAACTCCTGACCTTGAGCGATCCTCTCAGAGTGCTAGGATTATAGGCATGAGCCACAGCATCTGGCCCTATCTGTCCTGTTTTTGTTTTTAGTGGTTGCTCTAGGTATTACAAAATATATACCTAATGTGTCTACGTAGATTTAGCATTTTATCTCTTTAAATAAAATGTAAAAGCATCAAAACCATATAGGTTCCTTTATTCTAGCCCCCCCTTATAATCGTCATATATATCTACATACATACCAGACAATGGTAATTTTTACTTTCAACCATTATACATATTTTAAAGACCTTAAGAAGAGAAACAGTTGTTTTGTGTTTTTTGATTTTCCAAGACACTAATCATTTCTGCTGCTCCTTAACTCATTCCTCCAGTTCTGATATTCACTCTGGTATCATTTCCCTTCAGCCTAAAGACCTTCTTTTATTGTTTGTTTTAGGGCAGGACTTCTAGCAATAAATTCTCTTAGTTTTTCTTAATCTGAAATGTCTTTATTTTTCCCTAATTGTTGAAAGGTATTTTTGCTGGATATAGAATTCTGGGTTGACATTTCTCTCAGTACTTTCAAGATGTTCTGAGGTTATTTGAATCACTGAGAAGGCTTGAAGTTGGGGACTGGCACCATCACATTTATGTTTTATAGAAAGACTTGTTGCTTTTATATCTTCATTGTGGACCATATCTTTTATCATTACAAAATCTTTGTTCCATTTAGGGGTTTTTAACTTTTGCTTTGAACTAAACTTTTGTTTTTTTTTTTTTTTTTTTGAGACAGAGTCTTGCTTTGTTGTCCAGGCTAGAGTGAGTGCCGTGGAGTCAGCCTAGCTCACAGCAACCTCAAACTCCTGGGCTCAAGCAATCCTCCTGCCTCAGCCTCCCAAGTAGCTGGGACTACAGGCATGAGCCACCATGCCCGGCTAATTTTTTGTATATATATTAGTTGGCCAATTAAGTTCTTTCTATTTATAGTAGAGATGGGGTCTCGCTCTTGCTCAGGCTGGTTTCGAACTCCTGACCTCGAGCAATCCGCCCACCTCGGCCTCCCAGAGTGCTAGGATTACAGGCGTGAGCCACTGCGCCCGGCCTTTTTTTTTTTTGAGATAGAGTCTTACTTTGTTGCCCAGGCGAGAATGAGTGCCATGGCATCAACTTAGCTCACAGCAACCTCAAACTCCTGGGCTCAAGTGATCCTCCTGCCTCAGCCTCCTGAGTAGCTGGGACTACAGGCATGTGCCACATGCCTGGCTAGTTTTTTCTATATATGTTAGTTGGCCAATTAATTTCTGTCTATTTATAGTAGAGACGGGGGTCTCACTCTTGATCATGCTGGTTTCGAACTCCTGACCTCGAGCAGTTTGCCTGCCTTGGCCTCCCAGAGTGCTAGGATTACAGGTGTGAGCCACCCGGCCCGGCCTAGGTGGTGTTTTTTTAACAATATGAGAGGAAGTCTAATGTAGTAGTAAGAGCACAAGCTTAGGAGACAGGTGGAATTGTGTTTTAATTGTACCTCTTAGCTGGCTGTTACCTTGGACAAGTCATTTAGTCTTTCTGTAAGCATCTTTGAAAGGAGGTAATAATAGTATCTACTTTATGGAGTTGATCCAAGGATAAAATTAGATAATGCATTTAAAAGTGCTTAACATAATTCCTGGCATATAGGAAGCATTCTGTAAAAGCTAGCTGCTGCTTTTGTATTATTACTGACCTGAAAGGATAGGGAGTAGAGGCAAATGGAATGTTCTTAAAGAGCACAACCTTGTTCAGTAATAACCTTAATACTAGATTGGGACACTTCGGGATCAAAGAATAAATCCTTGTTACTTTTGACAAATCAGTCTCATAATTGGTTTTTTTTTGAGACAGAGTCTCACTTTGTTGCCCAGATTAGAGTGCCGTGGCTCTTGCTCAGGCTGGTTTCGAACTCCTGACATTGGGCAATCCACCCGTCTTGGCCTCCCAGAGTGCTAGGATTACAGGCATGAGCCACCGCACCTGGCCTTGCTTTTATTTTTTTTTTGAGACAGAGTCTCGCTTTTTTGCCCAGGCTAGAGTGAGTGCCATGGTGTCAGCCTAGCTCACAGCAACCTCAAACTCCTGGGTATATATTGGGTATATATACTATATATACCTAATATATACCTCGAATATATACCTAATATATACCTCGAATATTCTGCTGTAAATGATATATAGTATATATACTATATACTATATATATTAGGTATATATATTAAGTATATATTAGGTATATATATTAAGTATATATTAGGTATATATATTTAGGTATATATTAGTTGGCCAATTAATTTGTTTCTATTTATAGTAGAGATGGGGTCTTGCTCTTGCTTAGGGGCTGGTTTCAAACTCCTGACCTCGAGCAGTCCACCCGCTTCGGCCTCCCAGAGTGCTGGGATTACAGGCGTGAGCCACCGCGCCCGGCCTTATAATTTTTATTTTTTAGAGACAGGTTCTTAACTTTGTCACCCATGCTGGAGTACAGTGCACAGTCCTGCAACCCTGAACTGGTCTCAAGAGATACTCCTGCCTCAGCCTCCCCAGTAGCTGGGGCTACAGGCATGTACCACCATGCCCAGCTAATATTTTCTTATTTTAGTAGAGATGAGCTCTTGCTGTGTTACCCAGGCTGGTCTTCAACTCCTAGGTTCAAGCAATCCTCCCGCCTTGGCCTCCCAAAGCGCTGGGATTACAGGTGTGAGCCACCATGCCCGGCCTCAGTTTCATAATTTTTAAAAGATTACTATCGGCCGGGCGCGATGGCTCACGCCTGTAATCCTAGCTCTCTGGGAGGCCGAGGCGGGCGGATTGCTCAAGTTCAGGAGTTCGAAACTAGCCTGAACAAGAGTGAGACCCGGTCTCTACTATAAATAGAAAGAAATTAATTGGCCAGCTAATATATATAGAAAAAATTAGCTGGGCATGGTGGCGCATGCCTGTAGTCCCAGCTACTTGGGAGGCTGAGGCAGGAGGATTGCTTGACCCCAGGCGTTTGAGGTTGCTGTGAGCTAGGCTGATGCCAGGACACTCACTCTAGCCTAGGCAACAAAGCGAGACTCTGTCTCAAAAAAAAAAAAAAAAAGATTACTATTAAATGCATCACAGATTATTTTTGTTATGCCATTCATGGTTTATATATGTGTAACAGTAGATTAAAGACTTAGATTTTTTTTTTTTTTTTTTTGAGACAGAGTCTCGCTTTGTTGCCCAGGCTAGAGTGAGTGCCGTGGCGTCAGCCTAGCTCACAGCAACCTCAAACTCCTGGGCTCGAGTGATCCTTCTGCCTCAGCCTCCCAGGTAGCTGGGACTACAGGCATGCGCCACCATGCCCGGCTAATTTTTTGTATATATATCAGTTGGCCAATTAATTTCTTTCTATTTATAGTAGAGACGGGGTCTCGCTCTTGCTCAGGCTGGTTTTGAACTCCTGACCTTGAGCAATCCGCCCGCCTCGGCCTCCCAAGAGCTAGGATTACAGGCGTGAGCCACAGCGCCCGGCCTAAAGACTTAGATTTTATTAGATCTCGAATATTCTGCTGTAAATGAACTTCCTTCTCATCCCTATACCTCTACTGAGTTGTCCGTCTTTTTCTCAGATGCCAATTAGAAATGGGGGGCCGATAATACATTTTTTTCCCTCTAGAAACACATTATATGTAGAGTTGTTTTTTTAGGTCTAGAAGTCTGAAAATACTCTGTAAATATTCCTTTTAGGATTAATACAGTAAAAATTTATGTGTCAACTCTGAAAAAGATTTTATTCTGGCTTTTAATCTTGTCATGACTTTTGTAGTAGGTTTTGTTCATGGGTATCATTATTTGAACAAATATTTCTTAGTTACTACATAACTAAGACATTATCTGTGCTCCAAAGGAGTTAACAAATTAGCCAGGGGCACATGATCAGTTGCTTGTAATACAAATGTGCTCACAGTATAATGGGGAGCTGTGTAAAGTGTTAGAGAAGCACAATGCCAGTAGGCACAGCAAAGGACAGTGGAGGTGACATTTGAGCAAGGCCTTGAAAAATGTCTAATATTTATCAGAACTTTAGCAAAGTAAGACAATATCTGTTGAAGATGTATAGGCAAGTTTTTTTCTTTTTATTTAGAAAATGAGAAATTAACAGATTGTGACCACAGTGCGTATTGAAAAAACCAAGGCATGTAGAAAAGGGCCCTAAGTAATTAACACATGGTGAATACTATTGACCATTTCATCTGCAGAGTTCAGAGAAAAGATCATCTCTGTAGACTCTTTCTGTTATGGGATGCAAAAGAGCAGAAAGTTTTGCCTCAACCACTGCCAGATCATTTTAATGAATGTATCTATATATAGTAACATAATTCCTCCATTAAGGTAACAACCTGTCAGGTGGTCCAGACTCTCTGTCATCCATTCAAAAAATTCACTCCCTTAACCTAGTCTATACTGGAGATTAATTGACAAAGTTGTTGCTCTTTTCTTCTTCACAATCTGTGCAGACCACTTTCCGTCCTTAGCATTTTGTTTTTGTAGGCTTCTTAATGCCTTTGATTAAGCTTTAGCTTTCTTTTACATCATTCCTATTCTAATCATGACTCTTTTTTTTTTGAGACAGAGTCTCACTCTGTTGCCTGGGCTAGAGTGCCGTGGCATCAGCGTAGCTCACAGCAACCTCAAACTCCTGGGCTCAAGTGATCCTCCTGCCTCAGCCTCCCGAGTAGCTGGGACTACAGGCCACCATGCCCAGCTAATTTTTATATATATATATTTTTTAGTTGCCCAGCTAATTTCTTTCTATTGTTTTAGTAGAGACAGGGTCTCGTTCTTGCTCAGGCTGGTCTCGAACTCCTGAGCTCAATCCTCTCGCCGTGACCTCCCAGAGTGCTAAGATTACAGGTGTGAGCAACCCCCCCCTCCCAGGCTCACTCGGCCTATCGAGTTTCTTTAGAACAGTAGTTTTCAAACTTGCCTGCACATCAGAATTATTTGGGGAGGATGAAAATGCAGATTACTGAGCTTCATCTGGGGTTCTGAAAACTTGGGTTGCATTGGAGACTGCCTTTTTTTTTTTTTTTTTTTTTTTTTTTTGAGACTGCTTTTAACAACCGACCAGATGATTGTTGCTGCACCTCCACTCCAGTTTTAGGAAGGACTGTTTTAAGGCAGCTTTGCAAACTTAATGACCATGTGAATCACCTGAAGATTTTCAGAAATTAGAGATCCTAAATTAGTAGGCTTGGGGGAGGGCCTGACATTCTGAATTTCTCTCAGATATCATTGATGATACCAATCACATTTTTGATAGCAAGGTATTTTTTGTTTTTGTTTTTTCTCTTAAAGAGACATAGTCTCCCTCTGTTGCCCAGTCTGGAGTTCAATGGCACAATCATAGCTCACTGCAGCCTTGAACTCCTGCGCTCAAGCTATCCTCTTGCCTCAGCATCCCTAGTAGCTAGGACTATGAGCATGTGCCACTATACCTGGCTAATGAAAAAATTTTTTTGTAGAGACAGGATCTCGCTATGTTACCCAGGTTGGTCTTGAACTCCTGGGCTCAAGCGATCCTCCAGCCTTGGCTTTGATTAGGAAGGTTTGAAGGTAACATGTGGAATTTCATCTAATGTGTCTTTTTACTCATTTGGATGTTAAGGGGAATAACCATTCTAAGTTAAAGGGAGGTGGTTCTCAGTGTGAGCTCCCAGAAGAACACAGTATCACCTGTAAATTGTTAGAGATGCAGATTCTCAGACTCTGTTCTAGACATACTGAATCAGAAACTGTCTTAATCAGAATCAACCCTACAGGACATCCTGATGCACTCAAAAGTTTTAGGACCACTGTTCTAGGGCTTCTCTTTTTTTTTTTTTTTTTTTTTGAGACAGAGTCTCGCTTTGTTGCCCAGGCTAGAGTGAGTGCTGTGGTGTCAGCCTAGCTCACAGCAACCTCAAACTCCTGGGCTCAAGAAATCCTATTGCCTCAGCCTCTCGAGTAGCTGGGACTACAGGCATGCGCCACCATGCCCGGCTAATTTTTCTATATATATTAGTTGGCCAATTAATTTGTTTCTATTTATAGTAGAGACGGGGTCTTGCTCTTGCTCAGGCTGGTTTCGAACACCTCACCTCGGAGCAATCCGCCCGTTTCAGCCTTCCAGAAAGCTAGGATTACATAGGGCTTCTCTTTATAGTCCTTTTATTTACTTAGAGAGTGAGAAGTCAGACAAATTTCTAATATCTGCAAATAATGTAAAGACACTGTTTTCTTGTGTGATTTTGTGGGCTAGCACTTCTAAACTACTTATTCTTTCAATAAATGTTTATTAAGTCATGTACTATGTGCTAGCCACTACTTAACAAACAACCTAAACAGAACTCTCTGCTCTTAAGGAGATTATATTCTAGTGTTGATGTTAATTGCTGGTTACTATATCTATTCATTCATAAACATATATGTACTTATTCATAAAATGGCTTTGCATGGTTTTTAATTTTAAAATTAATTTGTTTTGCCTCATTGATTTCTTTTTCCATCATGGTGTTTTTGTTTTTAAGATTGATCTTTGTTGGCATATGTAGCCCTAAATTAATGTACTGATCTATAGATTCCTATTAAATGAATGTTCCATAATTTAACCATTTCCCTGTTGATGGACATTTTGGTTGTTTCCTGCTTTGTTGATTATTTCTTTGGTCTTATAAACGTATTAAAGGTTCTCTGCATATGCATAAGGAGGGTATCTCCTGATAAGAGAAGGCAGTAACAAAATAATGTCTAATTTAATGTCTGATTTAAAAGTAATCAGCCTTCATACATGTTTTTCAAATTGTGAGCTGCAATCGGCATGTTTTAAAAGTAGGAAGAAAATAGAAGATATTGGTAGAATAAGAGAAGAGAAAGTATTAGTGTAAGGCATGTAGTAAGAGCAATATTTGTTTTAGAACTTTTGTTTTCTGGGGTGTGTATACTGGATTAGGATGTAAAATATATTTCTTACTTTGGTCATGGGCAAACAGGTTTGCAGGCTGTTCTTTCAGGGTTCTGTGCATGACTTTAAACCTAAGAGGTATTAATGAATTGCTCTCCAAAGTTGCGGTACCAGTTGACAGTGGTGGTATACTGATGGTATACTGGTGGTCCCACTGGTGGTATACTGGTATTTCTTTTGTTTTACATCTTTCCCAGTAGTTTGTTTGGTTGAACTTTTAAATATTGGTCCATTGATGAATATGGAACAGGATCTCATTGTGTTTTTACTTTGCCTTTTCCTGCTAAATAGTGAGGTTGAGATTAATCCTTTAAAAAAATAGAAATATTAATATAATTCACCTGGTACATATTAGTGCAGAAAGTGGTAATGAATAAAATATTCAATGGCATATTATAAATACATTTCTCAGCACTTTGGGAGGCCAAGGCAGAAGGATCTCTTGAGCCCAGGAGTTCAAAAGCAGCCTGGGCAACACAGCAAGACCCTATCTCTACAAAAAATAAAAAAAATTAGCTGGGTGTGGTGATGCATGCCTGTGATCCCAGCTACTTGGGAGGCTGAGGTGGGAGGATTGCTTGAGCTCAGGAGGTTAAGGTTACAGTGTGCTGTGATCACACCACTGTACTCTAGCCTGGGCGACAGAGTGAGACCCTGTCTCTTTTTTTTTCACTTTATAGCTTTTTTTTTTTTTTTGAGACAGAGTCTCACTTTGTTGCCCAGGCTAGAGTGAGTGCCGTGGCGTCAGCCTAGCTCACAGCAACCTCAAACTCCTGGGCTCAAACCATTCTCCTGCCTCAGCCTCCCAGGTAGCTGGGACTACAGGCATGTGCCACCATGCCCGGCTAATTATTTCTATATATATATTAGTTGGCCAATTAATTTCTTTCTGTTTATAGTAGAGACGAGTCTCGCTCTTGCTCAGGCTGGTTTCGAACTCCTGACCCCGAGCAATCTGCCCGCCTCGCCCTCCCAGAGTGCTAGCCTTAAGTGGTTTAATTTGATGTGTTTTTTCCTTATACTCTGTAATCTGTGCTTTGTTCTATAAACTGAAATCTTTGAATTTGGTATTATGACCTTATATTTGTATTTATACAAGACTATCCGTGGTCATTAGTAGCAGCAGCATTTTACTGATGTGAATGTTAATTTTTTTGTAATTTTTGAGACACCCAATTTTTTCTTTTAAGATATTATGATAGAAAGTATATGTATGAGTCCGGGAGCGGTGTCTCATGCCTGTAATCCTACCACTCTTGGGGGCTGAGGCAGGAGGATTGCTTGAACTCAGGAATTTGAGACCAGCCTGAGCAAGAGTGAGACCCTGTCTCTACTAAAAATAGAAAAATAGGCAAACATGGTGGCATGAGTCTGTAGTCCTGGCTACTTGGGAGGCTGAGGCAGGAGGATCACTTGAGCCCAGGAGTTTGAGGTTGCAGTGAGCCATTGTGGTGCGGGTGCACTTTACCCAGGACAACAGAGTGATACTCTGTCTCAAAACAAACAAAAATAGGAAACTGAACCCTCCTCCTCATTCCTTACGTTCATAATTAAAAAAAAAAAATGCATGAGATATTTTAAAAAGTAAATCTAAGTAGACAGGTTAGGTGTATATTTTGTAATATCTAGAGCAACCACTAAAAACAGGACAGATAGGGCCGGATGCCGTGGCTCATGCCTGTAATCCTAGCACTCTTCGGAGGCTGAAGTGGGGGGATGGATTGCTCAAGGTCAGGAGTTCAAAACCAGCCTGAGCTAGAGTGAGACTCCATCTCTACCAAAAAAATAGAAAGAAATTAATTGGCTAACTAAAAATATAGAGAAAAAATTAGCTGGGCATGGTGGCGCATGCCTATAGTCCCAGCTACTCGGGAGGCTGAGGCGGAGGATTGCTTAATCCCAGGAGTTTGAGGTTGCTGTGAGCTAGGCTGACTGGCGGCACTCACTCTAGCCTGGGCAACAAAGAGACATTCTGTCTCAAAAAAAAAAAAGTATAAAAAGGTTTTTAAAAACTAGTCTTTCATCTTTTCCTGTTTCTAAGTTCTCCCAAGAAGCAACTACTTTTAGAAGATTCTTTTTTAATTTTTTTAATTAATTAAAAAGTTTTGTTTTTCAAAGAGATGACATTTTATTCTGCTGCCCAAGCTGGAGTGCAGTGACCTGATCATAGCTCACTGTAACCTTGAATTCCTGGGCTCAAGAAAGCCTTCTGGGCCAGGCGTGGTGGCTCACGCAGAAGCCGAGGCGGGCAGATTGCTCAAGATCAGGAGTTCAAAACCAGCCTGAGCAAGAGCGAGACCCCGTTTCTACTATAAATAGAAAGAAATTAATTGGCCAACTAATATATATAGGAAAAATTAGCCGGGCATGGTGGCACATGCCTGTAGTCCCAGCTACTCAGGAGGCTGAGGCAGCAGGATCACCTTGAGCCCAGGAGTTTGAGGTTGCTGTGAGCTGGGTTGACGCCATGGCACTCACTCTGTCTAGCCTGGGCAACAAAGTGAGACTCTGCCTCAAAAAAAAAAAGAAAGCCTTCTGCTTCAGCCTCCCTAGTAGCCAGGAATACAGGGCCTGCACCACCACGCCCAGCTAATTTTCTTATTTTTTTGTAGATATGGGATCTCACTATGTTGCTCAGGCTGGTCTTTAGCTCCTGGCCTCAAGCAGTCCTCCCATCTTGGTCTCCCAAAGTGCTGAAATTACAGGCATGAGCTACCTACCACACCTGGCCAAAAAGATTTTTATATGACCTCCTAGACATATTTACTTTATCACTGTCCCCTTTTCCTCCTCCTCCTTCCCCTTAGTTTCTTTATCAAGTGACAATCTGTTCATTATTATGTAGCTCACTGTTGCCTCCATTTAATAATGTGTTTTGTTTGTTTGTTTGTTTGTTTTTACAGGCGTGAGCCACCGCACTCGGCCTAATAATGTGTTTTAAAGATTGTTTCAATTTTAACACATATGAATTTTTCTTTTCTTTTCTTTTTGTTTGAGATAAGATCTCACTGTATTGCCCAGGCTGCTCATGAACTCTTAGATTCAAGCAATCCTCCTGCCTTAGCCTTGAGAGTATCTGGGACTATAGCTGTGAGCCACCACACCTGGTTCTTATTCTTTTTAACTACTAGGTTTTATAGCATAGTGTATATACATCATCATTCATTTAACTATTGATAGATATTTAGGTTAAAAAGAAAAAAAACACAAAATACCCACACAAAATTTCAACCCTTAAACTATGTTGAATTAAGTATTTGTGTACTTATTTAAATGGATGTGTGATTACATCTGTTGGATAAATTCCAGGAGGTAGAATTGCTGGGTCAGTGGAATATGTATTCAGATAGTTTTTTGCCAAATTGCCTTGTAAGAAAATGGAACCAATTTATACTTTCCCAATAATGTATCAGAGTGAACTGACCAGTATTTAATGTTAACAGTGTGAATAGTGCTCAGGTCGTTCCATATGAATAACATATAATCATAGTTTGCATAGAAGCTGGTTTGTTGTTTCCAGCTAGATAATATGTATTTTAGATCTTATGGACCTCTGGTAGCTTATCTTCCTTTATCTCTAAAACCAACGGAAAACTGGCAGGCTTTAGCTTTATATAAGCTAAAAAAAAGTCAGACCAATACAATAGTTATCCAAAATCTTTCAGAATGTGTGAAGGCTGATACTTTTAGATTTGACATTAAATTAAATTAGACAGTATTCTGTTACTGTCTTACAAATTCTAGTACTATCAACAGATTATTTTTTTAACATGAACTCTTTTCCTTGGTAATTTTTTTTTTTTTTTGAGACAGAGTCTCACTTTGTTGCCCAGGCTAGAGTGAGTGCCGTGGTGTCAGCCTAGCTCACAGCAACCTCAAACTCCTGGGCTTGAGTGATCCTTCTGCCTCAGCCTCCCGAGTAGCTGGGACTACAGGCATGTGCCACCATGCCCGGCTAATTTTTTATATATATATCAGTTGGCCAATTAATTTCTTTCTATTTATAGTAGAGACGGGGTCTCGCTCTTGCTCAGGCTGGTTTTTTTTTTTTTTTTACTTTTTTTTTTTTTTTTTTTTGAGACAGAGTCTCGCTTTGTTGCCCGGGCTAGAGTGAGTGCCGTGGCGTCAGCCTAGCTCACAGCAACCTCAAACTCCTGGGCTCGAGTGATCCTTCTGCCTCAGCCTCCCGGGTAGCTGGGACTACAGGCATGCGCCACCATGCCCGGCTAATTTTTTATATATATATTAGTTGGCCAATTAATTTCTTTCTATTTATAGTAGAGACGGGGTCTCGCTCAGGCTGGTTTTGAACTCCTGACCTTGAGCAATCCGCCCGCCTCGGCCTCCCAAGAGCTAGGATTACAGGCGTGAGCCACAGCGCCCGGCCTTCCTTGGTAATTTAAAATGGTAATTTCCTGCAATTCTCATTATTAAAAAAGCTACTGTATTAAACTGTTTCAGTCAGAACGCTTTGGGTTGCATGTAATAGAAAAGCAGTTCATGCTCACTTAAGTGAAAGGGGAATGGTTTTGGCTTTCGTGAATGGGAAATTCAAAGGCCAGGACTGAAGAGTTGTCAAGACCCTATCATTTCTCTCTCACTTCTGCTTCTGTCTGTTGTCTTCATTTCCTTCTCCATTAGGGAGGCACAGGTGAGGTAGCCACAGACGGCTTCTGCCCACCTTCATGGAAAGAAAGAGCTCCAGACCACCTCTCACTCAGCATCTGAATATAAAATCCCAGGAAAAGATTCTCATTGGCCTGCCTTGGACCAGGTGTTCACTCCAGTAATCAGGCAATGGAATACTGTGATTGGGAGCCGCATCAGAACCACATGGAGTGGGGAAGGGAGATTCTCTAAAGGGATTGATGCAGGGCAGAGGCTTACAGTAAAGGAAATATGCCAAATCTGTGTCAAGAAGGAGCTGGGAGTTTAGTTGGGTAGATCACCAAGATACCATGAAAAGTTAGATTATAATATATTGTAGGTTAACATGTGGTTCAAAGAAAGCTACAAGAATTCAGAGGAACCTGGGGAATTAGAACAAGTTTTTGGAGGAGAAATTGTATCAGAGTTAAACATCGAGGAAAGAGTTGAAGATATGAACACTTTTGGTTTTGTTGTTATATTCCACACCAGTTGATTTCCTTCTTCGTAAGGTCACTTTTTTTTTTTTTTTTTTGAGACAGAGTCTCACTGTGTTGCCCAGGCTAGAGTGAGTGCCGTGGCGTCAGCCTAGCTCACAGCAACCTCAAACTCCTGGGCTCGAGTGATCCTTCTGCCTCAGCCTCCCGGGTAGCTGGGACTACAGGCATGCGCCACCATGCCCGGCTAATTTTTTTTTATATATATATCAGTTGGCCAATTAATTTCTTTCTATTTATAGTAGAGACGGGGTCTCGCTCTTGCTCAGGCTGGTTTTGAACTCCTGACCTTGAGCAATCCGCCCGCCTCGGCCTCCCAAGAGCTAGGATTACAGGCGTGAGCCACAGCGCCCGGCCTTTTTTTTTTTTTTTTTTTTTTTTTGAGACAGAATCTCACTTTGTTGCTCAGGCTAGAGTGAGTGCCATGACATCAGCCTAGCTCACAGCAACCTCAAACTCCTGGGATCAAGCGATCCTACTGCCTCAGCCTCCCAAGTAGTTGGGACTACAGGCATGCGTCCCATGCCTGGCTAACTTTTTCTATATGTATTAGCTGGCCAATTAATTTCTGTCTATTTATAGTAGAGACGGGGTCTCACTCTTGCTCAGGCTGGTTTTGATCTCCTGAGCTCAAACAATCCGCCCACCTTGGCCTCCCAGAGTGCTAGGGTTACAGGCGTGGGCTACCACGCCCGGCCTGTAGGGTCACTTTATCCTTTTTCTGTTTTAATAGCTGAACTCTGAATCTAGATTTTTTTTATCCCCTGGGTAGTTGCAGTAGATGTCCTGCCTCTGATCTCCTCCCCCTGTCCTATTCATTCTGTACACTAATGTCACAGAAGTCTTTCTGAAACATTCATGTCACTGCCTTGCTCAAAAAACCTTTAACAACCCTCATTACCGCCAAAATACTATACAAATTCCTTAACCTTTAAGGACCACTGCATTCTGGTCCTAGAACTGGTTTTCCAGCTTTTTCTTCCATAATCCTTTGCCTGGACTCTATTTGACAGACATTGTGCATAAACATCTGAGAGGAACACAGAGAATTGTTCTATGAGCAGTTTTGTCTCATTTGCTGACTTGTTTTTCTCCTACTCTTATTTGAGGGAATTCCTTTAGGTTCATTCTTCACTTTTAATCCTTTTCTATTCTCTCTTATTTGTATTTATGCACATAAGTTCCAAATAATTTCCAAAAGACAGTGAAATGGACTGGCCCAGAGTGACCCCTGGGATTTTTTTCTACAGAAAGCGATGAGTGTATTCTTATTTGGAAAATGTGCTTTCTAGTAAATGAATGTTGGGTTGCATTTAAACATCTTGACCTGTTACATTCTTTTGCATACTTTTTTCTCCTGGTATCATGTGCCACTTTAATTGAAGACAATGAAAGTAAGCTGGAGGTGAGAGGATGGAGGGACAGTAACAGGTTATCAAGCAACCCAAAATCATGGTTAATAAAACTTAATTGTACCAAAATGAATTTAATGTTAATTGATCTCATTAAAACTGCTTTTGAAAAGTAGAAAAAATACATTTACCATTCTATAGACATGATCGAAAAATGTAATAACAGTTTTTGAAAAAACTTGTTACTTTCAACAAGTTTTCTTATTTTTTTTATTTTTTTTTGTTTTTTTTTTAACTTTCCTCTTCTACTGGAAAGTTTTCTTATTTATAAAGCAGGGTTGATATCTCCATGGACTTGCTCAGGGGATTAAGTGAGATATGTATGCTTGTTACAAACTAAAATCTCAAATGTTACACATAGATACATTTATACTTACATATGCTTGGACATCACATTTCATAAATTGGGGAACCGGTGTTCAAAAGTTGCTTAACTGGTGGCCAGGTATGGTGGCTCACGCCTGTAATCCTAGCACTCTGAGAGGCTGAGGCGGGAGGATTGCTCAAGGTCAGGAGTTCAAAACCAGCTTGAGCAAGAGTGAGACCCCCGTCTCTACTAAAAATAGAAAGAAATTAATTGGCCAGCTAAAAATATATAGCAAAAAGTTAGCTGTGCATGCTGGCACATGCCTGTAGTCTCAGCTACTCAGGAGGCTGAGGCAGAAGGATTGCTTGAGCCCAGGAGTTTGAGGTTGCTATGAGCTAGGCTGGCACCATGGCACTCACTCTAGCGCGGGCAACAGAGTGAGACTGTCTCAAAAAAAAAAAAAAAAAGTTGCTTAACTGTTAAAAAAAAACAGTCTGTTGTCCCTTTCCTAGGTGAGGCACTTTTTTTTTTCTCCCAGTATTGAAACTCCTCTTTCTTCCTTTCTATTTCTTTCCTTTCTGTCTTCACACTGAGTCTGTGCTTCACTGTGGAACTCCTCTGAGGAAGTGCTTCCGGCAGAGGGAAAGGGGTCTACTCTGGCAACTTCTGTCTGGTTGTTTAGAGGCATTTCTGTATTTCAGCTGGCACAGTGTGAACTCTCTTGCCCCTCACCTCATGCTGATTATCTTATATGTAGATATTTTTTCTCATTTATACACTTGTCAGATCATTCACAGATGCACTGTTATTTTTTAATCATGTTATCTATAAACCAGTTAATCCCTCTGGGTAACTGAGAGATGATTATAATTTAAGTTTTTTCATTTCTGGTTTGGAATCTAATGGGAAATCTTTGAATTTAGATTTTTCTATAGACTTAAAAATGGGAGCTAACTCATGGCTTCTTGGTATTATTTTAACTTGACAATTATTAAAGAAGTGTGTTATCTGTTTTTTGAGGTATATGTTCAAATAGGAAAAACTAGAGAACCCTTAGTTTGTAGAAATGTTGTATGGATTTGTAATGATATTATTTCTTCATTTACAGGTAGGCGAAAACCAAGAGTACATCGACCTCGTTCTCCAATCTTGGAAGAAAAAGACATCCCACCCCTTGAATTTCCCAAGTCCTCTGAGGATTTAATGGTGCCTAATGAGCATATAATGAATGTCATTGCCATTTATGAGGTACTGCGGAACTTTGGCACTGTTTTAAGATTGTCCCCTTTTCGCTTTGAGGACTTCTGTGCAGCTCTGGTGAGCCAAGAGCAGTGCACGCTCATGGCAGAGATGCACGTTGTGCTTTTGAAAGCAGTTCTGCGTGAAGAAGACACTTCTAATACTACCTTTGGACCTGCTGATTTGAAAGATAGTGTAAATTCTACGCTGTACTTCATAGATGGGATGACGTGGCCAGAGGTGCTGCGGGTGTACTGTGAGAGTGACAAGGAGTACCATCATGTTCTTCCTTACCAAGAAGCAGAGGACTATCCATATGGACCAGTAGAGAACAAGATCAAAGTTCTGCAGTTTTTAGTGGATCAGTTTCTTACAACAAATATTGCTCGTGAGGAATTGATGTCTGAAGGGGTGATACAGTATGACGACCATTGTAGGGTTTGTCACAAACTTGGGGATTTGCTTTGTTGTGAAACGTGTTCAGCAGTATATCATTTGGAATGTGTGAAGCCACCTCTTGAGGAGGTGCCAGAGGACGAATGGCAGTGTGAAGTCTGTGTAGCACACAAGGTGCCTGGTGTGACTGACTGTGTTGCTGAAATCCAAAAAAATAAACCATATATCCGACATGAACCTATTGGGTATGACAGAAGTCGGAGGAAATACTGGTTCTTAAACCGAAGACTCATAATGTAAGTAAATCCAGTCTTAATTTTTGTATGAATTTAAAATTAAACCAGTTACCTTCATGACTGTACAGCGGATACATGCTGCTGATGTGGTGTAAACCTTTGTAATTTAATAATGAGTGGTACACTTAATTTCTAACTTGAGGGAATATGTCCACTAAAACACTTTTTAAAATTATAAAGAAGAGTGTATGAAAGAAGCAGAATACACACCTTTGTTTTCAGTGCCTAAGATAGGAAATATCATAGACCATTACTAGGTGAAATGCTACTGTGGGCCCATCCTCGGTTATGGTCCCCTGTATCCTGTCTCAGCTAATCCACCCCTAACTTTGCTGTTAGGATATTTTTGCTTCTGTTTTTTTTTTTTTTGAGACAGAGTCTCACTCTGTTGTCTGGGCTAGAATGCTGTGGCGTCAGCCTAGCTCACAGCAACCTCAAGTTCCTGGGCTCAAGTGATCCTACTGCCTCAGCTTCCTGAATAGCTGGGACTACAGGCACGTGCCACCATGCCCGGCTAATTTTTTCTCTATATATTTTTAGTTGGACAATTCATTTCTTTCTAATTTTAGTAGAGATGGGATCTGGCTCTTGCTCAGGCTGGTTTCGAACTCCTGATCTTGAGCGCTTCTCTCGCCTTGGCCTCCCAGAGTGCTAGGATTACGTGTGTGAACCACCACTCCCGGCCTGCTTCTGTTTTTTAGTTTTGTCATATCTGTATATAAAATGGAGCCATAAGAACACACCTAGTTGTCAAAGGAAAGGTCAGTTCTGCCATTATTGGGTGTAGTCCCCCAGGAAGAAGATAATTCCAGCAGATTTAGGGCCACAGTCTGGCCTCAGGGTTCCTAAAGGTTTTGAGAATCTCTCTCAGGCATGTCAGTGGGCAAGGTCATGAGGCAGTCTGGAAAACAGTGTTTCTCTTCGTCAGGGCATCGGACAGGGTTGTAATTTGGACTGAGTATTGGACATCTTGTAGAAATATGTTCAGAGGGAGTGGGCTACTTTGTATTTTCAGTTTCTGAAGTCCTCAGAGCCTTCTTCCAGTTCTCAGAATTGGGTCAAATCAGAAAATCTGGTAAGATAAAATGAAATGTCAGAGCAGGGCATGAAGGGGAAAGCAGAAACTTTTAATGTTCTGTGAAGAAATTTTATTTCATTCTGTTTCTTGATTCTTTGTATGTGACTGGTTTGGACTTACCTGGAAGCTTATAGACTCTGCTGTCTACCACATTCTGCAATTTTACAGTGATACGCCCTTGTGTGGGTCTGTTTTTATCTGTTGGGTTTTGGTGGGCACTTTCAATCTGGTAGTTGTGCTTTTTGGTAATGAAACTTCTCTTGACAACTTCCTCTCCTTTTCCCTGCTGTATTTATCTTGAGCTATTATTTTATTGAACGTTGGACTTCCTATTTTGGTCTTCTGATTTTCTTATCTTTTCTCTCAAGTTTTCCTCTTTTTTCCTCTTTGGGGGTGTGTGTGTGTGTGGCTCAGTTTTTTAAGGAGGTTTCCTTATCTTGCTTGTCCAGCCCTACTATCAGTTTTTCTTTTCTGCTACCATATTTTTATTTTCTAAGAGCTCTTTTGTTTTTACAATCTTCCGGTTTTTAAAAAGAAATCTTGTTTTTGTTTCATGGACATAGTATTTTCTTTTACTTTTCTGAGGATACTAATAATAGTCTTTTTTCCTTCCCTCTGTGCATAGTCTGTTTTTTCTAAGTTGCTTCTTCCAGTTATTTGTTTTGGTGTCTCTCTTCCATTCTCAGGTGTCTACTAGTCTTTAATTTTCTGCTCCTAATTAACATTATGGAACTAAGTTGGTAATTGAAAGCTCTGAGCAAATTAGTAGACCTTATCAATTTTGAATTTCACTGTTGGGTGACTTTCATAGTCTTTTATTGGAGAATCCCTGATGTCCCTGTATGTAGCTCTTGCCTCTAGTGCTGGTTTAGATGGCCCAGAGAGGCCTTTTTCAGCATCCTACTTGGAGCATGAAGGTCCAGCTGGTGGTATTCTGGTGGCTGAATGGTGGAAGCAGGCTGCAGTTAGCGTACATACAGCATTTACTGTGTGTTGTCACTTACAGCCTCAGTTTTCTGCACAGTACTTTGTTCACAACTGAGCCTGATGCCTCCCAGTCCAGAGAATCTCAGTTTTATTTCCTAAACTTTTAGTGAGTTGAAGGGGAGAGATGGTCTAGGGATCTGTTCTGTAAATCGCTTTCAGCCAGTTTTCTGTTTTTACATACTCCCCTCCTCATTTTCAGTGCCTTTTGAGGACTGCAAATGCAAATTGAGTTTGTTCTCAATCTCAAACCTTCGGGTTTGGGATTGAGCTTTCCTGGCTCTGCTGAGGCAGTAATCATTTTTTCATCTGCTTTCCTGGTCTCAAAATTATTTTGTTGTCTATCCTATTTTCCCTATCCTTGTGAGTTTCTGTCTTTAAAAATATTCTTTAGTGTATTTTTTTTTTTGAGACAGAGTCTCGCTTTGTTGCCCAGGTTAGAGTGAGTGCCATGGCATCAGCCTCGCTCACAGCAACCTCAAACTCCTGGGCTCAAGCAATCCTCCTGCCTCAGCCTCCCGAGTAGCTGGGACTACAGGCATGTACCACCATGCCCGGCTAATTTTTTCTATATATATTAGTTGGCTAATTAATTTCTTTCTATTTATAGTAAAGACGGGGTCTCGCTCTTGCTCAGGCTGGTTTCGAACTCCTGACCTCGAGCAATCCGCCCACCTTGGCTTCCCAGAGTGCTAGGATTACAGGCGTGAGCCACCGCTCCCGGCCTCTTTAGTGTATTTTTAAGAGGATTTCAGTAGGGAGCAAAATTAGATGTCACCTTAATCCAAAAACGGCTGTGAGAAACAGTATATAAAGTTTTAAATGAATATTTTGTGTCTTTTATTTGGATTAATTATTTTTTTAAAATATGTATAATTTTTTTTCTTACTCACTTATTCTCCCAAATATCTGGTCATGGTGTTCATTGTGCCATTTTCTTGACATTTTGCTATTGAGGTGGTAGCATGGAAACCTTTGTCAGCAAGGTCATTATAAATGGTGAGGTAATTGTAATCACATTTTGGGTTGAGATTAATGCTGTATTGTCATTGTAAGTGAAAATTCAGTCACACTGCCTAGGGAGCCTGGCGCTTGTACTTTCTATAGACATTCAGCAGTTAACAGACCATGTCACTCAGTCTCAGATACCATCCTGAAAGGAGCTCATAGTCATCAGGATTGCTGGGAACAAATGAGGAAGTAAGTGAAATTGAGTCCATGCTCCAGTTCTCCCATTCCTGCCTTTCCTCACCCTTTTTGGATCTTCCTTCTCACTGCCTCTTTCTCTGTGCTGTCCTTTTTGGCCAGATAGAGACCAAAGGAGCTTTGTCCAGGTGTAGAAAAGCCTTGACATCTTTAAGGTTTATTACACAGTAATCAGTGGTCTCGGCCTTAATTTTAGAGTCTTGTAAGTAGAACTATAGAACTATTAGATGATGGTTTAGTAATAATAGACAAAAACAACATTTATGGAGCTCTTAATGTGTGCCTCACAGTGTCCTAAGCATTTTATGTATCTTTTTTCATAATCTCCCCAACAATCTAGTAATGAAGGCACTATTTTTGTCTGCATTTTATAGATGAAGAGACTAAAGCTCAGAGAGGTTAACTTGACCTTGGACTTGTCCAAGACACTATGGCAGTTAGGATGTGGAACCTGGAATTTTTTTCAGAACCTGTTTTATTTTTATTTTTATTTATTTATTTGAGACAGAGTCTTACTCTGTAGCCTGAACTAGAGTGCCATGGGGTCAGCCTAGCTCACAGCAACCTCAAACTCCTGAGCTCAAGTGATCCTCCTGCCTTAGCCTCCTGAGTAGCTGGAGGCATGTGCTACCATGCCCGGCTAATTTTTTCTATATATTTTTAGTTGTCCAGCTAGTTTCTTTCTAATTTTAGTAGAGACGGGGTCTTGCTCTTGCTCAGGCTGATCTCGAACTCCTGAACTCAAACGATCTGCCTGCCTTGGCGTCCCAGAGTGCTAGGGTTAAGGCGTGAGCCACTGTGCCTGGCCTCAGAACCTGTTTTATAAGAATATTTCCTTCCTTCCTCCCTTCCTTCCTTCCTCCCTTCCTCCCTTCCTCCCTTCCTCCCTTCCTCCCTTCCTCCCTTTCCCTTTTTCCCTTTCCCTTTTTCCCTTTCCCTTTCCCACAGAGTCTCACTCTGTTGTCCTGGCTAGAGTGCTGAGGTGTCAGCATAGCTCACAGCAACCTCAAACTCCTGGGCTCAAGTGATCCTCTTGCCTCAGCCTCCCGAATAGCTGGTACTACAGGCATGCGCCCACCATGCCTGGCTAATTTTTTCTATATATTTTTAGTTGGCCAATTAATTTGTTTCTATTTTTAATAGAGACGGGGGTCTCTCTCTTGCTCAGGCTGGTTTTGAACTCCTGACCTTGAGTGATCTGCCTGCCTTGGACTCCCAGAGTGCTAGGATTACAGGCGTGAGCCACCGTGCCCAGCCTATTTTCCATACCTAATTTTATACTGCAGTGTAGCTTTCAAACCATCATGTTGAGAACTCTGTAACTTGCATTATTTTAGCTGTTAAAAACCAATGCTTATAATTTGGGGAGAAAGATACTGTAATGGCTTTTGTTATATCTGCACTGGATATTTCTGAGATCTTTTAAAATTTGAAATAAGGGCATTTTTAGAAAATAAAAACTAAATTAAGTGGCATTTCAGAAAAGTTCTACTTCCTGATGTATTAGTATGTAAAACAACACTCCAAGGGAGCAAAGTATATATATATTACTTTGTAGTTAACTAAATGCAAACCTTTGAAATCACATGACTCAAAGGACTTTTTAAGTATCTGTGGGTGAAATTTTTTGGAGACAGGGTCTCACTGTGTCCCCTGGGCTAGAGTGCAGTGATGTCATCATAGCTCGCTGTAGCCTCTAACTCTCGGGCTCAAGCTATCCTCCCACCTCAGCCTACCTAGTAGCTGGGACTCCAGGTTAGCACCACCACACCCAGACCCAGGCTGGTCTTAGACTCTTGGCCTCAAGTGATCTTCCTGCCATGGCCTTTCAAGTTGCTAGGATTATAGGCGTGAGCCAACATGACTGACCATGAATTTTTGATACATTATTGATGAAATAAAATATTCTACTTTTCTAATTTGAACAGTAAAATTCTTTAAGTTATGTTTGGCAATAAAACTATTTATTTAAATGTATTTGCTTTAAAAGCTGTAGTTGTAGTCCCTCAAATTGTCTTATTGATGCATAATAAAGTACAGAGAATTTAATGATGATTTCAGGCAAATAGGATATATTTTTTTCATTCTGTGATATTTTGAGTATTTTCTGTATAAAATCAAATGGGAAACTTTAAACAGTGATAATTAAGTGTTCTGTGTCAATTCTAGTAAATTTGAAAGATTTTACATCTTATATGAAAATGAGATTTAAAACAATTTCAGTTTGTGTCCCCTTGTGGTAGATTATGTGTGAATTCCTGGTGAAAGTTTTAAAGCCATGTAAAATCTTCAGGCAGTTTACAGTGTGTGAAGGTTGAGTATATGCTTTCCCTGGAAGAAGAAACTTAAAATGATGAGTCTCAGTGGCCCTCTTGCCGGAAGGTAGGGGGAAGGCCTGCCCGAAACAAGGTCTGTGTCAGTGTCAGTTTTTTAATTATAATGTTAGCAGTTTGTAGGAATGAACTCTTTCTGTTATTGCTTTTGTTTAATAAGTGCTTGAAAATATATTATTTGTGTAGGTTAGTGAAGCATGTAATAAAAGAAAGGTTCTTACACATGAATTTATAGTCTACCCAACAAGCCAAGATAGATATTCAGTAAACAATTTAGAGGTCAGTTTTAATGCAGTATGTAAGTGGGTCAGTCTTTCTTAAATATTGCTTTCATCCTGTCAGTCCTTTGCTGTGAAGTTGGGGCTTTTAGTAAAATAGAAATTGCCAGATTACATTAGCACCTTTTTCATCACTCTCCATTCTGAATAAAATTACCTCGAACGTGGCATTTTTCAAATTTATTTATTTTTTTTTTTTTTTGAGACAGATTCTCGCTTTGTTGCCCAGGCTAGAGTGAGTGCCGTGGCGTCAGCTTAGCTCACAGCAACCTCAAACTCTTGGGCTCAAGCGATCCTGCTGCCTCAGCCTCCCAAGTAGTTGGGACTACAGGCATGTGCCACCATGCCCGGCTAATTTTTTCTATATATATTAGTTGGCCAATTAATTTCTTCCTATTTATAGTAGAGACGGGGTCTCGCTCTTGCTCAGGTTAGTTTCGAACTCCTGGACTCAAATCGTTCGCCTCGGCCTCCCAGAGAGCTAGGATTACAGGCGCAAGTCACCGCACCTGGCCTTATTTTTTTCTTAAAGTGAGACCAGACCTCATTCTGTCATCCAGGCTAGAGTGTGGATGGTTTACTGTAGCCTTGAACTCCTGGGCTCGAGTAATCTTCCTGCTTTAGCCTCCTGAGTAGTTGGGACTACAGTCACGCACCACCACACCTGGCTGATTTAAAAAAAATTATTTGTAGGCCAGGCATGGTGGCAGGCATGGTGGCGCATGCCTGTAGTCCTAGCTACTCGGGAGGCTGAGGCAGTAGGATTGCTTGAGCCCAGGAGTTTGAGGTTGCTGTGAGCTAGGCTGATGCCATAGCACTTCTAGCCAGGGCAACAGAGTGGAACTCTGTCTCAAAAAAAAAAAAAATTTTTTTTTTTTTTTATAGAGACAGGGTTTCACTTTGTTGCCCAGGGTGGTCTTGACATCCTGGCTTGAAGTGGTCCCCCCCATCTCAGCCTCCTCAAATGCCGGATTAATGTACCTGGCCAGACACAGCATTTTAAAACTCTGTATTTTTTCATTGTCCAGATTAATGAAATTATATTTTTTAACCTATACAGCTTTCTATCCCTACCCCCCCCCCCCCATGGTAGCTATAAGCCACCTATTAATTTACTGGCTTTAGTTGCCTTCTGACCTATGTCTCAATTCCTTCTGTCCATATCCAGTTCTGTGTATATCCAGCAGCCTCCCGGATATATCCACATAGCTGGTGCCTCAAATATAACGTGTCTAAAACTGAACTCATTATTTCCCCTCATTACTCTTCATCCAGTCTTCTCATCTTAGTAGATGGGATCACTATCCCATCAGCTGCTCAAACTAGAAACCAGGGAATAAACTTTTGCCCTTTATGGTTGGTTATACCTTTTAAATATCTCTTAAAAATTGAATCAATTTCTCTCTATTCTTACTTTCCGTACCATAATGCAAACCAATATCATCTCGATTAGCCTAGTTGAGTAGCCTTCAAACTTGTCTATATGGAATCTTCCTACCCCAACCTCCAATTCTGTTCTCTATTCCATAGCCACATTTTTAAAACAGCAGTTTTAATCAAGTTTCTTTTCTCCGCAAGTTGAAAAACCTTTTAAATACATCTATTTGCTCTTAACAGAAAGTTCAAACTCTTTAGCTTAGGTCCCTGACTTTGTATTTTTAATTCTTTTGCTTCCCACCCCCCGAAACTAAATAAGCAAAGTAAAACAACTAAAAATCTCTTGGCTAACTCATTCTTTAAGTCTCAGCCTATTTATTCCATTTCCTAGGGCTTTCTTTCCCTGAATCCTTCTCCCTTGTGCATCCTGAAATGCTTTCACTTTTTAATATACCCATCCACTTATAATTATTTGTTTTAAGGTAGACATCACATTCTTCATAAGGTCAGGACAATAATGGCAACTGTGCTGCTGGCATTATTCTAAACACTTCACATATTTCAATTCCTAATAGCATCTTGCTATAAGTACTGTCACCCATTTTTCAGATGGAGAAGTTGAGACATAGAGAGAGTAAGTAATTTATCTAAGGTCACACAGCTAGTGTCAACTAGTTGTGGCAAAATCAGAATTCAAACCCAGACATTCTGGCTCCAGAATGTATGCTCCAAACCACTACTTGGGGCTGTTGATCTCGCTGCTGTCTTTGCTGAATTGCTAGTTGTATTAGTTTCCCAGGGTTGTCGTAACAAAGCACCACAAAACTGGGTGGCTTAAAACAGCAGCAATTTATTAAAAAAAAATTTTTTTGAGACAGAGTCTCACTCTGTTACCCAGGCTAGAGTGCCGTGGCATCAGCCTAGCTCACAATGACCTCAAACTCCCAGGCTCAAGCAATCCTACTGCCTCAGCCTCCCGAGTAGCTGGCATGCGCCACCATGCCTGACTAATTTTTCTATATATTTTTAGTTGGCCAATTAATTTCCTTCTATTTTTAGTAGAGACGGGGTCTCACTCTTGCTCAGGCTGGTTTCGAACTCCTGACCTTAAGCGATCCATCCACCTCGGCCTCCCAGAGTGCTAGGATTACAGGCATGAGCCACTGCGCCCAACCCTGAAATTTATTTTCTAACAGTTCTGGAGGCTAGAAGTCCAAACTCAAGATATCACCAGGGCCATGCTCCCTCTGCAGGCTCTGGGAAAGAATCCTTTCTTGCCTTTTCCAGCTTCTAGTGCTCCAAGTCTTTCTTCGGTTATTGGCAGCATAATTCAAATGTGCCCACATATGTCTTTGAGGCAGTCTAGCCTTTTTCTGTGAAGTGCCTGAGGATTCTCCCAGCCTCCTCCCATTATTTAGTTCCAAAGCTACTTCCCCATTTTTAGGTATGTGTTACAGTAGCACCCCACTTCCTGGTACCAAAAGTTAGGAGTTTCCTAGTACTACCATAACAAAATACCACAAACCGAGTGTCTTAAAATAATAGAAACTTACTGTCTTACAATCCTGAAGGCCAGAAATCTGAAATCACTAATCAGCAGGCTTGATTTTTTTCTAAAGGCTCCCAGAAAGAATCTGTTCCATGCTTTTCTCCTAGCTTTTGGCAGTCCTTGATCTGTCTGTCTTCCTTTCTTTCCTTTCCCCTTTTCTCTATCCCCTAATCTCTTTTCCCTTTCCCCTTTTTCCTTTTCCTTTTCTGAAGGGGCTATGCTAATCTCATCTGTATCGTTTCAATTCTAGTATATGTGCTACTGAAGCAAGCATGTTGTTTCCTGGCTTGTTAGACGCATTGCACCAGTCTCTGCCTCCATTTTCACACTACCTTCTTTCCTATGTGTCACTTTGTGTCCTCTCCTCTTACACGGATACCATTCATTGGGGCCAGGTGTGGCATCTCATGCCTGTAATCCCAGCACTTTGGGAGGCCAAGGTGGGAGGATTGCTTGAGGCCAGGAGTTCAAGACCAGCCTGGGCAACATAATGAGACCCTTGTCTCCACAAAAAGAATACGGAAAATTAGCTGGTTGTGGTGGCACATGCCTGTTAGTCCCAGATGCTTGGGAGGCAGAGGCAGGAGATCTCTTGAGCCTAGGAGTTTGAGGCTGCTGTGAGTTATGATCCTGCTGTTGCACTCCAGCTAGGGTGACAACGTGAAACCCTGTCTCAAAAAAAAAAAAAAAGGATAGCAGTCATTGGATTTGAGGGGCTCACCTCATGTCCAGGATGATTGCATCTCAAGATCTTTAACTAAGACCCTGTTTCCAAATAAGGTCATATTCTGAGGTTTCAGGTGGACATGAATTTTGGAGAACACCATTCAGTCCATTACACTAGTATTCTTTGCTCTTAATTTCTGTGGACTTGTTTAGAAATGAAACTTGAAACACTGTTAGTCATTAACTTTCTATTTGTCTAGCCTGGGTAAAAACCAAAGAAGCTGTAAAATGTAGACATATATATGTTGGCTCTTAATTATATTTTTGGCAAACCTTTTTTTTCTGAACCTGTCCTCTCCCTGCCACCCTGTGAGCACCTTGAGAACCTGTGCTAATTAGTATCATTAGGAAAGCCAGGCCTGTTTGGGTAAGCCTAAGGCAGCATACACGGTAGGCCTTGTAGGAACAGAGCTTCTGTGGAAACCAAATTGTAACTCCCAAACCAAATATACATGCAAGTCAATGTATATTGATACAGCAAAGCAAACTGTTGTTGTCACTTTTACAATAAGGCAAATAATTTTGATTATATAAGTCATGTAAATAAGCCCAAGTGCATAAGTATTTAAAAAACAACTTTGAAAGCATATTGTTCACTGTTTGCTACTTTATGCTTATAATGAATTTATCCTTCTACAGCTTTAAGAAGAAAAATTTGTTTGAAAGCATATTGTTCACTGTTTGCTACTTTATGCTTATAATGAATTTATCTTTCTACAGCTTTAAGAAGAAAAATTTTAAGTTAATGTGAATATTGTGTAGGTTGAGTAGCCCTCATCTGAAATGCTAGGCACCAGAGGGTTTCAGATTTCAACTTTTTTAGTATTTTGAAATATTTGTGCTTTACGCAACAGTTGAGCATCCCTAATCCAAAAATCTGAAATACTCTAATGAGCATTTCCTTTAAGCATCATGTTGGTGCTCAAAAATTTCAGATTTTGGAGCACTTTGGATTTCAGATTAGTGATATTCAACCTGTATCCTTTTTATCTATGATTTTATATATTCCTTTTTTTTCAGAATTTTTGGATTTCTGCTAAATTTTTTTTATTTACTACTTTAGTAATAATATTTAATATTTATCATGAATGATGTACCCAGGCACTATGATAGATGGTTTTATCATAATACACTTAAGTTTTCCGGTGGCCCTGAGGCAGGTACTACTATATCCCCATTTTACAAGTGAGGTAAATATGATGTCCCAGAGACTCAGAGAGTGTTTCTTGTCTATGCCTACATATCTTATAAGCAACAGAGCCCGTTTAGAGCCAGATCTTTCCTAAAGCCCAGTTCTTTCAGTTTTATCAGTTTGCCATTGATTAAACTGGAAACTCAGGCTGGGCATGGTGGCTCATGCCTGTAACCCTAGCACTCTGGGAGGCCAAGGTAGGAGGATTGCTTGAGCCCAGGAGGAAGTTACTATGAGCTAGGCTGATGCCATGGCACTCTAGCCAGGGCAACAGAGTGGGACTCTGTCTCAAAACAAAACCAAAAAAAGGAAACCCAGGAAAATCACACTTATGGACGTGGTGTACCTTACGCATACTCCTGAATTCCTTTTGAGTGGGAGGAGAAATACCATTACTTGTGCCTAAATCTTGTCCTAGACATTAATTTACCATGTTTTCTAAAGTTAGTGACCGTATCTGTTGTAGTCTTCAACTCCATTAAAAGTGAATGGAATTTTAGGAGAGTTTTAGGCAGGAAAGGAAGCACCTCTTTTTTACTCCAGTTTGAGCTTTAATTGTCCATGAGATAAAAAGGAGGGATAAGAAATTATTGCTCACGCCAGGCGCGGTGGCTCACCCCTGTAATCCTAGCACTCTGGGAGGCCGAGGCAGGAGGATCGATTGAGCTCAGGGCTGTGAGCTAGACTGACACCACAGCACTCTAGCCCAGGCAACAGAACGAGATTCTGTCTCAAGAAAAGAAAGAAAGAAAGAAATTATTGCTCAGTTGAGGTGATCCCTTCAAGACCAGAACTTAGCAAAGGATTTGCACCATTTTGATGGAAATATTTCTAAACTATATTATAATGTGATGAACCTACTCTCTACCTGCCATGTACTGAATATAATTTAAATATTTCTGGTGGGCTCAGGGATTAAAATTCTACTCATTATTACACTGATGATCTTAAAGTTGATTGAGATGTAACTGATACTGTCCTCCACCAAGCACTGTTAACATGGCTCTGAATTTTGAGGTCATTTTTCTGTGTGTCCTGTTTTATAGATGTCCTTTTTTGGTGCTATACTAATACTTCTCTTTCTGCTACTACTCCCAAGTTACTAATATTTTATCCTAAGCTTCTGTGAGCTAGGAAATCAAAATAATTAGAGGTGGCTCAAATAAAATAGGAATAAATCAAGACTGCACATGCAGGGAGGGAATTGCTTGTGAGCACATATGTTGAGCTTTAGTGCGTAAACTTTGTGTTACTTATTTTAGTTTTTCACTGGGTAGATGAAATTGTCAAATAAGTGGCATTATGTTTAGCATATAAAGTCTTTTTTACCTTTTTTAAACAGAGAAGAAGATACAGAAAATGAAAATGAAAAGAAAATTTGGTACTACAGCACAAAGGTCCAGCTTGCAGAATTGATTGATTGTCTAGACAAAGATTATTGGGAAGCAGAACTTTGCAAAACTCTAGAAGAAATGCGTGAAGAAATCCACCGGCACATGGACATAACTGAAGACCTGACCAATAAGGCTCGAGGCAGTAACAAATCCTTTCTGGCGGCAGCTAATGGTGAGAGGGACATTTTCTGATTTTATTTTTGTTAAATTTGAGCTAACCTCTTGGCATGAAATCACTACAAAATTTGAAAATATATTAACATTTCCAAGTATAGTCATACATTGCTTAATGACAGTGATACACTCTGAAAAATGCGTCGTTAAGTGATTTCATCATTGTATGAACATCATAGAGTGTGTAATTACACAAACCTAGATGGTATAGCCTAGCTACACGCCTAGGATATGTGGTACAAACTAGTCTACGAACCTGTATAGTGTGTTACTCTACTGAATCTTACAGGCAGTTGTAACACAATGACAAGTATTTGTGTATCTAAACATAAAAAGTACAGTAAAAATATTACATTGAATGCTTAAAACAGAGCTAACAAAAAAGGAAAGAAAAAAATGACTGTATTTTGTATTATCATATCATAGGACCACCATTGTGGATGTGGTCTGTTGTTGACTAGAAATGTTGGCTGGGCGGTGGCTCACGCCTGTAATCCTAGCTCTCTGGGAAGCCGAGGTGGGAGGATTGCTCAAGATCAGGAGTTTGAGACCAGCCTGAGCAAGAGTGAGACCCTGGCTCTACTAAAAAATAGAAAGAAATTAGCTGGACAACTAAAAAATTAGCCGGGCGTGCCTGTAGTCCCAGCTTCTCGGGAGGCTGAGGCAGGAGGATTGCTTGAGCCCAGGAGTTTGAGGTTGCTGTGAGCTAGGCTGACACCATGGCATTCTAGCCCTGGGAACAGAGCACAACTCTGTCTTCAAAAAAAAAATGTTGTTTTATAGTGTGTGACTGTATGTATATTTTGCTTTAATTTTCTTTCTTTATTTTTTTGAGACAGAGTCTCACTCTGTTGCCTGGGCTCTAGTCCATGCTCTATTCAGATATCTTTAGTGTTTACCTAATGTCCTTTTTCTATCTTAGGGTCCCATCCAGAATCTATGATATTTAGTCATTGTGTCTTCCTCTAGGCTGTCAGTTTCTCAGACTTCTGTTGTTTTTGACGACCTTGACAGTTTTGAGGAGTACTAATGAGGTATTTTATAGAATGCCCTTGTTATGGGTTTTTCTCGTGTTCTTCTCATGGTTAGTCTGGGTTTATGGATTTTTGGGAGGAAGACCACAGAGGGGAGGTGCAATTCTCATCATCATATTAAGGGTATGTGCTATCACCATGACTTATCACTGATGATGTTGATGTTGATCACCTGGTTGAGGTAGTGTTTTCAGGTTTCTCCACTGTAAAGTTATCCCCCCCCCCCCTCAAAACTGTGCTTTTTATAAGCAAGTCACTATACACAGCCCACACTTAAGGAGTGGGGAGTTATGCTGTACCTCCTTGAAGGGGCAGTATCCTCATAAATTATTTTGGAATTTTTCTGCACAGGAGATTTGTCTATTCTCCATTTATTTTTTTCAGTCATTTCTTTCTTTTTTTTAAATTTATTTTTATTTTAGCGTATTATGGGGGTACAAGTGTTAAGGTTACATATATTGCCTATGCCTCCCCACCCCCTTCAGTCATTTATTTCTATCAGTCTATACTGATAGATATTTATTTTATAGTTTATACTTATTTTGTTGCTCAACTCTTTGCTTTTTATTTTATTTATTTATTTATTTTTAAATATTTTTTTTTCGAGACAGAGTCTCACTCTGTTGCCTGGGCTAGAGTGCCATGGCATCAGCCTAGCTCCCAGCAACCTCAGACTCCTGGGTTCAAGCAATCTTCCTGCCTCAGCCTCCCACGTAGCTGGGACTACAGTCATGCGCCACCATGCCCAGCTAATCTTTTCTATATATTTTTAGTTGTCCGGCTAATTTCAGTGTAATTCAGCATGTAACGTAGTTTTAAAAGTTTGTTAAATCTATTGCAGTAATCAAGAACAACTGAGAGAGCTTTGAGATTAAGGCCACAATATGTTCTTAGAAAGTTAGGTGGCCAAACTTGTGTGCCATTAGATTGTCTTGCAACCTGAGTTACCCTCTAATACTACATGGAGTCCATTTAAATGAGGTGAACTGCACCGTGGGTTTAATGGTGAAATCTGGACCCAAAAATGATATAAATTTTTTCTTTCTTTTTTGCCCCTTCTTTTTTGGTTGAGGTTCAGCTCCAACCTGATACTAGAGGAGAAGGATTCACAAAAATTGAGAATTGATAGAAAAGAGAAGAGAAAACTAACATTTCTGAGTTCCCACTGTGGGTCAGGTGCTCAACTAGGTGTATTATAAGTCTTTAATCCTCTCAACAACTTTGTAAGGAGTGTATTGGCAATGAATTGAACATTTAGATAGAATTCCCCATGAAAACATCAATCCACCACTGCTACCGTTATTTACTCTGGTAACCAGAATCTTGGCTATGATAGTTTAGGACCAACCAATCCAGATTAATACCCCAAATAATATTTAATTGTGTTCTTTACCTTGGGATCTTATGAGATAAAAACAACAGAAACTACTGGGGTTCTGATAATAGCCAAGAATAAAATGCAGCCTAATAACAGGAATTTGAGAATCATAGCCTGTTGTAATGACTTTGACTTGATATTAAACTCTCAGATAACATAAATCCTTTCAAATTCATAGCCCTCTGGTTTTCATATACATGTATGCCCACTTAGGGAGAGTTTAATTCTATTTTTGGTAGTTGAATTCCCCCCCCCCAATATTTTATGAAAATCTATTATACAGAAAGGTTGAAAGAATTATGTGATAACCACCCAATATTTATTGTCTGGATTTTACAATTTACTATATGTCTGTAACTTTACAGAATTTACTAGATTTGCTTTATCATATGTGTTTTATTCTCATATGTATTCATAGTTTTTTTTTTTTTTTTCTTTTAGACAGAGTCTCACTTTGTTGCCCAGGCTAGAGTGAGTGCCATGGCATCAGCCTAGCTCACAGCAATCTCAATCTCCTGGGCTCAAGCAATCCTACTGCCTCAGCCTCCCGAGTAGCTGGGATTACAGGCATGCGCCACTATGCCTGGCTAATTTTTTTTTGCATATATATTTTTAGTTGGTCAATTAATTTCTTTCTATTTTTAGTAGAGACAGGGTCTCCCTCAGGCTGGTTTCAAACTCCTGACCTCGCACAATCCGCCCGCCTCAGCCTCCTAGGGTGCTAGGATTACAGGCGTGAGCCACTGCGCCTGGACCATAATTGTGTTTTATAGTGCTTATTTGAAGGAAGTTTAGTTTTGGAATGTATTTTTCTAAGTAGAGATAATTTCTAAAACCTAGTAGGTTAATTCTTTCTGTTTGGTTTTGAAATAGTCATGCAAAGTATAGAATATATATGTTTATAGAATATGCACATTTACTGTAGATCAGATACAACCTAAATTCATTAGTTTTTCTTTTACCCTTTGATGTATTTCTCTCCTCTCAACTTTTTTGGTCTGTTTTTCTTGTGGCTATAGTTGCCATATGTTTTTAACCTAAAACCAACACATACAGATTGATAAATGTATGTATATACTTGATAGAGTGGGTAATAAGATAGAATATTTGAGATTAGAACCTTTATAGAAAATCAGAGAACTGTGGTCTTCCTTCCTGTGCTTTTCATCTAATTTAAATGGTCTAAACTTAGAAGGCTATTTTAAAATTGTTTTTGTTTTATTCTCATTAAATGGCACTAGGAAGGTAGGGAAGATGTGCAGTGGTTTGTTTAAGAAAAGCTGACAATTGAACATTGCGATGTAGCTATGTTTGAAAGTTGAAAAATAATGTGCCTCTAAGAAAAATAGGTAATTGGTAACTAGGTTTTCTTTTCCCAAAATAAAGTTATTTTAAAAACAGTGATTAAGATACTCTCATTGATAAGTTTAGTGTACTGAGCAGGAATAAATGAAGCCACGGTAAATCAGAACGCAAAGACAGTATGTATAGATAAGTAAAAGGATGCAAGGAAATAGTGTACAAAGGGATTCTGGGATGACTTGGATGATGAAGAAGACAGAAAACGTGCCAGCTGCAGTTCCTTAGTTTGAAATTGTGGTTGTGTAGCTGTCTTAAGACAGATGTTCATATAATCATTGGCTCTGAATTCTTAGAAGAATTAGGAATAGGAAAGGTAAGAGAGAGAGTACAAACTCCATCCAGTGCAGACATAATCACTTTACCATAAAGGTCAGTGTTTTGGGGTGATGACTTCACAAGGTTTTTCTAATCCTGGGCAACAGGCTAGATACCTATAATTTAAGAAATACTTACCAAAATAAAGGAAGAGAACTTTTAAACAAAGGAAATGTAAACAAGGAAATCCAAAAAACAATACCACTGCTTTGCATGGTATTAAGAATGTTTCTTCTTATTCATAAACATTGTACTCTAGTTGGTAAATTTACTTCTTACTGGGGTATAGGTTAGCAATTCTGAAACCACTTTACCATGTGTACTAGGATTGAACAAATAACTAGATATAGTGTAGATATTGAGGGTGAGGTTTCTCACTTTCAGAGAAAGAAGTTACAAATAAGCAAAGGAATAATGCTAAAATGAACTCACACAGACACACATGTACATAACACAGACACACAAATATAATACATACCCACACACAGAGGTAGATATAGAAATAATATAGGTGTGTGTATTTATGGGTTAGTCCTTTTGGCTGAGGGAGCCTAGACGCAGCAACACCCCAGTAGTAGTAAACACACCTAGCACTCAGATTGTGGCTTCTAAACATTATTCTCCCAAACAAAACAAAACCAATCCCCAAGGCTTCTTGGAGAGATGGCAAATTTGAGGCAGGCCTGAGGAGAGGACAATACAAGGTGAGCCTGGAGCATCTTGTAATACTGGAATGGAAAGAAGTGCTGAGTGAATGTATGGATGAATAGGTGTGTCAAAAGGACACATCTGAAAAAGTCCCCAAAGGCCAAAGCTGAAACAATTTGTACGGCAAAATTTAAAATGACAGTATTGGATTATAACCCAAAGAATATAATTAATATCCATGAGTTCATACAGATACACTTTGTGTTCTGTGCTCTCTGGTCCTTTCTGTACCTGTGGTCTGAACCATGCCATAATATCACTCTGTCCAAGTTGAAAGAGGGTCAGCACCCTTAGGGACTTACTGACTTTCCATGGTAGTTGTGGGGTTTCAGGGAGAAAAGTTTTTTCCACACAGGCCTCTGTTTTCTCATTTTGCAGTTGAGGAAATGGAGTCCTAGAGAAGTTAGGTAGCTTGCCCAGGGTCACACAGCTAATTCAAATCAGATCTGCACTCTAGGTTTTAATCACGGCACCGTGATGCCTAGACTGAGGTGTCAGCTTGCAGTTTCTGTCATATGGTAAAGGTCGTGACAGTAAACTATATCAATGTCAATTTCAAAAGATAGACTAATTTTACAAACCCTTTTCAAAAAAAGTAGAATCTATATTTAGCATGTGTTTTCTAGAATTGAAGGTATCCCCAGTTGGTTGAGTTCTCTAAACAATATTTTGTTAATAATCTTCATTCTTATTTAATAGTTCTAAATATTTAAAATATTTGATTTTTAAAATATTTAGCTTTAAAAATATTTAGCTTTTCTCTCTAACAATTTATATTGAAACTTGTAAGTGGCATTTGTAGTACTTCTATATTTGGTTGTATAAAGATATGAAATTTTTTGTTTTTATTATAGAAGAAATTTTGGAATCCATAAGAGTCAAAAAGGGAGACATTGATACTGTTAAAAGCCCAGAAGAAATAGAAAAAGAAAAGAATGAGAATAATGACTCTAAAGATGCCGAGAAAAGCGGAGAGGAGTTTGAAGACCAGTCCCTTGAAAAAGACAATGACGACAAAACACCAGACGATGATCCTGAGCAAGGAAAATCTGAGGGTAAAAAAATTATTTAGTTAAAAAGAAATATTTCATCAGTGTTATTTATGAAACCTTTAATTTTACTTGCAAATTAAAATGAAAATTTTTATTGCAAACTACTTAACTTTACATTTCTAAAGAGGTTCGGATACTCTCCCCCCTCGTAACATGTATAAGAATTGTAATGAGTTTTATGTATTAGTGGATTTGCTATAATGTTATATCTCTTTTTATATTTCTAGTAAGTTGCCATTTCCCTGTGAGATTTGTTGGTGAAAATTACTATTTTATACCAGAATATATACTTCTGTGTGTGATAAAATATGTTGCACTTTTATGCTAATTACTTAAACATTCTCAATATATTAAATAGTCTTAAATACTCTTTGGGTAACCTATTGCAGAAATATCCCAGAAACTAATTGCTTTAAGATGGCCATCAAACACAGAAGCAGGTTTTTTGATGATTGATCATTTTTAGTAGCTAACTGAATGTGGCCATTTGACCTAAAGCAATTTTAAAGAATATCTTTAAAGTTTTGTTGTGCATTTTACTGTAGAGCCAACAGAAGTTGGGGATAAAGGTAACTCTGTGTCAGCAAATCTTGGCGACAACACAGCAAATGCTGCTTCAGAAGAGACTAGTCCCTCTGAAGGGAGGAGCCCCGTGGGGTGTCTCTCAGAAACCCATGATAGCAGCAACATGGCAGAGAAGACGGTGGCATCTGAGCTCCCCCAGGATGTGCCAGGTACAGAGGGCAGTGTACCAATGCCTCTGTAATGGGGGGAACCCTTCCATTTTGTAGTAACAGCCGAATGTCACCTAAAACTTTAAAGTATGTCTTCATTCATGCTGTTTGCTTATAGTGCCATCCCTGATTGCTAAATTGTCGCCTAACACTTGGAGTTTGATAAATGTCCTTGCAGTTAGTGCTTGAAACTCATCATAATTTTCATGCTGCTTAAACTTCATTTAGCCATTTTTGTTTAATAGATTTATTTGTATATTTTATCACCAGACCATAGTGGCAGATATTAATACATTGGTTTTACTTACATACTAATGGCTCAATGTTGAATGATTTGACCCTTCCAGTTCTGTATATACTAACAAATTAATGTTATGTTTGCATGTGCTCATGTAGTTTTTACATTTCAAACCATGAGTGTTATGATATAAAATCATTATCACAAAACATTTGTGCAAGGTGTATTTTGACATAAAAATATAAGCTAACCAGTAATTCATATTTTAAGCTTTTTAAGGTTAAAATTATATTCAAAGTAAGTTATGTCACGCCAAGAATGTCCTTATGCCTTTCTTTTTGCTTTTAAAAAATGTAAAAGATTTTATTGTAGGAGCTATGTCTGTTTTTTTGAAAAATTTGGATGAATAAAATAAGACAGTGAATATTGGCAGTTGCACCAAAAACCAAGAATCATAGTTAATACCTTGATGGAAATCCTTAAAGATATTTTTTTATCTCGCTCTGTTGTCCAGGCTAGATTGCAGTGGCGTCATCATAGTTTGGCAACCTCAAACTCCTGGGCTCAAGCAATCCTCCTGTCTCAGCCTCCCGAGTAGCTGGGACTACAGGCATGTGCCACCATGCCTGGCTAAGCTTTACATTTTTGTAGAGACAGGATCTCACTGTGTTGCCCAGGCAACCCTTCCACCTTCCAAAGTGCTGGGATTACAGATGTGAGCCACCACATCTGGCCCTTAAAGATTCTGTGTATGTAAGAATGTCACCTATTTTCAAATTTTCAGTAGTTTCATTGCTGTTTTATACTAAGATGTGATTCTGATGTGTTAGGAAGAAGACAGCACTAGTATTTGGAAGACTTGCATTGTAGGTCCTTTTCTGCCATTAAGTTGATGTAATTTGATTTTTCAAGACTTCAGTGTACCTGTTTTGTAATGTGAAGGATCTTGACAAGCTACCATTGTTCTTGTGGGGACTACTGCCAGTTGAACTGTATTGCTGAAAACACCAGTATAACATGAGGCCACGTGTAGGGATGTAAGTGTTGTAAGCTTCAGAAAAATCATAGCAGACAGTCTACATATTTTATACTGATGAGACACTGGTTATTGGGATGGAGAAAATCTGGAAACTGTGTCATCTGGTGAAATGAATAAACAAACAGTTTTTTTTTTTTAGCCTAAAAAAGAATAGGCTTGGCATTGAGGGCTAGGGTGGAAATAATGCAATTATCCTCAAATACTTGAGGGGCTGTTAGGGGAGGGGGTATGAGACTTGTTTTTTGAAATGTAGGATGTTAAGTCATACAAATAGAAATTATAGTGAAGAATATTTTGATTAAATATTAACAACTTTCTTAAAATTTGAGCTGTTTAAAGAATAGAAGTAATAAATTCCCTTTTCACTAGAAGTATTCAATAAATGCCTATCAGAGATGATTTCAGTAGGAGTCCTTTATTTTTATTTTTTATTTTTTTGAGACAGAGTCTCGATTTGTTGCCCTATCTAGAGTGAGTGCCATGGCGTCAGCCTAGCTCACAGCAACCTCAAACTCCTGGGCTCAGGCAATCCTTCTGCCTCAGCCTCCCTAGTATCTGGGACTATAGTCATGCACCACCATGCCCGGCTAATTTTTTCTATATATATTAGTTGGCCAATTAATTTCTTTCTATTTATAGTAGAGACGGGGTCTTGCTCTTGCTCAGGCTGGTTTTGAACTCCTGACCTCGAGCAATCTGCCCACCTCGGCCTCCCAGAGTGCTAGGATTACAGGCGTGAGCCACCACACCTGGCCAGGAGTCCTTTATTGAATGGACTAGAGAAACTCAGAGATCTATAATTTGATTTTGTAACTTTATAGTTAGATCTCTAGGTCTTATCCAGTTTAAAAAATGGGCCGGGTGCGGTGGCTCACTCCTGTAATCCTAGCACTCTGAGAGGCCGAGGCGGGAGGATCGCTCAAGGTCAGGAGTTCGAAACCAGCCTGACCAAGAGCATGACCCCATCTCTACTACTATAAATAGAAAGAAATTAGCTGGACAACTAAAAATATATAGAAAAAAGTAGCCGGGCATGGTGGTGCATGCCTGTAGTCTCAGCTACTTGGGAGGCTGAGGCAGAAGGATCGCCTGAGCCCAGGAGTTTGAGGTTGCTGTGAGATAGGCTGACACCACGGCACTGTAGCCCAGGCAACAGAGTGAGACTCTGTCTCAAAAAAAAGAAAAAAAACAACAACATTATTCTGACTTTCACATATTCAGGGTTAAAAGTTTGAAAGTAGATTATTACCCCCAAAATAATGTGGAAAAAATTTCATTTTTATTGGAATCATGATTACATTCTTAGTAAATACTTTAAAAAATGTTCTTTGTCTGTTTAGATTGATCAATACTTAATGTAAACCTCAGTCTTACTAGTGGGTTTACATATGGTTTAGTTGTTTTGTTTTTAAACCAAACTCATTCGAGTAACAACTATGCTTAGATTTTATCAGATCATTTGCTTTGTAAGCTATTTATTGCCAGTTTATTCATTTCTCTGAGATACATGCCCTTTTGTTATTAGAATGGTTAAGGAGAAGATATTATCTTAGTATCTGACTTACATTTTTAAAGAATTCTAAATGGATTGTGCCTGACAAATATTAACTGCTTGATAAATGTTGGGTATTATTATTACTGCTATATATAATCAACTCTTTTGAAGAATGAGGAAGCCTAGCAAAGGAGGAATAATAGTGAGTGAATTGAATTATACCTTTACTGATTCAGTAGTTTTTAATTAACACAATTCTCATAAATGAGATCATGTTTAAACTTCGCAGTTAAAGTAGTATTTTCTTGTTTAAGTCATGAAAAATGTATTTATATGAGAACCTATGCAAGAAATTTTAAGGAAACTAGAATGGGAGCAAATGGCAGTTGTCAGTAGCTGGCATCAGAGTGGGTTTGGTGTCATTAGCAGGATGCTATTGTTATAAACCTGAAGATCTTGTCCCTACAATAAATTCAAAACCCGACCATAAATAACTCATCGTTTTCTTCATGACTAGACTTAGAAAACAAAACACCCAGAAGCCTGATACTCTCATACTAATTCCCAAAATATGAAAAACATTTTAAAAGACTTGTATTAAATATATCTCACTAGATTTTAAAGAGGAATTTGGTACATTTATAAAGTAGATAAACATTTCAGTAGGTCCCTGACTCAAGACTATAGTGGGGATACATCAGTGACCAAAATACATCAAGTCTGTGCTCTTGACAACTTTACATTTTCGTGGGCAGTAGACAGACCTGACAATAGATTTGTGACTCTCAGAAAAGATTCTCTGCTTCCTTATGTTTCTTTTGCTCTCTATGCACTTATTTTTTCCACCAATTATTTATTAACTGCCTACAATGTGCCTGGCATTGTGTGTTAGGTACTTTGTGAGAATCCCTGGACCAATCTCCCTTAGCACTGCTTACCATCCTGTGGTCAGTGGATGAGATGTGTTAGAAGATTTGGGGCAGGAGACTTATTCTAGACAGATTAAAAACAATAGCCACAACAGGAGACGTCTCATTTGGTTTTCTTTTCTAAACTTTGAGAATGTATTTAGATACCTACTTTAATGATTAAAACTTATCAATAAAACATACTGTCAGATTAGAAAGTTTTTTGGATGCATCAGTGTTTTTTGGTGAATCTTTTCATTGAAATTTCATGTACAGTAAAGTGCACAGATAATAAGTGAATAGCTTGTGGTTTTTTTTTTTTTTTTTTTTTTTTTGAGACAGTGTCTCACTTTGTTGCCCAGGCTAGAGTGAGTGCCATGGCGTCAGCCTAGCTCACAGCAACCTCAGACTCCTGGGCTCAAGCAATCCTGCTGCCTCAGCCTCCCGAGTAGCTGGGACTACAGGCATGCGCCACCATGCCCGGCTAATTTTTTCTATATATATATTAGTTGGCCAATTAATTTCTTTCTATTTATAGTAGAGACGGGGGTCTTGCTCTTGCTCAGGCTGGTTTTGAACTCCTAACCTTGAGCAATCCGCCCGCCTCGGCCTCCCAGAGTGCTAGGATTACAGGCGTGAGCCACCGCGCCCGGCCTAGCTTGTGGTTTTGCCTTTTTAGAAAAGTAAGTGGAATCATACAGTATGTACTATTTGCCTGATTTTTTTTTTTTTTTACTTTAAGAATATATAATTGAATGCCATCCAGTTGTTGCTTGTAGCAGCAGTTTATTCTTTTTTTATTGCAGTATGACATTCCATTATGTAGCTGTATCATAATTAATTTATCCTTGTTCTATGTTAATGGTCATTTGAATGGTTTCCAGTTTGGGACCATTACAAATAATGCTACCATGAATATTCTTTTACATGCTTTTTGTGTACATATATATGTATTTCTAGAGGTATAAACCTAGTTGTGGATTTTCTGGGTCATTGAGTTTGTGAATGCTGATCTTTGATAGGTACTTCTGAGTAGTTTTCTAAAGGGGTTGTACAAGTTTACACTTCACCAACAATGTATTTTAGTTCTGGCTTCTCCACATCCTTGCCAGTACTTGGTATCTTCAAAATCATTTTTTCTCTCTGTCTTTCTGTCTCTCTAATTTAGATGTCCTTTTTTTTTTTAAAGGCCCTGTTAGTTTCTTTGTTCATTTTCTATTAAATGGTCTGGTTTTTTGTCTGTAGTTGTTTCATGCAGGAGGGTAAATCCAGTTCTCCACCTTGACTAGAAGCAGAATTTCCTACATTGATGTTTGAATGTTAACCCAATATCATATTCCTGGAGTAAATGCAACTTGGTTGTGATGTGTTTGATGTATTATTGCACCCAGTTAAATGTGTTTAGGTATTTCACATTTGCTTTCATGAGTTGGATTGGCTTGCATTTTCCTTCCCTGATAATGTCACGACAATGTTATGTCAGGTTTTGGTATCAAGAATATTTTGGCTTCATAAACTGAGTTGGGACTGGAGTAGTTTGTGTGGGGCTGGTATTATTTATTTATTTATTTTTTGAGACAGAGTCTCACTGTGTTTCCCGGGCTAGAGTGCCATGGCGTCAGCTTAGTTCACAACAACCTCAAACTCCTGGGCTCAAGTGATCCTTCTGCCTCAGCCTCACGAGTAGCTGGGAATACAGGCATGCACCACCAGGCCTGGCTAATTTTTTCTATACATAGTTTTAGTTGACCAATTAATTTCTTTCTATTTTTAGTAGAGACAGGGTCTCACTCTTGCTCAGGCTGGTTTCGAACTCCTGACCTTGAGTGATCCTCCCGCCTCGGTCTCCCAGAGTGCTAGGATTACAGGTGTGAGCCAGCCCGCCTGGCCTATGCTTTATTTTAAAAGGAAGTCTTGTCAGTGAGCACTGTCATTTTCATATGTAATAATTATAAGATATTATGCAAAGGAAAAGTGACAAATTTATGGCCTAAAAAAATTACAGGAGTGAGAACATAAGAAAAATGGACACATTTCATGATACCCATTATATTGGGTATGATCAGTGTTCAGAAACATTTTATGTGGCTCAGATTAAAGACTAACCTAAAAAATTGAGCAATATTTGAGGAAAAATTGGTAATATCACTTTAAAAAGTTGATCTTCCAATACCTATTTCTTACATTTTCCCTCCAGAGTTCCAGACATTTCACTTTATTTAGTTCATGTAAATGATAATGTTGCCCCATATAGCAAGTATGCTGTTCAGCATTCAGTGTAACTTCTTTTTTTTTTTTTTTGAGACAGAGTCTCAGTTTGTTGCCCAGGCTAGTGTGAGTGCCGTGGCGTCAGCCTAGCTCATAGGAACCTCAAACTCCTGGGCTCAAGCCATCCTCCTGCCTCAGCCTCCCGAGTAGCTGGGACTACAGGCATGCGCCACCATGCCCGGCTAATTTTTTCTCTATATATATTAGTTGGCCAATTAATTTCTTTCTATTTATAGTAGAGACGGGGGTCTTGCTCTTGCTCAGGCTGGTTTTGAACTCCTGACCTCGAGCAATCCACCCGCCTCGGCCTCCCAGAGAGCTAGGATTACAGGGGTGAGCCACCACGCCCGGCCAACTTCTTTATAGTTAACAAAAGGCTCAATTTCAGAACTATATTTTTTGTCCTGGATTTTACATTAGAAACATTTTGTAGAGTCTTCAGTTTTTAAATTTATAAGGGGGGAGAGTAGCATATGTCTTTCTAGCATGTTGAACTCAAATCCACTATGTACGTTTATATTCAGACATATAATGCAAAGAGGATTTGGTTTATTTACATAAGGCCTCTAGGTTTAATGCCTGGGATTAGGAAAGTATCATTAGCAGATAAAACTCACTTCATTTCCATAACTCTGTACTTGCTCTGACAATATTTCCTTGGACATTTTGAAACTCTGTAACTATGAAGTTGAACCTATAAGAACATATTGATTTAACCTATATCTTGTTGGGATAATGGTACCTTAAAAGATAGTACTTTGCTTTAGTTTTGAATTCTTATTGTAAGGAAAATTCAGTGGATATGAGAGTTTTTAAAAAATACTGGATGATAAAAGTGAAATATTACCCACATACCTTTACCTCAGTGAGTTGATCATTATTGTCTTTTAGAGGTGCTTTCATTAAATACTCTTTTGTTTCTTATTCTCTTAAATATTTTTATTTTTAGTTTCTAATTGTACAATACATTCTGGTTATTTTACTTCATTTTTTTTTCCTTTTTAAAAAATATCCCTTTTATAAACTTCAGGTAGAGAAATTACTTTATTCTCTTTGTAGATTTTTGCTTAAAAATTGTTTTTTAAGCGGAGACTTGATGTTTTAGATAGAATAGGCTTTGGTGTTTGTGTTCTGTAGTTGAAGATCAAGGTCTATATATAATTTTGGTTTCAGGGTTAACTACAGAAATTTCCTTATTACAAGAAAACTGTAGTGTCTGTCATGTCCAGTGAAAATAGCATTGTGAATACCAAAACCTATAGTATTTGCTATAGGGCTAGAATATTTGGACTATGAGTATTAAAATGTACATGTTAGTAGGTGTTACCTTCTTTATGGTGCTTTGAAGAAAATGCTTGAGATTTCCTTAATTCTATAGCCTAATGAAATGAAGAGGTGAAGAGATCTGGAACAATCATTTTCAAAAATCAGTGGCTCTCACCTGGTAATCCCAGCACTTTGGAAGACTGAGGCAGGAGGATGGCTTGAGGACAGTAGTTCAAGACCAGCCTGGGTAACAGAGTGAAACTCTGCCTCTACAAAAAATAAAAAATTAGTTGTGAATGGTGGTGCACACCTATTTTCCTAGCTACTCCGGAGACTGAGGCAGGAGGATCTCTTGAGCCCAGGAGTTTGAGGTTGCAGTGATCTGTGATCATTCCATTACTCTCCAGCCTGGGTGATAGAAGGAGACCCTGTCTTAAAAAAAGGAAAAAAAAAAAAAAGCGAATTCAGTATTCTAAACTGAAATAGGTTTGCAGTAGTTCTCAGCTCATTAACACTTTAAATGGATGGAATTTGAACTCAGCTTGTTTTCAATAGATTAATAGTGTTTTAGATCAGAGTAACTGGATAAGGCTTGCCTGTTCTTTTATGATGTACCTTTACCTTCCTAATAGCATGTAAGGCCGTTATGCTAAGTATTTTGAAATGTGTATGGTTAAAACTTCTTAAGTTCCTACCCCAGAATTTTTTTCTTAGTAAAACCATTCTTGGACTATATTATGGGCTAAAAAGCATTTTTATGGACTGATTCAGGACTTAATCACCTTTTCTTTTATTTCTATGAGAGGATGTATTCTGAACTGTGAACAGTTCCTGAATGAGGGCTATCTATATATATTATTTCATTATTTCAGAAGATGATTTTTAGACCATTATGAATTAGGAATACTGTACTTTACAAGTCTAGATCTGTTATAGCTGTAAAAGGAATAATGAGTAAGAAATTTGATGTTATTTGTGTGAGACATCTGTTTTCTTCCAAATTTATGCATTTTTCCAACGTGGGTAAGTTAATCATATTACTCTTTGGTGGCTGTCAGATTTTAAATTTGTCATTTCTATCTGCCATATAAAACTTTCATCTTTAAAAATGAAATAAACACCTAGGAACTTATCACCCAAAACAAAAATCTAACTCTAATTTATAAACTAACCTGTGTCCAACTCCCCAAGCTCATCCCCTTGCCCCTCCCCCACTACCTGAAGTGACCGTTATCCTGAATCCTGTGTTCACTAATATGTCCTTTCCATATTTTATAAGGGAAACTCTGTAGAATTGAGACTGTTTATACTGGAAGTCAAAGTGATGTGTAACCCTCATACTCTCTTTTTTTTTTTTTTTTTTTTGTGACAGTCTTGCTTTGTTGCCCAGGTTAGAGTAAGTGCCGTGCTGTCAGCCTAGCTCACAGCAACCTCAAACTCCTGGGCTCAAGCAATCTTTCTGCCTCAGCCTCCCGAGTAGCTGGGACTACAGGCATGCGCCACCATGCCTGGCTAACTTTTTCTGTATATATTAGTTGGCCAGTTAATTTCTTTCTATTTGTAGTAGAGACGGGGTCTCACTCATGGTCAGGCTGGTTTTGAACTCCTGACCTCGAGCAATCTGCCTGCCTTGGCCTCCCAGGACCCTCATACTCTTGCCTCATTGAGTTGGTGTATATTATTTGCTAAAAATTATATGTTAATATTTCTGTTCTAGTTTTTTAAAAACTTTATAGCGAAGGTATTGTGTTAAATGTAACTTTTTGGAACTTAAATTTTTCATTTTATTACATTACTAATGTATATGTTGCTGGAGTTCTTTTTATTCATTATGTTGTAATGTTCCTCTGTGTGACTGTACCACAGTTTATCCCCTTTCCTACTGATGTGAATTTGGATTGTTTCCTACTGAGATATTTTTTAAAATCCCAGACATCGTATTATATCAAACCTACATAAGCCTCTAAAAAATTAAAAGAATGTGAATATTTTCTTAAGTAATTACAGTGCCATCATTTTAATAAAATTCACAGTTCCTTTATATCTCCTAATATCGAGACCATATTCAAATTTCTTTACTTTAAAATGTCTTTTTTAATTTTTTTTATTTTAGAAAGTACTTGGTGTGTTTGAAATAACTCCAGATAAGATCTACACGTGACATGGCATGTGGTTTTATAGCTTTTGAGTCTCTTAGTGTAGAGCACTCTCCCCTTCCCAGACTGTTTTTTTCCCCGTATATTGTTGGCTTGTGGAAGAATCCTAGTCGTCTTCCTGTGGAATGTTCCATATTCAGAATTTGTCTGTTTTCTTCCTTATGGCGTTGCTTAGTTTCTTCTGAAGGCTTGATTAGATTCAGCTTTAACTGTTTTTGGCAAGACTACTTCATGAGCTATGTGCTGGATAACTCACACCGTATCACATCAAAAGTCTCACAACATCTACCTGTTCTACCTTTAGAAATGCTGAGATTGATCAGTGAGTTCAGGTGGTGAGATTGTAAGGTTCTCTGTTAACCTCTCATTCATTGGTCATCTTTCCAAAATCATTTACTGTTTGGAGGCTATAATATGGAGATTCTATCATTTATTGTTTTAACTGGAATTCTTCTGTAAAAATTTTTCCCTCATTAACTGAGATGATTTGAATACCCTGAAATATAGTTAGAGCAGGGATGGTAGAAGAAATGCCTCGTTATTTCTCTTAAATTCTGATTTTCGGAATCAGTTGGTGGCCTAGTTGTCTTCAATGATGATTGATGAGTTGTGGACTTTTGGAGGAAAGTGTGGCTTTCTCTGAGTATCAGCTTGAACTCAGTAGTGTTTATACATTCAGTTTGTTTCAGTCAGTTGCAGTTATCATTTATTTTGCTTCTCATGACCCTTGGGGGCCCCTTCATGTTGGCCTTTTGAGTCCTTTTGCTATAACTCCAGTACTCTGTCAAGGACTTCCTTGCTTTTTGGCATAATAAGGTGTCTGAGACTTATGTTGCACATTTCCTACCCCCGATTTGGAATCATTCTTTCCTCTAGGAAATCCCAGTTCCTTTTAGGGGGGAATGACATTTAGAGACCACAGTCTGGGCCCAGGGGTATTTATTTCTATTGGGCTCTCACTGCCGCTTGGCTTTTTTGGTGGGTAGTGTTAAGAAATATGGTATTTTTTAAAAGAAGGATCAGTTTGTATTGACATTTCAAATTCCAATTGAGGATTGCATACATAGTTTGTTTTTACACTTGTATCTCTTTATCTTACACTGGAAGCCTTAGTTTCTAACAACAATAACTCAGTTATGCATTTGCTTTATCTTGATAGAGGATATTCATATCCTAATGTGCATTAATAATAATAAATGGTTTTATATGTAGCAATATTTTCATAATACCAATATTACTGCTAACAGTAAGACTACTGAATAGCATTTAAGATTTTTTTTTGCAGTTCTTTATTTGTCCTTATACTATATTTCTTTCTTTCCTCCTCCTCCTCCTCCTCCTTTTTTTTTTTTCTGAGACAGAGTTTCACTCTGTTGCCCGGGCTAGAGTGCCGTGGTGTTATGTCAGCCTAGCTCACAGCAACCTCAAACTCCTGGGCTCAAGCAATCCTTCTGCCTCAGGCTCCCGAGTAGCTGGTACTACAGGCATGTGCCACCATGCCTGGCCAATTCCCCCCCCCCTTCCCCCGAGATAGAGTCTCACTTTGTTGCCCTGTCTGGAGTGAGTGCCGTGGCGTCAGCCTAGCTCACAGCAACCTCAAACTCCTGGGCTTAAGCGATCCTTCTGCCTCAGCCTCCCAAGTAGCTGGGACTACAGGCATGCGCCACCATGCCTGGGTAATTTTTTCTCTATATATTAGTTGGCCAATTAATTTCTTTCTATTTATAGTAGAGACGGGGCCTTGCTCTTGCTCAGGCTGGTTTTGAACTCCTGACCTCAAGCGATCTGCCCACCTTGCCCTCCCAGAGTGCTAGGATTACAGGCGTGAGCCACTGTGCCCGGCCATGGCCAATTTTTTCTATATATTTTTAGTTGACCAATTAATTTCTTTCTATTTTTTTAGTAGAGACGGGGGTCTCACTCTTGCTAAGGCTGATTTTGAACTCCTGACCTTGAGTGATCCACCTGCATTGGCCTCCCAGAGTGCTAGGATTACAGGGGTGAGCCAACGCTCCCGGCCTCTTATAATATTTTTCTAGTAAGGATCTACAGTGAAAATACTGTATTCCAAAGTCACTTGAAATAATTCTGGCCTCTGTGGTTATGCACAACTTAATATACAATTACTTGTTTGTTTCAATTGTTTTCAATTTTTAGGTATTGCATTTGTAACTTTAATTTTTTGAAAATATAGACATTTACCTTATTGGAAAGTTAAAACTATGTAACAAGATATTCAGAGAATTTTCACTTCCATTCATTCCCTAAGTAGCCATGTCTTTCTCTTCCCTTATTGGCAGCCATTTTTATTAGTTTTTGGTTATTCTTCCAGTGTTTTGTTTTTCATAAAGTAAAATATACCCATAAATTCATATTTTTTCTCCCCTTCTCACATGAAAGTTAACACTATAAGTATTGTTCTGAACCTTTCTTTTTTTTTTTTTTTTTTTGAGACAGAGTCTCTCTTTGTTGTCCAGGCTAGAGTGAGTGCCGTGGCGTCAGCCTAGCTCACAGCAACCTCAACCTCCTGGGCTTGAGTGATCCTTCTGCCTCAGCCTCCCAAGTAGCTGGGACTACAGGCATGCGCCACCATGCCCGGCTAATTTTTTATATATATATCAATTGGCCAATTAATTTCTTTCTATTTATAGTAGAGACGGGGTCTCGCTCTTGCTCAGGCTGGTTTTGAACTCCTGACCTTGAGCAATCCGCCCGCCTCGGCCTCCCAAGAGCTAGGATTACAGGCGTGAGCCACAGCGCCCGGCCTGAACCTTTCTTTTTACGTTTAATCTTGGAGGTCATTTCACATGTGAACATAGTGATTATTCTCAATCCTTGCTATGGTGCATGATATTTCATTATATGTACCGTCTTTTATTTAACCAGTGCCTTATTGGTGGACATTTTGTTTGTTACTGGTCTTTTACTATTATTAATAATGTTTCAGTGAATAGCTCTATAGATTTGTAATTCAGTATTTTGGGATAGATTTCTAGACATGGGATTGTTACATTAAATAAATGTATATGTTATTTTTCTAGATATTGTCAGTTCCCTTTTATCTACTTTTTACCATTTTGCATTTCAACAGCATTGTGTGCAAGTGCCTGCTAACCCTCTCAACCTTAGTTTATTGCGAGACTTGAATTTTTGCCAATCTGATAGCTGAGTATTAGTTCCGCCATATAGTTTTACATTGCATTCCTCTTAGTTTAAGTTGAGCATATTTCCATATCCATATGCTTAAAGGCCATTTTCATTTCTTTGTGACTATTCATATATTTTCCCATATGTCTATCAAGTTGTTGGGTTTTTTCCCTCAAATGCAACATTATACATTAGAAATACTGTCAACCACTTTTTCTTTAGACGATTTGAAAGTATCTTATTAGTGGCAAAAATGAATGGAAAGGAACTTAATTTCTGAACTACCACGAAAGACTTAAGCTTTCCTTTTTTGGTAGTGTTAATTTTTATATACCTTTATGAACTATACTTTTAGTGATTCTATTAAATTTCCCTTAAAATTAATGGTCACATTTAGACATTACCTTCTAATTAATTTGGGGGCATAGAATTAAGGCAGAAAACTGTAGAGATAAATAATTCTGTTTAATTTTGTTTCTGATACTGTGTGAATACTTTTGAAAAGTAAGAATATTAACTTCAGATTTTGAGATATTATCTCACCAAAACCACTTTTACAATATCTGGTGCACTGTAAGTTTGTGAGATAGTTATATCACTGGGTTATTCTTCAGCTCTTGGGTATCTGAAAGAATGTCTGCCTTGTACTGTAGACTACACAGTCAGTGAGTTCCTAGCCTGTGAGACTTGATAAATAACGTGTAGGATGTTGCTTACCAGTTCTTTTTCATACATCACATTATTCATACATGAACAGCCTTTCTTTTTAAAATACAGCTTTGTAATGAAACCCTAAAACAGTTAAATATGTCTTTTCTGACAATTAGTTATTTTTGATGTGATTTCCAATTTAAAAATCAGATAATTCTATTTTTCTAGAAGAACCTAACAAGACATGTGACAACAGTAACACTAGTGCTACCACTACCTCTATCCAGCCTAATCTGGAAAACAGTAACAGCAGCAGTGAACTAAATTCTTCCCAGAGTGAATCTGCTAAGGCAGCTGATGATCCTGAAAATGGAGAAAGAGAATCCCATACACCTGTCTCTATTCAAGAAGAGATAGGTAAGAATACACTTCATCCGTTAAAGGGAGCTTCCTTTTTTGTTTGTTTTGTTTTTTGTTTTGTTTTTTTTTTAGTTTTTAATGTTTTTTTTTTTTAAATAAAAGTTTGGTGGGGGTGGGAAAATTTGGATTTTCTGTGTTTTTTTTGTTTTTTTTTAAACACAAGTAGCACTTGCACTCACTGTTTTTGTTTAAAAAAATACAAATGCACACAAAGGAAAAAAATAGAAGATCCTTTTCATATCCCCTCCTCCAAAGTAACCACCATCACCGGTTTGGTGTGTAACATTTTAGATCTTTATCTCTGTAGTTTATTGGTATATGCATGTTTACAAACGTTTCAAAGGTTTTTGGGTGTTTTTTTTTTGTTGTTGTTTTTATAAATGGGATCATTCTGCATGTATTGTTCTCCATCTTGTTTTTTTTTGTTGTTTTTTTTTTTTTACTCAGTAATACATGTAGGGAATCTTTTTATGTTATAAACTGAATTCATTCTTTTTAACTGCTGCATGGTACTCCACAATACGGATGAACCATAATTCATTTACTGTTTCTTTGTTAATGAACATTTTAGGCTGTTAATAGTTTTTTCATTATTACAAGTAGTGTTGTTTTTTAATATCCTCAGCATATATCTGTGGGTACTTGTGCAAGTATTTCTGGCAATATAGAAACAGTAAGTGGAGTTGCTGGTTAAATGGTAGGTACTTTTAAGAAATAGTAATGCTTGCTACTTAATTGTACATCAAAAGGGATCTGTACCAATAGTTTATGTACCTATTTACCCATTCTCTCACCTAAATTCAACATCATCAGTTTTGCCAATGGTGAAAAGTACTTCATTTAAAAATGTATATATCCCTGCTAACTAATGTGGTTGAGTTTCATGTGTGTGTTGAATTTTCTGTGAATTGATTATTCATAACTCTTGTTCAGTTTTTACTATTGAGTTTTGTTATGTTTTAATGAGTTTTAGGAATGCTTTCTTATGGTTATTAGTCTCTATTTTATATGTAATTACTTAGTAATTGTTTGTTGTTTTATTTTTTTTTTTTTACATTTCCAAAGTGACTTGAATTGTTTGTTGTTTTAAACTCTCTATTGTCATACAGAAATTTTTACATTTTATATAGTTAAATTTACCAATCTTTAGGGCTTCTCTGGATTTTTTTGTTTTATTAAGGAAGATCATCCCTATTCCAAGAATATGCATATATTTCATAGTAATTTCTCATAATATTCCTTTAACTTTGTTTTTACTCTGTTAAAGTATATTTTTGGTATGGTATAAGGTAGAGATCTATTTTAATTAGGATTTTGAAAATTGCAGCTGTCCAAACCAACTTAAACTAGCTTATGTGAAGAGGGAATTTAATTAACTCATATAATTGCTAAATCCAGGCCTCATCAGACATAATTGGACTCCCAGGTATCAAATCTCTTTCTGTCATCCTTTCTCTCTTTCTTTGTGATCTACATATGTTGTGTGTTAACTTCATTCTCTTCTAATACAGACAGGCTTTTCCCAAGTGGCTGGCAAGATGGCACCAGCAATTTGTATTCTTGTCTTTCCAAGGTCTCCGACCCAAAGGCAGGGCCTCTACTCCTATTCCAAATCAAAGTCCTTGAGGAAGGAATTTGAGTGGTCTATCTTGGATCATATTGTTACCACTCCAGTGGCCAGGGCAGGCAAGGTATTATGGTTGATGGCTCCAGCAAAAGTGTATGATTAGAGTGGGGTAGGAATGGTTTCCTAAAGAAGGAGGGGTGCTGCAAAGGTAAGAACACAGTTAATATCCACAGTTCCACCCTTTGGTAGCCCAGCACATGCATGTATACTCACATTTTTCTTGATACTTACAATTCAGAAATGCCTCTGCCTAACAACGCAAAGGTCTCAACCACAAGTGAAAACGTTTTCAAAAATCTCTTTCCCACTTATATTATGGCACAGAGAACAAGTCCAGCAAATGGATAAATAAAATGTGTTGGAAAAAAAAGAAAAAAAATCATAATTGTATCTAGACCCAAATGTAGGATTTCTGTGTTTTGTGCATTAATTTTGACAGGTCTTGATGTAGCTTATCTTAATCTCACAATCCATGAGCCACATTTTGAATTTAACTGCCTGTAAGTAACACTCATTATCCTGATAGTGGAGGGTGTTCTTTGACAAATCTAGATGTGGTTGGTTTGCCAGGAGGATGGCCATGGTGAAAGGTGAGAAGCATATGAGAAGACTCCCCTTTTAGAGGCCACTCTGTTTTAGCAGCCTAGTTCCTGTTGGCTGTTATTGGTGGTGGGTTGCTGAGGACTGCTGGAGGATTAAACAATCATACATCCTAATTCGGCAGGTTTGGCATTTTCTCTGACAGTAGCACTCCCTTACAGTTTCCTAGGTACCCAGCTAGTACCTAATGCTCAGTAACTTGCATCAGGCTCCCTGAAGGTGAACCCTTCTAGTTTCCTAGTTTGTCTGCTTAGTAGGTAGACCAATAGCTGTAACCCTCAGATGAAGAGTTTGTCTAGCCTTCTGCCTACTGGCATCAGTTAACAATGAGCTGCAGAGGCTGGGGCAGAGCCGTACTCTGCCACCAGGCTGCATTACAGTGATTCACTCCTTTATAGGAGGAATGTGGCCTTTGAGCAGAGAGTGTTCAGTAAGGACCTGTACTCTCAACCTAGTTCCCTTTCTCTGCACCTTCAGGTCTTGCCCCTGGGGATGAATTTTCTTTGTTTCTGTAATTTGCTTTAAATTTAGCAAGTGGCGGAGGATTGACTCTGAGCAATATTGGATTGTTGGCTCTGAATTGAGGGGCTTCTTTAAAAAGCACTGTACCATTCTCTTTGTTTTCAGCAAATGCAACCTAGACCAAACAACATCTATAAAATCTTTATTATAGGACTTTATAGATGGTCCTAAGAAGAAGCTACCATAGTTCAGCATCTTAGTCTAAAACTTCATGATCTGAGACCCAAGAGAAAATTGATAGTTTGAATAACTGCTTTGCTACTAAACATCAAAGGTGACTAGTTTTCCAGCTTCGGGTAGCAAAATATTCGGTATTCCCACTCCATCTTGATTTAGTCAGTGCCGTATTTTGGAGCCAAAATCTTAAAATACTCTATTGCATTATTTAGAACTTAATGGTTTTGATAGACTTTCATCACACTTGCTTAAAACAAAAAGGGAATTTTACTGGTTCATACAATTGGGAAGTCCAGAGTGGTGACAGCCTCAAGTGCATTATTGGATCCAGGGAGCTAAAAGAGGCTATCATGATCTTCTCAGTTTTCCCCTTTCATATTTTTCTCTTATTTTCCTCTGTGATGGGGCTTATTGTTTGATGTTATTGATAGATTTGTTTCCTGTTCTTGAAAGTTTTCTCTGTGCTTTAGGAATAAAAGTAGCCAACTCTTAATTTATACCTTTCCTGCTCACTAATACAAAAAGCGAAGACCCATTCTCTGTCTCCACATCCAAAGAACTGGAATAGGTTGCTGACAGGATTGGGCTATGTAGCCAGTGCTGGGACCATCACTGTGGCCAGCTAATGGTGTGCTTTGTCTGGTCAAGCTAAGTCCTGTGGCTTACCCTAAAGGAGGCAAGGTACTTTCTTTGCAGCCCTGGGAGAATCATATGATTGAAATGTAGAGGAAAAGCATCTTCCCACAGGAAAGAAGAGGAATGTAAAATGGATAAAATTAACAAACGTTTACAAAATTGTCTTCATTTTTTTCCCCAAAAAAATGTATAGGCAGTTTTCCCGATGCTGCTTTTTTCTCTACTTAATTAAAATGCCATCATTATTATATAATAATATAGTAAATTGTCCTTTCATTTGCTGTAATATTTTAATTTTTTTAAACTTTAAGTTAAAAAGGAAAAATCAGATCTTATGTAACTGGTCAATGAAAATTGAACAGCAATGCAAAGTATAGAAATTTTTTTCATGTATAGAAATTTTCAGCAAAAGTGAGATTTGGAGTATAAAGCTGAAATTGCTCCTAGGCAGTTCAGTTTGTTACTTTAAAAAATTAAGTTACTATTAAAATGTTGAGAGGTCTTTATTGTGTTTTGAAAACCTAGTTTATTGATTTTTTATGTTAATAAGCATACACAGATAATTATTTAGATTCCCTAGGGGAAAATTCACTTGGCATTTACATTTATAAGCTCAAAACTATTAGGTGTTTAAACAGAATTTCAGTGGAAATCTTCCTAAAATTAATGATATCCTTTCTATACAGAAATCCATACCGAATATATAAGGCAAGATTTTTTAGTGTGCATTTTGACTTAATATGTTTGTTACTTGTAAATTTGTAGCAGCCCTTACTGCTTTCTAATAGATGAGCTTTGAAATAGATAATCTAGTGTGTTTAAATTTTCTGTGAAATAGTAGATGACTGACAGTAAAGTTCTGACATTTTCTTTTAAGTAAAAGACTTAAGAATTAATGACATTTGCTTTGCTATTCAAGGGCATCATATACTCCAGGAATGGTTTTGAAAAAATAAGGTGTCGTTTTTACAATTATTTACTTAACTGTCATCAATTAATTTGTGCCTTTTTCACTGATAATAGGTGAGTTCAAATCAGAGAAGTCTAATGAGGAGATGAGTGAGTCTCCTGGAGCGGGAAGAGGAGCTTCTGGCTCAACCCGAATTATCACCAGATTGCGGAATCCAGATAGCAAACTTAGTCAGCTGAAGAGCCAGCAGGTGGCAGCTGCAGCCCATGAAGCAAATAAATTATTTAAAGAGGGCAAAGAGGTGTGTTCTGTCTGTTGAAAATAAAAATCTCTGGAATGTGAAGTAATTACCATACCTTAAAAATAAGGGCGGGAAGTTTGTAGACCTACTTTTGAACTGTATTTTCTCCATTTCTAAAACTGTAGTGGGTAACAAGAGTAGAAGTATTAGGCTTATGTTAAGTATAGTGACATACCCACATGCATAGAAATACTATAAATGGATGATATGGTAATGAGTAGGCTATTTATGGGACTAATAAAGAGCTATAGGTGATTTACCCCTCAGTTCTAAGTATGATCACTTTAGGCAAATCTGCAGTTAAAGGATGGGGCTTACTCCTTGATACAGTTCAGTGCCTAGGACAGCATGGCATCCCCTCTCTGACCATGATCAGAACCAGCACTGTGAATATCTCTGCTCACACTTGTTGTGGTGATAGAATGGCCATGACTGTGTCGCCCAGATTTGAGAATTAATTGCAGGGTAGATATGCAAGAATATGCCATGTTCTTAATATCACAGTAGCTGCTGTAAATCAGTGGCTTTCATACTTGCTTTTTTTTTTTTTTCTCAGACAAAGTCTCTCTCTGCCACCTTGGGTAGAGTACAGTGGCGCCAAACTCCTGGGCTCAAGCCTCAGTCTCCGGAGTAGCTGGAACTGCAGGCACATGCCACAAATGCCCAGCTGATTTTTTGGTTTTTAGTCCAGATGGGGTCTCGATCTTGCTCAGGCTGGTTTCAAACTCCTGAGCTCAAGCATTCCTCTTGCCTTGGCCTCCCACAGTGCTAGGATTATAGGCCTGAGCTACCGTGGCTGGTCCTCATGCTTCCTTTTGACTCTGACCCTCAGTGAGATACACGGTTTTTCATAGCAATCTGGTACACACATTCCAAAACTTCCTGAAATAGTGTTTTACCTTACTATGTGGGAATTATTCTGATATTTTCTCTTCTAGTCTAGTCTATTATATTTCTTTTTTTTCTTCTTTTTTTTTTTTTGGAGACAGAGTCTCACTCTGTTGCCTGGGCTAGAGTGCCGTGGCATCAGCCTAGCTCACAGCAACCTCAAACTTGTGGGCTCAAGCGATCCTTCTGACTCAGCCTCCTGAGTAGCTGGGATTACAGGCATGTGCCACCATGCCCGGCTAATTTTTTCTATATATATTAGTTGGCCAATTAATTTCTTTCTATTTATAGTAGAAACGGGGTCTCGCTCTTGCTCAGGCTAGTCTTGAACTCCTGACCTTGAGCGATCCACCCTCCTGAGTCTCCCAGAGTGCTAGGATTACAGGCGTGAGCTGCCGTGCCCGGCCATATATTTAATTTTTTAAAAAGCTGAATAAGACCCCACTATTTCATAGTTCCCTACAGGGTTGGAGTCAGCTGTTTGAAAACACTATTTTAAAGCATCCACGGGCTCTTATACTAAAGCTGGAATGATAAAAGGAGCAGAAGAGAAGGTATTTTTAGGAATATATTTTTGGAGGGTTAGTACATGTGATGCCCTCCTTTGTCCCTGAAGTATATGTTACAAACTTGAAATGATGATAAGTAAATGATTTATACATATAGTTTCATGTGTATATTTCAGATACATGAAAGTAGTCAATAGTATCTGACAGATAATAGGTAATTAATTTTAATTTTGTTTTTATAGGCATACCTTGGTTGTTTAATTGCAAACAATTAGCTTTAGCTTTTAACTTAGCTTTTAAAGTTCAAAAGTTCCATCATAAGATGTATCTTGATTTATTTGGAATGATTAATTATAATTATTGAAAGAAAGTTGATCAGACAATATACATCTTTGACATAAATAATGGAGTCCTTTTATTTTCTTGGTCAGGTACTGGTAGTTAACTCTCAAGGAGAAATTTCACGGTTGAGCACGAAAAAGGAAGTGGTCATGAAAGGAAATATCAACAATTATTTTAAATTGGGTCAAGAAGGGAAGTATCGCGTCTACCACAATCAATACTCTACCAATTCATTTGCTTTGAATAAGCACCAGCACAGAGAAGATCATGATAAGAGAAGGCATCTTGCACATAAATTCTGTTTGACTCCAGCAGGAGAGTTCAAATGGAATGGTTCTGTCCATGGGTCCAAAGTTCTTACCATATCCACTCTGAGACTGACTATCACCCAGCTAGAAAACAACATCCCTTCATCCTTTCTTCATCCCAATTGGGCTTCACACAGGTAAAGGAAACTAAGGTTCACTTATTGCTGAAGATACACTAAATATTTATAAAATTATTGTTGTAATTATATACTTTAAAGTATCATTACCAATGAATTGAATGAAGTCAGTTTGATCAGCAGTGAAGAGGTTGGAGGCAGGAGTGTACATCTCAGTTACTGAACCAATACTGCCATTTCTAGGGGCAGAGTCTTTTAGATGTGTGCTGTGTCACCTGGCTTTTATTTTTTGGAGAGATCAGGTCTCAGTATGTTTCCCAGGCTGGTCTTGAACTCTTGGCCTCAAGTGATCCTCCCAAAGTGCTGGGAGGGATTACAGGTGTGAGCTTCTGTGCAGTCTATCCCTGGAATCAAGTGGAGGCCAAAGTTCTAAAACTCTGTAGAAAGTTTAAGGAGTTGAAGGACTAAATGAGCTCTGGAATTCCTTTCAGTGTTTAAAATCTGTGATTCTATGAGGTAGAAACTTACAGTGGCAGTATATTTATATTTAAATATGCTTAGCCTAGAAACATATGTACTGTAACATGGAGTCATGATAAACTACAATTGTACATTTAATTTAAGGTCAACCAAGTGAAATAATCTCTTTCCTTTCTTTTGAAATATAGGGCGAATTGGATCAAGGCAGTTCAAATGTGTAGTAAACCAAGAGAATTTGCATTGGCTTTAGCTATTTTGGAGTGTGCAGTAAAACCCGTTGTGATGCTACCAATATGGCGAGAATCTTTAGGGCATACCAGGTAAGTGAATTCTGAGCCTTGAATATTGGACTCCCTTTTGAAACACTAGTCTGTTAATGATGAAAGCTAATGCATTTAAGAGGTCATGTTAAAGACTTCACTCTTGTCCTCATTTTCTTCCTCTGTAAGATGTAAACGTGAATGAACATTAGTTCTTATTTGTGATACAGGATTGTGATGAAGATCAAAAGATCAGGTAAAAAATTGTAAACGCTTTCTAAAGTAACTAGCATTTTTATTGAATAGAAAGAACACTTTTTTTTGAATATTTATTGTAGAATCCATGTACTATGCTAAGGATCTGATTTATATCCTTTTTTAGAGTTGGGTGTCTGGCGGAAGATCATGCAGCTCCCATATAGACCTAGAGTTACACAACTTGAACAGATAGTTAAATAAATTTTGTGACTTGAAACTACTTTTTAGCCCTTCAGGGATCATCCTGAAACGTGTGTTGGTGGACTAAGCAGCTGTCATTCTGGCAACAAGAAATAAAGCCAAGCCATGTGTTGCCAACTAGAACTCTCATAATTAAATTTAACTTAAAATTACTAAATAATGCCTTTTATAGATCTGTTTTTAAGTATTAAACATTCTAATGGAAGATAGAATTCACTTTTTTTAATCTAGGTATTATTTTCTTCCTGATTTGTTCTTGTGACTAGAACTGCTAATTAGCTTTTTCAGATTTATAAAATTATTTTGTGAATTATATTACTATGACCCACTGGTAATATATACAGAAGAACTCTATTTTACTATGATGAAGAGATGATATAAAAAAGAACATTCTGAATTTTTAAAAAATTAGGGACCATTATTCAGGAAAATTAGAAATTAATAATAGCACTTCCACTTCTGGCAGTATTATGGTCAAACTAGATAAGTAACAAACTTGTAAGACTTGATCCTAGGGAAATAATTAGAAATTCAAACAAATATTTTATTCATAAAGGGGTTTTTTTTGTTGTTGTTGTTTTGAGACAGAGTCTCACTCTGTTGCCTGGGTTAGAGTGAGTGCCGTAGTGTCAGCCTAACTCACAGCAACCTCAAACTTCTGGGCTCAAGCAATCCTTCTGCCACAGCCTCCTGAGTAACTGGGACTACAGGCATGTGCCACTATGCCCAGCTAATTTTTTCTATATATATTTTTAGTTGGCCAGTTAATTTCTTTCTATTTATAGTAGAAACAGGGTCTCACTCCTGCTCAGGCTGGTCTCGAACTCCTGAGCTCAAATGATCTGCCCACCTCACCGTCCCAGCATGCTAGGATTATAGGTGTGAACCAGAATAGGCCGGCCCAGAATACTTTTAGAATAATGGTAAATTATCTCTTTGGAGAAAACTATAAAGTTTTATTGAAAAACATTAAAGAATGCTTAAAAATGGAAATATATCTCATATTCATATATAGGAAGACTCAGTGTCTTGACAATGTCAGTTTTTATCCTGTTAATATATAAATTAATCTCAGTAACATTAAAGCTTTTAGTTGGATTTTCTGTAGAATTTGACAAGATGATTCAAAAATTTATACAGAGAGGGCCAATAATAGAAAAGGTAAATTTGAAGCACAAAGTAGAGGGATTTGCCCTGCCAGATAGCAAGATTTTTTTGAAAGCTCTAATAATACTGTGTTATAGATACACAGATAAACAAATACAATGGCATAGAATAGAGAGTCCAGAAAGAGACCAACCATATATGACAATGTAATATATGATACAAGTAGCATTACAGAGGACAAAGTATTTATTTGTTTATTCATTCTTTTGTTTTGGAGACAGGGTCTTGCTCTGTTGCTCAGGCTGGAGTGCAGTGGTACAGTGATAGCGCACTGCAACCTCAATCTCCTGGGCTCAGGCCATCCTCCCATCTCAGCCTCATGATTAGTTGGGACTATAGGCACATACTACCATGCCTGGCTAAATTTAAAATTTTTTGTGGAGATGAGGTTTTCCTATTATCTTGGCTGGTCTTGAACTCCTGGCCTCAAGTGATCCTCCCACTTCGGCCCCCAAAGTGCTGGGATTACAGGCATGAGCCACCACGCCCAGCCCAGAACAAAGTATTTAATAAAAGGTGATGGGGTGATTAGTTTTCCATACTGGTGGAAAATCATATTCTCTTCTTTTATACCGAACACAAAAGTCAATTCCAGGTATAGTAAATCTTAAATGTGAAAAGCAAAACTGTAAAACTTCAAGTAGAAAATATAGGAGATTATCTTTATGACCCTGGAGTAAAGAAAGTTCCCTCCTTCACTCCCTCCCTCTCCCTTTCTTTCTCTGTTTATTTCTTTTCCCCTTCCTTCCCTTTTCCCTTCCATTCTTAGCATTCTTTCTTCTTATGCTTTCTTTCCTTCCTTCCATACTTCCTTCCTTTTCTCTTTCTCTTGATTGTTTTTCTTTCCTTCCTGATTCATTCAGTATCTCCTTAGACATATGTAATGGAGGCACTGTATCTATCAGATGGGAATGAGTGTGCATATGTGTGTCTGCACATACTACAGATAACTTTCTTTTTTTTTTTTTTTGAGACAGAGTCTCGCTTTGTTGCCCAGGCTAGAGTGAGTGCTGTGGCGTCAGCCTCGCTCACAGCAACCTCAATCTCCTGGGCTCAAGCAATCCAGCTGCCTCAGCCTCCTGAGTAGCTGGGACTACAGGCATGCGCCACCATGCCCGGCTAGTTTTTTATATATATATATATATTAGTTGGCCAATTAATTTCTTTCTATTTATAGTAGAGACGGGGTCTTGCTCTTGCTCAGGCTGGTTTCGAACTCCTGACCTCGAGCAATCCGCCCGCCTCAGCCTCCCAGAGTGCTAGGATTACAGGCGTGAGCCACTGCGCCCGGTGACTTTCCTTTTTTAATGTTTAACAAATAACATATATATATATAAGCTTGTAACATATAAGCTATAATGGTAATAATATGAACACCTGTGAATTTACCACCTAACTTAAAAATATGAACATTACCATTATTACATTTGTTTTCCACTCACATTAGTTAACCTCTCCTGAGAGATAATCACAATCTGTAAGTTTGTGTTTTATTATGCCCTTTTTCTTACTATGTAGTTTGATCACATATGTGTATATCAGTAAATAGTTGTTTTCTGTTGTTTTTGAGCTTTATAGTATCTCATCCTAGAAGACTAAGTCATGGACCAGTTGAAGATATTTTTATTGTTTTATTGTAATGAAAAAAAGTTAGTATCCACAATATATTCGAGAATTGCAGTTTAATAAGAAAAAAAAATCAAATCATTTAGTAGCAAAAAGGCCAAAGATGTAAACATATATGGCTAAAAAACCATCTTTAATTGTGATGCAAATAATAAGAAAGATGAAAAGATGCTTAACCTCCCTGGTAAATTGGGAAGTGCACATTAAACCCAGAGGCTGTTATTTCACATGCATCAGATTGTCAGAAATTTAAAGAATATTGACAAAGAAGTTATATAATAGGAAGAGAATTGTGATACATTTCTGACAAGAGAGTAATAGAGACCAGTTTGGTAAAAACAGTTAAAAATATGGTTCGCTGGGTTACAGTGTCTCAACGCATGTAATCCTAGCACTCTGGGAGGGCTGAGATGGAAGCATCACTTGAGGTCAGGAATTTGAGACCAGAGAAAGATTGAGACTTGGTCTCTACTTAAAAATAGGGAAAAAAAGCTGGGCGTGGTGGCATGTGCCTGTAGTCCCAGCTACTTGGGAGGCTGAGGCAGGAGGATTACTTGAGCCCAGGAGTTTGAGGCGCAGTGAGCTATGATGACACCATTGCAGGTGTCACTCTAACCAGGATAGAGTGAGACTCTGTCTCAGGGAAAAAAAAAAAGAAAGAAAGAAAGGAAGGTTCAATTCCTACCTAATACTATAGGGAAACATTTTACCATATGTGCATGAGAAGACATGTAGAAGAATGTTCCTTATAATGTTCCATAAAAACATGTATGCTAATGTTACAATATTGTTTAGGGTTATAGACATTTGTGGTAAAAGTTTAAAGCAATTCAAGGGCTATATGCTTGAAACTTAATAAATAACAAAGGTCACAGAAAAATTTTAATGAAATGAAAACATTTTGATTTGGATGTTCATGAAAGTACTATATACATTCAGATTTGTGGGATGCAATTAAAGAGATTCTAGGGGAAATTGATAGCCTTTGATGCTTATGTTAGAAAAGGAAAAACTGCAAGTTAGTTAGCAGGGTAGATCTCAAGGAGTCAAACCAAAGAAGGGAAATATTAAAGCTAGGAGCAGATTTGATGAAATAGAAAACAAACATACTTTAGATACCACTATAGTTTACAAACTTCTGATAAGACTATCAAGGGGAAGAAAAGGAAGAAAGCACAAATAACCAGTATCAAGAATAAAAAAAAGGGGCACATTAACCAGTATTTCTGATTCTCTCTTATTAGCACTGGGGATTTTAAAACATTCACAGGGTCCACTAACATAGTATTCAGGCTTCCTACATCCACAGAGAAAGGGCCCCACCGAGTTCCTTTTGGGTAGTGGGGAAAAGTTGGGAAGGAGAGACCACACTGATCTCAGCCATTAGGGCAAAGGCCACACTCTTAGGAAAAAGGATTTCTGGTTCTATTTATCACTGCACCTGTCAGTAAGGTGATGGGCAGAACCAGATGATTTCATAAGTTCTTACTCCAATTTCAAGAGCCAGATAATTCTATTTAAACTCTTCCACCAGAATAGAAAAAGAAAAGGAATCTTGCAGATTCTTATTTCTGTTAGTATAAGACTGTTAATAAAACTTGATAAGTAGAAATAGGTAAATAGAAAATTATGGTGCTATCTCCCTTATTAATATTTATCATTGATTAATAATAGCAAATAGATGCATATACAAGAAATTAAAATATCAGCAAGTATATTCAGGAGTAAATTAAAAGAATAATAAACCATGGCTCAATTGGCTTCACTCTAGGCATGGAAGACTTGTCCAATATTAGGAGATTATTAATACCATGCTATTTTAAGAAGTCAAAGAAAGGAAACTTTGATCATCTCAGTAGATGCCAAGAAGGTATTTGTCTTAAGTTCATTATTCTTGGTTTTCACAAATTCTTAGTTAAATAGGAATATATTAAGTCATTTTTTTTTTTGGTTTTTTTTTTTGTTTTTTTGGGTAAAGATGTATTTCAAACCAGATTATCATGTTTTTTGGTGAAAGTTTTGAAGCATTCCCATCAACATTCTGGTGGAACAAAATAAAGATGCCCACTAACACACTGTATTTTAACTTTTCCTGAAAGTACTGGCCAGTGCAATTTGCCAAGAGAAATAAAACATATAAATATTAGAAAGATATATGCACAATTATTATATCATATGCAGTTGTTCTAATCATGTACTTAGGGAACCCAAGAAAATTAACTGGATGACTATCAGAAACAAAATGAAAAATAAGGTGGGCAGCATACTGAACAATCGCTTTCATGTATACAAATAGTCTGCGTTAAAACAACAAATTAAGTAAACACATTGATTTTTGTTCGCTGTTCTTCTCTAAAGCTATGGCAAAAGGATTTTTACATTATAGACCCACAGGAACAGGGAGAACAGCAGAGAATACAGCACCAGTAAAATTTTGGAAGCAGTAATGCTGATGGACAAATGGTAGTCTACCCAAGAAGGTCATATCCTGAGTCAGTGGGGAAAATAGAATTTTTGCAGGTTATACCGCATAGCCTTTATTTATTTTCTTTTTATCCTTTTTTTTTTTTTGAGACAGAGTCTCACTTTGTTGCCCAGGCTAGAGTGAGTGTTGTGGCGTCAGCCTAGCTCACAGCAACCTCAATCTCCTAGGCTCAAGCTATCCTCCTGCCTCAGCCTCCCAAGTAACTGGGACTACAGGCATGTGCCACCATGCCTGGCTAATTTTTTTGTGTATATATATATATATATATTTTTTTTTTTTTTTAGTTGGTCAATTAATTTCTTTCTATTTATAGTAGAGACGGGGTCTCGCTCTTGCTCAGGCTAGTTTCGAACTCCTGACCTCAAGAGCAATCTACCTGCCTCGGCCTCCCAGAGTGCTAGGATTACAGGCATGAGCCACCGCGCCCGGCCCCGCATAGCCTTTAGAAAGAAGAAAAGCAAGAAGTACAGAGCAGTCCACTTGGACATATTGCTATGCCATGCCTATTGTATACTGCAGTCCTACCAGACATCCTAATTGTGGTGAGCCCTGTATCTTCCAGGCCTTGCTTGTGGCCTCACTCACTGGTTTCACCAAAAGAGGTCTAATAAACTTTCCTGAAAGCTATAGCCAGACTGTGACCCAGAGAAAAGTTAATGTTTTCTTGGGAACCTTAATAAGTAGGTTGCATAAAGTTTTTATTTCTTAACTTGGTTGCATTTTATATATTTTAAAAAATTATAATGAAAGAAAAGATTTTAGCAACAACAATAACAACCACAAAAAAGCCTGAAACACCTAGGAATAAATTTAACGAGACATATTCCAGGTCTGTGTAAAATAGTCTTTAAAACGATACTTTATAAATAGGGTTTTTCATCCTGAAGGCAGGGGAGGCTTGATTAAGATGATACTAATACTTCAGCTAGAAAAATTAATGGGCAACAATATAGCCACAAAGGGAAATAGGTATTAGGAAAACAAGGGAATAGGTATTAGAGCATATTTTGAAGCTACAGTAATAAAAGTAATTTGCCCTACAGAAGAAGCAAAGCAGTGGGATAAAATAGAATCCAGAAGTAGACCTAAACACATGTGGGAATTTGGCTATGGTAGCATTTCACATCAGAAAGGAAAAGAGGGCATGTTTGGGGAAAATATCACTTAAGTCTGTGCCTTAATAAAAGCACTCAGATTGATAAAGATTTAAAAAGAATAAAAGCCTTAAAGAAAACTTTAATATCAAAGCATGAATTAATTTGTGTTTTTGTTGTGATACTTTCTTTTTAAACAGATAGAAAAACCCAGATGCCATAGAGGAAAAAAGTGGATACATGTATTTAAAATTCTGAGTGGAAAAATATTATAATCAAACTCAAAAGACAGATAACAATTTGAGAAAAAATATTTATAACACAAATGGAAAATTTCCGTAATTGGCCAAGACCGTTTATATATGAAAAGGACTAAGTCCAGTACAGACAAGACAAAGGATTTAAACAGGCATTTTGCAGAAAAATAAATATGAAAGGCCAGTAGCCATAAAAAATAATTACTTCTCTAATAATTAAAGAAGGTTGAGATAGTATTTTTTACCCTCAGATGGGCTAATAACTTAGAAGTTTGATACTAATTCAGCATGAGTGAAGGTGTGGGAGAGCCAGGTGGCTTTATAATTTGTGATAGTGTGACATGCACAATTCTGAAGAGTAGTTTGGCACTGTGGTTTCTGTCAGCATTTTAAATATAAGAACTTTTGGACTCAGCCATCCCACCTCTGAGGATACAAAGAGATACTCCCCAGGTTTACCAAGAAAGACATAAGACGTCATCTGTTGTAGCTTTGAGTGGAATACCAAAACAAACACAACAAAACTCTGAGGCCAGGCATGGTGGTACACCTGTAGTCCTAGCTACTTCTGAAGCGGAGGATGAGAGGATTGCTTGAGCCCGGGAGTTCCAGGTTGCAGTGAGCTATGGATTGTGCCACTGCACTTTAGCCTGGGCAACAGAAAGAGACTCTCTCTCTTAAGAAACAAACAACAGCAGCAGCAAAAAGTCTGAGCACTACCTGGAGTCGGGAGTAGGGTTGAGGGTCAGCCCCTTCTTCTGGCCAAGCTCTTAGTTGGACAGTAGAGACATGGAAGGAAAATCTGCCATCCGTGCACCTACCAAGTATGTATGGAGCGGCTTCCCTCCCTACTTTCCTTCCTGGGGCCTCCAGGCTATCAGCAGTAGCAAAAGTAGCCCAACAAACAGAACTGAGCTCCTTTTGAGCTTACCTATGTCACTGTTTCTCCCCTTAAGGAATTGTCTTGGTGGCTATGAGAAGGATAGAAATTTACCCAAGGAGAGCTAACATTACATATTAGCCATAACACTAACCAGCTGGTCTGGTATCCTCCACAAAGTGAAGCCTTTGTATTTGGCAGTGAGAAAAGACCTGTTTGCCTTGAGAACACCAAGAACACAAACTGAGTACCCTGCCAACCTGTGAGCTCCCAGGCTGTCACTGTGCTAGCATTCTCCACACAGTGCTCTGTTCCTGGCCACTGTCAGTGTAGATGTCTCAGTTGCTATGCTGTACCTGGCCTTTCACAGGTGTAGAAAAGCCAAGCCCACAAAAACTCTGAGAAATACTACTTGATCCTGACATAGTCACTCCCTCCTTATGCCTGTGGGCTGAGACTGTCAGGTCACCACCATGCTATGGCTATAGAGCTTGCCCTCCTCCTGAGTTCCCAGAGTGTTGGCAGGTGGACAGTATTTGAATCAGCAGGTTAGTTCCCAGTGAAAACCCATGCCCTTTCCCCTTCTCCCATCAATTTATGAGAGACTGTAAGAGCCTTATGGAGAATGTTTGCTATACTAGTTGTGTGTGATTAATAGGCATGAGCTGTCAGCCTGGGGAGGCTGTACTCCAGGGTCCTACAATCACAGGGACACAAAGCCTTCTGAAAGTGGGGAGGGAGGAAAGAAGGTGGGGTAGAGAGGGAGAGAGACAGAGAGGGAGGGAGAGATTGATTTTTTGTGGGGTGAATAGAGATAAAAAGAATTAAATCCCTTCCCACTTCTTTCCAGCACCACTACCCCAAACTGAGAAAAGTTCTCGCATCTTTCCACATAGCTGTGCGTAAGAAATTGGCTGCATTTGCTTAGGATGTGATAAAGCAGCTCTGCCACTAGAGCTCTTAGAGAGACGAGCTTCTCTCTTTATAGGTTTTGGTTCATGTCTCTGTTTATGAGAAATATTCTGATTTATGAAAATCTAATCATCTAAATGTAGAGCCTCACCACAAGCCTGCCCCTTACTGGTAGGTGCAGTAATAACTCCTTTCTTGTCTGAGAATGAGTGTCTAATGATTGAAATCCTTCCTCTCACCCAAAAGTGGGAGTCTCATGGGCCACTTCCTCTGTGGATATAGGAAGCCTGAATACTATGTTAGTGGACCCTGTGAAGCCTTTAAAATCCTCAATGCTAGAGAGAATCAGAAATATTGGTTGATAAAATAAATGTTTTTGGATTTGTTGGGGTTTTTTTGGGAAGGAAAAAACTTTGGAAATGTCCTTTAGTAAGGAACTGGTTTAATAAATTATAGTACTTCCATGCAGTGGTATATTTTTTAATTTTTTAAAAAGATCTGTATTTTCTGATGTGGAAAGATCTTCTAGTATAATTATGCATTGATTAAAAACTATAATTGTGTGTGTATGTATGCTATCGGTACCCTTTGTGTAAACACATAATGACTATATAAAGATACACATAAATGTCGGTATATTTGTGAATTTTTTTTTTTTTTTTTTTTTTTTTGAGACAGAGTCTCACTTGTTGCCCAGGCTAGAGTGAGTGCCGTGGTGTCAGCCTAGCTCACAGCAACCTCAAACTCCTGGGCTCAAGCGATCCTCCTGCCTCAGCCTCCCGAGTAGCTGGGACTACAGGCATGTGCCACCATGCCCGGCTAATTTTTTCTATATATATTAGTTGGCCAATTAATTTCTTTCTATTTATAGTAGAGACGAGGTCTCGCTCTTGCTCAGGCTGGTTTCCAACTCCTGACCTTGAGCAATCCGCCCGTCTCGGCCTCCCAGAGAGCTAGGATTACAGGCGTGAGCCACCGCGCCCGGCCTATTTGTGAAATTTTTAAGGAGTAACTCATAAGTATTTCTTATGGAGAGGCATATGGAAAGATTAGCACTTTCTGGTTTTGCTTTTTTTGTACTCTTTTGACTTTTCCTGTTATGAAATTTTGTATCTAATTTTTGTCAGTTGGGGTGTCTGGGTTACTAGTAGGATTCTAACAGTGTTTGATTTTGCCTTCATAATTTTCAGTATTGCATTTCTATCTTTTTTCAGAGTTAAATGTAACTGTCTCCTTATCCATGTATTCTTAGGCTACACAGGATGACATCAATTGAAAGGGAAGAAAAGGAGAAAGTCAAAAAAAAAGAGAAAAAACAGGAAGAAGAAGAAACAATGCAGCAAGCTACGTGGGTAAAATACACATTTCCAGTTAAACATCAGGTAATTTTTATTTTAAAAATAAAATAGTGTTAGCCATTTCTGAGCCTTTTATTTTGCAACTTTGAATACTTAATTTTGTTTTACTTTTGACACAGTCTTTTAATTAATATTATTGGGACGAAGTACATCTTTCTGGCAATTTGCATAGGTTTATCTTAGTAGAATGTGGGAAGGTTATGAGACCAATTTATTGAAATTGTTATAAAACCACAAAATTGTGTTAAATTTTGCATATTAAAAAAGACTTTTAAGTTCTTTCATAGATCTTTGATTCTCAGTAAAAATTAAATTGATTGATGCATTTAATTAATTTGACTGATTTTTGATCTTGTTTGGTAAAAATGTGTAAAACCATATGTGCTTTAAAATTATTGTCTGCCTTCCCTCTCTGACAATGAGACAAACAAAATAAAAAAATAAAAATAAAAAAAAAATAAAAGTGTTGTCATTCTTGTTTAATCAAAATATTTTCATTCATACCAGGTTTGGAAACAAAAAGGAGAGGAGTACAGAGTGACAGGATATGGTGGTTGGAGCTGGATTAGTAAAACTCATGTCTATAGGTTTGTTCCTAAATTGCCAGGCAATACTAATGTGAATTACAGAAGATCAATAGAAGGAAGTAAGTAAAGTTTATTTTCCTACATAATTATTTCTGATTTAATTTCTTATAAACTTGTTTATATTGACCATATTTTAGATAAAAGTATTTTTCTGGAATTTTAAGTAGTATATATGAAATTATCAATGTAGTTTACTAATTATAAACTCTGAAGTTTTAAAAATTACTTTATCCACAGGATTTTGTTACCTTGAATTTCTGCTAAAGAAAGATAATGGAGTAGAGCTTATTTTTAAAAAAATAGGCCCTAGCCACCTAATTATGGCTTTTCAGAATCTTAAATTCAGTACTAGTAGACTTCTTGAGGCGTCACATATCTGGTAACCTCAGCATTATTTTACCTAACAAAACCAGACAAGAAATGATAGAGGCTTCCATAACACTGTCATATAAATGAGCTATTAATTCAGTTTTTACTACTGGCTAACAAACTTTAGTATTTAGAATCACAGAACTCTAGAGATGAACTGCTCTATTAAGAAACCACAGATTTTTTAACTTGTGTTAAATAAGCAAATTAATTCATGGCAATGCTAAGTGACATACTGAAGTTAACACAGATAGGGAGTAATAGAACCCTGGCAGAACCCACGTCTCCTGGCTTTCTTGTCATTTTTGCTGTCTACCTTTGCAGTCTCTCCTTTGTTATCTAAGCAATTTACAAAAGCAATTCTGTTAGCTGTGCAATCTACTTTGCTAATTGATACTGTGATCTGTTTCCTCCTATGAAACCTATATAAGGAGATGATGTAGTATGCAGTAAGTACTGTTGTTCTTACCTAAGCTAAAACTGATTTGGTTTCTTTTTGAATGGTTCTTGTGAAACCTGAGCTGGTAGATTTGTGAAACTGTTAACATAGGAAAGTTATCATTGGTTTATCTTTTAACAAGAAAAATAAATATTTTATAAGACTCACTGGAAAATATTTTGTAGGGTTTAGGAGCATCTTGGACATAGTAGATGCTCAAGAAATATTTCTGTTTAGTAAATAGAAATATTTAATACTTGATTCTATTTTCTTATTACCTTTACATTAAGTATCCATTATAATAATTTCCAAAAGATCATTATAGTTTCTTTTATTACCATTTTGTTGCTCTTGTTATCCATGTGACACTTAGAATTATAGAGAACTTTTTTTCCTATGTAATAAAATTCAGATGATCAACATACAGAATATTTAGGCTTTTCCAGACTTATTTTAGATCTACTTTCCCTAACATAAGATTTTCCATTGTTCAAATTCTGGAGTTTTATCTAGTCAGGAGCCAGTTTGGTCTTTCTTGAGCCTTTCCTCCCAGGTGGAGCAGGCAAGAAAGTAGCAATGCACATTGTCCAGGGCTCTGGACTTAGCTTAACTACAGAAAAGGAATTACAGTGATGGCAACAGTAATCACCAATTAGTAATGTCAGAACTATTGGTACCTGTAATAATGGCTGATCTAGTATGATCATATGATGGAGGACAGATGTGTTGAAAAACAGAGAACACTTGACTTGGGAACACTTGACTTGGTGTCAGAAGACCTTAGCATTAGACTTGTTTGGCTGCTGACTGTGTGCCCTTTATCTTTAACCTCTAGTGCAGCTCTAATGCTATGCATTTGTGTTGCACATTTTTAGGCTTCAGTAAAGAGTATGTATCGGATATTCTTTATGTCAAGAGGACCTTTAAGGGGGAGAAAACTCAAACATTTTATAGTTGCCTATTTTAATTATCAGGGTTCTTACAGCTGTTGAGGGGTACCATTGGCATACAAAGCTCATTTTGATCAGCTTGAAAACTGAAAAAATATCACCTAGTTGTTTTTACATAACCAAAGAAGGATTAAATGAGGAAATGTCAGCTTAGTTTTATCCTTTTGTTACCCATGAGGTCCGTTTACAGCCTGTTACCCTTTTCTGTGATTCTTTTTCCTCTTTTATCAATACCCTGCTGGTACTGTTTTTTTGTACTTTTTCCTTCCCTCAGCCAAACCTTTCTGGAAGAAATCATTTACATAAAAAAATAGATACACCTTGCTAAGTCCTTGGGATGTTTAGGTTCAAGTGAAGAAGAAAGTAAAAGGTGAAAAAATGCCTCTTAAGGCCCAAGATTAGATTCATCCAGACAGTAATTCTGGGTTTGGGGGTTTGATTTTTTTTTTTTTTTTAATTAAAAATCGGCCGGGCGTGGTGGCTCACGCTTGTAATCCTAGCACTCTGGGAGGCCGAGGCGAGAGGATTGCTCGAGGTGAGACCCCCGTCTCTACTATAAATAGGAAGAAATTAATTGGCCAAGTAATACATATAGAAAAAATTAGCCGGGCATGGTGGCACATGCCTGTAGTCCCAGCTACTCGGGAGGCTGAGGCAGGAGGATTGCTTGAGCCCAGGAGTTTGAGGTTGCTGTGAGCTAGGCTGACGTCATGGCACTCACTCTAGCCAGGGCAACAGAGTGAGACTCTGTCTCAAAAAAAAAAAAAAATCTGAAAATGCACAAATGTAAAGAGAATAGAATAATGAACTCCCATGTAATTATCATTCAGCTTCAACGGTAATAAAATTCTGTCATTCTTTTTTCAATTGTTGCTGCCCACATTTTTAATCCTGTAATATTTTAAAATAGATCCCCCAAATCATATTATCTCACCAGAAGAAGTTCAGTATCTATCTCTAAATCAAATGGACAATTTTCTCATAACTGCCATGCCATTATCACATTCAATAAATTAATTATAATTAACAAATGAATCATCTGATTCTCCTTCCATATTCCAATTGCCCTGGTTGTCTTAGAGACATCTTTTTACTGTTGGGAGTAAGTCAGGTCCATATAAGGCCACATACTACATTTGGTTATTTCTCTTAAGTCTTTTATTCTGTGCTGTAAAAAGTGTTCTTAACCTGGAGTCCATGAGGACCTCAAGAGGTCCAGGAATCCATTGAAGTAGATTACAAAAGTTTGTACACGTACTTTTTTTCTGAATAGTGGATCATAGCATTTGTCTAATAGAGCTCTGTGACGCAAAGTAAATTGGAAACCAATGGTGCACACTTTCTGGAATCATTGAGCAGATTGAGATAATTTTTCATACACAAAAGATTCTGAAATACATCTAAAAATCAGTGGTTCCTTTTGTACTTTAGGTCAGCCGGACTTACAGGAAAGTATATGGTACCTTTGACTTTTGCCTTGTTTTGTTTTAGAAAATATGAACTATAACTTGCTGGAAAATACTTATTTCCACTAAACTAGATATATTAAAGTAAATTGTTAATGTTGCAAGTACATTTAATTACCATATATATATGGTTATTTTTAGCCAAAAATAATATGGATGAAAATATGGATGAATCAGATAAAAGAAAAAGTCCACAAAGCCCCCCCAAAATAAAAACAGAGCCTGATTCTGAGAAAGATGAGGTAAAAGATTCAGATGCTACAAAAGGGGCAGACCAAAGTGAAATGGATATCTCAAAGATTACTGAGAAGAAGGACCCAGGTAAGGAGAGTTGAGTGTGGAGGGCAGCCTGGGGTGATAATGCACTGGATCAGGTTCCCACAGTAGGAAAGGTACTGCATTTTTTTTTTATAACAGATTTATTGAAGTATAGTTCATATACCATATAATTCACTCAGAGTGTAAATTCCGTGGTTTCTAGTATATTCACAGAGTTCAACCATTACCACAGTCAATTTTAGAACTTTTCCTAAAAGGAAGCCTCATACCCAGTAGCATTTACTAACCAATCCCTCCCCAGATACCCCCAGCCCACCAGTCTCCTCCTGTCTCTATGCGTGTGCCTATTTTGGACAATCCATATAAGTGGAATCAGATAATATGTGGTCCTTTGTGGCTGGCTTCTTTCATTTAGCATGTCTTCAAGGTTCATCCATGTGGTAGCATGTATCAGCACTTTATTCCTTTTTATTTCTGAATAATATTCCATTATATGGATATGTACATTTTATTTATTCATCAGTTGGTGGACATTTAGGCTGTTTTCACTTTTTGGTTATTATGAATAATGCTGCTATTGAACTTTCATGTACATGTTTTTTTTGTGGACATATATTTTCACTTCTCTTGGAGATGTACCTAAGAGTGGAACTATTGGATCATATGGTAACTCTATGATTAACCTTTTCAGGAATTTACATTGTCTTTTGTAAAAAGTAGTTTTTTAAAAACTAGATGAGCTAGGTAACGTATGTGCCAAAATATATTTTATAACCGTAAAAGACTATATATAATTATATATGAAGGTAGTCAGGTATACAATAGCCTCTCACATACTAAGTAATTTTTCATTATGGCATTCCATCATTTTTAGATAATAATCAGAATATTTAAATATTTAGAATGTGTATTTTTTAACCTTTTATAAAATTTAGTCCTGTCCACTGACCAATTTTATCATATATCTGGAACTTTGATATATATAGATGTTTGTATTTGAGCTGTAGAGTGAAATGAGAAATATAGGTACTTTTTGAAATAAAACTAGTCTCATGAATTCCTTATTTCAGAATAAAAATTACATTTATATAAATGTCTTTTTCCCCCCATAGATGTAAAAGAACTTTTAGATTCCGACAATGATAAATCTTTGAAGGAAGAACCAATGGAAATAGATGATGATGTGAAAACAGAGTCACATATAAATTGTCAGGAAAGTTCTCAAGTAGATGTAGTCAATGTCAGTGAGGGGTTTCACCTAAGGACTAGTTATAAAAAGAAAACAAAATCATCCAAACTAGATGGACTTCTTGAAAGGAGAATTAAACAGTTTACACTGGAAGAAAAACAGCGCCTTGAAAAAATGAAGTTGGAGGGTGGAATGAAGGGCATGGGAAAGACTTCTGCAGGTTCTCTGAAAAGTCTCACTGAGTCACCAGTAACAACAAAAGCAAAAGAAGGGTGTCAAAGTGACTTACTTAAACAAGAACAAAGCCCTAGTGCAAGTAATGATAAATCTGAGGACTCAATTCAGGGATGTTCACAAAGTGATTCCTCAGTTCTTGGACTCAGTGGTCCTAGTCATACCACAAACAAACTTTATCCAAAAGATCAAGTGTTAGATGATGTCACCATTCAAAGCCCAGAGACAAACTGTCAGAAACAAAATTCTGTTGAAAATGATATAGAAGAGAATCCCTCTGAACCTGCCAGTAAAGGCCAGGAACCCAATAAGATTAAAACAAAAGGAAATGATTTTTTTATTGATGACTCTAAACTAGCCAGTGCAGACGATATTGGTACTTTGATCTATAAGAACAAAAAACCACTCGTACAGGAGGATGATGACACCATTCTTTCTTCTTCTAAGAGTACTTTACTTTCATCAGTATCTAACAGTGCCAGTGACAGAGATGCCCCATCTCTTTCGAAGGCAACGGACTTTGAAGGAAAATTGGGATGTGACTCTGAATATAATAGCACTTTGGAAAATAGTTCTGATACTATGTCTATTCAAGATAGCAGTGAAGAAGATATGATTGTTCAGAATAGCAATGAAAGTATTTCTGAGAAATTCATTACTCAAGAAGAAGGTATTGAAGGCTTGGAGCCATTGAAGTATGAGTTTATTTCTGCTAAGTCCACTGGAAACTGTGATGACAGGCTGCAGGGTAAGGTAGCTGAAGCAAATGGTAAAAAACCAAGTCAGCAGAAGTTAGAAGAGAAACCAATTAATAAATGTATTGATCAAATAAATCTAAAAAATATCACTGACAAAAAGAATAATGAAAATCGAGAGTCTGAAAAGAAAGGACAGAAAACAAGTACATTTCAAATAAATGGAAAAGATAATAAACCCAAAGTATATTTGAAAGGTGAATGCTTGAAGGAAATCTCCGAGAGTAAAATAGTAAGTGGTCATGTTGAACCAAAGGTTAATAATATAAATAAAATAATCCCTGAAAATGATGTTAAGTCATTGACTGTTAAAGAATCTGCTGTAAAGCCATTCATTAATGGTGATGTCATCATGGAAGATTTTAATGAAAAAAATAACTCGGAAACAAAATCATGTTTACTGAGTTCTTCAGATGTTGATGAAGGTGACTACCAAGATAGCCTTGAGACCCTGCCATCAACCAAAGAGCCTGACAGAACAAGGACTACCACACCTCCACCATCTTGCCCAAAAAGCAATTCAGTCAACCAGGTAGAAGATATGGAAATTGAAACCTTAGAAGTTAAGAAAAGTACTCCATCACCTATTACTTCTGGAGAGGAATCCAATCTCAGTAATGATTTTATTGATGAAAATAGTCTGCCCACCAACAAAGATGAAAATGTCAATGGAGAATCTAAAAGAAAAACAGTCATCACAGAAGTCACCACAATGACATCCACGGTGGCCACAGAATCAAAAACTGTGATCAAGGTAGAAAAAGGCGATAAGCAAACTGTGGTCTCCTCCACAGAAAATTGTGCCAAATCCACTGTCACAACCACCACCACAACGGTAACAAAGCTTTCCACGCCTTCCACAGGCAGCAGTGTGGACATCATCTCTGTTAAGGAACAGAGCAAAACTGTGGTCACCACGACAGTGACAGACTCCCTAACCACCACAGGAGGCACACTGGTAACATCTATGACTGTGAGCAAAGAGTATTCCACAAGAGACAAAGTGAAACTGATGAAATTTTCAAGACCAAAGAAGGCTCGTTCAGGTACAGCTCTGCCATCCTATAGAAAGTTTATTACCAAGAGCAGCAAGAAGAGCATATTTGTTTTGCCTAATGATGACTTAAAAAAGTTGGCCAGGAAAGGAGGAATCCGAGAAGTCCCATATTTTAATTACAATGCAAAACCTGCTTTGGATATATGGCCATATCCTTCTCCTAGACCAACCTTTGGTATCACTTGGAGGTATGTACTTTAAAATGTATTTGGGGGAGGGAGAAAGTTTTAAAATAATTATCTTGTAAGAAATAAGAGAGATAAGACAGGGAAACATATTTAATGGCCAAAGTTAGTAATGGAATTAAGATACAGGAAGCTTCAAGCTTGGCCACCTAGTAGGTAGTAAAGTTTACTTAGGGAAAATGTTTAAAGACTTAAAATTTAAGAGAGTCCTTTAAAATGAAATTCAGTTGTAATTTTCACAAGACAAAAGAAACAATTCAGCCGGCAAGGTGGCTCATGCCTATAGTCCTAGCTACCGGGGAGGCTGAGGCAGGAGGATCACTGGAGCCCAGGGGTTTCAAGTTGCAGTGAGCTGTGATGATACCACTGCACTCTAGCCAGGGCAGCAGTCCCACTCTGTCTCCAAAGGAAAAAAAAGGAACATGTCAAATGTGATTATTTTTGTGGTCTAACTTTCCGAGTTATTGCTATGTATTTGCCCTGGGAACAAAATAATCACAGAATTGGATATTCACCAATTTGCTGGAATGTTTGTATTTTATTTCTATTAGATAATTCATAAAAACATAAGACATAAGGAAACATGCCTATAAATTTCGTGAGGTTCATTATAATATAATATGGAAATCTTCCTGATATGATTTATTTGCAGGATAAGCATTTGTTTTGGAGTTCTCTGTTACTTATGTATGAACAGGTAGTATCTAGATTACTTAGGAATTTTTTAAAACCCAGAAATAGTCCTAATTTAAAATTTTCTGGGCACTTTAGGTTTGGGGGGTAAGTCATAAGTATGTAGCCTTGGCAGTTGTGAAATCATATAATTTTATATTGGGAAGGGATCCTAGAAATTCTTATCTTTTGTAGATGTCCAATAATTTGCGTCTGGCTACAGAGAGACAGTTAGGAATAGTGCCCAGTTTTTGTAAATCCTAGTCTGGTACTTTATCTGCTATATCACATTTCACATATTTGTCCTTGCGTTTACCTTTTTCATGTGCTTGTCTTTATCTTTTCACCCTTATAATTGAGAAGGATGGAACATAAACATTGAAAACAAGAGTTCTGGGAACATCGTTAGAAATCAGTATTGATCTTAGTTGCAGTTAGATTTTGCTAGGATTCTGAAATTATTTCAGCAAGTTACTGAGCAAACTTCATTTCTTTTTAGGCTTCATTTCTGTGTGTCTTTTAATATGTTTCCAGTGTAAGTTAAAAATCACACTTTGTTTCCTTTATATGACAATCAGCTAGTAGTAGACCAAAAAAGAATGTAAATAAGCGCTCTCTATAAAGGAATTCATTTATTAATACAACCATAGCTTGTTTGACCAAGTTTTTTATAACTCATCTTTTGATTTGAAATAAAGTATCATCACTCCATTACACATTCAATAGAGACAGCTGAAAAGTACAATTTCTCTGCAGGGCCTGCAATGAAGGATTTGCAGAATCCTGCAGGGAATCAAGGAACTCTTCATTACAATTCATGGATTTATAGGATTACTCTGCACTTTTCTGCTTTCTTCATTGAGAGCGGTCCCAAAATGTATCCTTGACTGTCCTGCAGGTAACTTCTTTCCCACTGGAAAAGTTACTATGTACAAATACTTTAATTAAAATGACCTGGCAGTTGTGGAGGCCACCTTTCTGCTCGTTTGTATTCTGAAATGGAGGGTAGGCTCAACTGGGAAGCACTCTCCTCTGAACTCTCCAGGAGAACTAGGCCCCAGTCCTGATCCAGTGTTGCCCAGGGCCCTGTTCTGCATGGCTGAGTTTCAGGAGCCTTGAATTCTCGTGTTTTAATATGCACTGTAGCACAATTTGTATTATCTATTTTCTCATTTTTTTAATGGAAGGAAATAACCTTCCTGTACATTTTAAACAGATATTGCCCTCAAATATATGCTAACATCTTAATTTGCTGAAACAAATTTTAGAGAAGCATAATCTCTTTTATGTAATGGAGGCATGGGTAAATATATTAATTGTTCTTGACTTTAGAATGCCTTTTTAAAAAACATCACTATGAAAAAATCATGCATGTGAAATGTTTTTATACTAAAACTTGAATAAAATATGTCTGGTGATTAGAGTAAGGGCTAAGAATGCTAAAGGCACATGTATGATCTTTATTAATCTAATAATAAGTCTGAAGAATATTAGAAATGTGTCTCATAGGCTCATTAGGACCTCCTTCCTTCCACACTGTCTGTTCCCACGTACCCGTTTCCCCAGGCCTTGATTCTGTGCTTCATTATCACTTTGGACTGGCAGTTATCCTCCGCAGTGCCAGCGCAGGGGTATGGACATTCTGACTGAGCTAAGGGACTTGCTAGCTACTGCAGGGAGGGCGAGGGAAAGGACTGGAGAGCATTTATCACCTGTAGATCACGTCCACGAGAAGTACTTGCCTTTACAACCTGTCCAATACTGAGTAAATCTCAGAAGCCTTAATATACATAGCCTTAATGCTCTTCTTTAATCCTTCAATTTAGTGCAGCACGTTCTGGCTTAGGCCTTCCTGTCTCATGCCAGGCCTTCCTGTCTCGTTCATCTTTTTCTGTACCTCCACACCCCTTCCCTCCAGCTATAACACACTAGATACAGTTTCTGGGAACAAGTGTGTGCTCTTGCACACTTTGCTCCTTAGCATTTGTGTGCCCCTCACCTTCAGTCAGCAATCCTCACACCCTTAATTTGTCCTTTGAGACTCCAGCAAAGCTCTGATCCCTGTCCCTGAGCCAAATCAGATGTCTTTCCCTTACATGTTTCTGTCATACAGCTCCTTGAGAACAGAGAGACAGATCTAATTCACTTCTGTGTCCCCAGTGCTTTTAACATAGCCTAACATACAGAAGACACTCAAATAATTTTTGCAGGAATATTTGAATGAGCAGGCCAATATAATGCATGAGGTGTGTTCCTTCCCTGGTATTATTTCAATTGTAAAATAGGGATGATTTAAAGTTATTATTTGACTATAGAGAGTGATTGGGATAGAAGAGAGAGAATGAGGATGAACTTTTCTTTCCAAATAAATGTTCATTTGCCTTCCCTTGCGAGACTGAAGTTCCCTAGGAATTTCTATGGGTGGTCTGAAAGTGGCAGGCATTTCCCTCTCTTGGGGCATCCCTGCATTAGTTAACATTTCTCCTCTAAAATAGTTCTTTCCAGGTTAGATGATTTATAGTGTAATAACACAATGAAGAAAATCATGGTGTCACAAGGGGAGATGGGAAGTTAAAAAGCTGTAACAGCTTTTTGGCTAGAGCTTTTTCTTTCTCACATTGTTCATTTTTCCAAGGAAATACTAATAATAGAAAGCATTACCTTTCAAATACAAAGCTGTCTAAGATTTACCTCCTACATCTGTTAGAGGGGAAATTATTTTCATTTTTATAGGCTTTATCTGCGCTGCAGTCAACAATATATTCATTTAAGTAGTATAAAAATGTCAACAAAGTATTTTAATTACACAAAGACCCTAATGGAGAATTGACAACCTGAGGCTGCTTTAAAATGTTTTATAGTGAATTCAGTTTTAGGATGATGTTCATATAGTTAAATAAATTCATTTTGAAATGTGTGTTTAGTATTAATAGTTTAAAAGAATGTCTAAAATATTCAATAACTTTGTACACAATGCTTCGAAAAAAACACAAGCATGGATGGGCATTAGAAAAACAAAACAAAAAAACTCACAAACACAGATTTCTTTGTGTGATGATTAGTAACTAATATAGTACTTTTTCTAATATTTTATTACTCGTAGGATTCCAAAACAATACTAATGTCAAAGTTTTATTAGTATTAGCAGTATTCATCATCCAGTAGTTCATGTTTTGAAGAGCCACCATTTGGACGCAAAATTTTCTGTCCATTTGGAAAAAATCTTATTAGATTTTTAAAGTGTTTTTATTTTGCATTTTGAGAAAATTTAAACATGTCCAGGTTTTTCATTTTAGCAAAAATTAATCAGTTATGATTTTTCCTTTTTCAAAACTCCTTTATCATATTTAGTAACAATTATTTATTTCTCTGTTTGATCTTGATCTTCATAAATTTCATAACATTTTAGAATTAGGTTAAATTTATAAAATTTTCAAAAATTATTGCCTCATCAACCTTACTATGGAACACACTCACTTTATAGATTTATATGGTACTTAAAGTGAATATAGACCCTTTTTAAGTGTTAGATGCATGCTATGCTTGTGAGCAAAAAGTTCTTTTTTAAAGAGACATAATACCAAAGTCTTAACAAAACCATGTTAAATACTGAAGTCATAATGAGAACAAGGAACACAATCCTTCAGTTTAGTAGAAAGAGAGAGAGAGAGTGTATGTGTGTGTGTGTGTGTGATATATATGGATTTCTTGGGTTTTTCTTTCAGATACAGACTTCAGACTGTGAAGTCCTTAGCCGGGGTGAGCCTGATGTTACGGTTACTGTGGGCGAGTTTGAGGTGGGATGACATGGCAGCCAAGGCTCCTCCAGGAGCAGGGACTACACGGACAGGTAAGGGGCGTTACTTTCTAATTTAAGTTTAAAAGATAAAATCACTTGACCATTCACTTCATTTTAAGCATCTTTGTTATTTATTAAAATAAAATGCTTGCATTTTAAAAATACAGCTTTGCTAAAGTACGATACATGCTATAAAACCCAAGAGGCATGGGGGGGGCTCACATTATAAGGTGAGTTACTTATTCATGAACCATCTACATATTTTTAAAGATAGTTTTTTATTATAGATATAAGTCATAAACTAAGACTTCTAGAACCCTGTGTGTGTTGCTTCTATCTTAGGCCTTTTATTATCTTGACTTCAGTTTTGGTACCATGAGCTGAGCTGTGCCCAGCTGCATTTTGTTCCGTATAGAAATTTTCAGGGAGGAAGAAGTATTGTTGCAGTCTAGCAGTGATCCTGTAGTCATTAATTAATCAAATGTTTCCAAAAGTATTTTCCATGTGTGTCTCTTTTTTATAACACCAGATATTGTACCTTCTTAGTCTCTGAGTATTTTAGGTGGTTATTAATACTTTGTGAATTAAATCACCATAGAAACATCTGAAACTGAAATCACAACAACTGAAATAATTAAGAGGAGAGATGTTGGTCCTTATGGTATTCGATCTGAGTATTGTATCAGGAAAATCATTTGTCCCATTGGAGTTCCAGAAGCACCAAAAGGTAAGGAATGGAAAGAATTCTGTTCTTCCATTATTGACCTGTCAGCCATATCTTTTATGAATTGAATTTTGATTATAATTGTTTCCTATAACTGTGTTCAACTTATGAAAAACATTTTTCATAACTGCTATATTTTTTAAATGATATTTAAGTAATAAACATATCAGGATTCTATGAGGCACATGTTGATGCCTACAGGTATTGTGCCAAGCATGGACCATGATAATACCTCTTATAATTAAAATGTGAGGCAGTGAGAGGGCAGTCAGCTCCAAGAGGGCGGCCACCTTGTCTGGTTTGTTGTAGTCCTGGCACACCTAGTGCAGAGTCTGACATGTAAGTGGTTAATAAAAGTTTGTTGACTCAAGAGTTAAAGCTATTGTGAAATACTTAAGTCCTTAGGTAGAAATAATAATTATCAAGAGTTACTCAGGAAACATTTATAGACCACATATAGAATAAGCATTGGGAAGCAAGTATATAAAAGAATGAGATTTGGCCCCAGTTCTCAAGGAAGCAAAGAAAAGGTTTTAGTATTATGGTAGCAAGTGTTAATGTATTCGAATAAGATAAAAAAGAGTAATAAACGGTAAATATCAGCGAAGAAGCAAAAAAAAAAAAAAAGCAAGATTGCCGGGCGCGGTGGCTCACGCCTGTAATCCTAGCACTCTGGGAGGCTGAGGCGGGCGGATTGCTCGAGGTCAGGAGTTCGAAACCAGCCTGAGCAAGAGCAAGACCCCGTCTCTACTATAAATAGAAAGAAATTAATTGGCCAACTAATATATATGTATAAAATTAGCCGGGCATGGTGGCACATGCCTGTAGTCCCAGCTACTCGGGAGGCTGAGGCAAAAGGATTGCTTGAGCCCAGGAGATTGAGGTTGCTGTGACCTAGGCTGACGCCACGGCACTCACTCTAGCCTAGGCAACAAGCGAGACTCTGTCTCAAAAAAAAAAAAAAAAAAAAAAAGCAAGATTAACACTATTTTGCAGGTAATTATGAATGTCTGCCTAGAAAATTTGTGAGAAATAAAGATATTAATGCTAAAAGGAGTTCATTGTGGTGTCCAAATTAAAAATATATAAATAAAAGTCAGTAATTTTATATAAACAATAAAAATATTTGGGGAAAAAATCTAAGAAATGTATAGCTACTTGGGAGGCTGAGGCAGGAGGATCACTTAAGTCCAGGAGCAGTGAGCTATGATCATGCCTCTGTACTCCAGCCTGAGTGACAGAGCAAGACCCAGTCTCTTAATAAAAAAAGAAAGAAAGAAAAGGAAATGTGCAAAAAGAAAATGATGTTCTTAGATAGAATAGATAGAAACACTGTTTTATGAAAGCTAGTTCTCCCAAATACTTACATATAATTTTTAGAACTTGATTAAATTAACTTGGAAGTTCTTGTTAGGAAACAAATGACTAAGAACGGCCTTTTTGAAAAGAATAAGGCAACAACTGTCCTAGTAGATGTTGAATTTTAGCTTAATTAAAGCAGTGTTGTCCTGGAATAGAAACAGTCATCTCTATTGATAGGCACACATACAGATAGGAGAAGACCATCCTGACAGGTCCTCAATCTCCTTGATAGCCTTTGATGCAAACCAGTGCAGTCTCCTTGAATCACTTTTCTTTGGCTTGTATCACTTTGTACCATCTAGGTCCTGCTATTTCAATTTCCTTCTGCTGCTTCCCTATGATTGTACTGCTTCTCTGTACCCTAAACCTGTGGGAAGGTTCAGTGCTTATCCCTCCCTGATTTTTATTTTTAAATCTTATCATTAGGGGGTTTTATCTATTCTTTTAGTTTCAGATCTTCCTTTATATTAGCAACTCTCAAATCCCCCTGGTCCAGCTGTGATGGGAAGTACATATTGCCATAATTATATGTGGCAAGGACACCCAACCCAACTGTGAGAGGAGCATTCTAGGCCTTTGAAGGATGTTGTATATCAGAGGTCAGCAAACCATGGCCCATGAACCTTGGCTCACTGCCTACTTTTTTATTATAAGTAAAACTTGATGGGAACACAACCACATTTACTCACTTAAGTATTATCTTTGGCTCCTTTTCATGATACAAAGGCAGAGTTGAGTAGTTGTAACAGAGGCCATCTGGCCCTTTAAGAAGAACAAGTTTGCCAACCACTGCTTTTAATGATAGAAGATACCAGAAGTACTCTAATTTTTAAAGCAATATTGCTTTTAAAATACTCTGATTTATTTTCCAAAGAAACACCTACACCTCAGAGGAAAGGCCTTCGATCAAGTGCATTGCGGCCAAAGAGACCAGAAACGCCCAAGCAAACTGGCCCTGTTATTATTGAAACCTGGGTAGCAGAAGAAGAGTTGGAACTATGGGAGATCAGGGCGTTTGCTGAGAGGTAAGGAAATGGTTAACACCTGGTCAGATATTTGAAGATTTTATCACTTCAGAACTAAAGAATTATCATTTTAATGGTTTATTCAATACATCCTAGTTAATTTTACTCTACCTTTTAATTTTGACTGCTAGCTCTATATAGTTTATTAAGGTCCTGTTTCTGAATTTTAATGTGTTACTATCCATTTGTCAATTTTTAGTTATCTTAAATATTTTTAAATTGAAATAATTTCATACCTTTGTATGATGTGAAAGCCAGATTTCACTTATATTAGATGCCAGATGCTTAACAGGGTAGTTTCTGATAAGTTCCTCCTTTTTTTCCTGCAGAGTGGAGAAAGAAAAGGCACAAGCAGTTGAGCAACAGGCTAAGGTTAGTGAACAGAAGAAGGGGGAGGACATCAAGGCCCAAATGAGGAGTCCCCTAAAACAGTAGCAATTGGCTGTCCAGCAGGTGGGGAGTTGGTACTGGTCCTCCCTGACAACAAATTTACATCGTTAGCCCAATTCCTGCACACCAAGAGCACAGTAATTATATATTCATGTGGGTTTTTTAATGTATCTCACATATACCTGGTTTTTATTAGTTGAAAATAGTTCTGTGGGTACAGCAAGCTATGATTTTGTGAACAGTGTATGTAGTTGGAGGACATTTGAAATAAGATTTCTATTATTTATTATCTTTATAATTTCACAGGTAATTTCTGGAAATAATTTTTTCCTACAAAATTCCAATCTGGAAAATCTCTGTAGTCTATGAAAAAGCAGATTGTACTAAAGCTCTGTAAGAGTTTATTGTCATTGATGATCATAGAGCTGCTATTGATTTCTGAGCATGTTCATACTGCAAATAATGTACTATATCTGCCTGGGAATTTGAGACCCAGATAAAAGATGATTGCCCCTTATTTCTATTGAGAACATATTATAAAAGTTTTTAGCCAACTTGAATATATGAACTTTGAGTACATAGGTAAACAGACTATTTAAAAATCACATGTAGGCCCTGGCACGGTGGCTCACGACTGTAATCCTAGCACTCTGGGAGGCCAATGCAGGTGGATTGTTTGAGGTCAGGAGTTTGAAACCAGCCTGAGCAAGAGCGAGACCCCGTCCCTACTATAAATAGAAATAAATTAATTGGCCAACTAAAAATATATAGAAAAAATTAGCCAGGCATGGTGGTGCATGCCTGTAGTCCCAGTTACTTGGGAGGCTGAGGCAGAAGGATTGCTTGAGCCCAGGAGTTTGAGGTTGCTGTGAGCTAGGTTGATGCCATGGCACTCTAGCCCAGGCAACAAAGTGAGACTCTGTCTCAATAAATAAAAATCACATATAAGCCAAATTATTTGTCTCAAACTACTTTTTTCTCTAACATTTTATAAAACATTTTCCTAAATTCTTACGTATATTTTGGCTTACTATAGGTCCTTGTCTTCAATTATGCCAAAATTGGACATAACAGCACTTTTGGATTCTCTGTATGATGCTCTTACGGGAAATTTATCCCCAAGCATACATACCTATTCATGTAACAACTGGATAGTTGTTTTATTAATATTTCTCACTTATGAGTGTGTTTTGTCATCTCCACAATGTAACATAATGTACTACTTCTTAAAAGTTCTTTAAAATGCTTATTTGCAAAGATAGCCAGCACTTCAATTCTGAAGGCTTATCCCCCAGAAAATAACCACTAAATATGTGTTCGGTTTCTTTACCTCCCCTTTAACTGATTTAATTAATGACGTCTCTGAGTGTTCACAATAAATTTCTTTTCTTTTGGGGAATGAGAAATTGTGCAAAGTACTTCATATCATATTCTGGTATATAAGGTGTATACAAAAGTAGTTCTAAAAAAATGTTGGGTGTTATGTCATAGCTAAGCAGTTTGCAATGACAGGAGACAGTACAGCATTGGAATTTGATCTTAATAAACACCCCAGCTCCACCATTAACTAGCTCTGTGGCCTCAGGCCAATTACACAAACTCTCTGAGCCTCAGTTTCCTCGTCTTAAAACATCTGCCACCATGTTTGCAGTAAATCTCACCTGTTGTTTTTACGTGTGTAAGCTTATACTGTTATTCATCAGACCACTGTTGATAAGCTGTTAGAAAATTTTAGCAATCTGTAATAAAAGATGTACAGATTATCTTTAATAGCCCTGTAGTTTAAAGATCAATATTATACCTCTCTGTATAAAATAATCTGAAGTGTTTTTCTATAAAAATGTTTGAATGAATAACATAAGAAATCTAGAAAATTGTTTTATAATTTTCAGCTTGCTTAATTATGGATTTGCCAACTTTAATAGTGATATTTACTATTGACATGCTCTTTATGATTGGATAAGTTAACATTATAGTAAATAGAAACCTTTTACAGCTCTCTTCATTTGGTCTCTGCTTTGAATCTCACCAACTGAGCAGCATGGTGCTCCTGTCTCCAGTAAGATTACCTATGTCTATTTATTTTCAGTCTGAAAGTTTGGATGTTTGCTCAGGCCAGAAAAACTTGATTACTTTTCATTTTCTGTTATGAACAACTTAGTATTTTAATGAAATACATGTGGTATAGACTGTTGAAAACATTGCCTTCATCAAGAAATTCAATTCAGGTATAAATTTATATGGGCATATTTTCTTTTCAGAAGTAAAATATCTTAGAAATTTAGTGTGGTTTCTTAGGGTCAGAGAAATTGTATCTGGACTTCTTTCAGAATGATACTGTTTTTATCTGGAACTATTTTGGCTCATGTTTTCTCTCCATGACTTTTTTTAGAAACGATTGGAGCAACAGAAGCCTACAGTGATTTCAACTTCCACTACTTCCCCAACAAATAGTACAACCAGTACCATCTCTCCAGCACAGAAAGTTATGGTGGCCCCCATAAGTGGCTCTGTTACAACTGGAACCAAAATGGTACTAACTACTAAAGTTGGATCTCCAGCTACAGTAACATTCCAGCAAAACAAGAACTTCCATCAAACCTTTGCTACATGGGTTAAGCAAGGCCAGTCAAATTCAGGTATACAACTGTGACTAAATAGAAGATCATTTTCATTCAGGAAAAAGAATTTTCAGTTCTTTACCTACTGAAATGAAACATCTCTTTAGAAAATTGTTTTTCTTTTGCAGCTGATTGAGCAAACAAGCTGTAACAATTGGTTTGTTACAGATAATGTTCATGATATTACATTAGCAAACTCCTCTCACATTATTTCACTTTCAACATTTACATGGTTCACTTTGAGTGGAGAGGAATGTTTTTTTATTTAAAATACAAAATGAGCCACATTTCATGCATTGGTGCGCTTCCTAGAAGTCACTACGTTGCTGGTTATTTTAAATCTAAAGCTTATTAAATGTCTTATACCCCATTAGCCACCAGCACAGCTGCCACATCTGCTACAACCATTGCCAGCACAGGTCAGACGTTCCAAATTACAGGCAATCCAGTCACTATGGCAGGAAAAGTAATTACCAAACTGCCACTTCCTGCAAACAGCAAGATTGTCGCTGTAAATGTGCCAGCAACACAAGGAGGTAAGGGAAATGTGAAGAGTTTTAATTCACATTTGCCAGATCATACTGTTGCCATTACTTTTCATTTCCTTTTCACTGGTTTCAGTCCTCGGATCTCACATTCTATGTAGCCCACTATAAAACCGTGCCACACGTAGTTTCTCCTCAGAAACCAAGCAACGCTTAATGTTTTTCGTTAAAGGGACAGTTGTTAATCATTTCTTCATCTTTTTTTAAGGTGTTGTTCAAGTACAGCAGAAAGTCCTGGGTATCATTCCATCAAGTACAGGTACAAGTCAGCAAACCTTTACTTCATTCCAGCCCAGGACAGCAACAGTCACAATTAGGCCCAATACCTCAGGCTCTGGAGGCACCACAAGCACTTCACAAGTAAGATTTCTTACAGACTTATTTTGTTTTGAAGTGTTGAGCACACCGGGTTGAAATTTTTAGAATGACCTCTTCCAAGATTAATACAGCTAATTTTGCTTGCTTTTTACTTAATCTGTGACAAAGTACTAATTTGGAATAAATCTATTTGTTCTATAAGTAAATTATTTCTTCTCTAATTAAAATGATACATAAAGTATAAATTTTTAACATTTAGTTAATAGCACATTAGTAAGTTTATAAATAACAATTGCTTTCTAGGATTTTTATAAAGAAAATTTCTTTATATGAAAGAATGAGCAGCACTGGACCACTCAAGCTTGCTGTGCAGCCTAGTTAAGAAATAGAATGAAAAGTATAATCTACATACTGTAACTATATAATGGTTTGTTATTAGCTGATATGTGCACATATTCAATACATCATTTCTTTGGTACTTATATTATGAAAAAGGTTTAAAGTTTGCAAACTTGAAAATGTTCTGAACCTAACTGTAAAACTGAAAATAATGTGTTCTCTAGTCTCTCCCATAAAACTATGACAGAACATTTGGTTTCTGATTTACTCTGGGTTATAGGAATAAATTGGAGCTTAGAGAAGGTAGGACTCAACATTTTTCTGTGACAACTAGTTACAGAGCAGAGCCTTACTGGGTCTTGTTTGTTCCTTTTAGTCTGTAGGCTGTTTTTGATATCCATGGCAAGGAATTTTATATGATAGCATTTGAATTAAATTAAATTTTCTCTCCTCAAAATTCCATCTTTATTCTGATGCTTAATATAATTTAAAATGTAATATCCAAGAGCCTCTGTCATTTCTGTAGACATTTCTATCAATATAGAATGTTTAAAGATTTTGTGTTCTAAGTCCATCATGCTTTAATCTCTTAAAAACATTTTAATTCATTGTCCTTTGTGTCATTTATAGGTAATCACAGGGCCTCAGATCCGCCCTGGTATGACGGTGATTAGAACACCACTCCAACAGTCAACACTAGGAAAGGCAATTATTCGAACACCTGTGATGGTACAGCCAGGTATTCATCCATCCAGTGTTATCATGTTACATCTAAACAACCAGTCTAGGAAATCTGTAATACTCTGTGTTTAGCACTCTACATACTATAAAATATCAATTTGAATTAATACTTGAAACCATACTAAACTTATAATCCATTGTGAGATGCATCCAAATATATTACTTCATTTTTGGCATTGCCAATAAGAAAAATAGGTTCAAGTATGCTTACTAAAAATGTAAAAGAAGCAGCAAATAAATGGAATATGTAGATCCAAGTAATTGAAGTTAATAAAGAGAGCAAAGAAAACAGTCTGTATGACAAAAGTTATAGAGAAGGTCAAGGAAACATCAAAGAAACATAATTTTTACAAAGGCATGGCCAGACCTCTTCTTATCACAATTAATTTGAACAGGTTAAAATTATCATGTTTAAAGTTGAAGACTATAACAATTGAGAAAAAAAACAACCCTATACATGTATGAGAAACATACCTAAAATCAAATTACCACAAAAGCTACAAAAGGTAAAAAAATTTAAAGATGAGCAAAGACACATGAAATAAAAGCCAAAGAAGAAAGGACAAGGACAGCCCTGCTAATATTGGATAGAGTAGAATTCAATATTTTACTTACTTGTTAAATTTTTTTTTTTTGGCCAAGAATACTGTGTTGTGAAAGAATTCAATATTTTTAAAAAGCAGAAAATAATTATGACAAAGAGTTTCATTTTATATTGGTTTAAAGCTAAAGATTGAATGAAAATGTAATCTTGAATCATTATAAATTAAATAAGATGTCATTAAAGTTTGAAATCAAGGAGGAATTAACAGGAGCATAGCAGACTACAGTTAAACTGTGTATCAACTTTTATACTTTTAGAAATATACATTCATTTTAAATAATTATGGGCTAACTGGTGGAAAAATGATCCTTCAGACATAGATAAAACCTTGGTAAATTCCAAGAAGTAGAATGTATATAAGCCACATTCTTTAAAATAAAGCTAGAAATTAATATTAAGATATTACACTAATAACCTTTACTTGCTTGGGAATTTTAAAAAATATATGTTCTAAGTAACTTTTTTGGGGATAACTTTTAGGTTAAAGAAACATCAAATGTGTAATCACAAATTATCAAATAGCAGTATTAAGCAAGCCATGATGGCAAAGCTGAACTCAGAAGCAGATTCAGTTCATTCAATAGATATTCAAGCACCTACTCTCCACAATTGAAATGTGTTAGTGAATAAAACAGACTAAAAAACCCATATTATTAAATCTTAATCACAATTTAGAAAAATATATAAAAACAAGTCTTAAAATGAGGAGGAAATACAATAAAAGCACAAGTAATAATTATTAGAAAACAGAAAAGGCAAAAAATGTTAAAACAAACTATTCTTTTGCAAGTCTCAACTGGAGAAAAGGGTGGAAAATGCCACTTCACAGAATTAGACAACAAGAAAGTGCAATAAAAATAGAATGAGATTTTTAAAATCAAAAGATAATTTTGTGTAGGTGTCCTTGTAGTGAGACTTTCAGAATTCTCACTATCCATACTTAGGAACTAATTCTGCTTGACTAGCAAGGCATAATTAAATACTGTGTTTATAAACTGGAAGTCTCAATGAGTCATATCAAAGGAAGAAATTTGGAAAGTTGTCATAGTGTTACCTATAAAAAGGAATTCCAGACTTCATGAATTAATTTACGGGTAAACATTTCTTTGAAATAGTTAGGAAACAGGCTGGGCACGGTGGCTCACGCCTGTAATCCTAGCACTCTGGTAGGCAGAGGCGGCGGATTGCTCGAGATCAGGAGTTCGAAACCAGCCTGAGCAAGAGCGAGACCCCGTCTCTACTATAAATAGAAAGAAATTAATTGGCCAACTAATATATATATAGAAAAAATTAGCCAGGCATGATGGCACATGCCTGTAGTCCCAGCTACTCAGGAGGCTGAGGCAGTAGGATTGATTGCTCGAGCTCAGGAGTTTGAGGTTGCTGTGAGCTAGGCTGACGCCATGGCACTCACTCTAGCCTGGGCAACAAAGCGAGACTCTGTCTCAAAAAAACAAAATAAAGAAAGAAATAGTTAGGAAACAAATAATTTCCTTATTGTAAAACCTAGTTCTGGGGCATGGGGAAGGATAGATAAAACTTTAACCATTCATTTTACAAATTTAGCACAATTCTAATATGAAACATAGCAAAACTTTTTTTTTTAAAGGCAGTGTTCTGTGCCTAAGCAGCATTTAACCCAGAAAAGAAAGGAAGATTATTTCAGTTAATGCTGCAGAGATAGTTGATAAAATTATCTATTCCTGTTTAAAAATTATAGCTGTCAGGCAGCTTACTAAAAGGGAAGATATAAATAATGTAAAAGAGAAAATTTATAGGTGATAAAAGGTAGTATAGGCCGGGCGCTGTGGCTCACGCCTGTAATCCTAGCTCTTGGGAGGCCGAGGCGGGCGGATTGCTCAAGGTCAGGAGTTCAAAACCAGCCTGAGCAAGAGCAAGACCCCGTCTCTACTATAAATAGAAAGAAATTAATTGGCCAACTGATATATATATAAAAAAAAATTAGCTGGGCATGGTGGCGCATGCCTGTAGTCCCAGCTACCCGGGAGGCTGAGGCAGAAGGATCACTTGAGCCCAGGAGATTGAGGTTGCTGTGAGCTAGGCTGACGCCACGGCACTCACTCTAGCCTGGGCAACAAAGCGAGACTCTGTCTCAAAAAAAAAAAAAGGTAGTATAACTTGAAAACTGAAAAATTTGTTAAATTGCCAAACTATAAATATTGCTAGTACTATAGTTATGTAGAGACCTTGTTGAGTAATGCCTTATGTAGCTATAACTTTATGTTTGTCTGATATCCACACGTGGATCTGCAGTTTCCAAACCTCCCCCACCACTAGGGTTTTGCCACTTTTTTCCCCTGAAGTCTTATATACCCAGTGAAAACGGGGTTTGTGAAATGAACTGCCCAACCCTGCCACCTGGCTATGCAGTGCGTATTTAATGTAATTTAGCCAAAATCTACCTTTAAATAATTGATTCTTAGTAACAATGGTAAAGTAACAGCTGTAATATATTGATCATTTACTTTGTACCAGGGTGTATGCACTTTGTAGGTTGCTTTCACGTAATCTTCATATAAAGTACGTAGTTACATTATCCTCATTTTACAGATGGAGATTTTTTTATTTTTATTTTTTTTTGCTAATTGAAACTCAGAATGTTGAGGAATTTCTCAAGCTATTACTCTGGGACTTAAATAAGATTTGTCTGATTCCCAAGTACTCAGTACAAGTTACGTACCAGACACTGTTCCAGGCTGAGATAACTATAGTTAGGAACTAGTCAGACAAAATAACTGCCTTCATGAGTCATATAGTCTAGTGGAAAGGTAGACAATAACCAGATAAGTTAATTGTATATATTTTTAAATATATTATTCTATAATAGCATATGAATTTTACATATATATCATGTTAAATAGTGATAACTACTTAGAAAAACAGAGGCGGGGGATAAAAATGTTGTAGAATTGGGAGTTTGAAATGATTTGCAGGGAGGGTTGAAATTTTAGAAGGGATGGCCACAGAAGGACTCTCTTAGAAGACCTGAAGGAAGTTAAGAAAGCTGTGTAGATATCTGGGGAAAGAGTTTTTATGAAGGAGGAACAGCAAATACAAAGGCCCTGAGGTGGGAGTGGGCCTGGTATGTTCAAGGAAAAGCAAGGTAGCCAGTGGATCAAGAGTGACCCAGGAAAGAGGAGGAAGGCGAGAGAGTCAGAGGAGTTATGATGAGAGAGGCAGAGGCTGGGTGGGTGGGCGAGGGGTGTGTTTCCATGTGTGCGAAGATCAGACTGGAACTAAACCTTCTTCCTACCACCACACTAGCCTTTCTTAAGATGGAACCACAGACTTCCTGGGATATAGTTGGAAATTATTAAATTTTTTAATTTGCGTTTTGATCTAAAAATAAATTAACATGTACATATTGGGTCTTATCTGGATGACCATCGTAAAATCAGTCAGTACCATTCCTTTTATCTGTGTTTATGATGGCAGTATATCAGTACCAAGTGATCATCTTTAAGTGATAACTTTTATGTATTGTTTCTCAAACTGCTATGGGAATTCTCAAATTACAGCACTTGACCACACTGTGCTGTATTGTCTATCAATTAATCTTGAATAAATGGATGAGAGTAACCAAGAAAAGTTTTGAAGGAGTAGTAATAATGGAAAACTGGCACTGCCAGTTATAATGTTAAAGCATATTGTAAAGCCACCCAAATTAAGAGCATGATACCAAAGGAAGAAACACAGATGCATTTAAAGAGGCATATATGAGAACTAGCTGTATGACAAGGTGTCATTTTGAATCAGTCAATGATACTAAAATAATTGGTTTATAGTTTGCAGGGGAATTGGAGGTGCCAAATAGACTTCTGACTTACAACATATACCATGACTAAGAACATACTTGGGAAGATATATCTAATGAGAGAATACAAGAGAACTTTATAAGTAATAATTAAAGCAAAAAAAAAAAAAAAAAGAAAACAAAGACTGGTCTATTTGACCACATTAAAAAATATTTATAGGTTTAGAAATAAATAAAACTAAAAGGCAGCTGGGAAAAATACATTATTTAACACATATTAACTGCCATGTGAGTTGTATTTAACTCATACTAGTTTTGAGCCTGGGGACTCATGTAGCATATGTAAGTCACATGTCTCTTTACCTTGGGAGCCAAGAGAACTATTTTTCAAGTTGCATATAACTCGCAGAAATAATAAAAAATAAACTTTTCATTAAATTAAAAAGGACCATTTTATTTTTGAAGTTTTAATTCTGTTTTCACAATAAACCACTGTGGCCTAAAGGAAAAAAAAATTTTTCTAGAATTGCAGTCAGTGTGTTAAAAATACATATTAAATAAGTAGAAAAGGTAGAGAAATGGGCAGAGTGTGGAGAGTTCACAAGTTAAGCACAAGAACTTGGAATGGTTTTAAATGCCAACCTTCTGTAGTAATTGAGGAAATTCAGGCACCATAATACCATGATGTTATTTCCAATTGCTGGAATATTTTATTTTAGTGGTGATACCTAGGTTGGCAGGGTACAGAGAGATGGGCATGCAGAGGTGGTGGGAGTGTGACCACCACCTCTGCATGGTATGACCTTGCAGTATGACCTTCCTAGTTCGATACTTTGGGCCTGCTATAAACCCAGTAATATTTTGGGGAGTTTATTTTCAAGAAATTATCAGAAGCACACAAAAATGTATAAGCAAGGATTTCATCATGGCATTATTTTAACCCATTTCTGAACATCAAAATAGGTTCAGTTTTATACATATGCAATGTATAGAAAACATCAAGTCATTAAAAGGAACAGAGAAATGTATATGTATGCACAGAAGGAAAAGAGGCAAGAAGTAAATATAAAAACTCGAGGAATTTGATGGTACTCAATTTTTTTTTTTGAGATATTGTCTCCTTTGCCCAAGCTGCAGTGAGGTGGCATCTTCATAGCTCACTGCAACCTCAAAACTCATGGGCTTAGGCGATCCTCCTACCTCAGCCTTCCAAGTAACTGGGACTATAGGTGTGAACCACCACACCCAGCTAATTTTTAAATTTTTTGTAGAGAAGGGGTCTCACTTTGTTGTTTAGGCTGGTGTTGAACTCATGGCTTCAAGTGATCCTTCTGCCTTGGCCTCCCAAAGTGCCAGGATTACAAGCATGAGCTATTGCATCCAGGGGTTATTGACTAATTAGTAATGAATCTGTAAATGTCAAAATAGCTACCAAATAATTAACTCTTAGCAACTATTCTATAGGGAGGAAAATTCCACTTGCCTTCCTTTCTAGTTTTAGGAAGTTAAACTACAAACAGAAGTTTTTGAAAGACTATAAAGCCATTCTGGTTAAACTTCATTTATTCAGCAGACATTTATTGAACAATTACTATGAAAGCATTCTTTGAGCATTTTGCCCTAGTATTGAGAATATAGTGATCTTTGTCCTCATAGTTTTCCCAAACTGGAAATAGCTGTAATAGAAGCTTATTTATAAATGCACTTGGCCCAGATACTCCAGATTCTTTATTTTGTTTAAAATTCATATGAATTAAAGATTATCTTATTTTCAATATTCCTAACAAAAGGCAGCATTATGAATGGCATATTTTACATATGCTCTTTTGTATTTCTGATTGTCATTTTGGCTTTACATTTATAGGAAGAATATTAATTGTTTTTTTTTTTTTGAGACAGAGTCTCGCTTTCTTGCCTAGGCTAGAGTGAGTGCCGTGGTGTCAGCCTAGCTCACAGCAACCTCAAACTCCTGGGCTCAAGCGATCCTGCTGCCTCAGCCTCCCGCGTAGCTGAGACTACAAGCACGAGCCACCATGCCTGGCTGATTTTTATATTATATATATTAGTTGGCCAATTAATTTCTTTCTATTTTTATGGTAGAGACGGGGTCTCGCTCAGGCTGGTTTTGAACTCCTGACCTTGAGCAATCCGCCCGCCTCGGCCTCCCAGAGTGCTAGGATTACAGGCGTGAGCCACCGCGCCCGGCCTGTTTTTTAATTTGACCACAGAATGCAGGGGCTTAATAATGGTTTTCAATGAGCTGAATGAAAACAGGCCTCACTACCAACCAGGCAGGTCTTTTGGGTATGAGCATATGTCTGAATGTATCCTTGAGCTGTTGGCATCCCAGTGTCTTTTTGAAAATTAAAATGAATACATTCATCTGAAGTGTTGATTTATTTCAGTTCAAAGTAATACCAAGAGCGTGTAGGATTTCATAATCTTTTGCTGTTTTTGTAGGTACTCCACAGCAAGTGGTGACTCAGATCATCAGAGGGCAGCCTGTTTCCACTGCAATCTCTGCCTCTAACACAGTTTCCTCAACACCTGGGCAGAAAAGCATAACTTCAGCAGCATCTACTGCAAACCTACAGTCGTCACCCTCACAGTCCCCTCGCCCCCAGCAAGGACAGGTGAAGCTTACCATGGCACAACTCACTCAGTTAACACAAGGCCATGTAAGTAATGTAACTTTATTTTAATGTATTTATTTAAAGTATTTAAATGTAACTTTAGAGGCAGTCTTACTTATTCTTGCTGTAAGTTTAAAAACATACTCTTTTTTTAATTAAATAGAGATGGGCTTTCGCTCTTGTTCAGGCTGGTCTTAAACTCCTGACCTCAAGCGATCCTCCCACCTTGGCCTCTTAGAGTGTGCTAGGATTACAGGCTTGAGCCACTGTGCCCAGCCTAAAAACATAATTATTTTGATAAGTTTAAAAATGTACTGGTTTTAAAAAATGACTGTCTTCTTGACTTGGGTATAATGAACACGAACTATCAAGAGTCCTTAGTGAGTTATACCAAATGAGATAGATAACCCTTTTAGCCACCAAAATTTTTTTTTTTTTTTTTTTTTTGAGACAGAGTCTCGCTTTGTTGCCCAGGCTAGAGTGAGTGCCGTGGCGTCAGCCTAGCTCACAGCAACCTCAAACTCCTGGGCTCAAGGGATCCTTCTGTCTCAGCCTCCCAAGTAGCTGGGACTACAGGCATGAGCCACCATGCCCGGCTAATTTTTTCTATATATATTAGTTGGCCAATTAGTTTCTTTCTATTTATAGTAGAGACGGGGTCTCGCTCTTGCTCAGGCTGGTTTTGAACTCCTGACCTCGAGCAATCCACCCGCCTCGGCCTCCCAGAGAGCTAGGATTACAGGCGTGAGCCACCGCACCCGGCCCAAAATTTTATTAATTGGCCAATTGCCATGGAAAAATAAAATTTAAGTACATTAAGCTGCTGTATGCAAGAATAAATACTGTTACCAAGTCTTCCAATATTGAGGAATATATTGAATACAGTTCCCTTCAAAATTCCAAGAGGTTTTTTGTTTTTTTTGGTGGAACTTTCACAAGCTGACTTTTATAATTTATATGGAAGTGCAAAGGATCAACAATATCCATGATATTTTTAAAGAGCAGGAAGATTTTCCCTGTATGATAACCTAGTATCAAAACTTATTATAGGCCGGGCGCTGTGGCTCACGCCTGTAATCCTAGCTCTTGGGAGGCCGAGGCGGGCGGATTGCTCAAGGTCAGGAGTTCGAAACCAGCCTGAGCAAGAGCGAGACCCCGTCTCTACTATAAATAGAAAGAAATTAATTGGCCAACTGATATATATATAAAAAATTAGCCGGGCATGGTGGCGCATGCCTGTAGTCCCAGCTACCCAGGAGGCTGAGGCAGAAGGATCACTCGAGCCCAGGAGTTTGAGGTTGCTGTGAGCTAGGCTGACGCCACGGCACTCACTCTAGCCTGGGCAACAAAGCGAGACTCTGTCTCAAAAAAAAAAAAAAAAAAACTTATTATAATACTTCAGTAACTAATACAGTGAAGTACACAAAAATAGGCAGATAGACCAACAGAATAGAGTGCAGAACATGACCCCCACATGTGTGGACACTTGTTATAAGACAAAGGTTACATTCCAGATGATTGAGGAAAAGATAGACTTTTTAGTTTTCATAAATGGTGCTGGGACAACTGAATATATGTGGGAAACTGTGAAATTGGACCACTGCCTCACTTTATATATAAACTCAACTTTAGCACAAACACCATAGGTAATTTAGTACATACTGAAAAGAAACAAAATTCAGAATACCTGGGTTTCTTGTTTTATCACATCTTTAACTTGGGTAGGAGACTTGACTTTCTAACCTGAGTTTCTTAATTGGGAATAGGATTATAGTAATATTTTCTCTGCCTATTGTCACAAGTCCATTGTGAGAGTCAAATGAAGCAGTCTAAATGAATATGCTTTGAAGATTATAAAATATGAATATAAGATGATTTAAAATCAGAATTTTGTGGAGACAATGTTCATTCGCCTCAGTGCCCTTGTTTTATAGATTGAGAAATTGGAGGAATGATGTTGCTTGTAGATAGATACCAAACTGTCCAGTGGGAGAGTTTGAACTAGAACTCTGTATTGTTTGTGTTTTTTTCACTAAGCGACATAAATATTCTTATTTTACCTTACCTAAATTCCCGCTGGTGCCATTTCATAGATATTCAAATATACATTTTCATTATATTAAAGGATCTTTATAACATTAAAATGATTTAATGAAAACACTATACAAACTGGGCATGGTAGCACACACCTATAGTCCCAGCTACTCTGTAGGCTGAAGCAGGAAGATTGCTTGAAGCCAGCATTTGAGGCTGCAGGGCACTATGATCACACCTGTGAATGGCCCCTGTGCTCCACCTTGAGTGACATAGCAAAACCCTATCTCTATAAAAAATTAAAATGCTATACATACAGATTGATGTTTTATATCAGGTGACTGTTTTCATGTGTGCTTTTTCCACAGGGTGGCAATCAAGGTTTGACAGTAGTAATTCAAGGACAAGGTCAAACTACTGGACAGTTGCAGTTGATACCTCAAGGGGTGACTATACTCCCAGGCCCAGGACAGCAGCTAATGCAAGCTGCAATGCCCAATGGTACCGTTCAGCGATTCCTCTTTACTCCATTGGCAACAACAGCCGCAACAGCCAGCAGCACCACCACCACTGTTTCCACTACAGCAGCAGGTAGAGCTTTGGGTTTATCAGAAATGCTAGGTGTTATTACCGTACACTGTTGGGCTAACAGAAAGGTTAAAAGAATCAGTAATTCAAGACTGAACAAGAGCAAGACCCCATCTCTACAAAAAATAGAAAAATTAGCCAGGCGTGTTGGCTCACATCTGTAGTCCCAGCTACTTGGGAGATTGAGGCAGGAGGATCACTTGAGTCCAGGAGTTTGAGGTTGCAGTGAGCTATGGCAATGCTACTGCACTCTACTCTGGGTGACAGAGCAAGACCCTATCTCAAAAGAAAAGAAAAACAACGAATGCTATTGTTGGGAGGATATACCTCAAGCCAGTGTGCTTAACAATTGATATAGTCAGTCTCACAACATCTTGATGCTTTCATGCCTTATTCATACAGACTCCGTGTTACCACTACCTCTCTACCCACCCTCATTAAAAAAAGATATAGAAAGGGGGCAAAAACAATGGATATCCTGGTAATCACGCTCACACTTACTCCTTGCCAAGCCTTGTGGGTGCTGATTGAGTCATGGAGGCGATCTCAGGGAGGGCAGATAGATCCAGCTCATGACCTACGATTGAGAGCTGTGGGTCCAGAACCATTTTGTGAGCCTCCTACTGCAAGGCGTCACTAACTGCCACCACGCCGTAGGAGAAAAGTGAGGCTTGGCAATTAGTCTGGGCCAGAAGACCTGGCTGGTTTCCAGAGGCTGCACCTTGCTTTGGAAGACAGCCTTCTGGAGCGTTAGCAAACTGTACAGAGGACAGCCAAGAAGCAGGGATCAGGCTCTCCAATTTAGGAGAGTCCTACGCCAAGCATGTCTAAATGGAGCATTTTTAAGGCATAAATCTTCTATACAGAAATAAAGAATTCTGAACCGTAGAAAACCGCTTCACATTCTTCTTTAACCAGTCTTATGTTCTGGAGTAATAGAAATGGTTTGTCTTTCCCTTTCATAGGTACAGGTGAACAAAAACAGAGTAAATTATCACCCGTGACACAGGTGCAACAAGTCAAAGCGCTGCCAGCAGCTCAGTCATCAAGTGCGAGTCCTCCAGAAGCCCAGCCACAGACCACTCAACCTCCAGCTCAGCCCCCGCCCCAAACCCAGCCCCAGTCCCCAGCTCAGCCTGAAGTTCAGACTCAGCCTGAAGTTCAGACCCAAACAACTGTTTCATCCCACGTCCCTTCTGAAGCACAACCCACCCAAGCACAGTCATCCAAACCCCAAGTTGCAGCACAGTGCCAGCCTCAAAGTAATGTCCAAGGACAGTCTCCTGTTCGTGTCCAAAGTCCACCACAGACTCGAATACGTCCATCAACTCCATCCCAAGTGTCTCCTGGACAGCAATCCCAGGTTCAGACTACAACCTCACAACCGATTCCAATTCAGCCACATACATCTCTTCAGATACCTTCCCAAGGCCAGCCACAATCACAACCCCAGGTACAGTCTTCAACTCAAACTCTTTCATCAGGACAAACGTTAAATCAAGTTACTGTTTCATCCCCATCCTGTCCTCAGCTACAAATACAGCAGCCACAGCCCCAAGTCATTGCTGTGCCTCAGCTGCAACAACAAGTCCAGGTTCTCTCTCAGATCCAGTCACAGGTTGTGGCTCAGATACAGGCTCAGCAAGGTGGTGTGCCCCAGCAAATCAAACTCCAGTTACCTATTCAAATTCAGCAAAGCAGTGCTGTGCAAACTCACCAGATTCAGAATGTGGTTACAGTGCAGGCAGCCAGTGTGCAAGAGCAGTTGCAAAGGGTTCAGCAACTCAGGGATCAGCAGCAAAAGAAGAAACAGCACCAGATAGAAATTAAGCGTGAACACACCCTCCAAGCTTCTAATCAAAGTGAAATCATTCAGAAACAGGTAAAGTTATTAAGTAAAAGCAGCATGTTCAGTAGCTTGAATTATTGTGCTGTGCATTAGATTTAGTATTTGGTTGTGTTAGGTTTCCTAACTGAGACAAAGTCATTAATGTTTAAATTTAGAAGAAGCTCTGGATTGACCAGAAAATATTGAATGACTACTATGGTTTGGAACTCTTCATTGGACATATATATATAGTCAGTGCTTATTAGAAACTACCTGTATTTTGGGAGGACTAAGACGGGAAGCATGGAGTTATGAGTTTTACGTATCATTAATGTAGAACTTGAAGGTTTAACTAAGTTTTAAAGCCACTTCAGGCATCATAGCAATTCATTTGAAGTTGTCATTTCTTAGTTTGCATGTAGACTATGCAAATTATAGACAAATTAGACTCATTTGCATTTCTAGTCACACCTTTGTAAAAAAGTTTTCAATACATATTATTCTGTAGCCTAAATAAAAAGTGGCATCATGCAGTGACATCTTGCATTGGCATTTTAGTGAAGTAAGGTAATTTAGATGAGTTAGAATTCTACTAAAATCAAGTCACATATATAATTCCCTATAGCATTACTGGAGAAAACTTTCTCTTCATTTACGGTATGCTCCACTCAGCAGTAGGCTGGAGTTTGAGTGTGCATTTCCAAGTCAGACTTTCATTCAGTTCCTTCCTCTTCCATTCACAGTCCATGAAACTCACTTATCTCCCCTGAGCTATGTCTTCATTAAAACCCCTCTCTTTCCAGCCACACAAGATTATTGTAATGATTAAATGAGGTCATATTTATAGAAGCACTTTTTAAACAGCAACATGATTTTAAACATGTAATATTCCTGTAAAATTGGTGTCATATGTAATATGTTCAAATGCATTGTTACCCAGCTTTCAGTACTGTAGTCTATCAATTGAGAGTTATTACAGTATCTGTCTATGCCCTGATCTTTGTCTAAAGGGGGATGAGGCGCAGCTCTTTAAAATTAATGCCTGGGAGAACATGGCCTTTAGCGAACAACAGCCAGGTTAAAATTTCAACATAGTATTTACTATTTAATCTCCAACAAGTTGGTTAATTTTTTTATGTTTCAGTATCTCCTTTATAAAATCACCTCTATGGTTCAGTGTCTTTTTTGCAGAATAAATGAGGTAATGTCAAGTGATTAGCGCAACACGGTGCCCAACACGTGGTAAGCACCCAGGCCATCTTGTAGCTGCTAATTTTATTTGTATTATGATATAAAATTGTTAAAGGTTCTTTGAAAAACATATATATATGCTCAGATTTCTACTGTTGTTATCTGTATGCTAATTCGTGATCATTATAAAATACGTGCTTTTGAATTTGTTCTGTCCTGAAGGTGGTGATGAAGCATAATGCTGTAATAGAACATTTAAAACAGAAAAAGAGCATGACTCCAGCTGAAAGAGAAGAAAATCAAAGGTAGGGGAGACGGGGAGACACAGGGTCTCGTTGTCTATTCGTCTCTTCTCTTTAGCGTCCACTTGCACAGAGTTCTGAGTTTATATATTTTTTTACCTTGATTGAAGTTCATTAAATGAGAATACTTGGCACTAAGAGTTACTCAAAACTGGTTTGAATCACTTGGAAGCTTTCCAGTCACAGAAAGTCTTGTCTCATCCGTAGAGGTGTAGAAGAATCAGGTTTTGAGCCTGTCATAAACACCCAGTGTTACATAGGTGTGTGTTTTTCTCTAGAATGATTGTCTGTAACCAGGTGATGAAGTATATTTTGGATAAGATAGATAAAGAAGAAAAACAGGCCGCAAAAAAACGGAAGCGGGAAGAGAGCGTGGAGCAGAAGCGTAGCAAGCAGAACGCCACCAAGCTCTCGGCTCTGCTCTTCAAGCACAAAGAGCAGCTCAGAGCTGAGATCCTGAAGAAGCGGGCGCTACTGGACAAGGACCTGCAAATCGAGGTGCAGGTAAGAGGGCACTTCCTTTCCTTCTGTGTCCAGTTTACAGAATCCAAGGTTCTTCCTTTTTCCCTTGACTTTTTGGTTAAACTTAAAATTTTAGCTTGTTTTCTAGAATTTCCATTTGTGTATATAGTACAGAGACTGAAAAGCAATGGGACACAGGTCTTAAAACAAGACAGAGCTTTTATATCTAAATGTATAGTTACAATGTATTCTGTCAGCTAGCCACTTTGAGAGGTATTGATTAAATTGTTGTAGAACTCTGTTGGAAATGGCTTTTATTGTCTATGACATACTCCTGCCAAAAGTCATTTAGGAACCAAGTTTCATGAGAAAGGTAGACAGACTTCAAAATAATGTTGAAAGAATAAAAAAGTGTGCCCGTTAAATAAGACAGATTTCTTCCTTGTAACTGATTTCTGTAGACATCATTAATCTGCTTTCTTGGGAAATTTATTGAAAAATGAAAACACATGTGTTCATACATATTTACGCAATTGTTTTTTTCTTTTTTTTTTTTTTTGTTTGAGACAGAGTCTCACTCTGTTGCCCGGGGTAGAGTGCTGTGGCATCAGCCTAGCTCACAGCAACCTCAAACTCCTGAGCTCAAGTGATCCTTCTGCCTCAGCCTCCCGAGTAGCTAGGACTAGAGGCATGCACCACCATGCCCAACTAATTTTTTCTGTATATTTTTTTTAGTTGGCCAATTAATTTCTTTCTGTTTTTTTTTGTTTTGTTTTGTTTTGTTTTTTAGTAGATGGGATCTTGCTCTTGCACAGGCTCGTTTCGAACTCCTGACCTTGAGCAATCTGCCCGTCTTGGCCTCCCAGAGTGCTAGGATTACAGGCGTGAGCCACAGCGCCTTGGCCTATTTACATAACTTTTTAAAAGAGAAGTAAGCTATCTAAAACATCCCGTAAAGTGTCTTAAACAGTTTAAGAAGGTGAGAAATATCAAGAAAATATTAATTAGAAAAATAATCAACATTATATAACTCTGAAACATCAGAGATCTTCCTACTGAAGTCAGAAACCAGACAACAGTGCCAACAATCACCTTTGTTATTTAGCATCTCCTGAAGTTCTAGCTACTGTTATGCCAAGAAAAAGAAACAAGAGATAAAAATTTTAAGAAAGAAGACAAAATTGTTATTATATATGATATGATTATCATATCAGAGCCCCAAGAGAAAAATTATTAAAATTTATGAGAGAATTCAATAAGGTAGTCTGTTAAAAGATAAACATTAAGACTACAATCATTGTCAAAGTGTAACAAACTAAAGAGCCAGTTCACAGTAGCAACAGAAAATATATAAAATATTACCTTCTACCTTAAATTAAGATACATTTCAGATAGATCAAAAATTCAAATATGATAAAAGAAACTGGGCACAGTGGCTCACACCTGTAATCCTAGCACTCTGGAAAGCCGAGGTGGAAGGATCGTTTGAGCTCAGGAGTTCTAGACCAGCCTGAATAAGAGTGAGACCCCATCTCTACTAAAAATAGAAAAAATTAGCCCGGTGGTGGTGGTGTGCACTTGTAGTCCCAGCTACTCAGGATGCTGAAGCAGAGGATCTCTTTAGCCCAGGAATTTGAGGTTGCAGTGGGCTCCGATGACACCACTGTACTCTAGCCAGGATGACAGACTGAACTCCTGTCTCAAAAAAACAACAAAAGGACCCGCACAAAAAACACTAAAAGAAAACTTGATTATCATTTTTGTAATCTCGGAGTGGCGAAAACCATTCTTAAGCATTAACAAAATTTAAGTGCGACACCAAAAAATAGATTTGACAACATAGGAAGAAGAAAATTTGTATATTAAGAAAACAACCATCAACAATATTAAAAAACAGATAACAAGGCCGGGCGCTGTGGCTCACGCCTGTAATCCTAGCTCTTGGGAGGCCGAGGCGGGCGGATTGCTCAACGTCAGGAGTTCAAAACCAGCCTGAGCAAGAGCGAGACCCCGTCTCTACTATAAATAGAAAGAAATTAATTGGCCAACTGATATATATATATATAAAATTAGCCGGGCATGGTGGCGCATGCCTGTAGTCCCAGCTACTCGGGAGGCTGAGGCAGAAGGATCACTCAAGCCCAGGAGTTTGAGGTTGCTGTGAGCTAGGCTGACGCCATGGCACTCACTCTAGCCTGGACAACAAAGACAGACTCTGTCTCAAAAAAAAAAAAAACAAAAAAAAAAAACAGATAACAGGAAAAAAGTTTTTATGACATTTGTAGCAGAATTAGTAATCCTGAAATTCAAAGAGTTCTTAAGTCAGTAAGAAAAAGATGAACACTTTACTAGACAAATGTATAAGACACATAAACAAGCAGTTTTAATATTTAAAAATGCCAGTTCCCGGCCGGGCGCGGTGGCTCACACCTGTAATCCGAGCACTCTGGGAGGCCGAGGCAGGTGGATTGCTCAAGGCCAGGAGTTCGAAACCAGCCTGAGCGAGACCCCCCCCCATCTCTACTAAAAATAGAAAGAAATTAATTGACCAACTAAAAATATGTATATAAAAAATTAGCTGGGCATGGTGGCGCATGCCTGTAGTCCCAGCTACTTGGGAGGCTGAGGCAGAAGGATTGCTTGAGCCCAGGAGATTGAGGTTGCTATAAGCTAGGCTGACACCACGGCACTCACTCTAGCCTGGGCAACAAAGTGAGACTCTGTCTCAAAAAAAAAAAAAAAAAAACCAAATTGCCAGTTCCCAATAAACCTGTAAAAAGATACTTAACCTAATACACTATTTTTTTAGAGACAATACCCTTTCTCTAGAAACTGCCATTTTTTTCTATAGAACATTTCATCAATATGTATAAGTATAAAAAGACTGAAAAGGGGATACCGTTTGATCCGTTTATTTCACTTATAGAAATTCATCTAAAACAATTAGGCAAGATAAATGAACAAGGACATTTATTAAAGTGTTAATAATAACAGAAATTTGGAATCAGCCTTGAGTCCTGTGATGATGTAGGAAAAACCAAACTCTTGTGTCTCCTATATGTACTCTCACAACACAGGTCACTTCTAATACCAGATGTGAGGGATTTTTTTTACTATTCACCTGGAGATAGTGACAGATCCCACAGGTTGAGGGCTCAGTTGCACAGGACTGCCTCCCCCCGCTTTATATACCACTCACAAGCCCCAGGTGATTTTACCTGTGCTTCTGACCAACTGGCCACAAATCAAGATTGCTATAACCCCCTCCTCGTGGTTTTGATAATTTGCTAGAGCAACTCACAGAACTCAGGGAAACACTCAACATTTGCCTGCTTATTACAAAGGTTGCCAACACCAGATGGAAGAGATGCATGGGGCAAGGTACGTGAGAGGGGATGCAGAGCTTCCATGCCCTCTCTGGGCACCCTACCCTCCAGTGACCTCCAAGTGTTTAGCTATGTCCGGAAGCTCTCAGAACCCTGTCCTTTGGGGTTTTATGGAAGCTTTTTTTTTACACAGGCATGATTAATTTCATTTTGTGTGAATTCAGGTTGTCATTGTGTTGGTTGTCTTTCTTCACGTTTGTTTTCATTTTTTAGCATTCAAGTTTTGCAAGCTTATTTTTAGTGAGAGGAGTTTGTTTTTGTTTCCTCTCTTGAATCTCCGTGTAGCTTATTTAACCCTTAATTTCAAGCAGGGAGCCTGTTCTTATCACCCACCTCACACGCAGCATGTTTAGTCCTCTGTACCCTGCAGAAACTGTTACTGTTGTTTGGCTACCACTTCTTAGTTCTGAATCTGGAACCCAGCAGGCTTGCAGTGTTAGCCTGTTTGCACTTTTATGTCTCCTTGCCATTGAGATATTTGTATCTTATCCAAGCGTGACTTTGTCTTTTCAATTTTGTCTTTTTTATATTTTAGTATCATTGGTATATTCTTGAAGGGAGAGGGAGGGTCAAAGTGTGTACCCACTGTACCCTCTTAGCCATCTTGGTTTTCCTAAAATCCATCTCATGATGTTATAATCACATCATATAAATTAGGAAAATGAAACTCAAGATTTCATTGTTCTTTTTTCTCTGGAAAGTTCCATCTCTTTTTTAAAAGAGCTGTTGAATAATTAGTCACACTGCTTATCTTCTTAGAAGGCTATCTAGACCCTAAACAGAGAAATAGACTCACTAAATCAGGGCCATTCACGTTTATTTGGCAAAATTTTTGTGATGTGATGTTCAAAGGCTTCCTCAGGTACTAATATGATGATTGTATGTCCCCTTGGTGCCTGGGGACAGGGGATGCTACACAGAGGCTTTAGGCAAACTGTCAGGTACAGATGGACCTTATCTTTAGGCAAATCCTTAACATTGTTTTGGGTTGTTTTTTTTTCCTGGTTTTCTTTTTTTTATTTAGTTATTTTTGTGGTAGAAATCTACATCAAATCTCTGCTTTAGAATCTATAAAACTCCTATAGGTCCAAGAATTCATTTAAATAATCATTTATAGCAGCTACTGTCATTTTGCTACTCAGAAGCTACTGTGTGTCTCTGTATCTATTTCTGTGTCTAAAGTGTAAGAGAATCTACCATAATAGCAAAAATGGGGTCAGAAGAATAAATAGTAGACAGCATGCAGGCTACTTTTTAAGAGTCAGTGTTTTGTTTTCTACTTTTGTCTACTGTACCATCATATTAAGAGTCAAGCATTTCTCTCTATCTCTCTCTACTCTGCCTCTACCTTTAATACCTGGAATGCCTTCAAATGTTTAGCAGTTTTTAAAAGAATGTTTCTGGCCAGGCGCAGTGGCTCACGCCTGTAATCCTAGCACTCCGGGAGGCCGAGGGGGGTGGATCGCTTAAGGTCAGGAGTTCAAAACCAGCCTGAGCGAGACCCCGTCTCTACTAAAAATAGAAAGAAGCTAATTGACCAACTAAAAATATATATAGAAAAAATTAGCCGAGCATGGTGGCGCATGCCTGTAGTTCCAGCTATTGGGGAGGCTGAGGCAGTAGGATCGCTTGAGCCCAGGAGTTTGAGGTTGCTGTGAGCTAGGCTGACGCCACGGCACTCACTCTAGCCTGGGCAACAAAGCGAGACTGTCTCAAAAAAAAAAGAATAACTTGTAATACTGAATAGCAAAAATGTGGCTAAAAAGTATTTCCTACGAAAATAAGTAAGAATTTTAGTTTATGGCTAAATCCAAAATGAGAAAATAGTATGTTATGTTGCCTAGCTCTTCCTGCAGTCTTAAATCCTAGACATAGGAGCATATGGCAAATGTGACTGTCACACTGCTTTGTGCTGGTCAGTGCACATTTTGAATCTCACGTTCAGTTCATGTTCGGTCTCATTGTAAGGACTCAGAATGAGAGCAGCGAGAAGAGAGCAGCCAGTGACACTTGAAATCACCTCCTGAGTAACCACTGAAAGAACCAAGAGAGGTCAACGGCAAGCCAGGAGGGACATATCTTTCTAGACACTTGTTTATCTTCCTTTCAGGTCTCCTTCGAAGATACTATAATTAGCAGCTTTTTAGTTGTTGTGGAATCTTCATTTTCCATTTCTAATTGTTTTAATTGGGTTTAAGATATAATAAGAAAACTCATGTTCAGAATTACTACACTTTCTTACATTTAGGCTGAACTTTAGAGCTCCTTCGACAAGGGAGGGTAACGTAAGGTCCTCTGGCCAGATCAGTGATAGTCTTGTATTGTCTTTGACAACAGGAAGAGCTGAAGAGAGACCTGAAAATTAAGAAAGAAAAAGACCTGGTGCAGGTGGCGCAGGCCACGGCAGCAGCTGCACCCTCCCCCCCAGTGATGGCAGCTCCTCCAGCTCCTCCACCCTCACCTCCCCCTCCGCCCGCCGCGCAGCACGCAGGCCTCCTGTCCACTCCCACCGTGCCCGTGGCTTCCCAGAAGAGGAAGCGGGAAGAGGAGAAAGACTCAAGCTCAAAGTCCAAGAAGAAGAAAATGATCACTACTACCTCAAAAGAAACTAAGAAGGATACAAAGCTTTATTGTATCTGTAAAACGCCTTATGATGAATCTAAGTGAGTAGATCATTTTGAGCTCTAGTTTATTTTCTTAAAAGTTTAGCTGTTTAATTGATAGTTTTGAAGGAAATGAGTGTATTGGTAGTGATATAAATGAAAATAGTTAAATGTAAGGGTGATGTTTGAGCTATGGTCTTGCATCTGATATTCTTAACTTTGACACTAGTAAAGTAAAATTTGCTATTTCACATGTTTGTGATTCTTGTTTGTCTTTTGTTACATTCTTTTCTGTCAAAAACAAGCTTTCTGTTGCTCCTTTGCTTTCTGTTCCCTCTGGATTAACTCCAAACAAATCAGTAATGCTGTCTGGAGAAGGAGGTGTATTATTGTTGCCCAAAATTAAGACCATCCTTTCTGGCATCTGTTCAAATCCCTGCAATTATATTAAATCCTAGAAACCATCTGAATGAATGTCAGTGGTGCAAGAGGTTTTGAATTTGAGCGGTTTGGTTTTTTAATTGTTTTATTTTAAGCAGTTTTGGTTTTTGTATTGAAATATTTCCACTTAACATTTTTATTAAAGTCCCTACTTTCACATCAGGGACACAATCCAGAAAAATCCAAAAACTATTCCTTTCACCTGTTCCTCAAGTATGAACTCAAAAAATTTGGCACATGGAAGCTGTTTTTGACAGTTGTGACTTGTATTTGGTGATATAAACAAGATTTTAGAGACATTAAATCATAAATGTAGTTTCATGTTTTTTGGTCATGACTATCATTAAATATTTAGCTTCTATTTTAAACATTAAAATGTAGGCCAGCTTTTTAAGCCACAATTAACCATAATATTCTTTACAATACCAAAAAGTTTATTATGCTTTAAAATGTGATCATTTAGAACTGGGAATGCTTAATGTCTACCTTAATTGGATGCCTAATCAATTCATGAAACAAAATCATACTTTCCTTAATGATGTTCAGGTTGCAACATTAAAGCTCCTCTGCTGGCACTATCTAAATTATAATCTGTTTGCAAGTGCCAGATGAAAAAATTTTTTGGTAGATTTAGTTGTATGTTAAATTAAATACAGATCATTTTAGGCATCTTCACTTTTCATTGTCTTATTGAAAATTAGACATAAGGTAAAAAGTGGAACCCTATTAACTGATTTTTCCCTTATTTTAATACAAGTGTGCCTCACTTTAAGCAATATACACTAAATGATTTCTGAAGCAAAGCAACATGAGTTTGCTTTTAGTTGAAAAGATTTGTTTATAGGATTTCTTTAAATAACAAGGATTCTTGGCCTCTATCAGGTATTCCAATCACAGAAATTCATTTCACACAACTTTTTTGCGATATCTAAGTTGCGTAAAATGAGGTGCACATGTACATGTGCTCGTTCTATTGAGATTGCTTCATTATTTTGTGGATATTTCATATTTTTCAGTTTGTCATTATTAACATTTCAGTATACCAGGTTCATTCATTCCTTGTTTTAGTTGGGATGAGTCAGTGTTTTTTTAGGAGTACTTCATAGTCTCTCATCCCAAACTACGATTGTTTGGGAATCTATTGAGAGTGACTAAAAATTGAAATTCAAGTCCTGAACTTACTTCCAGAACACAAAGCCTACCACCCTGTGGAGGCAACATACAAAAATACCTTGGAAGACCTCCACCTGTGGCAATGAAAATCATAGTTAAAAAGAAAAAAGTTAGTGGTAATAGGATAAACCATATGCCGTGTATTATTCCTTCACATTCACGAAGTAGGTCAGTTTGAAGCTTCAGGTGAATCTACCAAGAAATGCGTTGAGAGAACTAAGAATGCCAGTGTTATCAGCAAGGCCAGTCTGCTTCCCTGTGATTCCTGCCAGTCTCACTATGACTTTGACATGGTGTTCCTACACAGCACCTGTCAACACGTACCCTAATACTATGTAAGTGTTTATTATAGAGTTACCTTTTATTTTGTTGTTAGGGGTCTTATATTATTAATACAAAGGCCTTAGGGTTTACTGTATGTAGTTACCCACAATTACACACTTATCCAGCTCTACCTTGCCAAATACTGTGAACCCACACACGGTTTTGGATAACTACCCTTATATTGTTCTCTGTGCCCTGTGTCCCTGGTTTTGAATTGAAGCAGCTCCTTACCAGATCTTTACCAGTTAGTTAATCAAGCCACTCTCCACATTGTCACAAACACTATATTAAATTAAAAACTGGCCTATGTCATAATCCACTATATGGGGTGATTTTTAATTAGATTAAATACCAATGTTTATTTGGGAAACTTGGTAGAACTTGAATTACTACATGTACCTTTCTTAGTTTTCTTCTTCATATCATATTTTGACCATTTATCTTCTACACCTGGCTGACCTGCATGTTCCTTGTAGTGTAACTTCTACTTGGTGTTTGCGCTTTGCTTTGTTTTTAAATTTAAATTGTGAGATACATTTTCAAACCTATCTAAGAAATAGCCTTGATATTGCAATGGCTTCTGTGGAATAGGTTTGACAGATGTAAGTCTTTGATTCTTTGGCTTTGGTTTTTGTGCCTGTTACAGTTTTACACACATTCATTAAGAGGAAGACATTACCATCAGTATGTTGTTTATTTTTTCAAATTCCAGTATGTTTTTAAAGACCCATATTTCACTAAACAGTGTATTTGTTGAAATTGATGTGAGTGACTTTATGTTTCCACATTTGATATAGTGTCAGATACTTAGTTTGCCAGCGGTAGAATGGTTGGATTCAGGATGTTTAGCTGACTCATTGCAGAAAGTTATCCTGTAAGAAAGTGAATCAGGGCAGGGAAGACAGATTTAAGTACTATGCAGCTCAAAATGACAATTACATTGTCATTTTCATTGTGAATACTTTTAGGTTCTATATTGGCTGTGATCTTTGTACTAACTGGTATCATGGAGAATGTGTTGGCATCACAGAAAAGGAGGCTAAGAAAATGGATGTGTACATCTGTAATGATTGTAAACGGGCACAAGAGGGCAGCAGTGAGGAATTGTACTGTATCTGCAGAACACCTTATGATGAGTCACAGTGAGTTCTGATAAGAGCATCATATTTAATAATTTAGGAAGCCAAATTGCTCTGACTGGTTACTTATTTATTTTAAAATAAAAGGCAAGATTTTTTATACATTTATTATACACTTACATTACAAATTCCTTTTCAATTTTTTTCTCTTTTTCTCTCTTACCTCCCCTTCAAAATTTATGTTGCTTCATAGTGAATGTTTGAGACACATTGGGAAAAATGTGGTTTAATGGTAGATTTGATCCTTCAATATGTAACATAGAAATTAATGAGATTAAAATAGCCTGACTTTGTTTGGATTTTATCAGTGTTTGAAATGGTGCTTTATTGTAGGTTAGAAAAACACTAATTTGGGTACAAGCTCTGAGACTCTGTTATTAGCTTATAGGATTTTGAGCTCCCACTTGATACGGTACTAGTTGAAAGATTTATGGCTTTATTTTTGTTTATAGCTTCAAAATTGATTAAATGTTTTACATTTATCTTCAAATTGGTTCTCCAATATTACACAATATTCTTAATAAACTTTTAATGCTTGTTAACATCAAAAATACTAAATTAACACATTGGAATGTCAATCTTAAGAGTATTAAAACAGCCATAATACTAAAACTATCTTATATCCCAGAGTTTAGCAAATTTTCAGGTGCATGCTTTATTATTTTTAAAAGTAAATTATAAGTAATGTTATACTATCTGTTTTGAACTCACATTTCCTTTTCGGATCTTGCAGATTTTATATTGGCTGTGATCGGTGTCAGAATTGGTACCATGGGCGCTGTGTTGGCATCTTGCAAAGTGAGGCAGAGCTCATTGATGAGTATGTCTGTCCACAGTGCCAGTCGACAGAGGATGCCATGACAGTGCTCACACCACTAACAGAGAAGGATTATGAGGGGTTGAAGAGGGTGCTGCGTTCCTTGCAGGTGAGAGACCGTTGTGCAGAGTGTTAGAAAATGAAGTCAGCCAGCATGACTTTGGAAACATTTCTAGGGTTTACAGTTTCCAATCTTAGAGTATGTGATTATTTACTGACTCCCAGCTTGTCCATTGAAGTGCTTGACAAACTTTAGTCCTTCACATGCCAATATCGTGAGGTTTACCATATCCCTCCACCACCTCAATTGTTTCTCTAACACTCTTATTTAAAATAACTTGCTTTTTTTAGCCGGGCGCGGTGGCTCACGCCTGTAATCCTAACACTCTGGGAGGCTGAGGTGGGCGGATTGCTCGGGGTCAGGAGTTCAAAACCATCCTGACCAAGAGCGAGACCCCGTCTCTACTATAAATAGAAAGAAATTAATTGGCCAACTAATATATAGAAAAAAATTAGCCGGGCATGGTGGTGCATGCCTGTAGTCCCAGCTAATTGGGAGGCTGAGGCAGTAGGATTGCTTTAGCCCAGGAGTTTGAGGTTGCTGTGAGCTAGGCTGACGCCATGGCACTCACTCTAGCCTTGACAATAAAGAGAGACTCTGTCTCAAAAAAAAAATAAATAAATAACTTGCTTTTTTAATTTAATTTTTATTTTTAAAGAAAACTTTATCTCACCCCCATAGATTGAAAAATAATTTGATTATATTCTAGTTATTCCATTCTTTATAAAAATTAAAAAGTGATAGGAGCCAGGTGTGGTGGCTCACACCTGTAATCCCAGCACTTTGGTAGGCGGAGGTGGGATGATTGCTTGAGGCCAGTAGTTCAAGACCAGCCTATGCAACATAGCGAGGCACCGTCTCTACAAAACATTTTTAAATAAGCCAAGTGTTGGCACTTGCCGTAATCCTAGTTACTTGGGAGGCTGAGGCAGGAGGATCACTTGAGCCCTGGCACTCAAGGTTGCTGTGAGCTATGATTACGCCACTGCACTCCAGCCTATGCAACAGAGTGAGACCATGTCTCAAAAAGGAGAGGAGATAGGGTTGGTTTGGAGGAATCACAAGTGATAGAGATACAGTTAAAATATAGAGCGCTATATTGAAACTTTCTCCTGTTGTAATTATAGTCATAAAGTTGGAAAGAACTGGAAAGAGAATCATAGTCTTAATACATGGTTGAGTGTTAATTAACACCACACCCCTGCCACTTTATTAACCAGCACTGGTAACCAAGCATTCTACACTTCAAACACATCCCACCCCAGTTTACAGATGTGATTGCAGTGCCAGCATTACTCAGTTGGCAGGTCATCATATAGGGACCACAGTGCACAGTTCATGACTCCTAAGCCATTGCTCCATGCCAGACACCAAGGTCCTCAGACCAGCCTTTGAGGACTATTACTATAGAGTGTGCTCATCTTAGGTAATTTGTTGACTAGAGCAGAACTCATCTACTATAAATAATTTATCTATTAAATTTAAAACTGACTTTTGGAGTTTAAGGGTTGATTAATGTAGTGAGTGACTCAACTTAAATGGAATCGGTATTTCCACCAGACAGTAATGATGCTTGTTTTTTCATCATAGGCACATAAGATGGCCTGGCCTTTCCTTGAACCAGTAGACCCTAATGATGCACCAGATTATTATGGTGTTATTAAGGAACCCATGGGTAAGTACTTGAGTTGGATAGTAAGCTGTTTCAGAAGTTTCAGCAGCTATTTTATTTGTCATCCATAAAATTGCTGTATCATGAGACCATCTTGAGCAAGGCTGGTGGGAGTATAAATTTGGTATGGTCCTTTGGTATTAAAGTTTAAATGTGCATACCCTTGAATCCAGCAACTTCATTTCTTAGGATTTACATGTGCACAAGTATGTTGTTCATTGCAGCATTGTTTATAATTGCAAAAACATTGGAAATGAAATAAATAGCCACCAATAGAGGAATAGCTATATCAAATGGTATATGAGTGGAGTGTTGTGCAGCTTTATAAAAGAATGAATGAAATCAATAAATGGGTTGGGGGTCTGTGTGACCCCGTTCTTTCCCTTCACTTCTTTCTCATCTTTTCTTGAAGGAGAGCGAATCTGATGGACTCACAATAGAGATCCAAGAGAATATAGCCTATTTCCCAGAAAAAATGGTAATAACAGCCACAAGTAATTGTATTCAGATGAATAGCTATAAATGATTGTATTAAAAAATAACTTATCTGCAAAATAAATTATAAAAATTAAAACATAGATAATAAAAGCTGCCAAAGGATTAGTTCCAGCTAATGAAAGAATTGTGTTCCTCGGCCAGGCGTGGTGGCTCACGCCTATAATCCTAGCATTCTGGGAGGCCGAGGAAGGCGGATTGCTTGAGGTCAGGAGTTTGAAACCAGCCTGAGCAAGAGCGAGACCCTGTCTCTACTATAAATAGAAAAAAAATTAATTGGCTAACTAATAATATACATAGAAAAAATTAGCCGGGCATGGTGGTGCATGCCTGTAGTCCCAGCTACTTAGGAAGCTGAGGCAGTAGGATCGCTTGAGCCCAGGAGTTTGAGGTTGCTGTGAGCTAGGCTAATGCCACAGCACTCAATCTAGCCTGGGCAACAAAGCGAGACTCTATCTCAAGAAAAAAAAAGAATTGTGCTCCTAAAGCCAGCTAAGCATTTTTTAAATGGGAAGAGGTTATATGTGATGGCAGAGGGGGAAACATGAAGAAGAAATAAACAAGGACTTAGTTAAAACTATCTCTGAAAAAGAAACAAATAAGTAGTTGTTACCTGTCATGATGTTGAAGATGGAAGTAGTACATAGTTCAGATTTATATAGTGTTCTTTGAGACAGCTGGGGGTGTTTATTAAATTAATAAATTCTGCTGATGAAAATAATACAAGTTAATTATAGAAAGTTTAAAAAAAAGATAAAGGGTACCTTTCCTCTCTTTCTCACTGAACCAGCATGCCATCTACATAGGGGATAGCCATTACTTCTAATGTGTTCTTGTATACATGTGTGTTAACACTGAGATCATACAGTAAGCGCAAACATTTTCCTATGTGTTATCTTCAACAACTTGATGTTAATGGCTTTTGATGGCCTATTATTAATACTCTAACTTAACCAAAATTCTTGGAAGAGCTAGATTGTTTTCCTGTTTGTTTGGTTTGTTTTTTTGGTGGTTTTGTTTTTGTCAATACCAAGATAAATATTGTCTTATGTATCTCTTAGGTAGGTATATAAATATAGATCTCTAAGATGTGTTGTTGGAAAAAAAATGAAAGTTACAGAACAATGCTTAGATTTTAAGCAGTAAATATTTATTTTCTAAGAGTACATAATTATGTTTAGAAATGCATAGAAAATACCTGGAATGATATAGACTAAATTGAAAATCGTATGAAAATAGTAGTTTCCTTTGGGGGTTTGAGGGAACCAACAAGATCAGCAGCTTTTGTTTTCTTAAACAAAAATAGGTTTATATGAATTAATGTTGTATAGTATAAACTTAGCAGTACCTTTTTTATAACTTAACAGTACCTTGTTCACATCAGCTATGTTATTGACCTAGATCGTTCTCAATTGTATGAAATTAAAATTTAATCACTGCCATTCATGGATTTTTTTTGTTGTGTACAATTTGGGATTTTTTTGTTTTGTTTTGTCTTTGAGATAGGGTCTTGCTCTGTTGCCCAAGCTAGAGTGCCATGACGTCAGCCTGGCTCACAGCAATGTCAAACTCCCAGGCTCAAGCAGTCCTCCTGTCTCAGCCTCCCAAGTGGCTGGGACTACAGGTGTATGCCACCAGGACCCGCTCTATGTTTCATAGAGACAGGGTCTCGCTGTTTCTCAGGCTGGTCTCGAACTGCTTGAGCTCAAGCAGTCCTCCCACCTTGGCCTCCCAGAGTGCTAGAATTACAGCGCCTGGCCACACATTTATTTTTTGTATGAACTCTAAAATCAATTTTTTACATTAAAATTAACTTGAGTCGAATTGTATTATTTGTCTGTCAATCTTAGATTGATTTGATATCACTGGCCTTTCACTCTCCCAGATTTTGTATAAAACTGTGTGCTAAATTTTTTTAAATACAACCTTCTCCTAGGACCCAAGGTTTCTGGTAGATTTAGCTCAGTCATTATATTCCAAAGCATTTACCTGCTCTAAGAGGAAAGAAAACAAACTGTTTTCCTCTGCTCTCACACCACAACAATCAACACAGAAGACTTCTGTGACCTCTGGTCACTAAGAATTGTGTGGGGATTTCTTCCCACCAACAACCAATCCAGCAGTCTGCAGGGGACACCAGCTGAGTGTCCTCTAATTCAATTCAATTCTGACACTGTCTACCTGGAGATGGCATCAGATGACACAGATTGAGGGGTTAGTCCCCAAGACTGCCCCTTCCTTCAGATGCCACGTACATACACTATACTTAATTGTTTACGTGTAAAAGTTTATTATACTTAGATATGCATAGATCATGTTAGTGTAGCTTCCTTGATCTCAAACCAGTTGAATGAAGAGCTGTCTCTGCAGTTAACCAAACAAAAGAACCTTAACAGCAACCAGGATTTATATTTAGAACCTCAATCAAAAACAAAATTGGGAAAGCACTCCTGTGCTCTTTATGAATTACAGAATAGTCTCCAGTGGTGAGCTGGCCTGGTTCCAGGACTGTTTGGACAGTAAACATACATTCTTGTTTGTCACAACTTTGGGAAATACTCACATTGGAAAAACCTTAAAGTTTTGAAAATGTTTTACATTTTATGTTTTTAAGACCTCGCCACCATGGAAGAAAGAGTACAAAGACGATACTATGAAAAGCTGACGGAATTTGTGGCAGATATGACCAAAATATTTGATAACTGTCGTTACTACAATCCAAGTGACTCCCCTTTTTACCAGTGTGCAGAAGTTCTTGAGTCATTCTTTGTACAGAAGTTGAAAGGATTCAAGGCTAGCAGGTGAGCATGTGGATTCAGTCCTAAATTAATTCAGCTCTTTAAACTCTTTCTACTGTCTAAGGAATTAGCCAATGCAGTTTATGATAAATTTGAAACTTAAAACCAAAAATCTTAAAAAACGTTAAGACTCTATTATCATGCTATACTGCCAAGGACAAATGGACAGAAAAAAATAATAGGAAATTGCTGGGGTTTTGATCTACTTAAAATTAGTCATTTTTTTAAATTAAAAAGGCATTTATCAAATGCTTACAGAATACAAGATGCTATATTAAATGCCACAGGGCAGGTACAGAGGTAGTAAGAGCTTTGCTGTCGCTGAGTTTTAGGGGAGTAGGAGGTATAGAAATGACTGTTCTGTAGAGCAGAGTAAAGGGGGGGCATTTAAATACTTTCTCTTTAATTTACATTTGCTATATATTTGAAATCATAAAATGTTACATTTTTTTCTGGATATTTTTTCTCTGGGCAAAGCCAGACTTTAAGTTCATAGGCCTTTTCTTTGAACCTCTAGTAACACAAAAGCATTGAGCAACTTTGCAAGAAATTCAGTTACGGTGACCTTAATGCCCTTCTGTTTCGTTCCCTTAACTCCCGTCTCAGGCCCAGGGTTCTCTTCCTTCCAACAGAGGCCTGTTTTTCTTTTTTTCCTTTCCCATGGTGGCTGCCACCACTCCAAAGCCCTTGAGATTCATTACTCACCATCCCCATCTGCTGGCCCACAGCTTGATGTCCCTAGGTTCTCAGAATGGGTGGCCCTTGACTGGGCTGGGACCTGGGCTTCTGTATGTTACCTGACCGACTCCTAAAGGACCTGCACACAGTGTAAGAATCGACGCTCTAGTACCTAGTAATTTTGCTCTGAGGAAAACCTGTAGGGTGTTTTGTCTCTTTTCTTCTCCTGTAGCAAGGTAGGTCATTACCAACAACTGTACTTTAGAGTCAGTTTACGTAAAACAAAAGTGAAGCACAAACCCAGCTAAAGTATCCAGTGACCTTCTCAGTAAAGGAATCAAAAACTGTAGGCTAGGTAGGAAGAAAAGCAGGCAGGCAGGCAGGCTTGAACCAAGAAACTTCACAGAATCTCTAAAATGTTGTCATTTTTCTCATCCTCTATTTCTTAACCCATTAGCTATAAAACTTAAAGTGGAAGAAAACTTAATATGACAGAGTCCTTTGAAAAATAATAAAATAATAAAGGAATGAGAAGGCTTAAACTCACAGTAGTGAAGAGAATATAGTAGAAAGCAGTCTGCTGATGAGCTTTCAGCAGTCTCCCGACTATAAATTGTGGAATATAGGAAGCAGGTAGGAGAGATGGACAGATGAAGGCAGGCAGGCCACAGCCCGGAATCTTCCTTGAGGGGTTTTCAGCAGAGGTGACAGCTTCTGATCAGTGGAACCCCAGAGAGCTCCCACATGTGGAGATTTTGGAATATGATAGAAGGCGCAAGAAAAGGACAAGGGGGATTCATTGAAGATCTGTGTATGGGTCGGGGTGGTGCTGGCACCTAACAGAGGCCAGAGACGCTGCTGAACATCCTGTAGGGATGGCCCCCCACACAGCAGAGATCCAGCCCCAGTGTCAGTACTGTGGACGCCGAGAACCCTCATTTCCATAAGCCCTGCACACTTACACGGGGCCCTCCAGGCACACAGCTAGTCAGTTAACTTACCCTGAAGTGTGTAACACACCCAGGGACGGCCAGGCGTGTAAGGAAACCCTACAGTGTGAAGAGAAGGGTCGAGGTGTAGCAGAAAAATAGATTTCCAGAGAAAGCAAAAGAGAACTTTTTTAAAAAGGAAAACAAACCTCTACATTGTATCCTGAGAGAATTTTCAGATGACATTGCATCTGTAAAATGGTGAGCAGGGTATTAGGAATAAAAAGCAATCTGAGAACAAAAAAAAGAATGATTAGAAAAAACACAAACTTCTTACAAGATGTGAACGTTAAAATCAAGGAACTTCCCCAATGTAAAGAACAAAAAGACGAGGAGATGAAGAATGTGAAAGAAGAAATATAGAGTATACAGTATTCACTTAATAGAAATTCCAGGAAGAACAGAATAGATAAAGGAGATGAAATTATCAAAAGATTAATACAAGAAAAATTTCCCAAGAGGCACAAGACCTAAATTCCAGCAAAACGAATTCATTCATTCAGTGAGTGGCTATTGAGAACCTGATATGTACCAGACATTGGGAATTTAGCAGTGAATACAGTAAAAGCCCAGCTTTCTTTGGGGAGGTGGAAGGAACAGTTGATAAATATAACAAACCAGGTGGACAAATGGGAAAAGTTCCACTCCTGTGCATCACTGTAAAATTTCCAAATGCCAAGGATAAAAGCAGCTCTTCTAAAGAGCTCGTAAAGAAGATAAAAGAGATTACATATAAAATAACAAGAATTAGACTAGTATCAGGCTTTTCCACTACAACATTTAATGCTAGATTATGGGGTAATAAATCCAGAAGTTTAAGGAAAAATGATTTTCATCCTAGAAGTCTGTGTCCAGCTTAACAATCAAGTGTAGAGGCAGGATAAATGCATTTTTAGTCAGTCATGTAAGGACTCAGAAAGTGTGTCCTTTCTTGGCAATATGTGTGCTAGAAAAATAAGGAAACAAATCAAGAAAACAAGAGCTTGGGTTCAGGAAACAAGAAGTTCAAGAAAGCAGTGAAAATTACTCTGATGACCCAGGGTGACATTTGTACAGCAGGCCTTCATGGCAGGCAATCCACATGGTAGAAGAGAGTGGACCATTCTCAGGAGGGAGATGTCTGGAGAAAGAAAACAATTCATACATTAGATAATTTGTTTTAGACAGAAAAACATAAGGCTATAATTAAGCCAAAGAATGTAAGGATAAAAATTGAAAGGCAGTGAGAATCTCTACAAAAAACAAAAAGCTGTATAAGAATACCCACGCTCTTAGCAAAAGACAAAGTGCCACAGAGGAAAAGATTTATATGGTCATAATAATGTAAATACTACATTGATTTTAGAATCAACCTATAGAAAAAACGTAGGACATTGTAACTTTTAATTATACAGAAATAAAACTTGGACTCAAAAAAGAGTTGTGGGAAAGTGGTTAAGTGAACCTGGTTCTCATTTGTCATAGCAGAGTTTAAAAAAATACAGTTGATACAACAAGAAATAGTAGTATTTGAAATCTTAACAACCCAAGAACTGAAAGATCAAAGTGATTGATCCCAAGGAGCCTGGACTTCAGGTTGGGTAAAGTAGGACAGAGGAGCTCAGCTTCTCATTACAGCCCCTCTGTGTTCTTTGCTTCGTGTGTCATAGTTATTCCTCCCATTAAATTTTCTAAAATTGCTGTTTTAAATTGGAAAGGCCTTGGGCAGTAACTGTGAGGTAGAAGCTGAGGGGTTGGAATCCCACGCGCTCCAGGCTTGCAGGCAGACCTTGGAGGGTGAGTGGTAGCAGCTGCTGATGGAGGAGAGGACAATGCCTGGCAAAACAAAGGGACTCGGGGAAGAAAAGGAGGAGGCATAGGCTGGGCCTGAGCTCTTAGGCTGTCTCGCTGCCTGGTTATTTATGTAGCTTTTTATATACTCGTTTACATAATTTTCATTAAAGAATGTGGGAGCTGAATTGAGAAGTTTGCTCAATTCTGCTTAAATTGCATTGTAAAAAGCTGAGTAAAGGCAACTCACTGTTGCCTTTATAGGGAATTTCTGTTGATTTCCAGGTCTAAGGCAGAATGAAACATTTAAGTCATCAGTCATTGAAACTTGATTTATTTATGGATTTCCAGTATTTCCTTTGCTGTATTTCCCCATTTTTAATTTATGATCTCCAGCGTTGTCTGCTCATTATTTTCATTACTGCACTTTGTTATAATTCATCATTTATACCATCCGTGTTCTTTCTTTTCTTACAGATTGTGATATCTTTAGTCTGAATTTTTAACTGGAATCAGAACTGGATGTTGGGGTCACTCTTTGTTTTATTGTACCACGTGATTACCTAATTCAAAATTGCCCCCAAAAAGTTCAGATTAGTTAATATAATTTTTTAATGTCAAAGAAAGATGTATAGTAGTAAACAATTTATTCTAGCAGCCATGTTGAACAATGTATTTAAAAATTGTAAACTCTTGGAATACTGTATTTATCTGCTATTGCAATATAAAGTATTTTGACTTAGTCCTGGTAACTGTAAAGTAATTTGGTTTACTAACGAAAAGTTGTGAATAAAACTGTGAAACTAGAAGGGAGACTTTCTGGACTTTAATAGAAAAATGTGATTTTAATATTGCTACTTTTCTTCTTTTAACATAATTTTTTTCCCTTCATATTTCCCAAATCAATGTAAATAAACACACACACACACACACACATACACACACCTTTTACCACAATGGTAATGCTTCTGTAAATGTCTCTATTTGTCCTGTTGGCTGAAAATGTTGTAATCTTTATTAGACAAATATATCTATTTTTTTAAATATTGGCTTTTTCCAGTGAGCTATCATGTTTAGTGTACAGTGAAACGTTTTAATATTATAGGTTAAAAATTTCTTAATTGTTTTTTATATTTGCTTGCCAAGGGTGAGTGAAAGAACATGGCTGCTTCTCCCAGACTGACTGGCCTTGGCATCCGCATAAAGCATCATTGTTTTCAAAAATGAAGGGTGCTTAATTGTTCCCTTTTTTCTATATTCTGTAGGTCTCATAACAACAAACTGCAGTCTACAGCTTCTTAAAGTTCAGCGTGTTACCCTAACATAAAACACAGCAAGAATCTGGTTATCTGAACTATTTTAAATTAAGGAGCCAGATGTTTTTAGTCAGGCTATCCTGACAAGACCTAAACTTCGTTTTTATTGGTCATAACAGTCCAATTATATTCTTGGCCAATTTTGTCCAACGGACAAGAGAAAAGCAAAGTCAACGACACCATTATCTTGTCAAGATCAAATGGTTTTACTATTGTGGCAGAAGCGGGAAAACTTTGTTTATTGAAAAAAAAAAAGAAAAAGAAAGCAAGAAAAAAAGATACTATGGGGTCAAGTTTAACTCCATGGAAATGCCACGTCTGCTCTTCAGTGAAGAAGCTGGTTTAGAGTCTCACAGAAAACTTTTGACTGTATTTATTTATTGTTGCAAAAAAGACGCTTTTTTATTGCTGCCCTCATTTGTCAGCTAATTATTTTTTCTTATAAAATCCAGCCCCGGTTACACGTAATCCATCCTGTATCTTATCATGATTCCTGTAGGTAAAAGTACAAGACAACCTCTAGATGTCTTTTCTTTCTATGAAAGGAGCTGCTATGTACACATGTGCACACACACACAACTGGGAATCAAAATGAGTTTATTGTTCATGGTAGATAAAAATTAAGCTTGCATAAAGGTTGGGCTAAGTGGTCCTGGACTACAGACTCTGTTGCCTTGAATATAACAAGTACAATTTGTCAATTACTCTGCACCAGGCTAAAATGAGTAAAATCTATTTGAAGGTATCTTGTTTGTAAACATTTGTCAGATTCTAATTTTTCCTTTTTGTATTAAAATTCAACTATGGATGTATATGAAACAAAATAAATGGAGATAATTTTTCTCCCACAGACGGAGGTGTCTTTGAATGTGCGCTAATGATTATCTATAAGCCTTTGTGGGGAGGGAGGGCTGCAGGGCTGCAAGGTGATGAAAGGCAGAGGAATTTAATCCTACCTGGGTTTCTCCAGGACAGCAGTGTCCCTTCATTTTATAATTCCCAGTCCATTGTCATCACATCAGAGAAAAACTTTCAGGGGTGCTAATCCTGTTGCATCAATTGATCGTACTAATGAAAAAGATAATGTGACAGAACACATTGCCTTCATCTGTACATTCTTTGGTACCAGGCAAATCACCAGTTACAGAGGGCAACTAATATTTTATGAAGGGCATTTTTCAGATGACCTCATCCTGTTTGTATTTTTTGTTTGTTGGTTGAGTTGGTTTGTTTGTTTGTTTTGTCCACATGAGGAAAAGTAGTTTAAGCAGTAAGAAGAAAATGGAAACAACTGAGGAAAGTGTATTTTGCATGTTTTTCCTTTCAATGTTCTTACTCATTGTATTACTACTGCATTGTAATAATAGCTTCTATAAAATCTGCCATAGTGGATTACGCAGCTTTGCAAAAATTTTACTAGATTTTGCACTAATTCATATTAGCTTTGTCCTACCCAGTTCTGGAATTTAATTATTGTTTTTTAAAGTTTTCTTCTGTTTAATGTCACCCTGCTATGCAAAACCTTTCCCAGACCTTAGTTTCTTAAAAGAGAGACGTTGCTACAGTTCCTGATTCTTTCTTATTACAGGCTCAGGTGTACAGGTTATTCTGGGTTAATTTTATCTAATGAAGCCCATTCCTTTTTGTACATAAAGATGTCAGTTAAACCTATGCTTACAAACTAAAGAGACTAATTACTCAGTATGAAAACATGGAAACAAAGTTTTTGCTTAAAATATTAAGATGGAAGTAGTTAAATATAGGTTATTTTGTCCTTTTTAAAAAATGTTACATATTGTATGCACTGTGCTGATGCAAGAATTCTACATTTTAATGAATTATAAAGTTATTCTGCATCTCATCATGTCACAGTATTTCTGTACTATTTATTCATATATATATAAATATATATGGGCTTAATCATTTAAAACTTGTTGCGGCAAGAACTTTCCTACCTGTAGGCAATAGATTGCTATGTTTTTAACAAATTGTGGCAAATTCTAAACAGCAATTCTTTTGTACTTAATAGGACATTTCATCCTAGAAAATAAAGTAATGTTTTTGACATTGGATTTGGTGCAGTTTCTAATGAAACAATGGTTTGTTGGTTGATATATTTTCTGTAGCTGTTGGCATTGCCAAATTGTACAAAACAGGTAAATTTTATGGATATCCTGAGACCAGAAAGATGTTAACTTCATACATGTATTTAATGGTATAAAGTATTTTACAATTTCTATCACCATATAAATACATAAAGACATAGTTTTATCAACTACAGAGCTTTAGTCTTTCAAAAGTAATTTTTGAAAAACATGCATTCTTATAAAACATAATTCCAAAAGCTGCTTTTCTATGAGTATTCTTTGACAAGCTTCTGCTATTCAGTGAGATATACATATTACAGCTGTTTTGCTTTCAATAATCTAAGGAGTAGAATGCACATTTGTGGTACTGGTAGGATGTTTCTACCCCAGCTTTGGACCTGTAAATATATTTAACTTGCATCAGATTTCCTTGGCTAAAAGTATTTTCAATGCTTGTTATGCTTCATCTGCCAAGTTCTCAATCCTTGAGACCATTTCAGAAAAAGTATTTTCCTAATATTAAGGTTTTTTTCTCCTACCCAAATTCTGCAGGATTTGCACTGTAGTTCATATCCTGCAGTAGGTTTTAAGAAATTGTGAACTTTCAGAGATATTTTCTAAAGTAAAACACTTAATTACCTTTTTATATTTAAAGTGGCCTGGAGTGTTATTTAGAGACACTGAGATTTGCTGTTGTTTGTAATCTACCTTCCTAGAATCTGCAAATAAAAGTTCTTTTCCTATTTCTGTTCATTTCTATTAGGCAGACTTCCTGCTTCTTTGTTTTTGGTGGCCTTTCACATCTCTGCACACTTACAGAGCTACGTGGTTAGTTATTACAGTGTTTATGTCCTTTAGAATGGTGTTATCTCATGGACAGAGCAATGGCTTACAAGTACTGGGGCAGGGGGGTGGGGGGAGGAAGAGCCAGATGAAAAGTAGTTTTAATTCTGAAACAGTCTGAGCTTACCTCTACATACTTAGAAGATACATACTGAAAACTGTTTTTTGACGATAACACCATTTGATCCAGTTTGAACCAAAGTCAACTAAAGAAATAAGCTATATTTTTAAAATGATAAAGTCCTGTTTTATCTATTTGTTGCTTGCTCAAATATGTCCTGATATCGAGGTTATGCATTGTAGGCAGCAGGTCAGCTTTTAAATGTTTGCATATACATGTGTTTGGTCAGCCTTAAAATTGATTTCAAGAGAAACATAAAGAGTGCCAAGTGATATCTTTAAAAGGTAGTTGTGAAAAGCTAGTACCAAAAAAAAAAAAAAATGTTTTATAGACCTTTCCCTACCAAAAGAAAAACAAATACTTTTTCCCCCTTGAATTCTAAAGTAACAGCTTAATTTAAAATTCTTATTGATTTGAAGGAGGAACGCTGTTGAATTACTCTTGACAGCAACTGAGTATTTTACTGATGAGGGACTATTATGTGCGCACATACACACAAAGGGCCCTGTAGGCTTTGGAGCACAAACCCATTTGCTAAGAAAAATCTATCAATAGGACAAAAGCATTAGAAACTACAATGAATTTGCTCGTTAAAATTTTCTGTAAAATTAAAGGCTGTAGCCAAGGTACTGACTGAATATTGAAAAGGTGATTGTCCTTGACCTTGATCGCCTAACCCTACGTTACCTGTCTTCCTTTCTGCCTGCTTCCTGTGCACATCCACACGCCCACAGCTGTCCGAGCTCATTTGGCTTGAGCCTCACTAGGCTTTCCTTAAACAGAAATGAACTTGAAAAGCCTTAATTTTTATCCAGGAAGTTTCTAAGAAACTGGCTTGCGTGTGTTTGCTAGGGTGGACATATTAACCATGTGACCTCCCAAGTATCATACACATCACAGGGCTCTGGCACCTTTTGTGTTTCTATAACATCCCAGAAACTCAGTATTAATCAACCTAAGTCAAACCCTAACCCTTGTGTGTATGTAAAAGTCATTTCTTTTTCTCTTAAACCACAGCTATTTATGTCTCCTCTCCTTATGCTTGTACACCTGACCATCCAAACAATAGTATATCTATTTGGCCATTTTGTAATTTCCCCCATCACGCTAGTCAAGATTGACACTTAGCCTTTTGTCATTTAAAAATTTGACTTTGTTTTTTGTGACTGTGGCACTATATTATGCCTGAGTTAATTTTTTTTTTTTTTTTTGGCCAGAGATAATTATCTTAAAACTAACTCAAAAGCTCTTCATTAGCTGCATACTTTATTGCTAATAGTTGATGTAGTAATGCAGTTGACTCCCAAAATGCAATTCTAGTAAAGTTTTTCACAAGTTTGGACAAGACTCATTTTGGGAAAATTCCCTAAAAATCCCTCAGTAATACTTTACCACAGAATAGTTGGAACCTCTCAACTTTATTTTACTTCTGTTTCCCATGTTTGTAACACATAATATAACAGTATCAGACATTGTAATGCCTTATGCTTTTGCTCCTTGTTTCCCATGAATTCCCCAGTGCCCCATCCTGATGTCCTTAGGTGTTTGGTGCTACTGTGTGCCATTACAGAGTAAAGACACATTGTGAACCTGAGTGCATCACCTGGAGACCAAATAGGCTGTTCTACTCTGCCTAGTGCAATTCTTTTTTGTCTTCCTTGAGGCAGTCATCTTCAACCATGCAGTATTGGTGTCTCTATTCACCGTGCCTTGAGTTAACTGGTACAGCCTGATCTTCTGGGGGGCGAAAAAAACACTGCAATATCTTTGTGGACTCAAGTATAAAATCAATACTAAATTTAGCTAGTGATTAGTTAGCTTTTGCTAACAAACTGGAAAATGTTTAAAAATCACTTGCTTTTGAGCTGTCATTGATGAATATTGGTTCCAGAGTCTTTGGAGTAAGTTTGAGAAAAGCTTTTTCTCAAACTTTTGAGCCGGTGAGGCTACAAAAACAAAACAGGTGCATCCAAGAACTGATTTCAAGGCAAGATTTACTGCTTTACAAACACAAACATGATACATGATACTTGGTCTTAACACAAAAATGACATCAGATACACCCAGAATATATTCAGCACTTGGATAGCTGCCAGTCAGCACAAATCATAAGTTATTAGGAGCAGGGAGGCATGAAGATAAACTATATCATACATTCTGGTACATCAAAAACCCTTTGCTAGAATTAAGCCCTTTAGTACTCTTTTTTTTTTGAGACAGAGTCTCACTCTGCCAACCGGGCTAGAGTGCCGTGGCATCAGCCTAGCTCACAGCAACCTCAAACTCCTAGGCTCAAGCAATCTTCCTGCTTCAGCCTCCCAAGTAGCTGGGACTACAGGTATGCACCACCATGCCCAGCTAATTTTTTCTATATATATTTTTAGTTGTCCAGCTAATTTCTTTCTATTTTTTTTAGTAGAGATGGGGTCTTGCTCTTGCTCAGGCTGGTCTGGAACTCCTGAGCTCAAACCATCTGCCCACCTTGGCTTCCCAGAGTGCTAGGATTACAAGTGTGAGCCACCAAGCCCAGCCTAAACGTAAAATTTTAATACTTGTCCTGGGCTCTGACCCTAGTGTTGGATCTAAACGACATTTCATATGTAAATGTCTTTTGACTAACATACTTATTGTTCTGTACAGAATTTAAAATGTGATGGTTTGAATATAAAATTTGCTTTGATAACATAAGGTATTCAAAGTTGTATATTTTAATTCAAAAAATGTTTTTTGTGAACTATTTCTACAGAATGTATTAAATTAAAATAATTTAAAAACAACATGAAGCAATAATCTGTTACTGGACAGGTCCATTGTCTGAGCTGTGTCAGTCACTGTCCGGCACTACAGTTGCATAACCTTGCCACTGAGCTCAGCATACCGTTAAGAAGCATTTTGTACATAAGAAAGTGACACCTCCAAGATTAGAGTTGGAACTATGCAAGGCAGTCATAAAGTAGCTATGGGCCATCTTGTAAAGGAAGACCCCATCACATGAAGATAGACCTTTCATGGCTCGTTGCTGAATTCCAAGTCTTCCTGCAATCCAGAAATGCCAGGTGGTATGTTTCAAGTGCACTGGGTGTGAATCACACCTTGAACTTGCCCTTCCCTTTTGCGGTTAAACCTTTTCACGTAGCTGCTGCTGCTCCTGAGCAGTCCATCCCCTGGACGGAGGCGCCCTCGCAGGACCTGGAGCAGGGCTGCAGGGAGCTGCCGTCTCTTATGGTAGATGTGGCCCATCACAATATACCTGCTGCCTGAACAAAATAACCAAAATAAAGTATTAATAGTAATAGTGTCTTTTATATGCCATGAAACAAGAAGGAAAGTTAAGGCCTTTAACAAGTACCTAAGTTCAAATCTATTATCTTGCTGCGCATGTTGAAACCCGAGACATTTAAACTACAGGCAACAGGTGGCAACAGTGCAGTGACCTTTACAAGATAACCACATAATCATCCTGCAGACGGCCAGCATTACAGAACAAAGCGCCTAATCACAAGGTGTCAGCAGGATTTTCCAGAGCAGTCTAGAAAGAAGTGACTCCCTGCCCCCTCCCCCCGAAAAGCAGCCTTTCTAAACTCGGTTCTAGGCGCGGACTCCCGTGTTCTTCCCTCTGGCTACGTAGTTCCGCCTTTCACTCCGCTTGTCAACACATATTTATTGGGAGTCTGCGCCAATCAGTGCTGTTCCCACCTATTGGGGGAGGTGGTCTGATGGGGCTTAAATCCAGGGTGACCGAAACCATACCTGTCGTCTAAATCCCATTCCCGTTTTCGTGCCGCCTCCCCCCACCCCCAGAAGAGGGAGGCCGGGGTGCCCCCGGGGCGGGCTGTGGCCTCCGCGTTACAAAATGGTGGTAGGGAGCACACGGAGGCGGCCGTTTGGGTCAGATTCAATACCAGGTTTAAGGTCTGGGCATGGCTTGTGGCAACTGGAGGAGTCCAGCGCTAACAAGTGGACTCGGAAGAAAAACCCGTCCGGAGTGATGTAGAGACGGCTCATCTTGTACAGCCCGTCGCGGTCCACCAGCAGCGTCACCAGCCGGATCCCCGCGCCCAGCACATCCACGTCGTGCACGATTCCGTTCACTGCTGCTTTCAAAAGACAGGGTTTGGAGACCAGCATTACACGCCCTCCTCCGTCACTCCCGGTGCGTTTGTGTTCAGCGAACCGCGCGAGGGCCGGGCGGCTCGGGGCGCGGGCGGGCGGGGCGGCGGGCGGGCTCACCGAACTCGCTGGCGCAGTACGCCTCGCGCTCGTCCACGTCGGCCCTGCAGGCGCGCGCGCAGGGCTCGGCGCCGGCCTCGGCGGCCCTCCGCGGCGAGCTGAGGCGCGGCGGCGGCGGCGGCGGCGCGGGCGCGGGCGCGGGGCCCGGGGGCGGCGCGGCGGCGCGCGGCCGGTTGGGGTGGGCGGGGCCCTCAGCGGCGCGCGCGGGCGGCCGGGCGGCGGGAAAGCGCAGGGCCCGGGCGCGCGCGCGCCGCGGGGCGTCCTCCTGCACGGGCAGGCGGCGCGGCGACGCGCGGTTCTCGGCCTGCGCGAGGCGCGGGCCTGGCGGCCCGGCGGGCGCGCGCGCGGCCTCCCGGAAGCCGGCGCGGTTCTCGGCGGGCGGCGCGGGCTTCCGGCGGCGCGGTTCGGGCCAGGCGCGGGCGGCTGGGGTGGCCTCGGGGACCGGCTGTGCCCGGGGGCCGGGCGTCTCCTCCGCGTTGGGGCGGCCGCTGGGGTCGGGCTTTCTGTGGTGCGGCGTCGAGGCTGCGGAGAGAAGGGGAGAGGCGGGGAGGCCGTCGGGGGAGGAGACGCCAGTGACAGGGAGGCTGGGGGAGGCCGGGAGGCAACGGCGGGTAAGGGAGGCCAGGAGGGGAGGAGGCTGGGGAGCCCGCGGAGGGGGAGGCGAGAGAGAAGAAAGGGCCTGGGAGGAGAGAGGGGCCAAGGGAGGCTTGACAAGCACCTGCAAGGGGCGCGATGGGGCGGCCAGGAGCCCGGGACGGGGAGGAAGCGGGGGGGGGGGGCAGCCTTCCTAAGCCTCGCGCCCGAGACCCCAAAGGAAGAATGGGGCAACCGAGAAAATGTTGCGCCCCTCATGTGGAATCAGAGGCCTGATAGCAACATTTTATTCAGGAATCTTTTCAAATTTGTAGCTTTTATAATGACAACCCCCAGTTTATGCTAAGACTAAACATTTCTGACATTGGTTGAATAACAAACTTTTTGTCCTTCCTTTAACATATATATGTATGTATGTATGTATGTATAAACATCCGCCTTTTAGCTATTTACAGTTTGTTGAGAAAGTACCAAGAGCAAACCCCAGGGGGAAAGGTCTCATATTACAGGTTCTCCTAATTGTTTAAGCGCCCCTGACAACAGAACTATTTGGTTTTCCCATCCGTGTTTACACTGTCATCTTGGTCTCTGCAGAACCTAGTATTTGTGAGTGGATTTTTTATCTGGCTTCTTGGACACCACTTACTGGTAAATCACAGCTAAGAAAGGTTTTTAAAGCTTGGCTGGGAGGCACAGCCCGCTGGTTAGCTATCAAAGCACACATCGCTTACATTTTTTCCCCCCATTAGATGGAGGAGAGAAAAAAACTCCTAAGTGGCATGGCATGAAAACAAATTTTGAAATTATTAATGATTTTCCCCAGCTCTGCAGACAGGTTGGTGAGCAAAACTTCAGCCAGCTTGAAAGCTGGGCAACTTTCCATGCCCAGTTACACAATATCACCTCCCCGCCTGCCTGGGTCCCAGTGCCCTCCAAACAGGCGCAAGAGCTCAAAAACTTGTCTCTATTTTTCCCTCCCCTTGCATTAAAGAGCTCGGTCTGCCCATTTGCAGCTCTGGCAACACTTCATTTAAAGTGACTTATCTTGCCAAATCGATAATCTCCTTTAAAATCAGCTTTCCCCCAGCAATAATAGCTGGTTAGGGTTCATGTTTTTGCAGAGAGGTTGATTCTGACTCATTATGCTAAGCGGTTGTGCCATACACAACTGAATAAAGTTCTGGTGGACATCCAATTCCTGGCTGTCAACTGTTGACCTCACAACTGCTTCCCCATTGATATCACCATCTGTTGTCATGGGAAAGATTGTCTGATATTTGGGTTAAATGCCACTGAAGTCATTCAATTTCCATGTGGAAAAATAACCCAAAGTAAATTGCCCTGTGAGGTGCGGAAGCTGTTTTTCCCAGAGATAGGGAAGGGAACGGAACAGCCACATAAAAGCAAAACAAAAACACCATCCCCCAGAGGACCCCTAATTTCTCCATCGCCTCCATAGCCTCATTTTATTCCATGCATGAAGCGTGTGTGTGTGTGAAAGACAGACCTGGCACAGGTGTCCCAGGCCGTTCGCTGGAGCCGTCCTCCCCCAGCCGTGCCCGGCGCCCCCGCGCAGCCCCCGAGCGGGGCGGACCGCGCAGCGCCCCGCGAACCCGGCCCGGCACGGCTCCCGAAAGGCGCGCCGCGACCCCTTTTGACACTTTCCCTCCTCTGTGATGGAGCAACTACTTAACATGCAAAGTTTTCTCCAGCCTGCCCGGCTCGCTCGGGATCATTTCAGTAGCTGAACTGGCGTCTTTCCGAAAAGGCTGCCAAGAGACGCAAAATCTTGGGGACACGATTTGCTCTTTCTAACACGAACACAGACCCGGAGTGTCCTCTCGTGCAAGCTGTGACCCCTTCCTCGTCCCGCCCTTCATCGCGCCCTCTCCCCCAGGTCTCCCCCCAGACCCCAGCTCCTCTTCCAGGGCTCTGCATTTCATCGATCTTACCTTTCCTCTCCGCCACTGGGGCTTCGGGGGACGAGCCCACGATCAAACAGAGAAGCCAGAAAGCTCTAGCTGTCATTTTTGTAGACAGGGTTCCCAGGCTCTAAAACTGAGCCTGGGCTTTTGCTCGCTTTCTCTCCCCCCACCCCTTCTCCACACCCCCACCCCCGTTCATGCTAATGAGGGGCAGCCTTTGGGGAAACGGGAATCACTCACTGAACAGACCATTGGGACAAAACCGAGCTGCAGGGATTTCTCCCTCTTCCTAAGGGGCACGAGCACATGGCCTCCCAAAGTTGTCCCCGGAATGTGTGTGCTGTGATCTGCGGGCAAGGGTAACATCACAGCCTAAACTTTAAACCTGGGGGGAGCAGAGGGTGGGGTGACAAGTGGAGGGAATAAGGGTGTTGAGGGGCTGAGGGACAGGGTGGGGTGAACGAGGGACGGGAACTTTTTTCGAGATTAAGTCAACAGCAAATAGGAGAATTAGTGCCTAAGACAGCTTGGGCTTGGGGAAGGGAGAAGATTCCAGATGACAGAAAATGTGTCCCAGAATGTGTCAGGCAATTCCTAAAGAGATCAAGTCACTACGTCCTAGGTTTGGTAAATATATACAACATTTATATTCTAGAACCGGAAGGGGGAAAAGCCTTCAACAAAATAGTTTATCTTTTCCCTTTCTTTCTCTCTCATTCTCTCTCTCTCTCTCTCCTCCTTCTCCTCCTCTCATTTTGTATGTCTCTTAATTGGAACTGGCATTCAGTGGACCAGATTCATGGAGTCCATACTGAGTACCTTTTACCTGTGGGGTGCTAGGGGACAGATGAGTAAAACACCGTCCCAACTCTCTAGTGATGGCTCATCTCTTTGAGAAAGGTAGAACTTTTCTCTTTTTCTTTCTAAGAAAAATAAACTCACTCACTACTTAGGTCTGAATCCTTGGGACAGCACTGCCTGCCGGTCTAAGCTGAGGATCCCTCCCCCTAGGACTGAACAGAAGCAGCACTCACCAAAGGGGAAAATAAATTTACCAGAGTAAACCCACAACCTTAATCAGGTATATCTCGTTTCAACAGCCTCAAACCCAAGAGGAAGGGGAAATGGATTGAAATGAAGGAGTTTTATCTGCAGCATTCCAGCCAACAGACTGATGCAGCTGCTAAAAGAAATAAACCTTTGCTGTACTAATAACTTATGTCTCAAAAATAATAGTGCTAGTGGAATGACCAGACTGGGGGTGGAGTGGGGCTCATGTTTTCTCAGAAGGCACGGGAGAGCTAGGAGGAGAACAGGAGGGTGGGAGGAAGGCTGGACTCCACCATGTTCAGGTTCTTCTGGGGGAAATGAGGACGGATAGCCTAACTACACAAAAACATTTCTTATATATATTGTGAAAGTACCTGTAGGGAGGAGCTGTGAAGTGAGCAGTTTAATTTCAACTTAAGAAAGAATATTCTTACAAACAAGAAAACAGCCGACTTTGAGGAATTATGGCGATGACACCCCCTGGGGACATCCAAAGAGGAGACCGTTAGTGACACTGGAGAACTGGTTCCTACATTGGGTGTGTTGCAGATTGAGGGATACAGTGACATAAATATGTTCATCTGACAGAGGCTGCTGGCTCTGGCAATGTGTTGGAGGGTGACACCTAGTTCTGTAGTCTGGTCCTCAACTTTCCATAGCCTAAAACTCAATTTTGTCAATGAATCAGATTCATGGGACCAAACGCATTAAACAAACAAGCAAACAGCTGCAGAAACCATTAAATCTTTTTTTAAAATTTGAAACAGAGTCTTACTCTGTTGCCCTGGGTAGAGTGCAGTGGTGTAATTATAGATCATAGCTCACAGCAACCTCAAACTCCTGGGCTTAAGCGATCCTCCTGCCTCAGCCTCCTGAGTGGTAGGGAATACAGGCAGGTGCCACCACGCCCAGCTAATTTTTCTATTTTTAGAAGAGATGGGGTCTCGCTCTTGCTCAAGTTAGTCTCGAACTCCTGAGCTCAGGCAATCTTCCCACCTTGGCCTCCCAGAGTGCTGGGATTACAGGTGTGAGCCACCATGCCCGGCCCAGAATATCATTTCTTAATTTGCAATAGAAGGATACAGTAAAAGTGATTCAGAAGACTAATTATTAATTAGGAGGTTGTCTGTACATCAAATTGCAGCTGAAAGAGTGGGCTAATCTCTCATTTGGATATTAGAGGAGCAAATTCTCTATTTCTTCCACAAGAGTAAACCTCTCTAGTCACTGCAGGGCTTTTGTGCACCAGACTGCAGACTCTGGACAGGACCGGATAGACACTGTTAAATCCATGTCCTTGTCTATATGACAGATGTCCTCAGATCCCCTTGTTTCACGTGCTTTCTTTAAGTCAAGTGGAATAAAATTAATTAGACTTAAGCTTTCTCAGTTACAACCACATCTCCAACATACCTTCTTAAGATTACATTCAGGTCACCCAGATCCAATTTGGGGTGTTCCCGAAACTCCTCTGTTGCAGGAATGTTGTGAATGTCCTGAAACCCACACCCTGAAATGTAGAGGCAAGGAGCAGGCTGGATGGCTCCCAGGGCCTCTTAGAGCTTCCAGGTGCCTGGGGTGGCACCATTTGGAAGAACTTGCCAGAGTACTGGGCTGGGTCTCTGGCTTGCAAGCTTAGAAACCACACTGCTGGTGGAAGGTACAAAGAGTTCAAGAAGATAGAGCTCTGTAGCCAGAATGCCAGTTTATTAATTTACAATGAGAAATTGACTCAGGCAGACGTGCATGCTCATGTCAGCCTGGCTAGCATTCTTTTTCTATAAACAAGCCACATGAGAAGCCAAATTATTAGCAGGGTACTTGGTAATATAAACCAGAGCTTGGAGAGTTTGTCATATGATTGGAATGTTTAACAGTATTGGTTTCTTATAGCCTAATGTGTCTGTGTCCACAATAGGTGTGTATACCTGTCAGGTGGAAGAATCCAACTGGCATTCTCTCCCCTGACAATTTCTGGTATTTTGAGTGTATCTTTCTGCTTAGCAAATATTTGTTGAGCATCAATATGTGTTGTATAATTAAGATTTTGTGCTGGGTTCCTGGCTCACAGCTTCTAAAACCCTTGGAATTTCCCAAGTGTTATAATTCTCTTTATTATTCATGAGCTTCATGGATCACATCTGAGTTTATGCTAATGAAGTGAATCTTGGAGGGTCCTTTGACAGCTTCAGGATGAGGACCGGTCGTCAGAAAGACCAACCATATCATCAGAGGGTTGGGACTTTGAGCCAGCCAGCAGCCTGGGAGTAGAGGGAACCTGGTGCCTGAGTTCAATCACATAGCCAATGATTTAATCAACCACCCCAATAAAACCTCTGGACACTGAAGCTCAGTGGAGCTTCCTGGTTGGTGAACAATTTATGTCCCAGGAGGGTGATATGGCCCAACCCATGGATAGAAGACACAGAAGCTCTGCATTAGGAACTCTGCCCAATCTCACCCTTTGTGTCTCTTCATTCAGCTGGTCCATTTTATTACCTTTATAATAAAACTGTAATTGTAAGTATAGTGCCATCTTGAGTTCTGTGAGTCATTCTAGAGAATTATCAAACCTGAGAGGGATTATAGGAACCCCCCCCAAATTTATAGCCAGTTGGTCTGAAATGAGGGCAGTCTTGCTGTGGAACATGTGCGTTAACTAGTGGGGTCTGTGCTAACTCCAGATGGTGGGCGCCATAATCGATTTGCAATATGCCAACTGGTCATGGAATAGTGTGTGCCAGGCACTGTTGTAGAAGCTAGAAATACCAGTCATAATTATTCTTCAAAAAGAGTACAATTGCTTTGCTTTCCATTGTGTGAGCTACAATCACATTCTGGTTCTTCCATTTCAGGACAATCTTAATGGGGGCAGGGGGCCCAGAGTGTCCCAAAATAAGCACTGGGCTAGGTCCTGTGATATTAGGACAAAAATCTTCCCCTCGAGAGGCTCACAGGTTACTATGGGACTTAATACTCAATACATTGTGTTAAGTGCAACATTGATAAGTTGTACCTGCTGCAGAGAAAGGAGTGGGTAACAGGACGTGGAGGCCAAGTAGTAGTTGCTGGGAGGTGTTGTTCATGCTCTAGTTTGAGGAATGACTGCGGTTGACCAGGTGGACCAAGGGCAGCACACGGCAGGCTGAGACAACAAAGGTGTGGAGATAGGAGAGGAGGTATAAGAGAGTGCGTGCGTCTGCCCAAGCCAGGGAAGCACGGGGCACACTAGGGAAGCACCCCCAGTGAGAGAAGGCACCAGAGAGTCTCAGTGCCCAGTAGACCTGGACTCTCCCACAGACAGTGGTGAGTCTAAACACCCCACCCCCAGCCCCCAGCAACCACATTCCAATGTATTTCCTTCAGGCTGTTTCTTGGATAGCATTTTTACACAGATGTGATCAGAGTGTCTACACTATTTTGGATCCTGTGTTCTACACAGAACAATATGACATAAAGACTTCCCCACCCTGTGTTTTGTGTATACAATTTTGTACCCAGCTTCTTTTCCATTACAATCATTAAAATATATCTAGCAGCTTCCGGAAAAAAAAATGAAAAAGAAAATTAATAAAAAAAAAATATGATTACAGGGCTGGGCATGGTAGCTCACGCCTGTAATCCTAGCACTCTGGGATGCTGAGGCGGGCGGATTGCTCGAGGTCAGGGGTTCGAAACCAGCCTGAGCAAGAGCAAGACCCCGTCTCTACTATAAATAGAAAGAAATTAATTGGTCAACTAATATATATAGAAAAAAAATTAGCCGGGCATGGTGGCGCATGCCTGTAGTCCCAGCTACTTGGGAAGCTGAGGCAGAAGGATTGCTTGAGCCCAGGAGATTGAGGTTGCTGTGAGCTAGGCTGACACCACCGCACTCACTCTAGCCTGGGCAACAAAGTGAGACTGTGTCTCAAAAAAAATATATATATATATGATCATAAACTCTTTACTCTTTGTAAACATGAAATCTTACAACTGCGTAATATGTTCTCATTTAGATCAGCCATAATTTGGTGAACATTTTAATCTATTTTCTTTTTTTTTTTTAGAGATGGAGTCTCACTATGTTGCCCAGGCTGGACTCAAACTCCTAGGCTCAAGGAATCCTCCTGCCTTGGCCTCAAGAGTAACTGGGACTACAAGTATGAACGCCTGGCTCTAGTCTATTATATTTTCAATTTTTGCTACCCTCAAATGTTCTGTATGCTCATCAACAGAAAGATGGATATATAATGTCATGAAATACTAGAATGCCATGGAACAGAGTTTCTTAACTGCGGCACTATTAACATTTGGGTGAGATAATTCTTTGTTGTGCATTGTAGGATGTTGAGCGGTATCTCTGGCCTCTATCCACCAGATACTAGTACCCACCCTCCAGCCCCATTTGGGACAAAGAAAACTGTCTCCAGACATCACGAAGCATATTCATTACTATACAGCAGTGAAATAAATAGGCTACAATTACAACAGCAAAATATAGATGAATCTCAGAAGCATGATATCAAGTAAAAAAAAAAAAAACCCTGACGCAAAAGACTATATACAATTTCATTTATATAAAGTTCACAAACAGGCAAAAGCAGTCTGTGGGTGATGGTTATCCTTTTTTTAATTTTAATTTTTATTTTTTTGAGACAGAGTTTCACTTTGTTGCCCAGACTAGAGTGAGTGCCGTGACGTCAGCCTAGCTCACAGCAACCTCAATCTCCTGGACTCAAGCGATCCTCCTGCCTCAGCCTCCCAAGTAGCTGGGACTACAGGCATGTGCCACCATGCCCGGCTGATTTTTTGTTTATATATATTAGTTGGCCAATTAATTTCTTTCTATTTATAGTAGAGATGAGGTCTTGCTCTTGCTCAGGCTGGTTTCAAACTGCTGACCTCAAGCAATCCACCCGCCTTGGCCTCCCAGAGTGCTAGGATTACAGGCGTGAGCCACTGCGCTCGGCTGTGATGGTTATCCTTGACAGAGAGTGGCTGGAAAGAGTACCAGGGCGTGGGGAGGTTTCTGTGGTACCGAACTGTTCTATTAACTTTTTTTAACTGATCTATTAACTTTCTGATCTTAAACTGATCTATTAATTTTTTTTTTTGAGACATAGTCTTGCTCTGTCACCCAAGCTAAAGTGCAGTGGCATCATCATAGCTCCCTGCAACCTCAAACTCCTGGGCTCAAGCAATCCTCCTGTCTCAGCCTCCTGAATAACTGGGATTACAGGCATGCGCCACCACACCTGGGTAAATTTTTCTATTTTTATTATAGTAGAGACAGGGTCTCACTCTTGCTCAGGCTGGTCTCCAACTGCTGTCTTCATGCAGTCCTCCCACCTCAGCCTCCCAGAGGGCTACTGAAGGGTCTATTTAAAAAAAAAAAAAGGTTTCTCTTTGTGTTAATTCATATTTGTTTAACTGCTGGTGAAATATTACATTTTTTCATAGATTCATTACCCATTTGTATTTCTTCTTTTGTTAATTGTTTATATGGTTTGTCTATATATGTTGCAAATATTTCCTCAGAATTTTGTTTAATTTTTAACCTTTTATTTTTTGAGACAAGAGTGTCAGTTTGTTGCCCAGGCTAGAGTGTTATAGTGTCAGCCTAGCTCACAGCAACCTCAAACTCCTGAGCTCAAGCAATCCTTCTGCCTCAGCCTCCCGAGTAGCTGGAACTACAGGCATGCGCCACCATGCCTGGCTAATTTTTTTCTATGTATATGTTTAGTTGGCCAATTAATTTCTTTCTATTTTTAGTAGAGACAGGGTCTCGCTCTTGTTCAGGCTGGTTTTGAATTCCTGACCTTGAGCAATCCTCCCACCTTGGCCTCCCAGAGTGCTAGAATTATAAGGCATGAGCCACAGGGCCCAGCCTAATTTTTAACCATTTAGGAATTTTCTGGCCGTAGAACTTTTAAGTTTTGTGTAGCAAAATGCATCAATCTTTTGTTTAACAATGTCTCTTGTGTCTTGTGTTATCCTTGAAAGACTTTCTTCAATCCAAACTTATACATACTTTCCCTATGTTTTTATAACACTTGTGGTTAAATCTTGATTCCATCTGGAATTTATTATTTTGGTATGTAGTACGAGGTAAGAATCTTATTTTTTTTCTCAAATAACTAGAAAGTTGTCTAATCCAATTGGTAAATAAATCCATTGTTTCCCAAATTTGAGATGTCACCTTTAACATAGCCAGTATTAACTTCTCATAAGTTTAAGTCTTTTTCTAGACTTTCTACTCTGCTCTGATATTCTGTTTATTCCCAGGCCTATGTCCCCACATCAGGGCACTATTATTATATAATTATTGTGGTGTTACAGCATTCTTTTCAAAAATTACTTTGGCTATTATAATGTTTATTTTACTAAGTGAACTTTAGAAACTGCCAAATTTTTTAAAATCCTGTTGGGAATTCTTTGAATTTGCATTAAATGTATTCATTAATTTGTAAAGGAATTGACAATTTTCCTCTATTTTTGTTTTATCCATGAAAATGGGATATCTCTATATTTCTTTGAGTCTTCTTTTCCTCCTTTCAGAGTATTATTTTCTTCATCTAAACTCTAAAGATTTCTTGGTAAATTTATTTCGAAGAGCATGGGCAACATAGAAAGACCCCATCTCAACATAAAAGTGTTTAAAAATTAGCTGGGCCTCGTGGCCTGCACCTGTAGTCTTAGCTACTTGGGAGGCTTGGTGGGAGGATTGCTTGTGTTCAGGAGTTCAAAGTTTCAGTGAGCTATGCTTGCACCACTGCACTCCAGCCTGAGTGACACAGTGACACCCTGTCTCTTAAAAAAATTTATTTCCAGTATATTTTATGTTTTTTATGTAATGTGTATAAAATCTTTTTTCCTTCATATTTTTTGGCTGGTTTTGGTAGGTGTCTAGAAAAGCTACTAATTTGTATTGCTTATATCTCAATTTGTGTATGTAATATCCAAAAATATCCCAAACTTTTTTGGATTGATTTTCTTGGGTTTTTCCAGTTGAAAATCATATAATTTTTAGATAGTGATAATTTGCCCTTTCCGCTCAAATATTTATGTAACTTTTTTATTGCATTAATGAGAGCAATCCAAATTTTGTTGAACAATACCATCCTTAGCCATCATTATTGTTGTATTAGTATTCCTCATTTATAGAGAATATTTGAAATGTTTTACTTTCATGTAACTAAAACCTTGATTTTACTTCAAGTATATTGAGCTATTTTAATCTGCATACCCACAGCATTTTCACCTTAGGAATCTGGCAGATATTCCTATTTTTTGTTACTTTCTTAATGTCGATCTTCTGTTTTTTATCTTCTATATTTTTTATCTTCTAGCTCATTATTTTTCTCTCTCTACCTAGGAGACATTCTTGAATTTTTATATCATGTCACTGATTTCATTTTCAGTAGCATCAGTTCTGCCCTTTGCTCCTTGCAATAAGGATTTTAATGCTCAGGAATTATTATTACTTAGTTTCCTTGTCGGTTCATCCTATTGTTCATTCATCTCAGCCTACTTCCTTCTTATAATTTTCTGATTCACAAGGACCTTTTTCCTTGTACTTCTGTGATAATGCCTGTTTCTTAAAATTATCTTTACATTCTTGATTGTCATAATTTGAGTATGCTCTTCTGCTGAGCATTTTTAAGGGGAAAATATTTTTATTATGAAATATTATAAACATTCAAAAAGTTATAGAGAATAGAATAGTGAATACTTGCATAAGCATGACCCAGTTTTATCAGATCTTAACATTTTCTCATATTTGCTTCTTTTTTTCCTCTGTGAGTCCAGCTTGTCACTGACTTTTTTTTTTTTAGTGTTAAAAAAATTACAAATATATTTTGTGGTAGCCAGCCTCCAAGATGGCCCCCAATGGCTCCTACTTCCTGGTATTCATACGCTGAGGAGTCCCCTCCCACAGTGCAGCTGAGTTGGTCTGAGTGACTGACAGCATATGGAAGAAGTGATAATATACACTTGCAAGATTAGGTTACAAAAAGACTGAACTCTCAACTGGGTGTATATTCTCTCTCTCTTTTAGATCACTCAGTCTGGGGAAAGCCAGTGGCCAGGTAGGGAGGACACTCAGACAGTCTGTAGAAAAGCCTAGGCATGGAAGTGTTCAGCCAATAAGCAGTAAGAAACTGCAGCCTGCCAACAACCAGTGAGTAAGTTTGAAAGCATATCCTCCCCCAGTTGAGCCTTCAGATAACACTGGGGCCCTGACCCACAGCTTGACTGAAATCTCCTGAGAGACCTGAGCAGAACCAACGAGCTAAACCACTCCCAGATTCCTGGCCCAGAGAAAGTATGATATTAAATATCTCTATTGTTTTAAGCTGCTAAATGTTGGGGTAATTTGTTATTCAGCAATAGATAGCTAATACACAGGGGTAGGCCTCTTCTGCCCTCCCTAATCCAATTTATTTCCTTTCCCTCCAAGAGATAATCATGTTAAAATTAGGGTTTCTACCACTCTCAGCCATGCTCTTCCTGTGAGGACTATGCAAACTACTTTTATAACAAACATCTTATAAATAAATGTTGAGGGTTTTTAAAAAAATTCTAATTTCAAAGTTTGGAACATTCAATACAAATATGTACTTATAGTTCAATAAATTCTTTTTTTTTTTTTAAGACAGTCTCTTTTTTTTTTTTTTTTGAGACAGAGTCTCACTTTGTTGCCCAGGCTAGAGTGAGTGCCGTGGCGTCAGCCTAGCTCACAGCAACCTCAATCTCCAGGGGTCAGCGATCCTACTGCCTCAGCCTCCCGAGTAGCTGGGACTACAGGCATGCGCCACCATGCCCGGCTAATTTTTTTTTGTATATATATTTTTAGTTGGTCAATTAATTTATTTCTATTTTTTTTGGTAGAGACGGGGTCTCGCTCAGGCTGGTTTCGAACTCCTGACCTTGAGCAATCCGCCCGCCTTAAGACAGTCTCATTTTGTTGCCCAGGCTAGAGTGAGTGCCATGGCGTCAGCCTAGCTCATAGCAACTTCAAACTCCTGGGCTCAAGCGATCTTCCTGCCTCAGCCTCCCCAGTAGCTGGGACTACAGGCATGTGCCACCATGCCCGGCTAATTTTTTCTATATATATATTAGTTGGCCAATTAATTTCTTTCTATTTATAGTAGAGATGGGGTCTTGCTCTTGCTCAGGCTGGTTTCAAACTCCTGACCTTGAGCAATCCACCCACCTTGGCCTCCAGAGAGCTAGGATTACAGGCGTGAGCCACCGCACCTGGCCTTCAATAAATTCTTTTTAAAAATTAATGTGTAGGCTGGGCGTGGAATGGCAGAGCTGGCAGAAGCCCTGAAGGCAAGGGAGGCACAGGGCCCAGGAATGGCAGAGCTGGCAGAAGCCCTGAAGGCAAGGGAGGCACATCCAGGCCCAGAACACAGGTCTGTCCCTGTGAGGATGAGACTCTGTCCACACAATTCAGTCTTGTAACTACAAAATAGAGATTGCTGGGTGGCCTCGCAGGGTGCAACCTTCACCTGGGAGACGCGCCCTCTGCTGGCCTTTCCTCAGACCTGCGGCCACGAGCATCCTCTTCTAGCCCTCCTCTACCTCTGTCGGTGGGTCACTGCTTTGGTAGCCCTTTTCCCCTTTTATTTGAAGAGTTTCTGATATCCGTCAGTTTCACTGAAGGTGATGTTTGTGGTTCTGATTCTCATACCCCTTGTTGGTTTTGGAGGATTTTCAAGAAGAGTGTGAAAAAGTGGCATCTTCCCAGTCATTTTAATGCTGGAACCTGGTAAATTTTAAAATATGACAGTTCAAAATATGATATTAATATTATGTATTTTACTGTGAATTCTCATCTATTCTGACATTCTGAAATGAACTTTGATTATTTAGACTAATACAATACTAATAAATATTTGTATTTATCCACACCTTCAAAAATTAAAATTCCAAAGTGATCAAGTACAAAAACAGTTGAAACTAATCCATGCAGTTAGAAGTCAGGCCACTGGTCACTTTCTGTATGTGTGCTACACATTGCCAACAATTATTTTTTAAACTCAAAAGTAGCAGAGTCAAGGCTAATTAAAAATAGCCAAGCTCAGTGGCTCATGCCTGTAATCCCAGTATTTTGGGAGGCTGAGGCAGGAGGGTCACTTGAGGTGAGGAGTTCTGGACCAGCTTAGGCAATATAGTGAGACTTCGACTCCACAAAAAATTAAAAAATTAGCCAGTGTGGTGGTGTGTGCCTCTAGTCCCAGGTACTTGGGAAGCAGAGGCAGGAGGATCCCTTGAGCCCAGGAATTCGAGGTTTCAATGAGTTATAAATGTGCCACTGCACTCCAGCCTCGGTGACAGAACAAGACCCTGTATCTAAAAAGTAAATTAAAAATTAAAAATATAGTCATGGGCTTTCTATAGTAATAAGAAAAATTAAAAAAACAGATCATGACCCTAGTAAACACCTGATACTATATTTATCTGGCTCAATTAAAGCAAAAATGAGAATTTTATTGAAAAACTTCAAATAACTGAATTTTGCCATATTATTCCATTTACTAAGGAATCTAGCTTTGATTCTAGGTAGAATGTATCTTCCCTGTGGGGGAAATGGATCTCTCCAAATAACCGGACCCATAATCACACAATGCTGGTGGGGACACCCACCCCAGCTTGGGTACTATTAAAATAAAATGAATCCCAACATATTTGGGCTCTGCCATTATTTGTCTCCTCACATGCCAGTCTGTGTCCCTTAGCGATGCTAGGGTTCCAGAAAGAGGTCCCAGACACAGCAAGGACCCGAATGAGGGCAGTATCACACCAAGTCACCCAAGTGTCCCCAGACATCTGTTTGGAAGCACTTTCACTTACTCCCTCTCTTTGCCCCTGAGACTGCATGGGGACAAAGAAGTCACAAAAACAGGGATAATTAATGTGGCCCTAAAATATTTTAATGTGGTCCATCAATAACACAGTCATACCAGCCCTGTTTGCTAAGCCTCTAAGGCAGTTTCTTCAGCTTGGCACTGCTGACATTATGGGCTGGACCGTTTTTTGCTGTGGGGGACTGTCCCTTGCGTTGTGAGGTGTTGAGTAGCATTCCTGACCTCTACCCACCAGATGTGCAATTCAGTTGAAGGCAGTTAAACATGTCTCCAGACATTGCCAAATGTTCTCCGGGGAGCGAAATCAGCCTGGTTGAGAACCACTGGTCTAGAGTAAGCAAAGCTATCAGGATAAAAGCAATAAGTCACCTCTATCATAGCAGAACATTTTTTAATTTTTCAGTTGATTGTAAACCAGATTTCAAAAATGTTGTGTAACATGTCTTAGTAATTTTCTCTTTCTTCTCAGCTTTGATAGGAAAAATCTGATACAGCTACCATAAGTTAAAAGCTGTTAACTTTATTCCAAAATCGGATGCTCTTATCTATTAATAATGTGGAATGACACACTTTATATTCCAAAATATAATGGGAAGTCTTATAATCATTAAAGATTCGCAGTCTGCATCACCTAAAATCAACAGCGGGGATAGAGCAATTCCATGGAATACTAAAAATAAAACGTACAAGCTTTGTGATGGGAAAGGTGCTAGTGTTTAGCCTGGCAAGCATCCATGCCTCTTCTTGAAAGGACTCACATTTCCTTTTAAGGAAATAGCTCTTCCCCCTTGTGGGGAGAATTGGTAGGAGGGTGATTCCTCTGGGATCCCATGAATCAACAGAGGAAAGGTCCAGCAGGGCGTGGTAGTATGCACTGTATGCTCCTATGGTCCCCGCTACTCGGGATGCTGAGGTAGGAGGATCACTTGAGCCCAGAAGTTCAAGACCAGCCTGGGCAACATAGTGAGACTCCATCTCTATGAATAAAAGAAAATAGACGAAAATGTTCACCAAAGTTTATTTCAGAGTATTACAGGGTACATTTTGGTTACATAAATTGCTTTTGTACGGTTTGAGTCAAAGTTGTAAGTGCCCATCACCCAGATAGTGTGCATTGTACCTGTTAGGTGTAAATTTACTCATCCCCTCCTCCCCCCAGCACCTGCTTGATTTCCAATGAGTTTTATTTCCATATGTGCACATAAGTGGTGTTTGATTAGTTCCAATTTAATGGTGAGTGTATGTAGCATTTGTTTTTCCATTCCTGATACTTCGCTTTGAAGAATGGTCTCTGGTTCCATCCAGGTTAATACAAGTGGTATTCACCATTTTTTATGGCTGAGTAGTATTCCATGGTATACATATACCATGTTTTATTAATCCACTCATGTACTGATAGGCATTTTGGTTGTTTCTACATCTTTGCAATTATGAATTGTGCTGGTTTCATATGAAGCATAGAATTATTTTTTCTAGATCTGTGAAAAATGATGTTGGTATTTTTTTTTTAATTTAACAAAGTTTAATTAAGCAGAGAATGATTCATGAATCAGGAAACACCCTGAACCGTGCAGGTTCAGTGAGCTCTGCCCAGCTGTGTCAACATTGGTATTTTAATGGGGACTGTACTGAATCTGTAGATCACTTTGGGTAGTATAGACATTTTGACAATGTTGATTCTGTTGATCCACGAGCATGATCTGTTTTCCTATCTGTTTACACCCTCTGTGATTTCCTTCCTCAGTGTTTCAAAGTTCTTCCTGTATTCTTTCACTTCCTTGGTTAAATATATTCCTAGGTATTTTATTTTCTTTGCTGCTATTGTCAAAGATATTGAGTCTTTGATTTGATTCTCAGCTTGACTATTGTTGGAGTATAAGAATGTTACTGATTTGTGTATATTGATTTTGTTACCTGAAACTTTGCTGAATTTATCAATTCCAGGACTCTCCTGGAGTTTTCTAGATTTAAGATCATATCATCAGCAAAGAGTGATGGTTTGACCTTTTCTTTTCCCATTTGGATACCTTGATTTCTTTATTGTGCCTGATTGCCCTGGCTAGGACTTCCATCAGCACTGTGTTGAATAGCAGTGGTGACAGTGGGCAACCTTGTCTGGCTCCAGTTCTATGTGGGAATGCTCTCAATTTTTCCCTATTCAGTATGCTGTTGGCTGTCTTTAGTGACATTTTCATTCATTTACTGTATTGTTTTTGTGGTTTCTTTGTGTTGGGTTCTATTTTCTCTTGTATTTCATTGAGCTTTCTTACAATACATATTCAAAGTTCTTTATCAGTCATTTCAATATTCTCATTTTGGTTGGTTTCCATCAGTATGGAGTTACTGTTTTCTTTTGGGGGTGTCCTTTCACTCTGATTTTTCATGTGTCCGGAGATCTTTAACCGATTCCTTCTCATCTGAAGCAGCTTTTGCTTCTTATTTTTGGAGTTTCTGTTGATTAGATAATGGTACATCCAGTTTAATCTCTGAGACAGTGGGTGGTGCTTGTGGGTGAGACTCAACTACACCCTGTACCGACTGAGTAAGAGACTCAGTAAATGCTGTAAAGGGCATGCAAATTGACCTCCCTGTGAGTAGGTGGCGCTTGGCTGAAGGAACAAGCTGCAGTGTTGTTTTTGGGTCCTGTGACCTAATCCCCTCCTCAGAAGCTCTTTTTATTTTATTTATTTATTTATTTATTTATTTATTGAGACAGAGTCTCGGTTTGTTGCCCAGGCTAGAGTGAGTGCTGTGGCATCAGCCCCCTAGAAGCTCTTGATTGCGCCAGCTGGTGGGTGGGGCCCTGTGACTTCAGGTGAGTCCTTATTCCCTACCAGGGCAGAGGCAGGTGAGGGAGTGCGGCTGGGCAGGACTGGGTCTGGTGAGCTTGCTCTCAGGCTCCACAAAAGCTGGCAAGGTATTTGTTTCAGCAGGTGTCCAAGGCTTGCTCCCAGTTTCTAGGCAAAGCCACCAGGGAGGGGCTGTAGTGGACTCACCCAATCACAGATCTCCCCTCCTTGCCCCAGAGCAATGCAGTTGAGCCGGGGAATGGGATCTGGCCTGTGGGCTTGTCCCTGGGTCTCCGAAGATCAATCCCTGATCATGCCAGGGAGAAGCGTGCTGGTCTCGAGTTGCCCACAGGGTGCCCAAGCAGGTTCAATATCCCTCCATTTTCGGGCGTGCCCCAGACACCAGGGAGGGCCAGCAGGCAGGGACCTCACAGACCAAGCACTTCTCAGTCCACTGCAGGACCCCTAGAGGCATGGTCTCAGCCCCGTTCTCTGTGGAAGCCTTGGTGTGGTGGCTCTATTATCTCCCTCTGCAGCTGCAAGTGGGGTAGGGGAAGGGGAGAAAAAGAATCAGGGAAGGTTTGAGCCCCATTTTTTGTGGAAGGCCAGGTGTGGTGGATGCACCAACCAAGAGGAGAAGCAGCTCCTGCGAGCCCTGGCTCTGTCATCTCTCAGCAGCCACAGGCGGGGAAGGGCAGGAAAAGAGTCTGAATGGACTCAGCACTCTGGTCATCCTGCTCCTCTCCAGAAGGCAGCTCACCCAGGATGTCTAGACTGGGGGGGGGGGGCGTCACGCAGATGCCCCGCAACCTGCAGGCCCTCTGTGGCTCCCGCAGTCTGGGCCAGAGTTGGGAAATATTTGTGCAAGCATGAGCAAGATGAAAACTGAGGGGCTGAGGCCCCCGGGGAGGACAAGGGTGCACAGTGGGTAGAGAAGCAATATGGCTCCTGCCGTCCTGGCTCGGGTTTTGGTGACCGGAAGTGACCCCAAGGGCACCAGCTGCCTAGTGCTTTGTCCTCACCAAGCTCCCAGTCCACTGGTGGCAGCAGCTTTTGGGCTTGTGAGGGTAGAAGAGCTCTCCAGCAGCTGGAAGCCCACTGCCTGCCAGAGATGGAGGAAGGGAGAACTCAGCCGCTCCACTTACCCTTCTTGCTGGACTGCAAGCTCTCAGGGGTTGATCTCTGCCAACGTCCTGCTCCTTCGTGCTCTGCTCCTGATTCTCGGGGCTTTCTTCCAGCACTTGAGGACTCAGGACCCCACTTGAATCTTCGTGGCTGCTATACTGGCTGCTCTGTTGGAGTTTTTCCACCTGGGCAATATATTGAGATCCTCTGAAAAAAATTTTTTTTTTCTGAAAAACAAAAGAAAGTCCATGGTCCAAACTGGACCAATTATAGGTTTTCCCTGGAACGCTGATTCTGGAGCAGGTGGGCCTAAAAAGAAGAAAACCATCAGAGGTGCTTACTACGGTGGTGACCATCTGGCTCTGAGAGTCGCAGTGCTTCCACCCTCTTGCTTTTTCAGGGCCTCTGATATGTCTTTGATTCTTGCTGGTTCCCAAACCTGGTCCTCCAGCTCCTCCTCCTACATATCTTTCCAGTGAATTATGACTTGCTTTGCTTAGGTTGGGCTGCTTTGTTGCCATTGTTGGCAACAAGAGGGAACCAGGCAAGGAGTCTGAGTTGTTTGGAGAACCAAGAAAAGGATTTCCTGGAAGCCTGGGCAAAGAATGTTTCAAGAAGGAAGGACTAGTCAAGAATTTCAGATGTTAGGGCCAAGTCAAGCAAGACAAGAACTGAAAGGTGTGTCTTAAATTTGCCAATTAAGAGGCCACTGTTGGGGAGGAATGTGCCAGGTGGCAGGGGAGAGGCCGGGGCAGGTGGAGAACAGACACTGGACCCAGGGACACTGCCTGTGCAGCAGCCTGGCTGCTTGGAGAGAGGGCAGCCAGGATTCATGAGAGGTGCCCTACGAGCAGGGCTGAACTTGGGAGGAATAGAGAACCCATAGGATGTCTTTGGACTCAGAGGAAAGAACTAGCAGGGAGGCAAGCTAAAGACCCAGGCAAAAAGGGAAACTAACGGGCTCACGCCTTTGAGTGTTTACTAAGTGCCAGGCAGTTTTCCTGAGGAGAGAGAGGATGGGTTCAGAACAAAGGCAGACAGAGGGGCTGGCCTGGGACTGGGGAAGGGACACTTCTTCCTCTAAGACAGGAGAGGGAAGGAATGGGGTATGTAGTAGATGCCAGAGTTGGAAGGAAGAGGAAAATGTGGAATTTGCATTGAGTGATTGGAATCTACCATATTCAGTAGGCATTTAATCAATGTGTGCTGACTTCAGCTGAATGAACTAGGGTGCGTGAGCCAAGAAGCATCTGCCAGGAAGAAGGAGCAGGGCTAAAAAAGAAGCTGAAGGAGAGGAATGAAGTGGGAGAGTCAGATAGCGCGTGGAGGACTAAGCAGCCTCATCAGAAGCCCAGAGGATGAGTTTGTTGTACCCAGTCCTTGAGGCTGTGTATTCCAATATCTGAGAGCAGTCTTGCACTTGGGGGACCAGGGATACATTGTCACTGTCTGTTTTCCCCAGACACTGCCTATAGGTGGGAGAAAGGAGACAACACAGATTTTTTTGAGTGCCTACTGCATGCAAGGACCTAATGTGGACACCACCTCCCAACTCTGAGATACCAGGAATAGAGCTGGAAATTATCCCCTGGTCTTCTTTGTGAATGCTTTCCGGTTTAAAAAGTCAGCACTAATTCCTAAGCTTAAAAAGAGGGATAAGGGTGTCAGTTAAAATTCTCCACCGGTTGTTTAGTAGTTGGGATTCTTTTAAATACACTTTTTATTTTGGAATAATTTCAGATTTACAGAAAAGATGCAAAGATAGTGCAGAGAGTTCCGGTATACCCTTTACCTGGTTTACCCTAATGGTAACATCTTATGTTACTGCACACATTTGTCAAAACTGAGAAGTCAAAATTGGTACATTACAAGTAACTAAACTCCATGCTGTATTTTGATTCCACTAGTTTTTCCACTGCCGTCCTTTTTCTGTTTCGTTCAGTGTCTTTAGTGTTTAGTTGTTTTTAAAGAATAGGAATTAACTCAGTGATGTTCCTCTTATACAAGAGGAAGAGTTAAAAAGAAGAGTTGAAAGGGTTCTGGTTGGTCACAGTGACTCACACCTGTAACCCTAGCACTGTGGAAGGCCACGGTGGGAGGATAGCTGGAGGCCAGGAGTTCAAGAGCAGCCTGAGCAAGAGTGAGGACCCCCCCCCTACAAAAATAGAAAACTTATCCAGGTGTGTGTGCCTGTTTTTCCACCTTCTAGGGAGGCTGAGACCCTAAGACAGGAGGATCACTCGACCCCAGGAGTTTGAGGTTGCAGTGAGCTGCGATGATGCCACTGCACTCTAGACAGGGCGACAGAGCAAGACTCTGTCTCAGAAAACAACAACAACAACAAAAACTTTTCATGTTAGTCAACTGAACCCATCTGAAAATTTTGATTGTATTTCTTTTATTTCACTAATTTGCGGATCAAACACACACCCCACACACAAACACACATCAACACACAACCATATGTTGTAGCTAGAATTTCTTTCTTTTCTTTCTTTTCTTTCCTTTCTTTCCTTTCTTTCCTTCTTTCCTTCTTTCCTTCTTTCCTTCTTTCCTTCTTTCCTTCTTTCCTTTCTTTCTTTCTTTCTTTCTTTCTTTCTTTCTTTCTTTCTTTCTTCTTTCTTTCTTTCTTTCTTTCTTTCTTTCTTTCTTTTCTTTCTTTTCTTTCTTTTCTTTCTTTCTTTCTTTCTTTTTTTTTCTTTCTTCTCACCCTGTTGCCTGGGCTAGAGTGCTGTGGCATCAGCCAAACTCCTGGGCTCCAGCAATCCTCCTGCCTCAGCCTCTCGAGTAGCTGGGACTACAGGCATGTGCCACCATGCCCGGCTAATTTTTTCTCTATATACATTGGTTGGCCAATTAATTTCTTTCTATTTATAGTAGAGCCGGGATCTCACTCTTGCTCAGGCTGGTTTTGAACTCCTCACCTTGAGCGATCTGCCTACCTGGCCTCCACCTCGCCCCTCTGGCCCTAGAATTTCTTAATCATAATAGTTTGAAGACAGAAACTATAAATTATGTTTATTATATTTGTATGTTGTAACAGCACAGTTACTTTTATAAACTCTTCTTAGTACTGTCCTAGAAATCTGGAGCCAGCAGAGTTGGATCTGCTCACACATCCCTTGGGATAAGGATGGGGAGAAACTTTTGCAAGTGTGGCTGCCCATTGGGAAGCTGGCTTGAAATGGTAGACGGAAAAAGAGGTGATGCCATCTGTCTAGTCTCCAGTTTGTGATTCCCAAGGCTTTTTTCTTTTAAAAAATCAATATAAGTAAAGCAAGAGTAAATGATCCTTCCTTAATATATACGATTTTTATTTGTCAATTACACCTCAATAAAGATAGGAAAAAATGTTTTGTTTTGTTTTTGAGACAGCGTCTCACTTTGTTTCCCAGGCTAGAGTGAGTGCCATGGAGTCAGCCTAGCTCACAGCAACCTCAAACTCCTGGGCTCAAGCAATCCTCCTGCCTCAGCCTCCCAAGTGGCTGGTACTACAGGCATGCGCCACCATGCCCGGCTAATTTTTTCTATATATATTAGTTGGCCAATTAATTTCTTTCTATTTATAGTAGAGACAGGGTCTCACTCTTGCTCAGGCTGGCCTCAAACTCCTGACCTGGAGCAATCCGCCCGCCTCGGCCTCCCAGAGAGCTAGGATTACAGGCGTGAGAAGATAGGAAAAAATGTTTTTTAAATTTTTTTTAAGTAAATGTTCTTTGGGGGGCAGATTTAGCATTCACTTGCAAGCTCACAGTTACAGTGTTTCGTTGTTACATTTTAAAAATTGATACATAATTGTACATATTTATGGGGCATATGTGTTATTTTCACACATGCATACAATGTGTAATGATAAAATCATGGTAATTGGGATATCCATCACCTCAAACATCTACCATTTCTTTTTGTTCTAAATGTCTTCTAGCTATTTTGAGATATACAATAAATCACTGTTAACTATAGTAACCCTGCTGTGCTAGCGAACACTAAACTCTACTCCTAAGTATATTTTTGTATCTATTGAGTTATATACAGCGTTTTCAAAACGCGCACATACACCTCTTAATGTGTAATACAGTTGACCTCGACCGCTGCAGGGAAGCGAAATAACCACCTCACAATCTGCTTTACTCTCCATCATCGCCTTTGTCTCCGCCAAAACTAATCTCCGTGCGACCCAGATGGGACTCGAACCCACAATCCCCAGCTCCGGAGGCTGATGCCTTATCCATTAGGCCACTGGGTCACCACAGAATCCGGGTTCTCACGCCGTCTCCTTACGGGATGCCATCATCGCGTCCCCGCCCCCGCGCACTGCGATCTCGCGCTGGGTGGTGTGTGATTTGGGAGACGCCCCCAGCGCCTGCAGCGCGCGCCTGCGCCCTTCTGCGTGGTCTTTCCGGCCTGCCGCCTGAGCCTCCAGTGCGCCTGCGCTGTCGGCAGGTACCGGCCGCGCCTCTCCGTGCGCGCCTGCGCGAGACCCTTCGTTCCCCCCCGCCCCCCATGGCCCAGGGGTCAGCGTGGAAGTATGCTCGGCTGCGTGTTTGTGTTCTGCTTCTCTATGGGTTCATCTCGGAAGTTCTCAGCCCTGCGTGCACGTTAGGCTCACCTGGGGAACTTTAAACTAAACTCCAAGGCCTGCTCCCCCCCTTGTAATTCAGTTGACCTGGGCGTACCCGGGCGTCCGTATTTTACAAATTTCCCGGGGGCCTTCCACCGCGGGAGCGTCCTCAGAGCAGCCAGCGGCAGGAGCCACTCGCGGACGGCGAGATCCTCACGCACCCACCCCGACCCTCCTTAGGTGTCTTCCCTCACAGCCGTCTTTCCTTTGTTTCTCGCTTTTATGCCACAGACATTAATTTGATAACCTATTATGTGCCGGGGACTGTTGGCGGATCCCTGGGTGAACAGGCTTTTCCACTCCAAGAAAACTTGAAAGCCGGCCCTCTCTCCCGGCCACTCTCCTACATCCGCTTTCCTCCCCTCACTCCTCTTTCCCTCCAGATTAAAGGGAAAGTGGACAAAACAAGGTCCCTAAATACAAAATAATACAATTTTTTTTTCATGGTAAAGTTAGGTGTTAGATAAAGATTTGGAGACTTTCTGGTTCTATGCACAATATCTCTTTGCTTGTTGTTTGTGAAGACGCTGGATTTGTGGTTTTTAAATATATGCGATTTCGTTTTTGTTAGACACATAACAAGCCAAACAAAAAAAAAATTGAAATTGACCAAAATTTTACCATTCGGAGTTAACTGTTACAAAATGTATTAACGTTTTGGTGTGTATCTTTCAGACTTTTTCTTTTTTTTAAGAGACGGGGTCTCATTGTGTTGCCTACGCTGAACTCCAGCTCTTGGCCACCCTTCCGCCTCAGTATCTTTCAAATCTCGTCTCTGTGTGATATGCCACTTACATTTATTAATATTACCTGTGTAGCTTATAAAAACAAAACAGTAGTAAGTTAAAAAAAAATAACGTAAAAAAATATTATCTGTGGCCGGCCGTTAACTCTGAGGCCTCCAGTAGACGCTTTTCATGAAAACACCGTTATTCATTGCGTTGACATTTGCCTCGGTGGTGCAGAAACAATAGCGGGTGGAATTGACACAGTGAATTTAAGGCAGTGACACCAAACTAGTAACAGTCATAAACTTCACCTCCACACACTGGTATGGGGGAAAAGTTGGCTTTACTTAAGAATATTCTTAGTAAAAAAAAAAAAAAAAAAAAGAATGTTCTTAGTGATGCTATAAGATTTAATTAAGTGTATTAAGTCTCAATGCTTGAATACACATCTTTTTGATAATTTGTTTGACAAAATGGGAAGTGTGCATAAATCCCTTCTACCACATACCAAAATATCATGGTGGTCGCTTGAGGGAAACACTTGTGGGATGTTTGAGTTGCAGGCTGAAGTAGGTGCTTTTTCAATGGAATAAGTTGAGTTTGTTTCAAGTTGTTTTTACTTGAAAGACCAACTGACAGACAAACTAGATTATTCAAAGTTGGGCATTTTACAGATACTTCTTAGAAAATGAACAAAGTGAGGGGCATGGTGGTTCATGTGTGTAATCCCAGCGCTCGAGGCAGAAGGATAGCTTGAGCCCAGGAGTTCCAGGCTGCAGTGAGCTATGATAGCTCCACTGCCCTCCAGCCTGGGCAACAGAGTGAGACTCTGTTTCTAAAAAAAAAAAAAAAAAAAAAACAAAGTGAACATGTCACTTCAAGGAAAATGATTGACAGCATTTGTGGCTAATGAAACAACTTAAAGTTTTAAGAAAATTAAAAAGGCTACAATCTTGTATCCACCACTGGGTGAGATTGATAGCTTTCAGATACTTCAAGACTTTTCTGCTTATAATGAAGGTGATGTTCTGATATTGCACAAGGCAAGGTGTCAGCACTTGGAAGATCTGCATAACTTGTAGTCCAATGTGTTCTGAATGGCCAGTGCATAATGTTGAAAAATCATGCATGGGTAAAAGATCCATCCAAGTGGAATTCAGACTATGGATTTTTTAAATTTTTATTTAATACATTAATTTTACTTTCTCTTTTTTTTTTTTTGAGACAGAGTCTCACTTTGTTGCCCAGGCTAGAGTGAGTGCCATGGCGTCAGCCTAGCTCACAGCAACCTCAGACTCCTGGGCTCAAGCAATCCTCCTGCCTCAGCCTCCCGAGTAGCTGGGACTACAGGCATGCGCCACCATGCCCGGCTAATTTTTTCTGTATGTATTAGTTGGCCAATTAATTTCTTTCTATTTATAGTAGAGACAGGGTCTCACTCTTGCTCAGGCTGGTTTAGAACTCCTGACCTCGAGCAATCCACCCGCCTCAGCCTCCCAGAGTGCTAGGATTACAGGCGTGAGCCACCGCACCCGGCCTCTCTTTATTTTTTATTTATTTATTTATTTATTTTTAAATTTTTTATTTCTTTTTATACCTGTACTTCTCAGTTCTAAGACTAATGGATTTTAATGTAAAAGAATATAAAAGGTTTACTGACATGGTTTCAGTTTTCACATTGGAACATATTGTCTTAATAGAACTTTTTTTTTTAAAGCAGTTTCAGGTTTACAGAAAAAGTAACTGGAAAGTACAGTGGCTTCCCCTATACCCCTTCACCTTCCCTCCCCAATTTTCCCTATTCCCTTTTTTCTTTTTTGTAGAAATGGGGATCTCACTCTTGCTTAGGCTGTTCTAGAACTCCTGGCCTCAAGGGATCCTCCTGCCTTAGCCTTTGAAAGTGCTAGGGTTACAGGTATGTGCCACTGTGCTGGGCCTTTCCTTATCATTAACAGCTTGCATTAGTGTGGTACATTTGTTATAATTGATAAACTAATATTGATATATTATTATGAACTAAAGTCCTTAGTTCGCAGTTCACTCTTTGTGTTGTACACTCTAAGAGTTTTCACAAATGTATAATGTCACTCCTCTACCATCACAGTATCACACCGAATAGTTTTGCTGCCTTAATAATGCACTGTGGCGGGGTGAGGTGGCTTAGGCTTGTAATCCTAGCAATCTGGGAGGCCGAGGCGGGCGGATTGCTCCAGGTCAGGAGTTCAAAACCAGCCTGAGCAAGAGTGAGACCCTGTCTCTCCTATAAATAGAAAGAAATTAATTGGCCAACTAATATATCTAGAAAAAAATTAGCCGGGCATGGTGGCACATGCCTGTAGTCTCAACTACTTGGGAGGCTGAGGCAGAAGGATTGCTTGAGCCCAGGAGTTTGAGGTTGCTGTGGGCTAGGCTGACACCACGGCACTCATTCTAGCCTGGGCAACAAAGCAAGACTCTGTCTCAAAAAAAAAAAAAAAAAATGCACTGTGTTCCACCTGTGTATTCCTCTCTCCTTCCCCTGAAACCCCTCGCAACTAGTCCTTTTACTGTCTCCTTAGTTTTGCCTTTTCTAGAATGTCATGTGCTGTAGTTGAAATCATACAATATGTAGCCTTTTCACACTGGCTTCTTTACTTGGCAATATGCATTTATGTTTTCTCCATTTTTTTTCATGGCTTAATAGCTCATATCTTTTTATCATTGAATAATATTCCCTTGTACACATGTACCACAGTTTGTTCATCCATTTACCTATTGAGGGACATATTGGTTGCTTCAAAATTTTGGCAATTAAAGATGTTATATACATTTATGTGCTGGTTATTGTGTAGACATAAAACATTAACATTTGGGTAAATACCAGGCATCACCAAGCTGGATCGTATGGTAAGACTATGTTTATTACCTCCGTAAGAAACTGCTAAACTATCTTTGTGGCTGTCCCATTTTGCATTCTCATGACCAATGAAGGAGTGTTCCTTCTTGCTCCATATCGTCACCAGCACGAACACCAATTTGCAGTTGTCAGCATTTTGGATTTTAGCTGTTTCTAATAGGTGTGTAGTGTTTATCTCATTGTTTTGATGATCAATTCAGTAATTTTCCTGGGAAGTGAGTTTCTTGGTTGGAGCAATGTTGGGTAGGAATTCGTGTGTCTTAGCCCATTTGTGTTGCTGTAAAGGAATACCTGAGGCTGGGCAATTTGTAAGGAAAAGAGGTTTATTTGGCTCATTGTTCTGCAGGCTGTATAAGAAGCATGGTAGCAGCATCTGCTTCTGGTGAGGGCTTCAGGCTGCTTTCACTCCTGGTGGAAGGGGAACAGGAGTCAGTGTGTACAGATCATGTGGAAAGAGAAGAACCAAGAGAGAGGGAGAAGGTGCCAGGTTTTTTTAAACAACCAGCTGTCAGAGGAATTCTTGTGGGAACTAATAGAATGAAAACTCACTCATTACCTTGAGGATAGCACCAAGCCATTCATGAGAGCTCCACCACCTCGACCCAAACACTTCCCAGTGGTCCTACTTTCAACATTGGGAGTCAGATTTCAACATGAGGTTTGGAGGGTCAAATATCCAAACTATAGCACCATGGCAGTATAAAAGACTTGTAGGAAGTTGAGTGGATGGTGGTGGCAGCAGAATGACACATTGGAAAATAAACATGGTCTAATCCAGATAAAATGTCTTTTTTGCCTCATCCTTCATGGAAACGGTTCAATGTTCGTGCCCTGATCCCAGGTAATTGAATGGCCCCTGCATGGTGTTAAGTCAATGTTAGGCTGGTTGAGCACCCAGCCCGAGTGGTAACCAGACCAGCCTCAACAGTAGGAACTGCAAGTTGTGTGGCTCCTATCTCTGCCACCTCAGCCATGTAGTTCATGATCCCATTAAGCAAACACTGGCCTGGCCGGGGAAGGAGGATGATCATACCCAGAACAGATTATCATAGCCACCTGAAGATTAATAGCTTATTCCACAGTGGAGGACTTTGGATGAACATTCATATGACTCAAATATCCACACACTCTAACTTCGTTCCAAGAAATCCATACATGTACCCTGTCCCGAAACCACCTTTGTCATCAATAATCCCAACTGTAGAGGGAGGAGTGTCTCTCTCCTCTGTTAGTCTAATAAATCCCAGACTCCGAGTCTTATTAGTCGATATTGAGTTACATGCTCTGCAGGAACCAATCCTGGTTACCTAGGGGAAGGATTATTCTCCCTGGTTTATCACAGTTAGAGTCTATCCCGAGGCATGGAGTCAATCTCACACAACCTTGTAGAATGGTTTGAGCGAGCACTGGCTCCTACAGGAAAGTCAGGAATTACTCTTTTAACAGTGAACACCTGCAACATAAACAATTAACATACATTCTATCAACTAGCCATACAATAAGTTTTCACTAGTTATCAGTATAATCCTCACCTCAGGATATCTGTCCTTTCAGAAAAAAGTGTACCAGAGTTACTGTTCAACGTTATACCCATTAGGGAGTTTTACTACTCTACTCTCCTTCAGGGCCATTCCACAGAGCCCATCAATTAGGAGCAATCTGCTTCAGCTCATGTCGACATATTATGCAGAGCTCCTGGCCTGGCCTTTGTCTTACCGATGAACTGGTCATCGGATGCCCCAGGAAGCCTCAGATGTAGATTGAGGGTAAGAAATCAGCTGGGAATGTTAAGTACTACCTCACAGAGTTCTGAAGAATAAATGTTTCAATATATGTTAAACACATAGGACTCTTCTGGGCACATAGTGATACTTTCAAGCAAAAGAAAACCCAATTTGACAATACAAAGAAAAGGCATCAGATGACATAAGAAAACCTTCAGAGGTAGAACACGCTGTCGCTGTCGATCAGAGCTCTCAAGGTTTCTTTACAATTTTCTTATTCAAATTTCTAGGATTCACATCCCTTTCAGAAGAACAGAGCCCGCTTTCGTACCTCTAACCATTAAACAAAAGGCCTAGGGTAGCTCTCCCACTGGTTGAATTTAGGTCATGTGTCTGCCTCTGAACCATTCATAGTAGCTAAGAGAGCACCCCGCAGTGATTGGTTTGGAGGCGAATTCCTTCCACATTCTTACATTTAGGAGGTTGGGATTATGCTGATTAAGAGTGGGTGCACCCCTCCACCCCACCCCAGGAAGTCCTTGATGGCTACACAATGAGTGAGGCTCACATTAATCCTGCAGGAATGGACAAAGTTCAATGTTGAATTTATCTACAGCAAAAAAATAAACCAATACAACTTTTCTAAAATATACTCTTTTGGAACACAGAAAAATTGCAGAAAGAAACAAAACGACTCATAATCCTGATGCTCTAATAACCATTTTTTTTTTTTTAAGCATATGGCAAAAAATGCAAACTTTTATTCAGAAATCTATGAAATACAGCATAGAATGCTACTGGAACAATTGACAAAACTTGTACACGGACTATGTATTAAATAATAGCTTAAAAGTTCAATTTTTCTGAATTTGATGATTACTGTGTGGTTATATAAGAGAATGTCTTTTTTTCTTAGGAGACACACCCTCAAATATTTAGGAGTAAAGGGACATGATTCTGAAACTTACTCGCAAATGGTTCAAAAAGTAACATAAAAACCACATATATGTATACATATATAAGTATACGCATATGTACATACAGAGAAATAGCACATGTGGCAAATGTTAACATTTGGCAAATCTGAGTAAAGATTTGCAATTTTTCTGTATTTGAGATTATTTAAAAATAAAAAGTTTAGAGGAGTGTCTGGAGGAAGAGGCATAATAAATCTTTTGTTACTATATTTGTGGCTTCTATAGTCTTTTATGACACAATTTTAAAAAAAAGAAAAGCGAAACTAAAAAATGTGACATGCGGTAAATCCACTTTACCCTTCCCTCCCGTAGTGGCTAGAAACTCCTGCCAAGTTCCTGCTGTGTCCCCATCAGAAAAAAAATACAAATGAACATTTTTATATAAATTTTTTTATAAAGATAATGCCTTTGAGAATCATTTTGTGTTATTTGCTTAAGGCAGCCGCCCAGAAAAACGACCCCAAGACCTTACACACGTTAACTCTAAGCAAACACTGAGCCGCCTAACGCCGTGCCCGCCGGAGCTGGGAGCCGCCTCTTCGCGCTGCATGACGGGTTCTGGAGTCCTCCCACTCCGGCCCGCAAGGCGCTCCGGGATCTCCCGGCCACTCCCTCATCTCGCGATGCTATTCTCCCCCTTTTCTGGGCTCTACCACCCCCTCCCAACGTGTTTTTCAAATCCACCAATGGGCACACAGCTTAGGCTCGAACCAGCCAATCAGGATGCGGAGTCACCGGGAAATTTAAATCGCGCCGGCCGGCTGCACGAGCCACACGGTCTTCAGGCTCAGCTCCTGTGGACGTTTCTAGGGCAGCCGACTCACAGCCTCTTAAGTTCCCGTACCGCCTCCTGTGGAAGCTTGTGCTCGCTGTGCAGGTACAACCTCAGTCGCCAGCCAGGCCGGAGCGGTAACGGCTGGCCCGCGGGCTGGCTGGGCTTCTTGTTGGCGGGAGAAAGGCCCCGGGTAAATGCCGGGCCTGGCTGTGGCCTTCTTCATTGAGTAGGCCTCGGGGGCGACGTTCGTTTGAGTAGGCGGCTTAGCTGAGCAGTGCGCGGGCTGGGGCTTTAGGGCCCTAATAGGGCTTTCTGCGAACGGCAGCGAAAGCCTTAGCGCGTCGCGGCCCCGAGGATCAGAGACAGGCCCGAGGGCGAAAGTCCCGGGCAGGCCCCGGCTGCTCTGGCTCCCTCCACCGTTCGTTGCTGCATCTTCCCCGGGGTGGGGGCGGGGGGAGGCTGGACATGGAGGTGGCAGTTGGGAGAATTAAGTATGTCTATCACGGAGGCCCTGGGTTAGCTGTGCCACAGAGCCGTAGACGAGCATAATGGAATTAAAGACAGCAAGTCGTAGGAAGGGCTTTGACTTTGTCACCTTTCGGGGAACCCGTTCTTAAGTATCTGAGTATGAATGACGCACAGCTGATGGCATCCTAAGTGCATGCACTCGAAGTCCCTGGAAACGAAAATGTGAGACGCTTAAGATGCGGCACTACGTTTTCAGTGTTGCCAAAAAAAAAAAAAAAATGTTATGGAAGGCTCCGTGATGTAATGATGAACCAAATTTGTATTTAATTTTCAAGTGTGGCGAATGAACTCATTTTGGCCATTTAAAGACAGTAAAGTAGGGAGAGCATCCAGAGGATTTTCATTTATTGCTCTAGGGCGTGGGTTTTAGCTTTAACTCGGTTCCCCTACTTTGTCTTCAGTCGACTATTATGGACTCCATAAGAGTTTACAGACGCACTGTCCTAAACGGTGGATACATGTGGCTACTGAACATTTAAAAAGTGGTTAGTAGGAAGTGGAAATATGCTGTAACATTTCAAAGACATAACATGAAAAAAGAGTGTAAAATATCTTGATATTTTTTACATCGATTACATGTTGAAATGATAATATTTGGATGTGTTTTAATTTAAAAAGTTAATTATTAGAACTAATTTCACTTTTTGCTTTTTTAAAAATATGTGGCTACTAGGAAATTTAAATTTGTATGGCTTGTATTATATTTCTGATGGACAGTGCTGCTGCAGGAAGTCTCAACCCTTCTGAGGGGAGGGGACAATTGTCTTTTGATTAAAACTATTTCATAGTGCTGAAAACATGACAGTCCTCCTCTAGTATATAGATGTGGATTCAATATATGCTTGATAATTCTGTTCTTATTTGTTGCTCTTTATTGACAAAGCAAAATTATACAGAAGAAATTGTTTTCTCTTCTCTCATTTTCTAGCTTTCTCCTTTTGTCTCAAACCATGTCCACCAACGAGAATGCTAATTCACCAGCTGCCCGACTTAACAGATTCAAGAACAAGGGAAAAGACAGTACAGTGAGTACCTTTTGTTGCTTCCCTGTGATGTTTTTAAAAATGGGAAGGTATTTGGGTAAGGGATGAAAACCTGAAGGGATTTTTTAAAAATGTTCTTACTTGGCAACAACTTAGGTGATGGGTTAAATGGAAATGTTCTTTTCTCAAGGAAATGAGGCGGCGCCGAATAGAAGTTAATGTGGAGTTGAGAAAAGCTAAGAAGGATGACCAGATGTTGAAAAGGAGAAATGTAAGCTCGTTTCCTGATGATGCTACTTCTCCACTGCAGGAAAACCGCAACAACCAGGTGAATATATTTTAGTTTATGAGTTATGGTAAACCCAGAAACTCAATAGGGGCTTTTCTTAGAAATTTAAATAAATTTAAATAACATCCTAGTCTTATGGTTTTAAGTATCTGTAAACATCTTTTTCTCTGCTTCCAATCAATAAGTCTGTCTTCTTTCCTGCCTTCTCTCCATAATCCACTAAAGCTGATGCTAACAACTTCCTTTTGCTCCGACCTTTCCTTCAGGTTTCCCTGCATTTCTGGTTACTAGCTGGCAGCCTTGACCTGCTCATTCCAATGTTGACTGAAAGTTAGTGTGTCTAGGACAATCACTTACTGGCTTATTTCTGCCTTTTTTGGTGTTCTCTATTATTTGTATTTGTCATCAGTTTTGTTATGGCCTTTTTTCTCCTGAAATATTTACAGTAGACTCCTGATTTATCTTTCCCTTCATTCTGTACCATATACTGTTTCCCCAAATTTTTTTTTTGAGACAGAGTCTTGCTCCATTGCTTAGGCTAGAGTGCAGTAGCATCATCGTAGCTCAATACAACCTCAAACTCTTGAGTTCAAGTGATCCTCCTGCCTCAGCTTCCCGAATAGCTGGGATTATAGGCTCATGCCACCATGTCCAGCTAATTTTTTCTATTTTTGTTAGAGTCAGGGTCTCTACTCTTGCTCTGGCGGATCTCGAACTCCTGACCTGAAGCCATCTTCCTGCATTGGCCTTCTCGAGTGCTAGGAATATAGGCTTGATCCCTGTGCCTGGCCCTAAAATTTTTTATAAAGTACTGCTTTAGACATTTTGTTTCTCTGTTCAAAATTCACATTCCATAAGGCATTCTGTAAATTAGTAGACTCGCCTAAGGTTTTCAGATTTATTTTTCATATTCCAAAGACACTGGGCACTTACATCTATTTTTCACATTGTGCTTTTCTTTAGCACTCCACATTTATTTTCATTGAATATTATTAGGTTGGTGCAAAAGTAATCATGGTTTTAGCTAGCATTGTTGAAATTTGCTGTTTGATATTGGAATACATTAAGTAAATGTAGTTATGTTATACATAACTTTAATGTGCATTTCTCGCTTTGTGTTTTTTTGCTTATGACATTACTTGCTGTTTATATTTATTTATTTTAGACTATGGAAATGATGTTAGACAAAAAGCAAATTCAAGCAATTTTCTTATTTGAGTTCAAATGGATTGTAAAGCAGTGGAGACAACTTGCAACATCAGCAATGCATTTGGTCCAGGAACTACTAATGAATGTTCAGTGCAGGGGTGGTTCAAGTAGTTTTTCAAAGGACATGAGAGCCTTGAGCATGAGGAGCCCAGTAACCGGCCATTGGAAGTTGGCAACGACCAACTGAGAACAGTCATCAAGCTGATTCTCTTACAAATACACGAGAAGTTGCTGAAGACCTCAACGTTGACCATTCTACGGTGTGGTTCGGCATTTGAAGAAAATTGGAAAGGTGAAAAAGCTCGGTAAGTAGGTGCCTCATGAGCTGACTGAAGATCAAAAAAAATCATGTCATCGTCTCTTCTTGTACACAACAACGGTGAACCATTTCTTGATCAGATTGTGACGTGTGATGAAAAGTGGATTTTATGCAACAACTGGTGAGAACCAGCTTAGTGGTTTAACCGAGAAGAAGCTCCAAAGCCAAACTTGCACCCAAAACAGGTTCTTCTCACTGTTGGCCTGATCCACTACAGCTTTCTGAATCCCAGCGAAACTATTACATCTGAGAAGTAAGCTCAGTAAATTAGTGATGTGCACTGAAAACTGCAACACTTGCAGCCGGCAATAGTCAATAGAAAGGGCCCAGTTCTTCATGACACAATGCCTAACTGCACATCACACGACCAACACTTAAAAAGTTGAAGAAATTGGGCTACGAAGTTTTGTTTCATGCACCCCGCCATATTCACCTGAACTTTCACTGATAGACTACCACTTCAAGTATCGACAACCTTTTGCAGGGAAAGTGCTTCCACAACCAGCAGGATACAGAAAATGTTTTCCAAGAGTTCGTCTTTTGAATCCTGAAGCACAGATTTTTACGCCACAAGAATAAACTTATTTCTTGTTGACAAAAATGTGTTGATTTTAATGGTTGCTATTTTGATTAATAAAGATGTGTTTGAGTCTGGTTATGATGACTTAAAATTCACGGCCCAAATCCACAATTACTTTTGCACCTGTTTTCTATTTCTAGGATACTAATACTCAAATCCCATCTTTAGCACTACTTGGTTAGTCTTGCAGGAAAGACACTCTTTTCTCAGGATTCTGTAGTTCTCTGGTTCTACACCAAAATGGAAAGTAAGTGTTGTGTAACACAAAGTATATTTCCCACTTGTTTTGTGATATTTGTCTGCTTGTCTCATTTTTCCTGTTAGGTTATAAGCCCTAGAGAGAAAGGGACACTGTCTTTTTATGTTAATGGCTGCATTGGTTCTCAAACCTTTCTACTGTGATTCACAACATACTTTTTATTTCTTTTTTTTTAGCTTCGTCCCCCTGAGACTGCACATACTTTTGTGTTTGCAACATTCTACCATGGAAATATATAGATTACAGGCTTTAGTCTTGATAATTTGCAATATTTCATTTTTCTTTTAGGGCACTGTAAATTGGTCTGTTGATGACATTGTCAAAGGCATAAATAGCAACAATGTGGAAAGCCAGCTCCAAGCTACTCAAGCTGCCAGGTAAGTCTTGTCTGCTATAGCATGGGTAACCTAAGAAATAAGGTTTTATAGACTTTTTCCACAGGAAAAAGTGTGAGTAAAGAAAGGGTAAACCAGCCATTTTGATAAAAATTTTATCAAAATGACATTTCAAGCCACAGGCTGGGAAAGGAGGAAATAGTGGGATTGATAGTGTCCATTGAGAATGATAGTTTCATTTATGTATTTATTGGCTGACAGAGATGGATGGATAGGGTCTTACTCTTGCTCAGGCTTGTATTGAGCTCCTGGCTTCAGGAGATCCTTCCACTTCAGCCTCCCAATTTGTTGGGATTACAGGTGTGAGCCACTGTACCTGGCAATAGATCATTTAGAAAATAAGTACATTTACACCGTTACTTCCCATCATGCACATATTTGTGACATTCATAATAGAAAGGTTTAATAATTTCTATAGCTTGACAGTTTGCAGAAGAACAAATCCAAATGACAAATGATCAGGGAAAAGACATTTAGCCCCACTACCAGTCAGGGAAACAAAGTTAACAATGAGTATAACAACCCTTTTGGGTTGTCCAAGTTTAAAAATAGTGAAAAGATCTATAGTAGACTTCTTCAGGGATGCAGAAAGGAGGGTAATCTACATTACTGATAATACTTTGATATTTAGGAAAATGGTAGTTACCTGTATAATATACATAGCACCACTATTGGAGTAATCTGTTTGGCTTCTCTTAAGTTCCAGGATGTCTCAGCATTTAGTGCTTCACTTAAAAGGTTATCTAGGCCGGGCGCTGTGGCTCACGCCTGTAATCCTAGCTCTTGGGAGGCCGAGGCGGGCGGATTGCTCAAGGTCAGGAGTTCAAAACCAGCCTGAGCAAGAGCGAGACCCCGTCTCTACTATAAATAGAAAGAAATTAATTGGCCAACTGATATATATATAAAAAAAAAAATTAGCCGGGCATGGTGGCGCATGCCTGTAGTCCCAGCTACCCGGGAGGCTGAGGCAGAAGGATCACTCGAGCCCAGGAGTTTGAGGTTGCTGTGAGCTAGGCTGACGCCACGGCACTCACTCTAGCCTGGGCAACAAAGCGAGACTCTGTCTCAAAAAAAAAAAAAAAAAAAAAAAAAAAAGGTTATCTAAAGTTCTAATCTCTTGAATTGCATTTTAAACTGGTTTTCAGACAAACTTTTTAAATCATTTTCAACTTATGTTTCTCTTTTTGTTCCTCCTTAGGAAACTACTTTCTAGAGAAAAACAGCCCCCCATAGACAATATAATTCGGGCTGGTTTGATTCCAAAATTTGTGTCCTTCTTGGGCAGAACTGATTGTAGTCCCATTCAGTTTGAGTCTGCTTGGGCGCTCACTAACATAGCTTCTGGGACATCAGAACAGACCAAGGCTGTGGTAGATGGAGGTGCTATCCCAGCATTCATTTCTCTGTTGGCATCTCCCCATCCTCACATCAGTGAACAAGCTGTATGGGCTCTAGGAAACATTGCAGGTACTTGGAATTAAAATTTTTTTGACTGAATGTATCTAATCATGATGAGGTTGGGAGAAGGGCCTTTGTTATAAGTAAGAGTGACCTTTGTGTCGAGTTTTGAGCCTGCTTCAGGCCCTTATTAGGAATGAAAGTAACATCTTAAAAAAGACATCAGAGGCATCTGAGTAAGTTTGAGAATATTTGCTGATGCATTCAGTCACTGAACATTGATGGTGGTAGACAAGAAGATATGATTAATCTTGCCTTTTTTTCAGGTGATGGTTCAGTTTTCCGAGACTTGGTTATCAAGTATGGTGCAGTTGACCCCCTGTTGGCTCTTCTGGCTGTTCCTGATATGTCATCTTTAGCAGTAAGTTATTAACATAAATCAGGTTACTCACTCACTGATTCTAATTTACCCTATCTCCTCAAAAGACAGAACCTCTCATTGCGTATTTCTTTTCCTCCAGTGTGGTTACTTACGTAATCTTACCTGGACACTTTCAAACCTTTGTCGCAACAAGAATCCTGCACCACCGTTAGATGCTGTTGAACAGATACTTCCTACATTAGTGCGTCTCCTGCATCACGATGACCCAGAGGTATTAGCAGATACCTGCTGGGCTATTTCCTACCTTACTGATGGTCCAAATGAAAGGATTGAAATGGTTGTGAAAACAGGAGTTGTGCCCCAACTTGTGAAGCTTCTAGGAGCTACTGAATTGCCAATTGTGGTAAGTTGTTAATTTATACATTAGAATATAAAGTACAAGAAGTATTATCAATTGATACTAATAATGAACTATTGCCTATTTCAGGCCATGGTGGGCTTCTTGTCAAAACTTTGAGGATACAGAATTTTTGAGCAGTACTGGAAAAAGTAAGAGGTAACCACTAGCATCAACTTCTTTTTTTTTCTTTTCAGACTCCTGCACTAAGAGCCATAGGGAATATTGTCACTGGGACAGATGAACAGACTCAGGTTGTGATTGATGCAGGAGCACTTGCCGTCTTTCCCAGCCTGCTGACCAACCCCAAAACCAATATTCAGAAGGAAGCTACATGGACAATGTCAAATATCACAGCTGGCCGTCAGGACCAGATACAGCAAGTTGTGAATCATGGATTAGTCCCATTCCTTGTTGGTGTTCTCTCTAAGGTAATGAAGTCTTAGGATTTAATCAGATGATTTTTAGTATTTAAAGACAAGCTGTGTTTGCTAAAGTTCTTAATGTAGAAGGTTGGGTTCTACTTGGAGTCCTTTGCTAAATATCCAGTAACCCCTTACACTTAAAGTTGGGTAAAACCAGTTGATAGTTTTAGTCATTGTGTGTTTTCGTGAAACAGCACTTTTAGAATCTTATTTGTATGGTTGTTCTGGAATAAGATTATTTCCTTGTTTATTAGGCAGACTTTAAGACACAAAAGGAAGCTGTATGGGCTGTGACCAACTATACAAGTGGTGGAACAGTTGAACAGATTGTATACCTTGTTCATTGTGGCATAATAGAACCATTGATGAACCTCTTAACTGCGAAAGATACCAAAATTATTCTGGTTATTCTAGATGCCATTTCAAATATCTTTCAGGTAAGTCCTAATAAGGTGGCTCTGTTTGTATTTGGGCTTAATAATAATACAGTAATTGGTTTACTATTTAGGGAGGAGTGCAGCTAAGTTTATTCATTAGTAGGCCACAAAATCAGAAAGCCTGTATATATGGATCACACTCAATAAAAAATGTGACAGGGATTATAAAAGATATAAAGGAGATTACAACTGGATGATGTAATCTGAATTGAAGTCAAGTTCTTATGTGGAGATTATTCATACCTATTTTGTTAATTCTCTTTATTTCTGAATTTCATACTGAATCTTGGTGAAATTAAATTTGAATGACTTAGTTATCAATTCTATTTTCTTTTTTGAGACAGAGTCTTGCTTTGTTGCCCAGGCTACAGTGAGTGCCGTGGCATCAGACTAGCTCACATCAACCTCAAACTCCTGGGCTCAAGCAGTCCTACTGCCTCAGCCTCCCAAGTGGCTGGGACTACAGGCATGCACCACCATGCCCGGCTAATTTTTTCTATATATATTAGTTGGCCAATTAATTTCTTTCTATTTATAGTAGAGACAGGGTCTCACCCTTGCTCAGGCTGGTTTCGAACTCCTGACCTCGAGCAATCCGCCCGCCTAAGCCTCCCAGAGTGCTAGGATTACAGGTGTGAGCCACTGCACCGGGCCAAGTTATCTAATTATATTTTTCTTCTGGTTCCATCCCTAATTGATCCAAGCATGCCAGCATATGGTGCTTTGTTGTAGCAATAGTAAGCCCTACTCATCAACTTCGGATTGTGGAAATTTTTACATGTAGAAGTTGAGTTTAAAAATGAATGCTGGCATTTCTATTACTGCATGTAAATAATTTGCCAATATGTGGCCAATTTTTCTACTTCCCCGTATCTAATCCTCGTAAATTATTTTTTTAGGCTGCTGAGAAACTAGGTGAAACTGAAAAACTTAGTATAATGATTGAAGAATGTGGAGGCTTGGACAAAATTGAAGCTTTACAAAACCATGAAAATGAATCTGTTTACAAGGCTTCATTAAACTTGATTGAGAAGTATTTCTCTGTAGAGGTGAGTAATGGATGGTAATATTAACCTGGAAAATACACATGTAAGGTCAAGTCCATAAGCTTTTTTTTTTTTCCTGAGACAGGGTCTCACTCTGTTGCCCATGCTAGAGTGCAGTGGCATCATCATAGGTCACTGTAACCACAAACTCCTGGGCTTAAGTGATCTTCCCAGTTTAGCCTCTTGAATAGCTGTGGGACTATGGGCGCGTGCCACCACACCTGGCTAATTTTTCTATTTTTCGTAAAGTTGAGGTTTCCCTGTATTGCTTAGGCTGGTTTCAAACTCCTGGCCTCAAGTGATCCTCCTGCCTTGGCCTCCCAAAGTGCTAGGTTTATAGGTATGAGTCACCTATCCCAGCCTCAACTTAGTTTTTTGTTAGTGTAGTATGCCATAAACTATTCAGACCCTCCCTCTCCCAAGCAGACACTAATTATTTGGCAAAGTTTTAGCAGCCCTCCTTCCCCTTTGTCAAATGTTAGAATGTGGTACAGGGTAACAGGTAAAATATGCAGATGAAGACCTTAAGAGTAAATACAGACTTCCAGGCAGCCTATTACTTAGAAATGTGCCACATTTATGGAATTATATTATTGTTTTTATTTCCAGGAAGAGGAAGATCAAAATGTAGTGCCAGAAACTACCTCTGAAGGCTATACCTTCCAAGTTCAGGATGGGAATCCTGGGACCTTTAACTTTTAGATCGTACAGTTGAGGCATAAAACTGTCGTGTACTGTTTGGTATAAGTTTGTCTTACTATTTCTCTACTAAGAACTCTTTTTAAATGTGGTTATTGTAGCACTTTTTACGATGAAACTATACTTGAACAGTTCCAAACTGTACATACTGTATGAAGCCTGTCCTCTGAGGGGGTTCTTATTTCTATGTGAAATTTCATATCTTGCAGTGTCCTGTAAATAAAGATTAAAGTCCACCCTTTTCTTTACTTCACCATCCCTATGATGTTGCTTTCTAATTTGGGGCTCTTGATGTTGCATGTGAAGGGTAACCAAACCACACTGATGTGGCCACAGGTAGTCCTGGTTTCATTCATTTGATGTAAAGTTTGCTATGCCATCAAAGATGCAAAGGTGATGACTTTTCCTGCTTGATTCTGAGTCCTGGTTTTGGTGTATGCTGTGTTCCTTGGTAATAATGGCTGTTGGCACAGCTACACTTTATATTCTCTTCAGCCAGAAAAAGTTTCAGAAGTTTTCACAGAAGAATGAATACAATTTCCCAGAAGCCCCCAGCCAAAGTCCCCTTAAGTCTCCCTGGCCAAGAAGATGGGCTAAAAGTTTTAAATTTAGTCATGGGTCCTAGGGCTACAAGTAGAATTTGTTCCTCCCAGACTTCAAGATTAAAAAGGTTCCAAGTAAATCCTGGCTGCACATTGGCATTGCCTGGGAAATTTTACTCAGAAGTTCTGTTTAGTTTTTTTTTTTCTTTTTTTTTTCTAAATATATTTCTTCATTTGTTTTGGTTTTTACCCATTGGATGCCAAGTTCTATCTCTTTAGTTTTTGAGGGGTGAGGGTTCAAGTATTGTGTCGTCTTTTTTTTTTTTAATGTAACTCCCAAATGCTCCTGTGCAGTGCAGATTGATAACCACTACTCTAAGGAATATCTATGCTGTCACCAGAACAGGGAATGGATTCTCAGTAGAAACTGCAAAGTGTTAACTATAGCACTGGGTAAGTCTTAGAAAAATGAAGTGTGTCTTTAAAATATAGTGCTACTGTTTCTCCTCATTTGGTTACTGGAAAAGTAATGAGCCAAGCCTCCACTGCTGAAATCTGACAGGTTTATCTGCCTTTTTTTCCCATAGAAGATAAAAAGCTATTGGTGGTAGAAGTGGGGTGTGGGTGTAAAGTGATTTATGACCCTAAAGGGCTACTGTATTCAGTAAAGTAAAACATTTTTTCAAGTTAGTAATGCTAGAAAATTCCATTTACCTTCCTGGCTACAAGAATTTTCTTTCCCCATTTCATCAACGTGCACATAAATTCCCTTTTGCAGCTAACATTTGGGTTTTAAAGTTCTCTACAAAACCATGAAACAATGTTTAATGCTTTTCTTGTTTGGGGCCAGAGCTAGAAAAGACTGGCAAATGCCTATTTGAAGCCCTTCTACAGCCAAGTTCCTAAAATGGAATATGAAACCTCCGTGTTACATGTCCTCGGAAGCATAGAACATTTTGTTTGGAACCCTGGATCAATTTCTCAGCTTTTCCTGCACAAAGGCTCTCGTAAAGGAGAGGGGGAAGAGAATTAACAAGACTGGCTCAACAGAATGCCCTCCCTTTCCTGCCTACTTGTTCCTCTCTTCCTTCCCCCAACTTGAGTCTTTAGCTTGAGTGAAGATAATGTTTAGAAGTAAACCTCAACACTCTAGGTTTTTGTTTTTAAGCTGGGGAAGCTTAATGGCTTCAGAGGGGCTAGTAAAAGATAGATTGATAAAAAGTGTAAGGTCTGGATTTGTTAAAGGCATGACTCAATAGTGAGGTAATGGATAGGAGATAGCTGATTTCCAAAAATTTTTTCATATTTTAGATAAAATTCTTAATGTGATAAGTTTCCTTGGAAATGTTAGAATCATAAAGACATTTGGATGTTTTTATTTAACTTATCTGTTGGTAAGATTAAAAAATTTCTCTGAATATGACTTCATAACCAGCTTGACTTGTAAAAGTCACGATAAAAATATAGCCACCAACTTCTCCCTCTTTCACAAATGTTCATGTCTAAATTACTAGTGACTTATTAATGCACCCAAATTTTTAGCTTCCAAGCACTTTTAAATCTCATTTAAAACTTCAATAAATTATAACTCATTTTATTTTTGTAGGTTAGTAAGGGTAGGGCACTTCTAATTTCATGAGGCAATTATCAAAGTAAAAATCACACTTTGCTTGTTGCAGTAATCTTTAAAAGGTAACATTAAAAGATTGAACATCAGTGTCTTTTTTGTTTTTGTTTTTTTGGGACAGAGTCTCATTTTGTTGCCCAGGCTAGAGTGAGTGCCGTGACATCAGCCTAGCTCACAGCAACCTCAAACTCCTGGGGTCAAGCAATCCTACTGCCTCAGTCTCCCGAGTAGCTGGGACTACAGGCATGTGCCACCATGCCTGGCTAATTTTTCTATATTAGTTTGCCAATTAATTTCTATTTATAGTAGAGACGAGGTCTTGCTCTTGCTCGGGCTGGTTTTGAACTCCTGACCTCAAGCAATCCGCCTGTCTTGGCCTCCCAGAGTGCTAGGATTACAGGCCTGAGCCATGCCCAGCCCTGAACATCAGTGTTAAAACATTTTACAGGCCGGGCGCGGTGGCTCACGCCTGTAATCCTAGCACTCTGGGAGGCCGAGGCGGGCGGATTGCTCAAGGTCAGGAGTTCAAAACCAGCCTGAGTGAGACCCCGTCTCTACCATAAAAATAGAAAGAAATTAATTGGCCAACTAATATATATAATATAAAAATCAGCCGGGCATGGTGGCGCATGCCTGTAGTCCCAGCTACTCAGGAGGCTGAGGCAGGAGGATCGCTTGAGCCCAGGAGTTTGAGGTTGCTGTGAGCTAGGCTGACACCACGGCACTCACTCTAGCCTGGGCAAGAAAGCGAGACTCTGTCTCAAAAAAAAAAAAAAAAAAAAACATTTTACAAAGTATTCTTTAATTGTTACATTGTATCTTGGCTTTAGTATCAAGCTACTGGACTATTTTTTGAACACAATAGGAAATAAACATTAATGCAATTCCTATCAAAATACCAATGTTATTTTTCACAGTAATAGAAAAAACTCCTAAAATTCATATGGAGCTGACAAAGCCCAACTAGCCAAAGCAACTCTATCCAAAATAAACTAAGCTGGAGGCATCACATTACCTTACTTCAAATCATGCTATAAAGCTACAGTAACAAAAACAGCATGGTACTGGTGTAAAAATAGACACATGAATGTGACAAAATAATAGAAAACACAAAAAGCTGCATACCTACAGCCAACTTTGACAAAAACATAACAGTGGGGAAAGGACATCTTATCCAATAAAGGGTGCTGGGAAAATTAGCCATATGCAGAAGAATGAAACTGGACTTTACCATATGTAAAAATTAAGATGGGTTGAAGACATATGTAAAACCTGAGACTAAAAATTCTAGAGGAACCTAGGAAAAATGTCTGGACATTGGCCTAGGCAAAGAAGTCATGATTAAGACCTCAAAAGCAAATGCAACAAAAACAAAAATAGACAAATGGGGCTTAATAAACAAACAGTTCTGTACAGCAAAAGATACAATCAGTAGAATGAACAAACAACATACAGAATGGGAAAAAATGTTTGCAAACCTTACATCCAACAAAGGACTAATATCCACATTGTACAAGGAGCTCAAACAACAATGACAATAAAACCCCCAAAGAAACCCATTATAAAGTGGGCAAAGAAAAAAAAAAAAAAGTGGGCAAAGGACATAAACAGGCATTTTTCAGAAGAAGGCATACACAAATGGCCAACAAGGATATGAAAAAAATAATGTCACCGGTCACAGAACTGCAAACTAAAATGACAATGCTGCCAGGTGCAGTGGATCATGTCTGTAATCCCAGCACTTTGGGAGGCCAAAATGGGAGGATCTCTTGAGGCTACAGGAGTTCGAGACTAGCCTGGGCAACATGGAGAGACCCTGTTTCTACAAAGAATAGTTTTTTAAAAATTAGCCGGTTGCTGTGCACGAACCTGTAGTCTCAGCTATTAGGGAAGCTGATATAGGAGGATCACTTGAGCCCAGGAGTTTGAGGTTGCAGTGAGTTATGATTGTGCCACTGCACCCAGCCTGGGTGACAGAGCGAGACCCATCTCTAAAAAGTAAAAAAGGAAGTGTCTCATATATATACCATGGAATACTACTCGGCTATAAGAAAGAATGAAATCGTGCCTTTTGCAGCAACATGGATGGAACTGGAGGCCATTAAGTAACTCAGGAACAGAAAGTTAAATACCACCTGTTCTCACAAATGGGAGTTAAATAATGTGTCCATAGAGAGTGGAAAAACAGACATTGGAGACTTGGAAGGGTGGAAGAGTGGGAGGTGGGGGGTGTGGAATGAAAAATTACTAATGGGTACAACGAACACTATTTGGGTGATGGCTACAGACTCTGCCACTACGCGCGGTTTATCCATGTAACAAAACTGCAGTTGTACCCCTGAAATCTACAAAAATAAAAAAAAATGTTAAAGTTAAATAAACATTCTATTTTCTAAGGTGGTTTGATATTTTTTCTCCTCATTCTCAACCTTCCTGTGGTTGCATCATCACTGAGAAGATAAAAAACTCAAGATGATTTCTTGTTATTGTAACCCCTTATAAGATTTTTGTTTCAGCATTTAGCCTCTTTTTTTCTGAGCTTCCCAGTGTTGTGTGCCTTTCTATCCCACTGACAGCAGTTAAGAGCAAAATCAGTTTTGTTTGTACAGGCAGTTGGAACCCTTGTGAGATACAAACCCAAGTTCAGAAGGCCATTAAGGGGTGTGTAACTGGCTACTCCTTACCTCTGTCCGCCCTTGCTGAGGCTTGCCAAAGCCCGGCTGACTGCTTTTGGAAAGCCCTTGAAACATGTCATTAATGGTGCTTTCTTTTTGAGATTGGGCTGTTGACCTAATTTGTGATGAACAAAACCTGGCCAAATCATGCAACAACCCCACTCCCACCCCCACAAGGGGAAGTGTTAGTGAAAAGCGTTTTTAGCAACATCACCCATTTAACTTTCATAACCCCAGCTAATAAAGATGATAAAAAACACCCAGGCTATCAAGTAGGGTTTTTGGAGAGCAAAAGTACAATTTAGTTTTGAGCATTTGTTTGTAAAATGACATGTTGTTGGCATAGTTTGAAAGCATAATTCTGGTGTCTCTAAACGCCCAGTTCCTCCTAAATATTTGGGACAGTTTCACAACACTGTGTAGGAGTTGTATGCACCAAACCCTCTTAAATTGATCAGTTCATGCATTCCTCCCAGGCTTTTCACGATCATAAAAGCCTTTTCCCATCCTAGTTGTGGGAGGTGGTGTGCTGCAGTGGAATGGACTAGCATTTAGGAGGCAGATCTGCCTGAGTTCAAATTCTGCCTCTTCATTATTTTGGGCGATTAAAAGCAGTGCAATCCCTGGCATTAAAAAAAACCATACAGATACTAATTACCGCATAATATAAATAGCCCAGGTAAGTTTTACAGCTATGCCCAACATTTTAACAGGAAAGATTTCTTTTAGTTCTTACACAGATCCCTGTTTTGACATATTTTACCTTCTGTGCTGCTTAGTATTAGTCTTCCTTTCTTCCCCTGTATCAATCATGTAGAATAATCAACACAAGATCATCGTACTGGGTTGTTTCTATGGTCAATGATGTGATTCTACCCGAAAGTCGGGTGCTTTGTCAGCCTTTAGGCCTTATAGAGGCTTGTTAGAACTTTCTGAATATTCAAGGAAGGCCCACCATGACTGCATTCCTAGACCTCGTTTAGCCTTTGCACTATCCCAGGGACCACACTTGACTGTCAAGACAGCAACAACAAAGCCGTATTTTCTACTATGAAGAAGCTTTCATGTTTGGAACTTGAGCAGGTTTAGGCAGAAATGTTGGAAGCTTCTCTATAAAAACGAGAATATGAGGAAAGACTGAATGAATAAGAAAACTTTGAATTAATTCAAAATTAATCCAAAATCAAGGTATGATATACAGATGCTATCTCATGATTGTGTCTGCAAAAAAATACAGATTCTTTGGCTGGGCGTGGTGGCGCCTTGCTGTAGTCACTGGTCATCTAAGACTCTGGTCTAAGCCAAAGGGTTAAGAAAGGTCTTTTTTGCTGGGTGTGATGGCTCATGCCTGTAATCTCAGCATTTGGGGAGACTGAGATGGGAGGATCACTTGTGGCCAGGAGTTTGAGATCAGCCTGGTATAGCAAGATCCTGTCTCTACAAAAAAACACAAAAAAACCCCTGAGTCACCTGAGGTCCTAGGTAGGCTACGGGGCCCCTGAACCTCTGAAACTGTGTGCCGGGTTTACTGTTGAACACGTGGGCTCGTAAAGAGAGGGGCTCATGGCCTGAATGAAAATTAGGTTCCCAGGGAAGAGCTACCTTCAAACCATTACAAGCTTCAGGTGTAGTTCCTTTCACTGGATTTTCTACACCTTTGCAAAGTGCTTTTTTAAATGTCAGTGTCTGAGCTTGCTTCGTGCAGCAGTTTAAGAGCTACTACTGATCCAGACCGAATTCAGCTGTAATTTGACTGAAGTGCTCTAGTTGAACAGGAGTTTCAGCCACTGTTCCTAAAAGATGGCATCTGGTTGACGTTCTTTCCTAAAGCACGATGAAACATGCTAAAAATCTGTGGTGCCTTTGTGTCTGGAAAGAGAAGATAGCAGGGGTTTGCATTTCCCCTCTGGCCTGGAGTGCTGTTTCCCTGCGAGCCCCGGAGGGTGGGCGGTCACCCGGTACGTGTCCGACTGTGCGTCGTCCTGCAGGCGGCCGGGTCTCCCAGAGGCCACCCCACACCCCTACGTGCGGGGTCTGAGCTCTGCCGTCGTAGCTGCAGTCAGGAAGCCTAGACCTGGCCTGGCTTTTACCAGCATAATCGGACCTGTCGTTCTCCTCAGGAACTGGCACCTTTCTAGGCCTTGTTCTTTGCTGTGGAGGTAACAACTGCCGTTGTTCTCTGGCATTTCTGCTGTGGTAATCATAGCAGGCCAGGGGAGTTTGCCAGCCGGAGTCACAGCTGGCTCCCAGATGGCCCTCAGTCCCGTGACCCCACAAAAATCCCAACGCTGATTTGCTTGGGAGCTTCAAACTCGGCTTGCTGGGGCACGAAGCTTCCGGCCCCCCGCCCCGGGAGATTTATGGGCAGGCCTCGGAGAGAACAAACCTCTTGAGGTAGGATGAAGCCAAGCGGTTTCCTTTCGTTGCATGTTCTAGAATTCTGCCTGAAACACAAGAGGTTGACCTCATTCTTACCCCACCCGAAGGCTGAGTGAGAATAACTGCATAACTGGCAGGCGATTGCTGACATTGCTGCATTACCTGGCAGAGTAAGCTCTTCGTTCTCTGTCTCTGTACATACTAGTACGTGTGTGTGTGTGTGCATAGAACACCTATCTTAGAAGCGAATTCGTCATATGTATGTACATATATAAGAAGAATTCTCTTCCAGGGTGTGTTCTTGCTTTAGGACGCTGAGTTTGCTACAAAGATGATCTCAGAAGATCGTATTTCCAGTTCCCAGACTGCACGGATTCATCCCGTTCAGGTAGAAATGAGCAATAGACCTCAAATAGTTTCTCGTTGCAGAGAAATTCCTTGGCGTCCATTTCCTGGAGATAATGTAGAGAATGCTAGCAGGTTGCTAACATACTTCAGCTGTTCAGGAAATACTTTAAATAATTTCCTGCTCCAGAGAATAGGAGGAGGGCCAGAAAGTTGGAAAGTATTATTCTCCCTCTTTACGGTTCCAAATGCGGTTCACAAGGACCCTTTGCTATTCACACACAAGCTCCTAGGAGCTTTTTTTTTTTTTTTTTTTTTTTCTGGCTCTACCAGCCTTTTTATGCGGGAATGTTCTTTTTAAGAGAGTGGCGAGAATCCTAGTAACTTGGACTTCCCATAGCATCCTGGCCCGAGCTTCCCAAGGAACTGTGCAAATATGAGCTAATTAAGCTTGGAAAGCCCCATGAAGTCCTCCCGGCCGTTGTTGAAATGCAGCCAGCTCCGAGGTGAACCAGCCGCTGTTTCTGCCCTGCACAGCGACAATTCAAACAGTGCAGAGGAAGGGAAGCCGATGGCCTAATGCAATTGAAACTGCGAGGAAGGAGCAAGTTAGGCAACATGTAATTAATTGCCTCCTTGGTTTGCTTTTAGGGCTCAGATACTGGGATTTTTTTTTTTTTTTTTTGAGACAGATTCTCACTTTGTTGTCCAGGCTAGAGTGAGTGCCATGGCATCAGCCTGGCTCACAGCAACCTCAAACTCCTGGGCTCAAGCGATCCTCCTGCCTCAGCCTCCTGAGTAGCTGGGACTACAGGCATGCGCCACCATGCCTGGCTAGTTTTTTCTATATATATATTAGTTGGCCAATTAATTTCTTTCTATTTATAATAGAGACGGGGTCTCACTCTTGCTCAGGTTGGTTTCGAACTCCTGAGCTCAAAGGATCCGCCCGCCTCGGCCTCCCAGAGAGCTAGGATTATAGGCGTGAGCCACCGCGCCCGGCCAGATACTGGGATTTTAACTGGGTCATTTGGGCCTTTGTGCAAGACTCTAAGGTGAGCTTAGATTCTAAGCTCACAGCAGCACCCTGAGCCTCTCCTGGGTTCCCCGGGCTCAGCCTGACCATAGATGCCTCCATGGGTGATGCTATTTTGCCAACCCCCAGGGTAATGTCGGCAAGCCTCTCACTGCACCATGTGTTCCTGGATGCCTTGTGCAAATCGTGAGCGGCCTTTCTGGAAAAGGAGCTACTTGCATAGTTGCCGGTTGGGCCCCAGAGCTTTGAGGTCCTGTTTTTCCTGCGGTGAATAGAGTGTGGCATTCACGTTTCTCTGACAGAGCTATTCAGAGAGCAGCTAGTTACTTCCTCCCTCTTTAAGACCCAACTGCCAGGGCGACCCCAGGCTTGATTTCCCCAGCCACAGGGAAATCAGCCAATTGAAAGACATCAGGGAATTTAATTTCTACCTTTCCTTTTGCGAACTTAAGAACCGTCCTCTAGGCTGGGTGCTGTGGCTCATGCTTGTAATCTTGGCACTTTGTGAGGCCGAGGCAGGAGGATCCTTTGCAAGCCAGGAGTTGGAGACCAGCCTGGGCAAGAGCAAAACCCTGTCTCTACAAAAAATAGAAAAAATTTTTGGTAGTGCATGCCTGTAGTTCCAGCTACTTGAGAGGCTGAGGCAGGAGGATCGCTTAAGTCCAGGAGTTGGAGGCTGCAGTGAGTTATGATAATACTGCTGGACTCTAGCCTGGGCAACAGAGGAAGACCCTGCCTTGAAAAAACAAAACAAAAAACTGTCCTTTCTTAAGAAAAACCTAGCAAACCTTAACCTCACCCAGGACGCCTCCTTGACGCCCCCAGGTAGCCCCTCTGTCCTCTCTGCCATCCAGGAAGAAGAGGCTGTCTGCACACACAGCGCTTTGCCTTCACTGGCTGTGTTCACCGCAGCACCTAGAACAGTGCTGGGCGCATGATGTGCGCACACAACCATTCACGTCCCGAACAGCAGCCGCCCTCCACACACACACACACACGCACGCACGCACGCACACACACACACACGCACACGCACAGACACACACATACATGCACACGCACACACACACATACACACGCACAGACACACACACACATACACACGCACACGCACATGCACAGACACACGCACACGCACAGACACACACACGCACACACACGCACACGCACAGACACACACACGCACAGACACACACACACGCACACACACGCACAGACACACACATACATACACACGCACACACACACATACACACGCACACGCACAGACACACACATGCACACGCACACGCACATGCACAGACACACGCACACGCACACGCACAGACACACACATACACACGCACACGCACACACACACGCACGCACACGCACATGCACAGACACACGCACACACACACGCACGCACATGCACATGCACAGACATACGCGCGCACACACACACACACACGCACACACACCGTTCCAGCAGATGGGCACCCACTGCCTTCATGGTGATGCCAATAAAAACTCAGAAGCGGTGGGACTGTCAGTTTTGTCAACCCAAGGCACACATTAGTCATGGAGTCAGAGCTGCAAGGAACATCAGAGATCGTCTCATTTCACACCTTCCTTCTACAATGGGTAAACTGAGGCACAGAGAAGGGAAAGGATATGTCCAGTGTTCCACAGCTAACCAGAAACACACTGGACGGAACCTTGGTTTGCAGTCTGCCTTCTTCCTCCAGGAAGGAGAAATTCCCAGCAAAGACGTCCGGGGGGGAGGGGGTCTGGTGTAGTGGCCAGGAGTGTCAACTTGCGCCCCAGCTTGGCCACTCAATTGCTGGGATCTTGGGTAAGTTATTTAACTTCTTTGTACCTCAGTTTCCTCATCCGTGCATGTGGAAAATATTCCCGACGTCACGGCGTTGCTGTGAGGGGTAAGAGGATTCGAGCCGCGCCCGGCACGCGGGAAGCGCTCGGTCCCAGTGCGCTGTCGCGCTGTCGGCACTGGGCTTTGCCTTCCAGGACTCCCACGAGTTCTCAGCCCACTTCACGCCAGAAGCCTGTTTCTGAGGCAGAGACCTCTGGAAAAGATAAAGGAAATGTCCTTTTGTCCTTTTAAATTTCCTTCCTTTTAATTTAATTTTATTTGCGAGTTCATGTCCCCTTATCCCGACACGTGTTCTGGGCCTCAGGATCCCATCAGTGAGCGGGGCGTCACTCCCGTGCTCTCCTTTGCCTTTTTGGGGCTGTTTTGTCACCCTCTATGTGACCTGGTAAACAGTAAGGAGCCAGATGCCCAATCAAGCTTTGGTTTTTTGTGGTTTTTTTTTTTTTTTTTTTTTTTTGAGACTGAGTCTCACTCTGTTACCCGGGCTAGAATGCCATGGCATCAGCCTAGCTCACAGCAACCTCAAACTCCTGGGCTCAAGCAATCCTCCTGCCTCAGCCTCCCGAGTAGCTGGGACTACAGGCATGCGCCACCATGCCCAGCTAACTTTTTCTATATATATTTTTAGTTGGTCAATTAATTTCTTTCTATTTTTAATAGAACAGGGTCTCACTCTTGCTCAGGCTGGTTTCAAACCCCGGACCCTGAGCGATCCTCCCGCCTCGGCCTCCCAGAGTGCTACCAATCAAGCTTTAATTCAACCATCCCACCTAGACTCAGTCTGCCTGGTTGTAACCTAACTAAAGGGCCCCCATTGGCTCCTAATCCCCTCAGACAGATCAAACCTCCCCCGACCCCGGGGCCCCCCTCCCCTGTCCACTCGGCTGCCTGTGGTGACACTGGCCGCCACCACACGCCTCACCAATAAGCCACGAACCAACGAAAGGCCAAACACTTTTGCTTCAGACGTTGGAAACTTCAATAAGGAAAAAAATTAATATGCCTCCTCTGTCTGAAACACTGAAGGACGACGTTTGGTCGGATTCCCCTCACGGGACGCCACCCAGGGCTCCTCCATGGCTCCCAGCCTGTGCTGAGAGGGGACAGTGAGTGAGTTCTTTGGTTTTACAGAAGAAGGTGAGAGAAAATGTTTTCCTCATAATGGTCTAGAAAGAAAGTGGCAGTCACTGGCCACACACCCAAACCCAACACAGCATCTCTCTCAAGGTGGGCCAATATTGTTTGCATGCTGAAAACAACATGTTCATTCAACATGCTGAGCGCAGGGCACGGGGTTTGCTGTGAAAAGCGACATGGAGGATGCTGAGCGCTGCGTGTTCGGGGGCAGGGAGGGCCAGGGTTTGGGGAAGAGGGCGAAGGCTCCCTCGCCACGGGAAAAGCCGCCACAGGGAGGCAGTAGAGCTCAGTGGTTAACAAGCCCGGGCTCTACAGCCAGACACATTTCAGTTTCAGTCCAGACTCTTGGCACCTTAATAGCTGTGTGACCTCCAGCAAGTTGCTCAACTGCTCTGTGCTCCCACTTTCCACTATCCTCGCAAATTGAGGCTAAAACTAGTACCTAACTCCTAGGTGTGCTTTAAAGGTGAGTGAGGTACCCAGCTCAACAGGTAAGCTCTTAATGAGTGTTAGTTTACAAAGTAGGCGTTTAAGGGGGCAAGAGGTTTTATTTCAGATAGATACACTGACAGATGATTGTTTTGAGAGCACAGTATTTTTGAGGCTGTGAAAAATAGTTTAACCCCCAAATCTCTAAACAGTTGCTCAACAAGCCTTTCCCCAACCTCCACCTGTAATCACATCTCATTGTGATCACGACGCAGATCTCAACAGCTGCTGCAGAGAAAACTCGACCCTCCACCATGCTGTTCTTCTAGCTCTTTCCAGTCGTGCAAAGGATGTACGGTTTGTTCCATTTCACTTCCGAGTGTAACAAGCTTTCTCTTAGCCTTCGGGTGACTATAGATAGGTAGATGGAAATATATACATTATATATGGAAATTTTTAATTCCTATCTATACCTAGATATATTGAATATATATATGTAGTACCAATGTAATAGGTAACCATTATATTATGCAATATCATATATTAATACATATTATGATTATGTATATGATTTATTTTGGGTTTCCCATTTTGGGTTCCCCTTACAATTTCCCAGAGATTGAGAGATCTGCTTTTTTCAGCTTTTCCTTGTTCAAGGTTTCAGAGAAAGAGCTTACATTTAAAGCTTTCCATTTTGTGTGTTGATCACCCCGAATGTCCAAGTTTGGGCAGGGAAAGCGGTTAGCTCCTGGCTGGAGGCTGAATGGGTGCATGCAGGTGTTCAGGCCACTGATAAAATTTCTGGAGGAGGAGACGGGTGAATTGTGTGTGATCAGATGGGAGGAATTTAGATTTAATCGCCTGATTGGATTACGGTTCTACACTTGGGACTGTCCGGCTGGTTTGGAGAAGGGGATTAGATGCCGATGGAATATCAGATTCATTTATGAAGGGAGGCGAGAGAAGCCAAGTGGGAGATTGTCTGTATGCCCCTGGCGCCCTAAGAAATCAGAGCTGAGCTTGCACCCTGGCAACTTCTGAATGGCTCGGCAGGGATTTAGGGCTGAGAGACTCCAAATGACAGCTAATAATCATAACAGTGAGCATTCACTGGGCACTTATTATATGCCAGGCACTGTACTAAGTATGCCCCTTACATGCTCAAACCTCTCCGAAAAGCCTCATCACAACTCCATAAAGTGAGTAGTATCCATAAGCCCCTTTCACAGATGAGAACACTGAGGCACAATGGGGTCAAGTGATTTGCAAAGGTGTAACCAGCTTCTCTGATTTCACCTTCTTCAAAGAACCAAGGGAGGCAGGTCCTGGACTCTCGCTTGCAGGGGCTTGTGGCCAAGGGCCTTGGGCAGTGGACAAGTGCACCCACAGAGGCAGTTCCCCAAGAACACCCTGGAGGGCACCGGAGGAGGGCAGGCTGGCCGTACCTGGAAAAGGGGCAATGTCCTGTCTGTAGGTTTGGGGACAGCAAGGGGCGAGATCAGGGCAGGAAGCTGAGGCTTCTACGGGGCACTGGCCAGGACGCTGGGCCCCAGGCCCCTCCCAGGAATGAATCAGCTCTTCTGGCTGCTGATTTATTGAAGATGAAAGAACTAACACTGGGCAGAGAAAGGGCCAAAGCTGGATGGTTTTAAGAGATACTTTTCCCTGATGTATTTCCCTTCAAAACCCAATAACTATTCTTAATGAGAGTCTGGGATTGAAAACTGTATTTATCACAAACCATGCCATCCCCTGACATGTGTTACTCCTCTCCATGCTCACAAACACTTGAGAGGCACGGGCAAGGAGTCTACCTTTACAGAAGCAGCAGCCGAGGCTCAGAGAGGTTAAGGAAGCTTCCTGGAGTCACACAGCCACCAGATAGCAAAAGTGGAAAGTGAGCTATAGTCTCTCTGCCTCTGCCTCATACTGGCGTGGATACAACCATACTAATTGCTGGGATACAAAACCTGGAAGAAAAAGTCTTTTGTCCGGGTTTAGTATGCAATAGAAGAGATAAGACTGACATCCAAATGACCAATAGGAATGGTCTGGAGTTTTTTGGCACTGTGGCTGTGACTTCTGCCTGGTCACTCTAATAGGCCAGCCATGGCCCCCTGAAGAGGGAACTGTGTTTCCATGTTACAACGGGGGCCACAGGGGCTTAGAGAAGTTAAGAAAGTTGCTCAAGATTCCACCCAGCAGCTGTCCCTTCCCTGCCGAGGGTGGCGCACACAAGCTCTCTGGGTGCCCGTGGTTCTGGGCGGCGTGTGCAGCCCCAGACCCGCTCGGGGCCTGGAATGAGTCATCTGCAAGTCAAAGAACCAGCCTCTCCGGACGCATGACGAGGCTGGTTTGTGCATTCGGTGGAGCTGGGCCCGGTTAATGTGGCTCTAAGCAGAGAGGACGGCCTCATTCCCAACGCGTACCCTCTGCAGGCCCTGGGGAGCGGCCCGGCCCAGTGACCGTGGGCGAGGTGATGCCGTGCCCTGGTGTCCGGGCAGCGCAGCTCGGCCAGCTCTGCCGGCTGCTTCCGGCTCAGAAACCCGTTTGTTTCTGCCCTTCGATGCGAACCAGATGTGGGCACTTCGCTCTCCGGGAGGCCCCTCTGCCCCTCCAGCGCCTGGCGAAGGGGAAACAGCAGCTGGTGGACCAGCCTCCTCCCCTGCCGCCTCCCTCACCCCTGCATTCCATCCCTCGTTGGCACCCCCTGCATCTTCCCTGCCCCCAGCACCATGCGAAGCAGGAAATGACACTGGACTGATCTCAAAAGTCCATATGTCCTGGCCAGTCTCTCTAGGAATTTTCTGGGCCTCCAGCTTGCTGTATGTGTCATGTCCTTCCCACTCACATTATTTAGGGGGGGAAAGAGGAAAAGTGCACAAGGAAAATGAGAATAAGCATCCTTTGTTCTCAGTTCTCACGATCTTGGGCAAGTGATTTATTCATGTCTGCATGGGCTTGTGGATTCAATGGCTTCTAATCCATTACTCTCCCTATGAATTTTAATAATTAAATGATTTATTCCCAATTTGGCCAGTGGAAGCCCATTTGAGGTAGTTGCTGTGCCCTTTGGCAGTGACCCATCATTCTTTTGGTACAGGCTGTCCCAGGGTCATCTGTACTTTTCTTGTCCCAGCCCTGGAATCTGCCGGTTCTCTAAGGACGCTGGTTCCTTTTTTAGAAAATGGTAGTTAGAGGTCAAGATCTGGATGCTGAGTGTGCTCACTGCCACTAGGATGAGGCTGTTCCCTGTCAGTGGACAGAGCCAGGGAATGCAGGTGAACACACACGTGCACACACAATCAGTCACATCTGTATTGTTTAGGATTCTTAGTAGTCAGTAATTGTAAAATATATAAACATAAAATTTACCACCTAAACATCAGAGGTATGAAGCTGGTTCGCATTGTGCCACCATCGCCACTCTGCATCCACAGAGCTCTTTTCATCTTGTAAAACCGAAACGCTGGACCTATTAAGTAATATTCTCTATTTATTTCTGTATCTACCTATATAGAAAAATGAGAGTTCACACTGATATATGCAGTGCCTGCCCAGCACCACGGGGTTCATTCTAGCCCTCTCTCTTTCCATTACTGTGATTCTCTTCTCTGACTGCGAGGCCGTCTACACCTGCCTGGGCTGCAGCTCTTTGTTGCAGATTCCCCTGACGTGGGCTCCCAGTCTGGGTCTCATGGCTCCCCACCTCTTTCCATCATGGTCGCCTGTCTTGGCCCATCCCCCTGAAGTTAGGAAAGGAAGAGGGAAGGGAAGGGGCTGTGAAGAAGAGGAACTACTAGTATTGTGATTTGAAAACTCCAGACTTTATTCCCACCTCAGAAGCTGATCCTGCCTGTGTCCTTCCATTCCAGGGTCTATTCCAGACACAGGATTGCATTGAGTTGTCATTTTCCTTTGTCTCCTCTTTTTTTTTTTTTTTGAGACAGAGTCTCGCTTTGTTGCTCAAGCTACAGTGAGTGCCGTGGCGTCAGCCTAGCTCACAGCAACCTCAAACTCCTGGGCTCAAGCAATCCTCCTGCCTCAGCCTCCCGAGTAGCTGGGACTACAGGCATGCGCCACCATGCCCGGCTAATTTTTTTGTTTGTTTTTTTTGGAGACAGAGTCTCACTTTGTTGCCCTGTCTAGAGTGAGTGCCGTGGCGTTAGCTTAGCTCACAACAACCTCAAACTCTTGGGCTCAAGCAGTCCTCCTGCCTCAGCCTCCCGAGTAGCTGGGACTACAGGCATGTGCCACCATGCCCGGCTAATTTTATATATATATATCAGTTGGCCAATTAATTTCTTTCTATTTATAGTAGAGACGGGGTCTCGCTCTTGCTCAGGCTGGTTTTGAACTCCTGACCTCGAGCAATCCACCCGCCTCGGCCTCCCAGAGTGCTAGGATTACAGGCATGAGCCACCGCGCCCGGCCTGTCTCCTCTTTTGAGACAGTTCCTCAGTCCTTCCTGACATCGTCTCATGATGAGGCTGGAGAAGTAGTTTCTAGGAAGAATATCAAAGGATGAAGTGCCCTTCTTATCATATCAAGTCATGGGGTGTGTGATATCAACATCTGTTAGTCGCATTTCAACGATGGAGAAATGGGGTTTCCAAAGCTGTCATCTGCCTAAAGTCCCACAGTCAGCAAATGGTAGAGGGAAGATGAGAACCTGGGCCATTGTGAGCTTTGTGCCCATTTCCTTAGTTCTAGAAGAAGGACCAGCTGGCGAGGGAGATGACAAAAGGCCCCTGATGTTGAAACCAAGGGTGAGAGGTGGGGAGACCTTGCGCCCGGATGAGGTCCTTCAGCCGGAGCTGCTTGGCCACCTCTGGCCTCTTCCCCGGGGCCCTGTCCAGCCTGTCTTAACTTCCCAATGCCTGGTGCAAGGGACAATGCAGGCTTCTCTGTAAATAGATCTGGCAAGACCATCTTTTGTGCACGCAGGGGGATTGTCTGGTGTTTGCACCTCTAGCACTGGGATAGAAATAACATGATAATCCAAAAAAGATGCATTTTCCATGAGGGTTTGAATCGTACAAGAATCCTGTAACCAAACCAGCTAGCTGTCACAGGCCATCCTCCCTGTCCCCTGCCACCTTCGGAGCTACCTGCCTGCTCTTCGACCTCTCCTAGTGGGTGCCTATGAAGGTGGCCCTCCGAATGGGGTCGGCTTGCAGATGTTGGTGACACTGGCTTTCCTTTGCCTGCTACGGGCCTCCTTGCCTAGCGGTTATCAGCAAAATCGCTGTCACTGCATCAGAAACTCCAGAGCATCCTGAAGTTTTAAAGTAGAAGTTCCAAACCACGTCCTCCGGGCAGTACTTAACCAGCATATGTGTTTTGTTTGGCCCTCACTTAATTAAAAACGTTTAAAATTAGTCTACAACATGGAAAAATCAGGAGCTCATCGTAAAAGTCTGGATGTTGGCTTCTCTTGAAAAATCAGATGTGGCAATAGACAGCCACATTCCCGCCTGGCAGCCGTGGCTGAGCCGGGTGGCGGCCGCCCCTGTGGCTGTGGCACACGTCTTCACTGCACCCCTGTCCCCACCACTCCCTGCAATCACCACGCCCAGCCTCACTCCCGGTAGTGTCTGTCTGGCCTCTGAAGGCCTTTGGCTGCATAGCCCTTGAATCCGATTCGTGCAGTTCGTTCATTCACTCTGCAAACGCTTACTGAGCTTCTGTGCTGGGCCCCCAGATAAGACACTTATACATCGGTGATTCTAGAACTGCGTGTTAAATCTCCAATAAAGGTAAACCCTGCTGATGGTGGGAGCATGGAAGAGGGGTCCCGAGCTCAGCCTGGAGGGGGTCAGGGGAGGTAGCCTGGAGACACCCTTGAAAAGGTGGTGGCCACCTAAATTCAAGAGAGTTACAAAGGGGTTCCTTTGCCATCTGCCTGTCTGGTCTCGTCCTGGAGTTTGCTCATCAACACCTCACTTCTCCGCTAATGCTCACAGTGACTCCACAGAGCAGGATAAACCTTCTGCGTTTATCCCGGGGCCCGTCCTCAGCTGTGAGGGGTCAGGGTGTGTGAGGAGCACAAGTGCAGGACGCTCAGCTGTGGGGACATCAGGGCTAGAGCGAGCTATCGTGGGGACAATGGAGGCGCCATTCTTTGGAGTCTGTGTCTGTATCGGGAGGCAACCTGAGAAAGGGTAAAAGTCTTAGAGTCAGACAGATTTGAAGTCCTGGTCTTGCCAATTACCAGCTATGTGATTGTATGTGGTTATTATATTCTCTGAGCGTGTTTCCTTGATTATAAAATGGGGATAGCAGTGTTTATTCCCAAAGTTATTGTCAATATTGTGTGTAATATGTGTAAAGTTCCAAGAGCAATGTTGGGAACATAACAGATACTCACCAAATAGGCACTCATCAGTTGTGTGTGTGTTTGTGTGTGTGTGTGCCATAAAATCTTATCGCATGCATAGATTCAAATAACCATGCCCATAATCAGGATACAGAAGTGTTGCGTCACCATTAAGAAACTCCTGGCCAGGTGTGGTGGCTCACACCTATAATCTTAGCACTCTGGGTGGCTGAGGCAGGAGGACTGCTTGAGCTTAGGAGTTCAAGACCAGCCTGAGCAAGATTGAGACCCCATCTCTACTACAAATAGAAAAATTAGTTGGGCGTGGTGGCACACGCCTGTAGTCCCAGCTACTCAGAAGGCTGAAGCAGGAGGATCGCTTGAGCCCAGCAGTTTGAGGTTGCTGTGAGCTATGATGACTCCACTGTACTCTACCTGTGTAGACTGTCTCAAAAAACCCCAAAAAACAAAAAAAGAAACTCCTTCATATGACCCCGTAGCCACACCCTTCCCCTAACCCTAACCCCTGACAGCCATTGCTCTTATTCTCTCCATCACTATAATTTGGTCACTTCAAGAATGTTATATAAATGGAATATGTAACCTTTTGAGATCAGCTTTTCTTCACTCAGGATAAAGCCCTGAGACAAGTCCAAATTGTTGCATGTGTCAAGAGCTTATTTCCTTTACTGCTGAGTCGTATTCCATAGAATGGATAGACCACCATCTATTTATCTGTTCACCTGTCGAAGGACATGTGGCTTGTTTCCAGGTTTTTTTTTTTTGAAACAGAGTATCACTCTGTTGCCCAGGCTAGAGTGAGTGCCATGGCGTCAGCCTAGCTCACAGCAGCCTCAATCTCCTGGGCTCAAGCAATCCTCCTGCCCCAGCCTCCCGAATAGCTGGGGCTGCAGGCACGTGCCACCATGTCCGGCTAATTTTTTTTTTTTTTTTTTTTTTTTTTTTTTTGAGACAGAGTCTCACTTTGTTGTCCAGGCTAGAGTGAGTGCCGTGGCGTCAGCCTAGCTCACAGCAACCTCAAACTCCTGGGCTCAAGCCATCCTGCTGCCTCAGCCTCCCGAGTAGCTGGGACTACAGGCATGCGCCACTATGCCCGGCTAATTTTTTTTTTTTTTTTATATATATATCAGTTGGCCAATTAATTTCTTTCTGTTTATAGTAGAGACGGGGTCTCGCTCTTGCTCAGGCTGGTTTCGAACTCCTGACCTTGAGCAATCCGCCCGCCTCGGCCTCCCAAGAGCTAGGATTACAGGCGTGAGCCACAGCGCCCGGCGTAATTTTTTACATATATTTTTAGTTAGCCAATTACTTTCTTTCTATTTTTAGTAGAGATGGGGTCTTGCTCTTGCTCAGGCTGGTCTCGAACTCCTGACCTTGAGTGATCCACCCGCCTTGGCCTCCCAGAATCCTAGGATTACAGGCGTGAGCCACCTCGCCCGGCCCTTGTTTCCAGTTTTTGGTGTGCCATAGTTAATTTTATGTGCCAACTTGACTGGATCATGGGGTTCCCTGATAGTTGGTCAAACATTATTCTGGGTGTTTCCAGAAGGGCATTTTGGGTAAATTTAAAATTTAAGTCAATATCTTTCCTCAGCTAGACTTACAAGAAAATAAAAAATAAAAAAAGTAAAATTTAAGTCAACAGACTGAGGGAAGCAGATTGCCCCCCCTAATGTGGGTCGGCGCCCTCCAATCAGCGGAAGGCCTGAATAGACCAAAAAGGCTCCCTGCCCTGAATAAGAGAGAATTTCTCCTGCCTGACTGCCTTCGAGCTGAGACGTCAGTTTTTTTTTCCTGCCTTGGGACTTGAATCGGAACATCTGCTCTTCCTGGGTATCCTGCCTGCTGGCCTTCGGACTGGAACTTGCACTGTTGATCCTCCTGGGTCTCCAACTCGCCAACTGCAGATCTTAGGATCTGTCAGCCTGCACAATCGTGTGAGCCAATTCTTTATAATAAATCCTGTATGCATGTATCTACCTAGCTCCTATTGCCTCTGTTTCTTTGGAGGACCCTGATTCATACCTGACTATTAGCAAATAAGGCTGTTAGAGTCATTCGTGTACAAGATTTTGTATGAATGTAAGTTTTCATTTCTCTGCAATCCATGCCCAGAAGGGCGATTGCTGGGTGTTAATGGTTAAGTGTATGTTTAACTTTATGAGAAACTGCCAAACTGTTTTCTAGAATGGCAGTACCATTTTACATTCCTACCACTCACCACTTTAATTATTTTATTATCTGAGTTAAGTTAGTTAACTTCAGAATGGGCTGACAGTTTTGAGGGCCTGTCCTGCAGGGATCTTTGCCCGCCTGTGTTATAATCACAGCTGTGACACCCATCCTTGTTTTAACTTTCACATATATAAGCCAAGCAAAGAGGTCTGCGGGTTTAGAGATTTGAAATAACAAACCTGGCTGCCTCAGATTTTCTTGGCTGGCACCTGGCCTTGCCAGGCCTTTGAATCAGCTGGGTGCAGGGAAGGGTCACCAGGAAACTCAGGCTGCCTGGACCCGACAGGAAGCGTGGGATGAAGCTTACTCGGCCCTGGCTCGTGGTCAGCCCGGCTGGGGCCTGAGGCTTCCAGGGCCGGCTCAGTGTGTGCACCGTCAGGAAAAGGCCAGGCTCTCTCAGGCACCCCACCCCTGAAAAATGAATTCATAAACAAGGACACTCCAAGCTGCTTTCTTTGAGAAATAGCATCTTATAGCCTGGAATGAAATTGATTTACAGAGCTGTTATGATCGAGTGTTCCTGGGGCTTCACACATCCATGTGGCAGTGACAAGTGGCTTTGGGACTTCTTTTCCCAGAGAAGACTACTGTGGAGTTGTTTACTGGTGCTTAATACCATGACCTTCTCCTTTCCACCTTCCCTGCCCCCCTGCCCCCAAGTTAACATGTAAATTAAAAAAAAAAAAATCTTGCCTATGTTATTGTTGCCTAGTACTTTTTTTTTTCTTTTTCTTTTTTTTTTTTTTTTTTTGAGACAGAGTCTCACTTTGTTGTCCAGGCTAGAGTGAGTGCCGTGGCGTCAGCCTAGCTCACAGCAACCTCAAACTCCTGGGCTTGAGTGATCCTTCTGCCTCAGCCTCCTGAGTAGCTGGACTACAGGCATGCGCCACCATGCCCGGCTAATTTTTTCTATATATATCAGTTGGCCAATTAATTTCTTTCTATTTATAGTAGAGACGGGGTCTCGCTCTTGCTCAGGCTGGTTTTGAACTCCTGACCTTGAGCAATCCGCCCGCCTCGGCCTCCCAAGAGCTAGGATTACAGGCGTGAGCCACAGCGCCCGGCCTCTTTTTTTTTTTTTTTTTTTGAGACAGAGTCTCGCTTTGTTGTCCAGGCTAGAGTGAGTGCTGGTGGCATCAGCCTAGCTCACAGCAACCTCAAACTCCTGGGCTCAAGCGATCCTCCTGCCTCAGCCTCCTGAGTAGCTGGGACTACAGGCATGCACCACCATGCCTGGCTAATTTTTTATATATATATCAGTTGGCCAATTAATTTCTTTCTATTTATAGTAGAGACGGGGTCTCGCTCTTGCTCAGGCTGGTTTTGAACTCCTGACCTTGAGCAATCCGCCCGCCTCGGCCTCCCAAGAGCTAGGATTACAGGCGTGAGCCACAGCGCCCGGCCCTCTTTTTCTTTTCTTTTCTTTTCTTTTCTTTTTTTTTTTTGAGACAAGAGCTCAGTCTGTTGCCTAGACTAGAGTGCAGTGGCATCATCATAGCTCATTGCAACCTCTAACTCCTGGGCTCAAGGGATCCTCCTGCCTCAGCCTCTTGAATAGCTGGGACTACAGGCATGTACCACTGTGCCAAGATAAATTTTCTATTTTTAGTGGAGACGGGGTCTTACTCTTGCTCAGGCTGGTCTCAAACTCCTGGCCTCGAGCAATTCTCCTGCCTCGGTCTCCCAAAGTGCTAGGATTACAGGCGTGAGCCACCACGCCCAGCCAATTTTTTTACATATTGTGTTCTGGTACTGTATTGATAAATAGATTCAATCAGACATACAATAGTATGGACCTTGGAAAAGCATGATCATCCCAACGGTTGGCTTGATGGACAGCGTCCACCTACATTTCACCCACCACCGTTAGTGGTTGCCTTTCTCTGATAAATTTTGGAAAAGGAGGTTTGTCTCCTGACTATTCCTGGGTGGTTACTTCTTTCTTTTTTAGATTTTTTAAATTGTAGTAAAATATACATAACATTTAGTATTTTAACCATTTTTAAGTGTCTAATTCAGTGGCATTAAGTGCATTCACAATGTTGTACAGCCATAACCACTACCCATTTCTAGAACTTTCTCATTCCAAATAGAACTCTGTATTAATAACAGTAACTACCATTCCCCTGCTCCCAACCCCTGCTAACCTCTATTCTATGTTCTGTCTCTATGAATTAGCTTATTCTAGGTACTTCATATAAGTGGAATCTCACAATATTTGCCCTTTTGTGTCTGGCTTATTTCACTTTGCACAATGCTAAGTTCATCCAGGTTGTAGCCTGTGTCGGAATTTCATTCCTTTTTAAGGCTGAGTAATATTCCATTACACACACACACACACACACACACACACACACACACACACTCACATACAAACACATACACCACATTTCCTTTATCCATTCACCTATTGATGGATATTTAGGTTGTTTCTACCTTATGACTATTATGAATAATGATGCTATAAACATTGGTGTACAAATACCTGTTCAAGTCCCTGCTTTCTGAATATATATATTTTGAACATATAACTAGCAGTGGAACTGCTGGATCATACAGTAATTCTAGGCTTGACTTTTTGAGGAACTGTCATGCCATTTTCTATGGCGGCTACACCATTTTACATTCCCACCAGCAATGCACTAGGGTTACAAACGAGTGGTTATCTTTTAAAACATCTTTATTCCAAGTTTCCAATTAATGCATACCCAATATAACAAGTGTAAGCTGTGCAGAACAACATAAGGTTGAAAGTTACTTTGAGGTAACTCCACTGAGAGGTGGCTACATATCCATCTGCACTTTTTCTGTGCATATATGTAGACAGCAGTCTCTCCCTGCCTCCATTCCTCCCCTGTTATGTTCCATCCTCTGCACAGAGTCACAGTGGGCCTCTTAATACAAAGCATAACAAGCCGGGCGCAGTGGCTCATGCCTGTAATGCTAGCACTCTGTGAGGCCAAGGTGGGCGGATTGCTCAAGGTCAGGAGTTCAAAACCAGCCTGAACAAGAGCAAGACCCCATCTCTACTATAAATAGAAATTAATTGGCCAACTAATATATATATAGAAAAAATTAGCCGGGCATGGTGGTGCATGCCTATTGTCCCAGCTACTTGGGAAGCTGAGGCAGAAGGATTGCTTGAGCCCAGGAGTTTGAGGTTGCTGTGAGCTAGGCTGATGCCATGGCACTCACTCTAGTCTGGGCAACAAATCGAGACTCTGTCTCAAAAAAAAAAAAAAAAAAAAACACCATGAAGCATAACATATCGCTCTTCTACCTTGAACCTTCCATGGACCTCCCGTCTCTCCTTGTATTAGCACCAAGTCCAGACAGTAGGCATGGTTGGCACCTCGCCTCTTCCCTGACGTCGTCTCCTCTGCCTCTCTCCCTCATTCACTGTGTTCCAGCCACACAATTGTCCTTGCTGTTGTTCAGACATCTTGTTCCCATCTTTGGGTGTTTGTGCTTGTTTGGTGTATGCAGAGTTGGGTATAGCTCTCCACCTCCCTTCATTCAGATCTCTGCCCCAATGACATCTTCTCGGGAAAGGCTACCTTGAGTGTCCTATTTGTTACGCAGCTACCCTGCTTTCTTTGTCAATATAGCATTTACCATCACCTGCCTTCATTTGATATATGTTCAATTTGGTCTCCCTGACTCTCCATCGGAGTAAGGACTTTTTCTCTTTTTTTCATCTTGTCTCCCCATTGCCTAACACCGTGCCTGGCATGTAGTAAGCACTCATGTGGTAGGTGCATCTGTTGGTTAGATGGATGGAGAGATGAATGAATACACACACATCAAATACATGCATTTTTATTTATAAATATTTTAGACATTTGAAATATGACTGTCTTGAGATCTGCTTGCAAAATGAATGAAAATGACTGCTCATCAAGAGACCACCACAGTCGCCAGAATCAACATTGTTAAAATGTCTATACTACCCAAAGTGATCTACAGAGTCAATGCAATCCCTATTAAAATACCATCATCATTTTTCACAGATATAGAAAAAATAATTTTGCCCTTCGTATGGAACCAGAGAAGACCCCATATAGCAAAAGCAATCCTAGGCAATAAAAACAAAATGGGAGGTATCAATTTACCAGACTTCAAACTATACTACAAGGCTAAAGTAACTAAAACAGGTTGGGACTGGCACAAGAACAGGGACATTGACCAGTGGAACAGAACAGAGAACCCAGATATAAAACCATCCTCATATAGCCATCTAATCTTTGACAAAGCAGACAAAAAACATACACTGGGGAAAAGAATCCTTATTCAATAAATGGTGCTGGGAAAACTGGATAGCCACAAGTAGAAGACTGAAACAGGACTCACACCTTTCACCTCTCACAAAATTCAACTCATGCTGAGTAACAGACTTGAACCTTAGGTGTGAAATGTAGAATCCTAGAGGAAAACGTTGGAAATACTCTTCTAGACATTGGCTTAGGCAAAGAATTTATGAAGAAGACCCCAAAGGCAATCACAACAGCAACAAAAATAAATAAATGGGACCAGATCAAATTTAAAAGCTTCTGCACAGCCAAAGAAACTGTCAAGAGAGCAAACAGACAACCCACAGAATAGGAGAAAATTTTCGCAAGCTACACATCAGATAAAGGGCTGATAACTAGAATCTATTTGGAACTCAGGAAAATCAGCAAGGAAAAATCAAACAACCCCATCAAAAAGTGGGCAAAGGACATGAACAGAAATTTTCCAAAAGAAGACAGAATAATGGCCAACAAACATATGAAAAAATGCTCAACATCTCTAATCATCAGGGAAATGCAAATCAAAACCACAATGAGATATCACTTATCTCAAGTGAGAATCGCCTTTATTAATAAGTCCCAAAACAATAAATGTTGGCGTGGATGTGGATAGACAGGAACACTCCTACATTGCTGGTGGGACTGCAAACTAGTTCAACCTCAGTGGAAAGCAATATGGAGATACCTTAAAGTGATACAAGTGGATCTACCATTTGATCCAGCAATCCCATTACTGGGCATCTACCCAAAAGAACAAAAGTCACTCTATAAAAAAGACACCTGTACTCGAATGTTTATAGCAGCACAATTCACAATTGCAAAGATGTGGAAACAACCCAAGTGCCCATCAATTCATGAGTGGATTAATAAAATGTGGAATACGTATACCATGGGGTACTATTCAGCTATAAGAAACAATGGTGATATAGCACACCTCTTGTATTTTCCTGGATAGAGCTGGAACCCATTTTATTAATTGAAGTATCCCAAGAATGGAAAAATAAGCACCACATGTACTCATTAGCAAATTGGTATTAACTGATCAACACCTGAGTGAACATGCAGGAATAACATTTATCGAGTGTTGGGCAGGTGGGGGAGGAGGGGATGGGTATAGACATACATAATGAGTGCTATGCACACCATCTGGGGGATGGACACGCTTGAAACTCTGGCTCGAGGGGGGAATAGGGCAAGGGCAATATACGTAACCTTAACATTCCTGCCCCCATAATACGCTGAAAATAAATAAATTTTTATTTATTTATTTATTTACCACAATTTTGGGACATGACTATAGCAGCCTTGTAAGTAAATTCAAGGTGATTATGCAAGTCTAAAACATGGAGTAACATTTAAACCTTCACATTCCACTCTGGAACTCATTTGTTGCTTACAGTTGGACAGATTGCTTGGCTGCAGGAGAAAGTGGCAAGCACTCTCGATGACCACATTGAAGCCTATGGAGCTGGATTTCCCACACTGGGCTCCAGCTTCATCTGCTTAGGGCCTTCGTAGGGGGCACAACTTCCAAGGCACGCCCTGGTTGTGTTGTCTCGAACCCCTTCCCGGGGCAAATGGTGGGAGGTGGCGTGGGGGTTGCAGAGCAGGCCACCACCTTCAACAGGAGATCTTCAACGTGTGTGTGGTTTTTTTGATGCACTCTAAAACTTACTCTTGAAAAGTGTGCAATTCGGTACTTTTAGTATATTCACAGAATTATGCGACCATCACCGCTATCTAATTTCAGAACATTTCATCACCCCCAGAAAGAAAGTCTGCATCCATTAGTAGTCACTCCCCCTCGGCCCCTGCTCCCCGGCCCTAGGCAGCCAGTCACCTACTTTCTGTGGCTATGGATCTGCTAGTTCTGCACATTTCGTATAAGTGGAAACATACAATCTGGGGTCCTTTGTTGTCCGGCTTATTTCACTTAGCATGTTTTCAAGGTTTATCTGTGTGGTAGCGTGTATCAGTACTTGGCTTTTTATTGCCAAGTAATATTCCACTGTATAAAGATATCACGTTTTGTTTATCCATTTGTCAATCGATGGACATTGGTTTATAGCCACTTTTTAGCTATTATGAATAATGCTGCTATGAACATTTGAGTACAAATTTTTGTTCAAATGTAAACATATGTTTCCAATTCTCTTGGATGTATAGCTAGAAGTAAAATTGCTGGGTCATAGGGCAATATAGGGCAACTCGATGTTAAAGATTTTGAGGAAGTGTCATTATTTTCCAAAGTGGCTACATTCTCACCAGCCATCTAGGAGGATTCAAATTTTCCCACATCTTTACCAACACTTCTTCCTATCCATCCGTTTGATTATAGCCATCCTTGTGGTACAAAGTTTAATATCTCATTGTGGTTTCAATTTGCATTTTCCTAATGACTATTGATTTTTTTAAATTTTTTTTTTGAGACAGAGTCTTGCTTTGTTGCCCAGGCTAGAGTGAGTGCCGTGGCGTCAGCCTGGCTCACAGCAACCTCAATCTCCTGGTCTCAAGAGATCCTCCTGCCTTAGCCTCCTGAGTAGCTGGGACTACAGGCATGCGTCACCATGCCCGGCTAATTTTTTCTATATATATTAGTTGGCCAATTAATTTCTTTCTATTTATAGTATTTATAGTAGAGACAGGGTCTCACTCTTGCTCAGGCTGCTTTCGAACTCCTGACCTTGAGCAATCCACCCGCTTCGGCCTCCCAGAGTGCTAGGATTACAGGGGTGAGCCACCGCGCCCTGCCTGACCATTGATTTTTTTTTTTTTTTAATTCTGCTCCTTGGATTGAAGACTATTGATGTTGAGCTTCTTTTCATGTGCTTATTGGCCATTTGTATAACTTTTTTTGAAAAATGTCTAATCAGATCCTTTACCATTTTTAATTGGATTGTTTGCCATTTTACTATTGGATTATAAGAATTCTTTACATATTCTGGCTACTGGGCCCTTATCAGACATGGGATTTGCAAATATTCTCTCCCATTCTGTGGGCTGTCTTTTCACTTTCTTGATAGCATCCTTTGAAACACAAAAGTTTTACATTACGAGGAAGTTCAATTTATTTTTTCATTTGTTGCTTTTGTGTGTTTTTGGTCTCACATCTAAGAAATCCTTGTTTAATCCAAATTCACAACGATTTTTTTTTTTTTTAAGACTAGTCAAGTGCAGTAGTGAGGAAGAGGGAAAGTAGTAGAACAAGGAGATCAATCTGTAACTGACTGTGAACAATCAAGTGAGATAACTCACTACCTTTGGACCAGCCCAAATTCACAAGGAGTTTTGTCTTTTCTCGTAAAAGTTTTATCTCCTATAGTTTCATCTCTTACATTTAGGTTTTCGATGCATTTTTTTAGTTAATTTCTATATATGGTGTGAGATGGGGGTTCCACTTCATGCTTTTGCATGTGGATACTTAGTTGTCTCAATAGCGTTTCTTGAAAAGATTAATCTTTAATCCTCTCAGTTACTCATTAAATTGCCTTGTTGCCCCTGTCAAAAATCAATTGAGGCCGGGCGCGGTGGCTCACGCCTGTAATCCTAGCACTTTGGGAGGCCGAGGCGGGCGGATCGCTCAAGGTCAGGAGTTCGAAACCAGCCTGAGCGAGACCCCGTCTCTACCAAAAATAGAAAGAAACTAATTGACCAACTAAAAAAATATATATACAAAAAATTAGCCAGGCATGGTGGCGCATGCCTGTAGTCCCAGCTACTCGGGAGGCTGAGGCAGTAGGATCGCTGAGCCCAGGAGATTGAGGTTGCTGTGAGCCAGGCTGACGCCACGGCACTCACTCTAGCCTGGGCAACAAAGTGAGACTCTGTCTCAAAAAAAAAAAAAAAAAAAAAATCAATTGAACATAAATGTAAGGGTTTATTCCTGGACTCTCAATTCTATTCCATTGATCTATTTGTCTGTCTTTTTATGCCAGTAGTACAGTGGGTTTTTTTGTTGTTTGTTTGTTTTTTGCTTGTTTTTTTTTTTTTGAGACAGAGTCTCACTGTGTTGCCCAGGCTAGAGTGAGTGCCGTGGCATCAGCCTAGCTCACAGCAACCTCAAACTCCTGGGCTCGAGCAATCCTCCTGCCTCAGCCTCCCAAGTAGCTGGGACTACGGGCATCCACCACCATGCCCGGCTAATTTTTTGTATATATATATTAGTTGGCCAATTAATTTCTTTCTATTTATAGTAGAGACAGGGTCTCACTCAGGCTGGTTTCGAACTCCTGACCTCGAGAAATCCACCTGCCTCAGCCTCCCAGAGTGCTAGGATTACAGGTGTGAGCCACCGCACCCAGCCACAGTGTCTTGATTACTATAGTTTTATAATAAGTTTTAAAATCAGGAAATGTGAGTTCTCCAAACTTCTTCTCTTTTTTAAAAGATTATTTTGGCTATTCTGGGTCTGTATGAATGTTAAGGTCACCTTGTCAATATCTGCAAAAAATGATTCCATTTTTTAAGATTGTAAAATATTTCAAACAGAAGTTTGGAGTTTTATATAATACCACCTGCACCTATCACCTATTTAAGAAACTTTAAATATTTGGCCAGATGTTTTCTTTGTTTTTAAGGGAATGAAGCATTAGAGACAGAGTTTACTACCATCAACCCAGCCTGTGTAACCCTCACCAATCTTATTCTATTCCCTCCCTTCTCCAGAGGTAACTAATCTGAATTTCTATGCATGTCTTTGTAATTTACAACATATACAGTAGCCACAAATAATACATGGAATTGTTGTTTGGGCTACTCATTAACTATTTTTATTACATCATGTGTATTATACTTCAACATGCTTTCAAATTTAAATTTTTGAAACTTATCAATGGTAATATAGGTAACTCTAGTTTTTTTTTTTTTTTTTTAACTCCTGCCTAGTATGGTTTTCCAGTGTACAACTCTATGCAATTGATTTATTTACTCTTTTGTTGGTGGATATTTGAGTCATTTACAGCTTTTCACTACTGCAGACAGAACTGCAATGGACATTGTTGTTTATTCCATTTCAGGAAACTGTGTGTGTATACCCAGAAGCGGAACTGGTAGATTGAAAGATTTGTTCACCACTGATTTTACTAGCTATGGCCAAATTGTTCTTCAAAGTGGTTGTACTAATTGACACTCTCCCCAGTGGTATGTGTGAGTTCCCGTTTCTGCACATCCTTGCCAACACTTGACATTGTCAGTTCTTTCAGTTCTTGCCAACTTAAAGGATGTAGAGTGGTCTTTCAGGGTTGTTTTAATTTTCGTTTCCCTGTTAATGAGGTTGGAGGCTCTTTTCACATGCCCTTGACCATTCTGCAAGTTTCCTTTTAATATCCTTTGCCCATTTTCCACTTGGGCTGTTTGTTATTTTCTTCTTGATTTTATAGGAGTTCTTTATATTTTCTGAAAACTAATCTTAAAGTCTATGGCTTTATTTTCCCTGTGGTTATGGTCTTTTATTTTCCTTCTTTCCTTCTTTCTTTTGGTACAGAAGTTTTAAAAAAGATTTTTGTAGTGTATCTTTTTTATGTTTCATTGGAGACATACTTTTCTACTCAATGCTATAAGGGAAACCCCCTATATTTTTTTCTAAATAGTTTAATGTTTTGCTTCCACACTTAGGTCTTCAATCCACCTAGAATTTCTTTTTGTGTGTGCTATGAAGTAAGGATTTAACTATTTTCTCCCATTTGGATAATTAATTGGCCCAGCACTACCTTTTGAATAGTCCAACCATCTTTACACTGATTTGTAAGGTCTTCTCTGTCGTATGTTGTTTTTAGTCTTTATTGGGTACCACAGTTTTTTAATGACCGGTGCTCTTGAGAAGGGAAGAAGTAAGACCACCTCTCGGTGAACCTCCTGGGTTTCAGACATGGTCCTTGTTTTCCCGTTAAGTAGCAGAAACCCAATTTTCCCTGGAATCAGTATCGATCATCTGAGCAGAGGGGTCCCTTCTCTGCCTGCTGCATTGATGGCATGAGGCTCTCCAGATGGCTGAGGGGAAGCCTCACAGTCATGGGAACAGAAAGCAAGAATTGTTCTAGCATGTTCTTAGGTAGAAGAGTGAGAGTGGCCACTCCTCCACCCTCTGTTTCCTAGATATATGCTTTCTAGTTTTGAAGGAGACAACTTCAAATATCGGCAGCTTTTTAAAGACATTAATTGCAGGTGGCTCATGCCTGTAATCCTAGCACTCTGGGAGGCTGAGGTGGGCGGATTGCTCGAGGTTAGGAGTTTGAAACCAGCCTGAGCGAAACTCCATCTCTACTAAAAATAGAAAGAAATTAATTGGCCAACTAAAAATATATAGAAAAAATTAGCCGGGCATGGTGGTGCATGCCTGTAGTCCCAGCTACTCGGGAGGCTGAGGCAGAAGGATTGCTTGAGCCCAGGAGTTTGAGGTTGCTGTGAGCTTAGCTGACGCCATGGCACTCACTCTAGCCTGGACAACAAAGCGAGACTCTGTCTCAAAAAATAAATAAATAAAGACACTAATTGCATCCTGTAGGCCAACATGGCGTCGCCTCCTAGCTAACCCTGTAACTGAGCCTGCGGCAGGCCATTCCACCCACCTCCACGGCGGCTACTTCTGGGTGGTGGGACTTGAGTTGCACCTTTCCTTCAGGGTGGGTGGTGCAAGATGTAAGAATTTGGCTCTCACTTTAGAAAGGATGTTCTGATGTGTCCCAGACTGCTGGACCCTAAACACTTCACAACAGAGCAGGCTGTGAAAGTCTGTCCCACCTTCTAGAACACCTGTGGCTTACTGAGGTATCTAAGGTGATTACTACTCATGTCTCATCAATGTCACGGACCAGTGCGGTGTTCTATAGGTGAGATGATGAAACTCTGTAGGTTACAGATTACGATGGGACCATTCACTCCTTGATCCCCAAGGCAAAACAGCAAAGCCCATCTGTTTTGGCCCATATTTCTAATTTTCTTTACTGATGGGCCATAATCACTCTTCTGATAAGTAGCCAGTGTTAATGCCTAGATTTGAAGCTGTGACTGGCACACACAACACCTGGAATTCTCTTTAGCTACCTGGGGCTTACATCATTCACACAGGCATGCTATGTGGACAAGGGGCAGGGATGGCTGTCCCTGCATCTTTCAGGTGTTTGATGGTGACACTAATGACTATGATTTCCCTAAGTTTCCCAAAAACTGGTGCAGTTTTTTTTTTTTTTGAGACAGAGTCTCACTTTATTGCCCAGGCTAGAGTAAGTGCTGTGGCGTCAGCCAAGCTCACAGCAACCTCAAACTCCTGGGCTCAAGCCATCCTGCTGCCTCAGCCTCCCGAGTAGCTGGGACTACAGGCATGCACCACTATGCCCGGCTATTTTTTTCTATATATATTAGTTGGCCAATTAATTTCTTTCTATTTTTAGTAGAGATGGTGTCTCACTCTTGCTCAGGCTGGTTTCAAACTCCTGACCTTGAGCGATCCGCCCGCCTCGGCCTCCCAGAGAGCTACGATTACAGGCGTGAGCCACCGCGCCCGGCCAATGTTCCTATTTTAAATTAATGTGACTAGCAAGCTTAACTAACTCCTCCTGCAACCCGTGAAACATAAGTAGTCATCGGCTCTGGGGGTAGGGGGTAGTCATCTTTGGGGGGGGACCATTACTCTGCCTACCACATACTTCCTTTTGTGCGTTCAGGGACTGGGGAAATGACCTCAGGAGACTTCACTGTGTCAGGATTCCATTTGCATCTGGTTTCCATAAACTCCAATTCTCTCTCGCTCTCTCTCTCTTTTTTTTTAGGCATAGTCTCCCTCTGCCACCCTGGCTAGACTACAGTGGTGTCATCATAGCTCACTGTAACCTCAAACTCCTGAGCTCAAGCAATCCTCTTGCCTTAGCCTCTCGAGTAGCTGGGACTACAAGTGCATGCCATGACACCCAGAAAAATGTTTCTGTTTTTAGCAGAGACGAGGGTCTCGCTCTTGCTCAGGCTGGTCTCGAACTCCTGAGCTCAAGTGATCCTCCCACCTCGGCCTCCCAGAGTGCTAGGATTACAGGCGTGAGCCACCGCGCCGGCTTGTGTTGTTTGTTAATTGTGCAACGTGGTGTCTGACAAGCACCTGCCTGGCCTCTACTCTTTTGGAGTTGGAATATTCTCATTGAGATCAAAGACCCCAATTTCTTTGCAGCATCTCTGATGTCATCTTCAGCCCACAGTGACAGTCCCCACAGAGCTCCTGCAGGATACTGGTGCCCTCGTCACAATGCACTTCTTAGAGTCTTGGCAAAGGGACTATCTCTAGGCCTTCGGGTAGAGGAAGGGGGTGTGGTTAGGGGTGGCTGAGAGGTCACATATAATTGATTCGTTTAAACATTCCTTGTCCTTTGAGCTTTCAGACTCCTTCCCTATACTCCGTGTGCCAGGGAATTTTTGGCATCTCAACTTCATTAACTCACTATTACTATTAAATCTAGTCTGAATTAGCCATTGTAGGAGACTATTCATGCCAACTCCAATGCCCAAACCTGGGTGAGCATGTCAGTGAATTCAGCCCAGTCCAGCTTTGTATGTGCCATCCCTGGGCTGACATGCTTAGAATCCATTCCCACACGTGCCCCAGGAGCCCTGTGGCTTTGAATTGGCAGGGTCCTGCCGCTCTTCCAGGGCACAGGCCATCTCCCCTGGTGCAGGCCTGGACTTCCCATCTGGGCTGTGTCGGGTCTAACTCGCCTTCTGATCCTGGAGGAATGAGGAGCAGATTTGGCATCCCTTTTGTGAGGCGGCTGTCCTAGGTGCGGTCACAGAAGGCCCCTCAGGCAGGGATGAGTTGGTTCCCTGTGCGAGGGAGGGCCCGCCTGAGCTGGCAAGGGAGTCTGGAAGGATTTGAGGGTTCAGAAGTCCACAATTCTCAGCCTTGTCTGTGACCACTCAGGTGCTCCCATTCTAAGTCTTGGGGTCCCACTTCACCCCTGCCATGCCCGTCCTAAGAGGGTTGTCATTTTTTTTTTTTTTTAATTTTGGTTTACATGACAGTTTCTTCAGGAACCTGAGATTCCAGTGACAAATAATTGAAGCTTGTTTTTCTTTTTTTTTTTTTTTTGAGACAGAGTCTCACTTTGTTGCCCAGGCTAGAGTGAGTGCCATGGCGTCAGCCTAGCTCACAGCAACCTCAAACTCCTGGGCTCAAGCAATCCTGCTGCCTCAGCCTCCCGAGTAGCTGGGACTACAGGCATGCGCCACCATGCCCGGCTAATTTTTCTATATAAATTAGTTGGCCAATTAATTTCTTTTTTTCTTTTTTTTTTTTGAGACAGAGTCTCGCTTTGTTGCCCAGGCTAGAGTGAGTGCCGTGGTGTCAGCCTGGCTCACAGCAACCTCAATCTCCTGGGCTGGAGCGATCCTTCTGCCTCAGCCTCCCGAGTTGCTGGGACTACAGGCATGCGCCACCACGCCCGGCTAATTTTTTTTTATATATATATCAGTTGGCCAATTAATTTCTTTCTATTTATAGTAGAGATGGGGTCTCGCTCTTGCTCAGGCTGGTTTCGAACTCCTGACCTCGAGCAATCCTCCCGCCTCGGCCTCCCAGAGTGCTAGGATTACAGGCGTGAGCCACCATGCCCGGCCTTTCCTAGGTGTTTAATTGGAGCTCCTGCTTGTACAGTGAGGTCCTGGGCTCAGCCCTCAGTCATATGCACCCTGTGAGTACAGAGATAAGGGCTCCTTCAAAGCTGCCACCAAGACCAGGTGCAGTGGCTCACATCTGTAATCCCACCACTTCAGGAGGCCAAGGTGGGAGGATCGCTTGAGGCTGAGAGTTCGAGACTGGCCTGAGGAACATAGCAAGACCCTTGTCATTATAAAAAAGAAAAAAAATTATCTGGGCATGGTGGTGCAACGGAGTGGTGATACTTGGGAGGCTGAGACGGGAAGATCAATTGAGCGCAGGTGTTCAAGGTTGCAGGGAGCTACGATCATGCCACTGCACTCCAGCCAGGGCAACAGAGTGAGACCCTGTCGCTTAAAAAAGGAAAAACATAAAAAATAAAAAAGCTGCCACCAAGCCTTTCTCACTGCATTCTCAGTTTGACATTCACAGCTTTTGAATTTTCCTTTTCCCTGTGTAATCTGTCCAGTTTGAAGAAGGCAAGTGATTCCACAGTCTCTAAAATTATCATAGTGTCTAAGTGCTCAAGTCACTCCAAATCCCAGTGCTTTGTCCTCCACCTGCACTTCATCCTACGCCACCAGTGATAATCTGAGTGACTATAATGCCACTGAATGCCATTGATTACACATGTCTCATTCCATGTCCACCCCTCCCTTCTCAGACTTTTATTTTCAGGGGATGGCCTTGGTACCAGGACACCTCTGCTACCAATTACAATTGGGAAGCAGGCAATTCACTGAAATTAGGTAATTTGAGAAGAGTTTAAAGAAAGGAAGATGAGGAAAGCACTAAAGAATAGCGCAGGACCCCAACATCAGTAACAGTCGGATGCTTTGCCATGCTTGGTCCTGGAAGGGCAAGGGCATGGGGGTTGGGGGTTACTAAAATCCAGAAACAGGTTGGGCATGGTGGCTCACATCTGTAATCCCAGCACTCTGGGAGGTCAAGGTGGAAAGATTGCTTGAGGCCAGGAGTTTGAGACCACCCTGGGCAACTTAGCTCTGGGCATCCCCATCTCTACAAAAAATAGAAAACTTAGCCAGGCATGGTGGCATGCACCTGTAGTCCCAGCTACTTGGGAGTCTGAGGCAGGACGATTGCTTGAGCCCAGGAGTATGAATTTGAAGTGAGCTATGATGACACCACTGCACTCCAACCTGGATGACAGAGAAAAACCCTGTCTCAAAATATTATAAATGAAATAAAATTAAGCTTCAGAGATGGAGAGGGCTCCTGATAGGAGCTGTGCCCTCAGTCAAGGGGGGCAGCAAACCAGGGGCAAGTTCTTAGGCAGCTACAGGAACAAGTACCCCAAAACATGCTCCTCTCTGTCGCCTTTCTTGGTGACCCCCATTGGCTGAACCTTTCAGAAGCTGGGGCAAGGGGTGCATCTAGGTCAGTTTCCAGGGACATGTGGCAGGATGGGGAATGGAGAAGAGTAGATTTGGAAGGGCAAGTGGAAAACACCCAGTGAAGCTACTGTTATTATTATCATTATAATTTTTTAATTTTTATTTTGTTTTTTTTCTTTACATAAGTCATTTTTGCCATGATTATATTTTTTTTTTTTTTTTTTGAGACAGAGTCTCACTCTGTTGCCCAGGCTAGAGTGAGTGCCGTGGCATCAGCCTAGCTCACAGCAACCTCAAACTCCTGGGTTCAAGTGATCCTCCTGCCTCAGCCTCCCGAGTACCTGGGACTACAGGCATTCGCCACCATGTCTGGCTAATTTTTTCTATTTTTGGTATAGATGGGGTCTTCCTCTTGCTCAAGCTGGTCTGGAACTCCTGAGCTCAAACGATCCTCCTGCCTCAGCCTCCCAGAGTGCTAGGATTACAGGCGTGAGCCACTGCGCCTGGCCCTCATTATAATTTTTTTTTTCAATCTAGAAAGAAAGGCAATGCTGACTCATTATAATTTTTGATGTTTAACAATCGTTGAATTTCTGAGATAAATCTTAGTTGATCATCTTTTTTATTTCCCAATGAATTCACTTTATACACACACATATAGTTTAGGAAGTTAAAAATCTTTGTTCTTATTTTCTAATCAATGAAAAGAATACGTTTTTGGGGAAATGTCTTCCTACTGATGATTCTTCTTTTAATGAATGTTGATGGAGTTCGTCCTAACATTTTTGTCCTTGATATCCATTTTGTCCCCACACAATACTGTGAAAATATTTTTTAATTTTTTTCCAGGCCTCTAGGCCACCTAGTTACAGTCTTGTAAGTCGGTGGACCCCGACTTTTGCGCATGGTGGTGCCCATCAAGTCCTCCTTCGCGTGGTGTGCGGGGGTCTTGGAGCAGGCTGCTTGTAGTCTGAGATGCCCACTATCTCAGGCCTCACTTTCGATCCATTTTCCCCTAGATGTGGCTATTACAGCCTGTAGTACACAACGAGGAGTGATGTGTTCAACAACCAGGCTGTGCCCTTCAAGGAATGTGTGCCTCCCCCTCCCTCTTCTCCCCTTTCCGTAGGCTGGACGTGAGCACGGTGGAGTGAGCCATCTTGAGCCATACCTCGGGACAGATGAGCAATGAGATAGAAAGAGCCTGAATCCCAGCAACTGAGAATGGCTAACGGAGAGAGACTTCGCTTGTGTAAGCCACCTTTATTTTGATTCTCTTTTAAGCAGCCACGTTTATTTCCTATTGAATACACCATGTCAGTGTATATTGATTTAACCTTATTATTTAAAATTTCTTTTTACATGATGATTATTTTGAAGATTACAAGCAAAGACTAGCAGCCAAGTGTCTAGTGTAGACACAAGGCAGGTGCTTACTGATAATGCGCAGAGTCGTGTGCAAAGCCTAAGAGTCAGGCAGTCTTGGGTTCAAATGCCGATTAAGCTAACCCCTAGCTATAGTCCTAGTGTAAGGAATTTGACCTCATGGGCCTTGGTTTCCTTATCTGTAAAATGCTGTGAGGATGTAAGGAACTATCATAAGGAAATCTCCTAGCGATGTTTAGTGGCCCAGAGTGGGGTTTTAACAAACAGGAGCTGGCATGTCACTGTCCTCTGTCCCCAGTAGGGTTGCCTTTTATTCCCCTCTCTGCCTTGATTTCTTCCCCTCCGTCTCTCAATCTCCTATTTTCTTCACTTTCACTTTCTGGTTGGCCTCTGCCTGGAGCTGGACCCAGTAACTAACCACAGGTGTGCTTAACACATAGTTGCCTCCAGCAGGTCAGCCGGGCTCCCTGGTCAGCCTGTTATTTCTTCTTCTTCCTCCTACAGAGATGCTTCTTTAGCCCATCAAGAGATCTTCTCTCCTTTCCTTTTCACTGGGGCCAATGACTGCAGGGAATTCCCCTAGGGCAATCGCAACTACGGCTTGGTGGCAGCCATCCCCTCCCTCCCCAATCCTGGGGAGGCCCAGGACAGGGGACTGGCATCCTGGGCCACTGAGCCAGTGGTGACACACCACCACCAGTAGTGGGAGAGCAATGGGTCGGGAGAGCAATGGGTCGGGAGAGCAATGGGTCAGGACCATCCCCAAACTTTTTTTTTTTTTTGAGATAGTATCTCACTCTGTCACCCAAGCTAGAGTGCAGCGATGTCATCATAGCTCACTACAGCTTCAAAATCTTGGGCTCAGGTGATTCTTCTGCCTTAGCCTCCAGAGTTGCTGGGACTACAGGTGGGTGCCACCATGCCTGGCTGATTTTTATATATATATATATATATATATATATTTTTTTTTTTTTTGTAGAGATGGGGTCTTACTCTTGGTCAGGCTGGTCTCAAACTCCTGACCCTAGTGATCCTCCTGCCTCGGCCTCCTGGAGTGCTAGGATTATAGGTGTGAGGCATGGCGCCCAGCCCCAGACGTTAGATAAACTAGATCTTGGAGGGAGGCTACCCACTTTTCTCTGTGTTTCTCTTTCTTCCTGGGATTTGCAGTGCATGTTTAATATTTCCTTGGAGAATCTATGAGGGGGAAAAACAAACCAGAGAGGAGAGGAAACAGAAACCAAAATGCCACTAACCCCTTGGGGAGCCGAGGTGCAGACTCTGAGTCCCTCCTTTGGTGGCGGGGGTGGGTGGCAGCAGGCCTTGCTCTCAGGCGCAGCTTCCACCCTGGCGTGAGGCCGCAGAGCCCCTCGCCCCTCCCTGAGAACTTGACCTCTTGTGCAGCCACATGAAGGTAACCAGCGTCTGGTGGCTTGATGGGACAGACTTGTTGGGGACTTCCTGCCTTTTGATGCGTGCTGTTCCCGTGAGCTGGGCCGGGCCTCGGAAGATGAGCGGACTCTTTCGACTTCCTGAGTGTCTCCACATTCAGACTCTCGGGGTTTGTGGTTAGAGACGCTGGTCTGAGCGTTGTGTGCTATAAAGTGTGCCCTCTGGGTCCCTTAAAGTTAACAGGTAAAGCTTTGTGCAAAACACCCCCTAACCAAACTGACCAAGAGGGCCTGAAAGGCCCTTGACCTTGCTGTAGGGTGAGAATCTGGATGGACTGGGAGGAGTCGGGATCCCCACCCCCATGAGGGGGTGGTCACAGCCCAACCCTTCTGCAGAGCTGCCCTGCGCTCCACCCCAGCACCTTGGACCTCCCTGCAAATGTCATCGGACATTTCTCCAGCACTCGCCGTTGCTCAGGGTCAGACATATGGCATTGCATTTTAATATTCTTCTCATTTACAGATGGGGAAACTGAGGCTCGATGAGGACGAGGGGCTGTCCTAGGAGCACATAGAGGTAGGATTGGAACTCAGAGCTGGCTGACTCTGGATCCAAGATCTTTCTGCCTGGTCAGGCAGGCTGCCTCCCCCAGCACTACAGGGTGTCAGCAGGACAAACTCTGTCTCTCCTTTTTAACACCTGAATGAGGTCATGTTGGCCGGGTGTCTCCGCTGTAAAAATGACTCTTCTCTTCCCCCCTTCCGCACTGTCCTCTTTGGGTGGAAGCCACTTTGTACAACCCACACTTAAGGAGTGGGGAGTTTTGATCAACCTCTTTGAGGGTGGAGAGTCTACAGGAATTACCTGGAATACTACATGGGAGAATGGTCTTTTGTCCCCGTGTATTTATTTATTCAATCATTTATTTTTTTAAAGTGTATGCTACTGACATTTGCAAATATGCTCATTATGTTTTCAGGTGAAGCACCTTTGCATTGAAATTAATGGATCCAATTGTTAAACTAAAAAAAAAAAAAGGACCATAAATGCACCAAAGAGTGTCTACGAAGCCTGGAAACCCAGGGAAGGATCGTATTTACTGTGCATTTTCCAATTAATAATTAGATCCATTGGCTTAAATATAGAGGCATTTCACCTGAGGCGGTTTTAGGAGGCTGAATTCAGGCAAATGAAGCCTATTATTTGCAAATGTGACTGACATTTTGCTTAACTGTCAGTCTGTCTGTGGCTTCCTCACAGGCCAGCCCATGGGCCACAGCTCCTCCCTGGGCTATTGTCTTGTTCCCAGATCTGCTCCTCTGAGGATATTTACACTCGGTGGGGAGTAAAAGCCTCCGGTCTCCTCCCATTCAATGAGAATCTCTGTGTGTCTTCTGGAAATTTCCAACCTCACCCTTGGTGGAACCGTGAAAAGGAGATCTCGGGCAACTCAGTCAGGATTGAGCACGCTCCCCAATTCTGGGAATAGGCTGACCAGTGAATTCTCCTGGTTTTTCTAGAGGCTGTTGTGGTTTTAAAGCTCTAAGTCCCATGTCCCAGGCAAGCTGGAATGGCTGGTGACTCTCCCAGGGAGAGCGGTTGCTTTCCCTTCATCTCCAGCTTCTAGAAAGGAACACGTGAGGTTGAGGAGAAATTGCAGGGATGTGGGGAGCTCAGGACCAGCCCAGAGGTGGTGCCTCCCCACTTTCCGGCTGTCACACAGAAAGGGGGCTCTGATGTAAGATGCGCCAGTTTCTGCTGAGTATGAGAAAGGGCTGAGGAGTGAGCTACTTATCCTGCACAAGAATGTTCAGCTGGGCCCGGGGGAAGTGGGGATGCCCACTAGGGACCCAGAGCGTTCGTTTTTTTTTTTTTTGTTTTTTTTTTGAGAAAGAGTCCTGCTTTGTGGCCTAGGCTAGAGTGAGTGCTGTGGTGTCAGCCTAGCTCACAGCAACCTCAAACTCCTCAAACAACCTCAAGCTATCTTGCTGCCTCAGCCTTTTGTGACAGTCTCTGCTGGAGGTTCCCCTCTCTTTGGGCTGCAAAATAAGACGTAGGGCCACAGCCTCTGTGGTCTGGTGCTGGGCCACCTCGATAAAGCTGGGAGAGTCCTCTGCCTGGATGGATGCCTGAGCTCGAGGACACAGCAGGGGTGGGGAACCTGGGGCCTTGGGGTCACATGTGGCCTTCTGGATCCCTGAGTGCGAACTTTTGACTAAATCCAAATTTTACAGATCAACTCCTTTTATTAAAAGGGGTGCAGTAGAGAAAGATGAAGCTTTTCTTGCCTCCTTTGGTGCTTAAAAAAGAACAATCTTGAAATCAGAAGGCCGCAGGGTCCCCACCCCTGCCTGACTTGCTACAGGGCTACTTCCTTTGATGGTTTCTGCACAGCCTCCAGCACAAGTGCATGGGCGTCCTCGCCCCTTCAGCGTCCAGCCCCCAGGCTGGGAGCCCAGAGGAGGAAGCACCTGTTGGCCCTGACTTAAGGACAGGCCGCAGGTTCCCCGCCTTACGTAATGAGTCACTGTGGGACCACGAAGCAGATTTTACTCATCCCCCAAGAATGGACCCTTGGAAGGCTCCAGAATGACTAGCCTCAAGTGTTCTGTCTCAGGCGCAGGGCATTTTCCCCCATTCCATGTCTGCAGTCACTTCCTCTTTGGACACATCCTGTTTCTGGGAGCAGGCGGCGTGCCAGGCAGATCGCAGCCTCTGAGCAGACGGGCGGAGACATCCTTCCTCTTATTTCTAGTGCCTAATCCCATCTTCCTTCCCAGTCAGAGATATCAATCAGCATCTCCGCTGTTCCCAGGTCCCTGCACGCCAGGAAGGGAGAGTATAGAAGGGACATGTTTCTATTGGCAACTCAACTTATTGGAGGTGTTTAGAAACCACCACTGATTTCTCAGCAGCTTCCCAGGCACAGGTAATCAGGAGAGGATCTAGGGCAAGGATCCATTCATTCATTCATTCAATAAATATTTACTGAGTGCCTACTATGTGCCAAGCCCTGTTCTAGGTGCTGGGCTACGGTGGTAAACAAAACACAGAAATCAATGTCCTCATAGCAATTACGTTCGCTGGGAGGGACTGCTGATAAACAAGATAAAAGATATAAAAAGTTATAGCATGTAAGATAGTGATAAATGCTAAGCAGGGAAAAACAAAGCTGGGAACGCAAATACGAAGTGTTGGGTATGCGGGAAGCGTGAGATGATAAACAAGGTGGCTGGGGAAGTCCTAGCTGGGAAAGGGAGTTTTGAGTACAGACTTGGAGGAGGCGAAGGCGTGGGGGGCAGGTGGCTGGGGCAAGAGCATGCTAGTCAGGGAAGGGCAAGGGCAAAGGGCACGAGGTTGGGAGCTCGCCTGGGCAGTTTGGGGAGCAGGAGAAAGGCCAGTGTGGCTGGAACGGGGGGAGAGGGGGCACTACTGGAATTAAAGTCAGAGAGGTTAAAAGGAGCAGTATCTTGCCACAGTTTGTGAGCCCTAGTATGGACTTTGGTTTTCACCCTGCATGATACAGGAAGCCACTGGAGGGTTTTAATAAAGAAGTGACAGGATCCGATTTATTTATTTATTTATTTTTGAGACAGTTTCGCTTTGTTGCCCAGGCTAGAGTGAGTGCCGTGGCGTCAGCCTAGCTCACAGCAACCTCAAACTCCTGGGCTCAAGCAATCCTCCTGCCTCAGCCTCCCGAGTAGCTGGGACTACAGGCATGTGCCACCATGCCCGGCTAATTTTTTCTATATATATTTTAGTTGGCCAATTAATTTCTATTTATAGTAGAGACGGGGGTCTCGCTCTTGCTCAGGCTGGTTTTGAACTCCTGACCTTGAGCAATCCACCTGCCTCGGCCTCCCAGAGTGCTAGGATTACAGGCGTGAGCCACCGTGCCCGGGCCCCGATTTATGTTTTAACAGGATCCCTTAAGAAGCTGCACCAAGAGTATCCCCAAGAGGGTGAGGGGAGCAGGGAGCCCACTTAGGAGGGGACTGCAGGAGCCTAGGCAACAGATAATGGTGGCTTGCCCAGGTAGTGGCAGGGAGCGGTGAACAGTGATTTCAGAAAATTCTGAAGGTAAAGTTCACAGGATCTGCTGATAGCCCAAATGTGGGGTGTGAGAAAATACAAGGAGACAAAGATAATGCTAGCATTTCCAGCCCAAGTGAATGGAAGAATGGAGCTGCTGTTAGTAAAGATGGGAACCCTCGTGGGGGAACTGGCCCCAAGCAGAACATCAGGAGCTTTTGGCCACAGGAAGTTCGAGATGCCCATTTGACATCCACGTGGCATCGGCAAGGAGGGTTTGGTGACACAGGTCTGCAGTTCAGAGAAGCCCTGGCTAGAGGCGCAAATGGGACTGATCAGCTTGGATTTTATTTCACATGGTGAACATTTAAAAAATGCCATCTTTTAAAAATGTCTAGTATATGATCCTTTAAAGATGTAAGTCAGATTATCTGATTTCTCTACTTTAAACCTTTGAATGATTTCCCTTTTCGCTCAGATTAAAAAGCAAAGTCTAAAGACAGTTTAGTAGTGTCTATGGAAGCAAAACCGAAACCTAATAATCACACCCCTGAATGTCTACTGAACTGAAATGTACACCCGTGTGTTCCAAAAGACACAAATGAGGATGCTCACTCACGGCAGTATGCTTTGAAATAGCCCTCAAATTGGAAAGAGCCCAAATGTTGATCAGCGGTGGAATGGATAAATAAATGGAGGTATATTTACACAGGGCACCACTATCTGGCAAGGAAAAACTGAACCATGGCTATATACAGTAACATGGGCAAATCTCACAAATCTAACAGTAAGTGAATAAAGCCTGACACCCAAGGGTCATACTGTGTGATTCCATTTGCATAAAGTTCAAAACAGGCGAAATTAATCCAGAGCGAAGGAAGTTAAAATAGTGGTTATCCTCGGGTGGGCGGATGGTAATGACAGAGGCATTGGAGAGGCCTCGGGGTTGCTGTTGGTTCTGTAGCTTGGGCTGGACAGTGGTTTAAACGGGTGGGTCCAGTTGGTGAAAATTCACTGGGTTGTACACTCATGATTTGTGTACTTTTCTCTACACACATCGCAGTTCCATGAAAAGCTTACACAAAGTCCTGTCTGAAAGGCTCTGAATGATAATGCCACTCCCTCTCCCCAAAGCCCATTTCTGGCTGCACCCCAACTTAGCTCACTCCGCTCTTGCAACCCTTTGCTCATTGCTGTTCTTCAGCATACCACTGTCGGTTGTTCCTCCCTCTAGGATTAACTTTCAGCTCCATCTTCTCCAAGATACTCACACAGCCCGCTCCTTCACCTAATTCAAGTCCCTGCTGGGACTTCCCCTTGTCAGAGAATCTATGTGAATAACCTTTTCCACCACTCTTGTCCCCTTACCCTTTCTTTTTCTTTTCTCTTAAAAAAAATTATAAACAGGCCAGATATGGTGGCTCATACCTGTAATCCTACCACTTTGGGAGGCTGAGGCAGGAGGATCACTTGAGGCCAGGAGTTTGAGACCAGCCTGAGCAAGAGAGGGACCCCAGCTCTATAAAAAAAATAGAAGAATTAAGGCCGGGCGCGGTGGCTCACGCCTGTAATCCTAGCACTCTGGGAGGCCAAGGTGGGCGGATTGCTCAAGGTCAGGAGTTCGAAACCAGCCTGAGCAAGATCGAGACCCCATCTCTACTATAAATAGAAAGAAATTAATTGGCCAACTAATATATATAGAAAAAATTAGCTGGACATGGTGGCGCATGCCTGTAGTCCCAGCTACTCGGGAGGCTGAGGCAGGAGGATTGCTTGAGCCCAGGAGTTTGAGGTTGCTGTGAGCTAGGCTGACGTCACGGCACTCACTCTAGCCTGGGCAACAAAGTGAGACTCTGTCTCAAAAAAAAAAAAAAAAAAAGAAGAATTAGCTGGGCATGGTTGGTGAAGGCCTGTAGTCCCAGCCACTTGCGAGGCTGAGGCAGGAGAATGGCTTCAGCCCAGGAATTTGAGGTTGCAGTGAACAATGATGATGTGCCACTGCGCTATAGCTCAGGAGACAGAGCAAAACCCTGTCTCCATAAATTAATAAATAAGTAAATAATACATTAATAAATAAATAAACAACCAAATTTATTGCTCATCGTTCTAGAGGCTGGGAAGTCCAAGATCAAGGTGCCAGTTGATTTTGCATCTGGTGGGGGATTATCCTCTGCTTTGCAGATAGCACCTTCTTGCTATAGTAGAAGGGCCTTATTTTTTTAAGCATTTATCATCATTTTGCATATTACAGGTTTATTTGTTCATTTATTTATTGTCTATCTCTCTTACTAGAATCTAAGCTCCATGAGAATAGATACTTTGTATTTGTTCTCTGCTGTGTCCCAGTGGCTGAGTCAGTCCAGGCACATAGTAGGTGATTACTAAATATTTCCTGGATGAATGAATGAAACATAGCAGTAAATAAGACAGATATGGTTCCTGTTTTCATGAGGAAAAATATGCTTTGGTCTTTAAAAGGAATATAAATAGTCCAGCTGGGGCCGGGCGCCGGTGGCTCACGCCTGTAATCCTAGCACTTTGGGAGGCCGAGGCGGGCGGATCGCTCAAGGTCAGGAGTTCGAAACCAGCCTGAGCGAGACCCCGTCTCTACCAAAAATAGAAAGAAATTAATTGACCAACTAAAAATATATATACAAAAAATTAGCCGGGCATGGTGGCGCATGCCTGTAGTCCCAGCTACTCGGGAGGCTGAGGCAGCAGGATCGCTTGAGCCCAGGAGTTTGAGGTTGCTGTGAGCTAGGCTGACGCCACGGCACTCACTCTAGCCTGGGCAACAAAGTGAGACTCTGTCTCAAAAAAAAAAAAAAAAAAAAAAAAAAAATAGTCCAGCTGGCTCCGAGGTAGGAATTGTATTTCCCTGTATTTTCACAGGGTCTAAGGACAGGGACTGACCTACACAGTGGCTTTTCAACAAACAATGATTGTGATCTTCAAAGCTACATTTCTGGGGCTTAGACATTCATTCTCTCAAAGAAAGAATGAAAACAATTGGCTAAATGAGGGAATATTTAGCCCTATCTGGTTTCCCAGCCATAGAAAAGAGACTGGATCCAAGCCTATCACCAAGTTTTTCAAAAAACAGGTCATTGTGTGTGTGTGTGTGTGTGTGTGTGTGTGTGTGTGTGTGTGTTTGTCTCCTGAGCAGATGTATCTGCCTACACCAATTTATTAGAGATCACTACATTTTAACACATTTCTACATCTTGGCAAAACTATTGTATTCTGAGCAGCAACTCTAGGGCATTGGAGCTCCCTATGGGTGGAGCTTGGCCTGGTCTTGATAAGTTGGAGCAAGACAGGCTGGGAGTCTCACACATATTCATGCCTTTGCAGTTGGCCATCCCTGCCCTGTTTTGATAGGGACATTAGCATTTGGCCAAAGCCTGTGCGAAGCTGCACCTGCAGCTTGCCCAGCTGTATACCTGAGTTCCGGGCTTCTGGGTGCATGAGAGGATCATGGGGTTTAAAGGGTTACTTGACCGGTAATAACCCTCCCCCTGCCTGTTGGGTCTTTTACCCCACCAGCTCATATAGCTTCTCAAACAGTAATTACCTCTCCCCACAGCTCAAAGTGGAAGCTGGAGACATTAAACACAGTGTCCCTTGTTCGGCTGGGAGAAAAAAGGCATGAGCACTTCTCAGTGTCTTGGCCCAAGGGCACACACAGTGAGTCAGCGTTGTCTCCCAGGACGGGAGTCTGGAGTCCTGTCCACAAGTGACATGTTTTACTTTAATCACCACCCCACCCAGGCCTTCTGGTTGCTTCCTTCACAGCTCTGTGGTATCTGTTACCACTCCTCCATCAGCTTGCTCTCTCCCGAAAATATGCTGGAATTTTCCAACCATGAGATCTTTCTTTTCCCTTTTATTTTTTTGTCCTTGTGGGTTTGTAATCTTTTTATTTCTTTACTATCATTTTCATGAAGTCTCTTAACGCAGAGGAGAAAAGCACATCTGGACAAAATGCCATTATTAAAAAGTAAAAATTTGAAAATTATGCTCACATCATCACTTTACATACAATTTAGAAAGAAAAAGGTGAGGGAAGTCTCTCATCCCACATTCCAACAATATCACTGTCATCCTTCTGGTATTTTGTTCATGTGATTCTTTCCTGCACATGTTTTCAGAATGTGGTCATCTTCTTGGTTTGCATAAAGTTTATCTCGTTTCTTTTTCACTTGACATTTTCATCAGAAGTATTTCCTCCATGTTTTGACATGATTTGTATAATCATTGCCTTAAAGGTTGCAAAATCTTCCATCAGGGAGACTTACGAGAATAAGCTTTAACCAGAATCCTATGGTTGGTCTCTGTTAGCAGATATTTAAGGAGTTGCTGGTATGGATTCATAAATGTAGCAAGCAAAGGGAAAGAAGTAGGGTTGCCTATATCCAGTATGTTTTGTTAGTTTTTAAAAAGAATTTATTATTTGAATGTTGCCAGTGAATGGGATTTAATATATGATAAGTGTGGCATAAATTAGTAGGAAACTATAGATAATTAAAAAAAAATAATATGGGGACAATTGAGTAGCCATCCTATGGGAAAAAACTTGGATCCATATCTTTCACTGGGATCAATTCCAAATGTACCAAATATTTAGATGTAAAAAAAAAAAAACTATAAAAATGCTTGAGAAATTCCATTGGAGAATTTTTTATTATTTCATAAGGGGAAATTTTATCCAAGAATAAACTAAGTCCAGAATCCATAAAATAAAAAATGGATAAATATGATTATATAAAAACCTAATTCCTTCATGGCAGTAACCTCTATAAGTGAAGTCAAAAGACAAACTGGAACACCACTTTATATTCTGAATACAGAAAGGACTAATTTTCCTAGTATATAAAGAGTTCCTACAAATTGGTAAGAAAACAAGCCAATAACTTAATGGGAAAATGGGCAAAGACTGTATACAGACAATTCAGAAAAAAGAAAACACAAACCATTCTTAAACATATAAAAAAAGATCACCTTCTTTCAGAGTAAGGGAAATGCAGATTAAAACTACCAGACAGTACCTACCTTAAGATCTCAGATTGTTGAAGATTAAAAAGGCCGTTCAGGTTGGTGGTTAAGAGCCTGAACTCTGGCTTAGGGGACCTGGATCTGAACCCCAGCTCCACTACCTGTTAGTTGGGTGAGTTACTATTATAAATCTCTATGGAGACCAAATTAATTGGTGATATCTATCCAAATTAAAAGTATACTACAGGTACATTCAATTTGTCATATTCGGTGATGTACCTATTACGAGTATTTGTTGAGTTGTTGAGTGATGAACAAAAAGATTGGAAACAACCTAATAATAAGGGAGTAGTTAAGTAAGTTTTGATGTATCTAAGCAATATGCAGAAGCTCATTGCGCACTGATATGGAATGATAACAGCAACATGCAACAATGTGTATGTATTATCAGTTTCTATACAATAATATTGACTAGTCTCTAATATTGTCCATATGCAGGGGGCTGGGACAGGGTTGGGAGGATGTCTTGTCACTGTATACCCCTTTATATTTTTTTTTTGAGTGAAATTTATTGTCTAATCATAGAACTGTAAATGATACTTATAGTTTTACTTTCTTATTTTTTTAATTTTAATTTTTTTTCTTTTTTTTTTTTAGAGAAAGGGTCTTGCTCTTGCTCAGGTTGGTCTTGAACTCCTGAGCTCAAGTGATCCTCCCACCTTGGCCTCCCAGAGTGCTAGGTTTACAAGCATGAGCCACTGCGCCCAGCTGATATTTATAGTCTTCAAATTCAAAATAGAGGACCGGGGATGGTGGCTCATGCCTGTAATCCTAGAACTCTGGGAGGTTGAGGCGGGCAGATCGTTTCAGCTCAGGAGTTTGAGACCAGCCTGAGCAAGAGGGAGACCCCATCTCTACCAAAAATAGAAAAAATTAGCCAGGCATGGTGGTGTATGCCTGTAGTCCCAGCTACTTGGGAGGCTGAGGCAGGAGGATTGCTTGAGCCCAGGAGTTTGAGGTTGCTGTGAGCTAGGCTGACGCCACGGCACTCACTCTAGCCTGGGCAACAGAGTGAGACTCTGTCTCAAAAAACAAACAAACAAAAATTCAAAATAGAGGCTGCTAGCTGTGGGAATGGTCTTTAAGAAGACCCCACCCCCACCTTTGAATGGCTCTTGTAAGGGAAGGGGGACCCCATGGAGGAAGAGTACCAGGCCACCGACCATACATTTCAGAGGGTAGAACTCAAAAGTTGGAGAGGGGGTGGGAAAACCTCTTATGAGGCATAATGGCATTAGAGTCTCCCTGGGGTGCTGAGCTGACCTCACTGAGGTTATCTGAAGAACATGGGATCCCGGGCTGGGGAGTCACCAGGGCAGGCCTGGGATGAGCTGAGGCTAGAACCCCTGGGACTTGCGCTCAGTGGGAAATGAGCAGGGCTGCCAGCCTGTGCCCACATGCCCGACAGCCTCTGTCCAACAGTGACCCTGGGGGAGAGCCACCCAGCAACTGTTGCCCAGATGGGCCCCTTTGGAGACTGATCGATTTTCTCTTTGGAAAAGCCACTTGGGAAAAACGAAAGACAGCAAGGTGTCCCCAGAGTCATTTCAGCTATTAAGAAGATGGGCCCTGCCGGGCGCGGTGGCTCATGCCTGTAATCCTAGCACTCTGGGAGGCCAAGGCAGGTGGATCGCTCAAGGTCAGGAGTTCAAAACCAGCTTGATCGAGACCCCGTCTCTACTAAAAATAGAAACGAATTGACCAACTAAAAATATATATACAAAAAATTAGCCGGGCATGGTGGCACATGCCTGTAGTCCCAGCTACTCAGGAGGCTGAGGCAGAAGGATTGCTTGAGCCCAGGAGTTTGAGGTTGCTGTGAGCTAGGCTAACGCCATGGCACTCACTCTAGCCTGAGCAACAAAGTGAGACTCCGTCTCAAAAAAAAAAAAAAAAGAAAAAGAAAAAGAAAAGAAAAAAAACCCCAAAAAACAAAAAAAGAAGATGGGCCCTTATTTTTGTACCTTTTCCTGGAGAAGCTGAAAAAAAATCAATGATGCTTAAATAATATGCTAGAAACTTCCTACTAGGTGCTTTCCCACAGTGTATGTTATTTATTTGAGTCAGATTCTGAGAGGTAAGATTATGGAATTAAAAAGTATGGACATTTTATGTATGACTTTGTCAAAGGGTTGCATCACATTTATATATTTCCAGCCATATAAAATACAATGAGTTCTTTCATACAAAATCTTGTAGGCAGAGATGTTCATGGCAGCATTATTCATAGCAGCCCAAAAGTGGGAACATTCCAAATGTCCATCAATGGATGAATGGATAAACACAAATGTGGGATATCCATGCAATGGAATATTATTTGACAATAAAAAGAATTAGGGCCGGGCGTGGTGGCTCACGCCTGTAATCCCAGCACTTTGGGAGGCCGAGGCGGGCGGATTGCTCAAGGTCAGGAGTTCAAAACCAGCCTGAGTGAGACCCCCGTCTCTACCAAAAATAGAAATAAATTAATTGACCAACTAAAAATATATATACAAAAAATTAGCCGGGCATGGTGGCGCATGCCTGTAGTCCCAGCTACTCGGGAGGCTGAGGCAGTAGGATCGCTGAGCCCCGGAGATTGAGGTTGCTGTGAGCCAGGCTAATGCCACGGCACTCACTCTAGCCTGGGCAACAAAGTGAGACTCTGTCTCAAAAAAAAAAAAAAAAAAGAATTGAAGTACTGATACATGCTACAACATGAGTGGACCTCAAAAATATGACACTATTTGATACTTTATCAAATAGTATGAAAGGAGTCAGGCACAAAAGTCTACATATTATACGATTCTATTTATATGAAATGTCCAGAATAAGCAAATCCATAGAAATTGAAAGTAGATGAGTGGTTGTTTACAGCTGGGGGAGAGAGGAGTGGGGAGTAACTGCTAAGAAATGTAGGTTTGCTTTCTGGGGTGATGAAAATATCCTAAAATTAGATAGTTTTACAACTATGAACATACTAAAAAACCACTGAATTACACACTTTAAAAGGATGAATTATATGGTACGTGAATTATATCTCAAAAAAGCTATTGTTTTTTTTAAAAGGCAATGAGCTCTATGAGGTTTTTATGTTATATTTTTTATGATTCCATTAATATTTGAATAGTTTTTGATTTGTTGGAATATTTTTTGTTTGTTGTTTTTGTGAGACAGAGTCTCACTCTATTGCCCGGGCTAGAGTGCCGTGGCATCAGCCTAGCTCACAGCAACCTCAAACTCCTGGGCTAAAGTAATCCTTCTGCCGCAGCCTCCCGAGTAGTTGGGACTACAGGCATGCACCACCATGCCCAGCTAAATATATATATATATATATATATATATATATTTTTTTTTAGTTGAACAATTAATTTCTTTCTATTTTGGGTAGAGACGTGGTCTCGCTCTTGCTCAGGCTGGTCTCGAACTCCTGACCTTGAGCGATCTGTCCGCCCCAGCCTCCTAGAGTGCTAGGATTACAGACGTGAGCCATCACGTCCGGCCAGAATATTGTTATTTTTCTTTCTTTCTTTTTTTTTTTTTTTATATTTTTTGTTTGTTGTTGAACTGTATGTGCAAGTACTTTGCCCATTAATTTTTTGGGTTAGTGAGGGTTTTGTTTTTTCCTTACAAATCTGTTTAAATTCTCTACATAATAAAAATATTAAAACTTTACTAATTACATTTGGAACACAATGTAGTCTGTTTCTTTTACTTTTGTGTTAATTTTTCTTGGATAGGCAGAAGTTTAAAAAATATTTTTATAGTTAAATCCACAATTTTTTTCCTTTGTAATCTCTTTTACTGTTTCTAGGCTTTATAAGTGAGTCTCTGAAGAAAATAGTAAAAAAAAAATATGGGATAATTTGAACATCGAAAGGAATAATAACTCCAAAGGGGAAGAATCTACCTTCCCCATCCCTCTAGGTAAGCAAATAAGAGGTGAGAAGTTTTTCTTTATTGAAGTACTCTAGCTAACAAATAAGACAGAATCAGGCTGGGCAAGGTAGATCACACCTGTAATTCTAGTGCTTTGGGAGGCCAAGGCAGGAGGGTAGCTTGAGGCCAGGAATTTAAGAATAGCCTGGGCAACATAGCAAGACCCCGTCTCTACAGAAATTTAAAAAATATAGCCAGGCATGCTGGCCAGTGCGTATAGTCCCAGCTCCTTGGGAGGCTGAGGCAGGAGGATTTCTTGAGCCCAGGAGTTCGAGGCTACAGTGAGCTATCTATGATTGAGCCATTGTACTCCAGCCTGGGTGACAGAGCAAGACCATTCTATAAAAAACATAATAATAATAATAATAATAAAAAAAAGTCAGAAACAAGGTTGAATTGATAAATTGAAGGGCTGATTCTTCAAAATACTAAAATATTCTGGTGGTCTAATTAAGAAGAAAAAAAAAAGCCCCCCCCAAATAATCAGAATTAGAAATGAGAAAGGGACAATCATATCAGATGGAGAGAAACTCCTTAAAAAAATTAACAGCATATAACATACAACTCTATTCTAGTAAATCTGCAATTCTTGATGAAGTAAAACATTTTTCTGGGGCAATGTAAATTATCGAAATTGATCTGTGAAAAAGTAGTGCATCAGAATAAGCAAATAGGTAGGAAAGAAACTGAACATTTCATTAAAAACATATTAGTTCTAAGAAAATCTCTGAGCTCAGAGAATTTGCTAGTCTGTACTGACAGCTATCAGAAATAGAAAGGCTGTAGGCATTATAGTGGGAAAGATTCCTCACCTTTCTGGAAAAAAGGTTATACTGTACCAAGAAGAGATAATTCATGCCCTTTGACCTTAAGGTTATTCCAAGTCTAAGACTCATTCTAACAAAATAACGAGGGATTTATGAGCAAGAATATTCATTATACATGTTCACTAATGAAAAATTAGAAACAACCTAAATATCAAAATGGGAATGGGCAATAAATCATGCATATTTTACAGGATAAAATAGTAATGTGATATAGCTATTAATTTGTGTTCAAATAATATGTAATGATATGGAAACAGTCTTGTGATATGTGAAAAATTGGATAACTGATTTTACAATATATCCCAATTTGAATTAAATTGCATTTTTTATTTAAGCATAAAAAATAAGCTGAAAAGAAATCATAATATTAATAGTGGTTATATCTGAGTATTTAAAAATGTCTTCTTTGTACATTTCTTATTTTTCAAATTTTATACTTTGAACATTACTTTTATAACGGATTATTTAAAATATATAAATTTGCATAGCAAAAGAACAAAGGACATATACCAAAATGATAAGAATGGTTATCTTTGGGTGGTACCTAGTAAATTATTTTTGTTTTCTCCTTTATAGAGTTTAACATCTTCCAAATTTTATAATGAGCAATTGTTACTTTTATAGGAAACATTAAAAAAAAAGTCTCCATAGGCTAGATAACATTTTAATTATGTTTTTATAATTATTTTAAAGTGAATAAGTAATATGCTATCACATTATATATATTATTTTGTAATTTACTTTTCCTTAATATATTATGAACACTTTGTCATTAAACATTCATCTAAAATATATATATATATATTTTTTTGAGACAGAGTCTCGCTTGTTGACCTGGCTAGAGTGAGTGCCATGGCGTCAGCCTAGCTCACAGCAACCTCAAACTCCTGGGCTCAAGCAATCCTTCTGCCTCAGCCTCCCGAGTAGCTGGGACTACAGGCATGCGCCACCATGCCCGGCTAATTTTCTATATATATTAGCTGGCCAATTAATTTCTTTCTATTTATAGTAGAGACGGGGTCTCGCTCTTGCTCAGGCTGGTTTCGAACTCCTGACCTCCAGCAATCCACCCGCCTCAGCCTCCCAGAGTGCTAGGATTACAGGCGTGAGCCACCGCGCCCGGCTTAAAATATTTTTAATGAATGTATAATTTCATATGGTTTTTATCATATTTAGATTCTTTTTAATTTCAAATTCCAAATTTGAACTCTGCTTCCATGAACATTCTTACTTATAAATCTTTCTCAGGTGTCCTCCAATTTTTGAGTGCTCAACGTCTCCTGAATGAGGCTGGCCTAGTCCTGGACTTCTCTCCAGAGCAACAGGGCATTTATTCCCTCCCTAGGCAAGATGTCTAGGCCACTGCCTCTCCAACCTGAACGTGCATTTGAATTCCATGGGCATCTTTTTTTGTTTTTTGTTTTTATTTATTGAGACAGAGTCTCACTGTGTTGCCGGGGCTAGAGTGCTGTGGTGTCAGCCTAGCTCACAGCAACCTCAAACTCCTGGGCTCAAGAGATCCTTCTGCCTCAGCCTCCTGAGTAGCTGGGACTACAGGTATGTGCCACCACGCCTGGCTAATTTTTTTTTTTTTTTTTTTTTTTTTGAGACAGAGTCTCGCTTTGTTGCCCAGGCTAGAGTGAGTGCCGTGGCGTCAGCCTAGCTCACAGCAACCTCAAACTCCTGGGCTCAAGCGATCCTTCTGCCTCAGCCTCCCGAGTAGCTGGGACTACAGGCATGCACCACCATGCCCGGCTAATTTTTTATATATATATCAGTTGGCCAATTAATTTCTTTCTATTTATAGTAGAGACAGGGTCTCGCTCTTGCTCAGGCTGGTTTTGAACTCCTGACCTTGAGCAATCCTCCCGCCTCGGCCCCCCAGAGAGCTAGGATTACAGGCGTGAGCCACTGCGCCCGGCCTAATTTTTTTTCTATATATTTTCAGTTGGCCAATTAATTTCTTTCTATTTTTAGTAGAGATGTGGTCTCGCTCTTGCTCAGGCTGGTTTCGAGCTCCTGACCTTGAGCAATCCTCCCACCTCGGCCTCCCAGAGTGCTAGGATTATAGGCATGAGCCACTGTGCCCAGCCCTTTTTTTGTTTTTTAAAAATATTTTTTATTTTTTAGGGCAGTTTTAGGTTCACAGCAAAGTTGGACAGCAGGTACAGAGACTTCCATATACCTCCTGTCCCACCACACACACACCCTCCCCACTACCAACACCCCCCACTGTCACCATCCCCCACTAGAGTGGCACATTTGTTCCAATTGATGAACCCCCAGGGATAACGTCATTATTGCCCACTGTCTAGAGTTGGCAGTAGGGTTGTTCACCCTTGGCGGTGCACATTCTATGAGCTTGGACAGATGTATAATGACATCTATCTGCCCCTATAGTGCCATACAGAGCAGTCTCCCTGCCTGGACAGCTTTTGATTCCGTAGGTCTGAGCTGGAGCCTGAAATCCAGCACTTTCCTAAGGTACTTCCCCTGAAGTCTGCACTGTGATTCTGCACCACGCTTTGAGGAGCAGATTCAAACAAGTCCCAAATCCTGCCTCCTGTCTCAGGGTCCGTCTCAATGTAATTCCAGTCCCAGCCCCACCGGACAGGTCTTGGCTCCTCTCTGCAGAACCACCTGGAACACGTTTAATGCCCCTGTACTTGGTAGCTTATTGGCTGTGTGAAGGCAGCTGTGATGTTCCCTCAAGTTTTCTTTCTTAATCTTCTCTAAATGTTCTTCATGCGACATGACTTGAAGTCCCTCAGCAATCTGATGGCCCTGTCCCTTCTGCAGCATAGCAGCCCAAACTGAAAGTACTGCCTGGAGTGCGGGCTGATGGGCCGCTAGTGGCGGGACACCGTCATGGGCCTCAGCCCCAGTGGAATTATTGCGCTATGATTTCAGCGATGAGCCCACATCACTCAAATGACTCATACCGAGCCCTTTGTCAACCAAAAGCCTGAAGCCGTTTGCACAGGGGCTGTTGCTGACTCACTCATCTCAACTTCTACTTGTGTAGTTGACTCTTTGGAGCCAGGAACCCAGGAGACCCCTGCTAAAGCTCCAGCTTTCTCTCTTGAATTTGGCATGGGGCTGTCCCAGACTCTAGGGAGGTGCTGTGACCACAGGAAGGGGGCAGTGTTGACTTAGGGATCCCTCCACCATTTGGACCAATAGGAAAGTGTCATTGGTACTTGCAAATTACACCTTTTGCTGGTCACTAAGGAATCCTGCTGTTGACAATCATACATTTCTGAAGACAGACTCTATAGCAGTTGATGAAAATGCAGAAGTTTTTATTTTTAGTTTATTGAAGTGTCTCTTCTGTGTAACTGCTCTTCCTGTCCATTCATCCATATGGGGTGAAATAATATGTATTAGTAGTGTAATTCTAATATATAGTTTCTTCGTAGAAAATTCAGAAAACATCAAAGTTAAAGAAGAAAATGCAAATCCCATATGATTCCACCATCTAGTGGCAAACACTGTTGACATTTGGTATATTTTTTTTTTTTTTTTTTTTTTTTTGAGACAGAGTCTCACTTTGTTGCCCAGGCTAGAGTGAGTGCCGTGGTGTCAGCCTAGCTCACAGCAACCTCAAACTCCTGGGCTCAAGTGATCCTATTGCCTCAGCCTCCTGAGTAGCTGGGACTACAGGCATATGCCACCATGCCCGGCTAATTTTTTCTATATGTATTGGTTGGCCGATTAATTTCTTTGTATTTATAGTAGAGATGGGGTCTCACTCTTGCTCAGGCTGGTTTTGAACTCCTGACCTTGAGCAATCCTCCTGCCTTGGCCTCCCAGAGAGCTAGGATTACAGGCATGAGCCACTGGGCCCGGCCTGGTATATTTCTTTTATTTCTTTTTTATTTGCATATTTTATCTTGCTAAAACCCAATATTTTAAGTGTTTTAACAAATAGATGTTCATTATAGAAAAAATTGGAAAATACAAATGTGCCAAAGAATTAAAAGTAGGAATCCTCGTGGTCCCATTATCTAGAAACAACTTCTTGTAACATTTTGATGTGTTTCCTTTAAGGTGTTTATATCTGCATATATATCATACTTTTCTGATAAAAAATGAATGTATACAGTCATACTACATCATAAAGCTTTTTTATATGACAGCAGTTGAAAGCATTTTTCCATGTCAAGAGATATAAATATAAACATTTAATATTTATATATTCTTTATGCTATATATTTCTATATCTAATGAAATACTGCTATAACATTATTTTATTTATTTTTTTTTTTGAGAGAGAGTCTTGCTTTGTTGTCCAGGCTAGAGTGAGTGCCGTGGCGTCAGCCTAGCTCACAGCAACCTCAAACTCCTGGGCTTGAGTGATCCTTCTGCCTCAGCCTCCCGAGTAGCTGGGACTACAGGCATGCACCACCATGCCCGGCTAATTTTTTATATATATATCAGTTGGCCGATTAATTTCTTTGTATTTATAGTAGAGACGGGGTCTCAATCTTGCTCAGGCTGCTTTTGAACTCCTGACCTTGAGCAATCCGCTCGCCTCGGCCTCCCAAGAGCTAGGATTACAGGCGTGAGCCACAGTGCCCGGCCTATAACATTATTTTAATGGCTGGATATATTCTATAGTAGGAATTTACCATAATCTATTTAACTGATCCTCTATGGTTAGATATTAAGATAGCTTAAAATTTCTTTCTGGAATACAAACTTTTTACTTTAAACAGAATCACCCACTTGGTCACAAGCTCTTAAGCTCTTTGTTAATATTTACTATTTGGGCCAGGCCGATGGCTCACGCCTGTAATCCTAGCACTCTGGGAGGCTGAGGCGGGCGGATTGCTCAAGGTCAGGAGTTCAAAACCAGCCTGAGCAAGAGCGAGACCCCCATCTCTACTGTAAATAGAGAGAAATTAATTGGCCAACTAGTATATATAGAAAAAATTAGCCGGGCATGGATCGCTTACCCATTTGATGTTTCTAATGGTCATATGGAATTCTATAAATTGAATATATTATAGATTGCTTCACTATAATCATGTAATCTCAAATGGTACATTAGAAATTGCTATTGTCAACAAGAAAATTCACAATGAACATTAAATAATGTAGTAGATAGCTCTTGATTTTATTTTCTATATTTCTATATTCTATGCATTTTTTACATTCAGATTCATGAATGTTTTCTATATTTGTGCCTCTCACCAAGAAGAAACTGAGATAACTGAAGCCAAGAATACCACCTCATTTCAGACTACTCTGCAGTGGGGGTGGGCAGATTCACCTAGGTTTAATCGGCGTTCTCCCAGGTCTCCGGCACAGCTAGCAGGGGAGAATTCCCTCCGTAGTCTTGACAGGCTCAATCGCTTTTCATGGCTTCAGTTCCATGGAAAACGGTTTCAGAGAACGTTTAGCGAACTTACTCTGTGTATTTTCACATTGTGAGGATTTACTCTGTAAGAATATTATTTCACCTGTATTTAGAGAAAGTTGCTTGTTTTGGCAATCCTTCTTTTGTTATGAGAATTCACATGAGCCAAATTCCACTTTTAGAAATGCTATGGGCCAAGCTTCACGCTGTGTAAGTTCATACCTAAAGACTATAAATTTCTGAATGGGTTCAGAAGATGAAATACACCTTACTTGTGCTCCCTGCCTTTCCTTAGAAATTAACTCCAGAATGTTTTAAATACCTACATACAATCATTGATTTAAACTTTAAATGATAGCAGTGAATGAGTTTAGATGAATTCAGAAAAAAGACGTATCAATCTTTTCAGATGGATTAGACCACGATGTTTTAAGAATTTCATAAGTTAGTGACAGGAAACCCCCTTGGCCCCCATAAAGATATCATATGTCATTATGAAGGATATTTTTAAAGACAGCATCTTAAAAATTAAGAACATTTCATTCACTTCAAGTTTGATGGGTTTAGTATAATAAATATTTACTGAATGAATGTACAGCTTATATTTACTTTACCAGGATAGTAGAAAATATGGCTCTGGTCTTTTGATTGCCATATGGATAGGTGATAGGAAGGGGACAAAAATAGACTGGTGGAATTTGGTCTTTGGGTTTAATTATTTGATTTTCAGATGCACTCCTCATGTAGCCCTAGCCCAGCCTCAATCCATTGCCCATGGTGCTGCTTTCTAACTCTCTGTACTGAATCCTTGTCTTCTTGGCCTCATCTGCCAGCTCTGATCAAGAGTACTTGTCGTTGAGGACCCTAAGTGATGTTGGCCGTGACCTAGACCAACCTATTGAACACCCCTTGAACTGCAAACACAGGAATGGGGCACTTGATGCTGTTGCATCAGTCTTTCTGTGGAATGAGAAAAGAAAATCCTTTTTAAGTTCGATTCCTATTCAACAAGTAATTTTTCCTAGATCTGAGCTAGGCCTCAAGAGGCTTTAGGTATTTCTACTCTCCTTATTGGCATCCTGCCCAGCCTCCATATACACAAGGCCAGCCTGCTGGAGGATGTGGAGGAAAGACAAGCAACCCCACCTGAGGCCACCTTAGGCCAGCCAGTCCACAGTTGACCTGCCAGCTGACCAAAGATGAGTGAGCGAGTCCAGCTGAGACCAGAAGCCCAGCCCAAATTGCTGAACCATATAATTGTGAACTAAGTAAATTATTGTGGTTTTACTTACTGCATTGTGGGGTTGTTTGCTAAGTAGTACACCTGCTAGGGACAGCACAGGTTTTATAACTGGTTCAATTTTACTTGATTTTGAGGCAAGCTTTGGAGCTATTCCAATCTTCCCTAACATTCTGAATTTCCCACCATAGTATTATACTTTAGTGCTGTGGTCGAGGGATTGGGCACTGTAGTCACAGGACGTGGGGCTGAGTCCAGTCTCTTCCTCTTACCGCTTCGTGATCTTGAGCAAGTCACTTTCCCCTCTCTGAACTTTATTTTCTCATCTGTGAAACATGGAAAATAATATCACTTGGGGTTGCTTATCCAATATCCATCCCATACTTTCTTCCTAACAGAGCCCTGATTTCATTTAGGTATTCATACATCCTCCACACATACACCCTTGTATCCTCTCCATCCTCTGTGTAGCCAAGAGCAGGAGGCGATTCCTGATGATTCTCAACTCATCTTGGAAATTCCATTCCCCCTTCCAATAGCTTAAGAGCGAGCCTATGGTCAGATTCTGACCATTAGGACATGAAAGGAAACATGCTGGTGTGGAGGAGCTTCTGGGAAAGAGTTCTTCACTCCTAAGACAGAGGAAGAGATGATCTGTTTCTTCTTCTGAAGATTGTTTGGTCTGCATGTGAGGCTGGAAACTGTCACCACTATTTTGTGGTCATGAAGGGAGTCACTTGAGGACAAAGCCAAAGCCTTGAGAAAGGCAGTGGCGTGAGGTGGAAAGAAGCGGTGTCCTTGAACAAATCACTAAATCACTGAAACTCTAGCCCTATCTCAAAACTACTTATTACATAAAATATTAAGTCTTCGTTATTACTTAAGCCTGTTCAAATCAGGTTCTCTGTTCCTTGCTAACCAAAGCATCCTATATGATATATTCTTGGCATAGTCATTGTGTCTGCCCTTAATGAAGGGCAGAACAAGTTTTAACTCCTGATGTTTTCTTACACGTGGAAGGATACCAGTTAATGTAATACTCCTGACCTCTCACCTCTCTTTATTTTATTTATTTATTTATTTTTTGAGACAGAGTCTCACTTTGTTGCCCAGGCTAGAGTGAGAGCCATGGCGTCAGCCTAGCTCACAGCAACCTCAGACTCCTGGGCTCAAGCAATCCTTCTGCCTCAGCCTCCCGAGTAGCTGGGACTACAGGCCTGCACCACCATGCCCGGCTCATTTTTTCTATATATATTAGTTGGCCAATTAATTTATTTTCTATTTATAGTAGAGACGGGGTCTCGCTCTTGCTCAGGCTGGTTTTGAACTCCTGACCTTGAGCGATCCTCCCGCCTTGGCCTCCCAGATTGCTAGGATTACAGGCGTGAGCCACTGCGCGGCCTCTCACCTCCCTTTAATACACTCAGGCCTTGGAAAGGTAGAACTTACCTACTGCGGGATTTAGAATTTTTCTTGGAATCCAGTTGCCTACAGAGCACTTGCTTTTTCTTTAGTTCCTTCACGCCGTAAGTCTTGCTGGGATAGGCCACCCATGACAGAGGCCCTGGGGTAGTCCAGCCCTCTCTCAAGGGGAGGCCTGAAGTTTTGACCTGGTGTTTTGGGGGTGCTACCTTACAGCTCCTAATATCGAAGAGGCTGTATTGCACTAATTGACTTTATTGGCAGAGGCTGTGATGAGCGCTAGTATACACACTGCAGGAGGCACATGACTGTGAAGATGTCTGAAAACAGCCTAATTGTTTTCATCTAGAGGGAGGTGAACATAGTAGGTGATTTTTGGTGGTTCTCCCATTAAAAAATCTATAATTAAGTAAAATGACAAAACTCTAATACATTAACAGATGCCCTCAGAGTAAAATGGAATTTATTAATCAATCAAGTAGTCAATTGTGTGATGTAAAAGACTTATGTTGGATACCTTCCTGTTTTGATAGGGCAGACAGGCCGGAAAGCAGGTACCTACTTAGTGTCTTAGGTGAGAGGAGAAACTGACCCGGATAGGACAATGGGAACCCGAAAGATGAGAGCTTTGAGTCCTTTTAGCACAGGAGGAGCAGAGAAGGAGGAAATGAGGCTGAGGAGGAGGGCAGGGGCCTGGCAATGCCAGAAATGCCACGCAAAGCTCTTTGGACTGGATCGTAAAGGCAATGAGCAGCCATTGAAGGGTTTTAAGCAATGGTTTGACATTGACCCCATGGGCTTACGAGTCATGTTGATCTCATTCTGGCCCATTTTCTCTGCATTACCCATAAAGACTGCATCGTACAAATATTTCCACATCTCCTCCCATCCCGCCCTTAGAGAATGGTGTTGTAGCTACTACAGTTTGTATTTTGAAGATGATTGGACGTGACCTTTTTTTGAGGCTGTTCATGTGGCTCCGTTGTCCAAAGTAGTTGCAGTCGGGTGATGCCCCGCTCCCTCTCCCCCAGGGCCAAGGCTGCTACCTCATCCTGAAAAGATGTGTTGCTTCATGCTATCAGCTTACAGCAAAACATGCACAGATAACTTTTCAAACATTTAATTGTAATACTTCCATGCTTAAATCACCAAATTGGCCTTGGAAAATATGCAATGTCTTCAAATTACATTCTCTTTTAACTCGGAATTCATAATGTAACAGGCTAGTTTGTATACTTAAGACATTTGAACATGGGCGCATGAAATGGCCTACATTTACATGATTTTCTATTTCTTAAAAAAGTACTGTATAATAAATCCAACGAATAATGAACATCAGCTGTGCAACGTACCTTATTACCTGTATTGTATATGGTGAGGTTCGAAAGGGACTTAGTGATTGTATTCGTTTCTCAGGGCTCCTGTGACAAAGTACCACAAATTGGGTGGCTTTAAAACAACAGAAATTTATTCTCTTACAGAGAGAAAAGGTTCGAAGTCCAAAATCAAGGTGTTGGCAGGGCCATGCTCCCTCTGAGACATTGGGTAGACTATATCCTTGCCTCTTTGTGGCTTCTGGTGGTAGCTGGCACTCCTTGGTGGCTTGCAGCTGCCTCACTCCACTCTCTGGCTCTTTTGTCATGTTCTTCTCATGTCTCTCTGTCTTTGCGTGGAATTTTTCTCTTCTTAAAAAGATACCACTCATACTGAACTCACGCCTACTCTAAAGGCCTCATCTTAACTTGATGACATCTGCAAAGACCCTATTTCCAAATAAGGTCACATTCGAGGTACCAGGGGTTAAGACTTCAACATTTCTTTTTGCAGGACATAATTCAACCCATAACAGAGGTCATCTAGCCCACCTCTCTTCTGGACACATGAATCTGCTGTATAAGATCTGTTTAGTGTTAAGACATAGGCACAAGGCATGATGGTCAATTTAAAGCAAAATCAGATAGTTGTGGTAGGGGCTGAAAGACGATCTTGACACTAGATCTTTCCAATCTCACCAGGTGAGTTGCTGTTGAACCAACCTAAGCCAGAGAAGTTGGTTAGAGATCTGGGTGTGTGAGGTGAAGCACAAAGGCTGATGCAGACAAAGTCTGATGCTGGGCAGAGCGCAGAGCCCACTTGTGGGGAATCCAGCTGGTGGCAAACATTCTGGAGGTACATGGGTAGATGGCCATTGCCTCTAGGTCACCACTGTCCAATAGACATATAATGCAAGTTGCATTTGTAGTTTCAAATTTTCTAGTAGCCATATTGAAAAAAGTAAAAAGAGTTGACATTAACTTTAATACTATATTTTATTTAATCCAATACAAGTATATCCAAAATATTATTCCAACATGTCATCAATGTAAAAATAATAACAAAACACTTTGCTTTTCTCGCCATCCTGAGCCTTCGGAATCCAACGTGTATTTTACACTTGGAGCACATCGCTGGCCGTATTTTAAGTGCACAACAGTACTTAACAGTGTGTGTTAGACTGCTCTAGATTCTCAAAGTGCTGCACCTGGGTGGTAGGAACCAGGCCACAGGCTGGATTGCAGGTGAGACTCCAGTTCTCGGGAAGAACAAACACAGGCAGGAGCAAGACAGGCAATCAAGAGTCTTTGGAGGCCGGGCCGGTGGCTCACGCCTGTAATCCTAGCACTCTGGGAGGCCGAGGCGGGCGGATTGCTCAAGGTCAGGAGTTTGAAACCACCCTGAGCAAGAGCGAGACCCGTCTCTACTATAAAATAGAAACAAATTAATTGGCAACTAATATATATAGAAAAAATTAGCCTGGTGGCGCATGCCTGTAGTCCCAGCTACTCGGGAGGCTGAGGCAGGAGGATTGCTTGAGCCCAGGAGTTAGTTTGAGGTTGCTGTGAGCTAGGCTGACGCCATGGCACTCACTCTAGCCTGGGCAACAAAGCGAGACTCTGTCTCAAAAAAAAAAAAAAAAAAGAGTCTTTGGAGAAGGGCTTAGGACAGTCCTGAAGAGGAAAAGGTGTTCCAAGTGGTGACAAAGTGAATGCAAGGCCCAGGGGCCCACTTAAACTTGCTTAGTTATTCCACAGGGAGATCCCTTGGAAATGAAATTTGAGAAGTACACCGGGGCCAGGGGAATTGGCAGGGAATCTGTCAACCACTCTCTTTGTCTCCTTCTTTAGGGTTAGGAAGCTTCTTATCTCAGCTTCTCTCTGTCTGCTTTGTGAGTCTCTTTCTATGGACTCATTTCCTCTTTTACCCATCTACTTGGAAAGATCTCATTATGGCCTTAAACTGGCTTCTCTAGCTATAACCCTATGACCTCTCAACTCAGTTCCCTGTGTCTATCTCGGTCTCTCAGTGTCCCCATCTCATGTTCTAAGGAGAGAAAAATCTGATTGGCCTCTTGGTCAGTCACTCACCTTCAACTCAATGAGCTAAAGCAGAGCTCACCTCAAACACGGGTACCCAGGCCCATCCCTGATGTAAGGCAGTGGTTCTCCAAGAGGGTTCTCTGGATCAGCAGCATTAGAAATACACATTCGTGGGCCCCAACCCAACCTACTGAATCGGTATCGCTGGGGATGGAGCCCAGCCCTATAGCTCTGTATAAGAGCTATAGGTGAAGGTAGATATCTCCAGAAGGGGACGTGTGTAGGGACTACCACTTTACTATGCCAAGACAGAGGACAAGAGGCAAGTGGCACGGAGGAGCCTGAATCTGAGGAGACACAGGTAGAAGGTGTGACCCCAGCTTCTATCATTGGGGACTAGGACTGCTGGGGGGGGCAGAGAAGGGGTTGTAGAGAACAGCTTAGAATGCGACTTAATCCTAAACCCTGTCAGGACAGGACTGCCCATGAGGGTTTTTAGTGAACTCAACGTTGAGGAGCTAAAACAGGCAGAGGAGGAAATGAGAGGAGATGGCTATGGAGAGTCTGGGTGACAACAGCAAGTATGTGAGGGCTGTGCATAGTTGATTTATCAGTTCTACACTGATTTGGAGGAATCTAGACCTAATGTTAAATTAAGTTAAATTCATGATATCTTAAAAATGAAAGGAAGTTGACTTTTTTTTTTTTTGAGACAGAGTCTGGATTTGTTGCCCAGGCTAGAGTGAGTACCATGGCGTCAGCCTAGCTCACAGCAATCTCAAACTCCTGGGCTCAAGCGCTCCTCCTGCCTCAGCCTCCCGAGTAGCTGGGACTACAGGCATGCGCCACCATGGCCGGCTAATTTTTTGTATATATTTTTAGTTGGCCAATTAATTCCTTTCCATTTATAGTAGAGACGGGGTCTCGCTCTTGCTCAGGCTGGTTTCGAACTTCTGAACTCGAGCAATCCTCCCACCTAGGACTCCCAGAGAGCTAGGACTACAGGCGTGAGCCACTGAGCCCGGCCAGGAAGTTGACTTTTAAGCAGTGAGTGCCTGATATTTGCTTTTTTCCATGATGCATAAACTGTATTAAATGTGAAATTTACACTACAAAATAGCTTCGTGGGAGGACCATTATTAACACAACCTTACCTCAGACAGATTTTTTATTACTGGAGACAATTTTTCTATGTAAAAAATATATTAATGGCTGGAGCAGAAGAGAAATACCAACCACAGATGGTAAGCATTTTCTTGCAAAGTCACATCAAATTTAACATTAGCCCTGGAAAACAGAAAAATGTTTTAAACAAAAGGCTTGAGATATTCTTTTAACCATGTGTAGATTTTCACTTATGGCCTAAGATACCATCATAAAGAGTACAATTTTAAGTGATTAGTAAAACATATTAACGAAAAAGTTTAAAACCTTTGCTCAAAAACTGCTATTTAATGCATTGCTGTTACAGCATTTTCATTGGAAGATTCTATTAAATAGCATTTATGGAAAAAGACTGATTTTATTGGTATGAAATAAGCGGTGTTGCTATACTTGAGACAGATGCCTAAAAGAATGATTCAATAAAATGTGTACAATTCTACCGAGAGCAAATTAGAAGTCCCAAGGGAATAAAAAGACTTTGAAAAGATTTTCTGCAATTCCCATACCCACCAAAGGCAGGTACAGGCACAATTTATATTGGAAGTGGATTTCTATTCTAGGAAGAAAGCAAAGGTTGAATTCCCTAAGAATTGTTATGCCTCTTCTTCCTTTTTGTTTTCTCAAAAATATATCTAAAAGTGTTGCTATGATGAAGCAATTTGGTGCATCTAACGCTGAAATTTAATGTAATGGAAGTTTACCTTTTCTTAACGCTGTAAGATACTGCAGTTGTTTTTATAGTGTGGTTCCCTAATAAACAGCATCACCTAGGAACTTATTCGAAATACAAATTTGAGAGCCTCACCCTAGACTGACCCCATCTGAAACTCTGGGGCTGGGACACAGCAATCTGTGTTTAACCATCTTTCCAGGCAATTCTGGTATACATTCATTGAAGTTTAAGAACCACTTGGTTAGCAGTTCCTAAACTTGGTTGTGCGTCAGAATCCCCTATGGAGCTTTATAAATACTTCTTAGCCTGATCACAGAAAATTCTGATTTAGTAGGTCTGAGCTGGGGCTAGGAACCTGTATTTTCAAACCCAGATGACCTAGGTTTGGGAGCCATTGGTTAAAAAACATGATTAATTAAATTCAATCTAAGTTAATGAGTCCTTCTCCCTTCTTCTCTCCCTTCCTTCTTTCTTCCCTTCCTTCCAAAATTTCTCTTTCACCAGACTGTCTTTTAGTTATTATTATAATTATTTTTGAGACAGAGTCTTGCTCTGTTGCCCTGGGTAGAGTGCAGTGGAGTCATCATGCAACCTCAAACTCCTGGGCTCAAGTGATCCTGTCTTAGCCTCCCAAGTAGCTGGGACTACAGGTGTGCTCCACCACACCTGGTTAACTTTTTCTATTTTTGGTAGAGCAGTGGATCTTGCTTTTGCTCAGGCTAGTGTCAAACTCCTGACCTCAAGCAATCCTGCCTTGGCCTCCCAGAGTACTAGGATTACAGGTGTGAACCACTGAGCCTGGCCTACTTATTATTTTTTTTTCCATCTCAGTGTCTTCAAGGCCTAATAAAGTGCCTGACACATATAAATCAATAAATATTGGCTGAATGGACAAATCTCATTGTAATATTTTGCTGTGTAGTTAGAGAATGGCCCTACTTTCATGTCCAATGTTATTTTCCTTTGCTCAAAGACTTTTACACCTGGATATATAATTGATACAAGATTCCTAACCTTCAGTTAATTTTCTTCATTGTCCTTCTCAAATTCTATCAATTTGGTAGTTTCCTGCATATTTCCATTATAATATGCACTTTAAACATATCCCAAAAAAGGGGAAACATAATTTTTTTTTAAGGCTTCTGATCCAATCACCTCTGTAGTCTAGGACTGGACTAGTTGAATCCTATTACTCCTATTAATACTATTTTGTTTTATTTTGTCACTTTACTTCATTTTAAACCTTTAATTTTGTTTTTTATTAGATGCTTAAAGTCAATAGCAAGTAACACTTAACATGGTAAGGAAAATGATAATAAATGCACATCCATGTAGTCAGCTTAAGCAAAAGGTCATTACCAGTATATTGAATGGGTTTAAAGTATCATTCTTGTCTGAATGTTTTTCTTTTTTCCTTTTTTTTTCTGTGCTCCTGTGCTGAATGGATGAATCTTTGTTTTAAACAATAGGATTTAAATTCATACACAGGCAAACCTAAACAGTCCTCCTCTGCACATTATGCCTGTATACATTTTTCTGTGCTATCATCTACATGTTTGAATGTACTGCTTTAAACTTCACAACAGGCAGTCTCCCCCAGGCTCCTTATCAGGTTCTGAAATCCTAACTTCTATTACCTAATACAGGAAAGACTACACATTATGTTAGTTGGTGGTTGGGAACAAAGTGTGTATCATAAGAATAAGGCAAATGGGTATGTATACATTAATTTGCTAAGTTTACTGCCACGTCCAGCCCCTTAAATTGTGGTGGCAGCTACTGTTCAAATTGATTCATGTATCTTCAGATCTTTTGTAGTACAAAGAAGCATTTCTAAAGGACCTTGTTCATTGCTTTGCACGCAGTAGGCACTCAGTATTTGTTGAATGAATTTCTAGCACTGTCCCTGGTATTTTTAGTCTGACTTTTATAACTTCTTTATATAATTGTTGGATCACTTTAATTGTAGGGCTGTATCAGACTGATGAAATGCTCATGCAAGTAACTTTATCTGGAGAATGAAGTAACTTCACTGATACATTAAAAGCAATGATTGACACTGAATTAGGATTAAAATGCATTAGACTTCATTAAACATTTAAAATTGCATGTTATAACAGCCTTAAGCAAAATAAAGCATACAAAAATCCCTCATGCTGTTATCCTTAGTAGTTTACATTGTGCTAGATATTTTTGCATATATATACACACATATAACATTTATTCTGCTTTAAAACTTTGCATTATATGTATACTCTTCCATATTATATGATCTTCATAATTGCCACTTAAATGGCTTGCATAAAAAACCATGCAGTAGATGTACTATAATTCACCATTAAGCTGTTCCCTCATCCCCCTCTTGGTTTTCTTTTCTTTTCTTTTTTTTTTTTTGAGACAGAGTCTTGCTCTGTCGCCTGGTCTAGAGTGTGCAGTGGTGTCATTAGAGCTCACTGCAACCTCGAACTCCTGGGCTCAAGTGATCCTCCCACCTAAGCCTCCCAGAGTGCTAGTATTACAGGTGTGAGCCACCCAGGCAGGCCCCCTTTTCTTATTCACCAAATTTTGCAAAGAATATCTCTTGTATCATTATTTGTCAAAAATAAATTCCCAGCAGTGCAATCACAGGGTCAAAGGGTAAGGTATACTTTTTTTTTTTTTTCTATTTTTTCCTCCTGAGATAACGAAATACAGTACTGTATGAAAAGCTTTTCATACATTGCTCTCCAAGGTTTATCTTGTTAATCCTTTAAAATACTAGTATCATCTCCTTATTCCTGCGCTATAGCTGAAAAGAGAGCCCAAGCAGGCAGGTAACCCGATCTCGTCCACCAGGTGAGTACAATACCAGGAGTAAAGCACTCCTGAGGATTTGCTGGAACCATCTGTGTGGGAGTGCTGTCTCTTTTCTCGCCCAAAAGACGCTAAATTCCCAGAGGGCAGAGGACTCGGTTCCAAGCTTGCTCGCCCCAGCCTCCCAGAGCGCCCTGCACGCACTGGGTGTCCAATAAATGCAGTCTGCCCTGCTCAGACAAAAGCTCTCCCTTGAATGGGCTGAACGCTAACCTGCAGCTGCCGCGGAGCCGCCCCCACCGCCCCCACTTTGTTCCTTTGCCCGCCCCCTCCTCAAGTCCTGCGTGGGACCCGGGCTGCAGCGCACACCTTCCCGGCCGGGCGCTGCCCAGGCCGAGCCCCGCCTCCCTCCCCGCGCCCCGGGCACCGGCGCGCGCCCGCCCGCAGGCCCCGCCCCGGCCCGCCGGCCCCGCCTCCCGCCTCCTCCCCGCCCCGCGGAGCAGACGAGTGGCTGCGGCGGCCCCAGGACCCGCAGACAAGAGGGCGGGTGGAGGAGGAAGCGGCCGAGCCCCGAGTCCCGCTCCGGCGCCGCCGAGCACCGCCCGCCTCAGCCGACCAGCCCCGTCGGCTCCCGGGCCTCGCCGAGCCGAGAGGAGGGGAAGGCCGCGGCGGCTGCGAGGAGGCGTCGGAGGCGCGGGCGGAGGCGGCGCGGCCGGCCGCGGCTGCCGCTTTGTTGTGCGGCCCGGGCCGAGGAAGGAGAAGTGGGAGGAGGGGGGAGCTCGGCGTCCCGCTCCCTCCGCGGCTCATGGCGACGACGCTCGGCACATCCGGGACCCTCCGGCCGTGGCGGCCGCGGCGCCGGCTGCTCGGGCCCCAGCCCCGGCCGCTGTGGTGACTCTGCCGCGCGTCGCCGTCGCCCCCGCCCCGCCCGCCGGCCCGGAGCCCCGCCGCCGCCGCCCCCGCCGCCTCCGCCGCCCCCGCCGCCGGGGACATGTCTAACCCCGGAGGCCGGAGGAACGGGCCCGTCAAGCTGCGCCTGACAGGTGAGGGGGGGCGGGGGCCCGGGCCGGCGGCCGCGGGTGGGCGAGCTGGCGGGGGGTGCCTGTGGCCTTGGGAAGGGCCAGGGTCGCGATCAATGGTGAGTTGGGGTCGGGGGCGTGGGAAGGCCTAGTTCGGGGAGAGGAATTGGAAAACCACTCGCTCTGCTTTGGAAATTCTTTTAAAATAGCCGGAGGTGACTCGGGGGTCTTTTGTGGAGGGAGGAGCACACCGGTTCGAGTCGCAGGCGGATTCGAGGTGGGGAAGTCTTGGCGGAGGAGCCGGGCTCGCTCTCCCCGGGCCTCGGAGAGCAGCCCCTGGGCTGCTGCCCAGGTGGGATCGTGGAGGGGATGAAGAGCTCCCGTGGCGAGGATTATTGAATCCGGTTGCTGACTGCGCGCAGTAAACACTCCTTAAAGATGGAGCACTTAACGGGAGGGTGTGTGTGTGTGTTCACGGGTTGTTAACTTGTGCACCCGTTTATGCCCGCGTGCAAAAACCCTTACTCTCTGCTGCCGGCCACGGCAGCCAGCGCCACACACTTTAGACGCACGTCTTTGGGAGGAAAGGAGACGGAGGTTGACTTTTTCCGGTATGTCTGCCTGATCCGACGAGTCGGGCTCATCGTACACTGTGTTTTGGAAGTGTTTGATTGTAGGGTAGCATGTTTTGGGTTGTTCCTTGTAGGCCGCAGAACTTATGTCTCGCTTCTAAACTCTAGACCTGCTTTAAAAACACAACTTTTTTTTGGGTACATTTCTAAGTATGTGCTCATACAAACTTTCAAGCGAACTTTCTCTCACTCTCCCCACCCTCCCCCTTTCCTTTTCTAAATGGAAAAGAATGTCCGGAGGGGTTGCCAGATAGAAGACTACTTACTAAGTGTTTATGATTCCAGGTGCATGAAATCTTTAACATTACAGGTACGTTTTGCTTACAGTGCCATTTTTGGTATTCTAAATAGACATGTCAGCCTCATTTCAGGAAGACTTAAATTTGATTTGAAAAGTGTTAATTGAAATCGGTGTCGTTATCCTAGGCTCACTATTTACCATTAATAAGTTGTCCACGTTTATCTTCGGATGAGTAGTAAGAAAGATGATTTTCCTTAAAAGGTGTGTGTGTGTGTGTGTGTATGCATGTGTGTGTACAATTAAACTGTAATTTTGTTTGCCCACCCTAGACTTGAGATTTATATGGACTAATTTTGTAGTTGAATACTTGTGAGTCATACCAGTCCAGTGTTGAACTTTCTAGATAAAAATTTGTAGTGCATTTGGTATGTGAGAATTTAGCTTGGATGTATGTTGGCTGCGATTAAAAAAAATATTACTTTCATGACAGTTTTGCTTTCCCCGAGGAAAATTGTAAAGAATCATTAACTGAGTGGTTCTTAATGGAAAACCTGGATTGGGGGTTGCTTGTCTTCCCTCTCCCCCCATTCAGTGTCTTTATGTTGGAGGAAGTCAACGAAACCTTCATAAGGGATTCCGTATCTGTTGCTGTTCCTATCTGGAGTGAATTCTTTATCAGTGATCGTGGAAAGAACCTGTGATCCCAGGTGTGCAAAATGCATCAGAAATAGGCTGTTGCCATTTACTTCCCTCTAGGCTATGTATTAATACGTATAGAGAAAATGACAGACAAAACAGCGATTTTGGTTTTCTGGAGATAAGATGAGTTTTGAGGTTTTTAAGTATTACTCAATAGATCTTAAAGTGTTTATCTGTGGTTTCCTTATTGCATATGATACATTATAAAAATTTGTAAGAAAAGTTTGTTAGGAGGAAAGATGACACTTGTATTTTTAGGGGGAGAGGGAACTTTGAACTAAATTTATAGTTATTTTGTTTTAGATTTTTTTCTCAGGAATTTTAAACACCCTGTATCCCTTAATTGTAAAAACAGTTTGAGGTACTCTCAATTTTTAAAACCACTGGGAATTTGCCTCTGAATAATTTTCTTTTAAAATTTGACAAATGTTAAAAACATTGCCCTCCCTCCTTTCGTTACGTATGGTAGAATCTCTTCTGTTTTGCCAGGAAAGTTAACATATATTTTTTCATTTTTGTCCATCATTTACAAATTAGATGGTATAGATTTTAACAAATAGATCTCAAGAGCTGGATTCAATTAGCAGCTTTTTAGGACATAAACATTAAAGGGTTAGATGGAAAAGATTGTTTTGACTGACTGGATAAATGACAGGGCTGTGTTTGATGTGCGTCCAGGAATTGGTCTGGAGCTGGTGCCCAACTTCTCAGTCCATCTTGAGAAGCCAAATAAAATATTTAACCTAGGCCTCATTTTGTTTAAAAAAAAAAAAAAGTTGATTCTTTGTTAAGACCTTAAGAAATGTTTGGCATACCTTTAGACTAAGTGTTTAACAGTTTCATTTAGATCTGGGTTCCCTAATAGAGGAAAAAAATCACTTAAAAAAAAAAGACTAATCCCACAGTGAATTTTTATTTGGTTTACAATACACTTGGGCTATGAGATGTTTTTAAATTATTGTTCTTTGCTTTGTTTAAGTTAATACCATATTAGTACTTTAAATTTATAGAGTGCCTTTGATTCCAAGATGCTTTGTGAACTGTAGTTATTCAATTATATTCTTAATGTGGAATTGCTCCTTTACTGAAAGATGTAAGCAATTCTCACATGGTGACACACACACTCTCACTGAAGGAGAGGAAATATTAATATTTGAGCCATGAGATCTCTGCCCATAATAGATATTAGACTTTCCACATGTTATTCCTAAAACCACAATCAGTGAACTCTTTGGTACTTGCTGATGCTAAGAAGGGCGGTGCTAATTTAATCCCACAGTTGAGATTCCTCTGGCCATTGGTGATTAAAATCTGAATTGGTCCATCAAGTTATTTCTGTTGTTCTTTGATACAGTAACACATGATCATTAAAATGGGCTGTGTGGTAATGTTATCAACTTCAATTGGTATTTCTAGAGCAAATTGATTATCAAGCGTATAATTTGTATAGTGTTATACTTACCTGACTACCTGATATAGGCATTTGTCACAATGTTTTGAATAGAAAATATTCTTTATATTTGGTTATAGTAAAAACTTTGGGGTAATTTTTTATACCATTATTGTTTTTGAAAAGCAAAGGCTGGAAAAAGCATTTTAGTGTAATTTCTAATATTTAAACTTTTTAGGTATGGAGAAATAACAGATTTCTTCTCCAGAACATTTATTTCAGACCTTTTTGTAAATTCAGTGTTTTTGTATGCTGCTGCTCTTGTTATTAATTTACAAAACCTTTGGCAATAAGGAGGTTAACCTTGTCTATTACATAAGGAAATTTAATTTTTAAAATCTCACGTTAGGCTGGCATGATGGCTCTTGCTTGTAATCCCATTGCTTTGGGAGGCTGAAGCGGGAGGATTGGTTGAGTCCAGGAGTTGGAGATTACGGTGAGCTATGATTGGGCCAGTGGCTCACTTCAGCCTGGGTGACAGAGTGAGACCCTGTCTTTCTAAAAAGAAAACAAAAAGCAAAAAAACAAACTTACTTTAGAAATGTTAGTATCTTAATATTGTTTGACTGCATATTTTATTGAGTCAAGGCTTTAAAAATTACGGCTTGATTGTATCCTACAGGTTTCTAACTGTGAATGTGACTAAACACCATGATGACTTATTCTAGCGGTGTTAGTGATTTGAATGTCCCCAATTCATTTTATTTTCTTGGTTTCTGAGGAGGAAGCCAGTGTGGCTTAGCTCCTTCCTTTATCTTAAAGACTCTTCTAGTCTAAGCCTCTTCAGACAGGTAGTAGAGCATGCTTAGTAGCTTCGTGTAGTTTGGTTTTCATGGTGAGTAAAGTATGTGTGTGTTTTAATCATGGCTTCGACTTTTTTCCTGTTGGTTGAGCTATTACTATTACAACATACTAACATTCATGTAGCATATAAGTTAGCATATTTAGCAGATAACTCAATTTTAAGGGAAAATGAAGGGTCACACTTAGGCATGCAAAATTTTTGTTTTAGTCATTTTCGATGAGTCTTAAAGATGTAGTATGTCTTACTCTTTTCAAATAGGCCATTCTTATCGGAACTTGATGTTTTATTTATTATGATTCAGTATCAAGAATATAAATTATTGTCTTGTTACACTATGCAGTGTGAGGATATCGTTATGGCCTGTAGAGAGAACTATTTGACCCTGGCTAAATGGTGATAGGTTGCTTAACTTTGTTCTTACTGGTTTTTCTCTTTGCCTTCATTTTTGTGTACTGTTACTTTCTATAAGAATGCTGGACCTTTGAAATACACTGTTGTAATCAGTACTGCTATGTATTTCCGTAAGACTGACATGTATTGAATGCTTATTAAGTGTCAGACACTGTGTTAAGTTTACATCTGTTATCACTCTTAGTTCTCACAGTAGCTCTATGAGGTAGGAGAAACTGAAACTTGAGGGATTAAGTACATATCACAACTCAAGCTGTCTGTCTAGAAAGCCTGTTACAAGTTTATTAGAATTTGTATGGAAAAATAAGTATAGTCCATTCATTTGGAATTACCATTGTGTCTAGCAATCCTTACTCATCTTTTAAGGCTCAATTCAAGGATTACTCTTATCCCATGAACTTTCCATGGCCTGAATTGATCTCTCCTCTGTGACTGTTTAAGAGGCTCTTCTCCTAGGATCAGACCTAACTCACTGATAGGCATTTAGTGTTTCTATGCTTTAAACTCCATGAAGGCAGGTTCCATGTGTCAGCGTGGATTAAGACCTTTTGGGCATTTTGTTGAATGCTAGAAAGATGTAAGCAGTTCTAAATATGTTCTTTTTTTTTTTTTTTTTTTAATTTTTAAGTTTTTTCCCCCCAGGAATCGGTGCCATGGTAAACATGTCTTTATGGCTAATGCACTGGGTTTGAGTGGCAAAAGATGGGGCTGTAGACAGGGACCAACCCAGTTAGGATCTTATAGTTTGCCAGGATTTTGTATTTTAAGGTAGAAGGAACCATTGAAACCAAGGAAATATTTTTAAGCTTTAATATATTTGCCGTTTAGAAAGAATTTGGGAGCAATATGGAGAATAAACTGGAATGGGGCTGTGAAGACTGGTATTAGGATAACTGGTTAAGAGGATTAGATGGCATCCATTGTTCAGATTTTTTCTTGCTTTAACATTTACTTCCAAATTATGTTATTACAAATACTGTAAACATCTTGGTGTAAATAACCTTTATTTTATTTTTTAAAGAGACAGGGTCTTACTCTGTCACCCAGGCTGGAGTGCAGTGGCCCGATTGTAGCTCACTGTAACCTCAAATTCCTGGGCTCAGGGGATCCTCTTGCCTCAGCCTCCTGAGCAGCTGGGACTATGGGATTACAGGCCTATGCTACCATGCTCAGCTTATTTTTTATTTTTTTTTAGAGAATGTTGTATCACTATGTTACTCAGGTTTGATTTTTTTTTTTTAAAGAATTATTAGGATGTTTCCATAGAAGTAGTGTTACTGAGTGTGTGGGTCTTTGGATTAATTTTTTCTTAGGCTGCTGCTTAAATGAGTTGTGCCTATTTAGAGCAGCAGTGAGTGAATAAGTATCCCTTCTTACTATTCTATTACAAACATTGACTTTTATTATATTTTTTCAGTTCTTTGCTAATTTCATGGCATATACTATTTAAGCATTTACTGGTGAAGTTGAATATTTTCCTGTCTGTTTACTAATTACATTTCCCTTTGTTGACTTGTTTGGCCTTGTCCTAGTTATCTTTTAGGGCCTTAGTGTTTTTTTTATTGATCTACCTGAAACTTGAAAATATGTTAATCTTTTGTTATACTTGCTACAAATATTTCCATGGTCTATTATTTGTCTTTTAATTTGGATCATTTTTGGATATGTAGAAATATTTTAGGAGTCAAATCTGTCCAATCTTTTTTTTTTTGTTGTTCTTCCTATTCTATACTTAGGCCTTTTTCTTCAAGATACTTGGTAAATAAGTACCTTTTATTTTAGTGTTTTTAAAAAATGGTTTTTAAAGAAACTACAGGGTGTCCCAAAAGTTGCTATATATAGGGAAAATGGGAAATTGTAGCTAAGTGTACCTTTATTTACAACATATTCATTAGAAAATTTTATAAGTTTTTTTTCCTTTGTATGGAGACTTTTGGGACACCCTGTGTTTCTCCCAACATTGCGATTTAGCTGTTTCATCATATTTATTAACCAATTCTTCCTTTCCACAGTGATACATCTTTTCAGTTATGTTAAATTAGTTACAATAGAGTCAGATCCCTCTCTTGTTCAGTGTCATACTGTTTTCATTATTGTAGGTTTATAATTTAGTTTAATATTCTCATTGGATCTATTATTTTTTTGCTATATTTTTCTTCCACATAAATATTAAACTTGTTAAGTTTAAAACGAAATTTGATTGGTGTTAAGATAGAATTGCATTACTTTAGGAAAAAGAGACATTTAAATATATTTAGTTTTCTCTCCTAGGATCATTCTATATTTTTACATTTAAGATTTGGCCCATATTGCTCAGTATAGTTTTATAATTTTAGTCTTATGTCTTAATTAATTTCAGCTAATTTATGTTTGTGGCATTTACATTGTGTTTTCTTTTTTTTTTTTTTTTTTTTTTTGAGACAGAGTCTCACTTTGTTGCCCAGGCTAGAGTGAGTGCCATGGCGTCAGCCTAGCTCACAGCAACCTCAAACTCCTGGGCTTGAGTGATCCTTCTGCCTCAGCCTCCCGAGTAGCTGGGACTACAGGCATGCGCCACTATGCCCGGCTAATTTTTTATGTATATATCAGTTGGCCTATTAATTTCTTTCTATTTATAGTAGAGACGGGGTCTCGCTCTTGCTCAGGCTGGTTTTGAACTCCTGACCTTGAGCAATCCGCCCGCCTCGGCCTCCCAAGAGCTAGGATTACAGGCGTGAGCCACAGCGCCCGGCCTACATTGTGTTTTCTAATCTTAGTTATTGCTTATATTTAGGAATGCAGTTATGTATATATTTTTGCTTGATTGGAACAGTTTTGCTGAACACTGAGCCTATTTGTATTTCATTTGATGCTAGTTTTCTAGGTATCAGTATTTGGTGCTTTTTGCAGTTGAATGTCAACATCTGAAAATTTTCTTTTAGATTTTTCCCACTAATGTATAAATATTTGAACAAAGTGTGGAATTTTGTTTTAGAATGGCTTCTGAAGGCATTGAGTCCTTTTTTACAAAACATATTTGATACTGTATTAAAAAGTTTCAAAACATATCTTAAGGCTGGGCAGGTGTGGTGGCTCATGCCTATAATCCTAGTACTCTGGGAGGCTGAGGCAGGAGGATTGCTTGAGGCCAGGAGTTTGAGACCAGCCTGAGCAAGAGCGAGACCCCCACTCTACTAAAACTAGAAAAATTAGCCAGGTGTGGTGGTGCTTGCCTGTAGTCCTGCTACTGGAAAGACTGAGGCAGGAGGATCACTTGAGCCCAGGAGTTTGAAGTTGCAGTGAGCTATGATGATGCCACTGCATTCTAGCCAGGGCGACAGAGTGTGACTTTTGTCTCAAAAACAAAACAAATCTTAAGTTTGGCGGTTTGGTTTTATATTAAAAATTGACAGGCATAAAACTTTTTAAGATATTTTAAGATAAATCTTGATGCTTTATTTTTAGGTAGGAATTACTACACAGATGCATGAAGGGCATTTCTTTCCTAAAAGTTTCCTCATGCCCCTTCATAGCCAGTCATTGTCTTCTCCCATTCCCAGAACTTGTCAGCCACTGATCTGCTTTTTTTTTTTTTTTTTTTTTTTGAGACAGAGTCTGGCTTTGTTGCCTAGGCTAGGGTGAGTGCCGTGGCATCAGCCTAGCTCACAGCAACCTCAAACTCCTGGGCTCAAGCAATCCTGCTGCCTCAGCCTCCTGAGTAGCTGGGACTACAGGCATGTGCCACCATGCCCGGCTAATTTTTTTCTAGATATATTAGTTGGCCAATTAATTTCTTTCTATTTATAGTAGAGACAGGGTCTTGGTCTTGCTCAGGCTGGTTTTGAACTCCTGACCCTGAGCAATCTGCCTGCCTTGGCCTCCCAAAGTGCTAGGATTACTGGCATGAGCCACCGCGCCCGGCCCTGATCTGCCTTCTGTTGCTGTAATTTTGCCTTTTGTAGAATTTTGTGTAAATGAAATCATAGTCATTAGTCTTCTGAGTCAGGGTTCTTTCACTTAGCATAATGCATTTGAGATCCATCATGTTGGGTATCCTGTACTTTGTTCCTTTTTATTCCTGAAGAATATTGCAGTGCATGCCTATTTGTTTATTCACAGATACCCACAGACATTTGTTGTTTCTAGATTTTGGCCATTACGAATAAAGCTGCTATGAACATTTGAGTACATAGCTCTTTGTGAACATGTTTTTCTTTCCTTTGGGTAAATGAGTGGGATTGTTAGGTCATATAGTAAGTATGTGTTTTAACTTTTTAAATATATGCTAAACTTTTTCAAATTTGTGCCATTTTGCATTTTTACCAATAATGTAGGAGAGTTCCAGTTGCTTCCTGTCCTAGCCAGCACTTGAATTTGTCTTTGATTTTAGCCATTCTAGTTGGTATGTGTACATATTTAATTGTACTTTAATTTTCACTTCCTTCATGGGGTTATTTGTGTTGATGTTATCTTAGAATATCTGTTCAAATCTTTTGCATATAGTTTTAAAATTGGATTGTTTTCTTGGGTTTTGAGAATTCTTTATGTATTCTGGATACAAGTCCTTTATCAGATATGTTTTGCAAATATTTTCTTTTAGGCTATAGCTTTTTTCCTCCCCAATGATGTCTCAAAGAATTTTTGAAGTTTGATAAAGCCCTGAGTATTTTTTCTTTTATGGTTCATGCTTTTTGGGTTCTAAGAAATATTTTTCTAACTCGTAGTTCTAAAGATTTTGTCCTATGTTTTCTTCTGCACTATTTATAATTTTAACTCTTGCATTAAGTCTATGATCCTTTTGAAGTTAATTTTTTAATATTGTGTGAGAAGTAAGGGTCTAATTCCCCTTTCCCCCAAAGGGTATTCAGTTTTCCCTATTTGTTGAAAATACTTGTTTCTTTCACTGAATTGTCTTGGCACTTTGGTTGAAAATTGATTGACAATATAGTTCTGTTTCTGGATTCTATTCTGTTTTCTTTGTTTATAATTCTATCCTTTATAAGTTATGAATACCACACTGTTTTGATTACTGTTGCTTTAAAATCTTCTGGTTTCCAACATTGATAAAAAAGCTTTTTATAAATATTTTATTATAATTAGAATAATTGAGTCTTTGATTTAGGATCTTGCAGTGCTTTAGGCCATTATTTCATTATTCAGCCAGCAAATATTTATTGTTTTTTTTTTTTTTTTCGTTTTAGTCCTTTTAAATATTTATTGTTTTTGACTTGTGTCAGACATTAATAATTTTTATTATGTAGTACTAGATTGGACTCTTCATTTTTCTTTTCAAAATTTCTATTATGGACCTTACATTTTAAAATTATTATTTTTTTCATCTCTTATTGATGAAAGAAGATTGCAACAAGCGCATGACTTACCAACATTTACCTATCTACCAGCTATCCCTCCCAAATCATTTTTGGAAAAAGGTGGGACATAAAGAATAAATGTATCTAAACTGTGACAGTAGAGAAGAAAGGATATAATTGTTAAATGTGGGTTGGATTATGAATATTTGTTTCATTTGTATTATATTATGAATGTGCATTTTTTTCTATAACACAAAAGAAAGAAGCTTAATTTATTAAAATCTAAGCAGACTTTTTTTTGACCACAGTACATTCCTAGGAACTGTCACAAAGCAGAAATCCATAGGATCTATGGGACGCAGGCAGAATGTTGTAGAAAGAATATAGAACTTGGTGGCAGAAAATTTGAGTTCAGATCCTAGTTATGCTACTTATAAGCTTTGTTCTCTGAGGCAAATCACTTATTTTCTCTGTTCCTGTGCCTTTAGTTGTAAATGCAAGCTTAAAATGACAGTGTTATTTATTTTAGAAATCTGCTGGACAAGAAATAACATATGTTAAAAAATACTGTTCAGGCCGAGCATGGTGGCTCATGCCTATAATTCTAGCACTCTGGGAGGCTGAGGCAGGAGGATTGCTTGAGCTCAGGAGTTCCAGACCAGCCTGAGCAAGAGCGAGACCCCATCTCTAGTAAAAAAAAAAAAAAAAAGTAGAAAGAAATTATTAGCTGGACAGCTAAAAATATATATAGAAAAAATTAGCCAGGCATGGTGGTACATGCCTGTAGTCCCAGCTACTCGGGAGGCTGAGGCAGTAGAATTGCTTGAGCCCAGGAGTTTGAGGTTCCTGTGAGCTAGGCTGACGCCATGGCATTCTAGCCTGGGAGACAGAGTGAGACTCTCTTTTAAAAAAAATACTGTTTAAACTATAATGTTTTATGTAAATATATTTTGTCACTTTTGACCTAGATTTTGTTTTAAATAAGTTAGTCAAAACCAATTGTATGTTACATTTTATAGGAGCAGGTACAACATTACCAATAATTAATATGGATAGTTATTTAAACAAGATCATGTCTTTTAAATAGGCATAAATGTCTCATATATGTCAGAGTACCAGTGTATCATAATGTGTTCATATAGTGAGTAAAATATAATTAGCTACTTTGTTAAAATTTTTATCTTGGCCAGGTACAGTGGCTCACACCTGAGACTTTGGGAGGCCGAGGCAGGAGAATTTTGGGAGCACTTTGGGAAGCTGAGTCAGGAGAATTGCTTCAGGCCAGGAGTTTGAGACCAGCCTGACCCAACATAGCAAGACTCTGTCTCTACAGAAAATAGAAAAATTAACTGAGCATGGTGGCACACACCTGTAGTCTCAGCTACTCAGGAGGCTGAGGCAAGAGAATTGCTTGAGTCCAGGAGTTTGAGGTTGCAGTGAGCTGGGTGCACTGCACTGTAGCCTGGGTAACAGAGTGAACCTTGTCTAAAGAAACAAAAAAAAAAAAAAAAAAAAAAAAACTTTTTAAAAATTGAAGTAGTATAGCAGATATTTAAATGATTAATTCTACTTCTCTGTTCTCTCTCTCCCCAATTTTTTTGGTAAGAAGTAGATGATCTTTGGAGAATAGTTTGGATGGCTCAGGATTTGGGGGAATGGGAGAGATGTTTGGAGGAAGTGTTATGGCTTGATAAATTTCCCGGTAGCATGCTGGCACTTTCAGAAACAGCCTGTAGCTTCACCTTCTGCCAGTAGATGGGGATATTTCTGTACTGGTAGGGGTCAAGAATGAATAAAGCCTGTAAAACTGAAGCCCAAAGTTTAAATGAATATAGTTGGAATAAATGGAGTTGAAGTAAAAACTGTGAAAGGTGACTCCAGCTTCTAATGAAAATCCATACTGTAGTACAAGCTTCCTTATGTAAATTCTTTAAATGCCACTTGTTGTAGGGCAGATGCAAAAATTCTTGTTAGAGTTGCAAACATTAATTAGTCCTACTGTTATTTTTGTATGATCTTGTATCATCAGGCTTTAAATATAACTTTCTTCTTTCAGTGAAGAAGAAAACTTATTGATTGGAAATTCAAATCAAAACAACAATGAAATACCACTTTACATCCACTAGAAAGAAGGGCTATAATAAGAAAAAAAGGAAAATAACAAGTGTAGCAAGGATGTGAAGAAATTGGAACTCTTGTACATTGTTGGTGGGAATGTAAAATGGTTCAGCCACTGTAGTAAATAGTTCAGCAGTCCCTCAAAAAGTTAAAATGGTCAATTTCATGGTATGTGACTTTTATCTCAAGAAAACAAATTGCAGACAAATCTGTGATAACAAAAACATTTTTCTAGTTTTATGTTTGTTTTTTGTCAGCTTGTTAAAATGTATTATTTTCTCATTCTAAATTGAATATTGGTTCTCATACCTAATTCTGTATTATTCTTAAAGTGGGGTCCCCCAAACTGTAAACTGCAGGCTACAGAATCTGAATGTGCCCCAGGATATATATTAGCATCAGATAAAAATTGTTCAGGAACTGTGCCATCTTTTTAAGCATAGAGGATTGAACAAACATGTTTGTTTTTGCTATGTATTCAAACCCCATTCAAGGAGAGTAAAGGGATTAAAAATAGCATACATTGTAAGAGCAGAAAGAACAGAAGACAGCAAATAAGTGATGTCAAAAAAACACCTCAGGAAGATGGAAGGTGGTTGGAGTGGTTTATGTAGCTGAGAGGACATAACTATCTGCTTTATATATATTAATATAAAGGGGTATGCCAAGTCCTTGCAGGATTCCAGCCTGTTCTTATCACAGATCTCTAGAAAGACTCAGGAATTGAAGGCATCAGATATCTTTGAGGGTGCAGGTGAGTTGTGAGGCTGAAAGTGGAAAATGGTTTAATGTTTGTTGTATACACACCTTAGCCTGGACTGGCAGATGACTATTCTTTCCCCACTCTCTCAAAAAGTTAAAGATTTATCTTGTGGAAAAAGTTAACCAAACTGGTTCCAGGCCCAGGGATACCTGGCCCTGTAGAAGATGATGGAGAAACGCCCACCTGAAAATGAGACTGGCTACCTCTAAATGGTGGGAAGTTCCCTCACATTGGTCAGATCCAAGAACACTAGCAATCAATTATGTCCTTTCTTCTTTTGTTTCCTTTTTCCAGTCATTTCTGGAAAAAAATTGGACAGCTCTAGAGAAAACATTTATAAATACTGATATGTGGAGTCTCCCAATGAAAAAACCAGGTCACCCTGCCAGACAATCTACAGTGAAAGCCATCAGTTGCCAAGTGGGGAGGGGTGGGGCTTGCCACTCACTTGTGATATTTTTTACTTTCACATTAAGAATTAGAAATGGCACTGCCTTAACAGAATACCAGAAGTGAGAATACAGTTGAGCGTGGCCTAAAAATTCTGAGGAAAGATGATTGCTAGCCTAGAATCCAGCCATATGCTCAGTCAAGTGTGAAGACAAAGTAATATCTTTATTGATTGTTTCAGGATCTTACAGTCTGAATGTCAGTTTGAATGCATTTTAGTATTGAAGCCTTAGTAATGTGGGAAATTGAATACCCATTACATACTCTCAAGCTTTTAGTTAATTTTGGAGATAAAGCTTAAGGGCTGGGCTGTACCTTTCTGTGACATGTCCCTTGAGCAACTACTGAGCTTAATGCTGTATCTTGTCTATTTTAGTAGGCTGAGACCTACTTGAGGGCAGGGATTTAGCGTATGTAATTTGTATCAAGCATATAAGAGAATTCAAAGCATTATTTATTAAATGATGAAACCTAAGGCCAGGTGTGGTGGCTTATGCTTGTAATCCTAGCATTCTAGGAGGCCGAGGCGGGAGGATCACTTGAACACAGTACTTCAAGGTCAGCATGAGCAAAAGCAAGACCCTATCTCTATAAAAAACCTCCCCAAACTCCTGATTTCAAATCTATTAAGATATATTCCAAAAGTTGAAATGATTGTCAATTTTCTAACACTGTTTAAAAAAAAAAACCTGATTACAGGCCAGGTGTAGTGGCTTATGCCCATAATTCTAGCACTCTGTCAGGCTGAGGCAGGAGAATTGCTTGAGGCCAGGAGTTCAAGACCAGCTTGAGCAAGAGCGAGACCTGTCTCTACAAAAAAAGATTAGCTGGGTGTGGTGGCAACACACCTAAGGTCCCAGCCACATGGGAGGCTAAGGCAGGAGAATTTCTTGAGCCCAGTAGTTTGAGGTTGCTGTGAGCTATGATAGTGCCATTGCACTCTAGCCTGAGTGACAGCGACAGCAGAACAAGGAGGGAGGGGAGATGGCTGGGGGGAAATAAAAACAAAACAAAATATGATCATAAAATAATACCTACATTTTAGGAATTTTGAAAATTATAAAGCGCTAGAAAAATAAATCATTACATGGTGATCAGCTTACATTTTAGAATATATTGGAACATTCTTTTTTTTTTTTTTAAGTTGGTGTCCTAGGAATGTGCTTTAATATGGAAATTGCTTTCTTTTTCTAAGTTTAAAAATAGATTTAAATTGATACGTAATCAAGGAAGTTTTTTGAAAGTTTTAAACTTTGCTACACAATGGTGGGGGGACATGTTGCATTGGGATAGTGTTATTTGGCTTGAACTATGAAGAACAAGACTTGGGACTTGTGATATGGTGATTGATTTGAAGAAACAAGTTGTTACCCAGTTTTTATGTCTTCTGTACATTATTTTAAAAGTTTAAAAAAATTGAATAAATGTATATGCATGACAAATTTAGCTTGTACAAAAAAGATGGTACAGGAAGATTAATTTTTGTCAGTTCCCTAGTTTCTTATTGTGGCCCCCTAATCAGTTGTCAGTTTTTCCTACTTTGTATTAGGTTATTAAATATGAAATGTATGATTTCTAATCAAAAGTTTATTATATCTCAAACAAGCAGCAGTACAATTAAAGTATATGTCTAAATCATCGACACAGTTTTGCTATCTTAACGGTAGCTTGCTTATGCTAGCAGCGAAGAAGCCTGGAGAGCGAGTGTCAATGAAATCACAAAATGCGTTTTCCACAGCTTGTTGAGAATTGAATATTTTTCCTTGCAAGAAGTTGTCCAAAGCCTGGCAGAAGTGGTAGTTGGTGCAAGGTCTGGTGAATACGGTGGGTGACAGAGTTTCTAAGTCCGGCCTCTGTAGTTTTGAGCAGCATTGCTTTTTTGCAACAAGTAGTCTTGCAAGAGGATTAGCTTGTCACCTTTGACCAATCTCAGCTGCTTAATTGCAAGTATCCTCTTCATTTCATCCAATTGGTTGCAGTAGGCATCTTCTGTAATTGACCAGGTTTCACGAAGCTGCAGCTGCAGTAGATAGCAGCGTTAGACCACCACATAGACACCATTAGCTTTTTTTTGGTGAATATTTGGTTTTGGACTGTGTTTTTGCACTTCATCTTTATCCAACCATTGTGCTGACTGCTTGCAATTGTCAAAAAGAATCTGTTTTTCAGCACACATAACAATATGGTGTAGAAATGGTTCACCTTTATGTTGTGACAGCAAAGAAAGGCAAGCTTTGAGACAATTTCTCTTCTCACTCTCGTGTAATTCATGTGTTACCCAATCTATCCAGCTTCTTTACCTTGCCCATTTGTTTCAAATGGTCCAATATTGTTGGATTAGTAATGTCAAACCTTGCTGCTAGTTCATGCGTAGGTTGAGATGGATTTGCTTCCACTACAACGTTCAGCTCATCATTATCCACCTTAATCTCAGGTTACCCTCACTTTCAAAATTAAAGTCACCAAAATGGAACCTCTCAAACCATTGACATACTGTGTGTTCATCAGCCACATCCTTCCCAAACACTTCGGTGATATTTTGAGCTGTCTGCACTGCATTGATTCCATGATGGAATTCATATTTAAAAAAATATCACGAATTTTTGACTTACCCATGTTTTCACAAAAATGACTCTAAAAAGGTTGCGAAAGATAATCACAAGCCAAAACGTGCGTTTGAAAGACTGAGGATGTACTTTCACAGTAGGGAAAAAAAACAAACAAACCAAAAACCCAAGAAAGTGTCAAAGTGAGATGTCAGAAATATCAGCTGTCAAACTTAGTGCTTAAGGAACATCAGACATTTCATACTTAATGACCTAGTAAATTGCCAACTGCTTACGTAGAGGATACTTGTGATTTTTGCCGGCCTATCCATTCCCTCCTCTTGTAGCTTTTATCCTACTTTTCTTTTTGGGAACCTCTCCTACCGTGCTCTCAGTCCAAGTAATTCCAGTGGTCTAAGCTCATTCCCTGGACTCAAACGTTCTCTTCTTCAGGTGGAGAGAAAAGCATGAGCAAAATCAAAAGATACAAAGTTCTAAGTTATGTGTGTGGAGGGGAAGAAAAGGAACACTTGAGGTCAAATTGTGACTTTAAATATAAGGCTAAGGAATCTGTATTTTATCCAGTAGGATGTCAGGAGTTAGTATTGCATTTCCAAGCATATAGGAGGAGCCTTAAATTGTAACTGATTCACCATTCTTCCCAGCCCATTTAATTGTCAAGCCTTACTCTGTCCTTTGAAATCTGTCGACTCATCCCTTCTTTTTCCATTCTTACTCATTTCACTACCATAATTCAGTCCTTTTGACATCAGACCAAGATTGTTGCCATAGTTAACAAACACACGGTTTTTCTGCTTGGAGTCTCTTCTCCTGTAGCCCATTATGGACAGCACTATCAGGTTATTTTACTTAGATCATCACTTTGATTGTTTTTCTCCTGCTTGGAAACCTTTAGTAGCTCCCTGTTGTTGACAGGGTCTGATGTGGGCTTCTTAGCCTGTCATTCAAGCCATTCCAAAAATTAACACCAGTCTACCTTGTAAGCGTATTTCTTTGTAACCTTGAAAATACTGAGTTTTAACAGATCTTTTTAATTTTTGCCAATTTTGTGCATTAAAAATGTTACCATGATGTTTAAGTTTAATTTCTTTGATTCATAGTGTGGTAATCATATTTTTATATTTTTATTTGCTATTTCTACTGTGAATTTCATGTTTTTATTGTTTTAACCATTTTTCTATTCTGTTTGGTTTTTTCCTCCCCAAATTGTAGACGCTCTTTGTATATTCTGGATATTAATCCTTCACTATAGTCTATATTTATTTAGTCTCTGTCATTTCTCTTTTACCTTGGTTTATGGTATCTCTTGCCATACAGAGTTTTTAAATGGTTAATTATTATGGGATTCAAATTTAATATCAGATAAAGATCATATATGACATTGTAGAATTGGCATTATTATGCTAGGTTTTAACTTTTTAAGAAAAGCTTGATAAATCTTAACTGATTATAGTTTCATTTCATTTACTTGCCATTACCATGACCTGACTTTCAAAAACCATCCTTCTAAGTAAAATAGGCTTTCTTTTTTTCCTAATTTTAAATTATAAGGACAGTTATTGAATAGTTGGATTGTGTCAGGGGATATTGAAATGATATAGCTTCTATAGTGTAGTTTTTTTTTTTTTTTTTTGAGACAGAGTCTCGCTTTGTTGCCCAGGCTAGAGTGAGTGCCGTGGCATCAGCCTAGCTCACAGCAACCTCAAACTCCTGGCTCAAGCAATCCTCCTGCCTCAGCCTCCCAAGTAGCTGGGACTACAGGCATGCGCCACCATGCCCGGCTAATTTTTTGTATATATATTAGTTGGCCAATTAATTTCTTTCTATTTATAGTGGAGACGGGGTCTCGCTCTTGCTCAGGATGGTTTCGAACTCCTGACCTCGAGCAATCCGCCCGCCTCGGCCTCCCAGAGAGCTAGGATTACAGGCGTGAGCCACCGCGCCCGGCCTATAGTGTAGTTTTTTTAAAGTGATTTTTTTCCACAGAGTTGATTTAGTTTTGAATTGATACATGTTTTTGAAACATGAAAGCCTAGAAAACCTGTTTATTTTCTGTGAAAAAATAGGAAAAGGAAAATAAAACCTTGTATCACATTGGGCTGAAGGCTCTTTTCTGATGTTTTAATAAGCACATAGTTATGCTACTTGAACAAGAAGTTCTGATCACGTACAAATAGAATTTGGAGTGTCTCTTCAACAATTCTGAGCACATTTTCTGTGAAGATACTCTGAAACGAATTGGCTTCAGTGCTTAATAAACTATTTCTAGCAATGTTTACCCCCTCTCAAAATATGAAACAATTACAACTAAAAAAAATTCATCTTGACCAAGTAAGGTTTATCCCGAGATTGCAAGGGTGATTTGATGATACAAAATGTTAAGTACAGTTGACCCTTGAAGAACATGAATTGCACAAGCCCACTTATAAGTGGATTTTTCGTCTACCTCTACCACCCGGAGACAGCAAGACCAACCTCTCCTCTCCTCTCTGCTCCTCAGCCACCTATTCAACATGAAGATGATGATGAAGACATTTATCATGATCCACTTCCACTTAATGAATAGTAAATATATTTTCTCTTCCTTACGATTTTCTCAATATTTTCTTTTCTCTAGAAACAATTACAACTACAACAATTACAACAATTTTCTTTTCTCTAGAAAAGAAAATTGTAAGAATATGGTATGTAAGAATTTATTGTAAGAATATGGTATGTAATACATATAACATACAAAACTTGTTACTCAATTGTTTGTTATTCCTAACGCTTCCAATCAATAGTAGGCTATTAGTAGCTAAGTTTTTGGGGCGTCATAAGTCATATGCAGATTTTCTGCTGCACTGGGGGGTGTGGGTGTCAGCTCCTGTAACCCCTGCTTGTTCAAGGGTTAACTGTAATTACCACAGTAACAGAATAGAGAAAGCATATGTTTATCATAGTTGATGTAGAAATAAGTTTTAACACTCACTTATGTTAAAAAAAAAAAAAGAATGCTTAGCAAATTAAGCTTAGAAGAAACTTTCCTCCTTAACTTGAAAATGGATTATGTACTAAAATTGCATAGGGAAAATCCCATTTAATGATCAGCTGGTATAGAAGTTTTTAAAAAAATTGTTTATTCCCCCCCCCCCACCCGGTACCCTCAGTATAGAAGTTTTAAGATAAGGAATAAGAGCAGAAAGTTCCGTATTTCTGCTTTTATTCATCATTGTACTGGCTGTCTTAGGCAGTACTTAGAGGAAAAAATATGTATATAAAGATTAGAAAGGAAGAAATAAAATCATAAATGACATAACACAGGGCTCAGGACAGTATACCAGGATGATGACCACATTTGAGAAAGACTAAAAGAAGCCAATATAAGATAGTGGTCTTGTTCTAATTTTTTTTGAGACCAGATTCCACTGTGTTGCCCAGGCTGGAATGCAGTGGCTATTCACAGGCCTGATTATAGTGCACTGCAGCCTCCAGCTCCCAGGTTGAGGCAGTCCTCCCGCCTTAGCCTCCAGAGTAGCTGGGATTATAGGCACATGCCACTATGCTTGGCTTTGATCTAATTTTTAATTTAAATGTGATGAACATATTTCTGCTACTATATTTGACAGTTTAAAATTTTTCTTTTATTTATTTATTTTTTTTGTTTTTGTTTTTTTGTTTTTTTTTGGGTTCTAATCAAAGAGTGGAGTGATAAAACTAACAGAGCCTTTTTCTGTCTTACTTTTCTTGACCTCACTACTTTGACTGATAGTTGCTTTTCAGGGATACCCTAGAGTTAGTTGAGTGCTGGTGAAAGTGGAGCCTCCAGGGATGTGTTTTAAGTTCTCAGCAATCATACAGAGGAAAGCCCTTAGCTGGAGCCTTCAAGGATCTTATAACAGAAACTTGTCCTTATCAGTTCAACTTATGAGAGACAAACTCTGGGTAGCTCTTTTAATTTTCTAAGGACAGCTTAAAAAATCTATTTGTGCTAAATTTGTTTCAACTCTGGGTATACTATCATTTGTTTTCTTTCCCCCATAGTTGTCCTAGAGCCTTCAAATAGAAATTTTTAGGTTTGACAGTATTAACAGTTCTACTGCCTTACTGCTTACACCTAACCTGTTGCACCAGTTTGGGTGTGGTGGCAGAAACTAGTTTCTTGTGTTTTGGCAGGTTAGCTCTCTGCACACTTGCAGAGTATCAGGCTCCGTTTCTTTTGTGGCATTTAATTTGAGTAGGATCGTATATTTTTTAGAAATTCCCAATTGGCTGATAATCTCTAAAATGAAGTTGTTGTTTTTTTGTTTTTTTTTTACTTGATGCAGGCATGAAGACTTGGGAAGCCTTCTATTAAGAAACACCTAGGATTTTTCTAACCATTTAATCTACATTAACTTTATACTTTACCACTTAGGGGCAAAAGCCGATGATTTTTTCCTGCAGTCATCCTCAGGTGACTAGTCTATCATTTATCGTCCTCTGGTAAAACCACGCCGTTCATGAGGTCAGGTTTATTGCTAATCTTAATATTGTGAGAGCATTTCCGAGTTCAAACTTCATATAATCGAAATACAAATAATTTCATGTCTCTTAGCTTGATACTTGTTTAAAATATTAAAAAGCTCCTTCCAGGTACTTTTTGTTTCCTTTTGTTATTCCCAGGTCATTCTTCTAAACCTAACTAACACTTAGGGTTATTGTCTTTGTAAGTTTTTTCTACATCTTCCCTTAGACCTAACCCTTTACTTTGTGAGACCTTTCTTACCCTGAGACCAGCTTTTTTATAGACTACAGGGCAAAATTCTTCTCTCAAGGAAGCCTTCCTTGGTAGATGTTTTCTAGCAGTCCCCAACCTCTTTGGCACCAGGGACCAGTTTCATGGAAGACAGTTTTTCCATGGACGGGGTAGAGGTGGAGTTCAGGTGGTGATGTGAGTGATGGGGAGCTGCTGTAAATATAAATGAAGCTTTGATTCGTGTGGGCCCCTGGTTCCTAAATTTCATGGAAGACAATTTTTCCATGGATTGGGGTAGCAGGGGCTGGAGGGGGGTGAGTAGGTGAGGCGGTGGAGCTCTGTGGCCCAGTCCCTAACAGGCCATGGAATGATACTGGTACGCGGCTGGTGAGCTGGGGACCGCAGTTGTAGGCACTTCCTGTAGGTGATTTCTGAATAGGCTTTCTTTGGTTCTAGAAAGTTATTTTACCTGTTTATTTACCTGATTGATTCTCCTGGCCTGGGATATTGCTAAACAACCATGTGGTTCCCCATTATCTGATGAGGGAATAATGTTGCAAGATTAATTTTTGGGCAAAGTTGAAGAGTGATACACAAAGTAAGTAATGAAAGGATTTCATAAGAAGTAGGATAGCTGACAATTAATGAAGGTTGCTCAGAAAGAAATAACAAGAATTACATAGCAAGAGGGACACATCCAGTGAGTTGGAGAAGCAAGCACTATGTTGAAGGTGCCACGACATGCAAACAGGAAGGGTATGTTCTTAGCAAGATAAGCAGTGGGCTTCTGTTCACACCAGATGCCCCTTCCTTATGTAAGGAATGGAGGGTATGGTAGTGTTTGATTAAGAGGTGCTGGAAGTCTAAAGATCACAGTTCTAATGATTGCCATGAGATCTTGAATGAATTATTAGTCTTTTCCGTTAGGTTTCTGTGTTACCAAGGACTATAAGTTTTTGTTATAATAAAGACTCAACAGAGGGCGTGGTGACACATGCCTGTAGTCCAGCTACTTGGGAGGCTGTGGGAGGATGGCTTGAGGCCAGGAGTTTGAGGCTGCAGTGAGTTATGATCATACCACTACACTCCAGCCTGGGCAACAGAGCCAGACTCCATCTCAAAAAACAAAAACAAAAACAAACAACCCCCCAAAAACTCAATGGAGAGGTTTATTCTTGATGATCTCTTCAGATTTAAGTGGATGTTGGTGTAACGGAGGCAAGTTTTTGTAAAGATCAATTTTAACTTTTAGTAGGATCAGCACCATGTATTCTGCTTGTCAGTAGAATCTTTAGCTGAAGATTCTGGCAGAATATATGATGCTGACCCTACTAACAGTACAGGTATCTGATCTAACAGTGCGTTAGGAGAGGCCAGTGCACGTGAAAGCAAGGGTGTGTAGGGCTGCTATAATTTGGTTTTGTGCAAACTTTTTGTCTAGGATCTCTACATGTATGCCTTTTGTAGAACATTTAATTTGACAATGCTATTTACAGAATAAGCCTCAATCTAGTAAATTAGCTAGAGCAGAGTCACACTGTAGGAAGGTGTCTTCCTTTTCTGATGGACTAATTGAAATTGGTAAAAGTCGTGAGGCTGGGAAGTTAATGGGTATATTGGGTATAGCCACCACTGTTATTCTGTTGATACTTTGAGGAAGAGTGGGAAAGAATTTAAAGTAGAAATAGAAGGCCCTGTATCCATTAGGAATTTGTATGCCTGTCTTTCTAAAGAAATTTAACTTCATTTTGTCTAAAAGAATATATTATAGTAAGGTGCTATTGATGTTCAGTGGTATGCCATTACTGTGTCTCTAACTTGGCTTATTGGACTCCTTTCTCAGTTTTTTAGGGATAGTTATTTTTCCGGTGCCTGAACTGTATGGTTTCAGCATCCCCCCAGGATAGTTCTTTTCTGTATCAGTTGTGGGAGGGAATGTTAGACTTTAAGTAAGTTAAAGGGACATGTTCTTTAAAAAGATTTGTTCAGAGTGCTTTCACGATATTCTGTTGTAATTCATTTAAATAATCTATTTGCCAATCCAATGACATTCTTCTTACTCATCTGGCTGTTTCTGGTTTTAATCCATTAAAGAGAGCTTAAAAAGCCCTGTAGTGGTCTGCCTCTAGTTTTACACAGAAATATTTCCTAAAAGTTTCAAAAATCTTCTGATAATGAATTATTTTACTTGCAATTTTGGATTTTGGTCCTTCTTACTTTGGTAAGAAAGGCTTCTGGGATGGCCTGAAGCAGACACTTTACTTTAAACTTTCTTCTGATTAGTGATAAAAGTTTATGAAGTTTTGGTAGGTCTGGGCATATAGGTATTTAAAAGTATTCTAAACTCCTCAGAAATCCTTTGGGCCTCAGTGGGCTTAGAGATTCTTCCTGGGACCAGAGTTTTAAAAGAGCAGCTTGACTTTCTTTTGAAGGATGGGGAGGTCAGCCTTGGAAATTTGTGGGATTGTATGTCCTAGACTGCATAGGTGCTCAGTAAGAGTGGGAGAGATAGGACCATGACATCTAAGGCAGGAAGATATTAGGAAACCCCATGATGGTAAAGAAGTTGTGAGAGCAATATGAGGCCTTCGTCTGAATAGTTAGAAAATCAGGATTCCATTATAGAAGATGGGATAAAGGCTAAGCTTTCAAGGCAGGAAGTCAGGGATGGAGAAAGAGCTGCCTTTTCTTTAGCTTTTGTCAGGGAAGTTAATTTTGAGTTATTGAGGCATTAGGTGTCTTAGTGTATCAGTTTAAGAAGGCAGACAGTTGCTTTGGGGGTTTTACCTCCTTTGGTTCTAAGGGATTATGAGAGTATAAACCCTTGTTGAAATCGCAAGTTCCCTAGAATGGCTACTGCAGTTACAAACTATCTTTGTAATTATGCCATAGTATTAGACACGTATATGAATTTGGACTATAGTGAATAACATATTAAGACTCGGGGATCCAGACAGGACTTGGTTCTTTGACTTGACGGATCCATAACAAATATTGAGAAGGAGATTTTCTTCACCATTTGATCAACAAATGTACACATAGAGTACCTAGGACTAGGCAGTTGAGGTAGACCCAGTAGTTTAGTACCTACAGCCCATGAATGTGGTCCAAACTGAGTTTTCTGAATAATTTCTTAGACTAGACATAGGTGGACTAACAACATATACAGAATAGAGCCACTCTTTGTGTCACTCATGGTAGAGACCAAATTTCTTCTCCTTGTCTACCCATAAGAAACCAGATGGCTGTGAACCAGAAAAAGCAGAAACTTGTGTGAGACAGAACAAACTCAGTGATGAAGTGCTGAATCACCATCAGAAGGTACCTAAAACTTACCCAAACCAGGGCTCAGTAGGTTCTCAAGTGTTGGTGGTTTGTTGGCTTCACTTGGCAGCTCAATCATATGATCTTTGTGGGACCTTCAAAATTGTTAAGAGTATAAACACTGTGAGAAACCAAAGATTGTGTACTAAGTGAAAAAGCTTTATTGTTATACAGGGAATCTGATCTAGCACAAAGTCTAAGCAAGCCCTCAGGGATGGAGAAATAGAGGGTAGGTGTCCCATCCTTGAACCTATCATGAACTATCTTGTTTCATGTAAGAAAAGCTAAATCTTTGAATGTCCTGGTTGTCTTGTGATATCTGGGTTTGTTGGTAAGCATGAACTGGCTAGAGATGATCTATGGAATATGTGTAGGATGAAATTATGACACTGAGCTGCCTCTGTTTTGTATGTGATATGTCTGAGTTAGGATTATGTTGCCTAGTCACATCTGTGTTGGCATCAGCAGGCTAGGTGGCCAGATCAGGGTTTGTCAGAGTTTAGTAATCATTAGGATATGAGGATGTGGATGTTAGGAGAGAGGTGGGTGTAGTTCTGCAGCTATATACTTTGGAAAGTGGTCTAATAGAGAAAAGTGTCAGCTTGAATGGGTCTTAATGTTTCTCAACTCATCTAATGGTATTCTAATTATCTGTTGATGCTTAGCAAACTATTTCAAAACTTAATTGCTTGAAACAACATTTATTTTGTTTGCAAATCTGCAATTTGTGTAGGGCTTGGCAGGATCAACTTGTTTGTCTCTTCTCCATTCATTGTCAGTTGGGGTGGTTCAAAGGCTGGAGCCTACATTATCTGAAGATTTATTCACAAATATTTCTGGCAGTTGAGCTGGCTGGAACCTTAGTTGGGACTCTCAGTTGAAATACCTACAAGTGGCTTCTCTGTATGGCCTGGGTCAGTTCCAGTGTGAGTACCCAGAGAGAGGGGAAGCCAGGTAGAAGTCCTTTTTTTTGTTCTAGTCTTGGCAATCATTCAACATCACTCCTGCCATGTTCTATTTGTCACAGCAGTTACAGAGCCTGCATGGTTTCAAGGAGAGGGGAAATAGACTTTCTCTTCTCATGGGCGAGTGGCAAGGCTTGGAAACAGTTTGAAGGAATAGAAAACTGCTGTGGCCATTTATAGAAAATATAATCTGAAAAACCATTTTCTAATTTTTAAAAGGAAAACTATTTTAAATCACTGTTAATGGAGAATAATAAAGGGGGTGATGTTGGTGCTATTTACCCTCAGAATTTTTATGAGATAGAAGTGTTTTTGTGAAATTAAAATACATATTTTTATATTAAGAGGAGAATAGATCCATTTTTCTTTTCTTTTTTGAGACAGAATCTCATTCTCTTGCCCGGGCTAGAGTGTGGTGACGTCAGCCTAGCTCACAGCAACCTCAAACTCCTGGGCTCAAGCAGTCCTCCTGCCTCAGCCTCCCAGGTAGCTGGGACTATAGGCACGTACCACCACGCCCGCCTAATTTTTTCTATTTTATATAATTTTGGGGGATGTTCCAAATGTGAAAAAGGTTTATGAACTAAAAATATTGGAACAGCAAGGCTTTTCATCATTTTTTACAGATTTTATTATAGTGTCTGTCGTATTTCAGTCACTGTGATAGGTGCTTTTTAGGATACACAGACCTAATAACCCTTTGAGATAAAAATCCTCAATGTTCTGCCCTTATAGGATAAGTGATCTGAATATTATAACTTATATAAAAGTGCTTATTTTTCTGTATTTTTCCAGTGGCCCAGAGAGCTTTCAGAGAATGAGTTCCTCAAGCTTTGTCTAGATATAGTGGATTTTATGTATAGGTTTGAGTGGAGAGAGAAGGTTTTTTTGAAATGACTCTTCATAGAAAATAATTGGACATCAGCTTTAATCTAGAGGTTTTTTTTTTTTTTTTTTTTTTGAGGGGAATTACATGCATGTTCTTCATGTGATAATGTTATTCCTAAGTGTCTTTTTCTGTTTAGTTAAATTTAGAATACAGATTTTGTCTATTTTGTAGATTTAATTTTATTTATTTTTTATGACAAAGTGAGATTTTTAGGTAAGTTTTTAAAACAGTCTTTCTTCTTTATGTTAATTAGTGATTTGGATAAAAAAGCCTGTGCTTTTTAAAAAATCAAGATGAATATGTGAAATAACCTTTAGGTAAAAGTTCCAAAGTATATTTGAAAAAGCATGGATATGTGTGACTTCTTTAATGAAGTTCTTAACCTAGAATCATTTGGAAGTGTTTGTGGATAAGCTTTTGAGTTTCTATAAACTCTTTAAATTGTGTGTAAATACATAGTTTTCATCAGATTTTCAAAGGGGCCTTTTACCATCACCATCTTGTTACCCCCCAAAAGTTAAGAACTGTTACTTTGGCCGGGTGCGGTGGCTCATGCCTGTAATCCTAGCTCTCCAGGAGGCTGAGGCAGGAGGATTGCTCAAGGTCAGGAGTTCAAAACCAGCCTGAGCAAGAGTGAGACCCCGTCTCTACTATATATAGAAAGAAATTAATTGGCCAACTAATATATATATATAAAATTAGCCGGGCATGGTGGCGCATGCCTGTAGTCCCAGCTACTTGGAAGACTGAGGCAGAAGGATTGCTTGAGCCCAGGAGTTTGAGGTTGCCATGAGCTAGGCTGACACCACAGCATTCACTGTAGCCTGGGCAACAAAGTGAGACTCTATCTCAAAAAAAAAAAGAACTGTTACTTTAAGGTCATGATTCTCTAAGTGTGGTCAAGATTCTCTTAGGAAATCCTAGTTTCCTAAGAGAGATGATCTAACTGGCTTATACTGGATTTGGTAGCTGCTCATTACCTAATTAGCTGTGGCCAATGGGTCAGGATCACATACTACAAATATGGCCATAGATCACTTATCCTCTATGGCTTATGCTCTAGCTATAGATTATATTTTATTGATGTAGTACAATTTACAGCATTTTGATATCCTTTTAAGGTTAAAGTGGGACTCTATGTAGGATTATCTGACTTGCCTTTTAGTAGTGAGTTTTGATTGTAGCTGTTTTTTTCCTGATGGTAACTTTCTCTGGAAAACAAGCCATTACAAATCATTTAGTTAATATCGTAATTGTATCATAAATACAAAGTTATTTAATAGAACCACCCTATTATAATTTTGGCTTATTTTTGCATATAGTTAGATGGGCTATGGAAATGGGTCTTCAAATTACCAAACTGCACAGATAAGACAATCTCTGTTTAGCGTAAGCTTTTTCCTATCTACATGTTACAGATTTATAAACTGATATTGGTAGGTTTCAGATGCTTTATTTTACATACATACTAACTGGGTGTTGGGGGTATTACGTGCAAATTGGTATAGGTGGACTTTTGGCATTTTCATTGTCAGTAATTTTTCTTCTGCTGATGTTGATAAGGATTTGGCATTATGCCTCTCATTTAAAACTCTACATATCAAGTTAAAATGGTCATTTGAATAGAACTTGGAAAAGGATGATGTAAATGGCAATATGCCATCATAGAAAGAATCTAGAAAATGTGATGTATATTCATTTGCACTGGAAATTTTGCTGGGGAATACTTAACTCTTGGCTTGCAATAGAATAAGAGGGAGGAGCAGTGGAAAAAGGAAGCCTTTTGCTTACTGTAACAATGCAGTTAATTAGACATAGTGATGTTAGAATAGGAATCTAAACATGACAAATCTAGGCAGAGTCCATTGGAATGGCAAATTATGTGAACCCATCTTAAGTCGTCTTCTGGAGCCTCAGAATTTCTAAGACACTCAGTGTTTATAATAGTTATTGAATGCCTATACTGTACACTGTTTTCTAGACTCTGGGGAGACAGTGGAGATGAAAATTCAGTTCTTGACTTCATGGAGCTTAATGTTCTAGTGGGGGAAGACTTCAGGAGCTAAAGGCTTTGTTGGCTTAACTGTTTATATTTGAAAAATGTGTCTCTATGGATGTTTCAATTTGGTAATTTCTAGGGCTCCTTGGAGAAATGACTAATTGTAGGGCTAGGGCAGGGAACATAGAATATGAACCTAGAGCATTTTCTAGTGTTAGTATAAAAGTGCACTTCTTCTCTTCCAATGATGGAGGTATGTCAGAAGAACACAGGAACCAACTGAAGAGCTCCCAGTGGCCAAAGTTGGAATGATTTGAGCAAAAAAAATAAAATAGTATTGGATTATAACCAAAGTATAAAATAGATATTTGAGTCCATATTGATAAAATAAATGATTACTGAAGGAGGATAGACAAATTTCCCATGCAGAAGAATACCAAATAATTTATGTAGATATTATTCCACTCTTAAAAGGTAGAGCTTAACTAGTGTAGGCTACGTAGGGTGACTTCCTTCCAAAGAGTACAGTATAGAAAGGGGAAATAAGAGTAACTTTATAGTGGAGAAACCTGAGAAATACTATTAATAGTTTAGCCAGGTCAAGGTTAATATCAACAGTGATATGTTGATAGTTGGTACCCTTGATATGATATTACAAGAATGATCTTTGTGGTCTTCCAATATCCCATAAACCCAATCTAATCATGAGAAATCAGGCAAATCCCATTTGTGGGGCATTCTACAAAATATCTAAACAAATTATTCCTCAGAACTGTTAAGGTCATGAATAAATAACAAGTCTGAGAAGCAATAGCAAAGTCTGAGAAACTATCACAGCCAAGAGTAAGGAGCCTTAGGTAACATGACTGAAAGTAGCATGGTATCCTGCAGTTGGTAAAAATGAAAGAAAGCTGAATAAAACATGAACTTTAGTTAAAAATGTGTCAGTATTGGTTCATTAACTGTGACAAATGTACCATATTAATGTAAGATGTTAATAAGATAAATGGGTAGGGAGTCTGTGTACTATCTTTGCAACTTTTCTGTAAATCTAAAACTATTATAAAAAAGTTAATTCCTATTAACCCAGGAAATATTTTAAAAATATGGAGTTATATAGAAATATTTTCTTATTATAAATTACAGTCCTTTTTGTAGTTGTAGTTTTTTTTCCTATTTGTGCTAGCAGCCTGTGCTTACAACTGGAGCTCATTTGGAAAACTAATTTAAATCTCTGTCACTTCGTTCTATTAATAGATAATCAGGTATTTGAACGAGTACAGTTTTTAGAGTCTGGAAGGATGCGGAAGACCTGGAAGCTTACGTTTGTTTACATTGTTGTAGAAACAGGGCTAGTAGAGAACATTTTTTTTTTACAATATACCTTTCCATTGTGTAAGAAGGCTCAGTGAGATCTGTTCTTAGGAAAGACCTCCAATAGGTAGTTGGGCCCTAAGGATTGGGCAGGCAAAGTACTTACAAATAGTTAAGGAAGCCATTCCTAACATAAAGACTTATAAGAGAAGCAAGGAGTAAGTTTCATTTGTTATTTACCTTTTGGTCTGCTCATCCTTATGTCTCATCAGTGGTTTTCCTAGGATTTTCATTGATTCAGCAAGTATTTGCATATTGTGTTTAAGATATTATATAATCTATAGGAGATTAAAAATCACATCTGTCTTCAAGAACTTTACACCTTAATGAGACATAGGGCAGGCAAAATGAGAGGGGACTGGGGACTATAAGTAGAATCAAAGTATTGTTGGAGGTTCACAGGAAGGGAGAGATGGAAATCAGACTGAAAATGGAGAGCCTTTTTTTTTTCCCAAATGTTTCCACCTCCAACATTTCGTGATTCTAAATCCACAGTTTTGAGATTTTTTCTATTTTCTTTTCCTTGAGACAGTCTCACTTTGTTGCCTGGCTTACAGCAACCTCAAACTCCTGGCCTCAAGCGATCCTCCTGCCTCAGCCTCCCGAGTAGCTGGGACTACAGGCATGTACCACCATGCCCGGCTAATTTTTTCTATATATTTCTAGTTGGCCGATTAATTTATTTCTATTTTTAGTAGAGACGGGGGTCTTGCTCTTGCTCAGGCTGGTCTCGAACTCCTGACCTTGAGTGATCTGCCTGCCTCAGCATCCCAGAGTGCTAGGATTAAATGGAGCCTTTAAAAAAAGGCTTCACATGGAGTTGAAGTTTCAATGGATAAGATTTTGAGGATCAGTGATTAGAATAATAGCATTTGAGGCGGGAGGAACATCATGAATAAAGACAAAGGCAGAAACATCATGTGCTTATTTGAGGGGACAAAGAGGATGAGCTTGACTAGGGGCTAATGAGAGAGAAGGCTGGAATCATTGATACTTTTTGAGTGAGGGATCTATTGAAAAAGAGGATGGAACATGCTTAAACTCATTCACTCATTCACAGATGATGGTTTGGGGTGAGCCACAACTCTGACTTGTAGTTTCTTTTTTTGTGGATATTAGAATATAACTAGGGATTAAGCAAGATACTTTGTAGGGATTAAGCAAGATACTTTGTATGGAAGTTTTTTGGCACATTATATAATACTCTAGATATATTATTTAAATGTGAACATTGGAAATGGAAATAGGTAGAGATATGTCATACCTGATGTAATCTGGCAACTGCTTTAGATGTGGGGTGGCCAGGGAAAAGGAGAGAACAGGGAAGAAATTTGCTTTCTGGCTGATTGGAAACATGTGGTGCAACCTAGGCAGGTCAGAGGATGAAGAGCAAGTCCGCTAGGGAAGCTGATGAATTCAATTTTGAGTAAGTATAATTGGAAGTGCTGGTGAGGTATCTAAATGGGTTTTTATAGTAGGCAATTGGACTGTGGGCTTGGAGCTTGGGAGAGGAGTAAGGCTGGTTGTACATATTGGAACTCACTTATCAGCATTTACTGAAAGCCTGCCAGGTACGTGAGCTTTGCTTTGGACTGAATGTGTCCCCCTAAAATTCATATGTTGAAGCCTAATCCCCAGTGTAATGGTGTTTGCAGGTGAGGGTTTTGGTTATGAGGGTGCAGCCCTCATAAATAGGATTAGTGGCCCTATATGAAGAGACAAGAGAGTTGATCCCTATCTTGGCTGTTCAGGAATATGGCAAGAAGGTAGCTATCTACAAACCAGAAAAGAGGGCCCTTGCCAGATGTTGCATCTGCTAGCACCTTGATATTGGACTTCTGAGCCTCTAGAACTGTGAGAAATAAGTTATTTAAACCATCCAATCTATGGTATTTATTTTGGCAGCCCAAGCTAAGACAAACTTCTTGTCAGCTTGTGAGAAGACCCCTTTTGCTTGCTCTTAAAGTGCCTTTGCAACATGGTGGATTAATTTTATTAGAAATTTTACAGTAGAGTAATAATAGCTAATATTTATTGAGCACTTGCTTTGTACCAGGTACTGTTCTCAGTGTTCTATGTGTTTCAATTTGTTTAATCTTTAAAACAACAGTATGAAGCGGCTCTTAGTGTCTTATTTTTACAGATGAGATATTTGAAGCAAAAAGACGTTAAGTAGTTTTTAGGGTCACAAGTTAATAAGTGGTATCAACAGTTTCGAACAATAAGGTTTCCTTCTCCATGTTCTGATGAAGAAAGTAAATGGTGTGGTTTAATTTAGATATACTTAAGAACAGCCTTCAGTTATGAATGGGTCTGTTTCAATGAAGCTGTCCAGTAGAGGAGAGGATGAATGAGTCTCGGGTAGAAATAGCTAGGGTAGTGTTTGGTCTGCAGATGGCATAGGAGGTCTTTAAATTATAGTGAATTTATGAATGGAGAACAGTACTTTTATGTATTTTTAGCCTCAAATTGGAGAAAAGAATTCACAGAAATACTGGTTTAAGATATATAGCTGAAGTGCTTTCAGATAGTTTCTCCAAATAATGGTCTTCATAGTATACCTGCTGTGTGCCTAGACTATATGCTTTATATATATCTCATATTGAATGTGTTACTTGGCTTTAGCAGAAGCTTTTTATTTATTTTTTTTAAATTAAACTTTTTTTTTTTTTTTTGTAGAGATGGTTGTCTCACTATGTTGCCTAGGCTTATTCATTTAAAAGTACATTATTTGGGGGCCAGATGCAGTGGCTCAGGCCTGTAATCCCAGCACTTTAGGAGGTCAAGGTGGGGAGGATTGCTTGAGCCCAGGAGTTTGAGACCCACTTGAGCAACATAGGTAGATCCCATCTCTATAAAGAAATAAAAAAATTAGTTGGGTGTGCTTGTAGTTATAGCTACTCAGGAGGCTGAGGCAGGAGGATTGCTTGAGCTGAAGAGTTTGAGGCTACAGTGAGCTATGATTGTGCCACTCTACTCCAGCCAGGGCAACAGAGTGAGACCCTGTCTCAAAAAAGTGTTTTTCTACTTGTTTTGGAAAATTTTTGACCACAATCTTCATGTTTGTTGAAATTTTTTTTTTAAAAAGAAGTTAAAGTTGTTTAATATTAGAGGACCAGATAGGTAATTTTATATTTGTTAACTGAACCAATTTTGCCTTTGGTGAAATGTTGAAATGCTGATATTGTTTGTTTGTTTGTTTTTTTTACAAGAATATTTACGTCATTATAGAACCTGTATGTTTTAATACATCATCTAACATACTATTTAAATTAAATACCTACCAGATACTAAATACATTAAGTTAAACTTAGGGACTCTGTTTGTTTTGCAACATGCATGAAATGAATTGCCTAAAATTCTTTGATTAAAAGGCACTGTAGCAAGATACTTAGTTAAAACCGAGCTAATGTGATTGTAGAGGTAATCTATGTCTATTGAAAGAGAGGAATTCTTAATCTTCTGGAGAACACCCTTCTGCAACCTAGGCTGTGGTTAACCATTTTGCGAACTTATTTCACCAATAATTCATTTAGTTAGAGTAAGATCCTTTAAGAAGGAAGAGCTAAACTGAGAGTATGTTTCATTCTGTATGGTGGTCAAAAGTTTGGGTTCCAGAATGAGACTACTTGAGTTGAGATCTCAACCCTAGCACTTAGTATAATCTTTAGTAAGTCTTTATGCCTGAATCTCACTTTCCTCATCTCTAAAATGCAAGTAATACTACTACTTACTTCACAAGGTAGTTGATACACACTTGCATGTAGTAAATATTTGATGAATGTTATCCAGTATTTTATATTCTTTACTAAAATTATATTTTATTAAATGTACTATTTATAAGTGGACAGATTTTACTGAATGCATACTATTTTTATATATTTCTGATAATACATAATTTTTAATGACTAATATTTGAACTTCCTGTTTGCCAACATATATTATACTTAACTGTTCATTGTTATGCATATAGGATTGTATCTGAAAATTTTGCTTATTGGAACATTTTGTAATAGCACTTTTTTTTTTTTTTTTTTTTTAGACAGAGGCTCACTTTGTTGTCCAGGCTACAGTGAGTGCCGTGGCATCAGCCTAGCTCACAGCAACCTCAAACTCCTGGGCTCAAGCAATCCTGCTGCCTCAGCCTCCCAAGTAGCTGGGACTACAGGCATGTGCCACTATGCCTGGCTAATTTTTTCTCTATGTATTAGTTGGCCAATTAATTTCTTTCTATATATAGTAGAGACAGGGTCTTGCTCTTGCTCAGGCTGGTTTCCAACTCCTGACCTCGAGTGGTCCACCCGCCTCAGCCTCCCAGAGTGCTAGGATTACAGGCGTGAGCCACCACCATGCCCGGCCTGTAATAGCACTCTTGAATATGCATCTTGTGTAATGTAGTGTCCATTTCAAGCAGCAACTAAAGCACATACATATAAAAAGTATATTGTGTACAAGTTTCTGTAGAACTTAAACTCCTAAACATGAAAAGAAAATGAAATTTAGGTAGAGGCTGTTCTCAGAGCAGAAAGATCTAAATTGCTGTCATGTACCAGTGGTTAGGAATGGTGTATATTAGTTGACATTTTTAAAGCAGTGGGCTGTCGTGGTGGAATTTGTATAGGAATGTTATCCTGAACTTCAGTTTTATTTTACAATGACAACATAAGTTCAAAGAACGTGCAGAGAAATCCATTCTGTTCAAAAATAGTTTATACAACTTTTGAGTTGCAGGAACAGTATTGTGTATATATATAATTTTTTTGGTGGTGTGAAGGAAGATGGGATGTCTGAGTATGTGTTTTTCTTTCTCTCAAGCAGTCTTCTTCCAGTTAGCAGTGTAATTGGAATGTGACTGCAGTCTGAAGAAGGGGAATTTTTGGCAAGGAGTTACTGAACAGTTGGGACCTTTATTCAGATTAAGCATAGATAACTGTTCATTTCGAATACAACTCATAACAGCATAGCATTCTATTTCTACAACTGGGATTTACTCTGATATTATTACATGGTGTGTTGCATATGGATAACTCCTCTCTAGACAGAAAAAGAAATTATTGACTTAAATGAAAATGGTAAAATTTACTGCCATCTGCACCTCTGAAAATGGTTTTCTCCAATCAAGGCCTCAAATGAAATACACCGAAAGAAATTTTTGTGAAATTAAAAAAAAAATATCTTGAGAAAACAATAGGAAAAGGCATTTACAACATGGTATTTTAATTATACCTGAGCTCTGAAGGCAAAGGACCATGTCTTATCTACTTATCGTTGTATCTGTAGAATCTGTCTTAGTACTTGGCACAAAGTGAGTACTCAAGAAATGTTGAATGAAAGAGTGAATGATGTGGGAAGTGTTCCCTTCTCCTTAAGCATCTTAAGATGGTCACACACACCTGCATCCATCTGAAATACACAGGCATTATCTGTATACCAACATGGCTGACCTTAACTTGTGATCGTCACCTTTAATCATTTCAAACTATCGATCTATCAGTAGAAGGAGTGAGTAGAATAACTAGAACAAGCTAGGTTTGGGGAGTATAGACTTAAGAATGAGAAATACTTTGAAGGAATTTGAGAAGTTTAGTAACATCAAAGTAGTATAATATTAATCTAGTGTAAATCTACAGGCTATTTGTGACATTGTCCCTAGGGGATTTAGTAGCAGTGTTACTGTGGTGGTTTAATGTTTAATGCTGCATTTGTAGTTGGCTTTAATCAGAATTGACACATGACTGCTAAATATCTGTAGTCCCATGTAATGTTTTAATACAAAAATTAGTGAAAATTCATTGAGTTATGCACTTAAGATATCTGTGCCTTTCTGTATGTATCATTTCAATAGAAAGCTTACTAAATATTAAAGATATTGAAAGAGAAAGGTTGTACTCCTTAGCCTTTGTTCTGGGCTCTACCCACCTTACAAGATTTCTCTCCTGCTATTTCCTACCTATTATGTAGCCCAGTGTTTTCAACATTATTTCTACCTGTCTCCTTTAAGAAACATTTAGAAAATAAAAATGAAAGTTCCCCCATACTGCCACCCCTCCCAGGTCCCACGATTCCCAATTTTAGTTCTACTTTCCATAGTTTCTGTTATAGAAAAGATATTTATTTCTTAATATGAAATCACATTATATAATATTGTATATATTAATATTTCCCAAGAGATTCTGATACACACTTCCTTAGTTGGGAATTTATTATGTGACATAATCAGGAGTTTGTCATATTGCAATTCATGAATTCTTTGAGCTTTTACTGAACTCCTATAATTGGTACCAAAGATGGATGTCCCCAAGGTACATTCCCAAGAAACAAAAACAGTGCAGTAAAGGCTCCAAGGTGTGAAAATAATTTATTTATGCAGATAACTAAAATTACCAGTTCTCAGGTCATATTTGACAATTTTCTTTTTAAAAATATAAAAATTAATTTTGTGTCTTCTAGGACCCTGATGTGTTATACCTTAATCTCTTGATTACTAAAATTTAATTTCTCTTCATAAACTTTGAACTTGATTTTAAAGTTCTTTGCTCTTTTAATTTTTCAGTTGCCTTTAAAACTGAATGTCATAGCCAGATGAGGTGGCTCATGCCTGTAATCCTAGCACTCTGGGAGGTCAGGGTGGGAGGATCACTTTGAGGTCAGGAATTCGAGACCAGTCTGAGCAAGGAGACCCCATCTCTACCAAAAATAGAAAAAATTAGCAGGGTGTTGTGGTGTGCACCTGTAGTCCCCGCTACTCAGGAGGCTGAGGCAGGAGGATTGCTTGAGCCTAGAAGTTTGAGGTTGCAGGGAGCTATGATGATGCCACTGCACTCTAGCCCAGGTGACAGAGCAAAACTCTGTCTCAAAAACAAAACAAAACAAACCCACGAAAACTTAATGTACATTAGCAGTGTCTTATTTGTGATTTTTAAAAGAAAATTGTTAAACATTCTTTTAAACACAGGGTTATAAAAATATACCTAGACATTGATAGCTATATTTTAAATAGGAATAATAAAAATAAGATTTTGTAAGTCAACATCATGATTATGTGAGAATTGATAATTTTTTATGTAACATAAAAATCTCTTTTCTGTGAAATTATTTTAGATTATTTTGGAGTCTGTTTCATTTGTTCAAATATTTGAGTGCCAATCAAATGCCAGGTGCAATATGTGCTTTGTGTTGGGAATGCAGAGATGAGGCAGACAAGATTCGTGCTGTATGGAATGTATACCTCCATAGTTATAAGCAACATTCTAAACTTAATCATAATAAAGTGATGAGAGCCTGTGGTAAATATGAGCTTCTGTGAAAGTACAAGTAGGGGGAAGTTGAAAGAAACATGTTCTAAAAGGCTTCCTTTCTGGCCGGGTGCGGTGGCTCACCCCTGTAATCCTAGCACTCTGGGAGGCCGAGGTGGGAGGATTTGCTCAAGGTCAGGTGTTTGAAACCAACCTGAGCAAGAGTGAGACCCTGTCTCTAAAAATAGAAAGAAATTAATTGGCCAACTAAAAATATATAGAAAAAACTAGCCGGGCATGGTGGTACATGCCTGTAGTTGCAGCTACTTGGAAGGCTGAGGCAGAAGGATTGCTTGAGCCCAGGAGTTTGAGGTTGCATGAGCTAGGCTGACGCCACAGCACTCTAGTCAGGGCAACAGAGTGAGACTCTGTCTCAAAAATAAATAAATAAAAAAATAAAAGGCTTCCTTCCCTTTTGAGACCTAAAAGATGAGTAGGTGAAGAAGCCTGGGAAGAATCTTTCAGGCGTAAGGGAATGGCAGGTGGAGGCTACGGGTGAGAGATGTACCTTTGAGAAAGTGAAAGTTCACTGTAGCTGCGTCTTAGATTTGGATTTGGAGGGGAGCTGTGGTGATGAAAGATGAGGTCAGAGAATTAAGCAAAAGCCAGGGCTCAAAGAGCTTTGAAGCCAATGTAAGTTTGGGCCAGAAGACCTTTGGAATGTTTTAAGGATGGGAGATGGGGAAATGGATGGAAGGACTTAGAGTTTTAGAAACATCACTTTGGGTCCAGTGTGGAAGACTGAAGGAGAGTGAGGCTTGAGGCAGGGGATTGATTGGGAGGAGGCTGTTGTAATTACCGAGACAGTAGTTGATGGTGGCCTGGACTAAAGTGATGGCACTGGTGATAGAACTGGACAGATGAGGGATATTTCCCTCATTAAATTGATTAAAATTGGTGATTGTGAAGGGTTGGGTTTTAAAGATTTAGGTGTCACCATAGAGAAAATGGTAAAAACCAGGGAGAATATATGGAAAAGTAGCACTTCTTTATTTTATTTTTCGAGACAGGGAGGAAGAGTTTTGTCAATCTGTAAAACTGTGAACTCTCTCCCAGGAAAGATGTGAATTCTCTTCCCAGAAAGATAGACATACATATAGCTGTTTACATATAATTCCAAGGTTTATAGAAATGAGCACCTGTGATCCTCAGGTTATAAAGTAAAAGAAGACCTAGAGCAAAATCCTGAAGAACCTCAACATTTATAGCATAGCAAGGAGGTGTGGCAAAGAAGACTTAGAATGAGTTTTATGCCCTGTGTAAAACCAGGTGAATGTGGTGATACACAGAACTGAAAGAAGACTTCCAGAAGAAGGAGTAAGCCAGTAGTGACAAATGCCCCTAAGGGCTTCAAGTGGTATAAGGAGTCCATTGGATGGATTTAATAATTAGATCTCCAGGACTTTGGAGCAGCAGTGGATTGAGGCATTAGTGGAAACTAGAGAAGTAGAGTCAAAAAGTGTAGACAGTTCTTTAAGTTTCATTATGAGAGAAAAGAGGGTAGATAGTGGCTGGAGGGAAGCTTGGGTAAGACTTGAGTATGTTTAAATGCTGAGAAGGCAGTCAGGTGACAAGATAGAGGATGTGTGTAAAGGCTTTCTAGGTCCCTGATGAATGATAGGATGGATATGAGAGATCCGGAACACAGGTAGAAGAATAGTCTTAGGCGAATAGGCATTATAAGTGGAGGAAGGAAAAAAAAAAGAAAAAACAGTAAGTTTGTGCTTGGTGGCAAGAAGTTGTAGGAAATCTCATATATTTCCTATTTCACTGAAGTTGGATATGAAATCATTTCACTTCATGAATCTTAGGGTGGTGATTTTTTAAAAAAATCATTAATCATTACCTCATTAAAATCAAAGATTATAATTTGGATTTGTGTATTGCATATGTATTGATCCTGAGTATTCAATTTATGTGATAAAAGTTTGAGGAGGAGTTCTAAATCCAGCTTGTGATTTGGTATTCTTAATTATGGCTCTAGTTTTATGTTTTTTAAAATAAAACTCTTAAGATATTGCCTAAGGGACTCTGACTAGTAAGTCAGTATCTTGTGCTTATTACTTAATAATTTTATTTATTTACAGATGGTGTCTGTCTTCAAAACGATTTTTATTTGAACTTTTGAAGTGATTAGTTACATTTATTTAGACTTATTCCCAAGTTTGTTATGTCAAGTGAAGTTTTATATGCTAAACTTCCATTAATTATAACTAATTGAACAGACCGTTTAAACTGTGGGTAGAAACTAACCAAACATTACATTTACAGATATTTAATAAATCATAAATATATGAAAATTGGTGTGTTCCCTTCCTTGTGTCAAGTTCAAATAGAAGAATTTTAAGTCTGTGACTTTATAAGCAGTACTTTTTAAATTGATGTGTAATTCACAAACTGTAAAACTTCTCAAAGCGTGCAGTTCAGTGGTTTTTAGTATACCGTGTTTCCCCGAAAATAAGACCTACCCATAAAATAGGCCCTAGCAGGATTTCTAAGCATTTGCGCAATATAAGCCCTACCCCAAAAAATAAGACTTAGTGATGGGCGTGGCTATGCAGTGTATCTGCACAACCCATGCATTTCCTCGCAGAGCGGTAAACAAGACGAGCAGCCCTTCTCCATCTGCCCCATGAAAGCTCTGTTGCTCGACATGAGAGATTGGGGCCAATGGTTCTAAAGGAAATAGAGTTGCAAGAAATTCAGGATGGAATTCGGGGTTTGGAGAGTTATGATGATGTTCCAGAAGACGACTTAACTGTATTTGAATAAATGTAGATTGCTGTACCATACTTAAAAAAAAAAAATCACATCCTCTGAAAATAAGCCCTAGGATGTCTTCTTGAGGAAAAATAAATATAAGAACCTGTCTTATTTTCGGGGAAACACAGTACTCACAAGGTGGTGAATCCATCCATATATGTAATTTAATGCAAGGTAATTCAGAAAATGGATTTGGAATATCTAGCTTTAATATATTAACTTTTAATTCTTAAAAGGTAGAGTAGACCTATCTTGTCATTGAGTTGATTATTTAGAGGAAGGTAATTGATCTCTTCTGTAAAGTTTCTGTGGCATTTAGGTAGAGAATAGAACATTAAAAAAAATTTCATCTATATCAGGAAAGCTTTAATTTCTTTTATTTATGATCCTCTTCAGTATAAAATTATTTCATCTTTAAAATAGATATGACATCCTGACTTTACATAATCTCCTCCTTAGAACTATTTTTCCCATTGCCACTGAGTTTCTCTGAGAATAGATTTTGATTTATTAGAAAATCAGATTTATAAACTTTCTTGCCCATAGGTGTTACTGGTGATCACTGCTAAAGTTACAACCACTGGTTCACCTGTCTTTTGTTTGCTAGTCTTTAATGAAAGTTTGGGATCGTATTTCATACATTGCTATAGTTAGGGTTTAATTATCTACTGTTTTCAGTGTTTTAAAATGTAACAATGCACTCTTACCATTTTATTTTAATTTTCCCATGTATTTTTTGTTTCCTTTGCAGTACTCTGTGCAAAAAACTTGGTGAAAAAGGATTTTTTCCGTAAGTAAATTAACTTTAAATATAAATCTTACATATTCTATATAAATTTTTTTGGATAGCATTTTCAGGATTGTCTGGTTTAGGGATTTTTCTGTTCAGAAATATGCCCAATGTTATTTTATAAATGTTTTGATTCAGAGCTATGAGTATCACATTTTTAGAGGATTTTGTGGTTTTTAGCCTTAGCCCCTCTCTCTTTATTCACCTCTCCCACATATTTATGTGGCTATGTGTATATGCAGGTGTGTAAATGCAGATGTGTATAATGTATATTGAAGGTGTGCACACTGCTAAAATTCTAGAAACGGCTTAAGAGATTATTTAGTAAATGCTTTTTTCTTTTCTAATATTTTATAGGACATTTTATCAATGCATTCTGGATTCATTGGAAGGTAGAAAAGTCATTGAACCTGCTTAGAATGTTCAGACTGTAGGAAAGAAAGCTCTACCACATTTGATCAGTAGATATTGTTATGTCTCAGACTCCAACGCAGATGTTTGGTTCCGATGTGTGCAGTGTTTTTACCAGTCTGTTGTGAATTTTTTTTATGGCTTTATTTAGGATTAGGTTTTAGGAGACAGGATTGGGAAATACCCATAATGTGTATTGACAGTCTTTACCTTGTAATGTCATACCTTAAAATAACTTTGAATTATTGATTAAAAATGATATAATTTTTAGTAAAAAAACTTTTTTTAGCCAACAAAATTTTATATGTGGAACATTTGAAATTAGAAATAGAGAAGATTCATTATATTTTTAAATTCAGGTACTACAAACCAGCAAGAAGAGGCTGTGTGGGCCGTCAAATTTCATATGACATTAATAAATTTTCAGGGGTTTGATTAAAAACTCTTGATATATTTTACACTCATATTTAATTCATTCTACTTAAAATTTTATTCCAGTTTTTCCAGAGTAGAACCTGAATTAAAGTTTGTGAAATAACATCTTATAGAACTACATAGTTATAAATTTGTATGGTACTGCTTATATGGGAAAGCAGTTAAATAGAATAATTTGAAACATGAGAAGAAAATTATAAGCAGTCTTCAATATATATACCATCTGCCCTCCACCCTGCAACATCACAGTAGGGAGGGCCCCGTGGTCATATTATTCCCCATCTCTCCCTGCTGTGACTAATTAATGTTAACTCTCTCAGGCTGCTGCTCAACTACCTACCTCCTCCTTGTCACTAATAACCTAATAACCAAAGTGTACTTTTTAAAATCTTCCTTAAGGTTGATCTGAGGTAGGATTTATGCTAGTGGGGCTGCAAAGTGATAAATAGGATATGGCGACAGAAAAAAGGGAGGAAAGTGTGAGCAGCACCCTTTACAGCTGCCTCTATACCCTCCAAGACATCTGCTCTGGTTTTGAAGATAAAATCTTCGGTTTTGTCTCCTAGCCTTCCTTTTCAAATTCTTTCCCTTCCTCTTGGGCCCCAAGACACAGCTTCTCCAATCAAATATCCAGATATATCTGTTTTCCTAGGAAATCTAGAGGAATCTTTAATTTTTTGTAAACCTCTGAGAGCTGATTATTATTCCTTATATGATCTTTATCTGTTTTTAAATTGTGGGTAAAATAAAGAAGGAAATCTTCTGCTTTTTGCATTGGTGTAGGCAGTAAAACTTCATGAGTTTTAAGACTGCAAGCTTGCTTTAGGGATAAGAAAATTAGAGGAAACTGTAATTATCTTTAAAACTCTGAATGGGAGACACTTGATGGCCTAGAAAAAGAAACAGGAAAGCCAATTCTTAGGCCTTCAGAGGGGAGTCAGCCAGAGATGAGGGATGGAATTATCTCCCAGGTTCATACTGGCCACAGTTCCAAATCCCTACTCTGGTGGATTTACATATGTAAGTACGGATATTTTTGGCCTGTTTATGAGTTGAGAGTTGCCCACATTAGTTTCAGAGAAAAAATAGTTCCTAAATTCTTTTATTAAATTTAAATGAGTATGTGTTTATTGATCAGAGTACAGTTATTAATAGTAAAATATAATTAGGTTTTTGCTCGTGATTAAGGTAAAATCGTGTTGAATGAGAAAAATAAATTTTAATATGAAGCATGACTATAGGGTGATAAAATAGATACATATTTTTTTCACTACAGGAAAAAATCTGCCATGTGTTATCTTTTGTAGAATAATTTGTATGTGAGATGATAATATTTATTCTAAGGCACTGCTGTTGGTGAGAAAAATTTTGTTAATCCATTATCTTGGAACTGTTTTCAAGGTTGCTGGCTTTTAAAAATAAGTTACTTCCCCAAAAATTTTGGCAGGAAAAAGTTCAAACATAAAGCAACAGGTAAAAGAATTTTATAGTGAACACTCACTGTCTAGATTCTACCATTAACTTTATCACATATCTCTTTATCCATTGTGTTGCCCAAGCTAGAGTGCTGTGGCGTCAGCCTAGCTCACAGCAACCTTAAACTCCTAGGCTAAAGCAATCCTTCTGCCTCAGCCTCCTGAGTAGCTGAGACTACAGGCATGCGCCACCATGCCTGGCTAATTTTTTCTATATATTTTTAGTTGGCCAATTAATTTCCTCCTGTTTTTAGTAAAGACGGAGTCTCATTCTTGCTCAGGCTGGTTTTGAACTCCAGACCTTGAGCGGTCCTCCTGCCTCAGCCTCCCAGAGTGCTGGAATTACAGGCATGAGCCACCACGCCCGGCCCATTATGTGTTTTTTTTAAAGTAGTGTTTTCATTAGTGTCAAATTTGTTCTATCTTTTATGCAATATTAAAAAATTAGTGTGTAATATAATGTATTAAGGTGTTTTATAGGAGTCCATTTAAAGTCATTTAGAACTAAGATGGGTTGGTTGAATTTTTTTTCTTTCATCCAATAAAAAATGAAGCTTTATTTTCTTTGGAAAGTAACTCACTTTTAAATTGAAATTATTATTTCATTGTTATTTGCAGCTCAATAAGTGTATTTATGCAGTAAAGAGGTTCTTGCAGAGCATGATGGCTCAGCCTGTAATCCAGCAGTCCTCAACCTTTTTGGCACCAGGGATTGGTTTCATGGAAGACAATTTTTCCACCAACCAGGGTAGGGGTAGTGGGATGGTTTCAGGACAATTCAAGCGCATTACGTTTATTGTGTAGTCAGACCTCTCTGTTGATGATGATCTGTATTTGCAGCCACTCCCCAACATTAGCGTCATGCCTCTGCTCCACCTCAGATCATTAGGCATCAGATTTTCATAAGAGGTGTGTAACTTAGATCCCTCACCTTCATAGTTTATAGTGGGGTTTGAGCTCCTATGAGAATCTAGTGCCCAACTGATCTGACAGGAGGTGGAGAGCGATGAGGAGCTGTTGGAAACTAAATACAGATGACACTTTGCTTGCTCACCGCTGCTCACCTCCTGCTGTGCAGCCTTGTTCCTAACAGGCCACAGACCCGATACCCAAACTGATCTGCTGGCCAGGGGTTGGGGACTGCAGCTGTGATCTCAGCACTTTGGGAGGCTAAGGTGTGAGGATTGCTTGAGGCTAGGAGTTCGAGATTAGCCTGGGCAACACAGTGAGACCCCATATCTTAACAAAACAAAACTAGCTTCCTTTGATGGCATATGCCTATAGTTCCAGCTACTCAGGAGGCAGAGGCAGGAAGATTGCTTGAGCTCAGGAGTTTGATGTTACAGTTTGGTGTGATCATGTCACTGTATTCCAGCCTGGGCGACAGAGTAAGACCCTGTAACTTAAAAAAAAAAAGATGTTGAGCTTTAGCTATTCTCAGAAATATTAGGGAGAATTGAGAAAATTTTTAAAAATATGGAAAATACTTTAGCCACTTCATATTTACCACTAGAGGTCTCACTAACTTCAGAAAACTTGATAGCTTTTGGCCACATTATAGTAACTTGACTCTCAAGTTAAATTTTTATAGAATAATCAGGTTAAGTTGAACTTAGGTATTTTTTGTTAAGGTATTGAGTTTGTATTCTGGTTTGTTGTTTGACAGAAGAGAAACAGGCAGCTGGGACTCAGACTTTCCTGCTTAATTAAGATTCTGGAAGCCAGACCTAGAGTGTGGCTCCACCTTTTGTGTGGAAAAAGTTGTTTTTCTTAGTTCTTTATTTTTTAGGAACAGGGTCTCAAGTCTGTTGCCCCGGCTGGAGTACAGTGGCACAGTCACAGTTCACTGCAGGCTCAAACCTCTGAGCTCAAGCGATCCTCCCGCCTCAGCCTCCCAATAGCTGGGGCTACAGGTGCACGTTGTCACAGCTGGCTAATTTTTTTTTTTTTTTTTTTGAGACAGGGTGTTGCCTAGACTGGTCTTGAGCTCCTAGGCTCAAGCAGTCCTCCCCACCTCGGCCTCCCAAAATGCTGGGATTACAGGCGTGAGCCACCACGCTTGGCCAGTTCTTTAGTTAAATAACACCAAGAGGGGCTAGAAATGCAGTTTTTGTTTGTTTTTTGCTTACAAACATACATTTGTGTTTATTTAGATAGTAGAATCAAAAGAACAAGATAGAATGCATTCTTCCCAGGAGAAAATACTTAATGTTATTGAAGGTAGATGTAACATATTCTTCCATTATTAAATTAATAACACATTTACAAATGGTTATGTTACTGAAATAGTACGAATAGCACTAAACTCCAAGAACAATTAGTTAAATAGTTTTGATACCCTAACTTACCAAGTTTGTTTAAAACTTAACACTTAAATTTTCATATTCCTTTATTTGAAGGTGATAGATCACAGAATCGTAGCATTGGGGAACTGATAGGTGATTTCCATCTGTTCCTTGAATCTTGGCAAATTAGTATCTTGACTTAAAAAATTAACATAGATATTGATATGCAAATTTTCTCCAGTCATCAATACTTACCAGTTCTAGTATTTTCAGCTGTACACAGGAAATCTGCACTATCCTAGTATGTCTAACATGTAATTTATCATTTTTGTCTCTTTAACACTTAGTTCTACTTTCTCCTAACTTTTAAATTTTTGTCAAAAAGGACCATTATTTTATTATTGCTTTGGATGGAAAAGTATAGTGTGATATTTGACATGAATGTCTTATTCACGTTAGATCTTTCAGAGTAGCTCTCTTAACTGTCATTTCTTTTCCCTTATTTTTTAAATATAGACAGGGTCTTCCTCTGTTGCCCAGGCCAGAGTGCAGTGGCATGATCATAGCTCACTGTAATGTTGAACTCCTGGGCTCAAGCGATCCTCCTGCCTCAGCCTCTCAAGTAGCTGGGACTACAGCTGCACACCACTGCACCCAGATAATTTTTCTGTTTTTATAGATGGGGTCTCGTTATGTTGCCCAGGCTGGTCTTGAATGCCTGGGCTCAAGCAGTCCTCCTGCTTTGGCCTCCTGAAGTGCTGGGATTATGGGAATGGCAGCCACTGCTCCTGGCTGCCATTCCCCTTTTCATGCAACTTCTCTAGTTCAAGGTCATCTCATCTTACTGTTGAATGATTACAACAGCTTCACAGGTGGTCTCATGTGCCTCTAGTCTTTCCTTCTCCTAGTCTGCCTTGAATACCACTAATAGAAAAATATGACTGTATCCACTGCCGTGCTCAAGAATCTAAAATGGCTCCCTGTAATCTACCACAATCAGCCTATGCCCTATTTTCTGACTTTAATCCCCTCTCGCTGGATGTTGTCTCTCTCCAACAGTGTTTACTTTTATACCTTAGTACAGATACTTTAGTGAGACTCTTCAAAGCCCTGCAAATACTTTATTTTTATACCCTCCTTGGCACTCTTCCTATAGCTAAGAAAGTCCTCCTTTTCCTGTTTGTCCTTTAAAGCCCAGATGAGTCCCTCCCGTCCCCCACAGCCTTTTCTTTACTATCCAAATTCAAACAGTTATCCTGTTTTTCTGACCTCTTCTTACTTGTACTCACTGTTGAACTGCACAGTAACTGAGAGGTATAATACAGCATAGTAGTTAAGAGCATGAAGTCGATAGCCACACTGTATTGCATGGGTTTAGAATTTAAATTTTAAACCCTGGCTGTGCCACTTACTTCTGTGTGACCTTGGACTAGTTAATTAACCCCTTTGTGCCTCAGTTTCCTCATATGTAAAATGGGGACAATAACAGTATCTATTTCATGGGTTATTTGTAAGGATTAAAGAGATATATGCATTATTTAGAATAGTACCTGGCATGGTGTTACAAGTATTTGCATTATAACCAGTACTGTCAATCACTTGTTTATTCTCAGGTTTTTTTGTTTTCTTTTTTTCATATATAGTATTTTTATCTCTCCAATTATATAGTAACCTCTTTTAAGGCAGAGTATTACATTTTTTGTTTTAGTCTCTCATCATTCATGGTAGTTATTCAATAAAACTTGTTGGCTAATTTTTTTTTTTTTTTTTTTTTGAGATAGAGTCTCACTCTGTTTCCTGTGCTAGAGTGCCGTGGCGTCAGCCTAGCTCACAGCAACCTCAAACTCCTGGGCTCAAGCAATCTTCCTGCTTTAGCCTCCTGAGTAGCTGGGACTATAGGCATGCACCACTATGCCTGGCTAATTTTATTTATATATATATTTATTTATTTTAGTTGTCCAGCTAATTTCTTTCTATTATTTTTTAGTAGAGACAGGATCTCACTCTTACTCAGGCTGGTCTCAGACTCCTGAGCTCAAATGATCCGCTCACCTCTGCCTCTCAGAGTGCTAGGATTACAGGCATGAGCCACCATGCCCGGCCTTGTTGGCTAATTTAATTTCTCTGTTGCCCACGTTCGTGTGTGAAAACCTTTAATAAGCTCTTTATTTCAGTGAACCACCAAGAGAAATATTTGGAAAGAGAGAGCTATGAATGTTTTAAGCATTCACCTTTCTGGAGTTAAAGGACTGGTAACAATAAATAAAACATCTACATATGAGGTGACCTCTAGACTTTGGTAGTTTAAACTGAGGATGTTTTGAGACAGGAGCAAGGAAAACAGTTTTGGTATTTAATGTAGAGATAATTTTAATCTGTTTTAAAGTAGACCACTTTTCATTTATAAGTTAAATGTTAAGCTTTTTAAAAAGAATTAAAGAATGAAATAATCTTTTGCTTTGTAGCAAATGGTAATCTTTATATAATTACGAAGTATCTTACATATCAAAATATTCTTTAATTTAAAAAAAATTCTTCCTTTTTTCCACAGGACTTCCTGATCCATTTGCTAAGGTGGTGGTTGATGGTTCTGGGCAATGCCATTCTACAGATACTGTGAAGAATACACTTGACCCAAAGTGGAATCAGCACTATGACCTGTAGGTTTAAATGATTAATTTGAAATGAAACATAGAATTAATATTATCTGATGTAGTCTGAGAAGAATAATGGGAAATGATCTGACTTTCATCTGTGGTTTAATTTGGCCTTCTCAGAAAATGTACAAAACCCAGGAGGAAGGTGCTTTGATTTATTGATAGCTTTCCATAGGTTTGGAAGATGAGGTACCCTTAATAATCCGCTGAAGAACAAAATAAAACTGGCTCATGGTATAGAAGAGTCCCTTCCTTTTTTCAATTAAATAAAGATATTAATTCACCTTAGGCCAATTATAAATAGGAAACCAGAAATCAGAATTGGGGTTACACTCATAGACATTCTTTTATGGGGGTAGTTTCTTGTAAATTTTATTTTAATCATAGGAGTATATGCACCTTTTTAAAAAGGCAGTTGATACTATAAAGCTTTTAATGGAAAACCATAGTTCCCTGCTCTGTTCTCATTTCTGATTCCCATTTTCAAGGTTACTGCTTTAATAACTTTGGGTGTTTATTCTGGTATTTTCTTCTGTTTGTAGATAAGTTGCTTATTTTATAGCATCACTTTTTTTTTTTTTTAGTTTTAGGTATTTTTAAATTTCCTACCTTAGAAGGTGATTCAGCTTTTAAAACTGATATCCGTCATCCCCACTCCTGCAATACTCACATGCTCCTTCCTTTTTCCAGCTCTCCAGTATAATTACATGAATCTTTTTGGTTAAATCATTGTTCCATGTTTATATTATTATGATTATGAAAATATAGCTGGGTCACATGGGCATAAGGATTATATTTTCTTTCTTGACTTTTGTTTTTTTCTGAAGTTAATAACTTTTTTGCCATTTGTTTAGTTTGTTATCTATCTCATTAATTCCCAGACTCACCTATAGAATTAAATATCTCTCCATATGTTCAGTCCCATCAGGTATTCCATTGGCTTTGTTTTCTTCTTGGAGATAATCCTCCTGGAGCCTCTGTCCTCTTGCTCCAGTCTGGTCTGGTGGTTCTCGAAGACCTGCTGCACATTTGTCCTGGGATTTGCCTTTATCATTATGTTGGGAATTTCCTTTGACAACCTATTTTTTTTTTTGTTTATTCCCCTGTTTTGGCAAAATCTGTCTTCCATTGTCATTTTGAGAAAGAATACACAGATGAAAATATATTTTGTTGTCTTAATTTTTTTTTTTTTTTTTTTGAGGCAGTGTCTCACTTTTGTTGCCCAGGTTAGAGTGAGTGCCGTGGCGTCAGCCTAGCTCACAGCAACCTCAAACTCCTGGGCTCAAGCGATCCTGCTCCCTCAGCCTCCCGAGTAGCTGGGACTACAGGCATGCGCCACCATGCCCAGCTAATTTTTTTCTATATATATTAGTTGGCCAATTCATTTCTTTCTATTTATAGTAGAGACGGGGTCTCGCTCTTGCTCAGGCTGGTTTCGAACTCCTGACGTCGAGCAATCTGCCCGCCTCGGCCTCCCAGAGAGCTAGGATTACAGGCGTGAGCCACAGCGCCCGGCCTGTTGTCTTAATTGATTAGTAGTTTGTCTGAGTATAGACTATTAGGTGGGATATCACTTCCCCTCCAAATGTTGAATACATTGCTGCATTATATTCTAGGTCTAGATCAGCACAGTTGAATAGGAGTATAATGTGAGCCACAAATGGGAGCTCATTTGTAATTTTAAATTTTCTAGTAGCCACATTAGCAGATGTAAAAAACAGATGAAATTAAGATAGTAATATATTTTACTTAATTCAGTATATCTAAAAGTTTCTCATTTCAGCATAAAAATATTGAACTATATATATGTGTGTATATATACACATGCGTGTTTACTAAGTCTTTGAGATCAAGTGTTTATTTTACAGCTCACCTCAATTTGAGCTATACACATTTGAAATACTCAATAGTCCCATGTGGCTGCTGGCTACCATTTTGGATAGTACAGGTTTAGAGTATTACTATCCTGATTTTGGTCTTTCATAATTGTTGTTTTCCACTGGAAGATTTCAGGGTATTTTCTTTATCTCTCTGTTGCTAATAATTGCTGTTTTCCTTAAAAAATTAAAGCCATTCTAGTGGGTAGGAAGTGGTACCTTATTGTGGTTTTGATTTGCATTTCCCTAATGACTAGATGTTGAATATCTTTTCATGTGCTTGCTAGGGTTTATTTTACAGTTAATGTTAACCAGCTACCCAGGGGTTTCTCTTTTGCATATTTCCAGGGTGCTACATTGGAGGAGAAAAGAGCAGGGTGAATTTTTCTGATATTGCTGCTTTACTCAATGATACTTTAAGATCAAGGTTGCTGGACCAAAAATTTGACCTCTTTAGAGTCATTGAAGTACTTAGCATTCTACTCGATATAATTACATTATTTTATTATCTTTTTTCATGGGTTGATGCCATGTTAACAATTGGCTATGGTAGAGCTTTTACATACTTGCAGGTGTGCACAGACAAGTACAGTAACGCTTTTCCCTGCTCTGCTTGTCTGCAGGCAGTGAAGTGAAATCTGCAAGAGTCCTGCTCGCTCAAGGCCTGCATGCAGGAAAGAAGCAGGGGAAAAGCGTTACAAACAGCTTTTGTTCTACAGCATTTTAAAATATAACAGGTAGGTCAGATTTTTGGTCTGTCAGCCTTGACAATGTCCCATGAAAGTGAACTAAGTAGTCTTTGAGGTAGTAGATCATGTCATTGAAATGTACTTTAAAATGTGACTGTGATAATAGTTCTCTTGGAACTTTTGTTCTTAGAAAGAAGTAATCATTATCAACCCCCCTAGCATTGTTAGTAGACACTAGCTACTAAAATAGCTTTTTTCCTAACAAGAATTGTTGCCGGCTTGGGATTGGCAGATATGGTGAAGATATGTTAAAAATTCTTTTTATATTTTACTTTTTAAGATTTTTAAAAATTTAAATTAAATCCTGTGGACTGATTGAACTCAAAACATATTTTGCATGTCCTAGTCATATTCTGAAACATAATTGTGACTTTAGAATATAAAAAGAAAAAAAGAAATTTTACGCTAACTACCTGTAACTTACTAAGTTACTCATGCACCCATTTTGTTTTTGTAGGTATATTGGAAAGTCTGATTCAGTTACAATCAGTGTGTGGAATCACAAGAAGATCCATAAAAAACAAGGTGCTGGATTTCTTGGTTGTGTTCGTCTTCTTTCCAATGCCATCAACCGCCTCAAAGACACTGGTTGTGAGTAGATACTAGTGCTTTTTAAATTAAAAAAAAAAATATGTTGGCAGGGTTCCAGAAACTTAATTTCCTATATATGCTATGTATGTCTGTAGCATTCCTGGTCTAAATTTATTTTATAGACTTAAAAAAATGAAACATCAGCTGAATTAGAGCTGATGCTTCACTTCCAGTGAATTTGTAAGTGTTAAGGAATGATTGAGGCTGGCGCGGTGACTCATGCCTGTAATCCTAGCACTCTGGGAGGCCACGGCGGGAGGATTGCTTGAGCCCAAGAGTTGGAGACCAGCCTGAGCAAGACCCCATCTCTACAAAAAATAGAAAAAATTAGCCGGGTGTGGTGGCATGCACCTGTAGTCCCCAGCCACTCGGGAGGCTGAGGCAGGTGGATCAGAAGGACTGCTTGAGCCCAGGGGTTTGAGGTTGCTGTGAGCTAGGCTGACGCCACGGCACTGTAGCCTGGAGGACAGAGGGAGACTTTGTCTCAGAAAACAGCAACAAAAATAAATAAATGATTGATATCCAAAAGAATGAAAAGAAAGATGTCAAGGTATATATGCCCTTTTAAATTTCTTAGTACCCTTCTCTGGTTTTGGTGCATTTGTGCAATGAAGTGAGTATTTATTTAGGTGATTGGAGTGGCAGTTAAAGGGGAATTACTAGTGGATAAGAATGGTATTATATAGAACTGCTGTGACAAAATTAAAAGTTACAGGGAAGACAGCCATATTAATTAAGTATAGATCAGTTTATCACCAACCTGGATATTTAGAAGGTTAGACCAAGATCAAGACATTAGAAGTGATTTCGTAATGGATTGACAAATTGACTTAGTGTATACATAATTCATGTAACCCAGGTGACAAAGAGTCTTTTTGGGGGGTCTTTCCATAGGGCCATATGGAAATATCTTTTTTAACAGATTGTTTCTACAGAATTCTTTTTTATATAAAAAATATTGTTAGTGTCATGGATTTTAGCTCAGATGCCTGTGCTAAACAAACTCACATAAAATCTAGCTAAGGAAATTAATAAATTAAAAACAGTAAATTTAGTATTGAATGTTACAGTAAGAAATGATTTCTTTTAAGGTAGTATACCAAAACCCAGAAATGTAAATATTGACATAATATAAATATCAAAAAGAAAAAGGTAGAAAATTGAGCTAGATGTTCTAAGAGGAATTTAAAGGCATCTGAGAAATTTTTATATTTCTGTGTTGACAGGGTGACCAACAGAAGGGAGAAGATATTGGGATTGTAAAAAATGAACTGCATATAAAAACAAACTGTTTTATTACCTGACCAAGCAGACAGACTGAAAACTTATAGATCAAATGTCTGACATTATCCCTGGTCCATTTCACCAAACATTTATTGAATCCTAAATGTGCCAGGTACTTTTCTAAACCTTGGCAATATAAAGGTGAAAAAGGCGTGGATCCTGCCCTGAGAAGGAAGGGCGAAGGCCTGCTGGCAAAGGGGAGCATGCCACATTGGGAGGACTGAATAGAAGAGGAATTGCTGTCGAATTCCACTGTATAGCCAACTTAGCATCCATTTATTTTGCAAAGGAAAAAAAAATGCCTGTATTTTTGGCTGGATAGACAGGGGCTATAGGTTAGGGGCAAGGATTTTTTTTTCTGCTGCTTGTAAATGTTTCATTGAATTAATTTATTTGACCTTTCTGATGTGTAGTAGTATTTAATTTTTAAATATTTATTGACCACCAGGTGTTGTATTCTAAACCAGGTTAGTGTGGAGAATACAAAGACTAAGATATGGTCTCATCCTCTTACTGATTCACAGTTATTTAAGTAGACAGATGGAACAGAGCTGTAAGAGAATTCAGCTAAAAGTGCTATAATCAAAGTAAACCCAGCATGCTATGAGTGACATTTTTCTCTCACTGTAACTCTGAGGGTCAGGCCAGTGTGACATCTATTTTACACATGAACCATCTGAGAGAATAAATGAGTTGCCCCTTAATGAGTTAGTAACAGAACTGACTCAAGCACAGATCTTACAGTTTGTTCTTGGCTTCTTATTAATTCTTACTTTCTGTGTCATTTGAAATGGTTAGCTAAAAAATGACAGTAATAATGACAATTAACATTTTTTGAACACTTGGGTGCCTGGCACTATGTTGAGAGTTTTACGTAATTATATGATTTAATCCTTAATAAATATGAGGGTAGTTACCATTGTTACGTGTGAGAAAAACAAGGCTTGGGATAAATTGCTTGTAACCAATAACTATTAAGTGGGAAGCCAAGACTCACTCTGGAGTGATCTGAAAGTTTTGGAGAGAAAGTAGTTGTCTATTGGCAATATGATGCACCAGTATTTCATGGTTGGTTGGTTGTTGGTTTGTTGGTTTGTTTCATGGTTTTTGAAGTCTGAATTTATCAAAAGTTGTTGAGACATTTATACTAATTGTATATGCAGTTGGAGAATTTTAAACATTTACTTTGTAATTAAAACATTCTTTATATGGTAGGTATGATTTTTAGTGAATTGTGGAAATTTACTGTCACTCTATAGATACTAGAATCTCTGATACCAGCTAATTTTTTTGATTGCTTTCTTTTGGTTGATTTCAAATAGATCAGAGGTTGGATCTGTGCAAACTTGGGCCAAATGACAATGATACAGTTAGAGGACAGATAGTAGGTAAGTGTGGAATTTACAGTTATGTGAATTTTGGCCTCATTAAAACTGACCTAATGTCTAAGTACCTTGTAGATTAAAATATCATAGCTATAGTGTCATTGTATTAGCATGAATTAAATATGAATCATGTATAATGTTTCCAACAGTGAACCTAGGATTTAGATTAACTTAATTTTAATGTCAAAAAATTAGCGGCCGGGCGCTGTGGCTCATGCCTGTAATCCTAGCTCTTGGGAGGCCGAGGCGGGCGGATTGCTCAAGGTCAGGAGTTCAAAACCAGCCTGAGCAAGAGCGAGACCCCGTCTCTACTATAAATAGAAAGAAATTAATTGGCCAACTGATATATATATAAAAAATTAGCCGGGCATGGTGGCGCATGCCTGTAGTCCCAGCTACCCGGGAGGCTGAGGCAGAAGGATCACTCGAGCCCAGGAGTTTGAGGTTGCTGTGAGCTAGGCTGACGCCACGGCACTCACTCTAGCCTGGGCAACAAAGTGAGACTCTGTCTCAAAAAAAAAAAAAAAATTAGTAACTCCTAATGTTGGAAAGAACAAGTGATGCTTTAGGAAGGAATTTTTTTTTTTTTAAACTTTATAGATGATAGTAAAGTTTCCTGAAAATAATTCTCAAACTAGTTTTTGAGTAAGAAGAGAATATTTTGAACTCTTTGTTTAATGTTTAGTGTTTTCAGTTTTAAAATCTGTGCTAATTGAAAAAAACAGGATGAGCAATGGTACTGTAACACTGATTGGAAAAAGGGAGAAATTGTTACCTTACTCAAGGCACTTATTGGACTGGTAGGTTATCTTGAATTAACCTAGAGGAAAAGGCTAGGTATAAAATTTCCTGAGACTTTCTTAAGAATTGATGAGTTGAGATTTTTATCAAGATTCATAGTGTGGAAGAACACTGAAGAGGACACCTTGGAGGCTTCTTAAAGAAGAAAAATGCAATCTTACACATCATGATAGAGGAGAATATAAAATAAGATAATTTCATTGTGAACCCACCAGAGAGGTTTTAGTTACCAAAAGTACAAGGCAGTGAATGAATTGGGTTCATAGTTAAGGAACTGCCATAGTAGCCACATAACAAAGCCCTATTGTGGTTGTCCTAGGGAAACATCTATACCTGCAGTGTTATTAACAATTCCTGTAATTATTAGATTGGGAAGGGGGTAAAAAAATTTCAAAAATCCTGGAGTTCAAGACTTCACATGTAATTCTTCCTATTGTATTTGATTTGATATGTTACATAATGCTTGCCAATTAATGTCTAGGAGTAACAAAACAGTTTTACTATTTGCCTTTATATAAATAACAGACTTTCCTTTGTTAGACATTAGAAATAATACTTACTGGAGTATACTACATAAAAAAACAAGTGTTTTAAGTGTGTGTGTGTATACGTATATTTATTTAAAGCTCTTAGGTGACACTGGTGTTCATAATAGGACCATTAATAAGAGAGAGGCAGGCTAGGCTAGACTCAAACATGATCCTGTAGTTCTCTCATTCAAAAATGAGGAGTTTCATTTTTTGCAGAATTAGCCCTCTACAAATAATTGTAAATAGATATATTTGACATCTTTTTGGAAAATGAAGAAAAGTATACTAGAAGACTAACTTTAAAAAATATATATTCCAAGGCCGGCGCGGTGGCTCACGCCTGTAATCCTAGCACTCTGGGAGGCCGAGGCGGGCGGATTACTCAAGGTCAGGAGATCAAAACCAGCCTGAGGGAGACCCCGTCTCTACCATAAAAATAGAAAGAAATTAATTGGCCAACTAATATATATATATATATATAAAATCAGCCGGGCATGGTGGCTCATGCCTGTAGTCCCAGCTACTCGGGAGGCTGAGGCAGGAGGATCCCTTGAGCCCAGGAGTTTGAGGTTGCTGTGAGCTAGGCTGATGCCACGGCACTCACTCTAGCCTAGGCAAGAAAGCGAGACTCTGTCTCAAAAAAAAAAATAAAATATATATATATATATTCCTCATGTGATTATGGAAGCTTAAGAAAGAAAAGAAAAAAAAAAAAGAAAAAAAATATATATTCCCTCCTAGTATTTTTATTTACATGTATTTCTATATATTTTTCTTTTTAATTACAGTGAGTATAAAATTTTTATTTTGCCTTTTTCCACTTACTATAACCATTTTTAGTATTTATATATAATCTTTGTAATTAATGATTTTTAAAGAATGAATTATATAGCTATATCATTACTTAATCATTGAACTTAAGTTATTTTTTGCTGTTATAACATTTAAACTTGCAAACATCTTTGTACAACTTTGCTTTATCACTTTTTATAATTGTTACCTTAGGGGGAAAACCTTCCAAATTGAGATAATTCAAGAGGTATAAAACCTTTTCCCTTGCATTTAAAACTGTTATTCAACTTTTTCCACCCTTTTTGACATTTTTTTAGTTTTTTATTATAAAATAAAATCTAAATATTGACAGAAAACCTAAAGAATACACATAATCATCATTATCACCTTAATGTATACCTCTTCTTAAAATGAGATTATACCATGCAATTTTTTTTTTTTTAGAATGAGCCTAAGTCTGTCTCCAAGGCTGGAGTGCAGTGGGCTCATCATAGCTCACAGCATCCTCAAACTCCTGGGCTCAAGCAATCCTCCTGCCTCAGCCTCCTGAGTAGCTTAGACTACAGGCACTTGTGACCACACTCAGCTAATTTTTCTATTTTTTGAGAAATGGGGTCTCGCTCTTGCTCAGGCTGGTCTTGAACTCCTGCCATGTAAATTTTGTAACCTATTTTAATCTATCATAAACATTTTTTTTTGGTCCCATGACTATACTTCTATAACATTTTTAATATTGTATGGTAGTCCATGGTGGACATATAATTCATTTAACTAGTCCTTTATTGTTGGATATTTAGGTTGTTTTTTATGTTTTAATATTATAGACAGTACTTTGATAAACATAGTATTTCTAAGATTCATTTCATATATTGCTAGAATTAGGCCATTTAAAAACACCTACAGATTGCTTAGGTGTTCTGTAATATATAGCATTCTGGAGATATAAATTAAGCCCATGAAATTTTTTAGCTTTGAACCTTAATGTTATTTAAACAAAAAAATACATTGTTTCTACTGTGATTGCATTTTGATAAGTACTTCACTTACTTTGTCTGTATAAAAATTGATTGAGTATAGTTTTCTAGTATAGTTTTCATTAAATATTTACCTTCACTGAAGAGGTATGTTACAGTGTTCTTTCTTATAAATGGGACTTAATATAAAGGAGCTCTGAACTTTCTGATTTTTTTTGAAACTTTTACAGAGCTGGAAGATTTCCGAGTTTTGAGATCCTTCCTTGAATGAAGGATCCTTATTATACTTTATAGGGTAACCTATTAATTCTTTAAGAAGTTGGGATATAGTCAGGTTTGGCTGTACCTCTTGTATCTTTTGGGAGAGTTGCCAAAAATAGAATTAAAAGAATACCAGAGCAAAAAGGAAGGGCTTCAGGGATATCATTTAACCTAATTTTCCCATTATTCAGATTGGGATTATCTAAATCTTAAATATATTAAGGGTTTTGTTCAAGGTTCTGGTGCTAAACTAGTTGGTAGAGCCTGCTCTAGTGTTTATATCTCTTGCTTCCAAGTTTTTTATTATTGATTCCAAGTTTATAGGGGTGGTTTTATACTATACGGTTAATACTTATGAAATCCAAAGATTGCCTTCTTGCCAGAATCCAATATATTTTTTTAAGATGGTCATATTATTAAGAGGTAAATCCAAATTAATATGAACTTGATAAACTCTTGTACATGAATATGCTCTTAATACATTATGCTTCTTAAGTGCAGTAGTGACTTTGCATTGTACCATTATAGTGTCAAAAACCAAATTAGACTCTCCTCTGTGAACATGGTAAAGTGTAGAAAACTGTAAAATTGTAATGTCACTCCTAAAGGGAAAAAACTATGGGAAAAGAAATTATAGATTTTAGTAGAGACCAAAAAGTTCATTCTAAAGTATTAAAATAAGCCAAATGTCTTCTGAAGATAGAAATTTTAGATCGAAGTAGTTCCTTTTAGTTCTATGAATCTTAGTAATGTTTCTGTTGTTTAATAGTAAGTCTTCAGTCCAGAGACCGAATAGGCACAGGAGGACAAGTTGTGGACTGCAGTCGCTTGTTTGATAATGATTTACCAGACGGGTAAGCTAACATCACTAAAATCATTAGAGAAATATGTAGATGATATCCTTAAAAGAATGAGAATAAGTTAGTGTTTATTATATGCTTTAGGAATTTGCTATGATCAATTCCCGAATGTAGATTTTCCTTCTACTGGTAAAATTAGTGAAGGATCTTGTCACAACAAATTTATAAAAGCCATGAATTAAATGTGTTAAATTTGGTTTTTAAGAGTTTTGCCAGCTGGGCACGGTGGCTCACACCTGTAATCCTAGCACTCTGGGAGGCTGAGGTGGGAGGATCGCTTGAACTCAGGAGTTTGAGACCAGTCTGAGTAAGAGCGAGACCATGTCTCTACTAAAAATAGAAGGAAATTAGCTGGACAACTGAAAACATATAGAAAAAATTAGCTGGGCATGGTGGTGCATGCCTGTAGTCCCAGCTGTTCGGGAGGCTGAGGCAGGAGGATCGCTTGAGCCCCAGGAGTTTGAGGTTGCTGTGAGCTAGGCTGATGCCACGGCACTCTAGCCCAGGCAACAGAGTTGAGACTCTGTCTCAAAAAATAGAGTTTTGCCTAGGAGACAAATGAAATTTCTTGACAAATATAACTCTCTTGTAAATATTATCTATTTAAAAGAACAACTTTTTTGTTTGATTAAATTATTCAAAACAGGACATGTACTGAATTTGAAACATTGCTCTATTTAAGAGGGATAGGATAGAGAATTTAGGTAATAGCAATTATAACATAGTAACATTTATTAAACATGTATGTGTCAGATACTGTTATAAGTACTTTATATACATGATATCACTTAATTCTTATAGCATCTTGGAAGGCAATATATAGCTTATGATTCTAGGATTAGACCATCTGGGTTCTAATCCTTACTCTTCTGCTTACTGACTTTATGATCTTAATTTTATTTAAATTCCGTAAGTTTCAGTTTATATTTTTTATAAAACCAGATGAATAATCAATACATACCCCATGAACTGTTGGAAAGGTTAAATAAAGTCATTCATATAAAGCACAGTGTCTTGCACATAAGTGTTTAATAATTAGCTTATATTATTTCTACTGCTACTACTATTGTTAACCTCCGTCATTTTATAGATTAAAAAATCCTGAGACTAAGGTTAAGTAATTTGCCTAAAGCCACAGAGTAAGTGGCAGAGTCAGAATGCACAAACCTGAGTTTTCATTTCAAGGGTCAGATCTTTATCATTGCTCTCCTTGTTTAATGCTAATACTGACACTTTTCTGATTTTATTTTTAACTTTCAAAGTATTTTTAATTAACTTCAATGAGATACAATTTACATACAATAAATTGCATCTGTTTAATGTGTATAAATGGTTGAGTTTTGACTGAAATGTTTTCATAAGAAATTGTACATCCAAGCTATGGTATTTGCTCACTTTGTTTAAACTTTTAAAAATCGCTATAATTCACTGTTAATAGATCACTTTAGCTTCTAGATCTGTTAACTCTTTTATGGATGTGAGGTAGATTATAATATTTTTGAAGGGAAAGTTTAAAGTGAAATAACTAATATTGAGAGAGTACAGCAATGTAAGTCTTACTATCCTAAACTTATAGTACAATTATTGTACTATAATTGTAATCACAGGGGAGGAAACCTAAATATCGATTTTCTGTTTTTTAATGCCATCTAACCTCTGCCAATATTTTGGTAGAAATATTAACATTACTACACTTCTATAGTCATTTGCCTATTTTTTATTATATGAATTATAATAAAGAGTTGAGAGACAAGTGGCATTCTTGATTTTTAAAAAATTAGTTTGGGAAGGCTGAATGCTTTATAAAGCTTTTATGTTTTTCTAGTGAAATTTAAGTTTTTAAGAAAATTATGTGTAATTTTTATTTTTAGACTACCTGGGTTCTAATCTTTAGTCTTCTGCTTACTAGTTTTATGTCCTTAATTTTGTGCTTAAATATGTTTTTAGTATAGCCATTATCCCAATATTCTGGAGGAATTAATATACTTTTGGTGTTGACATTATTAAAACATTCTTGGAATTTGGCTAATGGAAAATATTTGTCACTTCTCAGTATAAATATTTTAGAAGCTTCAGAATTCCATAAAAATATATGTTGTAGTTCTAAAATAAGGTGAAACAATTCTGTATTCTGTGAATTAATATTTCAATTTGGCATTCCAGATTTATAACAACAGATGTATTACTGGCTTGTTAATTATGTTGAAAACATTCTGTGTTCCAGCTTCCTATTAATACATATTAATGCCTTATGTTTCAATATTTTTATATAAGCTGGGAAGAAAGGCGAACCGCCTCTGGAAGAATCCAGTATCTAAACCACATTACAAGAACTACACAGTGGGAACGCCCAACACGGTAAGAACACACAAATAGTTTCCCAAGGTCTATGCTAGTCACCCTCTTGAAGTCCCTTTCTGTTTTATCTGTCAGCTTTACTAGATTTTTTTTCCCTCAGGAGTGTACTGCTGTAGATCTTCAACAAAGGTGCTTGACAGGGTCATCCTGTTACTGTAGCTCTACAATGAGACGTAATATTTGTTGAATAAGTTAAATGAATAAGTTGAGCCATCTTATTTCTGGGAATCTTCTGTTTATTTTTTTGAGTTTATGTTTGAATCTATTATTGAATGGCTATAACAAAATACACATATAGGGTCTCCATTCTTTCAGTCATATGATGGGATGATTATCTTCTCTTAGGTCTAGGTAAGGTTTGTGATCAAGACAACCAGATGCTCTGGGACCACATGGTGGGAGGGACATCTAACTTAGAGTAGGGGTAAGGAGGTGGTTAGAACTCGCTAAGGAAAACTCTTGAAGGAGGGGAATCTGTGAACTAAATCTTGAAGAATAGCTGTTATAGTCCCTTTCTTTATGGAGCTTAATTTATAAAGACATCAGAATGGAAGACAATTTTTGGAAACTGCAAGTCGGTCCTTTTTTTAAGTAACTGAAAACAAATAGGGTAAGTTGGCTGAACCTTGCTCCCTGCCCCTTTTAAAGTAAGAACAAAGTTTATCATCTCTGCTCAGTGTTATGTTTTGTCTTGGCTTTTTCCTTCTGAGCAGGACTGTCACTAGGCATAGAATATGAAATGCTCCTCATTAGCTATACCTACTGTTATTTATTGGGGATTTATTGTTTAATTCATTGAATCACAAAGTTTTCTTTATTCCATTATGATTCTCAGGAAAAATCTTATTTGAGAGTGCATTTCTAATACAAAACTGCCAAGAGTTTTATTGAAGTTGCAGGACCCGTTTTTACTATATGTGAGCATAAATGAATTTGTGCTTGTGTCAGTGTTTAAGTGGTGCTCATTTCCTTTTAATGCATTTAACTGCTAAGATATATTTCTACAGGTATAAAAAGTTGGTTGTTTTAAATATTAGTTTAAAAATGAACTCTTGATTATTGTTTTATTTTCTAATATCTTAAAGGCTGGAAACTCCTTTAAGAGACGAATGATATTCATTCAATAAACATTTATTGAGCTATGCACATATATATGTCAAGCACTAGGTACTTGGAATATTTATAATAGGGAATAAACTAGGCAGACTTCCTTCCCTTCTCAATAAACTAGTGGGAGATGACAGACAAAAACAAGGGTGTGAATAAACAGGAAAAATATCAGAGATAATTGCTGTGCTGAGGAACTAAGTTGATACACACTATCAAATGACTAGGTGACTTAGGAGGCAGTAGTAAACTGATTTAAATGGCAAAGCCAGGCCTAGGGAGAGTAGGAGAAAAGAGTATTCCATGTGGAAGGAAGAGTTACTGCTCTCAGGTAGAATGACCTTGACAGGCTCAAGGAACAACAGGAAAGGATATCAGTGTGGCAGAAGCAGAGTGAGAGGGAGAATGGTAGGAAATCAGGTCTGAGAAGTAGGCTGTAACTACATCAAGTAGTGCTTTATAGGCCAGTACTCACATCTTCAATATATGTGGATTTTTTTTTTTTTTTTTTTAGGTTTCAAATGTACTTTATTTCTTCAATGCCATATTTTAATGGGTACACAGTGCTTTTACTTGGCATCAATTATGAATTGGTTTTGAAACAATCAGTATTACATCAGCTGGGATGATTACTTCTCTCTCCACTCCTTTGGGGTGACTCTGCAAACAGGAGACAGGTTCCATTGTATTCCAATTTGTGTTGCTACATATGTTCATACAGAAAGTGGCTCCAGTAGCTAATACAGCATTACCGTATTTGTCATGAAAATCAGGTATTTGTTTCTGGTGGCTTTGCCTTGCCATTGTTTGCTGAATGTTTCGAACTTGGAGATGGCTTAGTGCATTTTTGGCCAAAGGAAACATCATGAAGCTGAAGATAGAACTGTGACGAGTCCAGCTGCTGCTTGGGTGCAAATCTGCTTCGAGTACCCTTGCAAAAAAAACAAAAACCAAAACCCAGTATATGTGGATTTTATATAAAATAATTTAAATTCATAATTGAGGACATGCTTATCACTTGGGTTTCTTTGATGCTTAGAGACTTCAGGTTTGCTTTTAACTCAGAGTTCTTAAAATCTTTTTTTTTTTTTTGAAACAGAGTCTCACTTTGTTGTCCAGGCTAGAGTGAATGCCATGGCGTCAGCCTAGCTCACAGCAACCTCAAACTCCTGGGCTCAAGCAGTCCTTCTGCCTCAGCCTCCTGAGTAGCTGGGACTACAGGCATGCGCCACCAGGCCCGGCTAATTTTTTCTCTATATATATTAGTTGGCCAATTAATTTCTTTCTATTTATAGTAGAGACGGGGTCTCGCTCTTGCTCAGGCTGGTTTCGAACTCCGGACCTCGAGCAATCTGCCCACCTTGGCCTCCTAGAGTGCTAGGATTATAGGCGTGAGCCACCGCGCCCGGCCGAGTTCTTAAAATCTTATTTGTGTTAGTCATTCTATTTTCTTACGTGATAAATGATTGTTATTGCAGTATATACATTGTCTAGAGAACTCTACTTTTGATATCCAAATTGATAACTTCTTTTTCTTGTTAATTTTCAATAGACCGGCATCTGAATATTCTAGTCCCGGCAGACCTCTTAGCTGCTTTGTTGATGAGAACACTCCAATTAGTGGAACAAATGGTGCAACATGTGGACAGTCTTCGGATCCCAGATTGGCAGAAAGGAGAGTCAGGTCACAACGACATAGAAATTACATGAGCAGGACACATTTACATACTCCTCCAGACCTACCAGAAGGCTATGGTATGACATCTAGCAAAGGAGAAATAAAGTATGGTTTACTGTTTTAGCTTGCTAAGAAAATCAACTTTAAAAAAAGTTTATTAATCTGGGTTTAAGGATTCTACATGAAAGTAAAAGTAAATGTAAGACTTCCCAACTTTGAAAAATCTTTGAAGTGACAGAATACCTAAACAACAGTTAGACCTGGCTAGTCAGTTAACCTTAGCTTTTGTGCTCCTTTATAATGAAATGAGATGAATGCCTTATCACAGGGGTATTTTGAGGAGCATATGAGATGATGTTGAGACTACTTTGTAAATACGCACTATATAAAGGTAAGGTGATATTTTTATTGATAATGGTAATCTGAAGTCCAACGACCTGCAATGTCATTTTCTAGGCGTGCATATTTAGAAATTATTTCAAAAGCATATTTCTGGTGGTATTCATATATTTGTATTGTCTATAGTTTTAGATTATCTGAGTGATTGGATTGTTCTAAATGAGTTAGTCACTTCTGTTTGTATAAAATATTATAATATATAGATTCCTAGAATTATAGAATTTCATGTGGAAGATGACATGAATCTTCTCCTAGTTGAATGCAGAACTTTTAAAATTAATCACATCTTGCAATGACTTATATGTAGTATGAACTCGACTGTCTTCTCTTTGCTTGCCAAGGTTACATCCTTGCCTGCCAAGGTTACATCCTTGCCCTCTTAACACTGACTGTAGAAAAACTATTTGGGACTGTGGTGACACCTAATGACCAACATTGGGAATTGCCTCCTCTAAGTTTTCTTTTTGCTCAAAATATTTTTAAAAAATGTTCTGCAAATGCATGATTCTAATTTTAATTTTAAATATATATATATATATATTTTTTTTTTTTTTTTTTGAGACAGAGTCTCGCTTGTTGCCCAGGCTAGAGTGAGTGCCGTGGCGTCAGCCTAGCTCACAGCAACCTCAAACTCCTGGGCTCAAGCAATCCTCCTGCCTCAGCCTCCCGAGTAGCTGGGACTACAGGCATGCGCCACCATGCCCGGCTGATTTTTTCTATATATATTAGTTGGCCAATTAATTTCTTTCTATTTTTATAGTAGAGACGGGGTCTCGCTCTTGCTCAGGCTGGTTTCGAACTCCTGAGCTCGAGCAATCCGCCCGCCTCAGCCTCCTAGAGTGCTAGGATTACAGGCGTGAGCCACGGCGCCCGGCTTTAAATATGTTTTAACTCTTGAATTAGAAAAAAATTATACATTAACTGTTCTATGCCTCACGGGTTAATTTACAACACAGTGATTATTCTTATTGGCTTGGGGAGACCTAGGTGAATATTGTGACTTTGCCACATTATACTGAACACATTATTTAACCTCTCAAGGCTTAAGTTTTATCCTCTGTAAAATGGGGAAAATAACAGTACCAACCATGTGCATTTGCGAGAAATAAATTGTATTATCTCATATGAAGCACTTGTCGTAGTGTCTGGCATAGAAAGCACTTAGTAAATTTTAGCTGTTGTTATCAATGTTCAGTCCTTAGAATAAGGTATCTCCTGCCATTTCTCTTTAATTGAGATTATAAAGCAAGTTGTTTGAGTGGGGGTGGTTATACTTTTACAATATTTGTGTGATTGGGATTAAAAAAAAATTTGTACAACCAAAACGTACAAATAAAGTGGGTACCAAGGCTGAAATTATTGCAGCTGTCATCTAACTGATTTTAAACATTTTTATAATTTTTAACCATAGAAAATTGAAATTTATTGGCTTTATAGATTTATAAACAAATTAAGTTTGTACTATTAGCAATAGCTTTATTTTAGATATTAAAAATTCTCATTAGATTTTTTTAAAGGAAAAGTGGTTCTGTTACTTAAAAAAACAAAGACTACAAAACACTGAAGAAACCCTTTTTATAGATTTTTCTCTTCACCGTGGCTTCCCTGTTCTCTTCCCAAGAGCTTTGAGTTCAGCTCACCATTGACTTTTTTTCTCCCCAGTGGGCACACTTACTCTTTAGTCTACTTTCTAACTGTGTTATTTTTCCATCTTTTCCTGTTTATGACTATAGAGTTTCTCTCCTGTATGCTGTCTGTTTTGGGGCTCTTTAAGCCCACAGTGTAGTCTTCAGAACACATGTCTGTCCAAAAAAGAGAGAATATAAGTTTTGTTTTAAAATTAGGCATAATAAAAAATCAGTCTCCAGACCCTTTGAAAATTTCTGAAAGTGAACCCCAGTCTTTCCAGTCAGCCAGCCTCTCCCCCTGAGCCTTTGTTCTTCTTAGTCTCCACATTTAACACATAAAAAAGATAATTTCTTTATCTTTTCTTTTTCTTAATTATTGGTTTGTAACAATCTTGTTTTCTACTTTTCATTGCAACATGTTTAGTATTTGAGTCTTATGAGTTTAGTTAGCTTTTATATAGCTGGCCTCTGACCCTCATCACCATTTATAAGATTGTTTCCAAGGGACAGAACAAATGGTTTGTAAAGCCATTTTTGTAATGAAATAGATTGGTAATTTGGAGATGTTTCCCTATTAGTATATCATTTTAATATATAGCTGTTTTTATCTGGATATTTTGAATATTTTTTTTTATTAGTATTGATTAATTTTACAGAACAGAGGACAACCCAACAAGGTCAGGTGTATTTCCTTCATACGCAGACTGGTGTGAGCACGTGGCATGATCCAAGAGTGCCTAGGTAAGAAAATATCTTAAATACTCTTCATACCATTGACTATCCATTTTATGTAGGATTTCTTTGGTTTGTTTTTTTTAAATCTTTAACTTCTAAAAATAGTTTATGTAAGAGTTTGGCTCTTTCTAATAGTCATTTCAGTTTGACGTTTAGTAGAAAGTCTCTAATCTCTGCAGTCATCACATGCTAGTTTCTGCCTCAGCCTTTTCCCCCTGCTCTCACTTAAAAAAAAAAAAAAAAAAAAGTGGGTAAACACATGGGTCTTGGCTGGGTGTGGTGGCTCATGCCTATAATCCTAGCACTCTGGAAGTCCGAGGTGGGTGATCGTTTGAGCTCAGGAGTTTGAGACCAGCTTAAGCAAGAGCGAGACCCCATCTCTACTAAAAAAAAAAAAAAATAGAAATTAGCTGGATAACTAAAAAAAAATACATATATATATATATATATATATATATATATATATATATATATATATATATATAAGCTGGGCATGGTGGCACATGCCTGTAGTCCCAGCTACTCGGGAGGCTGAGGCAGTAGGATTGCTTGAGTCCAGGAGTTTGAGGTTGCTGTGAGTCAGGCTGATGCCATGGCACTCTAGCCTGGGCAACAGAGTGAGACTGTCTCAAAACAACAACAACAAAAAAAAACATGGGTCTTCTAGGAGTTTGAAAACATACCCTTTAAAAAGTGTAGTAGTCAAATTGGTACTGACTGACTAAAACTTTGTTGCTCAAATGGTGGTAGCGTGCAGCAGGGATTCGGGGTGGGGAGGCCACATCTTAAGGATGTGGCAAGCATTGTAGAGGGGAAGGGAATACCTCTAACCCTTTTTAGGGAGAGGCAAAGATATACAATGTAACTAAAATGTCAAAAAAAAAAAAACACCCAACCTTTTATCGAGTGGTGGGCAGGTGGGGGGGGGAGGAGGGGAAGGGGGTATACTTACATAATGGGTGTGATGTGCACCAACTGGGGGTTGGACACGCTTAAAGCACTGGCCCAGAGGGGATGAGGGATGGCAGGGGCAATATATGTAACCCAACAATATTTGTACCCCCATAATATGAAATAAAAGGAGAAAAAAAAAGGGTAGTAGTGGATTGATACTCTTATTTCTGGTTAGGCTTTTTTTTTAAGGTTAAAAAATTTTTAATCATATATAAATGTATTCACTATTCTTTTAAGTGTTCCTTAATAAAATTTCATGTTAAAGTAGAAAACAGCCTAATTCAACTCAAATATATTTATTTTAAATACCTAAACTTATAAATTTGACCTGCAGGCATTGCATTTACTAATGAAAATGTTATCTTTTAACTTTAAGAGGATGGAACAACACACAAATCAATTTAGTGATTTAATATGTTTTTGATACATTTTAGTATCAAGTAATGAGTTTTTCAAACATTACGTAGCTATTTTGAGTTATTTCTAGTGAACAGGTGCAAAGGACCACATAATCTGGTTGAAGCTGCAAAACTTGAATTCGAAATTAAATTCTAAATCAGTTTTGTATGTGTACATGTACCTTTATAGGATGAGGATATTTTATATATTGAGCACAATACCCACCTCCTCTGCAAAAAACAAAAAAAACCCCAAAAAACAAAATATAGCCACTCCAAACCCCAAAACAACCCACAGAAGGTCTGGAAATCTTTTTCCTGCCTAATGCTTATACTCAGTGTATTTGAATCAAAAACATGTGACTAGCTAATCTTAGGTTGCTTTGATACTCTCTATTTATAAATAAAACTATCATAATGAAAACGTTTTACTACGTCATTATAGAGCTTAATTAGAATACTCTGAGGGTGGCAACCAAGGGAATGTACTATCATTAATTACTGTATCAAGGTTGCCAGTTCTGTGTCTTGACAGTATAAGCTATTAGTTTTTAAAAAGTAGTGGGGAGGATATTTTACATTTGTTTTCTAAGCTTACAAAAAAAATCCAAGGGCCTAACTTTTAGAAATCAGAGTTTTGTTATATAAATTATGTAAAAAATATTTTGGCATCTGTTTATCAAGTTGAAGGTCAACAATAAGCTTTTCTTTAAAACTAATAAAAATCAAGGATGGGCACGGTGGCTCACACTTAGAGATAGTCCCAGCACTTTGGGAGGCTGAAGCTGGAGGATCACTTAAGGCCAGGAGTTTGAGACTAGCGCAAGCAACATAATGAGACCCTATCCCTACAAAAAATAAAAAACTAGCCAGTATGGTGGCATACATTTGTAGTCACAGCTAACCAGGAGGCTGAGGCTTGAGTCCAGGAGTTTGAGGCTGCAGTGAGCTATGATTGTGCGACTGCACTCCAGCCTGGGCAACAAAGTGAGACCCTGTCTCAAAAAAATTAACTTAAAAATATGAAATTACTAAAAATCATTCATAGAAAAAGTATAAAAAAATTACTATTTCTTACTAAATGCTGTTGTACAATAGTGAGAAAGTTGACCTTGACTTATCTATTGAAAGAATAGTATGTAAGCTGGCAATAAAAGTTGAAATTGAGATAGATTTCACCACCGTTGTTGGTAATAGGCTCTTATTCTTGAGGAAGCATATCAGTTTTTCTTTAATGATTGAGGGATTTCTAGAAAGGTTTAAAAATATCTCATGTTGAGTACTGACACCTATTTTGAATAATGACTATGAAATAATGCTCTGGATTATTTTTTGTTTTCTTGTTCTGTGTGCCCCAAATTATCTTAAAAATTTGTATCTTTTGGAGAATCCTTTAGTAAGTATGCTTTTTGTATGGAGGATCTTTTATCAAAGCAGAGTATAAATATTTAGAGTCTATTAGAATATCATCACTATTCAAAGGCATTTATAAAATTGCATAAATCAGACTCTTTAAAACAAACTTTATTTAAAGATACCTAGTATGCTTAGTCCCGTTTCATCATGTTTTGCATTTCTCTTTAAAACAATAATTAATGCCTTGTTATTTATTATATTGCATACTATAGTCTTGAGATACAAATCTGTATTAGTTTTTATGGCTGCATAACATTCCATTTTTCTTTAATCAGTTCCCAATTAGACATAAAATTATTTCAAGTTTTCTGCTGTTTTATCAATGCTTTAGCACTCTCCCTATATGACTTCAGATTTATAAAATTCTAAATAAAATGATACAAAATCAAATTCTGCATTATATCAGTAGAATTATTCATTCTTTGATTTTAGTAATTGTTTTTTATTTCTAAAAGTTCTATTAAATTCTATCTGTTCATTCCTAATCTCTCTCACTGATAGGTCATCTTTGTGATTGTACCTTTTTATTTTTCTAAACATTATATATCATAGCTATTCTCTCTTTTTGGTCTCTGACAGTATGTAGAAGGAATCTAATTCTGTGGTTTATTGTTCCTATTGACTCTGTCATAGTGGCTTTCCTTTCTCAAGTGTTTGGTGTTCTTTGATTGTAGGTTTATTATTTGATCTTAATTAGTTGGAATTCTGTGGACATAAAGTAGGAATTTAGGGAGGTTTCCTTGAATCACTTCATCTCCCCTTTGAGTTCTCCACTTAGTGAGGAAGTTCCAGGTTTCATTTCCCAGCCTTGCTGCTGGTCTGCCCTTTGGCCTGCCTGCCACTCACGTACCAGTTCCACTCAGTTCACTGTTTTTGAGGAGGATTCTTGGAATTTGCCCTTATCTCTTTTGAGACTAGCAGTGTCTCAAATAGTGTGCCCTCCCCCCCCCCAAGCTTTAGTTCTATAGCAAGAGAGTCTCCTGGGGCACCCATAGCAGAAGTCAGAATCGCTGCTTCAACAAATCTGTGAGTGCCGATTTGCCCATCGCTGTGTTTTACTATGATCACTAAGAGGTTATTTCAGGAAAAATATTTTTCTTAATTAATGTCTAAAACATGATTTTTTTTTTTTTTTTTTTTTTTTTTGAGACAGAGTCTCGCTTGTTGACCAGGCTAGAGTGAGTGCCGTGGCGTCAGCCTAGCTCACAGCAACCTCAAACTCCTGGGCTCAAGCAATCCTTCTGCCTCAGCCTCCCGAGTAGCTGGGACTACAGGCATGCACCACCATGCCCGGCTAATTTTCTATATATATTAGTTGGCCAATTAATTTCTTTCTATTTATAGTAGAGACGGGGTCTTGCTCTTGCTCAAGCTGGTTTCGAACTCCTGACCTCGAGCAATCCACCCGCCTCAGCCTCCCAGAGTGCTAGGATTACAGGCGTGAGCCACCGCGCCCGGCTAAAACATGATTTTGATGAAATTTATCATCAGGTGTAATTATCTGTTACAGTTTAAATTTACCTTAGGGCCGGTCAAGGTGGCTCACACCTGTAATCCTAGTACTCTGGGAGGCTGAGGCGGGGAGGGTTGCTTAAGGCCAGGAGTTCAAGGCCAGACTAAGCAAGTACAAGACCCCAGCTCTACAAAAAATAGAAAAAATTAGCCGACGTAGTGGCACACATCTGTCGTCCCAGCTACTCAGGAGGGTGAGGCCGGAGAATTGCTTAAGCCTAGGAGTTTGAGGTTGCTGTGAGCTGTGATGACACCACTGCACTCTAGCCTGGGCGACAGAGTGAGACTCTGCCTCAAAAAATAAATAAGTAAGTAAATTTACATTAGACATGCTGCATTTTATTTTTTTCTTTCTTCTTAAATAAAAGGACCACAAAATAGTTTTTACTGTCTTAGGTGTTTGAGTTTGCTTGGTCAGTTTCAGAGTATGTCATTCCTTGGTATTGACAGATGGATCTGATAGCCTAAAATGTTGATTTAGGGCTGGAAATGAGCTGAGCTGAGCATAGCGTACGTTTTTATGTACACAGCCTCAGTGGGGTCACTGATGGCAGAGACTTTACTCTCCCAGTGGATGACAGCAGCAACTTCAACACTTTGGAAGCTTCACTCTGGAAGATTTTGTTCTAACAATGTAGAGGATGAAAATTTGCAATCCTATTCCCCATTTATTATAAATTATGTAACTCAGGAACAGCTAAGCGGAAGCAATGCTTAGGGCAAGGTATGGAGGGAGGGCCAAGGAGCTTTGATGCCCTCTCTGGGTGTACCACCTTGTACGAGCACCTAGTGTGTTCACCAACCTGGAAGCTCCTTATTTCTTTCTTTGAGATCCTAAAATCCTTGCCTATATATAATATAGAGATATATTTTATGTAAGAAAGTGATAGTCTTTGGTTCATTAAAAGTCTTTTAGCTCTTTTTATTGCAGCAGTTACCCTTAGAGCATTATTCCTTTGGTGTTTAAACAGGTTCTTCATTCACTAGTGTTACATATTTCAGAATTCAAAATGGAGCAGTTATCCTTTAAAAAATATACTGTGACATAATTTCAGTAATGTTTCTAGTTTTGCTTTGTTGTAGAGCTTAAATTAATCATGGAATGGACATTTATTTGCACAAATTTTATGGTATAGTAAATGAAAGGAAATTTTAGAAAACATTTAATTCTTTATATCACTGACCCTTATAAAACAATATTTTTGGTCAAACAAGTATTGAAATACAGTTTATGTTGGCAGATGTTATGATTGCTTTTATATTAATTTAAAATCTGTACTACATTAAAACCTAGGAACTTAAAAAAAGTGTAGGGTATGTGATAAGTTTTTCTAAGCCATTTATAGATTGGGTTTTGAATATGTGAGTTTGTTAAGCCATTGGGAATTGAAGATTCCAGCTGAACATCTCAAGTTTCTGAAACAATACATTTTCTCAGCCTTCATGGAATTGTTCTGTGTCATTTACGCTTGCTTGGCACAGCAGGCCCAGCAATGAGGTATTTTTTATTTTATATTTGTTTTTGCAGGGATCTTAGCAACATCAATTGTGAAGAGCTTGGTCCATTGCCTCCTGGATGGGAGATCCGTAATACCGCAACAGGCAGAGTTTATTTCGTTGACCATAACAACAGAACAACACAATTTACAGATCCTCGGCTCTCTGCTAACTTGCACTTAGTTTTAAAGTAAGTTTTTGAAATAATACATGTTAAAATGTGAGTCTGAACAAGAGGAAACTGATAGATGCTTTTTATAATAAATGTGAAAGAACATCTGTTCTCCAATTACAGTTTACTTTTGTTGAGTAAAATTTTATGTTAACAGTGTGACAAATTTTACTCTGATATGAATATTGTAATTTAAACCAACTACGTTCCTATATGTAGGAACCTGTCCTGAAATGTTAGGGAAAGAACGTGTAGCAAAGATGCATAAGTGAGGGGGCCTTTTACAGACGCAATAGTTTGACAGGCGGAGTAGAGGCTGCACGGGCTAATTTTGTGTTGCCATTATAACACAAAATTATTAATATTAATGGCTAACACTTTAACAGCACTTATGATGTGCCAGGTGTTCTTTGTAATTTACATATTAGCCATTTCATCCTCAGAAAAAATTCTGTGTTAATTCCATTTTTATAGATGGGAAAACTGGCATAGAGGTTAAGTGACTTCTCATAGGTCACTGGGAAGTAAGTGATCAAGTCTGACTTCAAACCCAGGCACTCTGGCTTCAGTCTGCTGTTAACCACTACTATCCTGAGCATTGTTGTATATTATTTGCATCTTTTGCGTTCCTTTTCTCTCTAGCTGCTTAATTTTTTCTAACTCCATTACTTATTGGCATTGCCTTCTAAGGAAGGGGATAAGAAAGAGAGAAAAGGGAACTTTACCACCAAGCAAAGTAGCAAAGTATCTTTTTCAACAGTTCCTGCAAAAACACTGTGACAGTGGCATGGCAACAAGGGTTTTAGGGTAAGAATCTGGAGAACAAGGTTCACTGTGATGCCCAATAATTCACTTTAGCTTCTCTGAATGAATGATGATATTACCTGTTCTGCCTTCCTCATTCATTTGTTGTAAAGTTCTCAGGTATATTAAAAACAAATCAGTACTATAATTTAAGATGACTTTTGAAAATATCCCTGTTACATTAATCTTTTTGGAGCTAGGTTAAGTAAAGCAAAAAATTTAAATGAGAACCATTGGTAACAACTGTTATCAATTGTTTAGGATAACAGGAGAAAGCATTTTTAAAGTATATATCTTTGGTTCCTTCTTTGAAATATATATAGTTATCCTGGCAGTCTCACTATGTCAATAGATCTCAGCTTATTGTGGATAGAAGATCATAAAACCTTGATTAAAAATGAAGATCACTAGTATTTAAAAGCCTTAAAATGAGTAAGCAATTGAAGAAATACAGAGAAGTATGGACTATTTACTAGGATCAACAGCCTAGATAGCAAAATAAGTGTGGTCTGCAATCTACACTTTGAGTAACACTGCTGTAGGGTACTTACCTAGTGGTGGAATTACTACATTATAGAATATTTTTATCTTCAACTTTAACATGTGTAAGGGTGACTTTTCTACAGTAGCTATAGCAATTTAGTCCTTTACCAGCAGTATATGAGTTCCTGTTGCTCCAGAATCTTGCCAGTACTTGGTATTGTTTGACTTAAAAATTTTTGCCAGTCTGATGATGATTAATGGTATTTCATTGTGACTTTAATTTGCATTTGCCTAATCACTAATGAGGTTGAGCACCTTTTTATAGGTATATTGACCATTTGGATTTCCTGTTTTTGTGAAGATGTGTCTTCACATCTTTTGACTATTGTCTGTTAGTAATGAACAGCTTTTCAGTGGTCTACTTGACCAGTTGTATCAACTCTTATGAGAATTGTTTATATTTTTTGCCCATTTTTCTAATGTTTTCTTTATATTTTAAAATTTTATGTGTAGATGAATGTTTTTAATACATTTACAGTTTTGCCTTTTACGATAAAGTCTTTAACCCATCTGGACTTCACTTTTGTGCGTGGATTTTTCTAAGTGGCATATGGGGGCAACTAATTGGAATTTGGGGAGAAAAGGAGTAAATGAGATGTTGAAGCTCTCTACAGAGTGTTTTTGTTTTAGTTTTTTGTATTATAATTTTTTTACCTTTCTGCTTCTGCTAGACTTTGGAATTACTTAAGAAGAGGACCCATATCCTATTTATTTTTGCTTCTTTAGTATGTAACATACCCAAGTACTTGGCAAATGTATAACGATAATGAAGAGCCAGAAGGGCTCTTTCAGAGGCTCAGAGAAGCTCCAAGAGATGGTTGTACTTTACCTCCTGCCATCAGGATCATCTCTTTAGGTAATAGGAGTTTGCCTTGATGTTGCCAGTGGAACATCTCATTAGAACAGTTACAGATCTTCTGTCTTTTGGCTGAAGTTAGTTGTAGTAAATAACTGAACAAAGGCTGGGCGTAGTGGTTCATGCCTGTAATCCTAGCACTCTGGGAGGCTGAAGTGGGTGGATCGTTTGAGCTCAGGAGTTCAAGACCAGCCTGAGCAAGAGTGAGACCCCCGTCTCTACTAATAATAGAAAAGAAATTAGCTGGACAACTAAAAATGTATAGAAAAAAGTAGCCGGGCATGGTGGTGCATGCCTGTAGTCCCAGTTACTTGGGAGGCTGAGGCAGGAGGATCACTTGAGCCCAGGACTTTGAGGTTGAGAAATGGGAAATGTTGGTTGCATTATAATCACATAGAGGGTGCTTACCTGAGCCGGACGAAAATGTGGGGCAAACTGTTTTAGAGAGGAATATGATAGTCAAACTAAGAAGAATTGAGAATTAATATTTTGGGAGGGAGCAACAAGAGAAGTTACTATTTATAATAGAAGTGTATACTAGACCTATGATACATAAATGTGTATTTTAGGACATCATGTTTGACTTAAAAAAAAAAAAAGCCTTTCTTAGGCAGATGCATTTATCTCCCCTCAGCCCTTACCTCTTATATGAATCTCTCCTGCAGTATTATTGTCATCATTCTCTTCAAAGGGATGTTTTTGATGTTCTGAAGATTGTGTGAAGCCTCAGCGTATAATCTGTCAATGGCAGGGCAGTGTCGTTAAACTATTGCAAGACATTGTCACTAGAGTTCAATAAATAACTTTGCCAAGGCAGCATATTCTTTTATAAAATAATTTTAGTTAGTTTTTAAAATTTTCTTACTTTGAAAAGCATGATTTTTTAACCTAGTTAACTATCTTAGTAGTAGTTATAATAACATTTACTGTATACTTCTCATGCTTTGAGTATTAGTTAAACACTATCTTTTGCCATCTGCATTGTAATCCTAGGCTGCTTCCCTCTCACCAGTGAGAAAAATGGTTTCATGTAGTTACATAACTTGTTCCAGAGGTACATAAAAAATGCTAGAGTTGGGATTTGAACCCAGTCTATGAAAAGTTTTTTCCCCCTTGTTTTGATTCCTTTAACACTATTTATTTCCCTTCCTTTGGCATTGCAAGAAGATATTCTGCCTTAAACCCATAAAGGAAACTTTTTTTTTCTGTAAATGATGACTGTGGACAAGGGATGTACAATTTGAGTCTTTCCTCTGTTTATCAGATTCACTTGATTTCAAGAAAATCATTCGATTGTTTATGTCTCTGGATATTGGCAGAGGCCTTAAAGGATAGCAGACCAGCACCCCCACTATTTCCTGGCCAGCACTGACCTTGGCTCTTACATAACTGTCCCTTGTACCCTGGCACACATAAAGAGATGATCTGCTTTATTGGGTAGTTAGATTTTTTTTCCCTGAGAGTATCAGAAGCAATAGTTCCAGGATAGCTGTATCTATCCCAGAAGGATTTTCTGTCAGTTTTGTCCTTCAGCTGCCTTTTCCATTTGGAGGTCTTAGAAAGTCTTTTACCAAGGCTTTGTGAATGGGCTTGATGTCCCTAGATTTTTTTTTAAATTAGCCTTATTGAAATATAATTGACACACAATAAGCTGAATATTTAAAGTGTGCAGTTTAATTTTTTTTTTTTTTTTTTTTTGAGACAGAGTCTCGCTTTCTTGCCTAGGCTAGAGTGAGTGCCGTGGTGTCAGCCTAGCTCACAGCAACCTCAAACTCCTGGGCTCAAGCGATCCTCCTGCCTCAGCTTCCCAAGTAGCTGGGACTACAGGCATGAGCCACCATGCCCGGCTGATTTTATATATATATATATATATATATATTAGTTGGCCAATTAATTTCTTTCTATTTTTATGGTAGAGACGGGGTCTCGCTCAGGCTGGTTTTGAACTCCTGACCTTGAGCAATCCGCCTGCCTCAGCCTCCCAGAGTGCTAGGATTACAGGCGTGAGCCACCTCGCCCGGCCACAGTTTAAGTTTTGACATAGTCTTTACCTGTGAAACCATCACCACAAGGCAGCTAGTTGAACATGTCCAGCACCCCCAAACGCTTTCTCTGCCCCTTTGTCATTTCTCCTCCTGTCCCTCCTTGTGGAGCTTCCACCCTGTATTAGTTTCCCAAGGCTGTTGTAACAAAATACCACAGACTGGATGTCCTAAAACAACAGAAATTCATTCTTTACATTGTGGAGGCTAGTTAGGCGATCAGCAGGGTTGGTTTCTTCTGGAGACTCTGAGGGGAGAATCTGTTCCATGACTTTTCTCTTCACTTCTGGTGGTTTCTGGAAAACTTGGTGTTCTGACTTTTAGACATATCACTCCAGTTTTTGTCTCCTTCTTCCCATAGTCGTCTTTCCTGTATGTCCATATCTAAATTTTTCTCTCGTAAGAACACTGCCTATTGGATTTAAGACTACTGTAATCCAGGATGACCCCTTCTTAACTATCATATCTGCAAAGATCCTATTTCTAAATAAGGTCACATTCACAGGTACCATGGCTGGAACTTCAAAATATATTTGGAGGGGGGATACAATTCAACCCACAAAACACCCCATCCTCAGCCAACTACTGATCTACTTTCTGTCATTGTGTATTAGATTGCATTTTCTAGAGTTTTAGATAAATAGAATCATACATGGCCTCTTTTTTGTTTGATTTTTCTTTCATTTTTTCCCCCTATGTTATTGTTGTTACAACATGTTTGGTTTCTTTTACCCACAATTTTGAGATTTGTCCCTTTTGTTGCATGCATAGTTCATTTCTTTTCATTGTTGGTGAAATTCCATTGTAAGAATCCTTGGTTGGTTTTCCATTGTTGGTGGTATTGTGAGAATACATCACAATTTGTTCATCTGTCTATGATGGACATTTGGGCTGTTACCAGTGTTTGACTATGGCAAATACAACTATGATAAACATTTATGTACAAGTCTTTGTATGGAAATAAATATATAGGAGGAGAATGGCTGAATCATGTGACAGATTTATGGTTAACCTTTAAAGAAACTATCAGATTGTTTTTCAAAGTGTTTGTGCCATTTTATATTCCCACCAGTAGTGTATGAGGCTTTCAGTTGCTCTACATCTTTACTAATACTTGTATGGTTAATATTGTAATTTTAGATATTTTAATAGATATATAGTGGTATCTCATTCTGGTTTTAATTTCCATTTCTCTGATGACTAATGATGTGCTGAGAATATCTTTCATATGGATTTGCCATCCATATGTCATCTTTGGTGAAATCCCCCCCCCTTTTAAATTGAGCTACTTGGTTTTTATTGTTGAGTTTTGATAATTCTTTAGATATTTAGATGTTAGATGTATGCTTTCCAAAGATTTTCTCCTAGTCCATGACTTGCTTTTTCATTTTCTTAACAATGTCTTTTGAAAAACAGAAATTTTCTTTAAAATTTCGATGAAGTTCAATTTACCCATTTATTTATGCATTGTGTTTTTGGTGTTGTATCTAAGAAATCATACATTGCCTAACACAGGTAATAAAAATTTTTCTCCTGTGTTTAGCAGTTTTGTGGCTTTAGGTTTTATGTTGAGGTCTGTGATCTGTTTTGAGTTTTTGTGTCTGGTGTGAGATACATGCAAGTTTATTATTTTTATTTTTTGAGACAGAGTCTTGCTGTCTCTTTGGCTAGAGTGCAGTGGCACACATCGTCATAGCTCACTGCAACCTTAAACTCCTGGGCTCAAGCAATCCTGCTGCCTCAGCTTCCGGAGTAGCTGGGACTACAGGCATGTGCCACCATGCCCGGCTAATTTTTTCTGTATATATTAGTTGGCCAATTAATTTCTTTCTATTTGTAGTAGAGACAGGGTCTTGCTCTTGCTCAGGCTGGTTTCGAACTCCTGACCTCGAGCAATCTGCCTGCCTTGGCCTCCCAGAGTGCTAGGATTACAGGTGTGAGCCACCACGCCCGGCCTTTGATGTTTTCAGTAAAACAGTATTTTCTATGTATAGTCATATGTTTTAGGTATAAAATTTGGCCTGGTACGTAAAAAGAAGGGGTTCCTACCAAGATGCCAGTTCACACTCCTGTTTGGCTTGCAGAAAGATAAACTCTAGATAACAAGCAATGTTTGAAATACACCTGAATTTTAAAATGGATAATGGTAAACTATGTAGAAGAAAATGGAAACAATATTGGAAAAACTTGTTTTTGGCATCTCTATAAAACTTTATGGATAAAACTCCATTTTCCAGTTCAATCAGTCCATATGGACTGAGAAATAAACTTTGGAGCTGATTTATTTTGCCAAAATGTCAAGCCAAGCATTAGCCATGTCCTTATTAGGCTTGGAAATGATATAATAGCTAAGCTTGTTTTATAGTATTATGCTATTTTAAACATATAATTGCAATTTTTTATTTAAAATACTTCAATAATATTTTTGTTTACTTCCAGTCGGCAGAACCAATTGAAAGACCAACAGCAGCAGCAAGTGGTGTCATTATGCCCTGATGACACAGAGTGTCTGACAGTTCCAAGGTACAAGCGAGATCTGGTTCAGAAACTAAAAATTTTGCGGCAAGAGCTTTCCCAACAACAGCCTCAGGCTGGCCACTGCCGCATTGAGGTTTCAAGGGAAGAGATTTTTGAGGTAAACTTTACAAATCTTATTTTAAATTAGAGAAAAATTAAATTTTACTGTTTCACTCTGTTTTTTCCAAGAATACTTTTTTTTGGGACTCATGTCTCTTTAGAATGGGAGAGTTCTCATTAACTTCTTTTTTAACTGTAGAGAGTCAAATGTATAATATTGGAGAACTTTAATATGTAGGATAAGCATTAATTGGAATAAAGAATGTCAGATGTTCCAGTTGGTTCCAGTTTGGCCTCTGCATTGCAAATTCTTATTTGTTAATGAATTCTAAAAGACCACAAATATTATTCATCCCTTCCTAATTCTTCTGAAAGGTAATAGACTCTTAAATTATTTTGTCTAATTACTATTGGATTACTTCATTTATCGAAAATCTTCCTTTCTGGAATATACTTTTATCTTTGGATTACAGCCCCAATACCAGCTTCACAGTTCTTTCACAGTAGGTGTCAGAGGTCGAAGGAAAGGATTCCCCTCTCACTAGAGAATTCCTGGACAAGAGAGAACCCTTTTCCCAAAGGATGACTTTTTTCTCTTCGAACAGTCTAACCTTGTCTGTAGTTATTTGTATTTAAAAATGATATAAAGTTGTCTGTGTAATGAAGATCGTCACATTAATGATTACTTTATGTTCTTTCAATACTTTATTTTTCTTACATTTGTTTTCTTTTTTTTTATCCCTTTACATTTGTTTTCTACTGGTGCCTATGCCTAGAACTAGGTCAACTAGCTTTTTAAAACTTGCTACTTCTATCAAATTCTGGTTTTAATATGAGTAGAACCGTTGCTGTAGAACTTTAGGTTCACAGAACTAAAATATATAGTTTTGTACCTAATAGGCTTTTAATATAATATTTATCAAATGAATTGTTTTTACTATGATTGAGCTATATCCATTTTGTTTTTAAAAGTTCCATGAACTTTAAAACATACTTAGGACTTTGGAATTTATGTATTGATTTGATGAACAAATTTCATCTTATTTAAGTAAACTTGCGTTTCATGGGTGGAATGGAAGGGAGAGTTTGAATAATAGGTTAAAAGTACTTAAAAAGTATGTTAAAATCTTTTTGCAGGAGTCATATCGACAGGTCATGAAAATGAGACCAAAAGATCTCTGGAAACGATTAATGATAAAATTTCGTGGAGAAGAAGGCCTTGACTATGGAGGTGTTGCCAGGTAAGGACTTGCTTGCCAGTTAATGGCAGATGAATCTTTATACTTACAAATTTAAGATACTTCTTGTATACATTTCTATTCACATTTATTTTCTGGTATATTATTACCTAATGTTTGCAATACAGAGGATATCTTAATAGATATATTCATAATAAGGTTAGGATAGTACTGCTATCAGAAGAGTATTGTAGAACTCCCCTATAGATCATACAGCCCAATGAGACTTTCTCTGAAACCTAGCTGCAGACCTACATGGATCGTTGGTAGGACTTGCAGGCCATATATTTTCTCCACCTCTTGCCTTCAGCATATGTTATTCCCTCTGCTTTACAATTGTTCCTGACAATTCAGGAATAATTTTTAAACTTTAATGGTATGTAATCTAGACCTGGATACTGTTTCCTTTGCTTCCATTGCTATGCTTTTTTACCTTGTTAAATGAATGTGTGTGCATGCACATGTGTATATACACATGCAGTTCAAACTTGTGCTGTTCATTGATCAACTGTATATAATGGTCAACTATATATAATGCTATCAGGATTTTTTTCCCAGTTGTGAAAATCCACTTTTTGTAAATGTAGAAGAAACATCATAGCTCTGTATTAAAATGTTCTAAGGACAATTATGATGGTTATGATGATGATTCCACTTCCCCTGATTTAAATCCAATGTAAATTACATTGTTTCCACTAGGTCCCATTAATAGTTATTTAGTATTACATGTTTTCATCTGTAGACTTATTTTCATTCTGTCACTTTTTAACTTCCAAATGGGTAGTTTTTTTAGTTTGGATTTTTAAAAATGGTCTCACGTGTCATACTTAGGACTTTGATAGTTTTTGTAGATTTCTTATTATTTACTATCATTTAAATAACCATCCCTAGCTGAGGAATGACAAGAATTGAGTCTAGGACTACACATCTTAAGTCCTAGAGGTTTTTAGTTTTACCAGGGTAACAAATTATCTTTCATACTTTGAAAAGTATGAAGGGTTTAATAAATTGAGGTGGTAGTACTTTCTGTTATGAGGTTTTAAAAAGATTGATGTACACTTGAAATCAAGAAGTGATATGGCAGCTGGGCATAGTGGCATGTGCCTATAATCCTAGCTACTCAGGATGGGGAGAGGCTGGAGGATTGCTTGAGCCCAGGAGTTTGAGGCTGCAGTGAGCTATAATCTCATCACTGCACTCCAGCCTGCGAAACAAAGTGAGATCCTGTCTCTTTAATAATAAAAAAAGAAAGAACTAAAAAAATGGTGTGCAACATACCCAAGAATGCAGGCTTGCCCTTATATCCATACCTGTACCAAATGCCTTAGAATCTCCGACCACTTATATTTTTATTATAATATGTTTTAGGGTTTATAAAGTAGAAGATAATGAAATGGATAATAAAATTTCCTTACTCAAACAATACCAACAATAAAACACACCCTTGTCTAAAAGTAAATTAAAGCTATTATATTACATATCTATATAAACTAGTATAAATCTGCCATGATAAGAATGGACAAGGGTAGTGTACATCACATGGAAATTTTGACATAAAATCATATTCTTCGCTTTGCTTTATATTTATCTTGGATTATACATTTATTTAGTAATTAAAAGTAACAGACCACTAGGCTGTAGCATCTCATGAGTAGATGAACTGCTGGATAATACCTTCATACTCTCTGATGCTAAAATGTAATGAAGTCCAAAATTTGAGCAAGAAGTGACTTTAATATAATAAAGTTTTTATTTGCTATTTGCAGTAAGAATGAGATATGGCAGTGGTGGATTTTTCCAATGTGATCTTATATAACTAAAGTTCGTTCTTTATTTCCTTTTATTAATTTAAAAAATTCTTTGCTAAGGTGATCAGTTGCATATCTCCCATTGAATTACTAACCAGGCCTGACCCTGCTTAGCTTCTGAGATCAGGCGTATTCAGGGTGGTATGGCCATAGACTCTTAGTGGCATATCTTAATAAAAATGTATTCATTAATAATAAAACCCTTTGTCATGTATTGTCTTCTAGGGAGTGGTTATATCTTTTGTCACATGAAATGTTGAATCCATACTATGGCCTCTTCCAATATTCAAGAGACGATATCTATACATTGCAGATAAATCCTGATTCTGCAGTTAATCCGGTATGTTTTGTAGTTATGATGTGAATTAAATTGTGATCTACAATGCTTTTCATCTTTAAATGTCAACGTAGTTTATTATTTAGGAATTATTTATCCTAATTATAGCTTTTGACTCAGCAATTCCTCTTCTAGAAAATTTATCAAGTAAATGATTATGGATGTGTGTAATAGTTTAGGCACAGGGATGTTTATTGTTTATAGTAGCCGCTACTTGGAAACAGCACAGTTGTCCATGGGGGTGAGGAGGGCAGTTGATTAAATTATGACAAAGCAGGATAACGTAAATGGTTAAGAACATAAATTCGGGAATTAGAAAGATATGGACTCATATTCTTGGTCTCATTAATTACTAGCTTTGCGATCTTTGGCAAGTTCATTGACTTAGGCCTAATTTTTATCATTGTTAATAGATATAGTTTATACCTCAGAGAGGAGTTGTGAGAATTAAATGAGACCCTCTACATTAAGCATTTAGCACAGTGCTATACATTATTAATGCTATTATACATTATTAAACACTCAAGAAAAGTTAGTTATTGTTAACTTATTGTTTTTATATTCTGTTATCTTTCCATTTAAGGGTATGCTCCATAGCCACTAAAGTGATAATATGGGATGATAGTTAATGACATGTAAAGATGTTGTTCGTAATATGTTAAGTGACAAGAAGATTACTAAGTAGTCTGATATAACTTTGGCAAATATGTATATATGCCAACATTGAAAGGCTCTATGCTATAGTACTGACAGGTTATTGCAGGGTATTAGATAATGGGTGATTTTGATTTTTTTGCTTGTCTGTATTTTATCTAAATATTTAATAGTGAACATATATATTAAAAAACTATGGTAAAAGGGAGGTTTAAAGATGATAAAGATTATTTAGCAAATAGAGAAGTAAAAGTATTTAAAAATATATCTAACAAAACTATCATGAAAGACCAAATATATTTAAATATGGTTGAAATGTTAGATTCATTGTAAAGAATTCTTTATTAAGGGAAGATTTTTAGGTGAAGGTTCTTGGGGCACCTACTATGCCACTGTCATAATAACAGCTGACATTTGTTGAGTGCTTACCATATACTCCAGGCCCAGTGCCATGGGTTTTGTCACCTCATTTTACTCCTCACAGAGACCCTTTTCAGATACTATTATTACTATCATATTTCTAGGGGTTAATTTGCCCGTATGCATAGCCAGTAACTAGAAGAAAAATGACTCTAATCCAAGTCTGACACCAAATCTGTGCTCTTAAATCTGTTATTTTTATATTTAATTTCTGATTAGGCCTAGGAAGTAGAGAGGTTTAGGTTAAAAGATTTTTCCATGACAAAGGGCTCAGCAGGAGGTGAGAGGAAGAACAGAACAGAAAATGCAAGTGGTTTAATTAAGCTGCAGTGGGACTATAGTTTGGATTTAATTTCTAAAAGATAAATTTTACAAAGTGAGTACACCCTTTGACTGTGTGTGATATGCCTGTGGTTCCCAACGCCTGGGCTGTGGACTGGTACTATGGCCTGTTAGGGACCTGGCGGCAAGGTTGGAGTGGGGGGCCCACCATGAAACTTAGGCGGTAGGTGGTGCACAGCAAGAGGGTAGGAGGTGAGCTGCAGTTGAGTGAGTGAAGCTTCATCTGTATTTTATAGCTTTACACAGTCGCTTCCTAGCTCCCCATCACTGGCTGGAATCACTACCATTTCAGCTTTGTGTTCTGAACAAACCCCACGCCCCACCCCCGCCGGTTCTGTGGAATAATTATCTTCTATGAAACCGGCCCCTGATGCCAAAAAGGTTGGGGACTGCTGTAATATGTGTTTTATAGTGATTTAGAGAATCTTGAGCAGGCCCTATAGAAATATTCCCTACTAATTATTGAGCTTTGATAGGATAACCTATTCCATTTAAATAGTTGTAGAGTACAAATTTGATACATATTAAAAACAATTAATGTTGCTTCAATATTTAAGTTTTTATTAATTCCCTGGATAGTTTCTAACCTGAGTATATAAACTCTTTTCAATTTCAGGAACATTTATCATATTTCCACTTTGTTGGACGAATAATGGGAATGGCTGTGTTTCATGGACATTATATTGATGGTGGTTTCACGTTGCCTTTTTATAAACAGTTGCTTGGGAAGTCAATTACTTTGGATGACATGGAGTTAGTTGATCCAGACCTTCATAACAGTTTAGTGTGGATACTGTATGTATTGAGTCTTCTGTCCATTATACTTAAACTCTGAGCTTAAAAAAAAAGTTTTAAAACTGATGTGCTTTTGTAGAATTTAAAAAATGTTGCACACAAAATATTCAGTGGTTATCTGACTGATAGGACCATATAAGACTTTTTTCCTTCCTACCTCTTCTGTCTATATTTCAAATTCCTTCAAGTTGGTGTTATTTACTTTAAAAAGGAAAAAAAATCTATACTGTTTTTAAAAGTACTGGATATAATAATTTCCGAAACACGATGCAAGTTCTGTTCCAATCTTGCATGTATTAGAATAGCAAATTCCTGCTGCCATCACTTTTAATAAAAGGGTGATTTTGGAACCATACTTTAAAACTACGAACTAATTCTGTTAAAATTAAGGTAAGAACTAATTCTGCTTTTTAAGTGGTCATTAGTTTACAAAAATACAGTGGCATCATTTATTTTTACAAAGTACACAAGTAGTTCTATCTCACTGGGGATACTTAGGCATTTGGTCTCTGGGGGGTACCCAGATTCAGTAGGACTCTTATCTGAATGCCAGACATAACTGAAATTTTCCTATGTTAGTGGTTCTAGCAAAGTCCAGCTTTGACCAAGGCTCTTTCTCATTACTCAGGAAGTGAAATGTTTCCTCTGTTTATTAAGGTTAAGGCTTTTTGACTTTTCTGAAAGAAGTAGGTGGTGTGGTAGGATAAGAACTCATAAGCATAATCTGACTTTGTTTGTTGTATATGAAACTATCTTAGTTTTATGTGTCTCACCAAATGATACACGTGGAGGATCTGTATTTTAGGCTTCCCAGTTACATATCTTTCCCTCTTTTTCCTTTCCAGTGAGAATGACATTACAGGTGTTTTGGACCATACCTTTTGTGTTGAACATAATGCATATGGTGAAATTATTCAGCATGAACTTAAACCAAATGGCAAAAGTATCCCTGTTACTGAAGAAAATAAAAAGGAATACGTCAGGTAAACAATTCTATGTTCTCAAGGCTGAAAATTGTTGTTTTTTTTTTAATGTTCTAAAATGGCAGTATGAAAAAACATTTAAATATTTAGGTAGTATTACTTCTACAAAACATGCTTCCATAGAATTTAGTGGTTTATAAAAAACAGCCATCTTATTATTTCTCACAATTCCAGAGGTCAGTAGTTTGGGCAAAGAACAACAGGGATGACATACTTCTGTTCCATGAGATGTCAGCTAGGACTGAAACACACCAAACTAGCGTCTTCACTGACATATGTGATACCTCAGCCAGGATTAGCTCAAATAGCTGAGGGCTGGCTGGAGTGGCTCTTGACTGGGGTCATTGTCTGGGGCTTGCTTCTCACTGTTGGCCAGGTTCCTTGGTTTTCCCCGTGTGGTATCAAAGGCCTCTCCCTCTTCCCACAGCCTCTCTCCCTCCCAGCAAGATACCCAGACTTCTTATGGGATGGCTGCCTTTCTAGTTCACAAAAGTAGAAGCTGCCAGATCTTTTTAAGGCCTAAGCCTAGTACTGGCCAACATGATTTGTGCTGTGTATTTTGGTTAAATTGAATCAGCTTGTTTGGTGTGGAGGAGAGGCTGTACAAAGGTGTGAATACCAGGAGACATGGGGCCATGTGTAGTGTAGCTATCACAAGTGGCAATTCAGAAGTGCTTTTATGCTGTATATTACAAGCACTTAGGCTGTTTATAAATGAGCACATTGTGAGTTTAGGAATAAATATTTTAAAATGTTCTTCAGGTTTTATAAAATAAAAATAAAGATTGAGGAGGCTGAATGTGGTGGCTCACACTTGTAATCCCAGCACTTTGGGAGGCCAAGGCAGGAGGATTGCTTGAGCCCAGAAGTTCAAGACTAACCTGGGCAACATAGCAAAACCCTTTCTCTACAAAAAATAGAGAAAAATTATCCAGGTATGGTCTCTACTAATCAGGAGGATTGCTTGAGCTCAGGAGTTCAAGATTACGGTAAGCTGTGATCTGTCCACTGTGTTCCAGTCTGGGCAACAGGACAAGACACTGTCTCCAAAAAAGAATTTTTAAGCATTGGGTTAATTTGGCCTATGATAACTAAAGTCTTCAAAACACAAAACCATGGTAATCAAATTTAGGAGTTTGAACTTCATTATATGTACACAGAAACATGTATGCTGTGTTTTTTAATATCCAAGTTTTAAGATTATATTCTCAATCTATTGGCTAAAATTTTCCTAATTTGCAAATGAGTCTTGTACACTCTTGATGGAAGTGACACTGGCATAGCTTTTTGGGAAAGCAGTTTGATACCAGCCACCAAAATAACCATGTACATGTCCTTTAGCTAGCAGCTTCATGTTTAGGGCTTTTCTGCAGATACAGACATGCAATTAAAGAAACCTAGGATAAAGGATAGTGAAATATTACTTATTAAAAAAGCTAAAATGTTTTTAAAGAAGATTGATTAAATACATTCAACAGAATATTATGTGAATATTTAAAGGAAAGACTGCATAGGAGGTCAGATTTAAAAAGCAAGTCTTTGGGAATTATGTAGGAACAAAATCTGTGGTGTTTAATTATATGGAACATGTTCAGGATGGCTACATATCAAATACAGTGTTTGCCTAGGATGAGGGAGCAGAGGTGGTGGGACTGGAATAGCAGAAAAAGGATAAACTTTAGGTTTTACTTTGTCTTCACAGTTAATGTTTGATTTTTCTTTATGTAATAAGCATGTATTATATTTCTAATTAAAAAATAAAAGAACACGTGGGAATTTCCTAAGTCTTAGTAGTGTGTCACTTCCAGGATCTAGGGTGTCCTACTCAATCCCTAGATTCTACTCTCCTGAGTTTAGTCATATTTATAGCACAGTAATCCTTGCCAACTATAGATATTATGAGATAAAAAATTACAAAGAAAATGGGCTCAAGCAGTCCTTCTGCCTCAGCTTCCCTAGTAGCTGAGACTACAGGCATGCGCCACCATGCCTGGCTAATTTTTTCTATATATTTTTAATTGGCCAATTTCTTTGTATTTTTAGTAGAGACGAGGTCTTGCTCTTGCTAAGGCAGGTTTTGAACTCCTGATCTTGACCGACTCACCTGTCTCGGCCTCCCAGAGTGCTAGGATTATAGGTGTGAGCCACCATGCCAGTCCTAGACTAAATCCTTAATGCTAGATGCTTGTGAAGAGCAATATTGCCAAAGTAGAGATTCATAATAATTACCTGATCTGAATATATATATTATCATATGAACCCCCTGCCCAATGTTTACAGGCTCTATGTGAACTGGAGATTTTTACGAGGTATTGAGGCTCAATTCCTGGCTCTGCAAAAAGGATTTAATGAAGTAATTCCACAGCATCTGCTGAAGACGTTTGATGAGAAGGAATTAGAGGTTAGTGCATTAGTGTCATGACATCATCTAATATAACAAGATTGGGAATTATCTTGTTACTTAGAGGAAAATTATATTTCTGGTGCTTTTGAAGTTTCATGGTTCAGTGTTATAAGAATGGTTCAGTGTTATTCACAAGAAAAGTCTTTCATGCTTTTGAATGCCTTTCATGCTTTGGAATTTCTATGAGTGAGCAATCTCTTATATTGTGAACAGTCTTAATTTGTTTTTCTGTGTTGTCCTTTTATTTCTTTAAACAGATTTCATGTCTTACATGTACTTCCAATGTTATTTTCTATTATGATTTAGTGGTTATTGATTTGGTTAAATAACACCTCATTAATTGATCTGTACCATATTGAAATTTATTTAAAGGCCTCCTCTCAATTGGGTTTACACTAAACTTTGCAAGAAAGCATTAGGCCAGACTTGATGGCTCACGCCTGTCATCTTAACACTTTGGGAGGCTAAGGTGGGAGAGTTGCTTCAGCCCAGGAGTTTGAGGCTTTAGTGAGCTATGGTGATACCACTGCAATCTACCCACGGTGATGGAGTGAGACTCTGTCTTCAAAAAAAAACAAAGAAAAAAGAAAAAAGCATTTGATAGACAGGATCATGGAAGAAATAATTAAAACACTAAGGATAAACTGTATCTAAATGTCTTGAGACTAAGAGCTGTGTGGGTTAAATTTTTTATTTCCTTTTAAAGATGGCCCTTAAAGTACCTCAGGTCTGGTTTTATAATTAAGACCTTTAACAAATACATCTGAATTTTCTACTGAACTACTTTGAAAAAATAATGAGGTTTTATTCTACCAAAGGTCCCAGATTGATTTAGTGGTTAGGGATAGCATAAATGTTTAAAGTCTACAAATTGTTTAAAACATTTTATTCATTAACTTTATTTTTTTTCTTTTATTTCTAATATTTTCCATCTTTAGGCTCCAGGATATTCATTAACTTTAGCGTCTTTTCTAGCTAAATCTGTTAACAGTCCTGTTAGCAAATAAGCCTAAAAAGGTTGGTTTGATTCATTACTGTCCCCATTCCTTTTGTGGTTGAATTATTCATAGTGAAATGGCCAGAAGGAAGTAGTTAGGAGGAGGGAAAACATAGCAGGAATGGCAATGAAGTTGACATATAATGCATTTTCATCTATACAGTGAATGAGGAATTTGGCCTTATAATTGCCACTTCTCTGAAGAAAATAATTTAAAAGGTGTCTTTTGTGTTATTCCATACATCCATAATTCTTTCTGGATAACCTTTTCCCTGTTCAGTGTGACATCAATTTAGTGATCTTTTCAGAATCCTATAGCAGCTTTGCTGCAGATTTTATTCAGTAGAGTTAAGATTTACTATATAGTTTCTACTGCTAATGAAATCATCAAACTTTTTAGAAAAGCATATGTATATTATTTGTTTTAGTGTTATACTGGATTAACAGGATTAATTTTATAAAATCTAGGATTTGCAAGTTATGTTTTATACTGCAGATTATCATAATTCAAATTATAAACATATTATATTAATCTTGGACTCTAGGGAGATGTGAGCATTAATAGTATCAAAATGATTTTGATGTAGTTCACTATACTGACCCTGCATCATGTCAAGCAGAGCTCTGTATCAGTGTGTTTATGTATTTTGTGCTTCAATATAATTTTAAGATTATTAAGCAGATTGTATTAATCACTTGTTTAACACACATTTCTTGAGTTGCTATATGCACTGTTGGTTGCTTTCACAGGATATAGTGAAATAAATGTTACTGCCATATTATAGCGGAGTAAACTGCTAGCAGGGGAGGTGAACTGAATTGTTCTAAATCACAAAGTTACTAAGTGTTGAAACCAGGATAATATGATTTGGGTCCAAGGAAGGCACATAACTATATTTACTCCTTGAGTTTTTTGTTGTTGTTGTTGAGACAGAGTCTCACTCTGTTGCCTGAGCTAGAGTGCCGTGGCGTCAGCCTCGCTCACAGCAACCTCAAACTCCTGAGCTCAGGTGATCCTCCTGCCTTAAGCCTCCCAAGTAGCTGGGACTACAGGCACGTGCCACCATGCCTGGCTAATTTTTTTTTTCTATATATTTTAGTTGTCCAATTAATTTCTTTCTGTTTTTGGTAGAGAAAAGGTCTGGATCTTGTTCAGGCTGGTTTCGAACTCCTGACCTTGAGCAATCCTCCCGCCTCAGCCTCCCAGAGTGCTAGGATTACAGGCGTGAGCCCTCATGTCCAGCCTATATTTACTCTTTGGGTCTCAATTTTTGTCCATTTTTAAAAAATTTTTAGAATTCTGTTATGAAATTAGGGACCTTTCACAATTTTTTCATTTTGTCAAGTCTGTCACAGTAGTGCCTCCTCAGATCCTGGGGAGGGAACCTGCTGCGTGTAGATACCTCTGGAGCTTTTTAAAATACAGATCCTGACTGCCACCCCAAATGCACACAATGAAATCTTTGAGCATAAGGACCTGATGTGTATATTTTGAAAAACTTTCCAGGTGATTCTTTTGTGCACCTTTGATTAAGTACCACTAAATGAGAACCAATGATGCAAATCTAAAGTTTCCTTTTTAGGAATTTTTGGCATGGCTTTGATTTCCACTGGTTCATTACTCTGCAATATTTTAACAGCTTATTATTTGTGGACTTGGAAAGATAGATGTTAATGACTGGAAGGTAAACACCCGGTTAAAACACTGTACGCCGGATAGCAATGTGGTCAAGTGGTTCTGGAAAGCTGTGGAGTTTTTTGATGAAGAGCGGCGAGCACGATTACTTCAGTTTGTGACAGGATCCTCCAGGGTGCCTCTGCAGGGCTTCAAAGCCTTACAAGGTAAAAAGCCCGAGGGACAGACAGGCTCAGATCTGGCGGGGTGGGGGAGGGGATGTCAATGTTCAGTTTATATAAATATGAATAGATATTTTATAAACCATTGCTTATAAACAGATTCTCTTTTCACTCTATTTCTTACCTGTAACTCTCACATTGTGATACCTTCTTCTCCTTCCTTTCTCTTGTTTCCCTCCCAAGAGCCTTTTCTGCGGGGTTCTCTGTGATTGTAGTGAGTGCCGCATGCTAGAGACGTACGTGCTGATGCTCTGCCTTTCATTTTCTGGTCACCTTGCTTTTAATTCTGCTGCACATTCCTGTAGGGGAAGTCCACTTCCATGTTCATCTCAACCTGGCAAGACATTTACCCACCTGGGATGCCTCTCCCGTCCACTTTTTGAATCTTTCTTTTATTTGAAAGAGGCAGCATGAGTCATAGACGCCATCTGTTTGGTCAGAACACTTTAATTATTGCATGGCATTGGACCATTTGTTTACAACCATATTCCATTTTGAAAAATTGTTTTCTGTGGAACAAGCTGGTTAATTTTTGGATGAGTTGGTAATATTGCTGATGATTGTTGTGCTTCACCGGGTGGCAGTTGCTCCCTCTACCTCTTAAGCCCCTTCATTTTCAAAGCTCCTGCCAGTGGTGACGAGTGAGGATGTACAAGGCAAGACTGGTACATAATTCAACAGTGCTGCCCTTGGCACACGCATTGAAAGTCGCAGGGAAAGCCTCACGTCTGAGTCGCGCTTATCTTCCCTGTTCAGAGAGCTCCATACCAGACTGCCCAGAACATACAGTGAAGTTGTATTTTCCCCTACACACATTTATATTAATATGTGGTGTCCATGGTAACTGAAACTCATTCTATAGGCTGCCTATCTTTTGCACTCAGCCCAGTTTGAGTCATGAAATCTAAATTTGCATTAAGTTGTCATCTTTCTGAATGTGTGCATATGTATTTTATTTTGGATTTGCCCAATTACTTCTCAATGCTTTGGGGATACTGATTTTCTTTAAAAGATAGAAGTTGATCAAGGAATTTCAATCCTGAACTTTTTCTCAAATTGAAATGCTAGCATATTAAGAAATCCAGCCTTATCCAAGGTCAATTTGTCCAGCTTTCAAATCCCTGATTATTTTTCCGCTGCCATTTGGTGGCATGTGTGGATTTACCAGCATTGCCCTATCCCCAGACTCTGTGGTTTATGTACCAGTTTTATTCTAAGATCTTTGGAGCCTAACACATGCACCTGCAGTGATCTGACCCACATTTCCTTCCTCTGCAGGTGCTGCAGGCCCACGACTCTTCACCATACACCAGATTGACGCCTGCACTAACAACCTGCCTAAAGCCCATACGTGGTAAGTTATTTTTGTAGTTTTTGTCCCCATTCCATGTACATAGATGTTAGTTCCAAACAGATTTGACTTTTCATTGATCATACATACTAGTAAATGGAGCTTTAAAAGTAATGATAAGCAACCCTTTTAAGTGATTTAAAAGTTAAGACTATTCAGAAATTGGTCGGAAAGCCTCAAGGTGGTCATCTCTACTTTAGAGAAAATACAACGTTTTAATTTTCTGTGTGACACAAAGAGCGATGTGGCTATGCTGGTATATACTTGATTGGTAGGCCACTTTACTTATTTTGGATGAGCTGAAATTGGATTTGCTTATTCACAGCTTCAATCGAATAGACATTCCGCCCTACGAAAGCTATGAAAAGCTGTATGAAAAGCTGCTAACAGCCATTGAAGAAACATGTGGATTTGCTGTGGAATGACGGACTTCAAGGATTTACCCAGGACTCTATTTATACCCCTGACTGACAGCCTCCTTCAGCAGAGCTTCAAAGAATGCTGAAATACAGGAACTCCCCCCCCTTTTTTTAAATTTTAGGACACTGTGAGGGGAAAGGACAATTTTGAAATTCCTTTTCAAGGAAAAAAGGTCTTTATGCTTTGCCATGAGGCCACATTCAGCTGCTATTTAAAATTAATATCTTGAACCTAAAGAATGCTGACTTTTCCTACATTTCCAGAGTTAGGCAGTATTCTACACTTAAAGACTACTATTATTTTTATAAAAGGTAATCTATTCAAATCGCTTCACCGATTTCAAGTCTTTCAAACATCAAGACAACTTCAGCAGTCGGTACAAGTCACATTTCATTTTGATTGAATACATGATTTTGAACAGCTCCTGTACTTGCTCTTTGTAAAAAAAAATAATAAAATTAAATTAAATAAAATTACTTTGAATTATTCTATTCTACCTTTGTAAACAATTGGCTGAAAGAATAATTATCTTTGAGAAATTAAGCCATTTACATGTTTGTTTTTCTATAGCAGAGCATTATATTTTGCATTATATGTTTCAACCTAGCCTAAGTGGGTCTTTTATATTTTTCAAGCATGAATTTCCTGGAATACAGCTATATAATTTTAGTTGTCAAATTCCTGATGCAATCACTTAGTCTAAACTTAGTAGTTTATTTGCTACAATATGTGTTCAGGGGCCCCCTGTTTTTAACAGACTTTTTAAAAAAAACTAATGTTTTTATCTTGAATCAATATGATTAGGTATTTTGGATTTACTTTCATCTTAAATCAAAATACTGCATTTTTATAGCTTCTCAGAGCATGTGGATGGGATGGGATTTTCATTCCTTGCTGGGTCAGCTTATCTTTAATATATATGCTATTCCTATAAACCAAAGTCTCTGACAAGTGCACCTAATTTATATTATAATTACAATGTAAGTTTCCATCAAGTAAACCATCCTAAATCTTTGTTTAGCTGCTCATAATTTTATTTGGCTAAAATTATGAAAAAGGAAAAATTTAGTTCTAAAGATTATTTAGTATGCTTGGAAAACCCCGCTTTACCTACCAGAATGGGGGAGGGAGGGTAGGTAGGGACGTGATTATTAAAGAAACAGTGGTTCTAACTCTATGGTGTCAATTACTTTAAAACTGAAGAGTTAATTTTAGAAGTAAGGGAATCCCAGTTCCCTTGATGTTGAAGATCTGCAGCTGATTTTGAATGTCCAGATTTAGCTGTCAAGGTGTAATGGCACGTTGCATGATCCAGAAAGCAACCAAAACTCTTGAGGTGTGAGGGATTGGAAAAATCTGAAATCACAGGTGGATTTTTAAATTCGGCCATAAAAAATATGAACTATTCTTTTAACAATTGATATAAAATAAGAATAGCACATTTTGATAACTTAAAATTTTCCCCTTAATTATCAAGTGAATTAGGTCCTTTGTGTTCTGTTTCCTGTGATGGAGGGGGTTTCAGACTGTGCTGGGAGCCTCAGGAATAATAGTTTAAGAGAAGAGTGTCAGGAAGGTCTAGTTGGTATTGAGTAGGGGCCTCTAATTCCCTATCTCCATCCCCCTTTGCCCAGAGCAGCTCCAGTTTTTCTCTTTTATATATTGTAATTCCAAGTAAGTTTTCATGAGTTATGCGGGGCAGGGGAGGAATGAGTAGAATAAAAGAAGTGCAGATTTTGCTGCTTAAAAAAAAAAGTTGAGAACTATTTGTGTAGTTTCTAAATATTTTAATGTAAAATTTGGCCAAATTTGCTGCAAGTAAGCTAGTCATAGTCATAACTGTGCAGTGGTAATGTTATGCCAACCAACCTTTTTCTCCCCAAATAACTTTGTGTTTTTCTACCGCATTCTTAGTAGTACTGAAGAACATCTTGATATGTACAGAAATGGTTTCTGTGCTATTTGCTTATCAGTGATTTTCAGCTCTCATGATAGTCCTTTATTGGTTGCAGGTCCATCTCTTTTATATTAAAGCACTTAGTGCAGAGTTTATAATTGTGCCTACTCTTAAAATCTCTCGGTAAAAAGTACGCACATGATGAACACTTTATAGAACTCACAACTGACAGGGATGCAGTAATAATGAAATGCTACCGTCACTTGTTCTAACATAAGATATAAAGCAGGCAAATACCATCGCTTTTTGAGTGCCTTTTTAACTTTATACTAATAACTTAATAGAGCTTTAAAAGAAAAAAATTACCCTCCATAACAGTCTATGGTATCACCAACATGCTTTATCAAAACATGATTTTAGAGATATTAATTTCAAAGTCACATTACCTGATTACTTCCAAATAGGTGCTAAGCAAACAACCTCCAATGTGTCATTGAACCTAGGACTTGCACCTCATGTTTAATGTGAATATTTATTTCCACATGTCCTCCTTAGCTGGGTTTTTTCCTTATCCTTCCTCTAGTTGTGTTATTTCAGATATGTGATGTCACCTTTCCATACTATTTGCCTTTCCATCATGAATGCTCATTATGCAGTACAGAGGTGAGTTTTGTTTCTGAGGGCCTTATTTCTTGATGTAAAGAATTTTTAAATAGTGCTGTGTATAGTGTACATTTTGTTTTGCACATAGTTTGTTGCCCTGGATGGGTTTATTTTTACCAAGTCTTTTTTTCTTTCTTGTATTTACAGTCCAGAGCACAAGTTTCTCTTCTTTTAAATACAATGTAATCCGCTTTATTTTACAACACTAAATCTGCTTTGAACTTCCAGTGCATTGGACTGATGGCTTTGGTGGGAGTTAGAAGTTGTTCCAGCCATCTGTATGGTTTGGTAGAACAGCTCCTTCTTCTGTTTTTAAGTTGCAGCATACAGTCAACGGGTGCCATTTGTGGTATTTAACATTCTTATGTTAGGATGATGATTGTACCAAATGCTGAGTTGTTTTATTTCTAGATGTAATTAGTTCACATTATGTAATATTCTTCCTTCTCTCAAACTGACTTTAAAAACAAAGTTTTATCATTTTCATTGTATTTGTATTTATTACAGAGTGTTTTAGCTTTGATATTCTTTGTATTTTCACTTGGTTGTTACATGAGCTTTATCAATAACATCTGTATAAATGGTTTTTAAAAATTAACTATGTATGTGCCCATGCTGAAGTTGAGCAATAAAATGAATGCTGTTTGCACTGTCACAGCATCAAAGTTTTTTAAAGAATATTGAGTTTGTAATGAATTGTTTTGAAAAAGTCTGTGATCAGCTCTATGAAGGGTGACAATATGAGTCATAAAATGAGAAGTTCAGGGTGAATGCATGCCTGCCTTAGTTGATGACTTGGTCACATTGCAGAGCCTCGGAGGGCTCAGGAACCCCTTTCTGTCTCCAGGTAGAGCAGGGAGGGTATGTGTTTTCTCCTGCCATGGCAGCTTGGTCAGTTGCAGTGGCTGTTGGCTGTGAGGAGGTAGATTTCTGGGGGTGGTCAGGGCTCAGTGGGGAAGAGTGATCTGGTCCCTTAACCATCTCTGTCAGGGGTCTTGGAGGGCAGAGCTCTGGTAGGGCCTCACATTTGCCAGCCCTAACTTGGTGTTGAGCAATGAAATCCTCAAAATGAAAAGCAGAAATCAATTATATTTTTCCTAGAAGCCATGGATTTTAAGGTTTATGATTCACAACTCTGTAAATGATAGTGGATGTATGAAAGGCCAACTAAATACATGGATGGAAAAAGGAATGAATATGGACTTTGAGAGTCTCTACACAGCAAAGGCTACAACACAACAGAACCAGTGTAAGTAGCGGTGTATTAAAGTTCAAAAGGTGGGTATGCTTCATTCTTTCTAGTCTTTTCAATGTATTTCTTTGCTTTGTCTCACATTGCCATATTTATCTAAAATTTGTAAAAGTTTTAGTACATTAAAGATTTTTAGTGTTATAATACTCTATGAATTACCCAAAAGTTTGATTAGACTAATCATGTGTGATTGGAAGTTTTTCTGTTGTATGCTAACCTTGGAAAGTTTGTCCCTTGGTTATCAAGAAGGATAACAATGTTTATACACTGCATTGATTTGTACTTGGTATCCCAAACGCTTACATTACAACAGGATATGTACAACAGAGCACCCTACTAACAGGATATAGGAGGTAATTAATGACACAGAAAAAGGGTTAACATTAATTACTCTGTTAACACTCTTAGCAAACTAGACAAACCAGATTTTAAAGTTAAATTTTATTTTCTTTAAAAGGTATTTGCCCTAAAGATGACTTCCCTGTTCATTCAACAGATGTTTGCTGTGCCAAGCTCTGTGCTAGCTGCTAGGCACATGGTTTTGGGTGGCTGTTAAGAAACTGAATTTCCAAACTAATGCTTCTCACTTGTGTCTCAGTGAAGGCCAGATTCAAACTTAGATACTCAAAACTCAATTTTTGTAGGAAATTGAGGAAAGAAGTCGGTCATGAGGGGAATACATGAGTAAATACTCCACCTCAGCAAGTCAGCAAGGCCCTGAATCCCAGACTTTAAAAAAAAAAAAAAAAAAGACCATATGTTGCCCAGGCTGTAGTGCAATCATAGCTCTCACTGCAGCCTAGAACTCTTGGACTCAAAGGATCCTCCCCCTCAGCCTCCCAAGTAGCTGAGACTATGGGTGATGCTTGCCAGACTTGGTTTTTAAAACAATTGGTTTTGCCACAGGGGAAAAGGAGTCTCTGACCCCACTCCCATGATACCTCAGATCCAGGCACTCTTTCTAGGACAGGTAGCACCTTCCTTGTGTGTTTGTGATAGTTATACTATTGCCACCCTCTTTTTGTTACTTTGCAGGGGAGGAACCTGCATTTCCAAGGTGATTTGCTCCACTGTTGCTGATTAGCATAGCTTTTTTGGATATTTAAGATGAGATTTACCTGGGACATTTGAGTTGTAAACACCACTTTTGTCTCCCTTACAGTAGTATATAAGTGAAGGAAATAGAAGGTTCCGTCACCCACCCCACAGGCTTCTACAGGTACCCTTCTAAGATGTTTTTCCTGCCCACTTAAGTATTTGTAATGTCGTTGTCTTATCTTTTTATGTTTTTTTAGAGACAAAGTCTCACTATGTTGCCTAGGCTGGAGTGCAGTGGCTATTCACAGGCAAGATCCCACTACTGATCAGCACGGAGTTTTGACCTGCTCCATTTCCAACCTGGGCCAGTTCACCCCTCCTTAGGCAACCTGGTGGTCCCCCGCTCCCGGGAGCACACAATATTGATGCCAAGCTTAGTGTGCAGACACCCAATCGGCATAGCGAACTACATCCCAGAACTCCTGGGCTCAAGCAATCCTCCCGTCTCAGTCTCCCGAGTAGCTGGGACAATAGGCACGCACTACCGTGTCCAGCTGTAATGTCTTCTGACTTTCAGCCCTGCACCTGGGAGTAAGGATGGAAGGGCATATCAGAATCAACTTTTCAGACCATTTGCTTCTCCCAAAGATGACGATGGCATAGCAAAAAGGGTGGAGAACTACCACAAGAAAAGTTAGATACAAATGTCACTAACTTAAGGACCAGAAGGGCAAAGTTTCAAAGGCAGTTCAAGCATAATGTTCTTTGGTGCAGTGGCTCATGCCTGTAATCCTAGCACTTTGGGTAGCCAAGGCTGGGAGGATCACTTGAGCCCAGGAGTTCAAGACCAGCCTGAGCAACATAGCGAGACTCCATATTTCTATAAAAAATTTAAAAATTAGCCAGGTATGGTGGCACACACCTGTAGTCCCAGCTACTCAGAAGGCTGATGTGGGAGGATTGCCGGAGCACAGGAGTTCCGGGCTACAGTGAGCTATGATTACACCACTAAACTCCAGCCTGGGCAACATAGGGGATACCCTGTCTCAAAAACAAAACAAAACAAAAAACATGTTTTCAGCATGTCTAAATGTGGGCTCTAACAGATCCCTCTATAAACTGCAACTTAAGCCCCAATTTTGGATTCCTCCTTTGGTGTAGACCAAAGGATACTCAATCCTGTATGTTTCTCTTCCTGGCGCCATCCTCTGCCCTGCCCGGTTCTCCCATTGCAGACCTCCCAGCTCCTTCCATTGCAAATAAATTTCCCCTACACCTTGAGCCCCTTCAGCAAAGGCTTTATTCTCCTGCCTTACCTTAACACTGTTCTTCCTTTCCCTTCCTACCCTTTTAAGAGGAAGCAGCTAATTCTCCAGTGCTCCACACGATACAGTATTACACATACCCAGTTAAAGATAATATAGTTTGAAAAAAATCATACACACTTAAAGGCTTAAACTTTCATCACCCTTTCCCTAGTCTTGCTTTCCAGAGGCCACTCCTCTTAGATCTTCTGCCATCTCTTCTGATAGTAACCTCTACATTCCTAAATAATATGCTATTACTCTTCATTATTTTTAGTCTGGTTCGTCACTATTTATGACAGATGAGAATTGAGTTCTTACACCAAGCCCCTCATTCTGTAACAGCCTGCTGTGTCCATACACAACAGAGTTATAGCACAGTTCTAAGTCACGTTCAAGTGCGTGCACCATGACAATGAGCCTTTCCTATTCTGGGCAAACTCGCCTCATTCACATCTGATTCCCTCTCCATCCTGCCTGAATCTTAACGCCCTCCACTCGCTGAGTTAGCACTTCATTTGCTTTCAATTTTTAAAAAATGTGTTGTCATCTTTTGTCTATCTTCTGACTTTGAGCAACCCTATCCCTCCCCTCCCCTCGTCAGTTCTCTCAAATTCTATCTTTTGGTTATTCCTGGTTACTCCTTAGCTTGGTCAAGAGCACCAACTGCCACCTGGTCACCAGAACTAGCACCTAAGAGTCTTGCTAAATATTTTATGTTTTAAAAAAATTATAAAAGCATTGCTAGGCTTATTTGAACAAATCTAAATAGTATTAAAGTATATTGAGCAAAGAGTTAAAACTTATATAATCTACCATTCAGTCACACCTATCATGTTTGGGGAATATCCTTCATTCTTCTAAGACCTTTTTCTGTATTTGTATTCATATTGCATTATACCCACTCATTCCATAGTTTTTTCAATAGCATCACACTTTAAAATTTGCTTATTTTACTCAAGAATATATTGTGGGTATTTATCTTGATCTACTTTGTCATTTTTCTCTATAACATTTTTTAAGAACTTACATTCTATCTCTTGGGTGTCTAGCTGCTGCTTATGTGTTTCCCATGCTTGTTGACTTGTCACAGCATGTCATGGTTGTCTGCATGTCTTATGCTCCAAACTTCCTCAGCCACCAAGCCTTTCCCCTAGGAAGCGCCTGCCTGCTGGCCCACCTCCTGTGAGCTGCCATTCCAAGAGGTCAGCACTCAGGACCACAGCAGCCCACCCAGAGGTTGCCTACTCTTTTCTCTAGGGACAATCAGATCTCACCACTTCATGCCTTCGGCCTCTCTTCATTCATTCACTCATCCCCCGTACTTTTCCATGTCCTGATGGATGCCTCTTCTCCCCCACTCCTGTCTTGGCACCCTCTACCACCCTGGCTTTAATCAGCAAAGTCTCCATATCCTCAGCTGCTCTGAAGCTTCCCTCCAGCTCTTGGCCTTCACCGGAGCCTTCCTCTCCATGGAAGACACTACCCTAAGTGTGAGTTCTCTTTTTCCTCATGTCTCCCCATACCAGAGATGGAATTGGTGCACTCTTGCCTACTTCAGCCATTATGCCTCCTTCCCACTGGCAATCACTAGTGCTCCTTGGAAGCATGCAGTCTGGCTTTACCCGCTTCACCTCTCCTCACTGCTGTCTTCTACCCACCGATAGAAGCCACAACACACAGATCCTCCTATCTCCCAGCCATGTTGTGAAAAACCCACATAAACACTATCATCAGGGTTCACCCTAAGGCCCACCTTTTTATGACCAGCCACATTTCATCTATAATGAATTAGAGGTTTCTTTTTTGTCCTCGTGCTTTTTTAAAAATTTACTATTTTTGTTCACCTAAAGCAGTAAGGCTCAGGAGCTGGCTGCTCAAAAGCTTAAATGTTTTAGCACACATATGACTAATCAAGAGTCCTCCTTTTCAGGGTTTAGGTCATAAATTCAAAAGCAGCAGTAAGCTTTCAAGAAAACTTTTTATTTAAAAAATTATTTCATAAAAAGTATTGGAGTGAACATAGATAAGGCATTTAAAAATGATTTTTCTGGTTTAGACTGTTTACTGGCTCAGTTCTAGCTGTCCTGGTAAAGGCCTCTAAAACTTTACCTTTGAAGTCTGGCCTCACAGGAAGGGGTTTTTACTGTACTGAAAGGAAGCCAGCTGAAGCCGAGATCTGAAGCGCTCAGCTTCCAGTTCCCGGAAGAAAGCATCGTCGTCATTCTGTGTTATCATGTCCTGCAGCTGCTGAATTTCCTTCTCCATCTTAGATCTCAGCTCCCTCTTCACCTTATGTAATGTCTAAAAGAGAACACATATTATCCGTCTAGTCACAACATTCATCCAGGCCTTCAGCTACTTCTATTCCCTCTCCACATTCCAGCTAATCAGGCTCCTCCAATAATTCTAATAACTTGGCAGCAGCTCTTACAGAGACCATAAACAGGTAAAGTTAAAATCATAGCAGAAATATCTTGGATCATAGATGGATTTTCTTAGTATTTTATTTATTCCTTTAAAAGGTATAGTTGTTTTCTATTTCCTAAAAATGTAAATAAGTTAGTCATCCTGTTAATTGTTACCTGGGCCTGAGATTTCTCTCTGGCTTTGAGTTCTTGACGTTCCTGTGATATGGCTTCTGCCAGCAATGAAAACTGTTCATAGGAAAGAAAAAAACCAAATATTTAACGTTTGTAGTCCAAATGCAGAAATTCTTATGCTTAATGTTTATAGGCTTAAAATCTTTATTTCAATGGAAATAGGGCAATATATATTCTGTACCATGGTCAAGTATGAGCTTATTTTAAATTTCAATCTTGAAAATAGGGTCAGTCTAACCTGTATAATGCAAAGTTCTGAGTTAAACATGTGGAAGTTTATTGTCGGACTAAGCTTTTAACACAGGCGGTCAGGATTAAGCACTTTGTAATATAAGCAAGTGACAGAACCCACCTGGCCCTTATAGTAGTTCTCCATTGAGTCCAGTTCATTCTGGTGCCGTCTCTTTTGTTCATCTCGCTTTTCTTTGGCATAGTTTCTTAGGTCTCGTAATCTTTGCTTCTGAATTTGTAAACCTTCTTCAAACAGTTTCTTAAATATCTGTCAGTTAATCATAAAGTTATGTTGAACTTTCACTAAGTATAATCATTTTGTTCAACTAGTACATATAGTACATACCAATTGTATTTCACAAAGATTTTTTTAAAAACTTTATTCAGGTAGTATTCACATACCATAAAAATCGCCCTTTTAAAATGTGATTTGGTATGTTTTGATTATATTGAACTGTGCAATCGTCACAATTACAGAACATTTTCATCATCCCCAGAAGGAACCCCACACCCATAAGCAATCGCTCTCGTCTCTGTAGCCCCTGAAACCAGTAATCTACTTTCTGACTCTGGAGTTGCCCATTCTGGACATTTCATATAAATGGAATCATAATTCATGGCTTTTTGTATCTGGCTGCTTTCACTTAGCATGTTTTCAAGGTTCATCTATATTGTGGCATGTATCAGTACTTTATTCCTTTTTATTGCCAAATACTCTATGTATATACATTGTTTATCCATTCATCAGCTGATGGTATGTGTGTTTCCCCTTTTTGGCTATTATAAGTGATGGTGCTATAAACTTCTGTGTACAGGTTTTTGTATGGATATATATCTAAGAGTAAAATTGCTGGCTCACATGGTAATCCTATATGACCTTGTGGTAACCTTTTGAGGAACTGCCAAATTGTTTACCAGAGCAGTTTGTACCATTTTATAACCCCACCAGCCCTGCATGAGGGTTCCAAGCTCACTACATCCTAGCCAATACTTATTTTAGCCATCCTAGTGGTATCGGCTTAGTGGTGTGAGTGGTATCTCATCATGGTTTTGATTTGTATTTCTTTAATGACTAATGATATTCAGCATCTTTTCATGTATCACAGAGTGTTTACTGGTTTTGGGAAAGAAGCCCAGAGCAGAACAATGCCACACCCACATGTGTATAACTGGTTATCATTTGGGTAGGCCACTGTATAACAAGTTCTTCAGGGACAAAGTTTGGACATGCCCACTTGTCCTCCCTTCGTTAGTAAGACTTCCTGGTAGGAGAACTGGTTCTGACAACCATGCATTCATTAGCTGTGTTACCTTAGACAAGTTACTTAATCTCCTAAAGCCTTAGTAATGTCTTCCTCTAGAAGTATTGAATCCAGTTAACTATAATTACTATCTTTTACTCTAGAGATAAAATTTATTGCTAGTTTGAGATCCCAAAGATTAGTCATTTCAGTTTTAAATGAGACAGCAAATACCTTGTGAAAACCCCTCACACCACAGCTGTCCTACACTATTCCTGACTTTATGTGGAATTCTAAGAGACAGGGTCTTACTCTATTTTCCAGGCTGGAGTGCAGTGGTGTGATCACACCAGTCTCGAACTCCAGGGCTCAAGCAATCCTCCTGCCTCAGCCTCACAAGTAGCTGGGACTACAGGTGTGTGACACCATGCCTGGCTAACTTCTTTTATCTTTTGTGGAGACGGGGTCTTGCTATGTTGCCCAGGCTGATCTTGAACTCCTGCCCTCAAGCAATCCTCCCAAAGTGCTAGGACTACAGGTGTGAGCCACTGTGACTGGTCTAAATTCCTGTCTCTTATAACATGCTCCCAAACCCTTAAAGCCATTGTGCTGGAGAGTACTCAGTTTTTGCTGCCTCATACATGTAACATAAGACTTCACATTAAGATGAGGGCCATGGAGACAACAGACAGGAGTCATAAAACGAAGCATGAACAAGTATAAATTCTCACAAGCAGATTTTTAAGACCTTCATTTGGGGTTTTGGATTCAAACTGGGACAGGAGTCGCAAAAAAGGTAGTGGTTCTGGAAGGTAAAATAAAAATCACCTTCTTACCACGGCACAACAGAAAAGCCATATTTACCATTTCTTCCCGGGTCCTCATTCTCATCATTTTGGCACGCAGCTGGACTCTATAGTCGTCATAGTATTTCCGAGCACGAACGATTTGTTGATGACTTTCCTTTATCTTTGATTGGGTAAACCTCTGTCTATGAATACGGTCCTTGAAATCTTGCTAAGAAAGGGGAAGGGAAAAGGATAAGAAATAGGAGGCGGCAGACTCGAGGGTTCTCATCTCCCCACTCCCCATCCAGAGGGCTGGGGGCCTACTGCCTGGTGTGGACTGTGAAAGACCGCTGAGCCCTGGAAGCCCTTCAGCAGCCCCAGCAAGCCCCAAGCTGAGCGCCTCACCTCCCCACTCCACCAGGAGGTCGCTAAGACACACTCAGATGCCAGCTCGAAAGCAGTAGGAAAAGGGCACTTTCAAGGAAAGCTTGAGTTCCCAAGAGTATTTGATTAGACAATATCTGACAAAGTAAAGATGAAGTGACATCTTGTACTTAGGCGTTTTGGATATTTGTGTTTCTCCCCCCAAACCAAAGCACAACATGCAGACAGCTTTGAGAAGAGCTTTCAGAACTGGTTATAGTTCTCAGGGCTTATCTCTAGACTTAATGAAAAGTTTTTCAAATTTCTTCCCTTGGCAGACTATTTCTGACCTCCCCCTTTGTTATACTCAATAGGGAATAATGTTCTAAGGATGATTCCCAGCCCAAATTACAATGGAGGCTGGTAAACTACTTCGGCCCTGGGAGAGACGGGGGAGGACAAAAAGCATCTAAGTTACAACCACTTGGCACCCTTTAGGACGGAGGGACTATGGAGGTAGAAAGCTTCTGGATTAAAATCTCAACTCTCCCCTCTGCTTATCATGCTGAGATCCAGGGCAAGTTACCTAACACCTCAAAGCCTCAGGATTTTCATTTCATGGAAAATATCTTTAACACATACTGTAAAGACTAAATGAAACTGTATATAAAGTACCCAGCACCCCCATCAATTTTGGTTAAAGCTCTAGATCAGGGGTCCTCAAACTTTTTAAACAGGGGGCCAGTTCACTGTCCCTCAGACCGTTGGAGGGCCGGACTATAGTTTAAAAAAAAACTATGAACAAATTCCTGTGCACACTGCACATATCTTGAAGTAAAAAAACAAACGAGCAAAAACACCCGCATGTGGCCCACGGGGCGTAGTTTGAGGACGCCTGCTCTAGATACTTCTACAGGTGTTACAGGTAAGGAACTGTTGCCCAGCTGGTAAAAATAAAGGAAAGGATATAACTTGTAAATTCAAAATTATAACACCCAATTTGCTCTTCACATACCAGTCTCTTGTTATGTTCATATTCTTTCTTGACAAGGGCAGTGAGGAGGTCATGCCTTCTTAGGGCCTCTTCTATCTTTAAGTGGACACGAGCGAATATGTTAATAATGCTGTTCACTAGATTCTTAAGGTTTAAATACCCAGGTTAAGACTGAAAGTAACTTACTTCATCCTGGAGTTTCTTCTTTGATCGATTTTCTCTATATGCATCTTTTTTGAGCTGTTCAACCTGTGCAATTTGCTGTTTCCACATCTTGCTTAACGTTGGGCCAGACACATAGAGAAATGGAAACTGCTCCAGCATAAGCGGCAGGAGACTGTGTTCATTCACTTTCACTGCAAAGTAAAATGAGATGCTCTTAATGTGAGAGACTTGCTGACAACTCTCAGCCTTCCTCCCCGGTAGATCATAGCTTATCTATGTGACGTGGTTCTGATCCTGAAAAGAATGATTCTAAATATACTTATTACTTCTGCATTCCTTCTTCCATTGAAGTAAGCCAACTATTGGTAAGAACAAAAATAAGCTCAACAGTTCTGACTGATGACATGCTGGTCCTGAGAAGTCCATCCGAACTGCTCAGCTGCTGCCTCAATGCCTATGGACAGATGCTCTGAGTATGTTAAAATGGCAGACTCCTCAGCTCTCTGATAGGCATGTGCTTAGAACGTCCCTCTCCCATGGGAAGGTCCCTGCAGTCTATGAGGTAGAGTTGGAAGCCTGGCATTTTACATGACCTTGTTTCCTTGTAACAAGACCCTGACACACATTGGCGCTGTCAACGTACAGGAACCAGACAGGCTGTCTACTTAACTTGGAACATTCCTTTTGTTCTACCCATTTCCCAGGGAAAAAATGCAAACAGAGTGAGTGAACAGAATGAGGCTAAAACTGAACCAGCAGGTAGGAGTCTTGGCATTCCTTTGGTGCCAATAATACCGGCCTCTGTAAGGTACTTCCTTATTTAAGAGTCTTAGCTCTCTTTACATAAAATCAGGAATATGGCAGAGATAAAAAGAAAGAACTTTCTCCAGCTAACTGGTAGACGTTAGTTTTCAGTGCTGTGTCCTTGGAATGTAGCACACACTTTCAAAGGCTGCCAGTTTTCCATGAAGTACAATTCTGTGGTTCTTACTTGGAAGTGCTTTATTTGCCTTTGGGAAGCCACCTCTTGGACTTTGAGCTGTGGTTTTTCTGGAGTAAACCTTCCAAGGCTGACTACGTTCTGGAGTTCTTTTATGAACAGCGTCTCTGTATATTTTTTCCTTAGAAGCAGATATAAAACAGAATAGAAATAAAAGATCTAACAACTCTTTCATACATCATCTTAAATATTACATATTGACAAAAATAGCTAACTACTTCCCAGCCAAACCACATTACTTCAAATTTCTAAAATCTGGTTAGTATTCATCCACTCTAAGTTAAAGGCATCTTTTAGCCTCTGGCATCCCTTGGAATTCGAAAAAGCATTGAATCTTTCTCAAGTTTCAGTCATCACAGTCCCACACCCTAAATACAACCACTATTAATGTTTTTTTCCCTTCACTATTACTATTTCAATGTACATTTCTTTGAGAACTTCTTCCATGCAGATTAAAAAAATTCAAGCCACTATGCAGTATGCTTTGTTGCAGCTAAACTGTATATCTTGTTTTGTTCATTAACATTTTAGCATAAACATTTTCCCCATGGTTTTGGAAAGCAAGAAAACTTATGCTTTCAGTTTCTTACAACCAGGTCCAGAGCACCCGGGACTGTCTCATTCTCCTTTGTCAGCTTAGACCAGGTGTCCTCAAACTATGGCACATGGGCCATATGTGGGTGTTTTGGCCCGTTTTTTTACATCAAAATAAGATATGTGCAGTGTGCATAGGAATTTGTTCATAGTTTTTTTTTAAACTATAGTCCAGCCCTCCAATGGTCTGAGGGACAGTGAACTGGGCCCCTGTTTAAAAAGTTTGAGGACTCCTGGCCTAGACTATTTTTTAAACCCCTGGTGAATTGCTAAGCAATAAACCCTTAAAAACGGATAGAAGTTTTAGGCAGAAAAAAAATGTAGTTTTCTCATTTGATATGGCAAGATGTGGCAAGTACCACATCTTGCCATATCACGAAATCCTGCCTTTTTCTAAAGAGCTAATGATTATGATTAAGGTCCTTTTCTTTTGGAAAGATCTATACTTCTCACTGGTGTGATCAAATGGCATTTATTATAGTGGAGACTTTTACCCACTGTTTCCTCCTCCTCCTCCTCCTCATTTATCCTTAGAGGTCCAATATTCTCTTGAACTTTATTTCTTCTTAGTTCCCTTTCAAATGCGTCAGTGAATGCCTAGAGGGGAAAAAGGTCATAGGATATTATAGTTATTAAAACATATACAAATGAAGGAAAAAAATTCACCTAGGACCTGCCTCCCCTAAAGTATCAAGCTTACTTTTTTAAGCTCCTTTCAAGCTTTGTATCATAAATACATGTTATTTTAACAGGTATGTAATTGGAACATAAAATGAAATTTTACATAATGTATTTTTTTGTTCAGTTACTATAATTTTTTTCTTTTTTTTTTTTTGAGACAGAGTCTCGCTTTCTTGCCTAGGCTAGAGTGAGTGCCAAGGCATCAGCCTAGCTCACAGCAACCTCAAACTCCTGGGCTCAAGCAATCCTACTGCCTCAGCCTCCTGAGTTGCTGAGACTACAGGCATGAGCCACCATGCCCGGCTAATTTTTTTTTTATATATATATATATATATATATATATATATATTAGTTGGCCAATTAATTTCTTTCTATTTTTATAGTAGAGATGGGGTATTATAATTGTTTTGATATTCCCCTGAATGGAAGTTATATGCTAAGTTACACTGATTGTAACTATTATAAAACATCTCAGTTTCTCACCATTATAAATCCTACCATATTATAAAGCCACTATAAAACCTCCTATGGCAAACAACTTGAGCATTCTAAAGTCATACTATTAATACATTTTAAAGTCCCTGTTGCATGGAAGTTTTTCCTTGGTATCAGACCAGTCTCCTGTGTTGAATCCCAACCACGTCCTCTCATGCCTGTCTTGGGCACTTTCTCATCTTCTCTGTAGCTCAAGTGGCCTATCACACTTAATCCACCTCAAATCTCCTTCATCGCTGAAGGTCTCTCTGAAAATACCAACCCACACTGATCTCCTCTTTCTTAATCCACTGGAAGGCTGAGCTTTGTCTGACCAGGTTATTTTCTTAAGAGTTTCACAAGTGTAATTTTATACTTCCTAAGGGGGATATGAGCTATGTCACACAGCTTTCTGTTGTCCACTCAGCTCAAGAATATTAAATGTATTTTAGAGATGGGAGGGAAGGAAGGAATAACAACAAAAAGGAGTATTAAAGGCATTTTAACCCTTTAATCAATCGCACGTTCATGATAGCATCTGGCTGAGGGATAACGGTGCTACCCTGCTGCTCAATGGTAGTTAAGAGATGGGGAAGTACCTTTGCTCGGAATTGGAGGGTATCTGTTTCTTTTGGCTTGTGCTGCCTTTTTCTCTCTGTGTGGAACTGTTTGTGTTTGTTAACTGGAGATGGAGAGAGTGAATGGGATCTGTAGGGTGACCTCCTATGCATGGAAAGTCCTGCAACACAGAAAAGACATGTACCATTAGATCCTGATAGCCAGAAATGTTAAGTTGAAATCCAAATAGTTGGCTTTCACTCATTAGTCTCTTTGGATTTAGTAAATGTGTTAAATGTACTCTCTACTATGACTCATTTGAATTTGTATGTTTAGCTACACCAAGTAAACAGACAAATGCACATACAGGTGTGCTGTCTCAAAGAAGTACTTAGGTTCTATATTCAACTTTGGACTGAATTCAACATGTGGAATGCCTCCTGTGCACAAAAGCCTATGGACGGTGCTCTAGGTAATGGGGCAGAGTAGGGAGGGAGAAAAGGCAAATTGAGCAGTGCATCTGCTATCCTTTTACCTATCAAGATGCTAAGGAGCTAGGATGTAAGTATATATACATATATTATATCATGTAGTTAAGCATTGTCTAAGTGGTCCTGATTCTTCCCTACTTAGCAATCTAGCCCTCCTAATTCCACACTGCCTAAAAGACCAAACAAACCAAACCACTTCTCTCCACAAACCTTTTTATGTTCCATGTGTATAGATGTGCTTAGGCATCTGCTGGCTGTGAAGAGGGGGGATTCCATACCTTTTTGGAAAAGCAGTTAATTCTACATAGCTCTAAGGGTTGAGTTAGTTTGATACCTTTATAAATAAATTTTCCCAGAGAATTCAAATTTCCCTGAGTTTTTATTTTTCTTTTCATTTCATACTTTTAATCCGAATCTTTCAAATTCATTTTAAAGAAGACATTTTTAAAAACTGACTTGTACTATTTTATCTTTAGACTCTCTAGCAAATGCAGAAATGCACTATTTTAAATGACATATGTCCATGATGCATTCTTTAGAAACTGAAGACTCAATTAAAATAACATTTTAACTTACACAGTGTGTTTTTGCAATGGAATATCATGTGTATGTAGACAAATGGGGAAACATGGAGGTCACTGGGTAAGGCTACCTAGAGATTAGCTGAGTCAAGTTTTAAGGGAAAAGATGAAATAATCAAGAGAAGGAAAGATTATTCTTGAAGGAGTAAAAGAACAACTGAAAAGGTTAAGGAAGTTTTGGATGAAAAAAAACAATGGATGACCAAAGTAGATAAAATTAAATATAAAATATGCAGAATTTTAGTTGGTAGAAGACAGGATAATTGTTTGGATTTGAACAATGGAAGATCAAGGGTAGGAAGTACTTGCAAGGCTATGGCAAACCCAAAACTGCTGACACGAGTATAAACTGGTGCAATCACTCTGGTGGGCAAGTTGACAACAATAAAGAAATGATCCAGAAATTCTACTAGATATAGATCCTAGAGAAACCCTTGTCTGTGTTACAGGCTGTTCATTGCAGAATTTTTTGTAGAAATGAAAACTGGAAACAATCTACATGTCCAGCAATAAGGGAAATTGATAGTGATGTATATACTCATACAAATGGGGTATACTGTAAGAACTTATATTGTTACACTGGAGTTAATATAAATAGACTGGATTCTGTAAGTATCAACATAAATAGATTTCCAAGACAATGTTACCAAAAAAGCAAGTTGCAGAATGATATCTATATAAATTTAATAATAAAAACAAAACAATAGACAAGTAATATATAAACTGTTAAAGATGGGGGTTTCATCAAGGGCTGGGAAAAGAGGTCTATGGGGAGACCAAAGGAGTTTTTCTATTTTTTTTTTTGAGACAGAGGCTCACTCTGTTGCCTGGGCTAGGGTGCCTAACTCACAGCAACCTCAAACTCCTGGGCTCAGGTGATCCTACTGCCTCAGGCTCCCGAGTAGCTGGGACTATAGGCATGTGCCACCATGCCCAGTTAATTTTTTTTTTTTTTTTTTTTTTTTAGTAGACACGGGGTCTCGCTCTGCTCAGGCTGGTCTCGAACTCCTGAGCTCAAGCAATCCTCCCGCCTCGGCCTCCCAGAGTGTTAGGATTACATGCATGAGCCACCATGCCCGGCCTACTATTTTATTTCTTTTTCGAGACAGAGTCTCACTTTGTTGCCCTGGCTAGAGTGAGTGCCATGGTGTCAGCGTAGCTCACAGCAACCTCAAACTCCTGGGCTCAAGCAATCCTGCTGCCTCAGCCTCCCGAGTAGCTAGGACTACAGGCATGCACCACCATGCCCGACTAATTTTTTCTATGTATATTAGTTGGCCAATTTCTTTTTTATTTATAGTAGAGACGAGGTCTCGCTCTTGGCTCAGGCTGGTTTCGGACTCCTGACCTTGAGTAATCCGCCTGCCTTGGCCTCCCATAGTGCTAGGATTACAGGCGTGAGCCACTGCGCCTGGCCTATTTTATTTCTTAACCACTTTGGTACAAGCGTTGATAGTCAACGCTTGGTCTTCACAGCTAAAGTCAATAGCCACAGATGAACGAGCACAGCCAAGCGTCGACTGTAGCCCACAGCCATGATATGAAGGCGCACAGCCGAGCATCGACTTTAGTCTATAATTTTGAATTGACTTTTCTAATTTTTCATTTATCAAAATAAAATTGTGAACATTTAAAAATAATGTAATAAAAACATGTGTATATGTTACCTATTCTGATTTACATTACAAGTAAAGCTGCCTGTAAAGTCAAACAAGCTATCAGTGGTTTAAAGCTTTCCTTATCACACAAGAGCAAAACGGATTCGTCATCCATGCACAGCACAAACTATCGTGCGGACTATGAGTGCCGGCTGTGAGCAAGCTTTTGTGGCTGGTGAGCGCTGTATTGAAGTGGCTAAACACAAAAGGGTTAAAGCAAATATATTTGTTAACACCTGCTACTTCTAGATGGTGAAGATCCAGGTGTTTGATAATATTTTTGATCCTTTTCTATATTTCTGAAATATTTAAGATGAGAAAAAAAGACATTAAGAACAAATGGAACTGCCTAGGTAGTTGACGTGGGCATCCCTATTCTCGGTCTCTCTTGGATAAGTACCTGGCCTGGGCTTCTTCGGCCCATACTCCACGATGCTGTCACTGTGCTGAGATAGTGTCTCCTCATTTCCATTCTCTACCTCTTCATTTCCAATTTCTTCTTCTTTATGATCAGGCTTTTCTCTAATTCGATCACCCAGGGCACTTCTTAACATCTATTGAGAAAATTCTTTTCAACATCTTTCACTAATTTCAGCAGAATGTAAATTGGTAGTGGTAAACAGACATAACCTTTAAAAAGCTTTCTTTGATAGTCATTAATAACAAATTTTCAGATATTGCTTATACATGTTTAGTTTTTTGGTTATTTTATTTTTTTTAGAGATAGGGTCTTGCTTTGTTGTTGCCCAGGCTGGAGTGCAGTGCCACAGTCATAGTGCACTGCAGCCTCCAACTCCTGGGCTCAAGCAATATTCTTGCCTTCACCTCGTGAGTAGCTAAGAGTATAGATGTGCACCACCAACGCCCAGCTAATTAAAAAAAATTTTTTTTTGCATAGAGAACTAGGTCTCTACACAAAATGTTGTGCCCAAGTTGGTTTTGAACTCCTGGGCTCAAGCAATACTCCTGCCTCAACCTCCTAAAGTGCTGGGATTACAGGCATGAGCCACTGCACCCAGCCTAATTTTTAAAGAGTATGTATCAGGGCTATGGACAATTCAGTTTCAATAAACTACAGAATAAAACAGATTTAATAAATTCATTCAATGACAACCCAAAACTGTAATATTGTATTTTTTGAGAATAAGTGATCTACCCATTTTATACCACATTTGTCTTTAGTGACAAAGGGAAACTGTAGTAGGTACATCTGAAAATAAATGGTTTAGCATAATCATTTATGTCAAATGATTCAGTTTTCATCAGAATTCAATAAAATTTGGATATATCTGTACCAAATTTGGTTAAATCATCAAAGGCTAAAAGATCATTTTTCATATCCTACCTGCCTGACTTCTGGAACATTTTCACAGTAACTAAGACACAATTCATCTTCTAATACCTCATCTTCAATGGTGACATCACTTAAATGCCCACTAACCCACAACAATCTCAATATAGATTAAAAAACACAAGACTTACCCAATCAAGTTCCGAGAGTCGTTGAGAGAGTTTCTCTGATACTGCATGTAATTCTTGTTCTGTTAACCTCTTTCTTGGCCTCTGGGGGGAAGGTGAAACCCAGGATGAGGCTGCACCTCTGTTTTCATTTCTGTAATAAGTGACCCCATATGACACTTAAGTAGCCAGGTATATATTACTTAGTTTAAAATAACTACAATACATGCCTTAACAAACATTTCATACTGGTCTTGACAGCTAAATTTGGAGAGTACACCCCTTACTACTTTTCAAATCCCTTTGCAAACAGATTGTAAACACTAAAGACAGCAGTAATGTTACCTTTTCCCTTTGGTAAGCTTCCTTGTCCTAGGGCCTTGGACCTGGGCTGCCTGAGCTGGACATATTTCCTGTTTGCTATCTTTAGGCAATTTGGAAGTTAGGAAAACGCTATCATCAGGTTCCTATTAAAAACAGAAAAAAGTTGATTTGTAAAAGTTACAAAGAAGATACACAAAAACATTTGGGGAATGGGAAGGAAGGACCTGTGGCACAAAGCTGGGTCCCTTCAATCTCCATGTTTGTTTTTAAATGCATTTGTCAAAATACCCTATTGACACCTAATGTCTAAGGAATGGAGCAATGTCTGTTAACATAAACTTGTGCTCAGAAATAAAGTGTGGCTCAGGATGCCATTCAAAGAGGTAGGTAAGGTGTTCTGAAACATGAAATTTCAGGGGTTATAGCTATACCTGGACAATGAAAAAATGATCAAACTTCAAGTGGGAAGTATTCAAGTCATTATCTTTTGTATCAGGAGTCAATAAAGGCTGTCCAAAATTGAAACAGTTCAAACAAAGATGAAACCTCCCAAAATATGAATAAAAGCTCTTAACATTTTTAATTATTTATTAACCTTAGAGGGAATCTTTTGGAAAATACCTCTTATGGTGAAGAAACATTTGATGTTTAATGACAGCTTCAATTTTACTTCAGTATCTTTTTCTATTGAAGTAAATTTAATACTTTTTAGAAAAATAGCAATGATAATCACATTTTAAAAAACTTTTTAAATGAAGTATAGTGTTCAGGTCAATGAATTATTTCAATATGAACACTCCCATTTAACTGCAGCCCACGTCAAGAGACAGAATATCTGTCACCCAGGCTGGAAGGCAGTAAAAGGATCATAGCTCACTGCAGCCTCAAACTCCTGGGCTCAAGTCATGCTCTCACCTGTCTCCTGGGACTATACAAGAACTCTACCATGCCTGGCTAATTTTTTTTACTTTTTGTCAAGATGGTGTCTTGTCTTCTTGCTGAGGCTGGTCTCAAACTCCTGGCCTCAAGCAATCCTCCCACCTCAGCCTCTCAAACTGCTGGGGTTAGAGGCTTGAGGCACCATGCCTGGCCTAAATTATTAATTAAGGATACACAATATGGATTCTGAAGTCAGAATGCCTGAGGTTCAAATCTTGACTCTATGACTGCTGTGTACTCTCAGATAAGATATTAATACTTAACCTCTATCGGCTTTTCCCCATGGAAAATAAATATAGTAGCTAGAGTTGTTTTGAGGAGTAAATTATTCAACACTTGTAAAGTTCCTAGTACTGTGCCTGGCACAAAATACTCAGTTTGTTTTGGCTCTTATATTTCCCTTTTCATACAATTATCTTGTCCCTGTCTTCCTAGAACAAGAACATGCAGATGTATAGAGATAAATTTTAAGAAGTACAATGCTTTGACTAGTGCAGTATATTTGATTACTATGCTAGCAGAGACCTTTTTAAATATGAGCTTCTAACCAATTAAAAGCAAGCTTTCCCACTTACCACAGAAGATTCCATGTGCTCTCCAGTACAATCCACAGCCGGGGAGTAGCGACTTGAACGCAAGTATTCTTTTCCTATGGGGCAGGGTGCCCGAGGCTCTGAAGGGTGGTAGGGTGGATGTAAAAGAATAGCTGCTCGGATAGGCTCCCCTAGCTTCCTAGCACTTGGAATCATACTCACAGAAGGGGTTTCCACTAGTGAGACAAATTAAGGTGGCTATTACAATGAAATTCTAAAATAGAAATGATTTTATACATGTATATACGCACACATCCCTATATAAACGAGTTTACACACACTAATTAGAAATATTTTTTAAACTTGACTGGACAAAATACACACAAAAAACAATTAAACCAGGGATGCATTCTCAGCAAACAAGTAGGAATCTAATTAAATCATGATATAATTTTAATGTTATCATAAAAATGTTCCCTGAAAGTTATCTAAAAATAATAAAAATTGAAAGCAACCTAAATGGGTTGAAGAATGGCTATGTAAATTATGGTTCATTAACATGATAGAAAACTAGTTAGGCCGGCACAGCCTGTAATCCTAGCACTCTGGGAGGCTAAGGCAGGCAGAATGCTCGAGGTCAAGAGTTTGAAACCAGCCCGAGCAAGAGCAAGACCCGTCTCTACTATAAATAGAAAGAAATTAATTGGCCAACTAATATATATAGAAAAAATTAGCTGGGCATGGTGGCGCATTCCTGTAGTCCCAGCTACTTGGGAGGCTGAAGCATTAGGATTGCTTGAGCCCAGGAGTTTGAGGTTGCTGTGAGCTAGGCTGACACCATGACACTCTAGCCTGGGCAACAAAGTGAGACTCTGTCTCAAAAAAAAAAAAAAAAAGAAAAGAAAACTAGTTAGCCATTAATGATTTCATGATATACTACTATATGAAAATCCCAGAGATAATAAGGAATGAAAATATTTTTCAAGATGCTATATTTTGTCATTCACTAATAATTTGAATACCACCAAGTTATACAGTAATGTATCAGAGACTCTTATTATTCTTAAAAACAAAAACACAAGTCTTTGTTTGAGAGGAGGGTATACAGATCATAAAATAGTGGATATAAAAATATGTGAACAAAGACCATCCTAAGCAGAAATCAGAGCTAATAATTAAAAGCAAACATTTACAAATAAGATCATGTAAAACCAAAATGAATTTCATATAAAGCAACGAAAGTATTAATAGCAATAGTAATTGTCCCAGGAACTACTGTCCCAAACTCAGCAGTAGTCTAAAGAAATAATAATATCCATTACAACTCACAGTCTTCAACAAAGGATGTCCTATTCTTTGACAAAAAACTAGATGAGGAAGGGTATAATGCATCTTGATGTGATTTAGAACTTGGTGAGGTTGAAGCTTTTTTAGACAGTATTTCATTAGAACCTTGGGCACCTGGGAAAGAAAATATTAAAGGTAAAATTTTTAACTATCAAAATAGCTTGCTAAATATTATACTAAAAGCCAAGTGTTTTACACTCAGGTAATAAAAATCTCAGGAATAACAATGTTGAAAAAACTATGTTGGTTCACTTGCTTGAAATCTCAATTATTTTTAATGACTATCAAATATTAAGATTCAGTTTTATAGCCCAGAATCATTTACCCAACTTAACAGCTAACTTTTACACAATGTTTCATTATTTTGCCTCAGAAAAACAGATGCTGAAGTTGTAGAAATACTACTGTGTGGGCAAGTCTGGGTATGAAAAGATAGAGTTAGGACTCTTGGCTAGTTCCACAAATATTTATAATCCTGAAATTGAAGCCTAAATTAGATACCTGTGAAAGTATATGACAGTTATCTGACACCTTAAATCTAAGTATCAAAGGAAGCTGCTATACACCCTTTTATCACATCAAGCCCAAACCCCTGAGCCAGGCCTCTCAACCTTTTCTTCTTTGCTTTAATTGTATTACTTTTAAACACAATTCCTCTCTCTACTTATAATCTAAAACCAAGTAATTTATCTTTTACAGTCACACCTTTTTACATAGCACTCAGTATCACAGAACCCATTTCCAATATCACTGTCCCTTCCATCCCTGATTCTTTTCCTTCAAGAAACAGTCTTGAATTACCTACAAGTGATTCTCATCATTCCATTACTTTGCCTATCCCAATGGCAAGCATATGTCTTTGGTCTACTGTCTGACCTTCTGGACTTAGGATCTTTGAACATAATTCCTTGGAATGAAGTATCTATTCCTTGGAATCAGAGTACTAATGCTGAAAGGGACATCAGAGATGGGTTAGTCCAATTCTCTAATTTCACACCTGAAGAAAGTAGGGCCCAGAAAAGGTAAGAGCCTTGTCCAAAGTCACATAGCTAGTAGTGGATTCTGGATGAGAATGAAGGTCATTTGATTCCTAATTTAATGTACCTAATTTCACTCTAGCATTCTCATCAGCCTATCTAAAAAACACTTACTGGCCTGGTGTCTTGCCAAGTTTTGGAATACTAAGATGAATAAGAATAATTTCACTATATATTAGGTCATTAAATATGAAATGTCTGATTTTGAATCCAAAGCGTATTTCATCATATCTCAGAGAAGCCTGGAGAGCAAGTGGCGATGAAATCACAAAAGGCATTTTCCTTGTAAGAAGTGGTCCAGGCCGGGGGCGGTGGCTTATGCCTATAATCCTAGCACTCTGGGAGGCCAAGGCAGGTGGATCACTCAAGGTCAGGAGTTTGAGACCAGCCTGAGCAAGAGCAGGATCCCATCTCAACTAAAAATATATAGAAAAAATTAGCCAGGCATGGTGGTGCATGCCTGTAGTCCCAGCTACTCGGGAGGCTGAGGCAGAAGGATTGCTTGAGCCCAGGAGTTTGAGGTTGCTATGAGCTAGGCTGATGCCACAGCACTCTAGCCTGGGCAACAAAGTGAAACTCTGTCTCAAAAAAAAAAAAAAGAAAAAAAAAAAAAGTGCTCCAAAGCCTGGAGGAAATGGTAGTCAGTTGGTACAAAGTCTGGCAAATACGGTAGATGACAGAAAGTTTCCAAATCCAGCCTCTGTAGTTTGAGCAGCATTGTTTGTGTGACATGTAGTCAAGCATTGTCTTGCAAGAGGATTGGCCTGTCTCTATCCACCAATCTTGGCAGCTTAATCACAAATATGCTCATCATTTCATCCAATTGGTTGCAGTAAACATCTGCTGTAATCAATTAGCCAGGTTTTACAAAGCTGTAGTGAATAACACCAACACTGGACCAAACAGATAGCATTAGCTTTTTTTGATGAATATTTGGTTTTGGACTATGTTTTGGCACTTCATCTTTATCAGACCATTGTGCCAAATGACTGCAATTGTCAAAAAGAATCCATTTGTCATCTCACATAACGATACAGTATAAAAATGGTTCATCTTTATGTCGTGACAGCAAAGAGAGGCAAGCTTTTAAGATGATTTCTCCTCTGATGCTCATTTAATTCATGTGGAACCCATCTATTCAACTTCTTTACCTTGCCCATTTGTTTCAAATGGTCTAGTATTGTTGGAATAGTAATGTCAAACCTTGCTGCTAATTCACACATAGGTTGAGATAGATTTGCTTCCACTATAGCTTTCAGCTCATCACTATCCATCCTTGGTCTCAGGTTGCTCACATGGCTCATTTTCAAGATTAAAATCACCAGAATGGAACTTTTCAAACCATTGACATACTGTGTGTTCTTTAGCCACATCTTTCCCAAACATTCCCTGATATATATTTTTTTGAGACAGTGTCTCACTCTGTTGCCCAGGCTAGAATGCCGTGGCGTCAGCCGAGCTCACAGCAACCTCAAACTCCTGGGCTCAAGCGATCCTCCTGCCTCAGCCTCCCGAGTAGCTGGGACTACAGGCATGCCCCCCCATGCCCGCTTAATATTTTTTCTATATATTTTTAGTTGGCCAATTAATTTCTTTCTATTTTTAGTAGAGACAGGGTCTCGTTCTTGCTCAGGCTTGACCTTGAGTGATCCTCCTGCCTCGGCCTCCCAGAGTGCTAGGACTACAGGCGTGAGCCACCCCACCTGGCCCTCATTCCCTGATATTTTGAGCTGTCTGCACTGCATTGGTTCCCTGATGGAATTCATATTCAAAAATAATATGAATTTTTGACTTGCCCATGGTTTCACAAAAATTGTTTTAAAAAAATTTGAAAGAATCACAAGCCAAAACACACATTTGAAAGATGAGGACATACCTTCACAATAAACATAAGAAGTGTCAATGTGTCAGCGATATCAACTGTCAAACGTAGTACTTAAGGAAAGCAGACATTTCATACTAAATAACCTAATATTGTATTTATCTTATTTACCAGCTGCTCCCACAAGTAGAATATAAGCTCACAAAAGCACAGACTTGTTTTGTTTATCACAGCATCACCACTGCCCAGCACAGGAAAGGAACTGAATAAATATTTGCTAAATGAGTAAGACATGGCTACTGTCCCTGAAACTCACTTTACATAACAAACTATAAGTGACCATGCAACGTGTAAATGGTGTTACAGAAAGAAAGAAGGCCACACTGCAGGAACACAGAGCCTTAGAGCCTGAGGCAGGTGGGGGAAGCTGTGCACTGAAGGGTGAGTTTGCCAGGAATAGAAAGGAAGGAAAAGCATCCTACCAGTGGAAATAACACAATGCCAGGGAAGAGCACAGCAACCAAGGTGAGCATGCTAGAGTAGGATGGTGGGAAAAAGGCAAGGTTGGAGGCTCAAAACTGGGGCTTGAAAGCAATTCAGGTCTACTGTGTACAAGCAGTAGACTGTCAGAAATGTGGCCTGAGCCTGGGAGAAGTTACCATTGGGTATACAAAATTGTTGAAATGATGGAAAAAAGTGAGTCAAACCAGTTCAGGAAACTATGATTAAGGAATACTCTGAAAGTGTGACTAGACTGTAAAGCTATATCCAGAATTCTCTTCCTAGGGAATCAGGTACCACAAATTGCATGACAACCTTATATCCACCTATTTGCCTTGGACTTATCTGCCCATGTGCCTGTGACTCCCACTTGACTATGATTTCAGATAACTGTTCATATTTAGTGGGTAATAACGGTATTCTGGAATTTCAATTCTAATATTTAATCAGGACTCTATTTTTCACAATTTTAAACATTCCTATGTATGAACTATTTATATTTTTATGATTGTATGTTGAGTAACAATAACTAGTATGTAAAGTTTACTCACCATTGCTTCTTAGAGAAAAGGTATGCGCTGTGTCTCCAAGTCTAATAAATTCACCAGTGGATTCTGCTTCATCTCCATCCCAAGATGGGCCTAAAGCCTCAGACGACAAGGAGGACCTGAAAAGAGTTCCCTCATTCACTCTGGGCCCAGCCTCACCACAGAGGGCCCTTCCTCTGAGGACCTACAAGCTGCTTCAAGCAAATGGCCTGCAGGTGTTCAGACTGCTCACTGCTACCGAACAAACGGGAAAGACTCTCCCTTTTGCTGCTTATAATGCCTTGCTGCTTTTTTATCTGGTTTGTTTTGACTAACATTTAAATGGTGTATAATTAAGGATTAAAATGTATAGAATAGCAACCACTAGTGACTCTAGGGGTGTGGAAGTGGAGGGGAGTCAGAGTAGGGCATTAATTTTGCATTAAATATCCTTGAATTATTTCACTATTGCACTTACTTTGTAAGTTTCAAAAAAAAAAAAAAAATCTTATGATGAAAGAAATCCATCTTACAATGGTCTCCTTTGAGACACATTTTTCACAATCTAATATGACTAAAAAAGGCATCATTACCTCAAACCATGACAAACTACACAAAAAAATTGAGAATCAGTTATTTAAAAGAAAGTCACAGCATCATGTTCAATCTTTAGTTAGCAAGAAGTACAATCAGACTTGTAATAACAATATTTTGTCCACAAAAGCAGCAGAAATTTTAAAATTCTGATATTAGTCAATGAGGGTGCAGTAACCCAACACTTTTGGAAAACACTTTGGCAACTTTTATTAATCGCCTTGGCCAGGGACAGTGGCTCACACCTATAATCATACCACTCTGGAAGTCCCAGGTGGGAGCATCTCTTGAGCTCAGGAGTTCATGACTAGCCTGAGCCCTGAGCAAGAGCAAGACCCCATCTCTACTAAAAATGGAAAAAATTAGCCAATGTAGTGGTGTGTGCCTATAGTCCCAGCTACTAGGGGAGGCTGAGACAAGAGGATCCCTGGAGCTGAGGAGTTTGCGGTTGCTGTGAGCTAAGCTGACACCATGGCATTCTAGCCCGGGCGACAGAGTAAGACTCTAAGGAAAAAAACAGGCAGGAAAAAAACAACAAAAATACCAAACCTTTAAAACATTCGTACTCTTTTATTTTTATTTTGAATCTAGCCTAAGGGGGGATTGCAGGGGGTGGAGAGCTGGGGAAGGACAAAAACAATAAAGTATCACTTTTTTTTATATCATATTTTAAAAAACCTTCCATCTCTTCCATTTTAGAGGAATGGTTTAGTAAATTATAAAAATATTATTCAAACTATATGAATGGTATGTTATATAGTGATTAAAAATTATTTTAACCCTTTGTACTCGGATGTCGAGCGTGGATAATGTCGAGTGGATAGTGAGAAAAAAGCAAGCGAGTGCAAAGGGTTAGAGTTTAACAACTTGAAAAGACTTGATGTTAAATGTAAAAATACAGGGAACAAAATTATATACAAAATATGAAAATAAATACAAAAAAGAAAAAACATAAAATTTCTCTCTACTTTGCCAAGTTTTCTACAAGGAAGATGAATTATTAAATACTTTAATGATCAAAGGAAAAAATATAAAAATGACTTGGTAGTTACTACTGAGAATTAGGCATTATATGTAACTCAAGGTTCTTTACACATTAACTGCAGTATGAGTTATATTTTAAGTCATGATAGTTTTGAGCTCAGGGCCTCATGAAGCATACGGAATTCACATATCTCTTCACCTTGGGAGCCATTAGAACTTTTTTTTTTTTTTTTGAGACAATGCAGTAGCATCATCATAGCTCACTGCCTCAAACTCCTGGGCTCAAGCAATCCGCTTGCCTTAGCCTCCTGAGCAGCTCGGACAACAGGCACTTGCCACGATGCCTGGCTAATTTTTCTATTTTTGGTACAGATGGGGTCTCACCCTTCTCAAGCTGGTCTTGAACTCCTGACCTGAAGCAATCCTCCCACCTTGGCCTCCTAGAGTGATAGGATTACAGGCATTGAGCCACTGTGCCTGGCTTTCAACTATTTTTCAAGTTGTATATAACTCACACAGAGAAAACAATAAAAAAACCAAATTTTTCATTAAATTAGAAAGGATCATTTTGTTTTTGAAGTTATTATTCTATTTTCCTAATAAAACACCATGGCCCAAGGAAAAAAAATTTTTTCCTAGTGTGGCAGTTGATGTGTTAAAACTCCTTCAGAAAGGTTTAAAATATGACAAGTTAGTAAAATTTTCACATTAGTTTTCTTTAGTGCCATTCTGGTATTTTATGTACAATTTTCTTAGTCAAAAAAGCATAATTTGATTTGATTAAATTCATGGAGATTGAGTGATACCTCCCAAAAGAAACTCTCTTCCATGATGATTTAGACTCTTTAGTACTTTCTGGCTCTTCCAAAGGATCTCCTCGATGGGATTCTGTAAAATACTGTTGAGTTTCACCTGTTCAGAACAGATAAAAACAATACCAAAAAACCCCCAAGTTAATACTACTCCTCTATATAATAGGCAGGGAGAAGTAAACACAGTGAGCACCCCCAACCTGTTCTGGTAAACTGGGCTCTCATGAAAGTGAAATTAGAAAGAACCAAGTCATCACCTATAATAAGCATGTATTACCTGAGTAACAAAGAAACAAGAATGTTGATTTTAAAGCAGAGTTAAGCCAGAAGCAGTGGCTCACACCTGTAATCCTAGCACTTTGAAAAGTCAAGGCGGGAGGACTGCTTGATGCCAGGAGTTCAAGACCAGCCTGAGCAAGATAGAGACTCCCATCTCTACAAGATATAAAAATTTTCACTGTACAGAATTGTGTGAAAAAATAAATAAAAATAAGAAAAATTGGCCAGGCGTGGTGGTGCCTGCCTATAGTCCCAGCTACTTGGGAGACTCAGGTGGGAGGACTGCTGGAACTCAGAAGCTTGAGGGAGCTACGACGAGGCCACTGCATTCCAGCCTGGGTGACAGAACAAGATCCTGTCTCAAAAACATAAAAAAATTTTTAAAAAGCAGGGTCTACAGTTGTATACACATTTAAATGAAACATTTAAAAATATTTCATTTTTTAAAAGCCAAGTGGCCCTACTTCATGCTCCAAGACAATCTGCTTTAGGCTAACAGTCAGACCATATCATGGCTTAGATAAAAATTTTCCTAAGACCATCAACCTCTTTTCCACCCCAATATACTTGAGGAATACAAATTTTTACCAGCAGCAGTAACTCACTAGGGCAGTAATTTCAGGAGCTACATGGGTAAACTGCCTATGATTTACATTTATTCCTCTGGATATTCCCATATACTTCTGTAGAGATTCACAATTCAAACATGTACCTTCGTTTTTTTTCTATTTCCATATTTACCAAGCAACATTTTAATAACATTCATTAACATTTATGGTACATTTACTCTGAGCTAGGACTTGTGCTAAACTATTTACACACATCTACTTACCCTTCACAACAACCATGAAAGAATTTTAGACAAGAAAACAGGCTTAGAGAGCTTCAGTCATACAGTGAGAGACAAAACTTAGCATGGTCTGCCTTTGAATCCCTCCTCCCTCAGTGGTAAATGATGATGTTAGCTTAGGTCCCAGGTAAAACCTGTCCTGTACACCTGACATGACCAGTGATAGTAAAGATTTATTTTCCATTACTGTTAATTGGCATTTTGAAGAATCTGATTGGCTCTAGGTAATACTGCCAAATAAGTATATTTTGGACCTGCACAGGCAAGACTCAGATCTTAGAAAACATTGTCCAACTATGGTATTGCCATATAGGGAGGCCTATCTGAGCAACTCCCTCTTAGCACTGCCACACATTACTGACCTTCCCCAGGGTATATCCCTTAGCCCCACTACCACTAGACTCTCACATAAAAGTATCTCTCAGTTCCATCCTCCTCTCTCCATCCCCACTGCCCTATCATCAGCCAGGCACTACCACCCCCCCAACCCCGCAATCATGCACTAAATCCTAAAAACTGCTGCTGCTTTATAATAGCTCAAATTAATCTCAATCTCTTTATTTAGAGGTAGTTTTCTACCTCTTAACCCTGCAGCTAAAGACTAAAAAGGCACAAAGCATCAAATACCTACTGGCAGCCTTGAATTAGGTGAGTTCCACATGTTAATACTTTCTCCTAATTCTTACCCTTTTATGTTTTTATTTTTTGCATGTATTTATGGCTGTCTCCCTGGCTTGAGTAAAGGTTTCTTATAGAGCAATAAACCTGACTTGTAGCTGAGTCATCTCAGAGCACCCAAACTAGCATTTAACACATATTAAACACTCAAAACATTTTTGAAATTAAAAAAATACATTTCCAGCGCGGCACACCTTTCAATTTTCCCTTCCAGCTTTTAATTATTTTTTTGCAGCAATGATTAAAGGTAGGAAACTCTAAAGATTTTAAGATTAATTTCAAATGTTATAATCACAGCATAGGTCTCATCATCAACAATGTAAGAATTAAGAAGGATGAGCATCTTCTAATTTTTTGTCTTAATTTGTATAAGGATTTATGTTAATTACTGTTGCTGCTGAAAATGTTTTGGATAACTTTGCAATATAAGAACAGGTCCTATGTTATTCTATCCATGATATTTTGGATAATATGGTAATATTGATCCTTGTAATTTTCATTAAAAAACATAAAATCAAAATTTCACACAATAAACTGTTACAATTTGAGGAACGGGGTTACTCAAAGAGTAAAATAAAAATATTCAGGTTGTCACAACACGTAAGAGTAGGTTGGGAGCATATGTTCAGGGCAGCTTGGGTCTGTGCTCCCTGTTTGCAAAAAAATAAAGTATAAATGGAAATATCTTAAAAAAAAGAGCAGGTTGAAGACAGAATTGCATCAATTCTTTCTGCTAATGCCTCAGCAACATTCAGATTTGAAATATAAATGGCAGTTCTGACAAAATTTTGGAGTAAGGAATTTTATGTAATCATATGATTATAAATAATTTGGCCAGAAATTTACCTTTCCATTATAGATTAGTTTTAAAGTAAATTATAAGCAACATCCAAGTTAACAAAGAACATGATGCCAGTCTAGGAAAGAGTTTCCAACCACTTGTAACAGTAAGAATTGGAAATTTACAATTACAATTTATCAGGTATAATGTATCAGTGATTCTGCTTCCTACAAAGAAAAATACACAAAAGGGATATAACATGATGTAGATCAAACCAAATTTCCATTCTTATACTTACTTTTCTCATGAGATGTTTCACTGATGTGTTCTGTAAGATACTCCAGCAACCCATCAAATATTTCTAGGAGATTCTTAATAGATTCCTTATCTCCTTTCACTATATTTTCTCCTGAACACAGAATATAGAGCTATTAAAAAATTTAACCAAGAAATCTGAAAGTTGCAAAATCTTGAAATGGATATAACACTGTGAAAATGCTACTTAAGAACACAGGAGAAGCAATGATAAATATTAAAAACACCAATTTCCCGTTGCCTAATTACATCTGAAGAAATAAAGAAGGTGTCCTTGAAATATGGTGTTTAATAATTTCTGGCATATTCCTTCCTTTCTTCAACAAGTAAAATGATTGGACTTAGGTAAATATCCTCTAGTAAGATTTATACCAAAATATAAAGCAGCTAAGCAGAACTTTACTAGGCTTGTGAAAAAAAAATGGCAGTAAAGAACTCTTTCAGATTACAGGATCCCACTTTAGATGGTAGTTTGTTCAGAGGGCATCAGGAATTATAAAAACAAAAACATGCTGAGATACCTTTCATCATAAATTCCTGGGTTTTCCCCCAATATTTGTTAACTTCTATTCAGTTTATGTAGATCATACCATTTTTCTGATTAAAACCCTGTCCAGGGCTCCCATTCTAAAATTTAAGCCCTGCATATGTAAACCCCTTTTTAATCTCACCCCATCCTCAACCTCTCCAGCCTCATCTCCCACCCACTTTATACTCATAAATTAATCATTAAATAATCTTTAGCACAGTATCTGGCCCATAATATTAATAGCTTTTTAATATAAAGTTGAAATGTTGAATAGAAACAGACTGACAAAAGCATGGAAACTTCACGTTATTTAATGTCATCTAAAATGGACTCCAATCAAAAACAGGTACGGATGGAACTTAACTCTGTGACACTCTGGTTGTCCTTGGGGAGATCATGTCTGGCATTATTATGGATTCAAACCAGTATGAGACCCAGTAGAAATTGGATATTTGGGAAAACCTAGCCATTCATAACTTTAGCCACGATGCAAAACAAACTTAAACCAGAAACTTTAGGTTTTACGCTACTACTCTTAAAAACGTCGTTTAAAACAACTAACCAGAAACCTTGTTTTCGAGCCCTGTGTTTTTCTGGCTTAAAATACATAAGTATACCCCAAGGGTATACTCAGGACTTCTGAGTTTCCAGGATGGGGAATATAATTTGATAACCTAGCAACTAAGACTGCTGGCCAGAATGCAGTGCTTTATGGTGTAGGAGAAACTGCTTTAAACAGAACACAAGGAGTAAAAAGCTGCTTTGCAGTCTACTGAAGGAAGTAAGCAGTTCTGCAATCTTTCATAGGGTGGGTATAATTTGTCAGGGGCAGCTTTGCATTAAAAAGTTCTACATGGGGGATGGTCATGATGGAGACTCAGACTTTTGGGGAGAGGGGGGAAATGGGCATTTATTGAAACCTTTAAATCTGTACCCCCATAATATGCCGAAATAAAAAAAAAAAAGTTCTACAAACCTATTTATGTTTATAACCTTGCTACAGTATGTTTAAGAAGCACAAATACCAGAAATGGCCCTACTCAGGTGATAAAGCAATTCAAAATTGCAAAAGAAGTGGGAAACTGTGGGATTATCTCTCAAATGAATTATCTCCAAACTGACTTACCCATTTATTCACCTAAAACTGTACTCAAAAACTTAAGACAGAGTATTTTCTCTTCGCAAAAATTTGTTCTTGTCAATACCAAATTAAGAGATGCAAATCAGGACCTATCCTGATTAACATTTATCTCCTTTAACTAATGTCAAGAATAAATCAACAGTGAAAATCCTTCTTTTTGTGACTTATAGTTTCAAGTCCCGAAGATTCCCTGTTCATTAATTAGCTTAAAATAATTCACTAGAATAATCCTCATTTCTCACTATCTACAAATCTAAAGATTTATAAATATATTTAGCATGTTCGCTTTTAAAATATACCATAGCACACTTTATTTTATTTTGGAAATTTATTTTTTTAATAGAGAATACGGTTCAAAATTCAGAAAGTACAAAGTTTACAGTGTAAATTCTTGTCCCCTTGTCCAGCAGCCCTGAGGTTCTCCTTGTTGAAGGCAATCGGTATTACAAGTTTCTCATATATGCTTCCATAGTCCTTCCAACTGCAATCAACTACATATATATTCTCCCCACTTTTGTATGGAGTAGCATCCTCTGCATGTTCATTATAACCTCACCACATTTTTCTCACACTATACTGGAGATTATTCCCTTAATATGGAACATTGTGCATGAAGAGCATCCTCAATTATCTTTTACAGCTACAGAGTAGTTCACTGTGTGGGGCTATCCAAATTTATTTAACCAGTCTCGATTAATGGACATTTAGATGTTTCAAATTTTTAGCTATTACAAACACACAGCATCAGTATGCTTTAAAATAACACAATAAAAAACATACCTCAAATTACTAGCTAGGATGCTTACATTTCAGACCCAGATCCATCACAAAATTTTCTTTTTTTTTTTTTTTTGAGACAGACTCTCGCTATATTGTCTGGGCTAGAGTGCTGAAGCATCAGCCTAGCTCACAGCAACCTCAAACTCCTGGGCTCAAGCAATCCTCTTGCCTCAGCCTCCCAAATAGCTAGGACTATAGGCATGCAACACCATGCCTGGCTAATTTTTTTTTTCTATTTTTATTAGAGACAGAGTCTCACTCTTGCTCAGGCTGGTCTAGAACTCCTGAGCTCAAGAGATCCTCCCGCTTTGGCCTCCCAAAGTGCTAGGATTCCAGGCGGGAGCCACCACTAGGCTATCACAAACTTAATGTTCAATTCTCCTGGAAAAGCTCTCATGTATGGTCCTTAATTATATCAGTTGATTGCCTTGGCTCAGTCTTATAGTTTGGTCTATTACCATCACCTCATTCATTTGGTTAATTAAACAATGTCTAAAGTCTAACAAGTTATTTTACTAAAATGCATAATAATGAGATGGCTAAGTATATACTAACCTGTTATGTGAGACAAGCTGACCTGCAGGTAATCCAAGGCCAGAGAATCAATTACTGCTTGTACGTTGTGTGCATCATCTTCTTGACTCTTGGAAATAATTATGAGGTCTGTGGGGAAAAAAGTCACGTAATTTTGCATCTGTGAGGGTCCAAGTTTTCATCTCTCTCTGACCAGGCTTCTTAGTAAACTCTGCTGCTACAAAAGTAGGGTCTGCCCAAACACAACAGGCTATAAAGTACAGATAAAGTTAATAAAGCCTGAATTCTACACAGTAGAATCTTTATTGGTTATTTACTGAACTTATTTTTCATATTGAATACTGATTGGCTGAATATGGTTGAATATTTGTTATACTCAACATATATATAACCATGTTCTACAAAAAGCACCATGTAAAGGAAGAAAAAGTGGTCTCGAAATTTAAGGAGATGTTAATAGCCTAACAAGGGAGGCAAGACATGAGATTTTTAACCCATAAGTATGAGCTGCTGTCCATGAGAGAGGAAAACAAAACCACAGCAGGTGTACAATGAGGGTTCTTGTATATGCCATTAAAACAGCCTATTGGGAATTATTGACATAAAAATTTAAAAGGTCAGTACAGACCAGAGTGCAGAAAGACTTTATATCAAGTTTGGAGTTTCTCCTTTAGTTTTCAGGAAGATGAACCCTAAAGAAGGTTGAGACTAGCACCAAAGATACAAGTTAGAGGTCATCCCATTACTCCAGGAAGTGATGAGGCCACTGAATACATGCTAACAATATGACAGGAAAAGAAACTATACAGATCTTATAGTAGTTATGATTATAAACTACACAAAGAAACAAAGGCTGCACAAGAATCTATGGATAAGGACTCAGATATTTAACCATGGATACTGCAAAATGATGTGGTACCTCTGACAGAAATGAGCAAGTCACAACTTATAAGATGACAGGATATGTGATTTATTAACTGTCTCCTTGGTAAACTAGGTTCATAAAATAAAAACATCAAATCCTTACCCCTAACACCGGTTAAGTTACAGGATCTAACAAATATCCAAGTTCCACTCAATTTTAGAACCTTTGAAAGTACATCTACAGAAAGGGTGTGACTTTCACAAACCATCAAATTGATTCACTCAAGGCTATGAGTAGATTCCATAAAGTATTCATTAAGGTAATGAATGCGATATTAACACAGAAACAAGAAGTAGACAAAAAGAAAATATGAAATTTTATAAATACCAAAGAATTTCACTAAAGGCACTAGAAAATTCTGACCTATGACACAGACATAATTACTATCACTTTTAGTACCCTCACCTGGTACCTTTTCTCCCAAAATGGATTGATAAAGAGCAATAAAAACATTAGCATCACAGTCTTCAAGTTCGTGTATCCTCAGGTGTATATGACATTTAAAAAGAAGGTTGTTTGCAATGGTTATCCACTCTGTTGGGAAAGAAGAAGAAAAGATTAGTCTTAGACAGCACTAGAAAAAGGTCATACACCCATTAAAAAAAAAATAATGCCCAGGTGGTGGCTCACACCTGTAATCCTGGCACTCTGGGAGGCCGAGGCAGGAGGATTGCTCAAGGTCAGGAGTTCAAAACCAGCCTGAGCAAGAGTGAGACCCCTGTCTCTACTAAAAACAGAAAGAAATTAATTGGCCAACTAGAAATATATAGAGAGAAACTTAGCCAGGCATGGTGAGGCATGCCTGTAGTCCCAGCTACTTGGGAGGCTGAGGCAGAAGGATTGCTTAAGCCAAGGAGTTTGAGGTTGCTGTGAGCTAGGCTGACACCAAGGCACTAGGCACTCTAGCCCAGGCAACAGAGTGAGACTCTGTCTCAAATTAAAAAAAAAAGGGAACCACGACCCTCACAAAAACAGACATTGAACTCTGAGAATATAAGGAATTTATTACAGAATTTCAAAGATGCTCCTAGGCATGATTTTTGAAAACATGTATCTAATTTCTTGGGATGATTTCTAGAGTGTTATCATTTCAATGTAGTTAAAAACTAAAATGCAAACCCAATGTTTACTGGTGCAAACTGAACTTTTGTTTTTTATTTGCTTATGACTGGCCCAGAACTAAAATCTTAAGTTATTTGCCAGTCGTTTTTATTTTATAAGCTTTTCATAGGTGTTTTTAGTTAAAACACAATTGCAAGCAAACAGGAATATTATGTCATAAACAAGACAGTTTGTTAATGATAATCAAAGGTTACTAGAAACTAATTAGTGGGTGTTGCTTCAAATTCCCAATAGTATTGATCATGTTTTTACACGATTATCTTGTGCAAATCATGATTGCTCTGGTGCCCAAGTTAGGTTGTTAAGAATTGGGATAATGACAAAATCAACATGAACGCATTTGTTAGTTTTTCTTTTTTATTATATTTGACGTATATGAAAGAAAACGTGGGAAATACATAAAAATATTCTTAAGCTCAGAATTAGCACATTACCAACACTAAGTTTCCTGTGTACCACTGTCTCCCCTTCCCCGGATATTGCTGGGATCAGCAAACTTTAAGGGTTTCTCGACCAAAGGTAATTTATAAAGCTTGAAACCCGTGTTTCCTGAAATGACTCGCGATTAAGAAGAAAATACTTTTATTCAATATGTTCTGGAAACAAACACTTGTGTGTTTTCAATGCACATTATCCCCTTCTTCCCATGCCCATTTCTCACAGCTGATCAAACCATGACAACTGGTTTGTACGCTGTCCTGGAGAAAAGGAGGAAAGCGTCCTAGACAACCAAATCAATTCGCTTTTCAAAAGCGGTGCTAGACAAAGCCAGTAACTCTAGAGGGCAGTGAAGAGAAAAAAGCACCACTAGTCTCCTTTGACAGGGACATCTTCACAGTACTAGTCCTCAAAACACCAATACAAATGTAGGTACGACAGCAGTCCTCTTAAGAGCCGAGAGCACTTGCACAGTGGCTAGTAACCCAGAGAAATACAAGTCCGGGTAAGACCCTTTTGACTACTCTTTATGCAACCGGGATGCGGGTGTCCTACTGGTCTCGACACAGGACCTCTCTCTCCCACACCCTGTATCTCAACGCCACGGCCTCGAAGCGAAGAGGGAGAGAAACTGAGGCCCTATCCAGACCCCCCGCGACTGCGACTGGGTATCCGACAGTCAAGAGCCCCGCCAGCAGCCCAGACCCAGTTCATGCCCGGCCAGGGCCTTCGGGGAGTTGGACGGCTTCAGTCCACACACACCGGGGCTCCAGGCTGAGACTCACCCGCTTCTGAGCCGGCCATGTCGCGGAGACAGGTCGCCACCGGACTCCCAGGCAGACGCGCGGGCGACGGTGTCCGGGAAGGGCCGCGCGGCGCACAACGGGCACTGGGAGAAAAGAGTACAAACTACAGTATGAGGACGGTGGGGAGAGAGAGGGCGGGGCGTTAAAACGGCTTCTCCCCGCTGATTGGTCATCAAAGGAGCACTTCCTTCTCACAGCACGCGCCTTGGCGGCGGTTTGTGGGCTCTAGACACCACTCTCCGCGGGCAGGAACCCGCTTAAATATTCTCAGGTCGGTGGGTAGGCTGGTCCAGGCCTGGCCAGTCTCCCCAGGGTATTAGAACTGCACTTCCGGTGAGCTATTTCGTTATGTATTCCTCCGCCGACGCCAACTTAAGGAGTGCGGTCCGCTCCCCCGGGTGGGAGGGGGGCAGTCACGTGACAACACCACGCTCCGCCTCCCCGTCTCTTTTGGTAATGGGCGTGAGCGCTCTTTGAAGACGTAAACATCTCCAAGTGGGGAGAGTGGGTTGGCCTGTGCTGGCTGTTTTATCGTCTTGTTGGACCTAGAAAAGGGCGGAGTGGCTTGCTTGAGGTGTGGAAAGACGAGAAAAAGGTGAAGTAGAGGCAGTGCGGGAGCAGGCATTCCAGTGGTGGGTGGGTCCAGACATGAAAGGGGCGAAAAACGGGCGACTCTGAGAGAGCTGGGGGGGGAGGGGCGAGACCCTGCCAGATTCCGGAACGGCGGCGGGCGTTGTGGCCTCCGCGCAGGGGGCGGGGCGATTAGGTCATAGAGCGGCTCCCAGCATTCTTTGCGGCGCAGGAGGCGGTCCAGACTATAAAACCGGCTGCCGAATCGCGGCCGGCACCTCATTCATTTCCACCGGTCTCTGGTCGTGCAGCTCCGGCTCTTGTCATCGCCCTTCTTCCTCCGCTGCCGCCCCCGCAAGGCTTCGCCGTCGCCGAGGCCACCTCTAGCGACTCGTCGCACCCGATTCTCTCCACTTCGTTCCCCGCCAACCGCAATCATTGACGCCATGTCGGGTTATTCGAGTGACCGAGACCGCGGCCGGGATCGAGGGTATGGGACATGTCAGGCCCGGTGGGTGGGGGATGGGAGGCCCGTGAGGGAGGCGGCGGGCGGGGGTCGTGCGGGTTGGCCATTTCAGCTTAACCTTGGGCCTTTTAAAAGGAAGGCTTGCGCCATTTTGATATCCACGTAAAAGCGGTTGTACGAGATTTGCCAGTTAACCGCCCTCAAGCTGGTTTTTTGTTTGGGAGTGGGGGCCGTCGGTGCCTCCGCGATCTAGTAGCTGTTGGGGGAATTCAGAAGAGCGTTTTGTGAGGGCAGGAAAGCGCGACACTTCCGAAGCGGACGAAGGGGCCGCCGTTAGGTACAATCTTTCGGGAGGTGTTTTTCGGGGTTGCTGGGAATTCCGTGGGAGCCAGGGGACTATTTTCAAAGCCACTGATGATGTTGGGGGTAGAGGGTGGCCGGCGCCACCGGCATCGGCCATGTGGCTGAGCTGTGGGTACAAAATGCCGGCCTCGGACATGGCGGCGCCTTTGTTACCCCGCCCGGCGTAGGAGCTCAAAATGGCAGCGTCGAGAAAATGTGGCGCAGAGAGAAATGCGAGACAAAGGGGGAAGCGCCGCCCCAGCGGGAACGCCGCCCGGCCGACTCCGCCCGGGCCGGGACTCCTCCCCCGGTAGTTGCCGGCTCCTCCTTCCCTTTTTCCTCACGTTATATAATTTTGCTGTCGATCGGGGAGTCCTACCGCGGGATTCCCTCAACTCGTTTCGCTTGCATAAGTGTCCCCGAGAGCACCCTTGTTCTGCTCTCGCTGCCTGTGCTGTCCCGTTATCCATTCTTAACACTAAAGCTCCTTTGCTTGGAAACAGACGTAAAAATAACACCGCTGTTAAGCTCCTCCTTTTGTATCGTTCTTATCCTAGATACTTAATTCCTAAACTCTTGGTAAAGACTGTAGTAGCCATGAGCTTGTCTGTCCTTGTAATTCAAACTTCTGGTGTTTGGGCAGCGAGTTTCCGACCTGGTAAATCCTAGGCTGTTTACTTGGCCTCAAAAATGTGTACTTGGGGGAATATGGAAAATGAGACAATGTTAATTGTTGCGGTTGAGAGACGCACTGAGGATAATGCTAGGTATACCTCTGAAAGTGTTTTCTATGGTTTTTAATGTGTGCCAAGGGATGGTAAATAAATTTGTGTAGAAACCCCTATATAGCCATTTGAAATGTGGATGATCTTTTTTCTTAATTTCAGGTTTGGTGCGCCTCGATTTGGAGGAAGTAGGGCAGGGCCCCTATCTGGAAAGAAGTTTGGAAACCCTGGGGAAAAACTAGTTAAAAAGAAGTGGAATCTTGATGAGCTGCCTAAATTTGAGAAGAATTTTTATCAAGAGCACCCTGATTTGGCTAGGCGCACAGCAGTGAGTAATTTCATGTGGCTTCCTCAAGATAACTCAATAATGGCTTTTAGTAAATCAAAATTTGACAAGTATTTTGCAAATGACTTGATTTTGATGGTTACACTTCATAGTTGGGGAAGAGGTGGTACTCACTTTTGGAAACAGGTGGCTTTGAATTTTCTACTTGAAACAGTTGAGTATAATAGACTATATGTGGTTCATGTGTTATAAAGGGTTTTCATGTGTGGTTCCAGATAAAAATGTAGGGCAGTTGTTAAACTTAGGTCTATACCAGTTGCGTGTTTCATTAGGAATGGTTGTCGTGAGACTTAAGGTTAATATAATTTGTTTTGCAGCAAGAGGTGGAGACATACAGAAGAAGCAAGGAAGTTACAGTTAGAGGTCACAATTGCCCAAAGCCAGTTCTGAATTTTTATGAAGCAAACTTCCCTGGTAAATATTAGTTTTGAGTCTGCCCCTGCATTTTTATTCCTCCCTTTGTCTTGGTATTACTAATTCTTAACTAAATCGCTGTCACTAATTACAGCAAATGTCATGGATGTGATTGCAAGACAGAACTTCACTGAACCCACTGCTATTCAAGCTCAGGGATGGCCGGTTGCTCTAAGTGGATTGGATATGGTTGGAGTAGCACAAACTGGATCTGGGAAAACATTGTCTGTAAGTTGGGGAGAACTCTTGAGTTAATCTGATACATGCAACAGAAAATGGAATGGGAATGAAAAGAAACCAGAGTATTAATATAATTTTTGTTGTTCTCACCCAAAATAGTATTTGCTGCCTGCCATTGTCCACATCAATCATCAGCCATTCCTAGAGAGAGGCGATGGGCCCATCGTAAGTGTGTTTATATCTTAAGTTTTTGGATAGAAGTGTGACATAGAGATGTGTAGCATATGTGGCAAAAGATGTAATTTTGTGGTTTATATAGAGAGATTAGTAATCTCATGCAGTTGTAGCTGGAGCTGCTTTGAGTATCAGACAACATAAAGGATCTGCCAGTATAACTGATAAATTAGTAATTTAAAAGTAATATCCAGATCTGTGCTAAAAAATTTGTTCCTCTTTTTTTAGTGCTTGGTGCTGGCACCAACTCGGGAACTGGCCCAACAAGTGCAGCAAGTAGCTGCTGAATACTGTAGAGCGTGTCGTTTGAAATCGACTTGCATCTATGGTGGTGCTCCCAAGGGACCACAAATACGTGATTTGGAAAGAGGTATTTAATAAAAAAGGCTTTTTATTTGACATTGATGGTGCTAAAAATCGTAGATGTTGTAGTTACGCTTCTGTGTTTAATTGAAGGTGTAGAAATCTGTATTGCAACACCTGGAAGACTGATTGACTTTTTAGAGTGTGGGAAAACCAATCTGAGAAGAACTACCTACCTTGTCCTTGATGAAGCAGATAGAATGCTTGATATGGGCTTCGAGCCTCAAATAAGGAAGATTGTGGATCAGATAAGAGTAAGTGTCCTTAAATGTGTTATTTTTTCAAACTGAGTTCTAAATTCACATTTAGAGAACAATACTGATTTTCTTCCCCAAAAATCTGTTAGCCTGATAGGCAAACCCTAATGTGGAGTGCAACTTGGCCAAAAGAAGTAAGACAGCTTGCTGAAGATTTCCTGAAAGACTATATTCATATAAACATTGGTGCACTAGAACTAAGTGCAAACCACAACATTCTTCAGATTGTGGATGTATGTCATGATGTAGAAAAAGATGAAAAGTAAGTTTTATTAGCTCTTAAAAACAACTTTGCTATATAAGTTTGAGGAGTAATTATTTTGTGTGTTTTCCTAGGTGATTTCAGTTGGCATGCTATTTGTTTAAAATTAGCCTGCCAGTCCTTCTGGAAAATCTCTTGAATCTGCCTGATAATTGGCTGTCCTCATTGATAGCATTCCCATAAGAATAGGAATTTGGCTGGTCCGATGGTAGTGGGTTATCAGAACTTATTAACATTAGTGTCACTAAAGTTGGTATTCAACCCCCACTGCTAAATTTGAGTGCCTTTTAAAAAAAATTCATGTGTCCCCTGGTTTACTTAGGGACTAAGAGTAGAATTGTTTGATAACTGGCCTTGCCAGGTGTTTCCTCTTTGACTTTTAGCCTTGAGAATTGGACTTAATGTTTCACTGACCATAAATTTGTGGCCATTTACTGCTTTTAAAATTCACAATTTTTCTTTTCTTTCTAGACTTATTCGTCTAATGGAAGAGATCATGAGTGAGAAGGAAAACAAAACCATTGTTTTTGTGGAAACCAAAAGAAGATGTGATGAGCTTACCAGAAAAATGAGGAGAGATGGGTACGTAGCTTTCCTCTATGGAAGCAGATGTATTGGAACTGAGTTCATGAAAGGGCAAACTTAGATCAGGGGCAATGGATTTTAAGTTATGAATGGGGATCATCTGATTTTTTTTTTTTTTTTTGAGACAAGAGTCTCACTTTGTTGTCCAGGCTAGAGTGAGTGCCGTGGCGTCAGCCTAGCTCACAGCAATCTCAAACTCCTGGGCTCAAGCGATCCTACTGCCTCAGTCTCCCGAGTAGCTGGGACTACAGGCATGTGCCACCATGCCCAGCTAATTTTTTACATATATATATATCAGTTGGCCAATTAATTTCTTTCTATTTATAGTAGAGACGGGGTCTTGCTCTTGCTCAGGCTGGTTTTGAACTCCTGACCTCGAGCAATCCGCCCACCTCGGCCTCCCAGAGAGCTAGGATTGCAGGCGTGAGCCACTGAGCCCGGCAGGGGATCATCTGATTTAAGTATAAATAATATGATTTTTCTTTAGGTGGCCTGCCATGGGTATCCATGGTGACAAGAGTCAACAGGAACGTGACTGGGTTCTAAATGGTAAATATTCCAAATGATGTTTTTTTCCTTAACCTAGGACTCCTTTCAGATAATTGATCATATAAATATGCCTTCTTTTGCAGAATTCAAACATGGAAAAGCTCCTATTCTGATTGCTACAGATGTGGCCTCCCGAGGGCTAGGTTAGTACAAACTCGCATTCATGGCTTGGTTTCCGAGAAGATCTCCATATATATAACTTTTTAAAGAAAGTTTATTGCTTTCTTTAACCTCTGCATTTTTTTCTAAGTTTTTTTCATATAAAGGTGCAGTCTTTGTGGCAAGGCCTAGGCATGACAATCGGAGGACTCGAGGGGGATGGAGGACTAGTGATCGGCTGGCTGCATCCAGTCGATTAGAGAGGTGAAAAGCTGAAAGTGTGCCAGTAATCTTCAAAAGGCAGAACATACCACCTCTGCCCCGTAAACTGTTCTCTCCGGGGGAAAAAAATGGAAGTTACCCTCACAGTTCACTGCCGTGGTATTTCTTCTGTCCCATGCTTTGCATGACTGCCATGGTACAGCATTGTTTCAAACTGTTGACTGTGATCTGTGGGTCTTTGAGTTTCAGTGAGTTTGCTGAAATGTCGAAGAAATATTTCCAAACTACAATGTTCAATGAAATTTTTGTTCAAGTTTGAAATGGAGAGAGCAGCTTTAAAAGGTGCTAAGCCTTTTACAAATTGGTGAGTACTGGCACATGAGATCTAGAGCAGGAGCAACTTCTCACACTTAGTCAGTGGGAAAAGAAAGCAGTGCTTTGAAAGTTCCTCCCTCACCTACACAGTAGTCGTCATGTCGAGACCTGCCAGAGAGAGACACATTCTCAAGTGAATCCTGGCTTCTTGGAAGCGCTTGCCTAGACGAGACACAGTGCATAAAAACAACTTTTGGGGGACAGGTATGTTTTTCTTGCAGCTGCGGTTGTAAGGTCTTGGCAAGACAAGCAGTGTGGCCAGAATTTTGAACTTCTGACGAATGTGTAATGCAAAGGACCTTGTATATTTTTAAGGGTCCTCAAAATGAGCACATGAAGAGATTGCTGTGAAACTTAAAGTGGCCCTACTGCGCAGAAGCATTCAGATGTCACTTGATGATCTGTAAGGGGACTTGCTGATATGGGAAATATATGCTAGGGAATACACATTCCTTTTGACAGGCTTTATCACTGGGTGGGTGAAGACTTACACAGATGACATGTGCTTTTTTTTTTCTTTTTTTTTTTTCTTTTTTCAACCCAATGGTATTCCTACAAGGAATGGATAACCATTTTAACTGTATTTTTTGCAGCCCGTACCTTCTTGGGGATACAATTGTCTAACTTTTTATTTTTGGTCTGGCTGTTGTGGTGTGCAAAACTCCGTACATTGCTATTTTGCCACACTGCAACACCTTACAGATGTGGAAGATGTGAAATTTGTCATCAATTATGACTACCCTAACTCCTCAGAGGATTATATTCATCGAATTGGAAGAACTGCTCGCAGTACCAAAACAGGCACAGCATACACTTTCTTTACACCTAATAACATAAAGCAAGTAAGCGACCTTATCTCTGTGCTTCGTGAAGCTAATCAAGCAATTAATCCCAAGTTGCTTCAGTTGGTGGAAGACAGAGGTTCAGGTAAGACTAACTTTTGATAAGAAATTTGGTCATTTTGAGTCACATCATTGTCTACAAATCCATTTAAGTGGGATTATTGGAGGGTGAGTAAAATCTTCGGTGTAGAACTTAAGCCGAGAAATTGTGTAAACTTTTCATACTTAGTTCTATTTGATTCTATGTTAGCATATGTGATAATTTGTGCCACAGATATAATTCTAATTTGCAATTATTTTTTTGACAGGTCGTTCCAGGGGTAGAGGAGGCATGAAGGATGACCGTCGGGACAGATACTCTGCGGGCAAAAGGGGTGGATTTAATACCTTTAGAGACAGGGAAAATTATGACAGAGGTTATTCTAGCCTGCTTAAGAGAGATTTTGGGGCAAAAACTCAAAATGGTGTTTACAGTACTGCAAATTACACCAATGGGAGCTTTGGTAGTAATTTTGTGTCTGCTGGTATACAGACCAGTTTTAGGACTGGTAATCCAACAGGGACTTACCAGAACGGTTATGATAGCACTCAGCAGTATGGAAGTAATGTTCCCAATATGCACAATGGTATGAACCAACAGGCATATGCATATCCTGCTACTGCAGCCGCACCTATGATTGGTTATCCAATGCCAACCGGATATTCTCAATAAGACTTTAGAAGTATATGTAAATGTCTGTTTTTCATAATTGCTCTTTATATTGTGTGTTATCAGACAAGATAGTTATTTAAGAAACATGGGAAATGCAGAAATGACTGCAGTGCAGCAGTAATTATGGTGCACTTTTTCGCTATTTAAGTTGGATATTTCTCTACATTCCTGAAACAATTTTTAGGTTTTTTTTGTACTAGAAAATGCAGGCAGTGTTTTCACAAAAGTAAATGTACAGTGATTTGAAATACAATAAATGAAGGCAATGCATGGCCTTCCAATAAAAAATATTTGAAGACTGAATTAAGTGGAAATTGTACTTTATTTTACATATATAATGCCATGTAAAATTTTGCTTAGCTGGTCTTTTTTTTTTTTATCATAAAAACTAAATGACTGTTCTTTCCATTCTTTAATTTGGGAGGTTGGGAGGGGGGATCAGTAGGCCCTTTATAATAACCTATTCATATTACTAGAATTAAAATGGATTGGTTTAGGTGAATTTTAATTACAGGCTAAATTGCATAAAAATTTTGTCAGCTCCCAACATCAGGAGAGTCACTTTTTAATAGCCTATTTTCCTTATTTCTTAGTATGGTTAAATGAGAGCTAGTAAAATATATACAAAATCAGTTGTATAATATGACAGCTTTTTCAAGAGATTTATTTATATTCATGCTCTTGATGACTATATATGAATTACTATTGTGAATTACTGAAATGTTGAACAAAGCCAAAACACTAATTTAGACCCAACAGTTAAGTTTGAGTCTCTTTAATGGACTGAATTTGCACAGTATCCTTAGTGCAGGTTACTCGCAGATCCTAGTCTTCACAGGCGCCCTGGGGCTTGTTAGTCACACTGGAAGTCTTGAATGTCTTTCCAATAATTCAGGGAATTTTAGAGATCTCTAAACTGTGAGGTCTACTCATACAGACTAACACAAGGGAAAAAAACCTCATTAAAATTCATGGTTAATCAGGACGTAACATAACCAAAAGCACAGCAAATAAGTTTTCATATTAGGAGGTTCAACATTGGCTTAATGTTAGATAGATCCAGGGGATAGCTTTAGATTTAACTTTGGCTCACCAACCTAACTTTCTAATCTTTTATTTTAGTAGTAGCTAGAAATAGGTGTTAATGTCTTCCCAGAGAGTCTGGTATATGTGTTTTTTGCCAGAAGAGAGGTCTTCAGGAGATTTTATTTAAATTCTGATTATTTTAAACTGAGGCTTTAATGTTAATGCCTTATGACTAAAATGTAAAATTAGGATTTGTTGGGGGTGGGGGCTGGGATGAGGAGTGGCATTTCTAGGGACTAATACGTTGAAATCTAATTCAGCCTCTAGTAACCTGAATGGTTTTCAATGGCATGATTAAGTCAAATTCATGGTTTTTTAACTTAGAAACTTTTGGGGTAGGAGCGTTTATTAATTACATTTTACTGTTTAATGTCTTAACGTGGGCCTTTTAATTTGTAAACATTGAAATTATTGTGGGGCTGTGGAAAACATTTACCTTTGAAGTTTTAAAAGACAGTCCACTTTTTAGCATGTGTGTTGTGTCCAGCCTGTGGTTGTCTTAATAAATGTGAATTTTCTCCCCATTCTCTCTTTTATTTATTTGCGTAATAGGCTTTTTCCCCTGGTGAGAATTCCTGAGTGTGAAAAACACCTGGTAATAGTACCCAGCTTTGCAATTGCTATAATTGCTTTCCAGCAATACTGTGCCACTTTCTAGCTTGACTTTTTTTTAACCATTATACATACTTAAGGAATTACTTCCTGTGCCCGTCCTACAGCACCTTAGCCATGACCAAAAACTTTAGTAACTGAGTTGCTAAGCTATTATCCTTATAAACTGACCCTGGCAGTCTAGTGCTGCTGCTTTTCTCCTAAGGCCATTAATCTGTCAAGTTTCCTATACCCGGTTTAAGGGGAAGCTAGTACCAGGGAATCATGGGCCGTGCCACCTCACTACCTGACCAATTTTTTTAAGGTCTCTTCCTGTTTAGATAAAGATTGTAAAGTCAAGTCTGCCAGGTAATCATGGGTCTCTGTTTTGAGCACTCATAACCCTCATTGCATGTTTTGAACCGGTGGAAGGGTCCTCTGGTAGAAGAAATTAGGGCCTATACGTGAGTGGTTCTCTGTATTACCAGGAGGGCTTGCGGGGGTTGGGGGAGCCCTCAGTTCATCGTTAATGCATTCCCTGGTGATGTAAGTGCTGCTGACTGGGCCGGCCCTTTCCGAGCCACTGCAACATGCAGGGCGACTGTACCCTGTTACACAGCCCCACCGCACCATGAGGTTAAGCTTCAACACAACTACTCTGGAATTAGACCTGCTGGCAGCAACACTGCCTAGAGTTATGAAGGCCTGGGTCATCAAACCTCCACAAAGTACTAAAACTGTCTTTTGAAGTAGGAACCAAACTTTATTTTCGTGACACTTTAGGTTGAAAAATGTGTATTTAAATGGTGACTCGGTGAACACCAAATTATTTTGACAGTTTATCTGGACTGGCAAGAAACTAAGGTAAAGGTGAACAGTGCTATGGCACGGTAAATGAAAAGCAGGTGGGGTAACTTTTATCTGTGCTTAAGAGGAAAAAGATCAGCAATTGGGGAGTGGGAGGGAGCGGCGCCAGACGAAAAATAAGCTAGCTCAGATAAACCATAACATCCCGCATCACGCATGGCGGGCGGGGGAAGGCTGTGGAGGCCACAGCCGGAAAGCAAAGATGCACTTCCGGGGCGGGGCCTGCTGCCCACGTGCACGCTCACTTCCGTCGCGCCTGAGCCGTCGCCGCTACCTGCTCGGCTGCAGTTGTGGCGGTTTATTGGGATCAGCCGACTGATGGGAGCTTGTGCTCTTTAACTCCTGAAGGAGATGCGCTCTCATGCAGCAGTCAGAGCCTGCCATAAAGTCTGCAGGTGCCTGCTGTCTGGGTTTGGCGGGCGAGTAGATGGGGGGCAGCCGGAGCAGTTGACGGAAAGCGGTATCTCCCGCGGAGGGCAACTGGGATCGCACGCTGAGCTCCACCGGGGCAGCGAGCCCACCGAAGCCCCCGGGTCTGGAGAGGGAAGCGAAGAGCTGTTAGAGATCTGTCAGAGAAGGCATTTCCTGAGTGGAACCAAGAGGCAGCTTAGCCGAGATTCTCTTCTGAGCGGGTGCCACCCTGGCTTTGGACCCCTGGGCATAGAGTTGCGGAAGAATCTGGCCTCAGAATGGTGGTCCTCGGTGGTGGTGTTCAGGGAACAGGTCTTCCCTGTGGACGCCCTCCACCACGAACCAGGCCCTTCACTGCCCGGGGACAGTGCCTTCAGGTTAGTTTCTGCAGAAACTCTACGAGAAATCTTGCAAGACAAAGAGCTGAGTAAGGAACAGCTAGTAGCTTTTCTTGAGAACTTATTAAAAACTTCTGGGAAACTACGGGAGAACCTTTTTCACGGTATGCTTCATGATTTCATACTTCAAAACAGGTGTCGGGTGGAAAGGCAGTCTCATTCGATTTGGGGGATTTTTCTCATGCAAAGGAAGCCTTTTTGCAGTAGTCGAGTATATTAATAGTGCTGTCACCTGTAGAAAATTGGTCCATGGATCACTTCCTTAAAGAATCTGTCCAAAGGACTTGAACACTATCTTGGGACTTAGAATTATACGGGGCAACCCGTATAATTTTAGAGTTCAGTTGAGTAGCCCTAGAATTAGGACCTCAATTCAATCCTGCGTTTAAACCATTTGTTCATTGTTACCAAAATGTTTACAAATACTTCCACAATTATTCTTGAATTTTACACATAATCAAGAGCTCATTTTTCTAGACCAAAAGGAAGATACCCTCCCTCAATTTTTCTTACTAAATGTAATTTACAACCTGTTGTTTGAAGATCTCTCTAGGTAATTTTTGAGCCTGCCAAATAATAGGACTATTCAAGTTTTATGAGTGATTCTTGAGTGAACACACAGTAATTTGAGGGCATCATTTGCCTTTAAAGTCAACACAATTGCAGAGATTCTGAAAAAATTCACATTCTTTACAGGACAGACTCGCTGCAAGTATCTTTGCAAAATGCTGCCCTTCCCATTTTGGTGTTATAAAGTAACTTAACCTAAATGTTCTTGGTTCTGAGAATTAGTGCCTGTATAATCTTTTAAAGATTTCCTTAATGAAATAAAGTAAAACAGGTGATAAAGGTGACACTTTCAATTTGTAGTATTTTAATTGTTCCATGGTGGCTTTACTTTAGGGGAGTTAAATCACTGTCTGCTCATTTACCATGGCCCAAAACAAATCAGTCTTCCGTATCACTGTTGAATGAAATCACCATCCTCCCAGTTGCACAGACTTGAAAATGAGATTTAGTTCTTTTAGGTATGCATTCATTCAAGCATCTATTGTTGTGGCAGGCATTTTCTCACCTTCAGGAAACTTAAGTTGACCTAAATGCCAAATCCTTTGGTTGTCTAGATCAAATTCTTGCTCTCTTTAGTCCAAGTCTGAACTGTTGTGGTAGCCTCTACTTACGAATAGCTTTTTAAAATTCTCAGCCATTATATTTCCAAATGTTACTGCCCCATTGTCTATCTTCTGTCCTTCTGTGACTAATTACACACCTTAGACCTTTTCCCCCATCTTGTCATCATCTGACAAGATGTGGAAAATTAATAATTATTTATGTGTGATTGATGGACATATTCATCACGTTTTAAGGTCCATGTCTAAAACTGAAAACTATCTGTTTCTAGTATCTGTTTTTCTCTGGGCTTTTGGTCATTTGGACTTTTGTACTGATACTCTAATCTGTGTATAAAAAATTAGATAAATTAAGGCTTTTGTTGGTGCTTTATGTCTGGGAGGCTTTACTTTTGCTTCTGGCAGACAGAGTGGGGACATAGCTTCTTAATACAATCAGGGATTAAACTGATTAGAGGCTGAGCTTCAGTCTTTTCACTTCAGCTCTGTTCTCCTACAGTGTAGCCCTTTAAATGCCCCAAATGAAAGCCTAGGGTGTATCAGTACAATTTTTTGTACTTCCCCATCCCATAATATGGCAGGAAGTTCTACTTAACATTTCAGCTTCTCAGCTCTGCTATTTGAGAATTGGAAAAGCTCCACTACATGTTGAGTTCACCTCTCTGCTCTTGCCTGCTTTCAAAATTTTGGACCCTCAAATTCCTTGCTGCCTTGGTATCTCTCCTGTATCTTTAAAGAGATTAAAAAAAAAATTTGGACCAGTTTTTCTTAACAGCTAATCTACTCAAATCAAGTAACTTGAACACAGTGCTGTCATTTAATGGGATGTAGTCTAAGTACATAAGGAACTACAAAGACATTGTGAACTTTTCTTAGATTCATTCAAAGTAGAAATGTTATGATTCTGAAGCTATTTCATGTGTATTATAGGATAAAATAATTAGATTAATGTTATTAGAAAACAAGATCTTCACTGTAAAAGAAAAGATAAAAATATAAAAGAAGGCAAGGATAAAATAATGTTAAATTTGAACTGGTAATATCAGTGTGAACTCAATGATTTTAAAAAATGTATGTATTTCCTTGCTTCATCGAAAGAGCCTAGAATCAATAACACTTAGTAGCTATGAGCACACCCTGTGTGAGATCCTGTCTCAAAAAAAATCAGCCATATGTTAGATGATATTGTGGTATTATGGTTAACTTTTTAATGGTGTAATAATGGCATACAGAGGATATTTTTATTTTTAGATGATGTATGCTGAAGCGTTTGGGTGAACAAGAAAAAACAAATGTGGCAAAATGTTAATAATTAATGAATCTAGATGAAGAGTCTACAGGTGTTCATTGTATATAGGTATTCTTTCAGTTTTCTTGTAAATTTGAAAATCTTCAAACTAAAATATTGGGGATTGGGAGGCCGAGGCGGGCGGATTGCTGGAGGTCAGGAGTTCAAAACCAGCCTGAGCAAGAGTGAGACCCCGTCTCTACTATAAATAGAAAGAAATTAATTGGCCAACTAATATATAGAGAAAAAATTAGCCGGGCATGGTGGCGCATGCCTGTAGTCCCAGCTACTCAGGAGGCTGAGGCAGTAGGATTGCTTGAGCCCAGGAGTTTGAGGTTGCTGTGAGCTAGGCTGACGCCACGGCACTCACTCTAGCCTGGGCAACAAAACGAGACTCTGAATGAATGAATGAATGAATGAATGAATGAATGAATGAATGAATGAATGTATGTATGTATGTTGGGGAGAAACTACCTAAAATTAAGTGATAATCAATTAAGATCGATCTTTATAGCTCCAAGCTACTTGTACTGCTGTATTAACATTATTATACTATTAATTTCTCTGTAAATTGACAAAAATGATTTGGGTTTATGGACTAGATTTATACAATAATTGATTTATCTTTTGACAGGTGCCTTGGAGCACTATGTAAATTGCCTGGAGCTGGTAAACAAGAGGCTACCTTATGGCCTTGCTCAGATTGGAGTGTGTTTTCATCCTGTTTCTGATACTAGGCAGATACCCAATGATGTTAAAAGGTACAAAAAGTGGCAAATAACTTGGCCTTGTATTTAAATAGTCAAGAATCAGAAATTTCTACTTTGGGATAGATTATATAATTTTAAAATAAGCTAACATTCTGATTTTTTTGGTATCTAAAGAATTGGTGAGAAGACTGAAGCTTCATTGGTGTGGTTTACTTCTCCAAGAACTTCAAGCCAATGGCTTGATTTCTGGTTACGTCATCGACTCCTGTGGTGGAGAAAGGTACTACGATAATTACTGTTAATTTAATAATTAATAGGTAAATTGTCTTAATGTGTCAAGGGCTTCTATATTATAAATGAAATTTTATTTGATGTGGCTATGCTATATTTGTAAGAGACAGCTATGATAAGTCAACAAATACAAATAAAAGACCCTTTGTGGTTTTCATTATTCCAGATAACAAAGTTACTTTGGTAGAGACATTTGTTGAGCTCAGATGCATTTGTTGATAAAGCTTTTTCTGTATAAGGTAGAGTTCAGACCCCACACCAAGCATTCCTGGTTGGTATGGAGTTTGACCCTGGCCCGCTCTTAAAGCTTCAGTTTTTTGCTACCTACCCCCCTGAATTCTACGTGTTAGTCAAAAGGGTTCTGTATAATTAATGATCACATTTTGGTATATGCTGAAAAGAGTTGAAATAAGCATTTTTTGTCTTACTCTTCTTGTCCTGCCTCTTCCTGAATCTTAAAAATACCCAAACTGTCTGGGCGTGGTGGTTCATGCCCGAGATCCTAGCACTCTGGGGAGGCCTAGGTGAGCCAATCGCTCAAGGTCAGGAGTTTGAGACCATCCTGAGCAAGAGCGAGATCCCGTCTCTACTATAAATAGAAAGAAATTACTTGGACAGCTAAAAATCTATAGAAAAAATTAGTCGGGCATGGTGGCTTATGCCTGTAGTCCCAGCTACTTGTGAGGCTGAGGCAGAAGGATTGCTTGACCTTAGGAGTCTGAGGTTGCTGTGAGCTAGGCTGACACCATGGTACTCTAGCCCGGGCAACAGAGTGAGACTCTGTCTCAAAAAAAAAAAAAAAAAATCCTCAAACTTACTGTATAGGGATAAAGTCTGGGGGAGGGGGAGAAATCCCTAAACATCCACCTAAAATAAGTGAAGTAATCAAGCACTTCATAGAAGGATAAGCTCATACTTCTTTATCCCATTTAGTTCATGGTTAATTTCCCCTCTTATTGGCCACTAAAGGGCTAGATACCATTAATGTTTTTTCTCTGACGTTCTTTCAGACTAAAGATTTCTCTGAAGTGCTTTCAGACAGCATTTTTTGCAGCATACTCAGTATTTTTACTTTTTTTTTCTTTTTTTTTTGAGACAGAGGCTAGAGTGAGTGCCATAGCATCAGCCTAGCTCAAAGCAACCTCAAACTCCTGGGCTCAAGCAATCTTGCTGCCTCAGCCTCCTGAGTAGCTGGGACTACAGGCATGCGCCACCATGCCCAGCTAATTTTTTCTATATATTTTTAGTTGGCCAATTAATTTCTATGTATAGTAGAGATGGGGTCTCACTCTTGCTCAGGCTGGTTTCAAACTCCTGACCTCAAGCAAACCACCTGCCTCGGCCTCCCAGAGTGCTAGGATTACAGGCGTGAGCCACTGCGCCCGGCCAGTATTTTTAATTTTTAAAAATTAAGTTTCGGCTGGGTACCTGTAGTCACAGCTACTCAGGAGGCTAAGGCAGGAGGACCACTGGAGCCTCGGAGTTTAAGGCTGTGGTACCCCACGATCGGGCTTGTGAATAGCCACTGTGTGTCCAGCTAGGCAGCATAGGGAGACGTCATCTCTTAAAAAAAACTGAAGCACCTTTAATTTTTAGAGATAATTATGGGATTAAAAGTAAATTAACACTTTAAGAAGACACGTTAAGAAGACAAACTTACTTTTCCAGTTTGCTGTGAGTCCATCCAACTTCAGCAGCAGTGATTGTCAGGATGAAGAGGGACGGAAAGGAAACAAACTGTACTACAACTTTCCCTGGGGAAAGGAACCAATTGAAACCCTGTGGAATCTAGGAGATAATGAACTTTTACACATGTATCCTGGAAATGTGTCTAAATTACACGTATGTTTTACGTTTCACACCTATGTATCCTTTACCTGGAATCTCTATAATCATTTCTGAACCATTTGACAGTAAGTTGCAGACATGATATCCCATGATTCCTTAATACTTCTGTGTGTATTTTTCAGGCGCAAAGATACTCATATTCATAACCACAATAGAGCCATCAAAATCAGGAAAGTAACAGTAATCCACTGTTACCATCCATTCCACAGAACCCTACAAATTTAACCAGTTATCGCAGTGGTGTTCTTTTCTGTGTCCGGAATCCAATCCAGGCTCATATGTTTTATGTAGTTGTCATGTCTCTTTTAGTCTCTTTCAAGAACAGTTCCTTTTATCCTTCCTTGGCTTTCATGACCTTTACATTTTTGAAGAGTACAGGTTAGTTACTTTGTAGAATGTCCCTTGGTTTGGATTTGTCTGATGCTTCCACATGGTTTATGTATTTTTGCCAGGAATACCACAGAAGTGGTAGAGCTGCCCTCTTCTCAGTACATCATATTGGGAGGCATACAGCATCGAAGTGTTACTTGTGATGCTAACTTTTATCACTTGGTCAGGATGGTGTCTACCAGGTTTCTCCAATGTAAAGCTAATAAATATTTTGTACTCGCTAATGAGTAATAAGCAGGTACTGTAAGGCTATGTAAATAACCTCTTGGTCACCAGATTTTGATTTGCTGGTTACAGCATCCATTGATGATTCTTGGCCAAATCAGTTATTACTATAGTGTTTGCTAGATGGTTTTTCTTTTTCTTTTTTTTTTTTTTTTTTTTTTTTTTTTTTTACTAATTTCATCATTCCTTCTAGACTTATTGGTCAGTAGTATACTGTAGGGTAGAGCTTTTCCTTCTCGCCCATTTATTTAAATATTTTTTTATATTAGTGTGGACTCACGGATTCACAGATTCCTATTTTTCTCAGAGGGTTACAATCTGTTACTATCATTATTTTGATGCGCAAATTGTCCTAGACTTGGCCAGTGTCCCTTTGACATATCTCCGTCATTCTAGCACTTCCTTTTTGTAGCAACAGATTGTTCCAGAATCATCTGTTTTCTTTGTTTTTTTAATTTGGATCATGTTTTTTAATTTTTATTTATGTATTTATTTTTTCAGAATATGGGGCATCTTGTGTTTTCTTGACCTAGCTGTGGAGTCAGCTATTTCTCCAAAGAACCTTGGTTCCTGTTAGAGGAGAATGTATTTAAAAACTGAGATCTTGCCATGAGGTTTACTCCTTACAACCTGGTATCATTCCTCCTGGGCCCTCTCAGTGGACACAACTAAGAAACACTTGTAGATGATTACATACATATATATTTACCTGTTTTTTTACTTAAGAGACAAGGTCTTGCTCTGTTGCACAGTCTAGAGTTCAGTGGTGCTAACGTAGCTCACTATAACCTTGACCTCCCCGGTGCAAGAGCTGCACCCACCTCAGCCTCCTGAGTAGCTGGGAGCGATTTTTTTTTTTAATTATTTTTTGTAGAGACAGGGTCTGCCTGTGTTGCCCAGGCTGATCCTCCGCCCTAAGCCTCCCAAAGTGTTGGGATTACAGGTGTGAGCCACCACGCCCAGTCACATAAGTATATATTTACATACTTGCCTACCTCTACATCTGTGTCTATTTGCCCAGGGGAAGAAAGAAAGGCTACAGAACTTAATCCTGGACATGCTACTATTCCCTCCCCTCTAGGTGCTCTCACCAGAGAGCAGGGAAGGAGGAAAGGCAGTTAGAAAGCTTGGTCCTGAGTACTTGGCCTCCCCTCTTCTCTAGTAGTCACACTGGCCAAAAGTTGGGCCCTGGACCTCCCAGGCTGGTTGTCCCAGCCAGCTGACCCAAGCTCAGCCCTGGCAAGAGGGGGAAAAAGGTGCTTTTTTTTTTACTTTGTAAAGTAAAACAAAATTTTCAAAAATTGAAGCAAATGATATAATCTCATTAGAAAAGGGATACTGCCTTCTAAAACTTTCGAAGTTCTAAAGTTTTAGAAGGCATGTGGATCGGTAGAATCATGCTGAACCCCTCTTGAGTGGTTCCAGATTTGAACATTTAGATTTTCTTACTGGCTTAGATAGAGTTTTTATGTGCTATTTAGTGGCTAATATAGTCTTACAGTAAAAAAAAAAAAAAAAAAAGTTATCTGAAACTTGAGATTTTTTTTCCTTATCAGTTTGAAAAAGAGTAAATAAATTTATCAATGCTTGATTTGTATTATGTATTATGGTATATTTTACAATTATAGCCTTAGCCCAAAAAGTAAGTTTTTAAAAGATGTTTGTTTTTTATGAAAACTTTACATTTCAGGAAATTCTACTCCAAACTCCTTTCCTTAAGCACATCAACTATTTTGTTTTTCCTAAAAGCTCTTCTGAACTTTATTAATAATCTTCAAACAATTTTTACATTTAAGAGTGTTACCTTTCCAAATACTGATTCTCACCTAGGAAGCACTGGAAAAATAGTCATGCCTAGGTCCCACTCCAGTTGTTAGTGCAAAATCTCTGGAAGTAGAGCCCCAAGCATCATTATGTTTTAAAATTCATAGGTGCTTCTAACATGTAGGCAGTTGAGACCCACTGATTTAAAACCCTGAGCTCCCTGAGAGCAGAGAATTTGTCATTGTCTTTGTGAGCCTGGCACAGAGGGGCTGCTTTGCTAAATGACATTTTACTTTTGTATTCTGATTGTGTAGGTCTAAAATATGTAATTTTGAGAAAGAGTTGTACTAAATACTTTATTTTTGTTCGACTTTTCTGTGAAGGGCCGAGATGGACGGAAAAATGTAGTTCCTTGTGTTCTGTCTATAAATGGGGATCTAGACCGAGGCATGCTGGCCTACCTCTACGATGCTTTCCAGCTGACAGAGAATTCCTTTACAAGAAAGAAAAATCTTCATAGAAAGGTGCTTTTGATACTTCAGAGATGGATTTGGGAAACAAAAAATATGGGTTTTTTTTCCTTATTTTTGTTAGTGTGCTTGGTTTCTAACATAAACTCTGAATAATAAATTTCTTTTAGTACACGTAGTTTAAGTATTTTTCATTTTTTTAGAATCTGGCCACAGGAATAATAGTAAGGTTCTCCTAGCACTCTGGGAGGCCGAGGCGGGAGGATCTCTTGAGCTCAGGAGTTTAAGAGCACAAGTGGAGGGAATTGTCTGGAAACTGTGTTATTTGAAACAGGGAGGAAAAGGATGGTGTGGCTACAAATGGGCTCCTAAGGCCAGTTAGCCTTTAATGGACATTTTACTCGCACCCTGTATTTTCTCAGGGAAGGCAAGAGTACCGGTTTAAAATGTGGAGGAGTAGGGGTTTAAGCGGCAAGAGTGTGGAATACTCACGTTCCCTTTGAACATAAAAGGAAGCTGCTTGAAATCAAAAGTGTTAACAAATAACGTTGAGTTGTGAGTGCTCAACTGAGAATGGGAACTATGAATTTGTGGCACCATTCTACTCAGGAGATCCTCCTGCCTCAAGCTCCTGAGTAGCTGGCACTATGGGAGTGTGCCACCACGCCCAGGTAATTTTTAAATTTTGCTATGTTGCTCAGGCTGGTCTTGAACTCCTAACTCAAGTGATTCTCCTTCCTCAGCCTCTAAAAGTGCTGGGATTACAGGAGTAAGCCACGTTGTCCTGCCCCCCCTTCTTTTTCTTATACCCACATACAAACCATCAGCAAATCCTACTTGACTTTAACTTCAAAATATATTCTGAACGGGACCACTTCCTACCCGCTCCAGCCTCCAATGCTAGCACCCGAACTAAGCCACCATCATCCCTGCCTGCCCCCTCGGCCCCCACAGTGACTCTGTTAAAAGGCACTTGTTATGTTGTTCTTCTGTCTGGAATACTCCAGAAACCTTCATCTCACTTAGAGGAAAGACCAAAGCCCTTCCCTTTTCTCCCAGTCTGCCCAACAGCACTGACCTTGCTGTTTCTAGAACATGCCAGGGATGCTCCCAGCTCAGGGCCTTGTCATTTGTTCTCCCCTTTGCCCAAAATGCTCTTCCTCCATCATCCACTCATCTTATTCCCCCACCTCCTTTCAAACGTTTGGTCAAGTGTCCTCAGGGAGAGGACCTCTGACCACCTTAGTTAACATTGCTGAAAGCCACCTACCAACCTGCCCCTGGCAGGCACTTCCCATCTTCTCCGCCCCCCCCCCTTTTTTTTTTAACACTTACCACCTTCACATATATTACTTCCTTACTTTGTTTATTATCTGTTTGTCCCTGCCATGTGGGACAGAGATTTTGCCTCAGCACCTAGAACTCTTCCTGGCGTTGCACAGCCATTCACGTTTGTTGGGTGGATGGGTAAATGGGAAGAGTGTAGGTTTTGGCAAGAGAGAGAAAGTCCAAGTGATGGGCTGTGTGTCCTGGACTGGGTAGAGTTGGAAGTCATGCCAGGAAGAGGCATTTTGACTGAGGGAAAACAGAGTTGTCAGAAAATGGGAGAGTCTCAAGTTAATTTATTTCAGCAGAATATCTAAGTGGAGAAATCCACAGGCAGCTGATTACATCCTTACGTAGTAGTGTTTTATGACCTCAGCTAACTTCCATTTTCACACAGGAAATTTAACTGTTTAAGTGACTTTGTGTGGTTATACTTGTGATGTATTTAAACAAGATGTGCTTTTCCCCCCTTTTCCTGTCCTCTCCCTCCCCACTGTAATTGCCTCAGGTACTTAAACTCCACCCTTGTCTAGCCCCTATTAAGGTTGCTTTGGATGTGGGAAGAGGCCCAACAGGGGAACTGAGACAGGTGGGTTAAATGAGTTTAAATGTGTGATTTTGATTACAGACTGAGTATTCATTATCCAAAATGCTTGGAACCGAAAGTGTTTCAGATTTTGGATTTTTTGGACTTTGGAATATTGGAAGAATACGTACTGATCGAGCACCCCTAATTCAAAAATCCCAAATGTGAAATATTCTAATGAGCATTTCCTTTGAACTCAAAAACTTTCAGATGGGGTTAGGAATGCTCGATCTGCATAACCATTACTCCAGGTCAACTTGGGAGCTTACTGTTTAAAATTTGATTTTGATTCACTTGCTTTTAAAAATGTTCTAAATAATGAACTGTGGATAAATACCGTGGTTAATTATAGATAATTTGAAGTATAGTGTATTAAAGACACTGATTTCAATTCGGTGGGTTTTGCTGTTAAAGTTATGCCCACACATTGTTTAATGAGTTTACATAGTTTTAGTAATTACAGTGTTTGTCCAGATGTCTGGTGAATTATTTCTTTCTCCTTTCCCTTTTAACTTAACACTCTGGTATAAGCAAATGTTCTAGGTCTGTAATTTTCTTTTGATTTTTCTAATCTATCTGTTCTAATTATTAAATACTCTTGAGAAAAGCCTAGGGGGAGGTTTTATTTCTTTCCATAGATTCCTTCTGCAGTTGTCATTTCTGTCTGGGTGACTCAGACCTATCCAGGACCAGATAGAAAAGATAATGGCTTATCTGTCATTTCTCCCCCGGTGTGGCACTCTCCCCACCACCCTTGTAGCATGCAAGTTCCTCACGGCCCACTACCCTGCTCCCTTGCCAGGGACATTTGGTAATGTCTGAGGACATTTTTGTTTGTCACAGGAGATGGAGAGTGCTACAGGCATCAGGTGGAGGCCAGGGACGCTGCTAAACAATCCTGCTCTAGAGTCGTTGTTCTTGTTAAGGGGGGGTTAAATTTTGGTGTTTTTTTATTATTTTTTTTTTTTTTTTGCTTCTTTAAAGTTTACTATGTCATTTATTCATTAGTACTTCTATTATTCCAGTCAGGCCTTTGTTTCCGGCATTCTACTGAAACTACTCATTCTCTTTTTGAAACATTTTCCGTAGTTGGAAAACCACACCTGGTTGTCCACGTACCTTTTTCTTTCCTGGCTCTTCAGTCTCTTCCTGACATAGAATTGTAACCTTAGGGCTCAGATCTCACCTCTCAGATGAGTTTGGAATTAACCACAGCCCTTTGGACCTACGGTTTTTTTCCTGAATAGAATCTGCTTTGGTTTTGTTTGGTTTTGAATGATGATGATAATAAAAATTGTGTTTCGTATAAAAATGTCCCCCAGAACATTTGCATTTAGTATTCAGCTTTGCAGTACTTAATTTCTTCATTTTCAGAGGAAGCATATAACTTATTAAGTATATAATATATAAATTATAAACATTAAAATAATTAAAGGAATTTATACCTATTTTAATTGGTCCATTACCCATTTTAGAGATTTAAGATGGTAATTTGTGGCTTCTCAAAAATTGGATAATCATGGCCGGGCGCTGTGGCTCACGCCTGTAATCCTAGCTCTTGGGAGGCCGAGGCGGGCGGATTGCTCAAGGTCAGGAGTTCAAAACCAGCCTGAGCAAGAGCGAGACCCCGTCTCTACTATAAAAATAGAAAGAAATTAATTGGCCAACTGATATATATATAAAAAAATTAGCCGGGCATGGTGGCGCATGCCTGTAGTCCCAGCTACCCGGGAGGCTGAGGCAGAAGGATCACTCGAGCCCAGGAGTTTGAGGTTGCTGTGAGCTAGGCTGACGCCACGGCACTCACTCTAGCCTGGGCAACAAAGCGAGACTCTGTCTCAAAAAAAAAAAAAAAAAAATTGGATAATCAGTCTAGCTACTTTTATGTCTTTCATATTTGAAGTTTTATATTTTTCTCCAGGTTTGTCAAGGGATATTTAATGAATTACTAGAAAATGAGATTTCTGTGTGGCCTGGTTATTTGGAAACTGTACCATCCTCATTGGAACAGCTTTATTCAAAGTAAGAATTACCTTCCTTGTCATTAAAAGAATTATTTATTCAGAGTTTTTTATTGTATGTTTCTTTATGGTAATAGAAATCTTTGCTAAATATATATAAAATATAATTTAAATTATTCCTCACTTTCCCTTCTATAGAACCGTGTACCCTTAGTTAATTGCTATAGCAGGAGGGAACAGTATTCAGTAGGTATATTTGAGCACATAATATGTACAGTTACAAGACTTAATGTCATGAAGTATATATGCCTCAGTTTACTTATCGGGGATGAAGTTATGTACATAGCATGATTTATGGAATGAAGACTGAAGGAAGATGAGTGAACTGGATTTCTGCTGGCATTGAGCTTCATTCAGAGAATGAACAGAAGAGAATTCTATCCTGAAGGAACAGAAAACTAATATTCTCAGGGGTTGGTACCTCTCTTTACCTCTGTTTCTGCTTGAGGTAGAAACTGGCTATCATCTTTAACTCCTTTTCTTCCTTACTCTCCACATCCGATCCATCACCCAATGTTGTCAGCCTGCCTCCCAGATATATCTCACATCCATACCTCTGTCTTCACTGCCACTACCCAAATTAAGGTGCCAAAGATCTCTTACCTGGATAATTTAAATAATCTCCTAATCTCTCTGACAATAGTTTTGCCCTCTACTATTTCATTAACTTCTGTTTTTTAATAAAGTACTCCAGTCTTCCTCCTTTGGGTTTATTTTGGTCTTTGTTTTAGCTTTTTTTGTCGAATACATATCTTTTGGGTGAAAAGTTGTGAAGCTTTGTATTTTGCTCTTCAGTACTGTCATAACTTGTTAAAATATACCTTCCAGATAATGTCCATAGAAAAACAGATTGCTATAAATGGAAATAGAGCAACTAATAGTTTTACCATATATAAAATGAAGGGGTGGTACTTGAACTTAACAATCTTCTCAGATTCTAAAATCTTATCCTCAGGTACCGTGGCTCACGCCTATAATCCTAGCACTCTGGGATCTCTTGGTGGGAGGTGGGAGAATCTCTTGAGCTCAGGAGTTCGAGACCAGCCTGAGCCCTGAGTAAGAGCAAGGCCCCATATATACTACAAATAGAAAAAAGGTGTTGTGGTGTACACCTGTAGTCCCAGATACTCAGGAGACTGAGGCAGGAAGATTGCTTGAGCCCAGAAGTTTGAGGTTGTAGTGAGCTATGATGATGCCAGTGCACTCTACCCAGGGTAACAGAGTGAGACTCTGTCTCAAAAAATAAATAAATAAAATCTTACACTTTGTGTCATGTGGACATTATCAAGTTACAAGTCTTCATATGGTAAAGGCTTATTTCAGGATATCTTTATGTAAATATTTATTAAACATGTTTTTATACCCTTTGATACAGTAATGAACAAAACAGAAAATTTTTCTGTTCTTTTTTTTTCCCTACAAGAACTTTGACTAAAAATTTTCTGTTCTTATGACACTTACATTCTAGTGGGCCAAAATAGTAAGCAAGTAAATAGATAATTAGTTTTTGTTGGAGTTCTGCAAAGAAAGTAAATGGTAATGAGTTAGTGTGACGTGGTATACAGAAAGGTCACTGTGGATATAATCAGTTATTGCTGAACTAGAAACTATAAATTAGCATACTAAATTATAAACGAAGCATGATTTTGGTATAATCAATTGTACACTAGGTTTTTCGTATATTGTCGTTTTGTTTTGTTTTGTTTTGTTTTGTTTTTTGAGACAGAGTCTCACTTTGTTGCCCAGGCTAGAGTGAGTGCCATGGCATCAGCCTAGCTCACAGCAACCTCAAATCTCCTGGGCTCAAGCATCCTCCTGCCTCAGCCTCCTGAGTAGCTGGGACTACAGGCATGCGCCACCATGCCCGGCTAATTTTTTTATATACATATCAGTTGGCCAATTAATTTCTTTCTATTTATAGTAGAGACGGGGTCTCGCTTTTGCTCAGGCTGGTTTTGAACTCCTGACCTCGAGCAATCCGCCCACCTCGGCCTCCCAGAATGCTAGGATTACAGGCGCCCTACTCAGCCTCCCAGAGTGCTAGGATTACAGGTGTGAGCCACCGAACCCGACCAGTATATTGTTTATTATAAGAGACTTTAAAGGAATTGCCCTTGAATTGCATCCAAGTATTGAAATGCTGAGGTTATTGTGAGGTTCATCCTTCATATCACCTCAGATGATGTGTTCAGGTACCAATGTTTAGTCCTCAGATTTTATTTTCTTCTATGACTTTTCAACTGTTGCAATAAATTAGAAACTCTCTGAAAATTTTACTTTGAATATGACTCAAAAACTTGAAAAATTTTTTTTTGGTCCAGCTCTCAAGTCCTGACTTTGAGTTTTTGACTCTTGATGGTGGTGTGGACTCTGAAGTAATTAAAGCTGGTAATGTGGGGAATTTACAATTTATATTTGTGCTCATGTATTTTTTTTTAATTACTTTTTTCTTAGGTATGATGAGATGAGTATTCTCTTCACAGTTTTGATTACTGAAACTACTTTGGAAAATGGATTAATACAGCTGAGAAGTAGAGATACCACAATGAAGGAAATGATGCATATATCCAAATTAAAAGACTTTTTAATCAAGTATATATCATCGGCTAAGAATGTATAGATTTTTGTATTCATATAATAAATATTTTCTCCTAATTTAGTTGTCTTATGTTAACTTGGATTATTTTTAGCCCCTCTTTGCACTTATGAAGTGGATGTTTTTGGTGCTTTCTTTGATTCTGTTTTTATTGTATTTTTGATGTATTTCTACTGTATTGGGAATAGGTTCACTATAAGAAACAAAAATCTTATTAAACTGGATAAAGCCATTTGGGGTTTGTTTTCCTCATATAAGAAGAAACCCAAAGGGTAGACAGTCCAAAGCTGGTATAGCTGTTTATAGTGAAGGACCCAGGTACCACGTCTTTCTGTTCTACCGTCTTCAGTGTGTTGGCTTTTATCTTTATACTGGTTGCCTCATGATCACAGGTGGCTACTGTATTTCCAGCTTCTCATCCTTCTAGTTAGGAGTAAAGTCAGAGACAAGGGCTAGCCAGCCAAGACTCTTCCAGTTTTAATTAGGAAAGTAAAAGCTTTTCCAGACCTCTCAATCGGAAGACTTCTTTGCATCTCATTGGTCAGAACTGCATCACATGGTAATTTCCAGACCAATCACTGTCCAAGAGAATGAGACTATCCTGATTTAGATCAAATGCAGTTTATCCCTTGGAGCTACAATAATGTCTTACTGACTCTGAAATGGGTTTTGTTATCAGGGAAAAAGGGATCTTTATGGAATCTGCCACATCTATACTGCCAAATATCAAAGATTAACCTAAAACTAAATTTTTAATAAAACATTTATTGATTTTTGAAAAGCAAGCTAAAATAAATGTTAGAAGTAATCTAACTATTGCAGTTTATTTCATTTCTGATTCTAATTGATATGTGTATAAGAAGTCTTTGAACTTTTATATGTGCTAATTGTTTGTGTAAATATTCCATTATTACTAACTTGAGAAAAAGACCAACTAATAATTCATGTAAAATGTCTTGAAATTTTGCCTAATTTGTCTTAGTTGACTTTACTTGGTAGGATTTTTCTTTTATCTTTTTCTTCTTTTTTTTTTGCTGGTTTATTTTCATTACGGAGAATTCCAAACACAGGCTTATACAGATTAGTGTAATTAATCCCATGTGCCTGTTATCAGCAACCATCAACCCGTGGCTAAACCTGTCTCATCCACCAATACCACCTTTCCATATTATTTCAAAGCAGATCACAAACATTTCATGTGTAAACATTTTAATTAAGGATCTTTTATTAGCCACAATACCATTACCACACCTAAAAAGTAACAATGATATTAAGGAATTATTGAAAAATTTCTTCAGTGTGATAATGGTAGTATGGTTATGTTTTCCTTTTAAAAAAATATTTGATTGGCCGGGCACGGTGGCTCACGCTTGTAATCCTAGCACTCTGGGAGGCCGAGACGGGCGGATTGCTCAAGGTCAGGAGTTCAAAACCAGCCTGAGCGAGACCCCGTTTCTACTATAAAAATAGAAAGAAATCAATTGGCCAACTAATATATATATATATATATATAAAATTAGCCGGGCATGGTGGCTCGTGCCTGTAGTCCCAGCAACTCGGGAGGCTGAGGCAGTAGGATTGCTTGAGCCCAGGAGTTTGAGGTTGCTGTGAGCTAGGCTGACGCCATGGCACTCACACTAGCCTAGGCAAGAAAGCGAGACTCTGTCTCAAATATTTGATAGAAGAAATACATAAATATTTTTGGGTGAAATATATCTGATACTTGCTTTAAAATTTTTCTGTTTAAAAATTTTTAAGTGGTGGGAGATAGATGAAATAATAGTTGAAGCTGGGTGACTGGCACATGGGGGCTCATAGCATATACTATTTTTGTGTATGTTTGAGAATTGCCATAATAAAACTTTGAGAAAGTCTTTTTTTTTTTTTTTTTTTTTTTGAGACAGAGTCTCGCTTTGTTGCCCAGGCTAGAGTGAGTGCCGTGGCGTCAGCCTAGCTCACAGCAACCTCAAACTCCTGGGCTCAAGCGATCCTCCTGCCTCAGCCTCCTGAGTAGCTGGGACTACAGGCATGCGCCACCATGCCCGGCTAATTTTTTCTATATATATATTAGTTGGCCAATTAATTTCTTTCTATTTATAGTAGAGACGGGGTCTTGCTCTTGCTCAGGCTGGTTTCAAACTCCTGACCTCGAGCAATCTGCCCGCCTCAGCCTCCCAGAGTGCTAGGATTACAGGTGTGAGCCACCGCGCCGGCCCGAGAAAGTCTTTAATATCAAATATCCACTTAGTTTCTGCCTCATAAAATCATAAAATTTTGTAGTTTTTATCAGGATCCAAATAAGGTTCGTACCTTATTGAGATTGGTGAGTAGGTCTTTTAGTCTCTTATCCTATAGATTCACGCTCTCCTTTTAAGAAACTTGGTTTCTAAACTTTGTGTCTGGGTGCCCGGGATACAGCAGGGAACAGACAAGGTCCTTCTAGCAGTGGCAAGCAGAGTAAGCACATGAGAAGGTAATTTCAGATAGTAATAGTGTTGGAAATAGAACAGGATGATGCGTAGAGTAGCGGCCAGGGTGTTGTGCTTCACATAGGTGGTCAGAGAAGCCTCTGAGAACGTGATGCTTGAACTGAGACTGAATGATGTGAAGGAGCCGGCATGTGAAGGCCTGGGGTGGCACATTCTGGGCCACAGACTAGCATGTGCCAAGGTCCTTAGGAAGGAAAAGGCTTGGAGCCGTCAAGGAACAAAGCAGGCAAGCAGGGCTGGAGTCGAGTGCAAAGTGCAGACACAGGTGGGAGATGAAGTCAGAGGTAGGGCCATGTCACTTGGTGCCATGGGGGCCATAGTGAGGAGTCCCGAGTAAATAAAAGCTGGTAGAAGAGAGTAATACAGGATAATACTTGTATGATCTCACGGTGAGGAAACATTTCTTCATCTGGACACACACACGCAAATAGTTATAAAGGAAAAAGACAAGTTCTTAAAATTCAGACTTCTTTTCATCCCCATTAAGAGGGGAAAAAATAATCATGGCTGAGTACGGTGTGTAATCCCAGCACTTTGGGAAGGCAAAGCAAGAGGATTGCTTGAGGCCAGGACTTCAAGACCAGCCAGGCAACATAGGGAAACCCTGACTCTACAAAACAAAAAAATTAGCCAGGCTTGGTGACATGTGCCTGTAGTCCCAGCCACTATTCAGGAGGCTGAGGCAGGAGGATTGCTTGAGCCCAGGAGTTTGAGGCTGCAGTGAGCTGGGCTGATGCCACTGCACTCCAGCCCAGGTGACAGAGGGAGACCCTCTCTTTCTAAAACCAACAAATTATATGTGTATGTGTATATATAGACACCTATGTATATGAGAAGGCATACAACTTTATTAATCATCTGAGAAATGCAAATCAATATCACAGCAAGATACCGCTATACACCCACAAGAATGGTCAATATGAAAATGGCCGACAGTGCCAGTGTTGGTGAAGATGTGGGGGATGGGAACTTTCACATTGCTCATGGGAGTGTGAACGTGGCAGAACCACTTGGGAAAATCGAATAGCATTATCTACTTAGATTGGAGATAAACATTCTGTGGACCCGGCCATTCCATTCCTGTGTGTATTCAACAGAATCGCATGCACGTGGGCACTAGGAGATACGCTCATAGCGGAAGGATATTCAGAGCAGCATCATTTGTAATGGCACCAAACTGACAACAGCCCCAAATGTCTGTCAACTATAAGATAGATAACTTACAGTGTATTAAAACAATGGAATACTATTTAGCAATGGAAGTAAATGAATTACAACTACATGTAGCAACATGAATAAATGTCACAAACATTATGTTGAGAGAAAAAAAGCCAAGCATAAGAATAAATGCTATGTGATTCCATTTATAGTAAATTCAACCATGTTTTTTTATTTTTATTTTTGAGACAGAGTCTCATCCTGTTGCCCAGGCTAGAGTGTCATGGCGTCAGCCTAGCCCACAGCAACCCCAAACTCCTGGGCTCAAGCGATCCTGCTGCCTCAGCCTCCTAAGTATCTGGGATTACAGACTCTTACCACCACCCTGGCTAACTTTTCTATTTTTAGTAGAGACAGGGTCTCACTCTTGCTCAGGCTGATCTTGAACTCCTAACCTCAAGCAATCCACCCACCTTGGCTTCCCAGAGTGCTAGGATTACAGGTATGAGCCACCCTGCCTGGCCATTTATATTAAATTCAAAAACAGGCAAAGCTAAAGGTGATGTTTAGGAGGTGGTGAGGTGGTGAAACTATGAAGAAAAGCAAAGGAGTGATGCCCACTGAGCAGAGCTAAACCAGGGAGCCGGGGCTGTGACCAGGAAAAGCAGGCAGAGGGCTCTGGGCTGCGGGCCACTGTGCATGCTCGTGTTCACTTGATGTGATTTATTAAACTGTACAATATTTTTAGTGCATGTTTAGATAATGTGTGCTCTATTTCACAACAAAAAAATATTTAAGGAATATGTGGATTTGAAAAAGAACCAAAGTGAAACTTCTAGACCTGAGAAATGTGGCTATTGAAAGGAAAAGCTCAGAAGATCCTCTTCCTCTTCCTCTTCCCTCTGCTGATTCAGTCCAAAGGTCGTGGGGTGGGGCTGAGCCTGTGTGAGGGACAGGGTGGAGCAGGAAGCCTAGTAACTGGGGCGGGGCTGGCTTCAGGGAGGGAGCCCACTCAGGGGCTGGTGGCCCAGAGCAGAGCATTGGGTGTCTGCAGGGAGGAGGGTCCATCCAGCATGTGGCGTCAGAGCCTGTGAGGGGCGAAGTATGTTCTGCAAGTGGGGGTGGGGCGTGTCACAGGCTGGGGCAGGTGTCAGAGCCCAGACGGGGTGAAAAGAGTGTTCACGTGGGAGGGCAGCCTGGGTGGAGTTTTAGAGTTCAGGGCGAGGACGATGTCCAGGTAAGGGGTGGTGGCGAGGGCAGCCCTGAGTGTCAGGCCATGAGGCGGGGAGGGAGGGCATTCGGGGTGTGAGAGCCCAGAGAGTGAGGAGAATGTCCAGGGAAGGGTCTGGAAGGTGTTGGAGCCCGAGAAAGTGAGGAGTCTTCTTGCGGGAGGCCATTCATGTTGGGGGGTACAGGGTGCCAGGATCCCAATGGAGTGAGAAGAGGTCTGTGTGGAGATTTATTATACATGGGGATTAATCAGATTCAGTAAATTGACTAAGGGTATTGGGGACCGAGTTTCTCACAACGAAAACAGTTATAAACAGGAAAAGGGGCCGGGAGCAGTGGCTCACGCCTGTAATCCTAGCACTCTGGGTGGCTGAGGCGGGCGGATTGCTCGAGGTCAGGAGTTCAAAACCAGCCTCAGCAAGAGTGAGATCCAGTCTCTACTATAAATAGAAAGAAATTAATTGGCCAACTAATGTATATAGAAAAAATATTAGCCAGGCATGGTGGCGCATGCCTGTAGTCCCAGCTACTCGGGAGACTGAGGCAAGAGGATCACCTGAGCCCAGGAGTTTGAGGTTGCTGTGAGCTAGGCTGACGCCACGGCACTCACTCTAGCCTGAGCAACAAAGCAAGACTTTGTCTCAAAAACAACAACAACAACAACAACAAGAAAAGGAAGAAAGCTAGAATGCACGGTGGTGTCAGATTGGAATTAGGGACATCAGTGTGAATTCGTGGCTTTCAATATAGGTAAATAGAGAAATAGACAAAAATACAGATGTAAATGTAAATATACACATGAATATATCCGTACACTTTGGCCATTGGAAGGTTCTAGAAGCAGCAATACCCTAAAAGTGGTCACAGTTAGAGCCTAGACCCTGGTTTCTGAACATACAGCTCACCTAAAAGGAACTGGGGCTCCTTGGAAAAATGACTGACCCAGAGCTGGGTCAGGACAGGGACAAGATGATCCTGGAACATATTTCTGTGCCAGAAAGTAAAGAAACAGCCAAAGAATGATGGGAACATATCATGGGAACATGTTTTGACATGGGAACATGTCAAAAGAACAGGAGCCGTCATGGAGCCAGCCTCCTGCTGGCCCAAGAGGAATCTGGAGAAATCTGACACCACCTTAACTATGTGATCAGAGTGACAACACCGTATGGGAGAAGGGGAGTCAACACCAGCTGGTGGGATATGCTGAGAACAAGGCGTCCTCTGTGATATTCCTGCAAAATCGTGGGCACGCGGGGAAACTCCAAGTGAGGGACATTAAAACATAAGTGACCTGCTGTCTTCAAACATGTCAAAGACAAGCAAAGCCCGAGGAACTAACTATTCCAGATGGAAGGAGATAAAACATGACAACAAAATGCAGCGGTGCCTGATTCTGCCAATGCACCCTTTTGCAGTAAGGAATTTGTCGGGACAACTGACTTGACTGGGGGTCGGAGGCTTTGGCGACAGTCATGTACTGGTGTTAATTTCCTGATTCTGATGATTGCATTATGGTACATGGATTGAGGAGTGTTCTGTGGTTGTACTACGTAGAAGAATGTTCTTGTGGGAAGTCCTTTGGACAGAAGGAAAATATTACCAGGTGGAAATCTGGATCTACGTAAAGAAAATTAAGCCCTGAAAGTGTGTGACACAATAAGAAACACCAGCTGTTCTCTGCCCCGGTTCCTGATGCAGAGCTCCTAGAACGTTGTACCGTGACTTCCTGAGTGGCGGGAGTGACGGGGGAGGCTGGCACAGAGCTGCTAAGTCCTTTGGGATTCCCTGGGTGCTGGGGGAGTCTTTTGTTCTAAGGAGGTGACTCACAGTGGGCTCTGGGATAGGAGCTGGTCACCAGAAAGACCAAGCCGTGGCTAGAAGCTTGGAAATTTCAGCCTCACCCCTCATCCTCGGGGAGAGGAGAGGGACTGGAGATTGAATTAATAATCAATCATGCCTACTTGATGAAGCCTCCATAAAAATCCCTAAACTAGGGGTTTAGAGAGCTTTTCGGGTTGGTGAATGCATCCACATGGCACACCCCAGCTCCACGGGGACAGAAGCTCCTGCGCTTGGGACCCTTCTGGACTTCATCCTGTGTACCTCTGCATCTGTATTCTTCATAACATCCTCCTAGCTCACTGCAACCTCAAACCCCTGGGCTCAATCGATCCTCCTGCCTCAGCCTCCCAAGTAGCCGGGACTACAGGCGCATGCCTTTTCTATTTTTGGTAGAGACGGGGGTCTTGCTCTTGCTTAGGCTGGTCTCGGACTCCTGGCCTCCAGAATGCTAGGATTATAGGCATGAGCCACCACACTGGGCCAACAATATGCCCTTGTAGTAGATTTTCCTGAAGTTCCTCAGGCCTGTCCCCTGGGGTCACTTCCCAAGTCAGTTATTGGCACAGATGGCCTTATATCAGGCTCTGCTCTCAGGTCTAGCCCAGGATAAGACAAGGGCTCAGGGGCCCTAGAAAGCAGCCCGGCGGGTAGCGACAAGAACTACGTTGCTGGTGGCACGGAGGGTGGTGAGAACGCTTAGCACGCCGGAGCCTCACAGCGTGCGGTGGAGAAGGAGGAACCGGGAAAATGAAGCAGTAGGTGCTGCGGTAGTTCTAGCATTTGCAAGTGTTGGGGCAACCGTAATTATGTGGCTGGCGGAGCGTTAGAAGCTTTGCAAGGAGAAAATGAGAGGCTACAGTGCAGGGCCAGCTGGGAAGCCCGAGGGCCTTTTCGCCCTCCTGTCCCACAGCCAACAGGCGGGCCGTGCTGGAAACCGGTCCAGGATTTCATCAAAGGGGTGCCCGGGTGGAGCAGCCACAAAGGAGATGGGACGCACATCTAGCACTTCTCTGCCAGCCGCGGGCTGTGACAGGGACGGGGTGGGCTTAGGACATGGACATTGGAGACCTTGAGCCCCTTGCTGGGGAGCATTGTCCCCTCATTAGAAGGCCTCTTGTGAGGCAGATGCTCCACCATATTTTTCTTTTATTATTGTGGTAAAATATACATAAAATTTACCATTTTAGGTGTGTGATTCAGGGGCATTAAATTCATTCACACTGTTGTGCAACCATCACCACAATCATCTCCAGCACGTGTTCATCTCCCCAAACTGAAACTCTGTCCCCATTAGACAGTGACTCCCCTTTGCCCACTCCCACGCCCGGAAACACCATCGCATTTGCTTCGTGATGTTTTGCTTGTTTTCCTTAAGACCCAGCCCTGTCTGCCCTGCGATCAGTGAGTAGGGTCGGGTCTAAGCAGGGCCGAGTGGGGAAGCAGAGTCCCTGCTGTGGAGGCTGTCACTTATCCAGCGGGGACGCGGGGCCCGCCAGCGCATTCTGCCAGGGGCCAGGGAAGCACCCAGGGGCGGGCGTGGGAATGACAGCCGGAGAGCACAGAGTGGGAGACAGAGCAGGACATCGGGGCTTAGTGTCACAAGGACATCAGGAGGCCGGGTGGCTCACGCCTGTAATCCTAGCACTCTGGGAGGCCGAGGCGGGTGGATTGCTCGAGGTCGGGAGTTCAAAACCAGCCTGAGCAAGAGTGAGACCCCGTCTCTATTATAAATAGAAAGAAATTAATTGGCCAACTAATATATACAGAAAAAATTAGCTGGGCATGGTGGCGCATGCCTGTAGTCCCAGCTACTCGGGAGGCCGAGACAGCAGGGTTGCTTGAGGCCAGGAGTTTGAGGTTGCTGTGAGCTAGGCTGACGCTATGGTACTCACTCTAGCCTGGGCAACAAAGTGAGACTCTTATATCGGAAAAAAAAAAAAAAAAGGACACCAGGAGCTGGTGATAAATAATCGGCTGGGGTGTCCCTTTGGAGCTTGGGCCCAATCGAGGTGGAGCTGAGCCGTCCAACATAGACGCCACAGGGAATCAGAAGCAGTGCTACTTTCTGGGCGAAACAGGGCTGGCGGCACGTGTGAAAGCGATAAGATTTTGGATCTGCTGAGTTAAATAAAATATATTATTCTGATTCATTGCACCTGCTTCTTTTCAGTTTTTGCTGTGGCTGCTAGGAAAAGTTAGGCATGCGTCTGTGGCCCACCTTCCGCTGCTATGGGACAGTGCTGGCCTCTGGGAAAGATGACGGAGACGCCAGGTGGGGCCGAGGCAGATGCGAGAAGGCCGAGAGAGGGCGGCGTGTTAGCCCGAGTTCAGAGTGGGAGACCGGGACACCCACCAGCTCACCTCGTCCTTCGGGAGGGCCGAGAGGACGCTCGTTTCACTAAAGCAATTCACAAGCCTTGGTGCGGGACACTGGCCTTGGTCAACCTGGCCTCCTCTGTCAGCCGGAGCTGGCGGTGGGAGACGTAACCCTGGACCTGGGCCCCGGTGTCAGCGGGAACGACAGGACTCAGCCACAGCAGAGGTGAGGTGGTGGCCCTGAGTGTGGGAGGCTGGGTTAATGTCATTGGCACAAGGGGTGGCAAGGCGGGAGTGGCCGGGATCGAGGATGAGCCCCAGGCGTTGCTGGGAGTAAGACAGCTAGGCAACAGTGTTTACATAACCGAAATAAACGACCCAAAGCAAATGAATGGAAGGCTGGTGTCAGCGCATGAATTGTTTCCAGCTGTGAACCACTTCTCAGACCCATCAAATGGTCCCCTCCAGAAAGGACCCTGAGAAACAGCAGGTGGATCAAATAACTTTCCCTCAGTCTTTCCCTGAGCTTCCCCCAGCTCCGTAGCAGGGAAGCTGCTGCGCACGGGGAAAGGAGACCACCAGCTCATCCAGGGCCGTTCAGGTCTGTCACATATGGGGTCTGAGCTGACACTGACACCAGGGGACCCAAAGCGCGTGCTATGGTGGGGTGCACAGAAGCCAGTCGATGCGAAGGACAGGTCAGAGCCTTCTCCTGGAGGGCCCAATAACCTGCAGAGCCACCTTCTGGCCATTGCCCTGGTTCCTGATTGCGCAATTAGGACGATTAGGATGGAGGTACCACTGGCAGAACCCTCACCTGGGCTTCCTGGCAAGTGGACTGGGGGCCACTTTTATAGGAGGGGCCAAGCCCTTGAAACCGCTCCCTCTGCCCCCCGCCAGGAAGGTCCATCAGGAGCAATGCTGCATTCCAAGTAGACCCTGGAGATAGTGGCACCTTCAGAGACTTGGAGAAGGCAGGGATAGCTGTGGTCTCCACCACGCCTCTTCCCAATGCACCAGTATGGCCACTGCGAGCACCAGATGGGGCCCGGCAGGGGACTGGGGACTTCTGTCAACCCGGCCATCTGTAGCTGCCATTGCAGCTGCTGCTCCAGATGCGCCAGCACAGCCTAGCGCACGGCGCACAGCCACGGGGCCGGCAAATGTGCTCTTTTCAGTTCCCATTGGAACAAACGATGAACAGCAGTTTGGAGTCACAAGGAAAGGAGAGTGGTACACATTCATGGTCAGTCCCAGCTCTCTCCTGCCCTCGGTCACGATGTGGGGGCTCAGAGCCTGCAGGGTTCAAGGTCTGAGCCATCCCGGCCACCTAGAGCACGAAGTGCTGGTGAGGGTGACGGAGATCCGGAACGGAGGGCGCTGGGAGATGAGTGTCAGCTAGGACCGGAGGACCCGTTGCAGCAGCTCGTGTCATTAACCCTCCCGTGTTAGGCCTTTCGGGGAGACTGTGGCTGGCACCACCTGGGATACTCAGTGGCAGGTTCAACTTCGAGGGAGGTCCGAGTGGTGCCGGGGGCTGGGGTGGGGAGTAGATCAGCCTGCTCTCGCTCTCACTCGGATTCCAGCCGCAGCTGTGGAAACGGCCCGTGCGGGCTGCACAGTGGTAGAATCGTGCCCGAGCATAAAACGCATCTTTTGTTTTCTGCCCCGCTCTGACACTGTGTCAGGGACCAGCCCTCTTGATATGTACATCTTCATAGGGTAACCCTGAACTAACAGGGCGTGGGGACCAACCGATGAATGCTTCTCCCTGTCGGTCCCCCAGAAACAGCTCTGAGAGGCATTGCAGACTTGAAGACCTCGGAGGGTCTTAACAGAATCAAAGCCAGTTACCCCTACGGTCACTAGGCCGACAACCCTCCCCGTCCCCGTGTGGCTTTTTCTCTTCCCCTGGGATCAGCTCCCACATAAACCCCCTGCACCGTGTCCCTGTCTCAGGCCCTGCTTTCTTTCTTCCTTTTCTTTTTCTTTCTTTCCTTCCTTCCTTCCTTCCTTCCCTCCCTCCTTCCTTCCTTCCTTCCTTCCTTCCTTCCTTCCTTCCTTCCTTCTTTCCCCTCTCCCCCCTCCCTCCGTCCTTCCCTCTTTCCTTCCTTTCCCTCCCTCCCTCCTTCCCTCTTTCCCTCCTTCCCTCCCTCCCTCCCTCTTTCCTTCCTTTCCCTCCCTCCCTCCCTCTTTCCTTCCTTTCCCTCCCTCCCTCCCTCTTTCCTTCCTTTCCCTCCCTCTTTCCTTCCTTTCCCTCCCTCCCTCTTTCCTTCCTTTCCCTCCCTCCCTCCTTCCTTCCCCTCCCCCTCTCTCTCCCTCCTTCCTTCCTTCCCTCCTCACTTTTCTTTTGAGACAGGACCTTGCTCTGTCACTCAGACTTAGAGCATAGTGGTGCGATCATAGCTCACAGTAGCCTCAAACACCTGGGCTCAAGTGATCCTCCTGCCTCAGCCTCTCAAGTAGCTGGGACTACAGGTGCATGCCACCACACCTGGCCAATTTTATTTATTTTTTGTAGAGATGGGGTCTCACTATGTTGCCCAGGCTGGTCTCAAACTCCTGGCCTCAAGCAATCCTCCCTGTTTGGCTTCCCAAAGTGCTGGGACTACAAGCATGAGCCACCTTGACCGGCTCAAGCTCTGCTTTAGAGGGAGCTCAAGTTAAGACAGATGACAAAGCCAATGGTGGCCCAGTCACCACGTTTATGCTGTCAAAGGCTTAAAGCTTTCTAAAATTAGCAACCAACTGTCATGTCTAGGACTAGGCACTGTCCTGCTTTGAACAGCCGGCCTTTTATGAGTTCTTCTCTCGTGCCTCATCCTGTGCTAAGCCCTTTATATTCGTTACCTGGGTTCGTTCTCACACTCGCTCCATGATGTATTAGTTTCTTCCCCCCACCTCCTCCTTCTCTCCCCTGATCTTACAAATGAGGACGATGAAGCACAGAGAGGTTAGGTAACTTATCCAAAGTCACACAGCTAGCACATGACTGAGCCTAGATTTGGGTCTGTCTGTCTCCGGGGCCCCCACACCCTTAGCCTCTGTAATACATTGATTTCCTCGAATAAAAATATCAACAGAGAAAGGGGGACTTATGCTAATGATGCTGCCTTATGGCAGCAGAATCCACAAATCCATCTGGGCCCAGCTGTGCGGGTCCCCCCCCACACCCCGAGCAGGCAGTCCCAACAGCTCCTGCTGTTCTTTGCCAGGATGTAACTCCCAGTCCAACCACTTACTGAGCCAGGGGTGACCTTATAAAATGACATCTGAATCTAAGTTTCCTTAACTGTAAAAATAAATTAATACCATTGGCCTTGTAGGATGTTACCATCAAGTTAGTATCTAATTAATGATAGCTATGAATTTTCTAGTCAGAGATTCATCATTAGGAACAATTAGGACGGAGTTTCAGGCAACCCTAAAAAGAAGAACAGAGCAGAAGTTGCTTGGGTCGAGTTGTTTGGTTTGTCTGGAACCCTAGAACTGCCTCCCTCTGGACGTTTATTGCACTTTACTTTCAACGCCTATAATGTGAGGTTCAAACCAGATGTCATTTCCTCCCCTGAAGTGAGCTGAATTGTGGTGCCCCAAAAAGATAAGTCCACGCCCTAACTCTTAGAACCGGTGAACGTGATCTTATTTCGTAAAAGGGTCTTTGCAGATGTAATTACACGAGGGATCTTGAGATGAGAACATCCCGGATTATCCAGTTGACCCCTAAATCCAGTGAGGAGCATCCTTGCGAGAGACAGACAGCAGGAGAAGAGGGAAGGCCACGTGAAGGCAGGCGCAGGTCGCAGAGAAGGGGCCACACAGGCCACGGGACGCTGGAGCCACCAGAAGCTGCCATAGGCTCCGCTAGAGTCTTCAGAGGGGACACCGCCCTGTGACGCCTCGACTTTGGACTTCTGGCCTCCAGCACTATGGGAAAATAAATTCCTGTTGTTTTAGGCCACCAGTTTGTGGCAATTTGTTAGAGCAGCCCTAGGAAGTGAATACCTTCCCCCTCCCTCCAGCGCAACTCTGGGCAGTTCTCTCCACGGACGCTGTTGGGGAACGTGGCACGGAAAGGCGCACTGCCGGCATGAGCCGAATCTGGAGGACTGAGAAGGCCCCTAAAAGCCAATATCTATATATTGGCAGCCTTGCCAAGTCCGAGAGCAAACGGGAACAGCAGTGGATGCAAAAGGTGTGCTCGAGTCATCTCGCTTTCCTCTTTGGTGACTGACTACAGATGCTGTCGTCTTCAGACACATTTCCAAGGTCATTTATTTTTATTTTAGAATTTAGACATGCATTTTGCTCTGTGCTTTTGCTTTAGAACCCATGGTGGGTCCGGGGACAAGGAACCTTGAATGAAAGATAGTCATTGTAATACCTCCACGACATGCTTATGAAGAGCCTAGTGGTCTAACAATGCTTCTTTTTTTTTTTTGAGACACAGTCTTGCTCTGTTGCCCTGGCTAGAGTGAGTGCCTTGGTGTCAGCCTAGCTCACAGCAACCTCAAATTCCTGGGCTCAAGCAATCCTTCTGCCTCAGCCTCCCGAGTAGCTGGGACTACAGGCATGCGCCACCACGCCTGGCTAACTTTTTTCTATATATTTTTAGTTGGCCAATTAATTTCTTTGTATTTTCAGTAGAGATAGGGTCTCCCCCTTGCTCAGGCTGGTCTCAAACTCCTGAGCTCAAATGATCCACCCACCTCAGCCTCCCAGAATGCTAGGATTACAGGCGTAGCCACTGTGCCCAACCTAACAATTATTATTTTAAAAATGATGAGGGAGCCGGGCGCGGTGGCTCACGCCTGTAATCCTAGCTCTCTGGGAGGCTGAAGCCGGTGGATTGCTCGAGATCAGGAGTTCGAAACCAGCCTGAGCAAGAGCGAGACCCCGTCTCTACTATAAATAGAAAGAAATTAATTGGCCAACTAATATATATAAAAAAAAAATTAGCCGGGCATGGTGGCTCATACCTGTAGTCCCAGCTACTTGGGAGGCTGAGGCAGCAGGATTGCTTGAGCCCAGGAGTTTGAGGTTGCTGTGAGCTAGGCTGATGCCACGGCACTCACTCTAGCCTGGGCAACAAAGCGAGACCCTGTCTCAAAAAAAAAAAAAAAATGATGAGGGAGGCTGGATGTGGTTGCTCACACCTGTAATCCTAGCACTCTGGGAGGCCGAGAAGGGCAGATTGCTTAAGATCAGGAGTTCAAAACCAGCCTGAGCAAGAGCGAGACCCTGTCTTTACTAAAAATAGAAAGAAATTAATTGGCCAACTAAAAATTAATATTGAAAAAGTTAGCTGGAGGCCGGGCGATGTGGCTCACGCCTGTAATCCTAGCTCTTGGGAGGCCGAGAAGGGCAGATTGCTCAAGGTCAGGAGTTCAAAACCAGCCTGAGCAAGAGCGAGACCCTGTCTCTACTATAAATAGAAAGAAATTAATTGGCCAACTGATATATATATAAAAAAAATTAGCCGGGCATGGTGGCGCATGCCTGTAGTCCCAGCTACTCGGGAGGCTGAGGCAGAAGGATCACTGGAGCCCAGGAGTTTGAGGTTGCTGTGAGCTAGGCTGACGCCACGGCACTCACTCTAGCCTGGACAACAAAGCGAGACTCTGTCTCAAAAAAAAAAAAAAAAAAAAAAAGTTAGCTGGGCATGGTGGCACATGCCTGTAGTCCCAGCTACTTGGGATGCTGAGGCAGGAGGATTGCTTAAGCCCAGGAGTTTGAGGTTTCTGTGAGCTAGGCTGACACTATGGCATTCACTCTAGCCTGGGCAACAGAATGAGACTCTGTCTGAAAAAAAAAAAAAATAATGAGGGAATGGGGAGGATGGTCCATACCTAAAAATAGCAAAAGCAACTCAAAGCCATTACCCATGGGGCCCACCTGCCCAAACTGCTGTTTGGTGACAGCACTGGATGTACCCAAATGGGCCAAAGGAAAAGTGTCTAAACATGAAAAATAGGAATTCACTTTAGGTAACCAGGTTAGACACTTTTTTTAAGTGTCAAAAGGCTTGGGTTTTTTTTCTTCATGTAAATCAGCTTCATAAAAAGCATCTTACCCTGAGATGTAGTTTATTTCTTCACATTTCAGAAGACAAGTTCAGAATAGACATATCCAGTTTTACAATCGTTATAGGCTTCTGAAATATAAAACGGGAAATAATTCAGTAAACTTAAAATATGTATCCAGAGAGATTCTTTTAAAAATCCTGTTTCTAGTAGCTGGGTGCCCTGATAGAACCAAGTATTTGTTGGTTTTCCCTGGACTATATTATCATTTATTCTTGGAAATGTTTGAGCTGGGCACAGTGGCTCATGCCTGCAATCCCAACACTTTGGGAGGCTGAGGTGGGAGGATCACTGGAGGCCAGGAGTTTGATACCAACCCAGACAATATAGTGAGACCCCATCTCTACAAAAAATAGAAAAATTAGCCAAGTGTGGTGGTTCATGGCGGTAGTGCCAGCTACTTGGGAGGCTGAGGCAAGAGGATTGCTTGAGCCTAAGAGTTCGAGGCTGCAGTGAGCTATCATAAGACCACTGCACTCCAGCCTGGGCAATACAGTGAGACTCTGTCTCAAAAAAAAAAAAAAAAAAAAGAAAAGAAAGAAAAAGAAAAAATGTTTGAGTAGTGACCTACATCCTCCTCTCTGGATTTTTTATGACATCCACCCACAGCATCCTTCCCCCTTCTCTGCCCCTCCATCCCTGGTGGGACTTCTCAGGAGCTGTGGAACTGGGGGCTATCATTTTTCTGGGGTGTGCCTATTGCCCCCATCCACACCATTCCTGGGTTCCTGAAGCCCCTGAGCACGGTGACGTCACAGGGACCGTTTGTCTCCTGTCAAAAACATCCCTCATCGCAAGCCGTGGCTCACCTTGCTCTGTTGGTGCCACCTCCAGGAACATGGGGGTGGCATAATGTATCTCCTGGGAGTCTCCGGCCCCTGGGCAAGAGAAAGGGAACAGGAGTTATTGGGCCAACGACCTGAATCTCTGACCACAGGAGGGCAGAGCCCTGAGCCTCTGGACAGTGCCGGGAGCACTTACCGTCTGGTGCTGTGCAAACGCACTGCCTTGGTTCCATGCCTGGCACAGATGCCCCATCTGCAAAATGGGAAGGACATGAATCAGGAGTCAGTGGTGTGTCAGGGCAGGTCGACGGTGTAGCGCCACGCCTGGGACGTGGCTGGCGCTTGGTGTTGGCTGGGACTGTTCCCATTGTCAGCCAAGGCCCTGGGTCTCGTTTACTGTAAGCAGCGTGCAATGCCTACTTCGAGAGGTAATCTTGGAAGACTTTGGATCACAGCGGGGATCATTCCAAAGTGATGTTTAAAAATCACCAAGATATGTTGTTAAGTGAAAACATCAAGGTGCAGAATGGCACACCTGTGAGATGCTACCAGTGTGACGGTTTGTTTAGCAGACACACAGAATTTCTGGGGAAGGATTTAAAAAACTGGTGGTTACCCCTGGAAAGGCCCCAGCAGTGGGAGGGGGACACTGAACCCTACTCCTTTGTTCAGGATTTTACCGATGTGTCTGCACCACCTTAAAAAATAAAAAAAGACAAAAAACCTAAAACTAACTAAAATACCCAACGAACTTCTCTTACCTGCTTGGTGGTTACTGACATTTGCGTATATTCCAACTTCTCTGCAGTCCTCTGCAGTCCTCTGCACATTATCTCTCATAGCTTTTCCTACATAAATTGGTACAGAGTCATTAAATTAAACCAATTCAGTGACATTTTCTTCGACTCTTCTGCCACGGAGCAGAATTCCCCCAAAGCTCTGAAAGAAAGAGTGACTTGCTCCCATGGCCCCAGCTGTTGTCTAACAAAGGAAAACTGTGGACCCAACAAGGAGGCTAAGGTACCCACTTCTCCAGGCCAGGAGCCAGCCCAGCTTGTTTCCCAGCCTTATGGGGAACACGCTTTGCCTATCAGATTATGCCAGAAATGGCCCCGTTTTCTTTCCTTCACTGAAGAGAACAGTCTGTAAGAAGCTTTGGAATATCTTTTTTTAATTTTGGGAATATCTTCAAGTCATAGTAAATAACCCAATTGGATTCTATTTTCGCTCTGACCAGTAATCAAGAATATTAATGCCACTTTTGCAAGACCTGGGCTTTTTATAGGAAGGGGAGAGTTGTTTTTCCGATGTATGAGATGTATAAGTTGTAACATCTATGTTCAAGTGTTGTGTCAACTGAGACCATGATTTCTCTGAGTTATGACTCTCTAGAGATGGAGGGAAGCACAGGAACCTAATATTTAGGATCATTTAGTTCTCTTGCCAGTTCTGACAGCATCTCCATGACCCCATTCCACAGGTCAGAACACTGAGGCTCAGAGAGGCAAAGGAGCCTGTCCAACACCCCCCAGCTCCCTGCTGGGTGCCAGTGCCAAGACACAAACTGTCTTTTGTGCAAACCTTAATGTTCCTCCACACTTGGGTGCCAAATGAATAGGCCACCTTGAAATCTTAACCAGAGGTGGGCACGAGTCATGAAGACCGAAAAATGGTAACAGAGGCTTCTGAGGACGTTGAGTTTTTTTGCCGGTTGTGGCACTTAAGGTGGGGAGGAAAGGAACGATGCTTTTGTTTGCCTTCATGCGATGAACTTGCTCTGAGCAGCAGATCCAATGAGGACGCTGAGTGACACAGGCAGAGCTCTTGCCCCGAGGAGCCTGCAGGCAGGACCAGCTACGCAACGTGCAGGGCCCAGTGCAGAAGGAGCCCTTGTTCACAAGTCTTAAACTTGTTTCAGATCACAAGTTCTTAAAGCCATGACCAAGTAGGTATTCCACAAGAGGTCGTACAAGGAAGAGAAAAGGGCCTCTTATTAAAAAATATTAATGTTTGTACACCCATGTTTACAGCACGTACAACAGCCCAAAAGTAGAAGCAACTGCAGTTTTGGGGAGGGATGAATGGATAAACAAAGTGTGGTCTCTCCATAGAATGGGCTCTTCTTCAGCCTTAAAAAGGAAGGAAAAAAAATTTTTTTTTGAGACCAAGTCTCTCTCTGGCACCTGGGCTAGAGTGCCGTGGCGTCAGCCTAGCTCACAGCAACCTCAAACTCCTGAGCTCAAACAATTCTCCTGCCTCAGCCTCCCAGGTAGCTGGGACTACAGGCATGCGCCACCATGCCCGGCTAATTTTTTCTATTTTTAGTAGAGACGGGATCTCACTCTTGCTCAGGCTGGTCTTGAACTCCTGACCTTGAGGCATCCTCCCACCTCGGCTTCTCAGAGTGCCAGGATTACAGGCGTGAGCCACCGCGCCCAGCCAGGAAGGAAATTCTGATACATGCTACAGCACAGATGAAACTTGAGGACATTAAATGAAGTAAGCCAGTCACAAAAGGACAAATACTATATGATTCCACTTAGATGAGGCACTGAGAGTAGTTAAATTCACAGAGACAGAAAGTAAAACAGTAGTTGCCAGAGGCTGGAAGAGAGGGAATGGGGAGTGTTTATGAATACAGAGTTTCAGTTTGGAAAGATAAAAAAAGTTCTGGGTATGATGATGTTGATGGTTGCATGACAATGTGAACGTACTTAATGCCACTGAACTGTACACTTAACCATGGTTAAAATGGTATGTTTTCTATTATGTATATTTTACCACCATTAAAAAATAATTTGAAGCCAGGCGTAGTGGCTCACGCCTCTAATCCTAGCATTCTGGGAGGCCAAAGCGGGAGGATTGCTTGAGCTCAGGAGTTCGAGACCAGTCTGAGCAAGAACGAGACCCCGTCTCTACTAAAAATAGAAAGAAATTAGCTAAACAACTAAAAATAGAAAAAAATGATCTGGGCATGGTGGCGCATGCCTGTAGTCCCAGCTACTCGGGAGGCTGAGGCAGGAGGATCGCTTGAGCCCAAGAGTTTGAGGTTGCTGTGAGCTGGGCTGACTCCATGGCACTCTAGCCGGGGCAGCAGAGCAAGACTCTGTCTCAAATAATAATAATAATAATAATTTGAAGAGGAGTCCAAAAAAATTATTAAGAATTTTTAGATGGTGACAGCAGAGCATTAAACCAAATGTGGAGCTCTTCTTGGCACGGGGCGCTGTGTGGCTGCCCAGCTTGTGTGCCCGTGAAGCTGGCCCTGCCGCAATCTAATTCAGAAAAGGCTTTCGCTGGAGAAATGAGAACTACAACTACGTGTGAACCACTCAGGAAGTCTATTTTGCTTATCCTTCCCTTTTCTCTTCTTTTCCTCCTATTTTCCCCATTCCATTTCTGACCCGCCTTTTCCCCTCCTCCTCGCCCCCTGCCCTGCTCTCTGTATCCAAAACCCATGGGAAAGCAATGGCAAAGCGCCCAGAGAACTTACTTGCTTTGTATTTTGGTAGTATCCACAAAGCCAGAATCAGGACTGTCACCATTAGCAGCAGTAATAGCCCCGGAAGCAGAAGCTGCAGGCAGAAGGGACAGCCGCCTCCGCCTGGAAGAAGACAGCATTCACCGGTCACCACAGCCCTTTCTTTCCCAATGACATCGAGCTGGTAGATGTCCTAGAAAGGACAATCACAGCTGTCTCCCAAGGTAACCAACATACTACGCAACCAGATTCTCAAACTCCTATAGACATCTGCTCATGAGACTTGGCTCGTTAGTCAATGAAGTTCTCACAGTCATGACCTAGCGCGTCTTCCACTGGGTCATACAAGGAAGAGAAAAGCAACACGGCATTTAACAGGTGATGATTGGCAACGTCGCTAGGGTCATAAGCATCAGAATGTTTGGAGCATCTACTGGGCAGAGCCCTTAGCCATGCTGGCATGACTGTGTCACCTAAACAGCCACCGTTCATTATTGGCTACATGCCAGACATTGTGTCGGGCACTTTGCATGTGTTGCCTTATTTATCTCATTGGTATTCCCTTTTTATAGAGGAGGAGAGTAAGACTCAGAGAGGTTAAGTGACTTCCCTAAGATCACACAGCCAGTAAATGGAAGGGCTGTGATTCGTAGCCAAATGCTTGGCTGCCTCACTTGTGTAGAGCTCATTGAACACCAGTGTGGGGGCTCTGTTCTTCCAGGGAAGTGGCTGGGTGAAGTGTTCAATGTCCACGCAGGCCTTCTGCCTTTGCTAACCTAGTTTGTCTTCTATCCTTCTCTTACCTTGAGAAATGTACCTCCATAAGGACCTGGAAGGTCAGGTTTGAATCTAGAATTCTTAGACTCTCCAGAGTTCTGCACCAGATCATGGCAGCATGGGGAGAGCCCACCGCAGTCCTGTCCTGCCCCCTTCCCACCAGCACCTAAGGGGCCTTGCACGCACTCAGGCCCCCAGCCTGCATGTCCAATGCCACACCCCCAATGGCTCCCTTGGCTCCAGTCCAGGCAAGCTCACACCCTCGCTGTGGCCACCCTTGAAAAAAACAGCTGGGGAAGAGACTTGCACACGCCCTGGAAGTGGGTTCTGATCTGATTGGGCAGGGAATTCGGGTCCAGGTCCCCAGAGTGTGGGACAGAAAAGCAGGGATATGGGTCCAAGTGGGCACATCCCCATGGCCCCCTGGACCCCTCAGCCTATGGGAAGGTGCAGAGCCCAGAGGCACCAGAGCAGAGCCCTTCCAACCCCGGGGTGGGTCAGGGGCCCCTCTTGCCCTGAGCCAATGCTCACCAAACATTAGCAATAAACAGCCAAGCAGAGGGCACGGGTGTTAGAAGTCAATGAAAAAATGACAAAAAAGCAAAGAAAACCAAAAGACCTGAGTTTCTCCAAGAGAGATGCAAATTCAGGAACAGCTGCTCAGAACCCAGGTAATGGAAGGGCAGGGCAGGAAGTCTCACCACAAGCCCTTTCCTGACCCAGCTTCTAGGTTTTTCTATGGTTCCTCTATGGCAGAAAGCAACCCCATTAGAATTTGTGTGGACCCTGCCGGAGGGACCCTGGAACTGGAAACAGGTGGCCAAAGTGGGAAAGGGGTGGGCAGAGGAGCTGCTGCATTTTCTGGAAGCAAGTCCAGACCCTGTTGAAAGCACTCAGGTAGCCCTTACCTGTCGAGGTCACGGTGACAGGCAGGCTGTACTTTGTGTGGTTGGGCAAACTGTTTCTAGCTTCGCACCTATACTCTTCCTCTTCTCCACTGTTCTTCTTGGTGAAGTTAAACCTGGCAGGCTCCCTTCTGTTCTTGGAAATAGCTGGTGATATGGTGACGTCTTTTTCAAAGAAAGTGTAACTGATGGGCAGTGAGCCATTGGCTGAGATGCAGAGCAGCGTTACGTGTCGTTCTGTTTCTGTCTGAGTGACCGTGATGCTCAGCTCTGGGGCAGTCACCGGGTCTGGAAGGATGAAAGTGCGTGTGAGACGGATCCGCAGACTGCGTTCACTCACTCAGGCCACAAATGCAGATGAAACCCTTGCTCTGTTCCAGGCGTGGACCCAAAGGCAAATGACCCTCTTCCTGAGGGGTCAAGAGGCCGGAGAGCCGGCGGGAAGGCAAAGGGGCACGTGACTAACGCCATGCAGCGTGCCACAAGCCAAGTGCTGAGACAGCCAGAGAATGGGGGGTGTCTCTCTGCTTTGAAGACTTGGGGTGCAAGCTTGTCTTTTGTAGAATTCACAATCTGTTACTGCTAGTAAGGAATATAATTTTATCGATGATCCAGTTCCAAGCATGAAGTCGAGAGATGCTTTTGTTCTCCATCCTTACAAGGTTATAGTGGTTTTTAAAATTTATTTATAAAATTTTTTTTTTTTTTAGAGACACGGTCTTGCTATGTTGCCCAGGCTGGACTCACACTCCTGGCCTCAAGTGATCCTCCTGCCTCAGCTTCCCAAGTAGCTGGGAATACAGGTTTGCACCATTGTGTCTGGCTCTGAGAATTTTGTCTTTTTAAAAAGAAATCCCACAATATCATTTTCTCTAACTGTATTTTCATTTATAGAATTCAGCTGCATAGTTATCTTTCACATCCTTCACAAAGCAGGAAGTAACCCTGCTTAAATAGATTCAAGCGAAACTCCCAACAGGAAATGTGTAGGTCTGGTTGTCAGGCCAGACCCTATTTTGTGGGAGAACCCAGCTATATGTGTGTGGGGTTTTTTTGTTTGATTGTTTTGTTTTTCTGAGTCTCACTCTGTTGCCTGGGCTAGAGCGCCATGACATCAGCCTAGCTCACAGCAACCTCAAACTCCTGGGCTCAAGCGATCCTCCTGCCTCAGCCTCCCAAGTAGCTGGGACTACAGGCATGCGCCACCATGTCCAGCTAATTTTTTCTATATATTTTTAGTTGGCCAATTAAACTACCTCTTATTCCATGATCCACTGGGATGTCTCATGGTCACCTCTCACATAACCTTTTGAAACTGAGCTCTAGTTAATCTGCTAGTTAATGAATCAATCAATAGGTAGATAGAGAAACATTTAAAAATCCTATTCTTGGCCAGGTATGGTGGCTCACACCTGTAATCCCAGCACGCTGGAAGGCCAAGGCGAGGGGATCACTTGAGCCCAAGAGTTCGAGACCAGCCTGAGCCCTGAGCAAGAGCAAGGCCCTGTCTCTACAAAAAATGAAAATTTAGCCGGGTGTGGTGGTGCCTGCCTGTAGTCCCAGCTACTCTGGAGGCTGAGGCAGGAGGATTGCTGGAGCCCAGGAGTTTGAAGTTGCTGTCAGTTAGGCTGACACCACAGCACTCTAGCCCGGGCAACAGAGTGAAGCTATCTCTTAAAAAATATATAAAATCCCACAAGCACAATTGCTTGAACAAAGTAGGCACTCAGTAGTGCCTGCTGCTCTGACTTAACTGAAGATGACACATTTTTATAACACTGAAGGACCGACTGCCCAGGGCAGCGGAGGCTGACCGCTAGAGAGTGCTTACAGCTGAGTTACTGCCCTCATGCTATCCATCACATCGCAGAACCACATGTGTGGGGACTTTCCTCTTCTTTGTATCCCTTTTAAAATTATGATGTATACTCAGTTTATGTCCAAAGATCACTGGTTCTAACCTGGAGTCCATAGCATTCTCTAAAACCTTATGCAAAAAATTTGCATCTGTAGTCTTATGCATATTTCTGCAGGGAAAGCATCCATCGCTATCATTAGATTATTAAGACAGTTATAACCTAAAAAGCTAAGAATCGTTGACTGACAGCAGTGTCCTCCAATAGAACTTTCTGTGCTGATGGCAATGGACTACGTCCGTGTCGTCCATTATGGCAGCCGCCAGCCACCTGTGGCTATTGAGCACTTGAAATGTCACTAATGAGACTGTGGAACTAAAAATTTTAATTTCATCCAATTTTAATTAATTTGAACTTAAACTGAAATAGCTACATGTGGCTAGTGGCTACCGTACTGAGTAGCACAGACCTAGAGAATAACTCAGGGTTGATTGGGAAGTCAGGGTCCCTGAGTCTAGAAGACTCCAGGTATGACATACATGTATTAACTGGAAGCCCTTCCTCCTTCCCTAGGAGTCCATTATCAAGGTCACCTTCACAGATGAGGCCATTCATGCTAGATTGTAAGATGCTTAGGGTGGAAAGGTGGGAGGGACATACACAAGAGGGATACGATGTGATTGGGCAGGAAGGATGCTGGCTGCCCGGGAACCGGATACAGGGGGAAGAGGTGGGGAGGGCCTGGGGCTTCAAAGACCCTCGCCACAGAGCCCAGCACTGATTCCAAGACTTCTTACTTGAATCTTGAGGAAAAAAAAGTGATTTTTCGCCCCCACAATGGGAATCATGGAATACAGCTTCTAGAAAAGATCTCAACAATCTTTTCTAAAGATTTTCAAAAATCTGACATATCAGACTTTTACCTGAGGCTATAAGACTATTACCTGAAAGTGAAATGGAATTAGTAAGAATAAGGATCCAGTGGCATAGGCTTCAGCTCTTGAGTAAGTTTTCATAAGGGACATGGAGAGCCCTTCCCAGAAGAGGAAAGAATCCCACAGACTGCAGGGCCTCCACTTACCAACAATGGTGAAGTTGAACTCACGACTGTATCTCACACATTGTAAAACTTCAGCTTTGCATTTGTAGGGGCCCAAGTCAGGGGCTTTTGAGATGTTGACATTAAAAATCACAGGTTCGCCTGTTCCACTCTGGGTTCCCAAGTATTTATCAGCCCGAAACAACGAATAGGTGATCTGCAGTGATTTGTTCTCATTGGAACAAAACAGAGACACATTTTGACCCTTCATGACCACGTTAGTTTCTGAGTACAACCTTGGAGAAGGTAATTCTGGAAAATAAAATGACACAAGAAAAGGCCCCTGTTAAAATCTTTTGATAATAACTTAGTGGTTGTCTAGCCATATTTTTATGGGGCCAGGTGGTAGGGACACTCTGTTCCGGGTGAGCTATCCTAAGGGAGGCATTTCCTGCCTGCACAGCCAGGCTGACCAGCGTGTAAGGAGCCTTGGGGCCTGCAGCGGCTCCTCACCATGACTGAGGGGTGGACTTGACCATGTAGACTCTTCTGTGCTTGCTACCTCTCTTGCCGGTAAGAGCCTGAAGTAGCCTTTATTAACATTGGCTATGCTGGCGGGGCACAGTGGTTCATGCCTATAATCCTAGCACTCTGGAAGGCTGAAGCGGGAGGATCATTTGAGCTCAGGAGTTCGAGACCAGCCTGAGCAAGAGCGAGACCCTGTATTAAAAAAAAAAGAACTTTTTATACTGTAACAACAACCACCTTGGCTAGCCTATGTCGACAGCTTACTATGTGCCAGGCACTGTGCCGAAGAACGAGGATGTCTCATTCAAGCCTCATGGCAACCCTACTAGGAGGATGCTTTTAATTTATTTATTTATTTATTTATTTGAGACAGAGTCTCACTCTGTTGCCCGGGCTAGAGTGCTGTGGCATCAGCCTAGCTCACAGCAAACTCCAACTCCTGGGCTCAAGCGATCCTACTGCCTCAGCCTCCCAAGTAGCTGGGACTACAGGCATCCGCCACCATGCCCGGCTAATTTTTTCTACATATTTTTAGTTGGCCAATTAATTTCTTTCTATTTTTAGTAGAGACGGGGGTCTCGCTCTTGCTCAGGCTGGTCTCGAACTCCTGATCTTGAACAATCCTCCTGCCTCAGCCTCCCAGAGTTCTTTACAGGCATGAGCCACTGCGCCCGGCCCTGTGGGTGCATTTATTATCTTACTTCACACATGAAAGAATTTAAGCTCAAAAGTTGTCATGTCACAGGTGTAAGCTTCCAGCTGCTAGGCAGCAGAGCCAGGTTTAGGACCCGGCTGGCCTACCGCTAGGCTAGGCTGTCTCCCGATATATATTTCTAGTGTTGTAATTATTTTACAATAACTATGTGTTGGTTTTCTAGTTAAAACACAATAACAACAAAGTTAAACATTTTTCATTATAAAAACAATCTTAATATTTTGTTACTGAGTCTCAGAAAAAAGGCTCCAGCCCCCTCTCTAAAATCATTTTATTTTAAACAGTAGGTAATGGAAAAGACTTTGCTCTTTGGTTGTTCATCTAGAAGCATAGAAAAACTTATTAACGCATGCTCAGGTTTAAAGTGGGCTGTCTCGGCTGGGTGCTGTGACTCACGCCTGTAATCCTAGCACTCTGGGAGGCTGAGGTGGGAGGATTGTTTGAGGTCCAGAGTTCGAGACCAGCCTGAGCAAGAGTGAGACCCTGTCTCTACTAAAAATAGAAAATATTAGCCAAGCAACTAAAAACAGAAACAAAAAATTAGCCGGGCATGGTGGCGCATGCCTGTAGTCCCAGCTACTCGGGAGGCTGAGGCAGAAGGATTGCTTGAGCCCAGGAGTTCGAGGTTGCTGTGAGCTAGGCTGACACTACCGCACTCACTCTAGCCTGGGCATCAGAGCGAGATTCTATGTCAAAACAATAAATAAAGTGGACCGTCTGCCCACTTGAGCGAACACGGTTTTGGGAAGACAGATGTAAATGAAACTCACCGTCTATTTTTGTCGTCTCACGGTCCAGCACAGCATTTTGAACTGAAAGAGAGAAAAGGAACATGAGAAAGCTCACTTTCCACATGACATTTCGGTTTGTTGAAGATCCAAGCCTCAGAGTGACAAGCAGGGCTCACATGTGACAGAAGAAAATGTGCCCCAGAAGAGCAGCGTGTGCAGGCGGCTCCGCATTCTCCCGAGTGAAGCCAGAGAGGAGGGCGAGGCGGGCACGGGAGCCCGGCCGTGGTGAGTCACTCGGACAACTTCCCTTTTTTCTTGACCACATTAAGGAAATCAGAGGGTCTGGACACATTTTGCACATTATGACTGGTTGGTTTGATTAGCCTTTGTTCTTCCATGAGTTCTCGCAAGAAGAGAGAGATTTGGTAGGCTGCCCCTAATTCGGGAAGGCTGGGCATTTGGACAGCGGGAGAAGGAGAAAGAGAAAAGTCTGTTACACTGTGTTTGTGTCAACCCGCCTGGTCACCTCTGTCTGCATTCAGTCTACATCCCGAGGAATTTAATACAAGTTTGATTTAGTCTTTGGAAGCAAATATTGACTGTCTTGAGCAGACACACACAAACATGGGCTCAGAAAGGCCTGCATTTGTTAAATGCTGGTTTCTAGGCCCCATTGCAGACTTACTGGAGTTGAAGCCTGGAGCTTTAATATTTTAACAAGGGCCCTAAGTAAGTCTTTGTTTTTCTTTTTTTTTTTTTTTTTTTTTTCGAGACAGAGTCTCGCTCTGTTGCCCTGTTGCGTGGGCTAAAGTACTGTGGCGTCTGCCTAGCCCACAGCAACCTCAAACTCCTGGGCTCAAGTGATCCTCCTGCCGCAGCCTCCCCAGTAGCTGGGACTACAGGCTCGTGCCACCACAGTTGGCTGATGTTCTGTTTCTATTTTAGTTGCTTGGCTACTTTTTTCTATTTTTAGTAGAGATGAGGTCTCACTCTTGCTTGGGCTGGTCTCAAACTCCTGGGTTCAAGCAATCTTCCCGCCTTGGCCTCCCAGAGTGCTAGGATTATAGGCATGAGCCACTGTGCCCAGCCACCCAAGCGATTCTTATGCATACTCTAAAAGACACTGCTGCCTCAGCGATTTCTCAATCAGGGGAGCCTCAGGGGCTTGTTACGATGGTGAGCTCCCCGGCACCAGGAGAATGTGTACGGGAGGAATGGGTGGAGGAGGTGGGGCTGGGAGGACTGAGGTTTGAGTGAACTTAGATCAGGCTTTGAAATATAATGTGCAGAGCCACTTACTGATGGAGTAGAGACCACCAGGATAGAAGGGGCAGACCATGGGATTAGGGGGGTGACAGCTGGTCAACCCGTGCAAGAGTCAGCAGGTCCACCAAGACAGGCAGCAGAAAGAGAAATGGGCAGAGAGCTGCATTAAGCTGGGACATTCATCTCTGTGGCTTTGGTCCTAAGGCGGGACCAAATCAACCATTACAATTTAGGGTCATCTACACTGACATCCTGTTCCTTCCAAGTATGAGAGAAGCCCATTCTCAGCCATGAACCCTGAGCACTTACAAAGTTCTGCCACCCAAGCAGGCCCACTGCCCAGCCAGGGTTGGTGGAAACACCTAACATACCAGTGGTTATGCTATTTCTTTTTGTCTTTCTTTCTTTCTTTCTTTCTTTCTTTCTTTCTTTCTTTCTTTCTTTCTTTCTTTCTTTCTTTCTTTCTTTCTGTCTGTCTCTCTCTCTCTCTCTCTCTCTCTCTCTCTCTCTCTTTTCCTTCTTTCTTTCCCATATGCCTTTCAATCCCGAAGTGGTTATGATTTTAAAATCCTCTTAGTCTTCAGCTGGGCATGGTGGTGCATGCCTATAGCCCCAGCTACCCAAGAGGTTGAGGCAAGAGGATCGCTTGAGCCCAGGAGTTCAAGGCTGCATGGAGCTATGATGATGCCACTCCACTCTAGCCCTGGATTACAGAGCAAGCAAAAATAAAAATAACAACAAAAACAAAATCTCCTTAATCTATTATGGATAGCTACAGAAGTTTGGCTGTAAGGATGTTCACTGAAACTTATTTGAAAGATTAAAAAGAGAAAACCACCCTAAATGTTCAATAATAAGGGATGATGTTGTGTTGGATGACAATTTTCACATCTCCTGCTTCCCCCAACTCACAAAGAGTTTTGTCCAATTCCGAAAAGGAATGTTATGAAAAGAAATTCAGCCAAGAAAGACAATAAGAAATTTTGAGAAGAGCAGTAAGGACTTGCCTGTCTATATCACATCTGTTTCAGAACAGATATCTTGAAAGATGTCAGTTGATTAAACATGATCATGCTATTTCATGAATTAGTGAGTAACTGTGTGGGACTTTTTTTTTTTGAGACAGAGTCTCGCTTTGTTGCCCAGGCTAGAGTGAGTGCCGTGGCATTAGCCTAGCTCTCAGCAACCTCAAACTCCTGGGCTCAAGCGATCCTTCTGCCTCAGCCTCCCGAGTAGCTGGGACTACAGGCATGTACCACCATGCCCAGCTAATTTTTTCTACTTTTAGTTGTTTGACTAATTTCTTTCTATTTTTAGTAGAGACGGTGTCTCGCTCTTGCTCAGGCTGGTCTTGAACTCCTGAGCTCAAGTGATCCTCCTGCCTTGGCCTCCCAGAGTGCTAGGATTACAGGTGTGAGACACTGCGCCCAGCCAGAAAATTTTAATTTTCTTATTCCAGTTTCACTATGGATTCTTTCTTTCTTCATTAATAATCTCCTTATTATGGAGAAGGAAGAAAAGAACGGAATAATTCCTGACCTTGACAGTTTTCCTCGGTCCTCCATAGAAGAGGAAGAGCCTCCTCCAAGCCTGGAAGTATGGTTAACTAAGTGAGGGCAGGATGGTGGGGACATTCCCAAGAGATGGGGGCTTGAAACCACCGAGTTACTCAGAACATGTAAAATCATGTTTACATACAAGGTAAAAATAAAGTCCCTTCCTGCAAGGCCCCACCTGTGGCCCATACTTGCACTTGGGCAACCCATAAGCTTGCAAACTGCCTTCTTTCCTTCAGCGCCTACTTCCTTCCGAGAAAATACTGTTTTGAGTCCGGTAAATTACAAAAATTGAAACAGCACACTAAACAAAGAAAAGAGCCCATAGGTATGAACATAATTCATTTCCATTATTGTCCTTGCCCCCAGGGGTGTCTTCAGCCCTCCTTCCCAGCAGTTTCGCCAACATGCAGTTCATTGTTAATTGTGGTTGGTGGTAATAGTGGCAGCTGTTGTTTATCGACTGGGTCAGCCCCGTGCGAACGCCTTCCCCTGTGATCTCATTTCACCCTCTCTGGAGGACTGTCACCTCACTGGGTATGTACGGGAAACTCAGCTCATACGTGGCACGGCTGGGGTTCAAACCTTGATCTGTCTGAAGCCAAAGCTGGGGCTCCCACCCCTTCTCCACTGCCTCTGTCTGCACCCATGATCAGAACCTTCTTGACTTCAGGTCTTGGAACCTCTAAATTATAACACGGAGCGGCTTGTGGTTCACTTCTACCAGATCCAGAACTCTCCTGGCTCTGTGAAGTGTACACAGAGGTAAAGCTGCGTATTCCAGTCTCACCAGTCAGAAGCGGAGGGTGGGAAGTGGTGGGGACTTCCCAAGTGGAGGAGCCATGAGCGGGCAGGGCCACTTGGGCTGCTACTGATTGAATCTTGTTGCCACACGGGGTTGGCCCTGTAGGTCCTGCATGTTCCTGTGGACAGGTGCCCTGTCTGTGGGGAAGCCAGGTCCTTGCCCAGCTATGGGTTCTCCCAGGATATTGTCCCCCCCCCTTCATTGTTAACTCACCTCAGGTGTCCAGGCCCCAGCCTATGGTGGTCAGTCATTCCAGGCCCACCCCCAGCCATGGCCGGGGGTCTGAGCAAACCCAGGGCCTGCTGCCCTCACCCCACTTCCACCGTGCCTGGCCACCACTGTCTGGAAGCAAATCATCTTTAACCCTCAGTTCACGAAAGGCCTTTATTCCCCCCGACAGTAAAAGTTACCTCTCAGGTACCTATTCTTCTAAAAAAAGATGACACCCAGTGAATTGCAGTATTTTTCATGCTGTGATACTGGTGGCGATTTCTCTTACTATAAAAGGGGACTAGAGCCCCACAGGTTTTGTCTCTGGTGAGATGACCCTCACTGCTCGAATGTCTGCTAAAGGGAATTGGTGGTTTTGCGGGCATTACAGTTTTGATGCTTTCGCCACCAGCGTGGCCTCCACCCCTGACTGGGCAGAGGGTAAGAGGGTAGGGCTGTGTCCCTGAGAACATGATGCCTGGGAGGACCCGGGGCCTTTCAGAAAAGTTGACGTTTCTGGAACTCTCAGCTGCAAGCAGGAAGCTTGCTGACCGCAGATCTGACGCAAAGACAGCAGATGAAACTGGGGAAATACTGCCTACAGCTGCTAGCAAACGTTGCCAAAAAAGTAGGCTCTTCAGAGCATTGAACAGTTCCTTTAAAACAGTGCTTCTCAGGCCGGGGACGGTGGCTCACGCCTGTAATCCTAGCACTCTGGAGGCCAAGGTGGGAGGATTACTTGAGGTCAGGAGTTTGAGACCAGCTAGAGTGAGACCCCGTCTCTACTAAAAATAGAAAAATTAGCCGGGCATGGCGGTGGAAGCCTGTAGTCCCAGCTACTCGGGAGGCTGAGGCAGCAGGATTGCTTGAGCCCAGGAGTTTGAGGTTGCTGTGAGCTAGGCTGACGCCACAGCACTCTAGCCCAGGCGACAGACTCTGTCTCAAAAAAAAAAAAAAAAAAAAAAAAATTAAAAAGTAAAAACTCATTTGGGGATAATGATAACTTGGCGGCTGTCCTAAAGCAGTGAGTCTGGGAAGGACACTTGATGCTCAGTGACATGGACTGAAGTGAAATGCTGGCTTTGGTGTCTCTCAGGCGTCACTGGGACAGGAAGCTGCAGGGCTGGCTTTGTGGCCATGCAGCCTGTGTGGTCACATAGGGACTGTGCTACTCTAACGCCCTCCAGTGTTGTCTTGAAAATTGGCAATAATTTTTTTAACAAAGGGCCCCTAGTCTCCATTTTGCCGGGGGCCCTGTGAATTCTAACTGTAGAGGCAGGAGATGAACTGCAGGAAATTCCCAGAGTCCAGCTCTCCTTGACTGAGAGAGTCTTTCTCTTGGTGTCTGCACGCGGAGCAGTTCATCTGGAAACACGGCCTCGTTCACAGCCAGTGCAACCTACCAGGCTTGTTTGGCCTCAATGAGATCTACAGGAGAAGAACTATAGACGTATCTCCATCCGGGCAAGAGTATGGTCTCCCCCAAATGTGGAGATGAGTTTATGTTTTTAAGCCAAAGCCCATACGGACCTGGACAGACCCTTGGCTGCCTGCAGAAGTGAGCTACCCGAAGAGATGATTTGTCAAGATTTTGCTAATGGAGAGAAGTCAAGAAGACTATTCTAGAAAATCTGGGCACTTACCACAGGCTGAGCACAAGGAAGGATGACAGGCTTTGTGATTCTTCCTAGGGGCAGGGGCTCTTTATTTTGCCTCGTTCTTTAGATCCAGGGTCGCTTGAGTTGCTGCCAGGGAGGAGGCCCTAAGCCCCAGAGCGATTCCAATGGGCCTCCTGCCCCATCTCAGTTTCCTGAGTCTTCGTGGGCCTTGCTCCATCCCTCCGCACCTGCGCGTTAGCGAGCTCTGGCGTCCACCCCTGCACTGGACTGGTGGCCTCCCAGTCCAGTGGTGTTGGGGTCACCACTCAATACTGGTGGTATTGGGGTCACCACTCAATACCACCATGTGGATGGACTTATCAGGGTCTTTCCTGTCTCTCTGAGTGTGCTGTGCTCTCACCCAGAGTCTTTCAAGGTCCAAAGAGAAGGGTCTAGCACTTACTGAGCACCTCCTGGCCAAAGTCAGTCTCACTCCATCCCCATAATAGCCCTGTGAACTCTTCTGTTTCACAGATGAAAAAGCTGTGAAGGAGCAGCCCCAAGTCTCCAGCTGGGAGAGGCAGAGCTGGAGTACTAACCACCGTGCCTAGCCACCCCGCACTGTGGCCAAACCACCTCCCTCTCCTGCCCTCCCCATGGTCACTGAGGCCCACCCTCGATGGAAAATTTGCTTTAGCACACTTAAAAACTTTATATTCCTGGAAGAAATTAGAAGTGGTTCTATCATACCAGCTAACATCAGAATTCCTGCGTTCGAGTCCAGAGCCGAGTTGTGTAGACCTAGAATTTTCCTTTCAGATCTATGAGTGTGCAAGGACAGGCATCCAAGGGCATCCATGCAGTTTTTCTTGTGATTATGAAAAACTGCAAACACCTAAATACCTATCAATTGGGAACCAGATATTTAAATTATAAGAGCTCCTAATATTGGAATATTTTTTGACATCTGTTCTTTATTAAACAGCCATATGGAGATATAATTTATGTACCATAACATTCACCCATTTAAAGTATACAGTTCAGGTCGAGCGCGGTGGCTCACGCCTGTAATCCTAGCTCTCTGGGAGGCTGAGGAGGGTGGATTGCTTGAGGTCAGGAGTTCGAAGCCAGCCTGAGCAAGAGCAAGACCCCGTCTCTACTATAAATAGAAAGAAGGCCGGGTGCGGTGGCTCACGCCTGTAATCCTAGCACTCTGGGAGGCCGAGGCGGGCGGATTGCTCGAGGTTGGGAGTTCGAAACCATCCTGAGCGAGACCCCGTCTCTACTAAAAAAATAGAAAGAAATTAATTGACCAACTAAAAGTATATATACAAAAAACTAGCCGGGCATGGTGGCACATGCCTGTAGTCCCAGCTACTTGGGAGGCTGAGGCAGGAGGAGTTTGAGGTTGCTGTGAGCTAGGCTGACGCCACGGCACTCACTCTAGCCTGGGCAACAAAAGTGAGACTCTGTCTCAAAAAAAAAAAAAAAGAAAGAAAGAAATTCATTGGCCAACTAATATATATAGAAAAAATTAGCCGGGCATGGTGGTGCATGCCTGTAGTCCCAGCTACTTGGGAGGCTGAGGCAGGAGGATCGCTTGAGCCCAGGAGTTTGAGGTTGCTGTGAGCTAGGCTGACACTATGGCACTCACTCTAGCCTGGGCAACAAAGTGAGACTCTGTCTCAAATAAATAAATAAAGTATACAGTTCAGGCCGGGCGCGGTGGCTCACGCCTGTAATCCTAGCACTCTGGGAGGCCGAGAAGGGCAGAGTTTGAAACCAGCCTGAGCCAAGAGCAAGACCCCGTCTATACTATAAGTAGAAAGATGTTAATTGGCCAATTAATATATATAGAAAAAAAATTAGCCGGGCATGGTGGCACATGCCTGTAGTCCCAGCTACTTGGGAGGCTGAGGCAGGAGGATTGCTTGAGCCCAGGAATTTGAGGTTGCTGTGAGCTGGGCTGACGCCACGGTACTCACTGTAGCCTGGGCAACGAAGTGAGACTCAGTCTCAAAAATAAATAAATAAATAAAATATACAGTTCATATCAGTGATATTGTAAAAATAAATGTCTGAACATGAATACCATATCGATTTCAGTATTTAACTGAGATTAAGAAAAAGAAAAAAACAAATATAAAGTATACAGTTCAGTGGTTTCTAGTATATTCACAAAGTTGTCCAAACATTATCACAATCTAATTTTAGAACATTTCATTACCCTGAAAAGAAACCCCATACACAATGAGTATTTTGTAGCCATTTTTAAAAATGAGATACTTCTCCCTGTATTTCAATGGAATTATATTCATGATGGGCAAAAAGGTATGTTGTGAAAAATATATAACATATTATCCCATTTATTTATAAAATTATATATGCACATATATACATGTATTCATTTATATAATTATGTATTGTGTTTGCATATAGTAAATACTATCTGGAGAAAGGAATGAGGAAATTTTATTTCATATACTTTTTAATATACTATTTCTATATTATATATTTTATATACTTTTTTTTTTGAGACATAGTCTCACTTTGTTGCCCAGGCTAGAGTGAGTGCCGTGGCATCAGCCTAGCTCACAGCAACCTCAAACTCCTGGGCTCAAGCAATCCTCCTGCCTCAGCTTCCTAAGTAGCTGGGACTACAGGCATGCGCCACCATGCCCAGCTAATTTTTTCTCTATATATTAGTTGTCCAATTAATTTCTTTCTATTTATAGTAGAGACGGGGTCTTGCTCTTGCTCAGGCTGGTCTCGAACTCCCGAGCTTGAGCGATCCTCCTGCCTCAGCCTCCCAGGGTGCTAGGATTATAGGCGTGAGCCACCGCGCCTGGACTTTTTCAGCATATTGTTGAGGTACAAATGTTAAGGTTACATATATTGCCCTTGCCCCCCTCCATATACTTTTTTATATTAATGGCGTGTCACTATTAGAAATGATAACCTAAAAGTGAAATAATTGGGAATATCCAAAGCTGTTACAAGGTGTTTAGGAGCAGCTGCATCTGATAAAACATTTGAAAGTAATGGATTTTTCATTGAACCTTCTAGTCTGCCATTAGGTGGCGCCATTGTCAAGCTCCTGCAATTTCAAACGTGCTGGGGAACAGACTGCCATTAACTGTTTCTGCCAGTAACATGTTATTTTCATTTTTGCCTATTTTTCGAGTCACTTGAAATTACAAAAAAAAAAAAAAGTTGAAGCTCCCTTCAGAAATACTCCACTATTTCATGCCAATTGGAGGCAAACCAAATGAGCTGCTTATTAAAGGAACGCAGTTTATAGATGAAAAATACTTTAAATGCATGTACAAAGACATGAGAAGTAACACCTGAGCAGAAAAAGAAAAAAAATTAAAGATAAAAATAATTTATAAAAAAAAAACAAACAGAAAAACAAATGCATGTACAGACTGGCACGTGGGAACAAGTTTCCTTTAGTCCTGTAAAACCCCACTATCCTGATTATCAAAGTGAGAAATGCTGTCTGTTACTTTGGAATGTTCCATAATTCTGAGCAGGCTGGGGTTCCTACCTTTCCACCATCAACAACCTCTTCATTATTTTTATTTCATAAATCTCATTACTGGGAATATTTTATCCAACATGGTGTTGACTAAGTACTCAATGATTTTTCTATTTGTATTTATTTATGTATTTGATTCATTAAAGTCTCTGACAGATGAGGGACAACCCTGCCAGGTTGACATTACTCCGAGCAAGAGCTGGAGGGACTTGAGATGAGTGGTGCAAGCAAAGGCCCTGGGGTGGATTCCCCGGTCTGGCCATGGTGCTGTGGGAGAGACTGTGGCTGTACAGACCTCACAGGACTCGGCCGCAGCACCTGTAAGACACTTATTGCACTACAATGAAGGCCCGTTACTATCATGGGCATTTTGTTGGGGGTGTGCCGCCTCACCCACAGGTAGCCACTGGAGTCTCCCCGCTGACCCTAACCCTGAGAACTGCTGAGCTGGGGACCAGTGGTCTGGATTTACCTTTGGACTGGCCATGAGACTACCCAAGAGTGCTTCTCCTCCCTGCTTGGAATGCCCAGACCGCCCTGTGCATGTCTGGATGAGCTAAGCAATGGGATTCTTAGGCTAACAGGTTTATAAACAGTCAGCGATGCATCCACTGTTTTGGGCAGTTTTTGTGACATCTTCTAGCACTGATCTGGTACCATGGAAGTGAAGAGCACAAAGTGGAATATTGGTGAGTCCTTTTCATTCAAGAGAACAGTCATTTTGCAGATACAGTCAGCCTTCCATATTCGGGGTCCACAGCCCCAGGATTCAACCAACTGCAGATCAAAAATATTGGAAAAGATAAATTCCACAAAGCTGCAAAGAGCAGAACTTGAATTTGTCCTGCACCAAGTACTACATTGAATCCACGTGAATGAAGTGATCTGTAGCATTGTATTAGGTATTATAAGTAATCTAGAGATGATTTTAAGGGCACTGGAGGAGCGTGCAGGTCACATGCTAATATTATACTATTTTATGTAAGGGACTTGAGCATCTGTGGATTTGGGTATCTGCAGGGGTGCTGGAGTCAACTGTGCATGGATACAGAGGGACGACTGTATTCATAAAGGGAAAAGTGTAATGACATAAACACCCAACAGCATGTTTAATTGAGTCACTAAGACCCGATCTCAGATGGTGTGGATGTAAAGAACAGATTATAGTAATTTTAACAGCTGGTCAGAATTTGGTACTTGGATTGCTTAGAGCCAGACCTACCAGCAGGAGGCTTTGTATTTACTTCTCTGTATGTGAGTGGTACGAGGGTAATGTGTTCTCTTGTTGATTGCAAAGTGCAATTCTGAAGGCAAAGCCCCACGGACATATGAAAGTTGACTTTACTGGAGAAGGTGAAAAAAGTTTCTCTCCCATAGGAGGGAGACAGAGGAATTTGTCTCTCTGATTTGAATGACAGCGTGTGGGTTGGGAGGGGAGCGTGTCCCGGCTCTGAAACTCACCAGGCGGTGATCTCCTTAGGAGCAGGCAGTGTACTCATTTTTGTAGCCCTCTCCCCCAGCCTGCGAAAGTCATTTGTGGCCACTGGAGTAGAATGAACTATATGTCTCCCTAATGTCTGGGCAGTAAATGGGGGTGGGTGGTGATTGTAGCATTTGGAGCCCCCAGCAAGGACAGGACTGCTCCCCACTCCCTGGTTTGCCCTGTCGTGCTCCTGACCTTGAGGTCATGCCCTTTGCAGGTCCAGATCCTAGGAAAACAAAGCTAATGGGACTCGTTCGAATCTTCCCTGCCTTGGTGACTTCTGTGGGCTCCTGGGTGAGTGGGGTGGTTTTTGTAGCTGTATTTTGCCACAGGTGGAGGGGAGGGAGTGAAGAGAATACATGGAAGAGAAAGCTGTATTTTTTAAAGCAATAATATTATTTTAGGCATTGTGCTGAATTTAACAGCTTTACATACCATAAAATTCACCCATTCGTCGTAAGTGTATGACTCAATAACTTTTAGTTGGGAATGCCACGGAAAATATTGGATGCTCAGTTAAATCTGAATTTCAGATAAACAGCACATGCTTTTCTAGTGTAAGTATATTCCATGCAATATCTGAGACATACTTACATGAAAAATAGTACTTGTTTCTTATCTGAAATTCAAGTTTAACTGAATGCAATGTCCTGTAATTTCACTCACTAAATTTGGGAACCCTGCACTTTGTAAATATGTAGTTATGCAATCATCACCACACTCTAGTTTAGCACATTCCCATCACCCCATACCCTCTCTCTTGCCCACTGGAAGTCAGGCCCCACTCCTCCCCAAGCCCCTGTCAATCACTGGTCTGCATTCTGCCTCTATGGATTTGGAAAAGGCTGTATTTTTAAGCAGAAAGACCCTGTTACATAGCACAGTTCAAACGCTAAGTATTTGCATGAAGTTTTGGTTTCATTTCTTCAAGAGAAGCCACGGAGGACACTAGTGCCCAATGTGGGGATTCTCTTCTGCCATCTGAGGGGGCTCCGGGATGCAGGTATGTGGATTCTTTAAAGCGCTTGGTGCTTACAGACTACTTGCGTAACCCAGCGGTGGCGAGGCTGGGAGCCTCTTGGCCTGGGCCTGAGAGTGGGGACCCTTTTCAGGCCTGGCCAGGTCAGGGCAGGAGGTCAGGAGATGATGTCAGGCGATTAGAGGGGGCCATTCAAGGACACTGCTCATTACGCTGACAAAATGCCGGTCCTTGGTAACCTGGGCCCTGTCCTGGAGTGACTTAACTAAATGAAATATTATAAGTCAAGGTGCCTAAAACAGCTGGAAAACAGCCTCTCATGAATTAAGAGTCACATATTTGCTCCATGCCCACTTGGGGCCGAAGCCTCTGGATCTAGAGATACCCATTAAAGATGGCTCCCGATTTAAGAAAGTTAATTCTTGGCCGGGTGTGGTGGCTCACGCCTGTAACCTTAGCACTCTGGGAGGCTGAGGTGGGCAGATCATTTGAGCTCAGTAGTTCGAGACCAGCATGAGCAAGAGTGAGATCCCGTCTCTACTAAAAAAATAGAAAGAAATTAGCTGGACGACTAAAACTATATATAGAAAAAAATTAGTGGACATGGTGGCACAACATGCCTATAGCACTCTAGCCCGGGCAACAGAGTGAGACTCTGTCTCAAAAAAAAAAAAAAAAAAAAAGGAGGCCGGGCGTGGTCGCTCATGCCTGTAATCCTAGCACTCTGGGAGGCCAAGGCAGGCAGATCGCTCAAGGTCAGGAGTTAAAAAAAAAAAAGTGTTAATTCTTTAGTGACTAACATTTTTGGGGCAAACCATATGCTGGCATTTTCAAAGTGCTTTATATATGGTAATGTCTAATCCTCACAAACACACTCTAAGGCAAATATTATCATTCTCTCCATCTTGCCTATAAAGAAACTGAGGCTCAGGGCGGGTGCGGTGGCTCACGCCTGTAATCCTAGCTCTCTGGGAGGCCGAGGCGGGCGGATTGCTCGAGGTCAGGAGTTCGAAGCCAGCCTGAGCAAGAGCAAGACCCCATCTCTACTATAAATAGAAAGAAATTAATTGGCCAAGTAATATATATAGAAAAAAGTAGCCGGGCATGGTGGCTCATGCCTGTAGTCCCAGCTACTTGGGAGGCTGAGGCAGGAGGATCACTTGAGCTCAGGAGTTTGGGGTTGCTGTGAACTAGGCTGACGCCACAGCACTCACTCTAGCCTGGGCAACAAAGTGAGACTCTGTCTCAAAAAAAAAAAAAAAAGAAAGAAAGAAACGGAGGCTCAGAGAGGTTAAGTAAGTCCCCCAAGGTCACACAGCTAGTCTGGGGCCAGAAGAGCCTTTGCTCTTACCACTACTCTGAGTTGCCTTACAACATGGTGCATAAGTTCTGTGGCAGCCCAGGAAGCAAGGCATCAGAACCACTGGGAAGGAGAGATGAGGCATCTCCCCTGGGGAGTTAGCTGACCAAAGAAGCAGGGAACAGCATTTCAAGCAGAGGGACCAGCACATACAAAGATTAGCGTCAAGAGACCATGGCATGGATGAAGAGTGACTGACAAGGCTTGGGACAAGTGACATTCAAAAATAGTCTCATTTTGGCAAGAGAAAGAGTCTTGAAAGAGAGCCCTGAGAACTTCAGGAGCAACTGTTAACTTGGTGAACTGTCTGTGGTTTCTCTCTCTTGCTCACAAGGCCTGTTTCTTCTTCTGTTATAAACGGGCTAACTGCACCTGGGCTGCGGGGCTCAGTGGCGTGCCGGGAGTCTGTAAGATGAGGAGATGGAATGACGCAGGTGGCATGCACTAGCCCGCAGGTGTGATGCAGCGCTGTGTCCCTCCAGCTCTGCTCTGGCACCTGTGCCCACGGACACCTCTAAGAGGGGCTGAAGCCTTCCTTTCCATCTGGCAGAGCCGCCTCCTCCTTCCTCTACCTGCAGGCTGAGCCGGGAGCGGCGCCAGGCGTCCAACCAGCTCCGGCGCTGGGCATGTGTTTGCGGGGCTCCGGGAAAGGGAAAAATCCTATTGCTGGCTCCGCTCGCTGGCTCCCTTCCTGGTGATTTATTACTATGGAAACCGAGCCCTTTTCCTCTTGGCGCTGCGGGCCGGCGGGGGTGCACGCAGTGGATGCCACGGCTGCACAGGTCAGAAGTTCCTTCCTTTTTCCTGCTGCAGGAATGCCACGGTAACATACGTGGCCCGAGTGCGCAGCTCACACCTGAAGAGCCCGGTCTTGGGAAAAACAATCTCATTGGATTCCCCAGGGGCCCTGGGGGCCTTCAGGGTGAGTGGAGCCGGCCTGGGAACAATGCGGGTGAGAACAATGCGGCCTCGGGCTGCACTGTGGCCCGGCTGTTCCCCTTCCTTCAGCTCTCCCAGCCCAGTTTAAAATGGATTTACAAGCAGGGGCAGGTAGCATTGTTTTAGGCGGCAGAAAACTGAGACTCAGAGTCCCTTTGTGTGGGCAAAGCTTCCTGCTGGGGCCCACCCACTGCACATGCCCACCCGCTGGCGGAGACCCCAAGAGAAATCTGTTCTTGGCGGTTCAGGAGTGCAGGCGGAGGGGCCCGCAGACACGGGAGGGGCGAGGGTGCTGCAGGGGGATGAGGGTGCAGGGGCGGCCTCACACCTGTGTCATCATGGGGTTTTCAGGTGTTGTCAGCGGAAGCCCAGGTGGAGGCTGGCTCGGTGGGGGTTGGTCCAGTGCGCAGGCCACTCCTTAGAGGCCTGGCATCACACGTCCCCGTGCCAGGTCCTAGACGCGAAGACACAGGGCAAGTGGTGAGTGAGGACCCCAGAGACAATGAAGGACGCTCCCTGGCCGGGAGGAGGTCCTGGGACACCTCCAGGCCCAGCAGTCCCCTTGCTGGCTGCACAGACTTGTCGTGGCCAACCGCAGGGCCTGGGGTCCTTCTCTGCACGTTGACCTAAAAGATCCCTCTCTAGACCTCATCCCATGGGGGGGGAGGGGCCTATGGGTGCCTCTCACTTCCCCATCTCTCTCTTTCAGAGGTGCATCTCGGAATAGTTTTCTGGGGAAACTGGCCTCGAAATGACCCAGGAGGGAAACATTTCATTTAGGAGCTGGGGCCTTTCGGCTCGTCTCTGGAATAATTTCCAGAAGTCCCCGTTACCTCCCTGAATATCCAAGATCTTTCCTAGGACAAAACATTCCTGTTCGTTTCCGCCTAGAGTTTCCCTTTATTTGGAATGTATTTGCTCCTTCTCACCCTGGGAGAAGATGTCAAGTTCCTTACACATTCTAAGCAGCAGTGAAAACATTATTGTTTTGAGCGACCTGAACCCTGGCCTCAGGGAAAAGCAGATGGTGCCAGAGGTGATGGCTTCAGAACGGCTTACCTCACCCCTTCCTCTTGCTGCGAGAGGATGGACCTTTGCAGAAATGAGGATTTTCGGACAACACACGGCAGTCTGCAGGGTCTCACGCCCCAGAAGACCACAGGGGAACTGGAGAATTAATTGGGAGCTGTAGGGGTGGCCTAGTGAAGTAATCTCCCAACGGCATCTGCCTGGGGGACACCCCCCAACCAGCACTAATACCCTTCAGGAACAGGAAATGGGTCCATTTTTAAAAATTGATGTTTTTATTGAGATGATAGTAAATTTGCATGCATTTGTAGTCAATAATACAGAGAGATACACTTTGCCCAGTTTCTCCTGATGGTAACATTTTGCAAAACTACGGCATGCTATCACGACCAGGATATTGATTCAACCCACGGATCTTATTTACTTTCCCCAGTTTTATGTGTGCTCATTTGTGTCTGTGCGTGTGAAGTTCTATACAGCTTTGTCACCTGTGGGGGTGCACGTATGTGACACCACATCCTACCCACACCCAATTCCTTCCCTACCCCCACCCCTAGCCTCTGGAAACCACTAATCTCTTCCATTTCTAAAATTTTATTTCAAACATCTTATATAAATAGAATCATATATTGGAGGATTGGCGTTTTTCACTCAGCATAATTCCTAGAGAGTCATCCAAGTTGTCGTGTGTGTCAACAGTTTGTTTCTTTTTATTGCTGAGTAATAGTCCATGGTATGCATGTATTAATAACACATTTATTTAACCATTCACTCACTGAAGAATATCTGGGCTGACTCCAGCTTTTTAGGAAAGCTGGGATTAAAAATAAATCTGCCTCGAATGTTCATCTACAAGTTTTAGTGCGAATATAAGTTTTTATTTCTCCAGGCAACTGGTCCCTTTTTAAACTGCTCTAATTAAAGTGGATCCTTAACATTCGGGAGTGACCCATCTGAAGCCCCAGATGTGTTCTCACGTTCTCAATATTGGAAATGTTTATACAGGCTCCTGGCTTCGTCCTAAATCACATGAACCTCAGTTCTGTCTAGAGGCACCATTTCCTGTGCATATTCTCATACTCCAACTTGGCTGCCTTTTAAAAACTTTTATGTATCTATTTATTTTAATTTTGCTTAATCAGGTAATGAAGCTGTAAAGAGACAGGAAACATTAGGACAGTTGTATAGAACAAAGTGAAGGATTACATCCTAGAATAACCGCAGCGAATAAATATTTCATATTTGATGTATTTCAACTTTTTCAGACTTTGACCCCTTCCATCTTCGTTCTGGGTCAAAGGTTTTTCTATTGTGGGGCATTTCAAGAAGTTCTGAAATGTTTTTCTTCTAGAGGCACTGTTTGAGGAAGTAAGGGCTCAGGGCAGCCAGTGTTGCAGCTGCCTCCACTACTCAGCTGGCTGTGGGAGCCAGGGCAGGTGTCCTAACCTCTCTGAAAGTTCTGTTTCTCTCTGGTAAAATGGGGATAATATTAATGAAAGTACCTGACTCATAGGTAAAGGAGATATGAGAAGTGTTATAAACCTTCAGTAAATATTAGCTACCAGCCTGGGCACAGTGACTTACTTAGCATTTTCACAGCTCTTCCACATGCTTCTGGGTCTGGTCCCCCGAACTGAGCATGTGCAACAAAACACAGTGGGACTGTCACCAAAGTTCCGCCCTTGGCCTCGAGGCCACATCAGAAGAACAAGGATGAGAGGTTTGAGGAGAAGGTAAACGAGGAAGATGCGTGCTACTGGCTGAAAAAACACCATCATCCTTCTGAGCACAAGTGCAGAGCTTTTATTTTATTTTATTTTGAGACAGAGTCTCACTGTGTTGCCCAGGCTGGAGTGCTGTGGTGTCAGCCTAGCTCACAGCAACCTCAATCTCCTGGGCTCAAGTGATCCTCCTGCCTCAGCCTCCCGAGTAGCTGGGACTACAGGTACTCAACACCCTGCTCAGCTAAATTTTTTTTTTTCTTTTTCTTTTTTTTTTTTTTTAGAAGAGACAAGATCTCACTGCCTCAGCCTCTGGAGTAGCTGGAACTACAGGCATATGCCACCACTTTGGGAAGCCAAGGCAGGAGGATCACCTGAGCCCAAGAGTTTGAGAGCAGCCTGGGCCACATAGCCAGATGCAATCTCTACAAAAAATATTAGAAAAATTAGCCAGGTATGGTAGTGTGTGCCTATAGTCACAAATACTCTAGAGGCTGAGGCAGGAGGATGCCTTGAGCCTGGGAGTTGGAGGTTGCAGTGAGCTATGATGTTGCCACTGCCCTCTAGCCTGTATGACAGAGCAAGATTGTGCCTCAAAAGAAAAAGAAAAAATGCCTTTCAGTTATAGTCTTTGGATTTAAAAGTACTCCCTGCACACTGGCAGCTGCCAGGAAGGGAAACCGCCCAGGCCTCCCTGTCTCCTCCCTATTGCCCCAGGAATTAAAGGGGTTCAAAGCTGGGAGCTGTGAAGAGACTGGGGTCTCAGGCTGTTAACAGTTCAATTTCAACCTCATTGTGGATCGATGGCTTGCAGGGGGCGGGGGCAACCACAGAACCTAATCAGTGTCGGGCAGATTGCTTTTGAGCAATGTTTAACATTTGCTCACCAACCAGCCAACTTAAAAACAAACTTCTGGATCCAAACCCAACGATAAGCTGGAAACTGCATGTACTTTAAACCAAAGTCACTTTTTGTCTCTAAAACTTGTTTGCTGATCTCTAGATAAACCATGACCGTTTTTTCCCCCCCAAAAATTATTCCTGGCAGGTCATTTCTCCGTGAACTTATGACAAACCAGTTACAGTTTCCTCTTATTTTAGCGAAGTTGATTTCATCTTGGATAGAAAGGAGGAGGAAAGGAGAGGGAGGACACAAAATAATGCCGTATTGTTGTTTATTACTATCATTGTTACTGTCACCACTGCTATGGGGACATCAACCCCATCTAACGGACAGAGGGTTCCCCAGCACCTCTGAATTTCGACATCTAACACACCCTCAGGAGGAGCCCTGACATCCTGGTGAACAAGTGTGGGGTAAATGATAGCAGGCTAAGGGGATTTGTAGCTTATTAAACATTTAGTATCCAGAGAATTCTGATTGAGGTCGGCCTGGGGCAAGTCCCTGGTGGAATGCCACAGGGCTCACTCTTCATGCTCCTCCCACTGAATATTTTTATTAATGACTTGGATGAAGACTCTGGTGACTTTCTGATTAAATCCACAGATGACTCAAAGCTAGGAGGGAGCAGTTAGAGGAGAGAATCAACCATCCAAAAGATCCACAAGGTGCTGCCCTGTGGGTAGATGCCATTACCCACCCTAAAGAGCAGAGGAAAGGTAGGAAAGCTAGGAGACACCTGAGAAGGTAACTCCCACGTGCAGCTCACTCTGCAACTCCCAGGAGGAGCCTAACTCAGCCTCCCTTGCAGACCCTGGAGGCCTGGGCCAGGTTTTAGTCTCTCTTTGGGAGCCCATCTTGGTGCCCGCAGGAATGAGAGATGCTATCTCTGCCGAGAGATGCTATCTCTGCCGAGAGATGCTGTCTCTGCGGTGCTCCTCGCTGTTTCGCCCTGGGGGGGGCCTCCCTAGAGGACACTGACCTGCTATTTCCTGGGCCTCGTCTGGAGCCCCCTCCCTCTGATCTGCAGCCACAGTTAGTGCTCTGTTTCCTCTCTCTCATCCCCTCAATAACACTAACTGGAAAGAGAAAATAGTGGGGAAGCAGATTGCTTCACCCCCCCCCCAAAGATCTGGCATTTCTGCACACGACTGTGGCTTAGCACAAGGTGTTCCTGTGACAGGCTGCGTCCCAGAAGGGGTCCTGAGCAAGGGTTGTCAGAAAAACAGAGGATGCCCAGTTACATCTGAATTTCAGATAAACAAGTGATTTTTTGGTGTGTCCTGTGCTGCAGGAGTTTGTACTAGAAAAGTTACTTTCCTGTAAATGAAATTCAGCTGTGACTGGTGTCAGGTGTTTCTGTTTGCTGAATCTGGCTGCCCTGCCCTGAGTGTGTCCCACAGGTCAGAAGTGACTGTCGGGGGCCCCCAGGAGCCCTGGCCTGGGGTGGCAGCTGCTGGCTGGCACGCCTCCCACCAAGGGGAGAGCGGGTGACCAGCTGCGAATGTCATTGGATGCTGCTGCTGCCTGGCCAGGCCCCTTCCAAGGTACAGCCCCCAAACCAGCACATACCTCCTCCTTGGGTGCTCAGTTTCCTTTTTTTGTTTTGTTTTGTTTTGTTTTGTTTTTTAATATACCCCGGCCAGAGTGCAATGGCATCATTGTAGCTCACTGCAACCTCCAACTCCTGGGCTCAAGCGCTCCTTCTGCCTCAACCTCTCGAGTAGCTGGGACGACAGGTGTGTGCCATGATGCCTGGCTGATTTTGATTTTTTGTCTTTTTGGTAGACACGGGGTCTCACTCTTGCTCAGGCTGGTCTTGAACTTCTGACCTTGATCGATCCTCCTGCCTCGGCCTCCCAGAGTGTTAGGATTACAGTCGTGAGCCATGGTACCCGGCCCATGTACAAGTTTTGTGTGGACATGTTTTCATTTCTCTTGAATATATCCGTAAGAGTGGAATTTCTGCTGGGTCATATGGTAACTCTATTTTTAACTTTTTGAGGAACTGCCAAATTATTTTCCAAAGTGCCTGTAACCATTTTACAGTCCCACCAGCAGCGTATGGCAGTTCCAGTTTCTCCACATCCTCACCAATCTCATTGTCTGTTCTTTTGATTATAGCTATCCTGGTGAGTGTGAAGTGGTATTGCATTGTGGTTTTTATTTGCAATTCCCTAATGACTAATGATATTGAGCATCTTTTTATGTGCGTATTGGCCATTGTTTATCTTCTTTGAATAAAAGTCTGTTCAAATTCTTTGCCAATTCTTTTTTTTTTTTTTGAGAAAAGGTTTTCCTCTGTTGCCCAGGCTAGAATACAGTAGTATGATCATAGCTCACTGTACCCTTGAACTCCTGGGCTCAAGTGATCCTCCTGCCTCAGCCTCCCAAGTAGCTGGGGCTACAGGTGGACACTACCATGCCCAGCCAATTTTTTCTATTTTTGTAGAGATGGGATCTCGCTATGTTACCTTGGCTGGTCTTAAACTCCTGGCCTCAAGCCATCCTCCTGCCTCAACCTCCCAAAGTGCTTGATTACAGGCATGAGCCACCTCTTTGCCAATTTTTTTTAATGGCTGTTTTTTTATTGTTGAGTTATGAGAGTTCTTTATATATTTTGGGTCCAAGACCCTTATCAGATTATATGATTTCTAAATATTTTCTTCCATTCTTTGAATTACCTTTCACTTTCCTGACAGTGTCCTTTGCAACAAAAAAATTTTTTAATTTTGATAAAGTCCAACCTGTTTTTTATTTTGTTGCTTACACTTTTGTGGTTTTGAGAAGAGAACACACAAACACTTGTTTTTGCTTCAGTGCCCAGAACATGGTGCTGCTCTTGCTAGGCCAGTGCACAGGCCACTCAGGGCCGAAGAGAGCAGGTCCCTTGGGCCCTCGGGTCACTGCGAGGTTGATCTGCTATCAGGGCTGACAACCCCATTAAGCTCAGGAGGCACAGTGCCAGGGCCCATGAAAACAAATGTTTTTAATCCAAAGAATAAAAAAAAAACTATTTTAGGTCAAAAAAAATTGTAATATGTAATATCAACATATTCTTATTTATACCAATACAGTTGTAAAATATAATTGTTAATTTCTTTTTTTATGGAGGAAGGGGCCTACACAGGCAGAAATGCCTATGGCTATGAGTCACAATACAACTGTGTCCCCTGTCACTGGAGGGGGCCTCCAGCAAGGGATGGAACAGCACAGACCCCTCGCAATGTCCTTGCCTGCCTGCCTCCCTTCTGCCAGGCCACCTGCCTTTGTGGGGGGCCAGGCTGGGGTGGGAGGGCAGCACGTGGGTGGGCATTGAAGAAAGGGCATTGAGACCCTCCCCTCGGGCTCACACAGCTGCCCGCGGGAGCCCCAGTTCCGATGGGCCAGGCAGAGGCCAAAACCAGACCAACAGCTAATGTTACTATTGTTCAGTCATGACAATTGATGCTGTTGTTTTGTTGTCATTATGTTCTTATTGTGCTCTGCTGCTGAGGCGTGCTTTCAAGTGCTGGCTCAAGTGCAGTGGGTAGACAGGTGTATTATTCCCATCTGATAGGTGAGAAACACGAGCCTCAAAACGCCGAAGCAATTGAACTGCAGAGAAGGGATGGGAACTGTGAGCTTCTGATTCATTTGCACGTTAGTACATGTACATTCCCTGGCTGGGGTGTGTCCCCAACCCAGGGGATGGGGATTAGTCTGCTCATCACGCCTCCAAGATTAATGAGACCCACGGCCACAGGCTGGGAGAAGTGGCCATGAATCACATTTCCGATCACCATAGTCATGAAATAGACGAGGGGCCAGTGGTGCCTGGTGCCAGTGGCTCGCTGATGTTTGCTGCCAGCACCACCCTTCCTCCACCCACCTCACCCCCAGCTGCTCAGAGAAACCACTTCCTGAGGTTTATTTCAGCAGGCAGCTTTTTAATGCAGTTAATGAATCGCTGTGATTTGGGTCTGTGTTACTTCCCCGGCACTTGAACACTGGAGCGCAGCGTGTAGAAATGGCACGTCCGTCCCCCTTCGATGCCATTTGGCTGAGGAGGAGGAGAAGAGGCAACACGGTGGGAGACACAGGGGCCTGGGTGAGCTCGTCAAGCCTGGTGGGTGCTCCTGGGGTCCTGAGCCCGGGCGATGGAGGAGTCAGTCTCTGGACTAGTTACCAAGGAGCCAAATCAGTCTTGGGGTACCTGTGGTTCCCCCACCACCTGGATCAAGGAATCCACTAAGGACAGGGGGAAGAAGGGCCCACACACAAACAAAAATCCACACAATTTATTATTTTTTTAAAAGGCTAAACAGAAAACATTCCATGGACATATTTTTAATTTTTAATAAGACATTAATAATTTACAAATAAAGAGTAAAGAGCATGACCATCTTTTCAGTTAATAAAATGAAAGATGGAGCCCATATGCTTCAGTCTGATGAGAGAGGAGGAGGAGATTTCCTCTTTGGGAAGAGAGAGAGAGAAGACAGACGGACGCACAAAGAGGGATGGAGGAAGCCTCCGTGAGGATCCACAAATCCGGGGAAGGACCTGACCTGTTGCCCCGGCTCCTGGGCCCCCTGCGCAGGTCACCCTGCAGCACTGTCTGGGCAGGGGAGGGGTGGGGACAGCAGCCATTCCAAATGGTTTTCGATACCCTGAGCTTCTTAATAATACATTCGCAAGATTTAAAAACTGAAAAGGTTTACAATAAAAAGTGCACTGAAAACTATAAACATCACTGAGAGACAGTAAAGAAGACTCAAGTAAATGGAGAGAAATGTTGTGGGCAGAATACTCCATGTTGTTAGGATGTCAATTCTCCCCAAACTGATTTATAGATTCAATGTGATTCCAATTGAAATCTCAGAAGGCTTTTTATTTTGGTAGAAATTGACAAGCTGATTTTAAAACTCCTATGGCAATGCAGAGGGTCCAGCATGGCCCCAGTGACTGGAAAGGAAGGATGACATTTGAGGACAAACACTCCCTAACTTCAAGGTGTGTTGGAAAGCTACAGCAATCAAAACAGAATGGCACATGCCGGGCACGGTGGCTCACGCCTGTAATCCTAGCACTCTGGAAGGCCGAGGCGGGTGGATCACTCGAGGTCAGGAGTTCGAAACCAGCCTGAGCAAGAGTAAGACCCCGACTCTACTAAAAATGGAAACAAATTAATTGGCCAACTAAAAATATATTTAAAAAAAAATTACCAGGGCATGGTGGTGCATGCCTGTAGTCCCAGCTACTCAGGAGGCTGAGGCAGGAGGATTGCTTGAGGCCAGGAGATTGAGGTTGCTGTGAGCTAGGCTAACGCCATGGCACTCTAGCCCAGGCTACAGAGTGAGACTCTGTCTCAAAAAAAAAGAAAACAAAAAAAAAAACCCAGAGTGGTACTGTGTAAAGACTGACAAGTGAATCAATGGGACCGACAAGTGAATCAATGAGACAGAATCAGGACTCCAGAAATAAACCCACAAATATGTGGACAACTGATTTTCGACAAAGGTACAAAGGCAATTCACAGAAATGGTGCTGGAACAATTAGACATCTTTATGCAGAAAAAAAAAAGAACATTGGTCCATATCTTGCATCCCATACAAAAGTTAACTCAAAATAGATAACAAATCTAAATGTAAAAATATGGGGGTAAATCTTTGTGAACTTGGGTTAGGCAAAGCTTTCTTAGATGCAGCACCAAAAGAATGATCTAAAAACTAAAAATCAATAAGTTACACCTCATTTATTAAAATTAAAACTTCATCTTATCAAGAGACATTGTTGCCCTGGCACAGTAGCTCACACCTGTAATCCTAGCACTCTGGGAGACCGAGGCGGGTGGATCGCTCAAGGTCAGGAGTTCGAAAAGACATTGTTAAGGGGATAAAAAGATATGCCACGAACTGGGAGAAAATATTTGCAAATATTTTATAGAGGACTTGGATCTAGAATATGATACTAAGAAAACAAACAACCTAAAAAAAAAAAAAAAAAACAACCTAATTAAAAATTAACCAAAAGATATTAACTGACACATAGTTGGCAAATAAGCACATGAAAATATGTTTAATATCATTGCTCATTAGGAAAATCCAAATTGAAACCATAATAAGATATCACTACTCCCACCACTAGAAAGGCTAAAATTAAAGCCTGAGCTGTCAAGTGTTGAGGATGTGGAACAACTGGAACTCACACAGATTGGGGGTGGGAATGTCAAATGGCATAACCAGTTTGGAAAATAGTTTGGCAGTTTCTTAAAACATTAAACATATACCATCATTTCTCGGCCTTTTGGCTAAGATCAAGTGTAGTAAACATATACCCACCATATAACCCGGCCACTCTATTCCTAGGTATTTACCCAAGAGAAGTGAAAGTCATGTCCAGACAAAGGTTTGTTCATAGCTGCTTTATCTGCATTAGCCCCCAACTGGAAACAACCCAAATGTCCCTCAATAGGTAAATGGAATTGTGGTATATTCACACAATGGAATGCTGCAGCAATAGAAAGGAATGAAGTATTGCTATATACAGTAACATGAAGGAATCTCAAAGTAATTTTGCTGATTGAAAGAAGACAGGCCAAAACAAATTATAATAATAATAAAAGAGTACATATTAGACCAGGTGCGGTGGCTCACGCCTATAATCCTAGCACTCTGGGAGGCGGAGGCAGGAGGATCATTTGAGCTCGGGAGTTCTAGACCAGCCTGAGCATGAGCGAGACCCCGGCTCTACTAAAAACATAGAAAGAAATTAGCTGAACAACTATATATAAAATTAGCCGGGCATGGTGGCACATGCCTGTAGTCCCAGCTACTCGGGAGGCTGAGGCAGGAGGATGGCTTGAGCCAAGAGTTTGAGGTCGCTGTGAGCTAGGCTGATGCCACGGCACTCTAGCCTGGGCAACAGAGTGAGACTATGTCTCAAACAAAAACAACATTTTTTTTTCATGGAGATGAGGTCTCACTGTGTTAACCCAGGCTGGTCTGGAACTCCTGGGCTCAAGTGATCCTCCCCCTCCCAGCTCAGCCTCCCCTAAGTTCAGGAACTATAGGCATGAGCCCACATCTAGCCATGATTCTTTTTCTTCTTCTTCTTTTTTTTTTTTTTTGGCAAAGCAGACCTTTTTTCCATAGAGTACAATTTATCAATCTGGAATTGATTCTGGTACATGGTGTGAATTGTGGGGTATACTTTTTCTGCTTTTTTTAAATATTTATTTTTGAAATGCAGCTCTATTTTTTCATGGTATTCTACAAGTATTAGAATTGTGTGTAAAACAATTACTGTTTTAGAAGTAATTTAGAGCTTGGAGCCGTGGGGTCTGGGCATTCATCACTGTTGCTTGAATATCACTTTGAGATGCAAAAGTTGCTTACTCTACAACTCCTAAAAGTTACATTGAAGCCAAAATCTATTTAGTTACTCATGGTGTTCCCTTTTTTTTTCCCCACTCAAATAAAAATTTGGTAGATGGGTGGGGGAAAGTTCCAGTAGGAAGATAGCTTATAGTGGATAACGGGGAACACAAAACAGCAACAAAAAATGAGGGCACTCCAGGCAGGGAGCATCGCTGGCGAAGGCACAAATGTTACCAGAAGTTTGGCACTTGTCCCTGAGCCCGCATCAGAAGAACAAGGACAAGTGGCTTGAGGGGAAGGAAAAAGAGAAGTTTATTGATAAGGAAAGAGAAGTTTGGCAGACTCACTTCTCAAAGTACCAAAGTCCTGCTTCCGAGCAGTACTGAGTTTTAAAGGTTCTGATCAATCCTATCTTCGGCTAAAACAATCTCATGACCTCCGCCCAGATTAATCCCATCTTCGGCTAAAATGATCTCATGACCTCCGCCCAGACAATTCCCTGGAGCCATCTCCCGTGGCACAAAGGACAAAAGCCATTCCCCTGCCCCTCCGGACCCCTGGCCTGAGGCAGGGATGCAGGTCCTAGTTCCCAAAAAGGAGTGCGGGATGTTTTAGTGAGACATGAAACAATTTGCCATTTTTTCGAGCCATTTCTTCTGTTACATATTCCACCCCCCTGTCAGTATTACCTTTCCAAAACTATGGGAGGAGGGGCGACTACTCTGTTACACAAACACATGAAGCGTTCTGGGAACTAGAAATTCTGTCAACCAGATTGTAGGGGCCAGGAAGGCAGTGGTGAAAGACCGGGCTGGAAACGTGAGCAAGGGCTGAATTTTGGAGGGTTGTAAATAGACTTTTTACGGAGGGCAGTGGGGAGCCATTACAAGGTTTCAAACAGGGAGGTGAAAGGAACTGATTTCTGTCTTAGAAAGCTCCCCGTGCCCCAGTATAGCACACATATGTTTGGGGGTGCAGGAGGTGTGGACACCTCATGGGGCTGCCTAAGTTATCTCCAAAACCCACTGGGGAGGCCAGGAGAGCCTCCCAGGTCCACTGAGTTCCAAGTTCAGCAGGTCTCTCTGGCAGACTTTGTGATATGGGGGAAGAGTCAGCCCAAGAAAGTTAGGGGACCCAGATTAACGCTGAGTGGAAAGAGCCCCCTTTGGGGGGAGCACAGGAAAAGCAGAGGGATCCTGCTGGGTGTCCAGGGAGAGAAGCCCTGTGGGTGGAGGCAGAGTGGAACCCCGCACCCCACTTGAGAAGGGCCCCCCAAGCCCAGGCGGGACGGAAGGGTCAAGAACGCTGAGGTAAATGTCACTCATACCTTGTTTTTTCCCTAAAGAAACTAAACAAAGCGACTATTGCACTCGGTGGCCCCTCAGGAAGGCCAGTCATTTCCTGAGGAGATATCGGGCCAGCCCAGGCCTCATTGTTCCTGGTTTCCAGCAATGGCCGCCATTACCTGACCTGGGACACAGCCGGTCTCTCTGCAGCTGCCTGGGGAAGTTACCAGAGTGGTTTCTGCTTTTCACAGGGCAGTTTTCTTATCTGCGGCCGGCCGTGTGGGAAGCGCCTTCTGCCTAAGAGGCATGGCCCGAAGGCAGAACTAAGTGTCCCTGGCAGTCTCCGTAGCTCAGGATGCCGCCGGGGTGGGCCCGAGGGGGCAAGATGCAGCTCGGAGTCCTGCTGACACTCCTGCTCTGTGAGTTTTTACTCTCTTCCCACCTCACTCTGACTCTCTGAGAATCGGAGCTTCTGAGTTCAACGTATTTCTTCTGTCTCTTCCAGGTTCAAGCCTTGAGGGTCAGGAAAACTGTAAGTCTGATGTTTCTACTGTAAAGCTCATTCTTTATTTTCTGTGATTCTTAAAACGCGTGTTAAATTGTTTGGGTTTGATGTTTGAAACAATTGAAAAAGACATTCCAATTGAGAACTAAAAGTTTATTCCATTTTGACATTTTTAGAAGAGCTTAGAAAAAAACCCCTTATTCTAAGCCAAGTTCTTTTCCTTCTTCTTTTTTTTTTTTAGGAACAGGGTCTTGCCCTGTCACTCAGAGGAGTGCAGTGATGTGATCATAGCTCACTGCAGACTTGAACTCTTGGGCTTAAGCCATCTTCTATCCTTGTACTTTAGCCTTCAGCCTCTCGAGTACCTGGGACTATAGGCTGGCACCACCACACCCAGCTAATTTTTAAAAATCTTTTTGCACGGTTGGGATCTCACTAGGTTGCCCCAAGTGATCCTCCTGCCATGGCCTCCCAAAGTGATGGGATTATAGGCATGAGCCACCACACCCAGCCTAAACCAAACTCTAATCAGCATGTTTTAGAGATAGCATATGTTTTCTAGACCCCAGTGAATTGTTGTTGGCTAAGATTGGGGAGGGGATAAGAAATGAGTGATTACGTAATTTTTTATTGTTCTACCATCACTACTTCTTTTCATAGCCTAACCTATTCCCAATTGTTTTTATTTACAAATGAAATATAATCAATTTGTCAGACACAGAAGACAGACCATAGTTTAAATTGTTGCTACAACTATTTTTTCTCCTAAATGATCAAAAACATATACTAGGTCTCATTTCCCATGTGCCTGTGAGGATATGATTAAATCTGCAATCTTTTGTGCTCCCACACAGGGAAGGGGCGGGTGTGCTGCCTATCTTTGCAGTCTGGTTTATGGTCCAGTTAAGAGCTGATTTTGTGGGCCAGGCACTGTGGCTCACGCCTGTAATCCTAGCACTCTGAGAGGCTGAGGCGGGAGGATCGCTCAAGGTCAGGAGTTCGAGACCAGCCTGGTGCACCATCTCTATTAAAAACAGAAAGAAATTAATTGGTCAACTAAAAATATATAGACAAAATATTAGCCAGGCATGGTGGCGCATGCCTGTAGTCCCAGTTACTTGGGAGGCTGAGGCAGAAGGATCGCTTGAGCCCAGGAGTTTGAGGTTGCTGTGAGCTAGGCTGACGCCACAGCGCTCTAGTCTGGGCAACAGAGTCAGACTCTGTCTCAAAAAAAAAAAAAAAAAAAAAAGCTGATTTTGTGCCGGCACGGTGGCTCACGCCTATAATCCTAGCACTCTTGGAGGCCTAAGCAGGAAGATCAATAGAGGTCAGGAGTTCGAGACCAGCCTGAGCAAGAGTGAGACCCCGTCTCTACTAAAAAATAGAAATAAATTAGCTGGACAACTTAAAATATGTAAAAAAAAAAAAAATTAGCCTGGCATGGTGGCGCATGCCTGTAGTCCCAGCTACTCGGGAGGCTGTGGCAGGAGGATCACCTGAGCCCAGGAGATTGAGGTTGCTGTGAGCTAGGCTGACAACACAACACTCTAGCCCGTGCAACAGAGCAAGACTCTGTCTCTAAAAAAAAAAAGAGCTGATTTTGAACCTTTGTCTTGAGATAAGAGGGTTTTGTTCTGCTTCATCTGGGCCCACATGAATGCAGGGGCTCAGTTGGGTCTGGGGGCTGGGAAAGGAGGGAGAGACCACAGAATACTCACTATCCCCTTGTCAGAAGTCACTTCAATCGGCAAAGAACGGGAGTGAGTGGGTTGCAGGCAAATTGCACAGTTCTTTGGCAGTGAGTCCCCGGGCAATGCTCGATGGTTGAGCTGAGTCTCAGGGCAGTGCTGGGTGGGGTAGGCTAGTTGGCTACTGGCACAGCCGGTCTGCCAGGCTTCTCTGCCCAGTGTTTCCTTGGGCATCAGATTCCCATGGAGGCAGGACACCTGGTATCTTCATGATCATCCTGCTTGACTGATGGTATTGCTGAGATCTGAAGTAACTGGCTTGACCATGCACGTGGGCCAGTTATCGGGGCATCAGCCCTAGAACCTCCATTCTCTGAGCGGAGACCCGACCATCTGTCTGGAGCCATGGCCCCGATCTAGTCCTCAAGACCAGTTTCCTTTTTTTTTTTTTTTTTTTTTCTTTTATCCAGATGAATTGGTGTAGGAATTTTTTTTGAGACAGATTCTCACTTTGTTGCCCAGGCTAGAGTGAGTGCGTGGCATCAGCCTAGCTCACAGCAACCTCCATCTCCTGGGCTCAAGCGATTCTACTGCCTCAGCCTCCTGAGTAGCTGGGACTACAGGCATGCGCCACCATGCCTGGCTGATTTTTTTGTATATATATTTTTAGTTGGTCAATTAATTTCTTTCTATTTTTAGTAGAGAAGGGGTCTCGCTCAGGCTGGTTTCGAACTCCTGACCTTGAGCAATCCGCCCGCCTCGGCCTCCCAGAGTGCTAGGATTACAGGCGTGAGCCATCGTGCCCGGCCAAGACCAGTTTCCTTTGCCTCTTTGAGCTTTCCCACCAATTTTCCCAATCTGTAAAATGGGGAGGAAAACAGAACCTATGGCAGGGAGTGGTGTGAGGCTGAGACTGGGTAAAGAAGGTGACTCACCTACTGGGCGTGCAGGGACAGATAAATGATACTGATGTTTACTATAGGGTCCCAGCCCACCTTGGCAATCACAGCTCCTACACCACCCACTCTCCCTCTGTCCTCTCCAACCTGTGTGCCCCCAGCTCTTGCCCAGACCCCACACCCCATCCTGCAGACACCCCCTGCCTTGGGGCTCCTGCTCCTCTGGCTCTGACCTCCCGTTTCCTAGAAAGGACTTGAAGCAGGGAGAGAAGGCTGCCTCCTCAGGCCCCTGCCTAGTTTTACCCTCAGGGAAACTGAGACTCGTAGGCCACAAGGCGCAGTGCAGGGCCAACACGGGTTCGCAGAGGGGCTGGGACCAGGTCTCCCCCCTCGGGCCTCCCCAGACGGGCGTTTGCGGTGCATGGCCTGCCAGCATGCTCTGTGTCCCTACTCTGAGCCTGCGGCTGAGGTCCTCGACCAGCCTTGGCCCTCTCCCTTCCTCCTAGCCCGGGACTCCTCGGCCCCTCAACCTTCCCCCAGCCGCAGCCCCACCCCCGTCCTCAGGAGATGACCTCAGCTCCGTCTTCACCTAGAAAACAGTCCGTCTGGAGGGAACTCCCTCAACTTCCCGCCTGGGCCTGGCTCCAGGCTTATCTGCCTCCCCACCCATCCTCCCAGGGTCTCCGCAGGCTGCAGAGGGACGTCCACCCGAGGCTGATCAGGGCCGCCGGGCAGCTGGGCTCTGAGCCCGTCCCTCCCCCACCGCGGCTTTCAGACTCTCCAGCCCCACTTCCAGTACTTTCCCTCAGGCTGCAAGCATGGTCCGTAACTCTTGCTTTTTTAGGAGAAAGAAAAAATCCAACAACCCACCCCCTCCATTTATGTCGTGTCCCCCTATCTAGCCATGTCCTTTCTCAGGTGAACGTCTCCACAGGCCAGTTCGTAATCGAGGTACTTCTTCACCTCTCAGTCCTCACCTGATGGCAGCCTGGTTCATCCCTCCAACCCCCCAACCCCCTGCCATCGGGTCTCCTCTCACTCAGGGGCCACCAAGGAGCACCTGGTGCCAAATGCAAGGAACACGTAGGGCCCTTGGCTCACTAGACCCCTTTGCTGCCCCAGACTGTGGGTCACGCCCCGAAGCCTCCTTTCTTGACCTTCTAGATCCTCTTCCCCAGGGAGACTTTGACTTTCTCCTGTGTCTGAACCCCACCTCTGGTCTCTGCAGGCTCCTGATCGTATCCTCTCTGGAGCCCAACACCCCCTCTACACCTCCACAGGCCCCTCCCCAAAGCCACATCTCCCACCCAGATCCAGCCCTGGCCTCTGCCCTGGGCCTCAGCCGTACGTGTACGTAACCTGGGGCCAGACCTTGATGTCTCCTCCCAGTGTCCTACAGGCCCCTCAAACCCAGCTGTACCTCTGGGACTTTGTCTTCCTCCCTTGTCTTTTTCTGGCACTTTCTAATTTAGTTGGTGGCACCCACATCCTCCTGGGAACCTAATCCAGGAACCTTATCTTCCATTCTTTCAATCTCATATCCAATCAAACAGGTCTGATTTTTTTTTTTATTGTGGTAAAATACGAATAATATAATATTTATTATTAGTGACAGTACATTCACAGCGTTGTGCAACCGTCACCATTGCCCATCTCTAGAACATTTTCATCAGCCCCAGAACTGAGTCCTTTTGAGTCCACTCAAGCAAGCATCTCCGGTGTGTCCCTTCCCCGATCCCCGCTGGGCGCGACCCTGCTAGCTCAGGCCTCAGCTTTCACTGGAACCAGCCCAGGCTGTTTACTGGCCTCAGTCTCTCCCCCGGCTGCAGTGATGTCTCTAACACTCCTGTCCTGTGCTGTCACGCCCCTCCTGGAGACCCTCGGGACAGGCCCCCACTGGTCAGCACGAGGCCCTCATTCTGGCACTGCAGACCGGGCCCCTGGCCTCTTCGGCCCCACACTCCGGTTCCCATAATGGACCGAGGCCGGAATGCACTGATTTCCCATGCCCCTGTGCCCTGGTACACGCTGTTCTCGTGCCCGCAGCACCCGGCCGCCTGTCCCCGGCCTGGCAGGCTCGGTTCAGGGGTCATTTCCCTTCAGACTTTCCTTGACCTCTCCTGGGCAGCCCTCCCCCTTGGCCTCACGGCTACCACGGGAGTCCAGACGTCTGGGTCCCACCAGCCTGAACTGTCCTGGACGGCAGGGATGATTCATTGGCCTAGCCCCCGACACGGGTGCGTGATACACGTCTCACTGATGCAAACCTGAGCTGAACGTGGAAGGGCTTGAGACTCAGAGGAGAAGACAGGTCAGCACGCTCTCTGCTGAGCGCAGACGTTCAGCAGGGTTGCCATGTTTCTCGGCTCCCTGTAATTTTCCTGACAGTGCTGGGTGGCCCCCTGCCTGCTCTTCTCTCTGAGTCATTTCCGGGTTGAGGGCCAGGTGGCTGGCTGAGTCACGGTGCTCTATCTTTCCAGGGACCATCAGCATCTGCCAACCAGTGGCCCTGAGGTGGAGGGAGGTAGGCCCGATCGTTTTAGCATTTGGGGATTGGTCGCTGTGGTCCCTGGCTGCCTTGTCTGTGCTGTGGTGACTTTGTAACTTTGGATCCTTCTCCATCGGCCTTCATCTCTCCAGGTGGAAAAGATCTGACCGCTTTAGGCTGTTGTGCGACACCATCCTTCATCCCAACACTTCTGAACCTTCCTGGGTTCAGTGAGGGAAGCTGTGGCCCCTGCTCTCAAAAAAGCACACGTGCACGCAATCGGAGGTGGCTTGCAGGCCTCCTAACTGCCCCCCCCACACCTCCCAGGGCCTGGGGTCCCCCAGGTCATGGACAGTCACTCTACTGCGTAAATAGTGAGACCTACGCACAGTTAATTCAGTTTGGCCGTGCTTGGACAATTTATTCAAAAAGAAGATAATGTTTTTCTGTACTATCAAAACAAGAATGAGGAAGAGATTTTGGAAGATTGGTTGGGTGGAGTATTTGTTATCTGTTGTTGCTTAGCAAATTACCCTACAACTTAGTGGCTTAAGACAACACACATTTACTCTTTCACACGTGGTTTTGAGGGTCTGGAATCCAGGAGTGGCTCAGTGGGTGGTGCTGGCTCAGGGTCCCGAGTTCCTGGTGTTGTGGGCCTTCCACAGGGCTGCTCGGTCATGGCAGCTGGCTTTGCCCAAAGCGAGGGATCCTAGAGAAGGAGATAGAGTGACCGGGTTGGAAGCTGCATTGTCTTTTATAACCTGATCTTGGAAGTGGCATGCCCGTACTCCTCCTAGAGTATTTTGTCGGTCACATAGACCCACCTTGGTATCACTGGGAGGCGACCACATACATATGTGACAAACAGAAGGCCAGGCTCCCTGGGGGCACTCCTGAACGCTGGCTACAGCAAGGGGAGCTGCTGGTCGTGGCGGTGGTAAAAGCTAGGCCTCAAGTCAACAATCTTTTGTGTTAGGATGAAGAGCTGGGACTCATACCTTCATAAATTTTATGAAATGATTTTCCTTTTCCCATCCTGCTCTCTCTTCTCCCTTGTCTGTTGCAGCTGACCATGATAATGTGATGTTCCTGCTGGTGGGACAGTTGAGCTCATTTCTTTAAGCAGATGCGTGTTAGAGTTGCTTAGAAAGACAGGATGGGCCAGGCATGGTGGCTCACGCCTGTAATCCCAGCACTCTGGGAGGCCAAGGTGGAAGGATAGCTTGAGGAGTTTGAGACCAGTCTGAACAAGAGTGGGACTCCCGTCTCCAGTTAAAATAGAAAAATTAGCCAGGCATGCTCCTATAGTCACAGATACTGGGGAGGCTGAGGCAGGAGGATCACTTGAGCCCAGAAGTTGGAGGTTGCTGTGAGCTATGATGACATCACTGCACTCTAGCTTGGGCGACAGAGTGAGACTCTGTCTCTTAAAAGAAAGAAAGAAAGAGGAGATGGAGGAAGTGCCCCATGGGTATCATCCTCGCTGAAGAAGCCACTTTGTGGTGCTTTAGACAAGTTTGATTTAAAATTGTTAAACGGCAATAGGGCTCCTATAAAAAAGAAATGAACGAGGTTGGTCAGCGGGAGGCCCAGGCAGGGATTGTGCTGAGTTGGGAAGAGCACAGGGAAGAGTTGTGAAATGCAGGCTGAGCTCTCTGTGGGCAGAAACTGTGCCAGCCTCACTCTGCTCTGAACCCCCAGCATGGGGGACAGTGCTTGGCACAGAGAAGCCCCCTGAAATGCTTGCAATGACCTGCACTAAGGAAGAAAGGCAGGGACTGTCAATAGGCGCAGGCGTCAGGCAGTGCACACACGGCCCTGCAGTCCTCTCAGCCACCTTGGCCCAGTCATTGTTCGAGATCAGAATACCAGGAAAGGCAAGTGTCAGCGTTCCCATTTTATAGGAAAAGAAGTGGTGGCCCCAAGAGGTTAAATAGCTCCCAGGATCACCCAGCTAAGGACCTTGGGATCAGGGTTTTGAGCCTGGGCGTGCTTGAGTCTCTTCTGTATCCAGGACTGTATTGTCATCCGGGGCATAGCCGGCCATGGCGGGCAGCTCACTCAGGACCGTGACAGTCAAGTAGCCTGATGACTCGTGTGGAGAACACAGTGGGATGAGCAAAAGTTGGGAGTCTGCAGAAGTCACTAGAAATTAACTTGGAAAATTAAAAAATGTTTTTTATCCTAGCACTCTGGGAGGCTGAGGTGGGAGGATCGTTCAAGGTCAGGAGTTCAAAACCAGCCTGAGCAAGAGCAAGACCCTGTCTCTACTGAAAATAGAAAGAAATTAATTGGCCAACTAAAAATATATATAGAAAAAATTAGCCGGGCATGGTGGCGCATGCCTGTAGTGCCAGCTACTCCAGAGGCTGAGGCAGCAGGATCGCTTGAGCCCAGGAGTTTGAGGTTGCTGTGAGCTAGGCTGATGCCACGGCACTCTAGCTCGGGCAACAGAGTGAGACACTGTCAAAAAAAAAAAAAAGATTGAGCCGGACGCGGTGGCTCACGCCTGTAATCCTAGCTCTCTGGGAGGCCGAGGCGGGTGGATTGCTCGAGGTCAGGAGTTCAAAACCAGCCTGAGCAAGAACAAGACTCCGTCTCTACTATAAATAGAAAGAAACTAATTGGCCAACTAACATATATAGAAAAAATCAGCTGGGCATGGTGGTGCATGCCTGTAGTCCCAGCTACTCAGGAGGCTGAGGCAGGAGGATCACTTGAGCCCAGGAGTTTGAGGTTGCTATGAGCTAGGCTGACGCCACGGCACTCACTCTAGCCTGGACAACAAAGTGAGACTCTGTCTCAAAAAAAAAAAAAGATTGATTATAATCCTTGATTCATAACATTTGCTCATCTTTGATCCAGGCATAGTTACCTTTTGTTTTATTTATGTGTGCATTTGTTTTTAATAATGTAATGAATTTACAATACCCTCCCATTCAACCCAAGAGCTAGAACATTACCAATATCTCTGTGTCTGCCTGCATGCTCTGCAGCCCATCCCCCTCTCCCTCCAAAAGTGACCACTGTGCTGATTTTTTAATATTAATCTTATATCCAGCCACCTTTCTAAACTCCACATTATTTCAAATAATTTGTAGACTCTTTGGGGTTTTTATATAGATATCATTATCATCTGCCTTTGGGAGTTTTAAACATTTGACTGCTCTATCCACTCAAAAATTTGAATAAGAAATTAAAAATTCCATAACTGCATTGTTCACACTCCTCAGAGGTAGAGGAGAGAGGAGGCTAACCAGACATAGTAGCTCCCAGGTCCGGATGCCAGTTGAACAGCCTCCTTGAGAATGGGCATGGTGGGATTTTGTGGAGAAGACATGTAGGGACTTGGGGGTTTTAAGAGGCAGAGGACATCTGGTTTTAAGGTCATGGGCTTTAGATACGTTTTCTCCCAGACCCCTTACATATCATCCTTTTTTTTTCTAGCCATGTATAGACCATGAGATGTTTGAGGTATTTTTCTGACAGGAATTTGGAAAGTAAATATTATATAGTACTGATCAAGCCCAGATCCATGTTCTTGGAAAAGAAAACCACAGGGAAAGTAGTGGTTTGAGGTACATTAAGGCAGCAGTCTCCAATATTTTGGTGCCTGGGGCCGGTTTCCTGAGAGATGATATTTCCACAGACTTTGGTGGGGGGAGGGGAAGCTCAGGCGGTGATGTGAGCTGTGGGGAGCAGCTGTAAATACAGACAAAGCTTTGCTCTTTGCCTGCAGCTCACCGGGCCGCTCACCTCCTGCTGTGTGGTGGGTTCCTGAGTTTCAGGGAAGACAATTTTCCCCTGGGGTGGGGGCCGGGGTGTGAAGCTCAGGTGGTGATGCAGCCTGGTTCCCAACAGGCCAGGGACCGGACCAGTCTGCGGCCGGGGCGTTGGGGACCGCAGCATTCAGGGGTATAACTAGGATACAGGTGGGCTACAGAAGGACCTACAGGCAGGGCCAAAAAGATTCTCAACAAATAGACCTACCCTGGTCTGCTCTGAAGCTTGGACAAAAGTCCTGACCACTCAGCATGGTCCAGAACCTTCTAGTCTGGAAATTTTTCAGAGCAGTGGCCCCAACCAGCCAAATGACAAAAATACTAATTAAAATAGCTAGAGAGCGTTGAGTTTTAAGCAATCCATCTTTAAAAAATTTTTTTTTATTTTTGAGACAGAGTCTCACTCTGTTGCCCAGGTTAGAATGCAGTGGCGTCAGCCTAGCTCACAGCAACCTTAAAACTCCTGGGCTCAAGCAATCCTCCTGCCTCAGCCTCGCAAGTAGCTGGGACTACAAGCACCAGCCACCACACCCGGCTAATTTTTTCTATTTTTAGTAGAGATGGGGGTCTTCCTCTTGCTTAGGCTGGTCTCGAACTCCTGACCTCAAGTGGTCCTCCCCACTTCAGCATCCCAGAGCGTTAGGATTACAGGTGTGAGCCACCATGCCCAGCCTTAAGGAATCCATCTTCCCATCAGCTTGCTACTATCAATTAGCCTCAGAATGTGATCTCTAGTTAGCTGAATGCTACTGACAGGCTATGGTTGCTTGGTATAAGCCAGTGAGTGCTGGAGGACTCAGCCAGAAGTGCTGTGCTTGGCTAGTTGCCCCCAAGCCTGGTTTCTGGCAGAGGCTGGGTAGCTGGTTGAGGATCATGGCTGCACTGGGTGCTTGACCAGAGATCCCTGGCCTCGGTAGAGGAGAACCTGTGCTCTTTTTTCTCAGTACCAGGTAGGGGTGGAAATGCAAGTAGCTGCCTCTGAAATAGTTTCAGGTCCTCACCATCTGGCGAGGCCTCTGAGACCATCACGTAGAAAACACCAGCTGGGGCTGTGCTAATTCGGTACAGCCTGGGTGGGGAAGAAGGGTTCCCGGACGTGACCATCTGGTTTCAGATTGGAGGTAGCTGTCATTTATTAAGCACTTACTGGGCACCAGGCACTGTACCGGGTGCTTTCTGGCTACTCTCCTGTAAGTCTCTTGCAAAAACCTAATGAGGTATTATTACCCCATCTTACAGATAAGGAAACTGAGCTCAGAGACTTTAACCACCCAAGGTCACACAGTAAACGTTGAGCCAGGACTTGAACACTTGTCTGCCTGAATCCTATGCTCCCTCAGGGGTCGTGCTGTGGCAGCTCACAGGCTGCTTCCGTCTTATATCTGTCACGCTCTGCCACCTTGTCTCGATGAGGCAGCCTAGTACTGACTGCCTCATGCTTGACCCACTATGCACAGTTATTATCCGCCTGCCCCGCCATGTGTGGACATTTGGGGTCCCTGGACTGAGTGCTGCCTGGGATGTGACAATGCCCCGTGTGATGTGCTGAAGGTCACCAGGATGATGCAACTGAGATAACAGGTGTGTCTGCCCTCCTTCCCTTTGCGTTTAGCTTTCACCATCAACAGCATCCACATGAGCAGCCTGCCCGACTGGACGGTGCCCAACGGGCAGAACCTGACCCTGCAGTGCGTCGTGGACGTCAGCACCACCTCGCACGTCACGCCTCAGCAGCTGGTGCTGTTCTATAAGGACGACGTGCTGTTTCACAACGTCTCCTCCAGGGAGAGCACCGAGAGCTTTTTTATTCCCCAAGCCCGCGTCTATGACTCGGGGACTTACAAATGCACTGTGGTGCTGAACAACAAGGAGAAGACCTCTCAGGAGTACCAGGTGTCGGTGAAAGGTGAGTCCTTGGCATTGGACAAAGACAAGCAGAGGTAGCAACATGCACAGCACACCGCGGCGTGAATAATAACTGAATGAATAACAACGCTGCACCTCCCCTCCCCCCACCACCCCCTCACTCATCCGCTTGGCACTTTCCTAACGTGAAAATGCAGGCATTTGATGCGTTCCCAATAAGCCAGGCTATTTCCAACCTCCCTGCCTTTGCACATGCTGTTCCCTCTCCCAGGAACACCTTCTTCATCTCATCCTCTCGTCAACCACAGTTTCTTCTTCAAGACTCCATTCAACGATTTCTTCTCTGACACTTTCCAGAACAAAATTGATCTCCTCCAGGGTACCAGTCCTTACGGCTCTTAGGCTTTCTCTACCTTCAGTGGTGTCTGTGGCTATAAAGGCGACAGCGATGTCTGTGTTGAGATACAGGATTCTGCAGTCGCCCTGCCTGGGTTCCAATCTGCGCAGGTCCTTTAACTGCTCTAAACTTCCAAATCCTCATCTGGAAAATAAGATAACAATAATACCCAGTCCAGGAAGTTATCGAGAGGGTTAAAGGCGTCATGTAAGCAGAGAGCTTAGCATTGTTTCTAGCACCTAGTGAGTTCCCAGTAAATGGCGGTTTGCTATTTCACTCCACATTGCAACTATTTCTCATATATCCGCCTGTTCTTCTGGACTACTAAACCAGGAGAAGAGAGGTGGTGTTTGGTTTACATTCATTCATTCATTTAGAGACAGAGTCTCACTTTGTTGCCCAGGCTAGAGTGAGTGCCGTGGTGTCAGCCTAGCTCACAGCAACCTCAAACTCCTGGGCTCAAGCAATCCTCCTGCCTCAGCCTCCCGAGTAGCTGGGACCCTGCCCGGCTAATTTTTTCTATATATATATATTAGTTGGCCAATTAATTTCTTTCTATTTATAGTAGAGATGGGGTCTTGCTCTTGCTCAGACTGGTTTCCAACTCCTGACCTCGAGCGATCCGCCCGCCTCAGCCTCCCAGAGTGCTAGGATTATAGGCGTGAGCCACTGTGCCCGGCCTTGGTTTACTTTTATACCCCAAACAAAGAATCTGGCTCATAGTAGCTACTCAATAAGTGTTTGTGGAATAAATTAAAGTCAATCCTAGCCTGTGGTTAGCATTCAATCAGTTACAGCAACAATCACAGTAATACTAACAAATACTGGCTGCTTTTTCTCCTTTAAATTGTATGAATTGGGAATCTGATTGTATTGTCTTCCCAATGGGATTATAAACTATTGAAAGTGCCAACCCCATCTTTGGCATATTTTATATTTTTTGAAGTACCTGGTACTGTGCTGGGCACACACATGCTAAGTAATTGCCTGATAGATAGCACTGGGTATTCAGGGGGCAAAAAGTCAACCATGGTGACTCGGCCGAGGGAGGCTTGTGCCACTAGGTGAAACTGGTACTAATGGATTTTCTCTTTCCCCAAAGGAGTGCCCAATCCCAGGGTGACACTGGACAAAAGGGAGGCCATAGAAGGCGGGTTCGTGATGGTCAATTGTTCTGTCCTGGAAGAAAAGGGCCCCATACATTTCACAATTGAAAAACTTGAACTAGATACAAAAATTGTCAAGCACAGAAGAGAGAAGACGTCTCGGGACCAGAATTTTGTGATGCTGGAATTTCCTGTTGAGGAACAGGACCACGTTTTAATATTCCGCTGTCAAGCGAGGATCATTTCTGGGATCCACATGGAGATCTCAGAATCCACCAGGAGTGAACTGGTCACCGTGAGGGGTCAGAGTCCTGCTCCCCTATTCTTCATTCTTTGTGGTTTCTGGTGTGGTGTGAGGAGAAAGCCCAGAGCTGGGAGGGGGCTGGGCCTTTGGGCTGGGCTGCTGCTCTCAGGACCTGTTCTTTTATCACTTTAAGTCAGTATTTTCCAAGATTTCTTTGACCATGAAACAGTTAAAATATATATAATTTACCAAGCAAAAGTTTCACCAACAGTTCTTACCCTTAATATGTATGATGTATTTTGCTATTTTTTTAGCCTACTCTATTCTAGTTTTTTAAAACACTGGCCATGACTCACTACTACATTGATGCATCGTGTGACCTGCAGTTTGGAAACCATGGGTTTAAGCCATTGAGGGCCAGACACCAGGAAGTGGGGCGGGAGGCAAGAGGGGCTGGGTCCTCAGCTTTAGATAAACAAATAGCAAGCTGAGAAATGCTCTCAGGAGAGAAAGTGGCAACGATAGAGGGAAGCCTAGAAGAGTCTAGACAAACTGCAGGACGGGTAACCCGCAGTTTCTGGGACCTGGCACAGCCTCATGTAAATAGACTGAAAGGGCTCCAAAGTAGGAGCCCTAAAGTTTGTCATAAATGGCCCCCTTCTTTGGGCACTTCACACCCCTGCCCATGTGTGTGTAGAATTTTTAGGAAAAAAAATGGTAGCATACAAAGTATAGAGTCACCATCATTCACAGTACCACAATTCAGAGAAAACCACTCACATGGTCCTCTAGACTGTTTCTACAGATATTTATATGTTAATATGCAGAGAGTTTTTGTTTTTACAAAAGATGGGGAACTATCACACTATTTTATAACTTTTTAAAAACTTAATATATATTATGAGCTTTAGTACATATCAAGTAAAGTATATCTACCTCATTTTTTTTTTTTTTTAGACAGAGTCTCGCTTTGTTGCCCAGGCTAGAGTGAGTGCCGTGGCGTCAGCCTAGCTCACAGCAACCTCAATCTCCTGGGCTCAAGCAATCCTGCTGCCTCAGCCTCCCGAGTAGCTGGGACTACAGGCATGCACCACCATGCCCGGCTAATTTTTTCTATATATATTAGTTGGCCAATTAATTTCTTTCTATTTATAGTAGAGATGGGGGTCTTGCTCTTGCTCAGGTTGGTTTCGAACTCCTGACCTCGAGCAATCCACCTGCCTCGGCCTCCCCGAGAGCTAGGATTACAGGCGTGAGCCACCGCACCCAGCCTAGATCTATATCATTTTAAGTGGCGAATCAGAATTCTACTGTAGGAATGTGCTATCATTTATTTACCTCATATTGTATTTATGGACATTTAGGTATTTTCCCAATTTCTGCTCTTAGAACAATCCTTCAGTGCAGATACTTGTACTTATAACTTGTGTACTTTTGCAAGTATTTTATTATTAAGACTATTATTTAAGTTGTTCATTCCCAGCAGTGAAATTGTTGATTCACATGTTTTTGTGCATTTTCAATATTGACAGATATTATCAAACTTCTCTCAGAATGGTTGAATATTTCCATCAAAAGTGATGCTAGTGTTTATTTTCCCACATCCTTACCAACACAGGGTATTATCAATAGTTTACTATTTTTGCCAATCTAATTGAGGTGCAGTGATATAGCATTGTTGTTGTGATTTGTATTTCTTTAGTTTTAAGTGAGGTCAAGTCTATTTATAAGTTTTTCTTTTACGTTTTTTTCCCATAAACTGCCTATCCATTACTCTTTACCCATTTTTATTGTTCTCAATTGAGTCAAGCCCTTTATAAATTAGAGATTAGCTCTTTGTCAGCGGTACTATGCAAATATTTTATGCAAACTTTTTCCAAGTTTGTCATTTGTCTTTGTATTTTATAAGTTTTTCCTTGCAGAAGTTTTTAATCTTCAGTCAGTCATATTTATCTACCTTTTTTCTTTGTGGTACCTCAGTTTTGTGATTCACACCTAAGTGTCATCCACACTTCCAAAGCATTAAAGGAAAATATGCACCTATGTCTTCTTTTACTATGTCTGTGGTTTCTTTCTTTCTTTTCTTTTCTCTCTTTCTTCTTTTTTTATTTCTGCATTTAATTCTCTGGTGCATCTTGAGTTAATTTCGGTATAAGAAAAAAACCCTTCAGTTCTTAGTAAGCTACCCCAGAGGGCCTAAAAGTTGATTGTCCTAAAAAAATGCCTTCCCTTTTTTTTACTTTTACTTAAGAAAGTAGGCTATTTTTTGATGATAGCTTTTTATTATGAATCTAAATGACTTTATAATTTTAAAAGCCACTAATAAATAGTAAAGTATTATATCCCTCTAAATTCACTTTTTACATTTCTAATGTCCCTACTCTATATTTTGCATAGTCACAATCTGTGTATGTATTCCAGTTTATGCTCTGGGTTTGTTTTTTGTTGAATATGGGAACAAAAGTTAAGGACTAAGCCCTACCTCCCTGAAGATCCCACACTCTGGTATCTGATCTCTGTTTTATTAAAACTGTTTTTCAAAGTGCATGAATCATGAAATCAATGAAGTGAGTCATGGCCAACATTGTAAAAAATGAAATAGAATAGATAGAAGCCACTTTTGGGAAACACATGGTTATTTAAATATTCATTCCATGGAGCATATTTCAAAAGTTGTCTCTTTTGAAACCTTTAAAATCTTTGTGCCGAAACACCAAGTTTCCTGAAATGGTATGAGAAGAGCCTAGAAAATTTGTGGTGGTCAGGAGGAAGAGTCACTTCTAACTTCTGTGGTTATTTCTTCTCCCCCCCCCAACCTTTTTTTTTTTTTGAGACGGAATCTTGCCACCTGGCCTAGAGTGCCGTGGTGTCAGCCTAGCTCACAGCAACCTCAAACCCCTCCTGGGCTGAAGTGAATCTCCTCCCTAGCCTCCAGAGTAGCTGGGACTACAGGCATGCACCACCATGCCTGGCTAATGTTTTCTATTTTTAATAGAGGTGGGGTCTAGCTCTTGCTCAGGCTGGTCTTGAAGTACTGACCTCAAGCAATGCTCCCACCTCAGACCTCCCAGAGTGCTAGGATTATAGGCATGAGCAACCGCACCTGGCCTTCTGTGGTTATTTCTGAGGTCATCTGAAGAAGATTCTGCAGACGAGCTCTAGAGAAGGTGGGAAGCTTAAGGAGTCAGATAATTGCGGTTAAGAGGATGGCTGAAGATACAAAAATGAGTAAGAAGGGAGAGAGCATCAGAGCAGCTTAGGTGAAGGTTTTAGAGAGGAAAGATTGAATTTTTAAAATTAGGAAAATCAGAAGTTGGAAAATGGGGCACCAGCAAGAAGGGCAGAAGAGTAGGGGGTGCCTTCCCGTGGCCCAGATTTGAAACTGAGTCCAACCAAGTTGTCCTCTTCTCTTGTAGAATCCTTCTCTGTTCCCAAGTTCCATGTCATCCCCACCGGAATGATCACAGAAGGAGATCAGCTGCACATTAAGTGCACCATTCAAGTGACGCCCCTGGCTCAGGAGTTTCCAGAAATCATAATCCAGAAAGACAAGGTGATTGTGGCCCACAGCAAACACAGCGAGGAGGCCACCTACTCGGTCATGGCCATGGTGGAGCACAACGGCAACTACACGTGCAAAGTGGAGTCCAGCCGCATATCCAAGGTCAGCAGCATCGTGGTCAACATAACAGGTAGGCCGCTGCGGGAGGGCGTTGGCCTATGGCAGGGCAAGAAGCTACTGTGCTAGGATCCAGGGTGGCCGAGGAGAGCTGATACGTTCTCTGCCCCTGCTTGTCCGAATGAATGTGCTCAGGCGGGGCTTTGGTGCTCGTGGGGAATAGTCAGTGCTGAGCGAGAAAGCAGCGTGTGTGGTGGTTGAGGGTGCAAGCTCTGGTGCCGAATCCCAACCCTGCCCATCATTGCTTCTGTGACCTTGGGTGAGTTATTGAACCTGCCTCAGTTCTGAGAGATGGGGCTATTGATAGCGCTCACCTGACAGGACTGTTATAATTATTAAATAAGATCACTAGAGCTGAGCACAGTGGCTCACACCTGTAACCCCAGCACTTTGGGAGGCCAAGGTGAGAGGATCACTTGAGACCAGAAGTTTGAAATCAACCTAGACAACATAGTGAGACCCCATCTCTACAAAAAAATTGAGAAATGAGCTGAGCATTGTGGCACATGCCTGTTGTCCCAGCTACTTGGGAGGCTGATGTAGGAGGATCGCTCGAGCCCAGGAGGTTGAGGTTGCTGTGAGCTGTGATGACGCCACTGCATTCTAGCCCAGGCAACAGAGAGAGACCCTGTCTCAACAAAATAAAGGAGATAACTATGCTGTAAGCACTAGCTCCATGCCTTGTACAGAGTGAGCACCCAACGAATGTTAGCTAACGTTTCCATTACTATGTTATTAATATATTTATCCGTTCTCTGTGCCGAGCACTATGCTAGATCCCACATATGGGTCCTATGATGGGGCCACGAATGAGAAAGCATTAGTAAACTCGAAACTAATTGTCGCAATTCCCCTTAGTTGTACACTGTACAACAGGTTTATATACATTTTAATCTCATGCTCATGACAATCCTAGGAGGCAGGTATTATGGTACCCACTTTAGGGATATGGAAAATGAGACAGAAAGGTTAATAACTCACCCAAGGATTTCAGGGTCACCAAGTAGCAGAACAAGTGTCACCCTCTAAGCCTGTTTGACTTCCGAGCCCACAAGCTTAAGCATTCTCTGAGATCCCTATCCCCCTTACCCGGCTTCATTTTTCTCTAAAATACTTACCTCCAGAAAAATATTCTACCTTTTTTGTTTGTTATTGTATGTGTTCAGCCACTAGAACGTAAGCTGCTGAGGGCAGGAACATGGTCTATTTTGTTCAGTGCTGTATCCTTAACACCTAGAACAACGCCTGGCACACAGTAGGGGTTCAATACATACTTGTTGAATGAAGGAATGAATGTTGGATGATGGTGTTTCCGAGGGCAGAGACAGGTAGCACTTCTTGGTTCCCCAGTACAAGTGTTTGTTCATGCACGTGTGTATTCATTCATTCATTCGTGCACTTATTTACCAAAAGCCCCGTATGTGTCAAGCATTGAGTGTGCAGTGTCAGCAGTTGTCCCCGGTACCATAGACAGGCTGCCAACTATCCAGCTGGGCGACTGGCAGATATGTTGAGTTCTGCTGGTCTTCAGTGTGTGTTAGCAATTTAGTTAATTATTGATAATGACCAATATTTTGATGGCTCGAGATATTTTTTACTGATATGATTTATATCATCTCATTAGAGGAAAGTACTAATTCAACGTATATTGAGCACTTTCTATATGCAGGGCAACTTATTGGGGGTAGAGAACTGCCTAACACCAGGATTTGCCTTTGAAGAATTCATAGACATAAATAGATCAGTCTATAGCATCTTGTGTTAGCAGCCTAGATGCTCTGCCCAGGGCACTTTCCCTGGAAAACTTCCTCCACGAGGCCATTCCCTGATTTCCCAAGCCTGGGCTCAGTGTTCCTTCTATGGGTGGGTTCTGCTGCAAACGGCGTGTCGGAATCACCCACCGGATGTGAGCACTTGGAAGTCAGGGACTGTTTCTTATCCACCCTGTCTCCCAGTTGTGTGCAAGGTGCCCAGCACAGGGACAGCCGTGGAATGAAATGGGTGAGTGTAGGAATGAACGAGTGAGCGTGAAATTGTCACTTGCTCCCTTACAAGTTGCAAGACCTGTCTAATCCACGTCTGTGAAATAAATTGGATTAACAAGAGAGTAAGATCTGCCTTTGGAATCCCAGGCAAAGAATGAACTCTAGCTCCTTAACAGCGTAAGCATCAGGTGTATGAGAAGTGAAGGGAAACTTTCTGCAGGAAGTTGGGAGTTGGTGCTGCCAATAGCTGCTGGGCCAAGGGGCTCTCCAGGAAGGGGCTTCAGGGTGGTGGCCAGACACATCTCGCCCCATTCCCGCTCACTGTTTTTCAGAACTGTTTCCCAAGCCGACACTGGAATTTTCCTCTTCACGTCTGGACCAAGGCGAGAGCTTGAACCTGTCATGCTCCATCCCAGGAGCGCCTGCAGCCAACTTCACCCTCCAGAAGGAAGACATGATTGTGTCACAGGCTCAAAATTTCACCAAGATAGCCTCGGAGTGGGACAGCGGGGCGTACACCTGCACCGCTGCCATCGGCAAAGTAGTCAAGAAAAGCAACACAGTCCAGATATCGGTGTGTGGTGAGTACGGCCTCACTGACTCAGAGGGTGTCCTGGGATTGATGGGAGGGAGGGGATTTGTCGCCAGCTGCCACCCTGTCCAGCCTGAAGGTAGATCAGACCCAGGCAGGGGAAGTACTGAAGGGAGAGAGAGAAGGGTGAGATGGAGAGGCTGAAGAGAAGTGGGTATTCCCGCTCAGAGCTCAGGAGAGAAGCCGTGCAAGGAAACGCCGGCCAAAATCAAGTTCATAGCTTTATTGTGACGGTGTGCTGATGGTGCAGACTCCGAATGGGCAAGATGCTGGCCCCTGGAGCAGGCACCCACCCGAAAGGTCACAGGGGAAACACTGCTTAGTCAACATTAAAATTTAAGAAGATCTAAGTCCCAGACTTTTATCCATAACCTGGCTAACCAAAAGGCGCAGGACTTCTGGTGGGCGGAATGTAGGTACCGTATTTCCCCGAAAATTAGACCTACCCATAAAATAAGTCCTAGCAGGATTTCTAAGCATTTGCGCAATATAAGCCCTACCCCAAAAATAAGACATAGTGGCGGGTGTGGCTACGCAGCATATCTGCACAACCCATGCATTTTGTCGCAGAATGGTAAAGAAGACAAGCAGCCCTTCTCATCTGCCCCAAGAGAGCTCTGTTGCTCGACATGAGAGATTGGGGTCAATGGTTCTAAAGGAAATAGAGTCACAAGAAATTCTGGATGGAAGTCAGGGTTTGGAGAGTTATGATGATGTTCCAGAAGAAGATGACTTAACTATATTTGAATAAATGTAGATTGTTGTAAAAAAAAATAACACATCCCCTGAAAATAAGCCCTAGGGTGTCTTCTTGAGGAAAAAATAAATATAAGACCCTGTCTTATTTTCGGAGAAACACAGTATTGGACCTCCAAGAGCTGGACTTCTCAGGCTTGCGTGTGCATACAAGACCCGGACACAGGTTCTGACTCAGTAGGTTGTGTGGGGGCCTGATTCAGCATCTCTAACGAGGGGTGCTGCTGGCCCCTGGACCACGCTTTGAGTAGCAACGGTCTTGATGAACATAGATCTCCAGTCAAGCTGTCACTGTCCATGTTATTATTCAACCATAGTCCTTTAGTTTAACCTGTGGCTGTGATTTATCCAGCCAAGATTTTAGTCTCAAATGAACCAGAATGTTTTAGCCTATTGTGGACTCTCTAGCCACCCACCTAACTCAAAAGGAAAGAATGCAAGACGCAAATGTGAGTTGTTACGTTTTAATTTTTTTGTAGTTCTTAGGAGGAGCTCATTTCATTTTATAAAGCTTATATATAAGCTAATATCTAAATCATGACCTGGTAGAATTCTTGTCTCCTGAGGAATGCAATTCACTACCAGGAGAGGCTGAGATACTCAGAAGAATTTGTTTTCAAATACATTTTGTCTGAATACTTCTTATACTTTTCTTATGCTTTGCTGTGTCTTTGCTCAACACCAGAGAAGTAGATTTATGAGTACATGTGCATGAGAGTTCTATTAAAATATAAATATGAATTGATGGGGATGTAATGCTTTCCTTGAAATTGTGTCATTCTTTTTTTTTTTTTTTTTGAGACAGAGTCTCACTTGTTGCCCAGGCTAGAGTGAGTGCCGTGGCGTCAGCCTAGCTCACAGCAACCTCAATCTCCTGGCTCAAGCAATCCTCCTGCCTCAGCCTCCCGAGTAGCTGGGACTACAGGCATGTGCCACCATGCCCGGCTAATTTTTTCTATATATATTAGTTGGCCAATTAATTTCTTTCTATTTATAGTAGAGACGAGGTCTCACTCTTGCTCAGGCTGGTTTCGAACTCCTGACCTTGAGCAATCCGCCCGTCTCGGCCTCCCAGAGAGCTAGGATTACAGGCGTGAGCCACCACGCCCGGCCGAAATTGTGTCATTCTTTTATTTTGCTTATTGCACTTCTCTTTCCATCTCCTGTCTCACCACACACACACACACACACACACACACACACACACACACACAGCATGATAGGAGTCCTGTGAAGGTAGTAGACAAGGCAGGCATTTGAAATTACAGTGACAGAGAAAGCAAAGCCCAGACTTTGGAGAAGGAAACCTCTTGGACTGGAGGCTCAGCTCCTGCTTCCAACACTGTATTAATACACGGTCTTTCCCTCTGTGGTTCTAGAAATGCTCTCTGAGCCGAGGATTTCTCACGATGCCCAGTCTGAAGTCATAAAAGGGCAGACCATAGAAGTCAGTTGCCAATCGATAAATGGAACTTGGCCTATTGCTTATCAGCTTTTAAAAGCAAATAGAGTTCTGGAGGGTTGTACAAAGAACTCCAACGATCCTGCAGTCTTCAAAGATAAACCAACCAAGGATGTGGAATACCAGTGTGTCGCCGATAATTGCCATTCCCACGCCAAAATGTTCAGTGAGGTCCTAAGGGTCAAGGTGATAGGTAAGTTGTGATGCTATGAGAAGAAATTGTGTGGGGTTGGGGCTTTAGTTAATATCTTTTTGAAGGTTTAGGGTTGCCCAGGGATTGTGGGGACAATAAGAGAAGTGGGTGGTACTTGCACAAAGTCCGTAAGCAAGATATGCATCAAAGCATGACCAAGGCCCAGTAAATGGGGCCAGAAAATATCTGGGGGGGACTATTGCTGTGACCAATGTAATCTCTTTTCAGAACTGTTCTAGTGAAGTGCTAAAATATTATAAGCGTGCAAGTGCTCTGACTCCAGGAAGCACTGAAGTTGTGTGTTTGGGCTCCCTTAGCATTTCCTCTTTTTTGGATGAACTGAGAGCCACCTCTCAGTTCTGAGAACAATAGACCAAGGCTTCTCTCAACTGCTGACCTCTGGTGGGGCACCTCTGTCATGGTGGAATGTGCAGCAATGACAGCTACGGGCCATGGTCTCATGGGAATTGCTAACACTTGTCCGGGATTCTCATACTCAGGAAAAATATACCATTGTCTGGGTATATAGGGTGGCTATGCCATTGCTTGCATCTCTTGCATACTCTGCATCCATTGGAAGGAACTGAGAAAGGCTTCCTCCTCTTCATAGTTTGTCTCCTTCTTGTTTAATAATTGCTTATGTGCACATGCTGCTGTGGACATGGATTGGATAGAGAAAGTCCTGCTTCTATTAATGTATAGTCTAATAGTAGCCATATTTTCCCAGTTAACATTAAGTAAGCACAAAATGCTATGGGACATATAAAAAAAAAAGAGAAGATATATTCTTAGTTTTCAATGCTATAATAAGAAACACGTGATCTCCTGATTAAATAACGGGGAGATGCCTGAATAACAGTACAAACGAGCACAGAAAACATGTTAGAGGCAACACTTGATTATTTGTCACATGAACCATATCCTCATGGTGATGGTGGCAGTAATTCAGGGCACGGAAGATAGGGTCTAGCTCGGATGGAAAAGCTTTGGGGAAGAGCTGGGAATGGGGGGCAGAGATGGCTGAAGATGGCCTGCCATCTCTAGCAAGCACAGGAGCCAATAGCTCCAGGGAACGTTTGGGAAGACTGTGGGTAAATCAGATGGCTGGAAACAAAGGCTGGGAATGGAGAACCACTGGATATAAGCTACAAAAGTGACAGATCCCAAGTGTGAAGGGGATCAAATGCCAGTCTGAGAGGTTGGGAATCGTCCCGTGTGCAATGAAGAGCCATAAGAGGGAAGGAAGGATGGAGTGAGATGGGTTCTCAGGAAGATCAACCTGGTGGCTGGATCCACAGGAAGGGGTGGAGACTTCAGACCTCAGGATACCTCAGAGGCTAATGCAGAAGCTCATGTGAAACTGTTGGTTTCAATTGGGTTGATATTAGTGGCAACATTTACTGACCTCTGATCAAGTGTCCAACCCTGTGTGAAGTACTGTAGCAAGTTATTCCAGTTAATACTTACAATAGCCACGTAAGACTGGTAGTAATATCGCCCTTGTTTTATAGTAAGGCAACTAAGGCTTAGGGCAGACTGCTGGTGGGGGTGAGCTGGGATTTGAGCGCAGGCAGTCTGGCTCTGAGCCACTACCCCCTGGTGCCTCACGGTGACAGAGGCCTTCAGGTGGGGCTGGACCCTCTGGGAGTCTGCCCTTGCGGGGGACCACTGCCGTCCTGGGCCTGGCGCTGCTCCCTCTGTCTGACAGCTCCATGGTCTCGCCACTGCTTGTGCTCATGGGAGAGCAACTCAAGTCAGAATGCCCCTCTGCTGGCCAGTGCACTCTCGCAGTAGTAGTGATGTCTGCTTGGGAGGACATTTGAGGGTCAGGGTTTTGGAGCATGGAGGCGGGAACAGGGGAGGGGATATAAGAGATAGCTGAGTTCTGCTTGCACCTGCTGGGGGTGAGGCTGGCTGGGCTTCCAGGTGGAAATGCCCAGGTGAAAAGGGAAACTGGGAATTCAGGAAAGGAACCTGGACTAGAGCTACCTGTTTAGGTGTTAAATGCCCAGGAATAGAAGCTATGAATCTAGGTGAAATCACCAAAGAGGAGATGGAAAACTGAGGACTGAATTTTGCAGAAAGTCCATATTTCTAGGACAAGAGAAAGAATAGTGACAAGCAGGGGTGGCAGGTGAGGAAGGAGGAGAATCGGGGTTGTGAGGCTGCACAGAAGCCCAGAGAGGGCTGAGTTCAACAGGAAGGGCTGGGGACAGTGGAACTACAGCAGGGGCAAGGTTGGCAGCCTGGAGGAAGAACATCCACCATTTAATTTAATCCACAGGGGACTCAAGGACATTGGTCAAGGGATCAAGCAACCTTTTGAGTTTCTTCGAAACCAGAGATAAGAGGGCAGTGTCAGAGCAGAGAATGGAAGTCAGATTTCAGGGGTGATAAGAAAGTGGGAAATGAGGATGTGAAAGCTTAAGGGAAAAAGGAGAAAAGCAGGATGATAGCCAGAGAAGGCAGTGGGTCGAGGTTATTTGCAAGATCTGGAAGCACCATGAGTCTTTCTAAGCAGAGAGAGAAATCAATCACACGCACGCACGCGCACGCACACACACACACGCACACACACACACACGCACACACACACACACACACACACACCTCAACAGAGCACGCAGCTGAAGCTAATCGAATAGTCAGGCTGAGTGGCCAGTGATCTCCGAGGTGATGAGTGAAGGGAGGTGTCCCTGGTGTCTTGTGTTTACCGAACAAGTGAGGACAAGAGGTGTCTGTGGCTTGGCCACCCTTCTGGGCTAATCAAGGGAGGAACTGAGAAGAAGGTGGGATGAGAGGAGTGACTTGAACGAGGGGCCCAGTCCGAGTCAGAGTCCGAGAGGTGCCCGGCCCCTATGCAGCGGCTGTTTCGCATTTAGGGAAAGCAATGCTAATCCTCTTCCTGCTTTCCAGCCCCCGTGAGCGAGGTCAAGCTTTCCATCCTGCTGAGCGAGGCGGTGGAGTCTGGGAAGGAAATCGTGCTTCGTTGTTCCGTGAAGGAAGGGTCTGGTCCCATCACCTATAGGTTTTACAGAGAAAAGGAGAACAAATTCTTCCACCAGGTGATCTCAAATGACACCCAGGTATTTTGGAGCAAGCCGCAGGCTAGCAAGGAGCAGGAGGGACAGTATTACTGCACGGCCTTCAACAGAGCCACCGTTGCCGGAAGCGCCCCTCACAGCAACCTACTGCCAGTCCGAGGTGAGTCAGGTCTCAGCACCGAGGTGTAGTGTGGGCTTCACGGGCCAAGGGCCTCTTACACCCCTCGTGGAGAGCCTGGGGGGAGTTTAGCTCTTGTGACTGAGGATTAAGACATCAATGTCCTCCAGGCTCTCGCAAGTGACAGAAACCCACTCAAATTGAGTACAAAAGAAGAATTATTATAAGGAAGTGGAAGTGTTTTACTCAAATTAGCTTCAGGAAAAAGAGGAATGGATTATCATAAGGAACTGAGAGCATTTCGCACAGTCTCGATTTCAAATTCTTGGCAGAGAGACACCAGTTGACTGACCTTGGGTCAAACGTCCACCCCTGGGTCACCTGTGGCCAAGGGCATGGGTCCTGCAGAGAGGATGTGGCGAGGGGAGTCCACCTGTGTGGGTGGAAGGGGTTTCTGAGAGAAGGAGGAGGGCTGAACCCGCCCACCAAAGTCTCCTCTAGTGGAGCTGTTTTGTTCCCTCCTTGAAAACCACAGCAGACGGCTGCTTGTAGCAGAAACAACCATTCCTGTACCAGCTACAAGGGGATCCCTCAGGGGGAAGACGGCAGACACAAGCACTGGAGAAATCAGTCTCACTTGTTGCTTAAACCTGATATCATTTCTTGCTGGCAGAGAGAGAATCTATATATTAAAAAAGAAAAAAAATTTTTTTTTTTCATTTCTAGTCTTTCTTTCCCCATGGAAGAAAGGACTCATTGCAGCGATTGCCATCGGAGTGATAATTGCCACCTTGGTCATTGGGGCCAAATGCTATTTTCTGAAGAAAGCCAAGGGTGAGGATGGTTCTTTCTTTCTGTTCTGACAGGCTGGGTGGCGCGTTAGCTGCAAGGGAAGCTGAAGAGACGTAACCAACTTTCCCCCTTGGGGCACCACCTTGGCAATCAAAGATTTTGGCTCTGGTAGGCTTGGAGCTTTTGTTGGCTCTGGATTCAGTGAGGCAAAATCGAAAGTATTACTTTCCTAGTTGGGCAAGCCAGATCAGACAGATTCTGGAGGAAGCTGCATCTGTGTGTGGTCAGAAGAAGCTGTTTCTGTTTTAGCTGCACCTGGTCCTGTAATGAGTAGAGTGGGGTGTGGGTGTCACAGAGACACACGTGCACATGTCTGCACACGCACACCCGTACACGTACACTGAATGCTTCCTAATTTTTTTTTTTTTTTGAGACAGAGTCTTGCTTTGTTGCCCAGGCTAGAGTGAGTGCCGTGGCGTCAGCCCAGCTCACAGCAACCTCAAACTCCTGGGCTCAAGCAATCCTGCTGCCTCAGCCTCCCAGGTAGCTGGGATTACAGGCATGCGCCACCATGCCCGGCTTGTTTTTTTCTATATATATTAATTGGTCAATTAATTTATTTCTATTTATAGTAGAGATGGTGTCTCACTCTTGCTCAGGCTGGTTTTGAACTCCTGACCTCGAGCAATCCGTCTGCCTTGGCCTCCCAGAGTGCTAGGATTACAGGCGTGGGCCACCGCACCCGGCCAATGCTTCCTAATTAACCTGCCAGTTGTGCCGTGATTTCCATCTATCTACCCGCTGACACTCGTCGATCAGAGTCATTTCTCCCAGACTCAAGGAAAACAGCACAGCACCAGGAAATTCTGCAAAAAAATTTTGTGGGTTCTTTTGGAGCCTTTGGTGCTGCTGCTCAGGACAGAAGGGGGCAGGTGGGATGAGGAGGGGCCCTGGAATTTTCCTCAAGCAGGAAAGCTGCCACCCCTCAGGGGAGACAGGCTCCAGGACAAACCCTGGGATCGGTCTCAGGACAGCTTGGAGTTAGAAGCACAAGCACAGGGAGTGACTTAACCTTTACTTCTTGGAATTATCTGGAATCAAAGAGATAGCTGCCTGCTCATCTGGCTAATCTGGTTCCTATGTCGTTGTCTCCTTCTCCATCCCATTCCACTAACGAAAGGCGATTCTTGCCGAAATACTCAAGATGTCATATATCTGGGGAAATGATGTGAAACCTCTTGGTATAAGACCAAGAAAACACCTCTTTTCTTTGTTTTTGTTTTGTTTTTAAAGGATGAGTATATTTGGCTTTCTCTTCTCTCTTTTTATGGGTATTCAATCAGAATAGTCAAATGTAGTTGAAATGAGTGTTTCTATTGGGTACGGACGTCAGTCCCTTACACTGACTTGGGTTTTCCTCTTTCTTTTTTAAAGCCAAGCAGATGCCAGTGGAGATGTCCAGGTGGGTGCAGCTGTGAGGGGCGGCTGCTCTGTGGCAGGGTGGGCATGTCTGGAGGAAGACCCCAGGCCTTAGGAAGTTTTTAGTGGTTCTTGGCAAGCTCAGAAAAATATGAACTGTCCTCGTGTGTGTGTGTGTGTGTGTGTGTGTGTGTGTGTGTGTGTGTGTGTGTGTCTGTCTCAGTGGACCGTTGCCAACTGTCCTTTCGTGGGAAGAATGGTCTTTATTCTGAGATCACATCCTTCCTACACTATTACTTGTGCAATCCCGTTCCTCGTGAAATTCTAATAAAATTTTTAAAATTTACTTACTTGGCAAAATAGAATTGGCCTTTTAAAAAAATGGTTTTACTATCTTTACTGTTTTTGAAATCAAAAATCCAAAAGTATGGAAATCATTGCTCTGTTCTGGAGAGAAAGAAACAGTGGCACAGGGTGGGGAATTCAGGGGATCGAGAGGGGCCTAGTAAAGGACTCCTTTGGTCCTGGCCTGATACCTATTTTAACAGCAAAAAGTTTTGTTAAATAATCTTAGAGTTGAAAAAGATATCAGTTTGCCAAAAGAAAGAGTAAAGTTTTCCTCACTTTGGAAAAGTCTTCCTGGTTTTCTCATGATGTTCCCTTGGTTGTTTTGTTGCTTTGGGATTAGAGCCAAAAAATTCTTTCTTTTATATGTATATATAAAGATTTTCTTTTAAAATTTCATGTTAAGGCCAGCAGTACCACTTCTGAACTCCAACAACGAGAAGGTGTCAGATCCCAACGTGGAGGCTAACAGTCATTATGGTAAAGTCATGATCTCTGTCCATTGCTGATTTTTCCCAAGTTGCCGCACGCTTCCTAGCCCTCTCAGAGGCAGGATCTGTGAGTGGTGGGCTTAGAGGCGAAAGGGAAAGCCAGGCTTCATCTAATCAGCCATTGGATGGTGAGCTAGTAAATCAAAAACTTAAAAGGAAAGGTACATTTTATTCTAATTTCACCACCTTCTGAATTTCCTATAGAATGAAAGGTGGAGAATAATCCCAATGCCTTGTTACCTGCACAGACTTTGAATACTGCTCTAGTGTAATAATTCTCTGTTTGCAAGGCAGAGACCAGATACCAAATTAAAGCATTGGTCAAACATCTTCTCACGGGATATTATTACAAGCACCAGACAGTTTTATTTCAAATTTACCACAAAGGGAAACCAATTTAAAGATTTAGATATTAGAAGAAGCATTTTAAAAAGTGTTTCAATTAGGAATACCTGGTTTGGGGGGCTCATTGCAGCTCCAGGATCAGCTCAGGGTGGGTGGCCAGTCCTCAGAGTTCTTTAAATCTCATTAGGTCTACAAGAAAATTGCTCCAGCATTTTAGCTGGAATGCCAAATGCTACTTCCTTCCCAGGGGGGCTGTAATTACTTCACACAAAAAGTCCTGTCCCTTAAGGATTTGGAGCAATTTTCTTTCTTTATCAGCAGGTTTGAGAATAGAATGCTCATGTTCTTTTCTAATTCTATAAGTGTCCCACAAATTAAGAAATTGTTAGGATATGCTTTTTATAAGGAAATATTTTACTGGAGGAATATATTTTAAGAATTGAGAAATTCTTATACTATTGAATCATGAACCTTAATAAAGGAAAACAAAATATTTATAGTAATAAAAGTAATGTGCCAATAGAAAGAGCAAATATATTATTTAAGAAACTACATTTAGGCTGGGTTTGGTGGCTCACACCTGTAATCCCAGGACTCTGGCTGGGGGGCTGAGATGGGAGGATTGCTTCATCTCAGCAGTTCAGGACCAGCCTGAGCAAGAGTGAGAGTCTCGAACTCAGCTCAAGTGATCTTCCCACTTTGGCCTCCCAGAGTGCTAGAATTACAGGCGTGAGCACCACGCCTGGCCTGTGACAACTTTTTTAAATAAAGAACAATTTGATAAAAAAGACAAAAACTTTTGTTTATCTGTGCCCACTGAAGTGATAGCCTAAAGATACTGCAGTTTCTTTTTCTTTTTTTTCTTTTTTTTTTTGAGACAGAGTCTTGCTTTGTTGCCCAGGCTAGAGTGAGTGCCGTGGCGTCAGCCTAGCTCACAGCAACCTCAAACTCCTAGGCTTAAGCAATCCTGCTGCCTCAGCCTCCTGAGTAGCTGGGACTACAGGCATGCACCACCATGCCTGGCTTGTTTTTTCTATATACATTAGTTGACCAATTAATTTATTTCTATTTATAGTAGAGATGGGTTCTCACTCTTGCTCAGGCTGGTTTTGAACTCCTGACCTCGAGCAATCTGCCTGCCTCGGCCTCCCAGAGTGCTAGGATTACAGGTGTGAGCCACCCTGTCTGACCAATGCTGCAGTTTCTTTAAACCATATTTTCATCAATCCAATTCCCAACTGGAGAGGGTTAGTTAACCAGTGTCCTTCATGTCTGTGAGTACTGGCTGGTCTCTTCCAGAAAGAGGTTCAATTTCCAATGAACTTGCTCACTTTGAACAATTCTGAATTCTGAATAATTCACAAACAGAAGTGCCCCCCCCCATGGGATGGTAGACATCCCATGAGTGTTAGGAAAGGACCACACAGCAGGTCAGATGGGGCCCACCTGGGACCAAGGAGGGGGATCCAGAACCCAGAGACTGATTGTCACCTACCCCGAAGAAATCAGGATTGGCTTCCTTTGTTAGTGGCACTGAATATTTTAAAAGCTATAGAAAACTAGAATTTCCATTGTCACTCATCCTAATTATTTTTCAAATAGGTTACGATGATGTTGGAAACCATGCAATGAAACCAATAAATGATAATAAAGGTAATTACCTAATTAAGTGTTTTTATTAGATACTTTTGCATAGGAAAGGACCTACAGGAAAAGAAAACTAACTTTCAGGCCCGTGGATAATTCCCCACCCCTCTTAATGACCCTGTGACTAACTGCTGTGTACACAGAGATGGCTACTTGCTTTCTCCAAAGATGCTATCTAGTGTCCTTAATGGGAAAGTAACCTAAATCCAAGTAGGGAAGAACAGGGTTATCCCTAAAAAGCAACTTCCTGCCTCAGTACGGGCTGCTGAATAAGGTAGCAGAACCTCTTTTCTCTTGGGTATAGAGGCGGAGATTTTAACAGACAATTAACAATGCATCACTTGCTTCCATCTAAAGCTCAGAGGGATTGGGCTAAATCATTTTTTTCAGAATTCCTTTCCGCTCTGAGCTGCTCACACGCTAACTCCTAGAGAAGTGAAAGGATTCTGTAAAGGCTCTTTCTGAAAAGCATCCTTGACTTCAGAATCATCATTTTAATAGCGGATGAGAACCCCTGAGTCTTTGGGGCTTTAAAAACAAAACAACTTTATCTTGAGTTGAAAACAACTTTCCTAGCTTTCACCATTGAACTCTGAGCAACTTTATTAACTTGCCTGCCTCACACTCTGAAAGCATTTTTAGGCTGGCGACCCCTAGTCCCCATTTCCTGAGATTCCTTTGATCTTGGAGACAGCTCTGTAGGCCTGCAGCCATGCTGAAGGCTGCCAGCATTTTGAGGGAGAATGAACTGGGTTAACTGCCGTGGCTAATACTGGGCTGTTTTCTGTCTCTACCAACCTGTTATAAGTCCTCCCACTGTAGAAACGTGGACCGATGCGGGAGGGTCCCTCCACGTCCGGGGAATGGGAGGGTCAGGGACTAGACCCCTGGCCCCGAGGTCCTGTCTCTGCCTCACAGACCAGCACAGGGCTTGTACTGCCTTGCCCAGCTGGAATGGAGTTACCCTTGTGTCTAACCACCCCATCGAAATATGGAATACCTTAATAATATTAATGAAAATCTCTACTGTGGTCTCAGGACCCCAAAAAAGATTCTGCCTAAACACAGAATGCTGTGGTTCCTTTTAACAGAGCCTCTGAACTTGGACGTGGAGTACACAGAAGTAGAAGTGTCCTCAGCTGAGCCTCACAGAGGTAAATGCCGTGTTCCCTTGAGTGAGTCGCCATGCTTTGCTGCTCTTGGCTGGGGTGGAGATGCCGGGGTGGGGGTGCTGTGCCCAGTGAGAAGAGCCCGGCACCCTCAGTTGCTCCAAGCAAGGTGGTCACAGCACAAATACTGGGCCTGCATAAGGTAGAAGCAAAGGCCCTGGCCGAGGCTCTGAGCTGTAAAATTTCAATAATTATTTGTTATGATGCTACTAATAATAGATAACATTTACTGAGCACTTACTAAGTACCAGGCAATTAGTAAGTGCTGAGCAATTCATTTCTGTGCAAGAGACTTTGAAGGCAGCCTTACTCCTGAGTGTTTAGGCTTTCTTCCAGAGGTACCCACCACCTTGGCCAATCCATGTGTTCCTAAGGTTGCTTGTGCAGACTGAATCTGTGCAAACCAAATGCATGTTTCAAGGTATCGAGGGCTTTGCTACCTAGCAGGACACTTGGGTAAAGGCTTTCTGAAAGCAGGAAATCCGTGTCAGTGTAAACAGTGGCACTGGTTTTACAGCTCAGGTTTCGTGTGCGTGTGTGCACGGTTCTCTCCAGCGCAGGCCTGCCCGGGAGTCCCTATCTCTGTGCTGGGAAGACACATGCAGAGTGGGCTGGGCCACAGCAAACTCCAAAATGTCCATCTCAGTTGCTTTTGGCACCATAAAAAAACATTGCCTATCCTGACCCTCCTCCTCCTTAGCTCACCGGAGGGCTCCTGCCCATTCAAAGGAAATAGTCATTCAGAACCTCCCTACCCTGCTGGGATGCTCCTTAGGACTGGTCTGGGGCAGTTTTGCAGGCTGAGCCCTCCATCGTGAGCCAGAGCCACACGGCGATGGCATCCTGAAGTCACCTCTTGCTCCATGATCTGGGAGGAATGTTGGATTACTTCCTCCTTTCTTGATTAGCACGGTCTTGTCAGCAGGTGTGTGCACAGAACTTTCCTGACAGGCCTGTCCTGCACAGCCCCTAGCCTGTGTGCTGCATCGCTGGGCACCACTCCCACAGCCTGCCTGGGATTGTGTGCTGCCAGTCTGCACAGCCACCTGGGCACCCCACGCCCAGGTCTAGACTGGACCCGAGACGGGCGGGAAACGTAGCAGGCCTGAAGTCCTCTGCCTCTTTAATCACTGCTAAGTGATTCGCTTGGTAGATAACAAGTGATTAAGGCCCACGGATGGAACAGCTACTGTGCAAGCAGCAAAGGACATGCGATCTTTTCCTAGTATGGGGACAGCCTGCAAGGGAGCTGAGCCCAGAAGCGACAGTATCAGGCTATAGTAAGTGCCTAGAAGGAGAAGAACAGGGTGCAATGAGAAGGCATAAAAGGTGATGTCTTTTCAGGAGGCCTCTTGGAGGGGTGGCATTTAAACAGGGCCTGAAGGGTGCAGAGAAGGCAGCCCCACCAGGAGGGAGGGGTAGGCAGCTCTAGGAAACAGGAAGGGCAGAGTGAGGCAGCTCAGGGCTTGGCGCAGTTAAGATCTGGAAGGCGGCCCTTGTGTCTGCAGGGTGAGTGAGGCAGAGGGAAGCACTCAGCTAGCGCTGGGGCTGATGCAGGGCCTTTAACATTCTTTTTGCATTCCATTCCTCCTTTGGAAGGCTTTAGACAGGGAAGTGACAGCTTCCTACTCCTATCTTTTAAAAAGACCCTAGGCCAGGGACTGTGGCTCATGTCTGTAATCCTAGCACTCTGGGAGGCCGAGGCGGGCGGATTGCTTGAGGTCAGGAGTTCGAAACCAGCCTGAGCAATAGTGAGACCCCGTCTCTACTATAAATAGAAAGAAATTAATTGGCCAACTAATGTATATAGAAAATATTAGCCGGGCATGGTGGCGCATGCCTGTAGTCCCAGCTACTGGGGAGGCTGAGGCAGGAGGATTGCTGCGACACCCAGCAGTGCTCAGAAGTGAGTCTGGAGGGGACTGTGGTGGCTCCCCGCCAGCCTTTCCTGGCACATAGCACCCCTCCGTCACCAGGCACTGTGAGCGTGGTCTCCTGAGTAGCAGCTCACTTCCTCTTGAAGGGAGATCAGGTTTGGAGGGAAAAGTGAGAAAGAACGCAGGGCTGCCCAGAGGTTTTGATTTTTGTTTTGTTTTTATCAGCCCAGCTAGAGTCCCCATCATCATAGCTCACTGCAGCCTCAGACTCCTAGGCTCAGTTGATCCTCTGCCTCAGCCTCCTGAGTAGCTGGAACTACAGGCACATACCACCATGCCCAGCTAATTTCTTCTATTTTTAGTAGAGATGGGGGTCTCACTCTTGCTCAGGCTGGTCTCGAACTCATGACCTCAAGCAATCCTCCTGCTTCGGCCTCCCAGAGTGCTATGATTACAGGCATGAGCAACCATGCCCAGCCATGCCCAAAAGTTTTGAATGTGAGTGGAAAAACCCACTGTCTTCTCCATTTTTAACCCTCTACGCTCCACTGAGCACTCGGTGGACCGGGCCCTGGCATAGGGCGTCCGGTGCCACTCCCCACAGAGGGCCAGGCCCTGGCTTTGCTCAGCTGCTGGGCTGGAGTAGGGCAGAGCTCTGAGGGCTATGCAGGATACCTGGATGGCTTTGGGTTGAGAGAAGCTAGAAGGGGAAGGAAGAAGCAGGGTTTTGTTCTTAGAAAAGTGTCCATTTTCCATTTCTTTGGGAATGTGTCCCTGGAAGTAACATGTGACTTTCTTTTTCTTGGTTGAAGGTTGGGAGGGATTGAATGTAGGGGAAGAGGGAGGTACAGAGTCCCCTAGGACAGGGTGAGTGAGGCAGGGGCGAGGGGCCTGCCCTCTCCTTGCCAAGCTGTGCAGGGGCAGGGTGCACCAACCTCGCTGGTCACCTTTTCCTGACTTACCCAAAAGCTGTGTGGGCTGCAGGGGGTCCCGGGTAGACCTGGAATGAGGTCCTTTCCGTGGCAATGGAGAGCTTCTGGAGGAAGCTTCTTCCTTGGCAGCTAAGGGGCAGCTGGGGGAGGGTCAGGCCTCAGCCTCACCTTCCCATGAGTGGGGAGGGGGTGTCACTAGGTGAGGAAAGGGCTTTGTGGGTTCCACGCCAGTGGCGATCAACTTGGCCTGGTCTTGTTCTCAAGGCCTCTCCTCTTCCTCCTGTGGAGGGGAGGACAGGGGCCACGTCCAGCTCTAACCCTGGCTGGCAGCCGCCCAAGTGGTCACTGGGGTGGAGGAGGGGTGGGAAGGAACTCGTTAAATCCTGGTCTGCTGCGTGTTTGCTCCGAGGCTAATTGCTGGGAAAACCCCATGACGTCGAAGCCATCTCTTCCTCTGTTAACACGGAAAAACAGAAGCCAAAATAAAGCCCCATCCGGAAACATCCCGACAGCAGAGACAAACAGCTCGCTGGCCTGGATTAGTCATTAGCCGGCAGCTGCCGCCACCGGGCACAGAAGCGGGAAGTAGTGATGCGCTGACCCCTGTCGCAGAGCAGGCCAGACCCGGGGCAGCAGCAGCTCCAGCAAGAAGTGGAAGCCACCCCTGCTGTCTGGGTTGATAAGAGTTACAAGGAGAAAGGGGGTCGAGCGGAGCTACGCATGTCCAGAGGGGTTAGGGCGTCCCCAAGGTGACCAGAGAGGTCTCCCAGCCGGCCCTCATGTGTGGGGGACGGTGGGGCTCTCGCGGTGTCCAGGCCCTCAGGCTTGGCCACTGAGCTCTCACTTCCCACTTAGTCCCCTCTTCCCCAGTTCCCACTGTGGGGCTGGTAGTACCCCCTCACCCCCACCCCCCATCCCCCACCCCCACCCCATGCACCTGTCTGCCTCACGGCCTAGAACTCTCGAAAGCTGGAACCGGGGCCGGTCACCTCCTCTTGCGTGGTGCAGGGCACACAGGAGGTGTCTAGTTTATTATGCTGGACGAATGAGTCACCCAGGCCTGTTGTCGAGCAGAGGATGCCTTGGGAACTTGAGGGACCTACGCCCAGCAGGCATAGAGCTCCCTAGAGCTTCCCTCTATGCCCCCCAATCTGGCGCCACAGAGAGACAGTGGAGGGTTGTGTGGATCTCTGCTGTCCCAGCTGTGGGGTCCCCGGGTATCTCAGCCACTCTACTGAGTCCCAACTCCTGTTTGGCAGCCTGGGGAGTCACTATGATGCCTTCCGCAAGGCCCCGGTCACCACAGATGCCCCAGGTTCAGTGGTGAGGATCCGAACCACCCCCAGCCTCTCTCCTGGCATGTGGGTTCTGACACAGAAACCGCCACCATTCACTGCCACTTCAAACCTTGACAGGTGTCCTCAGGTAGCCGTGCAAGCCTGGGAAGCGGTCATGCCCATGCCAGAGACCTCATCTGCTGCCCTGGGGGAGCTCAGGAGCTGCCAGGGGAGAATTCACAGGGACAAAATGAGTGTGTCACAGGCAGAGTGCTGCAGGAGCACAGGGGCACACGTCCCTGCCCAGGGCACAGACAGGGGTGAGAGCTCGGGGTGCACACAGGGGCGAGGCTTGTCTGGGGTCTTGGAGGACTGGGGCAAAGATAAAGGGCAGTGCCGGCAGCAGAGGAGTGTGTGCAGGGTCAGTAGGTGAGAGTGGAGCATCTCAGCGCAATTAGAGTCCATAGTCTGGCCAGGCCATCTGCCCCTAAGAGAACAATGCCCACCTGGCCCTGACCATGGCCACAAGGAGAGCCTTAGCCTGTCTGAGGCTCCCTTTCCCCACCTATAAAAGCAGAATGTCAGCCCAGACTGCATCGGGCACCTTTTCACAGTGAGAAATCCTTGTCCTCTGTGCAGGCGGCAGGAGCTGGGGAAATGGCCAGGTTCCACCTGTTTCCTCAGGGTGTGTGTGTGTGTGCGTGCGTGCGTGCGTGCGCGCACACCCTGTGTGCATGAGTGTGGACATTGTGTACAAGCGTGTGCAAACACGGCATGCATGTCTGTATGTACAGAGTATGTACATACTGTGTACAATGTGTGTAGACATGCTGTGGGCATGTATACATGGTATGAGGATGTACACACCGTGTGTATGTGTGTACAAGTGCGTACACTGTGTATGCACGTGTTTGTGTATACATATCTGTGCATGTACCTCAGTGTCAGATAAACAGATGGCGGCAGGGCACACTTTGTCTCCCAAGCCCCTGAGTCTCCTCGGGGTGTGATCCACACCCTGGGTCAGTCATCTTGTCTGCAGTTCTGAAAGAGTCTGACCCACGGGATCTCAGCCCTATCTGCATATTGGGTCCTCAGGGAGCTCTTAAAAAATCCGAAGCCAGGGCCCAGCCCAGACTGATCAGGTCAGAGTTCGCAGTGAGGCCCAGGTGCTGGCGGGAAACCCGCAGGTGCGGCCGTCCAGCTCCGCACGCGCTTCCCGGTCCCAGCTGATCCTTAGGGTCCCTGATGATGTCCAGGCTCTCACCTCGGATCCGGTTCTGGATCCCAGGGGCCAGGCTCTCTGATCGGGAGGCCATTGCCCAGCCCTGCTGGGAGGGGCCTAGCAGAGCTGCTGGACACGGGTCACCGTGGCAGGGAAAGAGGGATGGGGCTGGAGCTGGAGGCTGCAGGTTTATGCTGGGCACCCCCTACCTGTGGTCCCTCAGGTCCAGGGTTACTCTGGGGCAGGTGGCCCTGGCCACGACGACCTGCTGACCTCCTATTTCCAGACTGAGAGTGACACTGGTTAGGCCAGAGACTTCTAAAGTCAGGAGACGACAAGGTCTCCAGGTACTTCTGGCCACAGGCAGTGGTGGGGCGGGGGCGGCCTTGCCTGCGGAGCCTCAGACCCTTCCCTGCTTCAGCAGAGGCTGGCCTGGTGCCCAGGGTCAGCTACTGACCTGTGCCTGGTCCCTTTTCTAGCTCTGGGAACGAAGGGCATTGAGACGGTGTACAGTGAAATCCGGAAAGCCGACCCTGGTGAGTGAGGGTCCCCCGATTCCCCAGCCTGGAGGGTGGACAGAGAAAAGAGGAAGCAAAGACGGCCAAAACAATAGCCTTTCACAGCACAGTGTTGGCTCTCTCCCTCCCACCCCCCTTAAAAAGTAGCCACAGGTTACGTGGACTGTCCATTTAGGCAAAGAATGCTCCTTTTTTTTTTTTTTTTTTGAGACAGAGTCTCGCTTTGTTACCCAGGCTAGAGTGAGTGCCATGGCATCAGCCTAGCTCACAGCAACCTCAAACTCCTGGGCTCAAGCAATCCTTCTGCCTCAGCCTCCCGAGTAGCTGGGACTACAGGCATGCACCACCATGCCCGACTAATTTTTTCTATATATATTAGTTGGCCAATTAATTTCTTTCTATTTATAGTAGAGATGGGGTCTCGCTCTTGCTCAGGCTGGTTTCGAACTCCTGACCTCGAGCAATCCGCCTGCCTCAGCCTCCCAGAGTGCTAGGATTACAGGCGTGAGCCACCGTGCCTGGCCAAAGAATGCCCCTTGACCCCAGTGCTCACTGAGCCTCACTGCTCCCCACATGGCCCTGGTGACTGGGGCTCTCCACGGTCTTAGACGAAGTCAAGTACTTTGCTCTGAATACACTCAGTGGCTTCAGCCTTTCTGAGAGTCAACTGACTTTGCCGGTGGGGTTGGGTTTAGAATTGCCCCAGGCCCCACATCAGTCCCCACGACCCCCGGGGTCCTCAATGAAGCTGAGCACAGTCCCCAGGCAGGCACGGAGCAGGGGAAGCACCCAACAGCTTCATTTTTTTGTCTAATGATGGTATTCAATTCTGGTGAAATGAAATCCACAAAAAAACATTTGAACTCTCAAAGTCGGCCAGTAACCCGAAAGGCATGACATTGCGGGGGGCAGAGTAGCTGTGCAAAGATCTCGCTTTGCACAATGGACCTCTATGTATATGGATTCTCTGAAATGGAACCATTAAAATGGGCCGGGAAACTTCTGCCAAGGAGACAGCTACTCTGAGTGCAGCCCGAGGACTGCCAGCAGCAGCAGCAGCAAGCTCAGAGCCCACAAAATCAGAATCTCTAGAATTGGAACTCAGCAAGCTCTCACATGTTTTTAGTGCTGCCAATATTTGAGAAGCGCTGTGTTTTTTTATTTGTTTGCTTTTTGAGACAAAGTCTCACTCTGTCACCCAGGCTAGAGTGTTGTGGCGTCAGCCTAGCTCACAGCAACTTCAAACTCCTGGGCTCAAGCAACCCTCCTATCTGAGCCTCCCAAGTAGCTGGGACTACAGGTGTGCTCCACCACACCTGGCTAATTTTTTCTATTTTTAGTAGAGACAGGATCTTGCACTTGCTCAGATTGGTCTTGAACTTCTGACCTCAAGTGATCCTCCTGCCTCAGTGCTATGATTACAGGTGTGAGCCACCATGCTTGACCTGAGAAGTACTGTTTTAAAGGAACTGTTCAGTGCTCTCAAGAGCCTACGTTTTGTCTGAAATAGTAATCATTCCTCAATTTATATTTTTTCCAAAATATTGGTACAGTCATGGGTAGAGCAGAAACTCAGCCTCTTGTAGAACTTGACACTGATTGAATGATTTTTATAAGCCATTTCCTGGGGAATTTTTGGCTCAAGGGCCTCATTTTGTAATCTCAATATATTCAGAGTCAGCAAAACGCAAATTCGGAAATAAATAGGCTTTCTCTATTCGTCTGGCTTAATTGAAAGTTAAAAGTGAAGTGTGGGGTTCAAGATTGGCCCCATTATGCAATTATGCAAAAATGCCCTTTCGTCTTTTGTGATCCTCCCTGAGATTGTTCACGTCCTCAGGTCAGCGCCGGACAGTTTACGTTCAAGTGCTTTGGTTATGCTCATATTTGAGCGCTTACCCTATGTGCTAAAGCGGTGTAGGCATGTCATCTCTTTCAACCTTCACAACAAACCTCCCCCCCTTTTTTTGAGAAGGAGTTTTGCTCTGTCACCGCAGCCAGAATGCAGTGGCATCCTCGTAGCTCACTGCAACCTCAAACTCCTGAGCTCAAGTGATTCTCTTGCTTCAGCCTCCTGAGTAGCTGGGACTGCAGAACTCCTGAGCTCAAGCGATCTTCTTGCTTAGGATTATAGGCGTCGAGCCACCGTGCCTGGCCACGGCAAATCCCAGTTTACAGATGAGGATACTGAGGTGTAGACAGGTTAAGACTCTTGCCCAAGAACACACGGCAAGCAGGCCCCTGAGGACTGGCCATCCTGGAGCAGACTGCACGCTGCAATCGCCGGGCCACACTGCCTGAGGTTTGGGAAGGGGAGCTGGTGGGATGTGGAGGCTGCAGGGGTCCCCGCTGCGGGAGGCCGGCTCCTCACCACCTCTGCCTTGAGGCCTGGGGGTCTGCAGTCACCTGACGCTACCAGTGGAGGCCCTTTGACAGCTGGCGAAGGCCACCCCAGTGCGGATTCCAAAGAGTCTGTGCAGGGGGAGAAAAGCAACTTTTTCCTCTCCTTTTCTAGTGTCTCTGCTGCACGTTAGACAAGACAGATTGACAAGAGAAAAACAAAAGAGTTTATTAACACATGCAGTACACACCATGCAGGAGAATCGCCAGCGATGAGTAACTCAAAGGGGTGGTTAGAACTTAGGATCTATCAATAGTAACATATGGCACCTTAACAAAGAAAAATAAATTTGTAGAGAAGTGACAAGACACAGGAAAAGTGGTTTTAGGCTTGCAAGGGTGGCAAACCGTGGGAAAACTAATCAAGTGAGGTTTGTTTGTGCAGGCCCATCTTGCTGCCTGCCGACTTTCTGTCTTTGTTGGCCATAAAACTTCCCTGGGAAGGGAGGATTTATAGTAGCTCTTGTTTCTCTGCAGTTTCTGCTTTTAGTCAGATAACGAAGCTCTGGGAAGGCTGCTTTCTGTGTGTGTGGATTGGCGTTTGCCTCCAGCTCAAAATGATCCTTACGCCCAAGTGGTGTGTTTTGGGGTGGCGCATTCTGGTTTTCTACAGCTGCGTGTGAGCTGTCCAGGTGGGTGCTCTCAGGGTCCGCAGGCTGGTTCTAGATTACTCGGCCCTGGGGCCTGCAGCTGCCCTGGGTGGTTGGAACGTGACAGCTCCCTCAGGCTGAAACCACAGGCTTTGGGGAACCTGCTCTTGCAGGGATTCATGGCAGCCAGGAGCCCGTCTTTGCTAGGAGACATCCTGCCCCTGTCCTGGGGCTGCTGCTCGCAGGCTGTGTGACTTTGACCAAGATGTCTTACCCCCTGGGACTCAGTAGCTTCAGCTGTTACATGGGAATGGGATGAAATGGGAAAGGGGATGAGGTCGGACCGTATGAGATGGTGCTGATTACCCCAAGTAGTCAGTGTGTTAGCCCCACCATACAGTGAGCACTTGATCACTATTGGTTTAAAAACACAGAGGAACTTGAGCCCTGGAGAGGGTAGTGTCTGGCCCAGGTGGAGATTGGAGCGGTGTCCAGTCCCAGGCTGGGCTGCTGAGGTCAGGGCTGCAGTCCCTCTGCAATCTAACCGGTTACCGAACCTGGCAGGTCTCTACCCTGCCCAGGTGCTGAGGGCAGAGCGAGAGCCTTGGGGCCTGCAGCTGCCCGAATGGAGTGACCTCACCTCGCCTAGAAGGCTCCCATCCCGGAAGCCCAGGAGTTTCCTGTTTCCAAGTATTTCCCCTCAGCTGCTGCTCAGGGACAGGAGCCCACAGGCCGCGGCTGATTCCTTTTCTTTATTTTTTTTCCCTCTTACTGATTTGCCAAAGAGCAGGCATCCATTTGAGGATTTCTCTCCTTAATTCTCTGGGACTTCCTTAACAGAAACCGTCTTCTAAGTAATCCCTTTTTCTCCACTCCTCACAAAAAATCAGAAAGCATGGTTCCCCCTCTCCTCCTGGGGGAAGCCAGGTGATTCTCCAAGGAGCCAGATCCTTCGGCCCCTGGTGACCCACCTCTCAGTCTTCTGCCACACTCACCCCTGCCCTCCCTTTGGGAAGACTCCCCTGGAGTTGCTAATGGCCATCATTGCTTACACATCCTCACACCATCCCCAAAGTCTTCAGCATGGCCAAGTTCCCCAGCAACTCTTTGAGTACTATTCCACCTCTATAAACTGCAAATTCCTTTTGTTCTGTGTTGATTTTTTTTTTCTCTTTACACTCTAATTCTCTCTAGGTTGGGAGAGTACCTTCCTCCTCTGTCATGGTTAAAGCTAACATATATTGAGCACTCCCTGTGTCTGAGGCCCTCAGAGTCCTCGTTTAATGCTCAAGATCCTCATAGGGTACACAGAAGCTCTGTTCTTATTCCTGCCCTGCAGATGGGGGAGTGGGCCCAGAGGGTAAGGAACTTGTCCTTGTCCCACGGCCAGTGCAGAGCAGGGTTGGAGCCCAGGGACCCCGGAGGCAGAGCAGTGCTTACTTTTTTTTTTATTATTAAAAATTTTTAAAGGCTGGTCAAGTGGAACAGTGGGAGTGGAGAAGGAACAAAGGAATCTGTTAACTGGTTGTGATCAGTTAGTTGTAAACACCACTGCACTCGGACCAACAGAGCAGTGCTCTTTCTTAAACCTGCCCGTTTCCTCTCTGTCACTAAACCAATTGACTGTGTTCTTCTCTATTTCCCATCTTTCTTGGTTTGGTTTCCATGTTATCACATGCATGCTTGTAGAGTCCAACTCTCTACTTTAGAAATTAAGATTAACGTTCTGGGTGGTCTGGATGACCCTGGGCAAGTTATGGAAAGTCTCCAGGCTTCAGTCACCTTCTTCTGTGAAATGAGGGGGATGGGCCAGACTGTAGGTCAGTGGTCCCCAGGGTTTGTGAAAACACAGATCGTGGCCAGACACGGTGGCTCATGTCTGTAGTCCCAGCACTTTGGGAGGCCGAGGCAGGAGGATCACTTGAGGCCAGGAGTTTGAGGCCAGCCTGGACAGCATAGTGAGACTGCACCTCTACAAAAAATTAAAAAATGAGCCATGGGTCCATGGGTGATGGCACACACCTGTAGTCCCAGCTACTCAGGCGGTTGAGACTGGAGGATCACTTGAGCCCAGGAGGTTGCCATGAGCTCTGATCATGCCATTGCACTCCAGCCTGGGTGATAGAGTGAGACCCTGTCTCTGGGGGGAAAAAAAAACCCAAAAAACAAAAACCAGACTATTTGACACCACCTCATTCCTCCAAATTTCTGATTTTCTGATTCAGCAGGTCTGAAGTGGGGCTGAGAATTTGCATTCCTAACAAGTTCCCACATGCTGTCGTTGCTGTTGGCCTGGGGACCACACTTTGAGAACCACACTCTAGATCAGGGGTCCTCAAACTTTTTAAACAGGGGGCCAGTTCACTGTCCCTCAGACCGCTGGAGAGTGCGCACTGCGCGCCCGGGACAAGTTGGCTGCTAAGCAGGACAGGCAGCCAAGGCAAAAACACCCGGAGGGCCAGATAAATGTGCTAGGCGGACCGCATGTGGCCCATGGGATGTGGTTTGAGGACACCTGGTCTAGATGCTCTGAGTTCCCTTCTGATTGTGCCGTGCTAAGCTTCTGCTGCTTGTTGGAAGGGGAAGGGGAAGGGTTGTTCCTGTCCCCCTAGAAATCCTGAAGGGATCACTCAGGGCTGGCCAGGGAGGGAAAACCCAGAAACGCTGCGCTTGTGTGGGGGCCAGGGGGTGACCCCCAGGAAAATAACGGGCCTGGCAGGGGGTGTGTCTGGGGACAGATGGGAGAGCCGGCTGGCGCAGAGCGGGGTCTTGGCAAACCTCTCCTGCTCCTGTTCCCTGACATCTCCCACCGCAGCACGCCTGGGCCAGCTATTTTGGGAAATGGCTCACAGGGCGTAGTTCTGGCTCCTAAACCCCCCTTTCCCCTCCCTGAGTGATGCAGAGGAAAACCGCTCCCCTAGATAAGAGAAAGGGCGCGAGGCAGCCTGTTTCCAAGGAGCAGCCCAGGGGCCCTGGAGAAAGTGCTGGGGGCTGGCGAGGAGGCAGGGCCTGGGGAGGCGCCTCGTTTTTGCTGTCCTGGCTTTAGGCTCTAAACTCAGCATTTTTTCTCCTATTTTTTAACTGTTGTGTCATAAAGGCCCCTCCAGTTGCCTGTCTCCCCCCATGAGAGGGCGGACTCGGCCCTGGCAGGAATCCCGTGTGTCTCGGTCTCTGCGTCGACTTCCTGCTCCCTGGAGTCACACAGTCGAATTCCACGCTACACTTTTCTTTTCCTACTTTTTTTTTTTACTTTTTAAAATTTTATTTTTATTTTTAAAATTGGGGTAACACACACATCAGCTAAAATTTACCCTGTTAACCCCTTTTAAGTGTCGGGCTCAGGGGCATTAAGTACAACATTTTTGGTTGTCATAACTTGGTGGCAGGGAGGGGAGGGGACACTACTGCATCTAGTGTGTGGGGACCCAGGATGCTGCTAAGCACCCCACCGTGCACACACCGGCCCCCCTCCCCACCACGAAATGTCACCCAGCCCGAAATGTCACTAGCGCCAACGCTGAGAAATCCCGCTTGGAGGAATTCACCTCCTGTGACTCCTCCAGCAGGGCAGCTGGTTTCCCCTCCGAGGCCAGCTCTTGCTTGCCCGGTGCCCGCCTTAGGAGGTGACCCGGGGCACCTGATGACTGGCCCTGGAAGAGACGCTGAGTCTTGCTCTGTTGAGGCAAACCGGCCACCTCCCCATCTGAGTACCTGCTCACTCGGCAGCCACCTCCTGCTGTCCCTCTGCCTGCAAGTCACACTGCCAGGGTGCTTCTTAGCCACTTCGGTACGGCGCACACCGGCCGCGACACCTTGCCCACAGCCGGCACTCGCAGTCCGCACGACAGTCTGTGCTGTGCATGGACGACACATCCGTTTTGCTCTTGTGTGATGAGGAAAGCTTTAAAGCACTGAAAGCTTGTTTGACTTTACAGGCAGCTTTACTTGTCATGTAAATCAGAATAGGTAACATCTACATATATGTTCTCATTACGTTATTTTTAAATGTTCACAATTTTATTTTGATAAATGAAAAATTAGAAAAGTCATATCATGGCTATCGGCTAAAGTCACGGTGCACGTTCATCTGTGGCTGTCGGCTATAGTCGATACTGGTACCGAAGTGGTTAAGGAGGCAGAAGCCGCTGGTCCCCACGGCATCCCTGCCGCCCGGTATAATGAGAGTAGCCAGTAGTGACAGGAAGGGGTCATCGAGAAAGAACCCAAAGACAAGGTCTCTATGCCCAGTCCCCTCTGGGAGGAAGAGAGGAGCCCTTGAGGGTCAGTCCCCACCCATCCTGCGAGGGACAGAGCCAGCCAGGCCTGCGCACACCGGCCCTGCCCCCAGGGTGGCATTTCCTGCTTCAGCATGCGAGATGGTAAAAAGTACTCCATGAAAAAGTGGATGACACCCCCGCCCCCAAACTCTGCTTTTGTAGTGGTCGCTCTACTACCAAAAACAACTACAGCACGCACAGACTGGTGTCCCATCAGTACTGTCCGCATGTTCTGCTCGGGGAAACATAGACTTGAGGCTCTTTCCCGGCTGGTCTGGTTCCAGAGCCATTGGGACTATGGGGGTACAGGAAGCATGGGGTCCTGTGGGTCCTCCCAGGTCAGACTTGGTGGGGGTGCTGCCCACGGCCTCGCTCAATGTGTGGAAGTTGACACAATGGCTTGACTTCTCCGTCGGGCTGATTCATCATTTGGCCGTGACGCCTGCCTCTGGCCCCGCCAGGACAGAAGAGGGGCCCCTTAGGAACTCCTGGCCCCATTCCCTCTAGAGGGGACGCACAATGGAGTGGTGATAAGACAGGGTGTTAGAGGAGGTGGATTTATGGAAACAGGATATTTTTAAATTTGAGAAGCAGAAGGGTTGTGACTCCCAGCTATGACCTATGGGCCCTGAGCCTGCCCAGGGTCCAGGAGAGACTGGGTTTGAGCTTGGGGCTGGGTGTAAACCGAGGCCCCTTGGCATGAGTGAGACTGAGGACTTAGGGAGAGGTCATGGCCTTCCACCCTTACTTCTACCACCTTCCAGAAGAGCAACCAGCCTCATACTCATGCCTCCTCATGGGCCCTTCCCCAGGCATCAGTGAGGGCCCCGTGGGTCTTCAAGTCTGTGTCCACAGAGGGCTGTCTGGGGGATCTGCCCCAATGTGTGGGCCACTGACCATTCAGAATCTCTGCTAGTGGTGGGGGGAGACATACCCCTCTCTTGCCTCTTGCAGTGAAAACCAACTCCAACGAGTGCAGGCAGGGACCACTTACCCTCAACACAGAGCTTCCTAGTCTCATTGGCTTTTCTCTCTCTCCCTTTTTTTTTTTTTTTTTGAGACAGAGTCTCACTTTGTTGCCCAGGCTAGAGTGCAGTGGCATCGTCCTAGCTCACAACAACCTCAAATTCTTGGGCTCAAGGGATCCTCCTGCCTCAGCCTTCCGAGTAGCTGGGACTACAGGCGTGCACCACTATGCCCGGCTAATTTTTTCTATTTTAGTTGTCAAGCTAATTTCTTTCTATTTTTAGCAGAGACGGGTCCCTCTGCTAAAGAGTCTCCCTCTTGCTGAGGCTAGTCTCAAACTCCTGAACTCAAGCAATCCTCCTGCCTTGAGTACCAGGATTACAGGCGTGAGCCACTGCACCCAGCCCTCATTGGCTTTTCTCATCCTCACTCTCCTCTTCCTGACATTTAACAAAGGCCATCTGCACCATAGTAGCCTGGCAGGGCTGGCCAGACACAGTGAGTGGTGTGGGCTCCCCGACAGCTGAAATGAGGCCCCGAGGGGAAGAAGAAAGGGGCTGGTGGCTCTGCCCTGCAGACGGTTTGGCCACATGTGCCAAGAGCGTTGGCAATGCTTGTACCTCCTGCTTTGTGATCTTGCGCCTGGGAAAGGGCAGACAAAATAGTACAAAAGATGGGAATGGCTTTATTCCCAGAGAGAACACTGGTGGTGTTATTTAAAACAGCAAAAACTTGGAAAGAACCTGGATTTTTAAAGTAAGGAACTGGTGAAGTAAACAGTTTCACGTCCATTTAACAATTTATTATGCAGCTACTTTAACAATTATGTTTAAGAAGTTACCAGAAAATGTTTATAAAGTCATGGTGTGTGAAAAAGATAGGATTTATGTCATATACTATATAACTGTTCCTTCATCCCCCCAAAAAGGATATTCACAGTAGAAAAGGACTGGGGGAAAAAAGCATCAACAGAGTTTGGAGAGTGGCACAAAAGATAATTTTTTATCTGTTTTTTTTTTTTTTTTATGCTCAAGAAACTGAAATCTAAACAGAAAGTTGTTTTTTTTTTTTTTTTTTGAGACAGAGTCTCACTTTGTTGCCCAGGCTAGAGTGAGTGCGGTGGCGTCAGCCTGGCTCACAGCAACCTCAGTCTCCGGGGCTCAGCGATCCTTCTGCCTCAGCCTCCCGAGTAGCTGGGACTACAGGCATGCGCCACCATGCCCGGCTAATTTTTTTTTTTTGTATATATATTTTTAGTTGGTCAATTAATTTCTTTCTATTTTTGGTAGAGACGGGGTCTTGCTCAGGCTGGTTTCGAACTCCTGACCTTGAGCAATCCGCCCGCCTCGGCCTCCCAAAGTGCTAGGATTACAGGCGTGAGCCACAGTGCCCGGCCCTTTTATCTGTTAATTTCCCCTTCCCATAGTTTATATTTTTCTTAAAAAAATAAAGGAAATTTGTGCTACAGATTTTTTAAAAAACTGTTTAAAATGTCAAATGAGGTGCCAGGATACGCCTGTCATGGAGAGCTAGAGGGTCCCAGCGAAGCTGTCTGTGGCAAAGGGGCCGTAAACTTGAGCACCAAGTACCTGTGGTCTTGGTGTCTCCTCCTGCCTCTGCCCTGTCCCTCTTTCCTCAACCTGCCCCAGCCCCCAGGATGTTGGTGGGGAAGCCAAACTGTGTTTGTGCACTGCTCACTGCCATGGTATCCTTTGTTTTGCAGATTTCGTGGAAAACAGATATTCTGTAAGTACTCATTGCATGTGCAATATTTTCGAAAGTGCTCCATTGAACAGTGGAGTATTTTCAGACTCACCTGGGGTCTGCACTCCTACTAACTCTCCTCCCATCCTCCACGCTAACTTAGTCTGTGTTAGATCAGGAGTCTTGGGCTCCTCTGATGAGTCTGGGCCAGTTCAGATTTCAAATATTCTCTTCTGCTGTTTCTGTCATTACATCTCAGCCCACATGTGAAGGGAGAGCCCAGAAATCCACCCCCAGAAATGGGACTCTAGGGCATCTTGCTCCAAATGAGCAAAGCACAAATTTCCTTTTAAGTTTAGGGTCTGGGCTCTGGAAGGGAGGCAGATTTGGGGGGGGTATGGTTGATTGGAGGACTGGAGCACCCGACCGCCCATTTCAACTCAACAATCCTGTGCCAATCACCCCCTACACTGGGCGCCAGGCTTCAGGGAACACTTGAGGTCCTTGAGCCCAGGAGTTCATCCTCTATCTAATGAGGGGATCAGACACATGGTCACTTATAAAGCAGGGTGATGACAGCCACACTGGAGCCTACGGGGGCACAGAAGACAGACCTGGCTAGTGGCCCCTTCACCAAGCGGGAGCTGTTTGGACGGGGCCACGGAGAGTGAGTCAAATTCTAGCAGCCCGAGGTAGAACAGCAGGAGCAAAAGGACGAGGGCTGACCGTGGTTTCAAGCGCCTTAGAACAGGAGGATAAGAGTGTGACAGTGACCAGTGATAGCAGAAAGATAAGTCAGGGCTTAAATGTGAAAGACTCAAATGCCTCCTCTTTTAGAGGTTCCATTCTGCAGGAAATAGTGGATTTAGAAAGCAGCTATTTGGCAGATGGGAAGGGTTTAAGAAAGATGCAGAGGGCCAAGTTCAACCTTTGCAGAGACCCATCTCACACTGTCTTCTTAACTCCCAACCTTTTTATGAGCTACCCAGCAATTCAGGAGTTAACTGGGCGGCCAATATCTTGAGAAATGAAGACTTTGCCTCGTAAATGTCTTCTTTAAAGTCTGGGAAGAACTTTCAGCAAGATTTCTGGTAGCCCTTCCCGTGGGCCCCAGCCCCCTTTGTTTTGTCCATGGCTGAGTTCTTGTAAAACAGAACTCATTATGCCTTTGACAGACAGGAAGCCACTGACATTCTTTTCATGGAGGAAAGCTGTCAATTTAAGGAAAAGAGGAATGAAATGAATGGTTTTTTTCCACCCACTCAGACTCTTAAAAACAGAGACGATTGCATCAGAAGGGCAGGGACCCCAATTTATAGATGAGGACACTGAGGCCTGGATGGATAGAACAGGTTGCCCGGGGTCACCCTGATGGCTAATACCAGCGATGAATAGAGCCCAGGTTTCCAAACTCCCTGGCTGGTCCTCTGTCCAGGACACAAGAAGTAAAGACGCCATCCCAGCAATATTGGCCTGGAGAGAGTAGAAAGTAAGAACTGTGCTTTGTGGGCAGCATGGGACCTAAATAAAAATGTGTGCTCACGGGGCAATAACCATAGCCATGTGCCCCGATGCAAGTCTGCGGCTGGGGGTGAGAAACATTCTACGGGACCAACCTACTTTGTCTTCCATCCAAAGGGTCTCTCTGGACCAAGGCTCTGAGCTCCAGACCAGACAGAACTTTCTCTCTCCCTAGAAACTGGCCCATGGGCCCAGGTCTGCTCCTGAGAGCTCCCCATGGCCGCTCCTGCCCCCAGCCCCCAAATAATAAAGCCCTTTGCCAGGCGCACAGGAGTTCCAGCCGTTGGGAAAGGAATTTCGAATCTTGAAGCGAATGCATTTTGTTTGTAAAAGAAGCAGATATAGTTTCCCTGATGACCAGCTGGTGTGGGTTAGGAGCAAATTAATCGACTTGCCCAGCAGGGAAGTGGGAGGGGATTTCCTTCCCGCAATCAAACCTGGCGATCGCTCCCAGTTGTTTAATGGCCGTTGCCTCTGAAAACATATTGGAGGAAATATCTTAACAATGAGATAGCCACTTAGCCAAATACTAATTTGGTATTGTTTGACTTGCTTCAATGGCACATTCTGACTTCATTTTTCCTCTGCCATTTTTACCTTGTTTATAAATTGTGTTTGTGGCCGAGGCAGACAGATAACGTGAAAGAGAACACCCTGTCCTTAACCGCAAGGGGTGAATCTGGACCCGCGAGGGTCTTGGGATCTTGGAGAGAACCCTGCCTTGTTACAGAGAAAAGACAATTGCCGGCTACAGCTGGTCTGCCCTGCTTTCCTTGGGGCCAGCAGGAGGGGTCCTTCTCAGGAGTGGGGAGACGGAAGGGTGAGTTCCAGCTTCCCAGCTTTGAGTCATCCCATCTTCCTCTAGCTGAAGCTTCTCCATCTGTGAAACAGGAGGAAGAGGAGGAGGAGGAGGATAACAGCAACAACAGTAACAGCTCCCTGCTAGAATTTTCTTACATTTTCTTTTTAAATGCTATCTCTTAAATGATAATCTTCCCCTCCCCCCCCCCCCCCCCCCCCCCCCCCCGCCATGAAAGCTAGTGGATTATCCACTTTAAAGCTCTTTTCAGCAAACACTTTGGCATCAGCAGATGTGGATGGGGGATTGACATCATGCGGCCCGCCGCACAGGGAGGCGGTTGCTTACCCAACATGGGATTCAACCAAAGCGCAGCTTTCACTTCAGGAATCCGAGACCCACATTAAAACTCGACTTGTCGCTTCCTAGCCGTGTCATCGTGGGCGGATTTCTTAGCCTCTAGGGGCCGCTGCTTCCTCCTCTACAAACTGGGAGTCATCAAACTCCCTCCCCTGGTTGTTGCAAGGATTGGATGAGCACCTAGCACAGACCTGCTTTATTGGAAGTGCTCATAGTGGCACTTTCTGGAAGCAGGAATTAGAGATCGCAGGGGGTGTTGGAAGCAAAAGGGCCTTCGAGGGGGTTCACACCATGTTCTGGCCAAAAGCAAGGCGGTTTCACGGCTGTACTTTGGTGGCTGATGGCCGGCCTCTGGTTTAAGCGCAGCAAGCCCAGGCCTTGGATGTGAGCGTGCTAACCTTTACTTGAAAACCCCAAGGCCCTGTTGACGGTGGCCCAGCCCTTCCTGATGTGGCGTTGGTTCTGCAGCAGTGCCCTGGGCACTGGCTGCCCCCAGAGAGGAACATCAGAGGTGTCTGGGGAGGGACTTGGTCTGAGGCCTACAGAAAAGCTGGAGACTAGAGTTGTGTCTCCCTCCCCCGGGCGGGGTGGAGGAAACGGGGTGAGGGCGGCTGCCAGGCCTGGCAGGCCTCCAGCCGGCGGGGCCAGCACAGCTTTCTTGGCCCGCTTGCAGGGCCTCTCCTGGCAAAGGAGGAGCCAGAGCCTTGGCCTTCTATTTGGGCTGCCTCGGCCCTGCATCCTGTTCCTAAGGGTCCTCAGACCCAACAGGGCCACAGCGAAATGGAGACACTATCTTAGCTCACCCTCAGGAAGCCAACCAGCCTGGCCATGGGGTTCCCAAGACCCTGAGTCATCCTGCATCTTGGATGCCTCCCTTGCTTCCCCGAGTTCCACCTGCATCAGGGTGTCCTGTGCTCAAGGACGGTCCACGTGTCCTGTGCTCAAGTGGACTTAGATGCTCCCTGCTCTTCAGGACCCACTGGTGCCCGGGGGCCGCCTCTACTCCAGTGTCTCCCAGCATGCCCCACCCTTTTGTCTTGCAAGGGCTGCTGCCATTGTCAAAATCCAATCTTTGAAGCACTGGAGTCTTTTCCATGATTCCCTCACTGCCCAGCCCAGGATCCTCTCACTGTCTCTGATCCTAACCCTTCTGCAGTTTCTTATGGCCTCTTCTACCTTCCACTTCACAGGAGTGCTGTTTATCAATAATTGATAGAACATAAAGTTCTTGGGGGCAGGTTCTTGCATCCTCAGCGTAGAGAACAGTGTAGGAGTCAGATAAGGATCCGGGCCCTGGTAGGTGTGTTGGTGACACAAGCATGATATTGTTTGAAGCTGTTAAAGAACACTACAAGATGGCATAAGGAATCTTTTTTTTTTTTTTTTGGTGAAATATACATAACATGAAATTTATCATTTTAATCATTTTAAAATGGTATAATTCAGTTGTAGTAAGTGCATTCACATTGCTGTGCATCACCACTGTCCATCCCATAACTTTTTCATCATCCCAAACTGAAACACTGTACCCGTTAACCAGTAATTCCTCGTTGCCCCTCCCCCACCCCATCAGCCATTGTTCTCCCTTCTGTCTTTGTGAATTTGGCCATTGTAGATACATAATATAAGCAGAATCATATGATATTTGTCCTTTCTTGACTACTTTATTTCATTTAGCATAATGCTTTCAAGGTTCATCCATGTTGAAATGTATCAGAATGTCATTCTTTTTTTTTTTCTCAGTTTTTGAATAAGAAGGTCTGAGTCATTCTTTTTTTTAATGCAGAATCATACAGTGTCTCACCCTGTCACCTGGACTAGAGTGCAGTGGCGTCATCTCATCATAACTCACTGCAATCTCAAACACCTGGGCTCCAGTGAGCCTCCTGTCTCAGCCCCCCAAATAGCTGGGACTACAGGCGTGGAGCTAATTTTTCTATTTTTTATAGAGACGGGGTCTCATTCTTGCTCAGGCTGGTCTCAAACTCCTGGCCTCAAGTAATCCTGCCTCAGCCTCCCAAAGTGCTAGGATTACAGGTGTGAGCCACAATTCCCCAGCCTATCAGTTGTTCATTCTTAAAATTAAAAATAGTCCTCAAGAGAGTATACCTCATGTTATTTGGGGCAGAACTGGAACTAGAAGCCAGATCTCTTATGTTCCATCCTGCTTCTGCAGGGAAGTAGAGCAACCATGGGACACCATGCTGGGTGCACGTGGGCACTTGATGAGGTGACTTGAAGGACTAATGTGCAACATGTATATAGGGACAGAGGCCACCAGCCCTACAGAGCAGGCATAAGAGAAGCAGAAGTCCCTGTGGGCAGGAGCTGCCCCCACCCCCAAAGGGTAGGGGACCAGCAGGTGACAGCCCTGCTTTGCAGTTCCTTTGAGAAGTGCTGTCTGCCATTTTGCATTTCCTTCCACCAGGGCAATCTCAATCCTCAGGTGCGTGACCATAGCTTGTCTTGTCTCTCGTCACTACAGAGAACGGAAGGCTCCCTTGATGGAACTTAGACAGCGAGGGCAGACCCTCATGCCTGGGAGGACGTCTGCGTTCCAAGAAGAGCGGATGATCCCTGCGTTCCAAGAGCTCTGTGCAGTTAGGAGCCTGCCCCGCTTCCACCGGACATAGCAGTTCCTCAGGCCGAGCCACCGGTTCTTAAATCCATCCTACTGCATTAACGTTGCATCTAAAGAGACACAGGGGGGCTGTTTAATTTCCCGCACGGCCCTCCTTCCATCAAGTTGGAGCATCCTTGCGATTGGAAGAGCAGAGGAGGTTCAGGGTCAATAGGCCATTGGGATATTTTGAAACTTGAATATTGCGTCTTATACAGAGATAAAGACCTTTTCCTTGCGCCCTCGTACACAGAAACCGATTTTTGTTTTGTAGTCAATCACTTCCAACAAATGGCCTGGTTTAGGGGCTAGTTTTTTCCTTTTCCTTTGGTCCTTCAAAGGCCTGTAGGTCTGGGTAGTCCTTGTCCTTTGGAAGTACACAGCACTGACCAGACAACTTCACCCTGTCCCCTCTGTGACCTCACCCACCACATACGGGAACAGAAAGCTGCTTGGGTGCAACTCCTTTGACATGCCAACACGAAGACGAGGTTCCTTCAGGCAATGCGCACACTAGAAAATGAAGGTGGAACAGGCACAGATGTTCTTAAGCCATTTTTCTTTTTCTTTTTTTTTTTTTGAGTCAGAGTCTCCCTCTGTTGCTCGGGCTAGAGTCCCATGGCGTCAGCCTAGCTCACAGCAACCTCAAACTCCTGGGCTCAAGCGAGCCTCCTGCCTCAGCCTCCCAAGTAGCTGGGCCTACAGGCATGCGCCACCATGCCCGGCTAATTCTTTCTCTATATATTTTTAGTTGGCCGATTAATTTCTTTCTATTTTTAGTAGAGATGGAGTCTCGCTATTGTTCAGGCTGGTTTTGAACTCCTGACCTTGAGTGATCCTCCTGCCTCGGCCTCCCAGAGTGCTAGGATTACAGGCATGAGCCACTATGCCTGGCCTCTTAAGCTATTTTTCTACTATCCCCTTTCTTTTCCTCCACCGTGCTGAAGGCTGAGCGACAGGAAGACAGTTGCCTACAGCAAATATTATTTTTAGTAGAAAAATGAAATGCATATTTTTCTTACTAATTTTTTTTTTTATTTATTCCTTGCTAAAGAAATGGTCATCTAAGGTCTTAGGCTGTTTCTGACGGTGTCTTGAGTGGCTGGGAGAGGGGCCGCGGCCGTTTCGCTGTGGGATTTCACCAGTGAGCACCACATCTAACCAAAATCACTTTCCCTGTTCCCAGTGACACAGGAGCAGGGACCCTGAAGGATGTTGTATTAAATAAATTTGATCTTTACTCTTCACAGATCTGTGCGGTGTCGTCTTCTGCGAGGCCACGTGCAAATAGAATATCTGTAGTGCTGGGGACTCCTCAGGCCTCTGAAGTCACACACAGGACCACGCAGGTCTCCCCAGCAGACTGACTCTTACACAGACCGAGGGACTATGTGGCCTTTACTGAAATTGGGGCCAGAGCTAGTGTGAGTCTCAACACTGAGCCGTTAAGATCCACTGGCTGATGCCTTCCTGTTTGCTTCCCAGCTGAAGACTACTAAGCTATCCCTGGCAGATAACTGTGAGAGTTAACAAAAATAAAAATAGTAAAAATCCAAGATGTCCAGTTAAATTTGAATTTCAGATTTAAAAAACGAGTAATTTCTTAGTGCAAGTGTATCCCATGTGATGTTTGGGATTATACTTACACTAAGAAATTAGTATCTCTGAATGTTAAATGTGACAGGCCATCCTGTTTTATTTGGTAGCCTTACTGGCAGAGCACCACCCTCCCCAGGCCTGGGGACCTCTCCTCACCTTGCTGGCCCTGAGGCCCTGTGGCCCAGCAGAGAGCCCCAACCCCCTGGCCCTACCCGGCTCTGCCAGATCCAAACTACAGACACTCTAAGGAGCCTCTTAATCTCTGAGCTTCAGTTGCCTTATCTCTAAAATGAGATTAGAGTCATGATTTTTAACATTTGAGCCTTTGATACTCTTGAAAATACAATGAAAGCTATGGATTCCCCTCTACCCCTCTACCAACACACACACACACACACACACACACACGAATGTATCACAATAATGTCATACAATTTCCAAGTTTTCAGAGCCATGGACTCAGATTAAAGCCAAAGGACTAATGTCCTCTAATGACATTCTAGTATGATGTGTCAATGATCTGGGAAGAGCCTGAGCCCCAGTGTCAACTCCTCAGTCCCTTGTTACCTCCAGATAAGGGCCATTGCCATGGCAGCTGTGAAGACCCTGTTCCTCCTGCTGGTGCCCTATTTATGGAGCACACATGACTTTTAAATTACTTCTTCTCTCTTTTTTTTGAGACGGAGTCTCTTTCACCTGGGCTAGAGTGCTGTGGCGTCAGCCTAGCTCACAGCAACCTCAAACTCCGGGGCTCAAGTTATCCTCCTGCCTCAGCCTCCCGAGTAGCTGGGACTACAGGCACGCGCCACCATGGCCGGCTAATTTTTTCAATTTTTAGTAGAGATGGGGTCTTGTTCTTGTTGAGGCTGGTCTTGAACTCCTGAGCTCAAGCAATCCTCCCTCGTCGGCCTCCCAGAGTGCTAGGATTACAGGCGTGAGCCACCGCGCCCGGCCTCTCTGCCTGTGTTTCTGAGGAGGACACTGCATACTCAGGGATCTTCCTTGGCAGAGCTCCAAACCCAGGACCCTGGCTTCAGCCTCCCTAACAGCTGGCACAAGCAAGCGTCCAAGCCTGCCGCGTCTCAAGAACATCCACTCTGGGAGAGGCGGCCATCTTGGCCACGGGACTCACAGCTCCCTCTTGTGTCCTCACGTTGTAGAATTTCTTCCCACATTCGGCCCCTGCCTGGCACCATGTGGAATAAATAAACATGGACACTAAGGCCGGGCCCGGTGGCTCACGCCTGTAATCCTAGCACTCTGGGAGGCAGAGGCAGGCGGATTGCTGGAGGTCAGGAATTCAAAACCAGCCTGAGCAAGAGCGAGACCCTGTCTCTACTATAAATAGAAATTAATTGGCCAACTAAAAATATATATACAAAAAATTAGCCGGGCATGGTGGCACATGCCTGTAGTCCTAGCTACTTGGGAGGCTGAGACAGGAGGATCGCCTGAGCCCAGGAGTTTGAGGTTGCTGTGAGCTAGGCTGATGCCATGGCACTCCCTCTAGCCTGGGCAACAAAGTGAGACTCTGTCTCCAAAAATAAAATAAAATAAAATAAAATAAAATAAAATAAAATAAAATAAAATAAACATGGACACTGGAAAGAAATGTCTCCCCTGAGGCTCTCAACTTGGGGGCCACAGGGTGGGGGGGTGGGGCACAGTGTCTGGGAACTCCCGGAGAGTAGGTGAGAAAGCTGAGAAGGTGTGCAATTTTCTGAGAGAGAATCCATAGTTTTTATCCATTTCTCAAAGGGAGACAAGATCCAAAAAAGGATTAAGAACTTCTAAATAATTAAAAACTCACCTACACGCCATATGATACGGTGTCAAACTCCAGAATAGCAGTCAGCACATTTCTCATCGAGCGTCTACTGAACAATAGTTTTACATCCTATATCCCTAGCAGGACCTGGCCTGCCTTTAGAAAGTTGCTCAGAGTAAGGAAACAAATGCCGATTTCAATGCTCGAAAGCGGCAGCTCTTGTCTCTCAAGAGTAACAAGCTCTTGTATTAGAATGTTTTGGAATACCAGAGGAACCGGCAGTAAATTTATTGAAAAACTTCACAGTCTGAAGTATTTTTCTAAAGCCCGAATTGTCCCTTCATATAAACTTCATAATTCAATAGGAAATGAGCCCTTATTTCAAAATGAACTTTGACAATAGAATAGAAACATTATTTCCATGTTGAGGTAGGCTGAAGGATGCTGAAAAGCAAATAAAATTCTACAAAAAATAGAAGTCGGAATGGAGGATTGGCCACCAGTTGACTATGTGACGTTGGATGTGTCACACGTCCTAGGGTTCCTCTCCTGCAAAAGAAAATGTATGTTTCCCGGGACTACCATAACAAATGACCACAAACTAGGTGGCTTGAAACAACTGAAACCCATTCTTGCACAGTTGTGGACACTGTAGGCCTGACATCAAGGTGTCGGCAATGCCATGCACCCTCCAAAGGCTATAGGGAGGACTCCTTTGCCTCTTCCAGCTTCTGCTGGCTGTTGGAGAACCTTGGCATTCCTTGGCTTGCAGCCACACCACTGCAGTCCCTGCCTCTGTCATCACATGGCATTCTTCCGTGTGTGTCTGTGCTTCACATGGCCTTCTTATAAGGACACCAGTTACTGAATTTAGGGTCCACCCTACTCCAGTAGGATCCCATCTTAACTAATTACATGTGCAGAGACCCTATTTCCAAATAAGCTCACATCCTGATATTCCAGGTGGACATGAATTTTGAAGGGACATTCTTCAACCCAGTACAGAAAGGATTGGATGAGATGAGCTCACGTCCTGGGAGCTCTGACTTTCCATGCTTCTAAGAAGCTCGTGTAAATAGGAAGGTGTGATGACAGTGATTTACCGTCAAAGAACGTAATCTCACATCGTCTTTTGTGAGCTCACTTTCTCCGTCTGGTGAGCTCTCACGGTGCTTTGCTCTCCTGTGCTTTGTGTCTCTGCGTCTCTGAAATACTATTGTGTTTCTTTCTCTGACCTTCAAATTTCTCCCCCATTCTCGTCTCTTACTCTTGCTCTGCTTCCTCCTTTCCCTTCCTTCTCTCCTCCATTTCACCTTTTCCTTTTCTCTCCCTCCCATTAACTAGCCATAACACAGAACTAAAGTTTATAGATTTCTTGTATTTCTTGATGGGTTTTATATTCCCATTTTTCTTTTTATTTTAAAAGCCAATACATGGAATATTTTTTATTTTTCTCTCTCCTCGGGGGAAAAAAAAGCTTCCAAAGCCTACGGAGTTGTTTTCTACATATATTTGACCCTTGGTAGATTATTTTTCCAAGGATTTATTGGACTCATTAGGAAAAAGTCCCCAGTTGCTGCCTTACTTCCTCCCGATCCTGGGATGTGCTAGTTTTCCTGGAACCTCTTGGCACAGGAGGGTGTGGTTTGGTGCCAGAAACTGTTCTGGTGGTTTCTGGCACACCAAGACGCCCTCCTCAGGGACTGGGTTGTTCGGGCCAGAATTTGCAGTATGAGGAAATCTGCCACTGTCCTCCAGGGACTTTTATGGAGTCTGGGGCCAGGTCTTACGAAAATAAAAAAGAGTGGATTTCGGTCCCTTCCAAAGTGAGGACAGATGCTAAGACAGAACCTAACATTGTCTCTAGAAGCTTTGTCACACCACCAGCCATTGATTAAAAGTGCGTCTCCCAGGGCCAAGAACAAGATGGCAAAACTTCTTTTTATCGTGAAGCTTTTGACTGTGGTCATCTCAGTAGACCCTTTGGCATTTGCAGGTTTAGTATTTGAGGTTTTGATTATTCAGGAATGACCCCAAAGATTTAGACTTGAGGCAGGTTGTCCTTCCCGTGGCAGGGCCATTTGCTGAGATGTCATTTGTTGTTAATTCTCCCTGGGCTCTTTTCCATCCCTGCTGCCAGGCACACCTCTAGAAAGGCCAGTTTTCTAGAGGCCCAGAGCGTCTCGCACCCCAAGGGAGTTTGTAGCAGGGGAGGGACAGAGGTGGAACAGCAGACCATGGACAGTCCCCAAAAAAGAGGTGAGCTGCAGGGACTCACTCCCTGCGCCCAGCTGGAAGCTGGTCCCTCAGGGAAATGGCTGACTTCAGGGGGCACCCAGGGAGCCTGGACCCTCGGCCCTGGCTACTGCAGCCGTGGCAGAGATCCATGCAGCTCATGTGGCTGGGAGCCAGTGGAGCCACCTGCCTACTGAGGACCCTGGGAGCCTAGACAAGCCTGGACAAGAAGCTCAAGCAGTGACAATGACCATAATCCCTTCCCCTTTCCCCTGTTTTCTAGGAACCACATGAGCCCTGCAGATTCTTGTGCAACCCTAGTGAGAGAAAGGGATTTTCCAATTGAGGCCAATGTTAACTTTCCCAACAGCCTGGCAGAACGAGGGCTCAGAGACAGATTATGGTTTATTTAATGGCAATGCAGTAATGTGATGTTTGTTGCACAACTGAGTTTGGGGTTGACAAGTCATGCCCTCTACATAAAACTTTGCATCATGGTCTTTGAGGCTGGCAAGCAGGAATGGACAGCATAGCTGGTGAGTGAGCCTAGCCGGCCACTCGGCAGCCTCATCTTGCTGACTATGTTTGCAAGAAGTTCTTCTTAAGTGCCTGTTAAGGTCCAGATCCTACACTAAGTACAGGGGACACACCAGAGAACCAGAAAGATGTGGCCTCTGGAGCTTTCATGCTTTCATGCTCAGAGAAGTCACGTATTTTAGTCATGCTTGTTGAGAGGGAAAGTTGCTGGAATGTTAGTGGTTCGTAGGAGTCATCCTTTCCAGTGTTAAAGATCTGCCCAGGAAGTGGAGCCCCAGATCTGGAGGACATTGTAGTCATTGCAAAAGATCCTCAACTGCATGGGGACATATTTGTACCAACCTATAGTATTTTTTTTTTTTTTTTTTAGCTCTTAGACACCAACGGACAACCTATAGTATTAAAAAGACAATTCAGCGAATGTGAAGGTCTTTGCAAAAAAGTTTTTTTAAAAACAGTGCTTATTCTTGAAGAGGTTGGGATCCATCGGTCTGCTGTATCATCTCGGAGTTTGGCAGTGTGAATGACCGTCTTCAGGTGATGTGACTGTGGAGTCCTGGGCCCACGAGCGTACACAGGTAGACATGTGCACAAACACACACATGTTCATGCGCCCACACACATACATGTGCAAAGCACACCGGAGAACAAGGATGCCCAGCCCTGACCTTGCAGCACCTCCTGTGCCAAGACCAACACAGGTGCCTCTCTCTGATTTGTGGAATGTGATATTTGAATCACGAAGTGAAAATCAAAATAGCATGACTCCGAGTAGTCCAACACATCATCTTTGCTTAGCAAAGTTTATTCAACAAACAGCAAGCAACTGGTTCACGCAAGGTTCTACATGTTCCATGGCTGTGTGGAAGATGCCAGGGCAAGCAGATGCCCTGAAGAAGCAGGAGCCACAAACAACTGACACAGACTAAGTCTCTTCAAAGCCCACCCAGCCTTCTAAGATGGCAGCCCTTCCCATAGTGCTTTGCACACAGCGGGATTATGGCAGACCTAATCCAGTCTCTTTTTTTCAAGATGGAAACTACTGGTCCACATGGCTGAAGCAGAAGGATCCAGACCATTCAGGCAAAAGCCTGGGGTTTGATCAGAGCAGAACCCAGCACCAGTTGGTGCTGAGACCACTTGACACGTTGCAGGTTCAAGCCCTGGGCCCTCTCACAGCCCAGGATTGTCCAAGTGGCAGAACCAATGGCAAGTGAAGAAAGAACATTCCACATGTGTGCTGCCTCCCAGCAGAGGCGGGGCATGGTGGGGTGCTCGGCTGAAGACACGGCCACAGTGACTTCTACTTGTCACAAGTGTACCGGGCAGAAAAAAACACTTTGGGGAATCTCTAAATTAACAAACAAAACAAAAAAGCCAAGGGGTCTATAAGAAAAATGTATTGACCTTTATTAAAATACAATGGTTAATAGCCGGGTGCAGTGGCTCATATCTATAATCCCAGCACTTTGGGAGGCTGAGGCAGAAGGATAGTTTGAGGCCAGGAGTTCAAGTCCAAACTGGGCAACAAAGTGAAACCGCATCTCTACAAAAAATAAGAAACATTAGCTGGGCATGGTGGCGGGTGCCTGTAGTCCCAGCTACTTGGGAGGCTGAGGCAGGAGGATCACTTGAGCCCAGGAGTTCAAGGGTACAGTGAGCTATGGTGGCACCACTGCACTCCAGCCTGGGCATCAGAGAGAGACCCTGTTTCCTAAAAACAACAACAAAAAAAGCCCATATAGTCTTTGCAGATAAAGGGATTATTTTTTCAGCCATGACAGTGGGCTTTTTTCTGTAAACATCGTCTGGCTTGGGCCCCCGGGGATGTTACACAGGGTTCTCCAGTACCAATCCCTCCTGGGTGTAAATCTCTGCTGAGAACTCATCTTTCTTAGCTGAGACAATGAACACTATGGAGCCCCACGTGCTTCCTGTTTAACCTCAGCTGCCAAAGAACTTACAGCCAAACCCTGCACCCATTAGGGCAATTAGCCACTGTCAAGTTCCTGTTCTGTGGACTCCCTCTTCCTTTAGATGGTATCTCTTCCACTTGGAGTCCTAACTGCTCCATCGCATATCACCTTTCCTCTCGTCAGCTGCTTCGGATCCTTGGGGGAAAAGACATAACGTAAATAAGAAAAATTTAAATTATAGATCAAAAATCAACTAGTAGAAACAAATCCAGCTTTTACATTATATTCATTTAGAAGAATAGGAACAATATCGCTACAGTCTGTGTGACCTTGGCACGTCCTTGTCTTGCCCAAAGACCTGGCCCTAATTTCTTCATCAATGAAATGAGGGGATTGGGCTTAGCTATCTTGAATGTATGTCCTATTAAGCTTCATTCATTCAACAAATACTTCTTGTGCACCTGCTATGTGCCAGACACTGGGGGCTTGGAATATATCAGTGAAGAAATAGACAAAGATCCCTTTCCTTGTGGAACTTTAATTCTAGAAGGGAGGAGGCAGGAATAAAACAATAAACACAGTAAGTAGATTATGTGGTAAGTGGAGAGAGCTACAGGAGAAAGAAAGAACTGGGCAGGTGAAAGGAGGTCAGGAGGCAGAGGATGGGGGCAGGTGGCCGTACTCAAGAGGGTGGCCTGGGTGAGCCTCAACAAGAAAGCAAGGTTTGAGCTCAGACTTGAGGAAGCCCAGGGAGTTATCCAAGCAGAAGGGTATCTGGGGAAGAGCATTCCAGGCAGAGGGAACAGCTAGCACCATCTTGTGCACAAGTAAGGAGGCCAAGGGGCTGGGTGGAGGGAGGGGGAGGGGAGAAGTAGGAGATGAGACCAGCACGGTCGCTGATTAAGATATAAGAATGAGCTAGGTGCGGTGGATCACGCCTATAATCCTAGCACTTTATAAGGCCGAGACTGGAGGATCACTTGCGGCTGGGGTCTCCAACCCCTGGGCTGTGGACTGGTACAGGTCTGTGTCCCGTTAGGAACTGGGCCACACAGCAGGAGGTAAGTGGCCAAGAAAGCAAAGCTGCACCTGTATTTACAGCTCCACCCCATGGTCGCATCACTGCATAAGCTCCGCCTCCTGTCAGATCAACCACAGGAATGCGTTCTCATAGGAGAGCAAACCCTATCATAAACTGTGCACGGGAGGGGTCTAGGTTGCGCACTCCTTATGAGAATCTGATGACTGATGATCTGAGGTGGAGCTGAGGCGGTGATGCTAGCGCTGGGGAGCAGCTGCAAATACAGATTGTCATTAGCAGGCCGGGCGCAGTGGCTCATGCCTGTAATCCTAGTACTCTGGAGGCTGAGGCCAATGGATCGCTTAAGGTCAGGAGTTCGAAACCAGCCTGAGCAAGAGCGAGACCCCGTCTCTACTATAAACAGAAAGAATTAATTGGCCAACTAATATATATAGAAAAAATTAGCCAGGCATGGTGGCGCATGCCTGTAGTCCCAGCTACTTGGGAGGCTGAGCCCAGGAGATTGAGGTTGCTGTGAGCTAGGCTGATGCCACAACACTCACTCTAGCCTGGGCAACAAAGTGAGACTCTGTCTCAAAAAAAAAAAAAAAAAAAAAAAGAAAAAAGGAAAGCAGATTATCATTAGCAGAGAGGTTTGACTGCACAATAAATGTAATGTGCTTGAATCATCCTGAAACCATCCCTGCCTTTCCCCCGGTCCGTGGAAAAATTGTCTTCCACGAAACTGGTTCCTGGTGCCAAAAGTGTTGGGGACCACTGGCTTGAGGCCAGGAGTTTGAGAACAGCCTGAGGAAGAGGGAGACCTCGTCTCTACAAAAAAAATCAGCTAGCCATGGTGGCATGCACCGCTAGTCCCAGCTATTCAGGAGGCTTGAGGCAGGAAGATCACTTGAGCCCAGGAGTTTGAGGTTGCTGTGGACTATGATGATGCCATTGCACACTAGCCCAGGGGATAGAGTGAGATCCTGTCTCAAAAAAAAAAAAGATACAAGAATAGAAGTCATCTAATTGTAAACAGATATGTTTCTTCATGGGCTTGTCTAAACCCCTGCTGCTCAAAGCGTGGTTTGTAGACCAGCAGCATGGCAATCACACAGCAGTTGTTAGAGATGCAGAATTTGGGGGACCCACCCCAGGTACAACAAAGCAGAATCCTGATTAACAAGAATCCCAGGTGCTCAAAAAGGCACCATATACCTTTATAAATACATGGGCACTTTATTTTTTTTTTTTCATACTTCTACACTGAATGGGCACTTTATATATGCTACCAAATAAGAGCCTTAGCTGATTAAAACAAAACAGGTTTGTTTGCCTTAAATGGCCCTTTCACGAGGCCTCTTGCGAACCACGGGCTACCAAGGGCGCCACTTGGTGGCAGCATAGATACATTTTACATTTCCAGGACAAAGATCACACATAGAAGTCTAATATCATTATTTAAAGTAATTGTAGTTTTCTTTTTTCTTTTTTCTTTTTTTGTTAGATCGAGATCATGTGGAGAAAGTAATAGTAGTTTTAACACAATTGGCTTGAGCCTTAGAAAAAAATGTCCATGTCAGAAAAGACCAAAATGAACTGAGAAACTGCTCTAGATTCAAAGAGACCAAAGAGGCTGACCAACTAAATGCAGCATGTGATACTGGATTGGCTCCCAGACCTTTAAAAAAAAGAGAAAAAAAGCTATTAAAGGACATTATTGAGCCAATTGGGAAAGTAGAATATGGAATGTATATTAGATAATAATATAGAATTAAATTTCTCAAGCGTGGTAATATTCTGTGGTTATGCAGAATGTCCTCATTCTTAGGGATACATGCTGAAGTAGTATTAGAAATAAAACATGATTTCTGCACCTAACTTTCAAAAAATTCAGCAAAAATTAAAATAATTAAAAAAATCTATCTATCTATATATACATATATATATATATATATCGAGAAAGCAAACAGACAAACATTAAGAACTAGTGAATCTAGGTAAAGGATATACAAATGTTCATTGTAGTATTTCTTTTTCTTTTTTTTCATTGTACTATTTCTTGCAACTTTTCGGAAAGCTTGAACTTTTTCAAAACAAAAAAAAAAGGACAACTCTTATCTTTGGATACTCTTTAAGTTGCAAGGAAATACTTTTTTTTTTTTTTTTGAGACAGAGTCTCACTTTGTTGCCCAGGCTAGAGTGAGTGCCGTGGCGTCAGCCTAGCTCACAGCAACCTCAAACTCCTGGGCTCAACCGATCCTCCTGCCTCAGCCTCCCGAGTAGCTGGGACTACAGGCATGTGCCACCATGCCCAGCTGATTTTTTCTATATATGTTAGTTGGCCAATTAATTTCTTTCTATTTATAGTAGAGACGGGGTTTTGCTCTTGCTCAGGCTGGTTTTGAACTCCTGACCTTGAGCAATCCGACTGCCTCGGCCTTCAGGAGTGCTAGGATTACAGGTGTGAGCCACCGCGCACGGCCGCAAGGAAATACTTAATCAGGAGACCTGGGCGCTGTGGGTCAGGCAGTAACAGCTGTGCTAACTTTGAATTCCTCCCTCAATAGTTACTCTTGTTTCTCTGGCTTCTTGTCCTGGACAGGTTAATTAAACCTATGAGCAAATGGAAAACTGAAGAGATGGCATCCTACCTCTCTGGGCTGTGGAAGGAGTGGAGGTGGACATTGGTTCCCTGTTTTTTAAAAAAGAAATAACTATCACCATCAAAAGTCACTACCTGTAAGTGAACAGAGCTCACAGCAAGTCAGGACGGTCTCAGTCACTCCACCTGCATTACTGAGCACACGGCGGAAGGACAGACAAGCAGGTGGACCGAAGGGGAAACTCTGCATGGAAGAGCCAGGGTTGCTCAGCTTGGGGGAGACGGAGTCAGATGGAAGGCTGCCACTCTGAACGCTGCTGTACGATTGTGAGTTGACCTCCTCACAAAGAGCCCGGGGGTGCTCTTTGCCAAGGCAGGGCAAAGAACCCCAAGCCCCTCTTATTTTCTCCCCCCACCCATAGCTTGAAAGACCCTTTGTTTCCTGAGCCCCTACTGTGTCCCAGGCACAAGGCCAAGTCCTAGGGGTAGAGCAAAGAGCCAGACAGAAGGTTCCAGCCCTTAGAACTGTGCCCTGGGGAGACAGGCACGAAATGGGCCATTGGCACACAGCTAATCACAGGTGAGCCCAGGCCTGCAGAGGCAGCAAGGTGCACAGGAGTGGGGACAAGAGTCAAGCAGACAAGACTGCCCAGAGAAAGTGATATTTAGGATGAGAATGAGTTAGCGAGTTTAATTCATCAAAGTCCCATAAACTGAATGTGCAACTGAAGCTGGAAAAAGCCAATCGATTGGTTTTCCTTATGCTTTAAAAAATACTCGGGAGTCTTTGCAGACCCTCTCACTGCCTTTGCAGACCCTGAGGGGTAGGGGCCTGCAGAGGAGCTGGGAGCCCCTGTCCTACACTGCCGGAAAGTGGGGACAGCCTGGAGACTGTTTGTTGCTTGGTTTTGAGCATCTCATGCAGGTGGGGCTCCCAGGGGGTGCAGTGGGTGGGAGGGTGCGTACTCAGGTCTAGCCCTGCATCCACCTGGCTCATGGTGGCCCAGAAGTCCTGCTCAAGTGCTCACTGCAGACACACACATGCACACACTCCCCTAAGTGTAGCCTTTTGCCTTCTGGAAGCCCAGGATGGCCTATACACATGTCCCTTGACCTCATTTAAGAGGTTTCCATAACCGAGGATATGCTGGAGATGACCAACCATGGCAGTTTGTTGGAGACTGAGAGGTCCCCAGGGTGCAGGACTTTCAGTGCTAAAAACTGGGAAAGACCCAGACAACCTGGGGTGAGTTAGTCACCCCAGATGTGACCCTGGTTCCCAGCTCCAGGTGATGGGAGGTCCCTCAGTGCTCAGGTACAGGGAGCACTGTTGCCCTAGGCTGATGGTTCTCCACCCAGACCACACATTGGTCACCTGGGAAACTTAAAAATGCTGATGCACAGGCCCCATTTCAAACAAACTATAATGGCTGAGCCTTGGGCATCAATATTTTCGAAAATCTCCCCAGGTGATTCAACTATGTATTCAGAGTTGAAGACCAATGCTGTAGGTTTCCTGTTTCCATTCGGAGAAGAGACAGCCAATCCCAACTAGAATCTGACAATGTCTCCATTTGGCCACCAAAGGTCCCATTACTGCAGCCCCAGAGCATTGTGACTTGAGCGTGCAGGGTCCAGGCTTGCCTGGGACTCACAGTTTCTCAGATACTTGGAAAATGACAGATCAGCCTGAACCTGACCTGCAACCTCAGGCGACAGACATGGAACTGAGTCACCTGAAGCTCCATCCCAGGAGAGCAGGACCCACATCTGTCTGCTCCAATGGACTTGGTAGCAGAGAAAGACACTGGTCTCCAACAAGGGCAAAATGCACACCAGTGGTGCTGACTTCTGCTGCCTACTGATTATTTAATGTCCGTCCGGCCCCACCAGGAGATGGCAGTCCATGGGCTGCCTAGATATGTGGAAAAATCTGGCTGCATCATGTGTTGGAATCTTACCGCTACCACCATATTTTAGATGGCACCATGCCTGGAAAATGCAGGCCATGTGGGACAGATGTGTGGGTGGGGGAGGAGGTGGGGGTTGACAATCTGAAAAAGCAGTCCTTGTTTTTGTACAATCCCTGTAGTACTTGGCTTCTTAAGCTCAGGCCTGTTTCTCCCAGGCCCTGGCTGTATCACGGACTCCATTGCTGCGTTTCCTGCTGACTTCATTTCTTCACTTTGCATGATTTTAAATTACAAATATGATGCAAGTTTATTGCGGGGAAAAATCAAACAATAAAGAAGCATAAATACTCATTTACAACCATTTCCCTGTCCCCAAGACCCTGCTTAGCAAGAACATGTGTTAACAGATTCTTCCAGTCTTTTTCTCGTCTATTTATATACCCGGCTTTGCATGTTCCTTGAGGGCAGGGGCTTGGTGTGGTTTGCCTTTTTTTTTTTTTTTTTTTGAGACAGAGTCTCGCTTTGTTGTCCAGGCTAGAGTGAGTGCCGCGGCGTCAGCCTAGCTCACAGCAACCTCAAACTCCTGGGCTCGAGCGATCCTTCTGCCTCAGCCTCCCGAGTAGCTGGGACTACAGGCATGCGCCACCATGCCCGGCTAATTTTTTATATATATATCAGTTGGCCAATTAATTTCTTTCTATTTATAGTAGAGACGGGGTCTCGCTCTTGCTCAAGCTGGTTTTGAACTCCTGACCTTGAGCAATCCGCCCGCCTCGGCCTCCCAAGAGCTAGGATTACAGGCGTGAGCCACCGCGCCCAGCCATGTGGTTTGCCTTTTTATCTGTGGTACCTGGCATGTAGTAGGTGCTCATTAAGTGTTTGTTGAATAAATTCTTTCCTTTTACATAAATGGGATCATGGTACATATTTTTCTTCTGCCTGCTGTTTTCTTATTTAATAACAGCTGTTGTTTGCCCATCATCTAGACAGGTCTGCCTTATTTGTTTGTTTGTTTTTATGTTTTGCCTCATTATTTTTAACTGCCTGGTGGAACTGCCTGGTATCCCATAATATGGAGGGACCCTCATTTATTTTTACAGTTGCCCATTAATAGGATTTTTTAAATTGCAAATGGGGGGAAAGCCCTTGCAAATAGCATTATGCACATGTGTGAGTATTCCCTGGGATAAATATCTAGAATGGTAATTGTTTCTTTCCAGAAACTTCTCTTTCCCAGCTACACTGTAGCTCCTGGTAACTCTCTGCTCCTGGAGCCTAAGGGAGGGAGTTGTGGCCTTTTCCATTGTAAGGCAAGAATGAGCTGCCCAAGCAAACTTGGAGACACTCTGCCAGGGGTGCCCTCGCTTGCCAGAGTTGGATGGAGGAGGAGAGGGGAAATACGAAATATGATGGCTAAGAACCTTGAGCTTGGGCAACCTTCTGGGTGGTGGGCAGCCAGTCCTCTGCCCACGCTGTGGGTGTGCTGCTGTCCGCTGAGGGGACCTGCCCATTAGCTGAGCGTCTGGGGAGGAGGAAATGCACGGGCTTCATCCTTCACAGAGAGAGAAAGCAAAGCTTTTCTAGGAAAACAGACTAAGTGACGGGTGCTCCCAGCGCTGGCAAAATTATCAACCACGCGTTGCAATTCTCAGCCTCTGCAAAAAGAAAATAATGAGCCTGTGTGTTCCTAGGCTTGATTAAACAGTAATTAGGCTTCAAAAGCTTGCTAAATGCCCCTCTTTAAAAACCACCCAGCTAGGCAATTTTTCTTTCACATTTAATAGCAACTATTCTTGTACTCTTTCTCGTCCAAAGTGGCCGTAATTGTAGGGGTCTGATGAACAAGCACTCTCAGAAGCTGCTGGTGGGAGAGGGAGGTAGCACAGTCTTTCGGAGGAGTAACTGATGATCCGTCTGGAGAGCCTTAAAAACCTTCCTGCCCTTTGGCTCAGTAATTCCACTTCTAGGAATCTATGCAATAAATAGACCCAGAGATAAAGATTTATGTACAAAGATGTTTATCACAACCTGGTCAATAGTACAAAAATATTGGAAATTACCTAAATAGTGACCTTTAATGAGGGACGAGTTTTAGAATCAAATGAAAGTCCATTAAACACTTGTTGCACACACACGGATACACTGGGGCAGGAGCTGGGTGGCCTAGCAGCAGTTTGAGCATCTCTATTTTTAACAAGCTCACCCAAGTAATTCTTATGTCAATGCCATAAGCATGTTAATGGTGAATGTTAATAATTCACATGATCCCTCTAGGATTATGGATATTTCTTCTTTAAACGTATTTTTTTTTTAAATATCCCACAATGGATTGCATGAATTGCTTTTATGATCAGAAAAATATATTAAGAAAATAGACTAGAAGACAATAGGAAGTTCAGCTGGCAAACACCTACTGTATACCAGGCCCTGTGCTTGGCATTGAGGATACTGAAATAAAGCAGAGTCTGTTCTTCAAGAAGTTCACAGTCGCTCTCCAACCCGCAGCTACCGCGCCGCTCAGGGGGAGACCCCGGCAGGAGCCCGAGGGCAGCTACCGGGCTGCACAGGCCGCTGGCGCTGCCTCGGCCAGCCCTTCCCGCGAGGTGAGGACCGCGGGGCTGTGGCGGGAAGGGACCCGAGGTTCCATTGCCTTAAGGATGACGATCCTAGGGCACCCTCGAAGTTGGAGCTGCCAGTGGTTGCCAGTCCTGATACTGCTGCTGGGCACAGGCCATGAGCCAGGGGTGGAAGGCGTGACACACTACAAGGCCAGTGACCCTGTCATTCTATATGTCAACAAAGCGGGACCCTACCATAACCATCAGGAAACTTACCACTACTGTCAGCTTCCAGTCTGCTGCCCTGAGAAGACACGTCACAAAAGCCTTAGCCTGGGTAAAGTGCCGGATGGGGACCGAATGGCTGAGTCTTTGTGTGAGATCCGCTTTCGGGAGAACGTGGAGAAGAGAATTCTGAGCCACATGCAGCTCAGTTCTGCACAGGTGGAGCAGCTGCGCCAGGCCATTGAGGAACTATACTACTTTGAATTTGTGGTAGATGACTTGCCAATCCGTGGCTTTGTTGGCTACACGGAGGAGAGCGGCTTCCTGCCACACAGCCACAAGATAGGACTATGGACCCATTTGGACTTCCACCTAGAATTCCATGGAGATCGAATTATATTTGCCAATGTTTCGGTGCGGGATGTCAAGCCCCACAACTTGGATGGGTTACAACCCGATGAGTTCCTACGCCTTACTCACACTTACAGTGTGCGCTGGTCTGAGACTTCAGTGGCGCGTCGGAGTGACAGGCGCCGTGGTGATGATGGTGGCTTCTTTCCCCGAACACTGGAAATCCATTGGTTGTCCATCATCAACTCCATGGTGCTTGTGTTTTTACTGGCGGGTTTTGTGGCTGTCATTCTAATGCGTGTGCTTCGGAATGACCTGGCTCGCTATAACTTGGACGAGGAGACCACTTCTAGAAGTTCTGGTGATGATTTTGACCAGGGTGACAACGGCTGGAAAATTATCCATACAGATGTCTTCCGCTTCCCTCCATACCGTGGTCTGCTCTGTGCCGTGCTTGGCGTGGGTGCCCAGTTCCTGGCCCTTGGCACTGGCATTATTGTCATGGCACTGCTGGGCATGTTCAATGTGCATCGTCATGGGTCCATTAACTCGGCAGCCATCTTGTCGTATGCCCTGACCTGCTGCATCTCTGGCTACGTGTCCAGCCACTTCTACCGACAGATTGGAAGCGAATGTTGGGTGTGGAACATCATTCTCACCACCAGTCTCTACTCTGTGCCTTTCTTCCTGACGTGGAGTGTGGTGAACTCGGTGCATTGGGCCAATGGTTCGACACAGGCTCTGCCAGCCACCACTATCCTGCTGCTTCTGACGGTTTGGCTGCTGGTGGGCTTTCCCCTCACTGTCATCAGAGGCATCTTCGGGAAGAACAACGCTAGCTCCTTTGATGCACCTTGTCGCACCAAGAACATCGCCCGGGAGATCCCATCCCAGCCCTGGTACAAGTCTACTTTCATCCATATGACTGTTGGAGGCTTCCTGCCTTTCAGTGCCATCTCCGTGGAGCTGTACTACATCTTTGCCACAGTGTGGGGTCGGGAGCAGTACACTTTGTATGGCATCCTCTTCTTTGTCTTCACCATCCTGCTGAGTGTGGGAGCTTCCATCTCCATTGCGCTCACCTACTTACAATTGTCTGGACAGGATCACCGCTGGTGGTGGGATCTGTGCTGAGTGTTGGCTCCACTGGCCTCTTCATCTTCCTCTGCTCAGTTTTCTACTATGCCCGGTGCTCCAGTATGTCAGGGGCAGTACAGACTGTAGAGTTCTTTGGCTACTCCTTACTCACTGGTTACGTCTTTTTCCTCATGCTGGGCACTATCTCCTTTTTTTCTTCCCTAAAGTTCATCCGTTATATCTATGTTAACCTCAAGATGGACCGAGTTCTGGATGGAAGAACTATTGCTCTTCTCTCCCTTTCTTCACAGCCCATTGAGCTCTCCTACCAGCTTCTCTTCTCATCGGAGTGACTGAATTGTGTGATGGCATTGTCGCTTTGCCCTTTGGGCCTCCCTTCCCCAGAGAGGGCCTGGAAATTATAAGTATTATATAAGAAGTATATATTTGAACTTTTTAAGTTGCCTTTAGTTTTGGTCCTGATTTTTCTTTTTACAATTATCTAAATAAAATGTATTAAGAAAAAAAAAAAGAAGTTCACAGTCTACAACAAGAGACAGCCACATGAAAACAAATATTCTTTAACATAAGCAGAGAGACATGTTGCATTAGGATTAACTGTTGGTGCAGGGATTGGTGCAATCCAGGGAGTAATCTGTGCTTAGGAGGCTTGGAAAAATACTTCCCAGCAGGAGACACTCCAGCTAGTCCTGGAGGCACCTGGAGGAGGGAAGGAGGGAAACGGCATTCCAGGCAAAGCAATCGGCGGCTCGGAGACATGGACACCCTTTCACGCTTAAGGAAATGTGAGCAGCGAGGTGTGGCTGGAGCAGAAGATTGACCTAGGGCACAAGAGGAGGTGAAACCAGAGAGGCAGGCAGGGCCAGCTCAGGGTAAGGACCTGCAACTTGAGCCAGAAGGCCAGTGCTTCCCAGACTGTGTGCCGAGGAACACTGGTCCTCCCTCAGAATGGTGCATGCTCAGTGCTAAGGGGTTCCACAGCAAATGCCTTTGGAAAACTCTGGGTTAAAGTGTTTTGTTTTTGTTTTTTAATTGCAGGACACATGAAAGCCTCTAATATACTAATATGCTAGGAATTGTCCAAGAGGGGGCAGTACAGAGAGCAAGTCCCAAACTTATTTAACCACAGATCTTTTCATCTAACACCCTCACCACACACTTTGTTGTTGTTGTTTAAAAGAAAACTTATTGTTTGGCCAGGCACAGTGGCTCATGCCTGTAATCTCAGCACTTTGGAAGGTTGAGATGGGAGGATCCTTTGAGCCCAGGAGTTCAAGGCTACAGTGAGCTATGATTGTGCCACTGCACTCCAGCCTGGGTGACAGAACAAGACCCTGTCTTTAAAAAAAAAAGAAAAAGAAAACTTATTAATATCCTATATGGTGACATCCTCGGGGCATAGTTTGAAAAACTCAGAACACAACCTTAGGAGTCCCACAGTCTTGGGTTCAAACCTGCTTCACTGTTTACCAGCTCAGTGACATGGACCAACCTTAGGCAAGTGGCATCATCAGTAAAGTGGGACCAATAGAAGCTACCTTGTAGGCTTTTGGCAATTAAACGAAAAAATCTGAGTAACACAGCAGATACCCAGTGGGTTCTGAGTACGTAACCGCAGTCACCATTACTGTCTTTTCATTGTTACAGTCAGAAAGATCCCTTGGCGGCTGGCTTGGTGGGTTCCAGGTCATCTTGGAGGTGGCCAGACTAATGACCATGCCGAGAGAGAGGCTGAGCTCACCTGGAGCGATGTGGCCAACGTGAATGTCCCACAGCTGTGAGAGGCACGCAGTCCACAGGACTGGGTGGCATGATGGAGTGAGAAGGGAATATTGAGGTCACCAGTGGCCAGTGGGTCAGGGGGCTGGTGGGGCTTTTAAGGAGGACAGTGCAGGCAGCGCAGCATTGTAGGGTGCAAAAACAATGAATTGTCAGATGTAGCCCCCTCTTTCTAACTTGTATCCGCCAGCATGAAGCATGACTTAAGACTGCCTCTAAAAGCTGCTCCTTGATTTATTTATTTTTTTTTAGAATCGTAGACACAATGATTACTTCCCATTTTAAATCACATTTCATGTTGTTTCCTTTGCCAGACTCAGAGGGTTTTTATTATGTCTTTTCTCCAGCCTGTAATAACAAAAGAAGGAAGAATAAATTTTAGGTGGGAAAATTAGTCACTCAGCTCTCAGAATGAAAATTACCATGTATGTGTGAGTCTAGGTGCTGTCATAGAAGAAATATTCTGTAGTTCCACAGCCTCGGGGTGGACTGGGAGTGGTAGCATTGCCGTTTGCATGGATGCAGGTGGCACTTAGATGTTTTCCAACCGAGGCAACAGCACACCCCTTTTGTGAACCTGTGTGTTCACCACGAATCCTCCACTCGTTGTGGTGATAACAAGAGTACCATGCCAGGCATTTTGCTCAAGGTGAAGCTGACCCTCGTAACATCTCAGGAAAATAGGTAAGAGCAGCAGCATTTTGTAGGTGAGGATAGTGATGCTCAGAAAGGTTGAGTCACTTGCCCAAGGTCACACAGCTAATTGTGGCAGATCTGAGACTCCAGCTCAAGTCTTGCTAGTTCCATAGCACAAACTCCACTATCCTATTTCCACAGTGTCTTTGGAGAAGGACACAAGAAAAATGCTTGGCACAGTACCTGGCATATAGTAGGCACGCAGTAGGGGTTAGCCGTTCCTACGATCATTATTGTTATTCCAAAAACTTGGAGGAGCAGGGGGGCTGCCTGGGATAGAATCTGAGTGCTACTGTGAGGCTGCCCCCAGCCCCGAACATAATAGAACATGTTTGTGCTGAATATTCTCATCGGCATTCCCTTTAGGCTTTTTATTTTTTGTAAAGATGGGGGCCTCACTATGTTGCCCAGGCTGGTCTTGAACTCCTCGCCTCAAGCAATCCTCCCGCCTCAGGTTCCTGAGGGTCTGGGACTACAGGCAGGAGCCACTGCGCCCGGCCCCTTTAAGTTTAATGGCATTTGCAGCAGGAGGGAAATCTCCTCTTCTACCCCCCATTGCACAAATAAGGAAGCCAAAGGCCTGGGATCACCCAGTGAGGAAGGCAGAAGGGGACATGAACCCCGATTTCCTGACTCCCAAGATTGCCCCATCCACTTCCTCTGCTGGGCTGCCCTCTGTTCCCCTGGAGCCTGCTTTGGGTAAGGCAGGCGGTCCAGAAAGCCTCCTTTAACCCAGCTCTGAACCTGGGTTGGGGGCAGATCATTTGATTTTATTGACGATCACAGATAATTATTGAAGATAATTACTAGATGGTTGTATTCGTTTCCTGGGGCTACTGCAACACATTAGCACAAAATGCATGGCTTAAAGCAACATACATTTTTTTTTTTTTCTCCCAGTTCTAGAGACCGGAAATCCCAAATCAGTATCACTGGGCAGGTGCGCAGGAGTTGTCAGGGCCACGCTAAGGGAGAGTGCGTTCCTCTCCTCGTCCAGCTGCTGGTCGTCAAGGTTCCGTCTTCATATTGGCTGCGCCTGTGGGTCAAACCTCTCTCTGCCTCTTATGAGGACACCTGTGATTGTATTTGGAGCCTACCTGGCTGATCCAGGATAATCCCCCAACGCAAGATCCTTCCTCACATCTGCAAAGTTCCTTTTTCCATATAAAGTAAGTCAGAGGTTCCAGGGATTAGGCTGCGGATATCTTCTGGGGAACTATTTTTTGGCACACCGTAAGGGCTAAATCGATTCACTTATCTGCTAGCTATGCCTGGATCTGGTCTGACAATGCCAGCTAGAGAGACGAAGAAGGGGACAGGGCTGAGGCCTGGGGTAAGCTCTCATCTAACAGGCCCTGGCAGCCCGCTGGGTTTTGGGGTGCTGGATGTGCATTTAGGGCCCTCTAGCACCATGCTCTAGCAGAGGGTTCAGCAAATGACAGACCATGAATTGGCCTCCTATTTTTGTAAATAAAGTTTTATTAGAAGACAGATGTGCCCATTTGCTTACATATTATCTGTGGTTGCTTTCGAGGAGAGTTGAATAGGCAGAGTTGAGAAGTTGCAACAGAAACCATATTGCCACAAGCCTAAAACATCTAATATCTGTCCCTTTAAGTAAAAGGTTGCCTATCCCTGTGCTAGAGAAATAGGAAAAGCAGGCAGATAATGCTGTGTTCTTTTCTTTTGAGTCTTTTTTCCCCTCATTTAATTTTGAATATTTTTAAATGCTATGTCTTCAAGTGTATTCATCTTTTCTTATGCAGTGCCTAATCTTGGATTAATCCCATCCAGTGTATTTTTCCCTCCTCAAGCATTGTATTTTTCATCTCTAGAAGCTCAGTTTGGATCTTTTTAGTAATATTTTTCTTATCTCTATTAAACATGATCAGTCTTTCCTCTACCTTCTTGAATGTAGGGTGTATAATAGCTGATATAATAACTGTTTTGTCTTTGTCTACTGATTCTATCACCTGTGCAATTTAAAAGTCTATTTCTATTGATTTTTTTCTCCTCATTTGGATATTTTTTTCTTCTTTGCATGGCTTATTGATTGAATGTCAGACATCAGCTGTACCAGTTATCAATTTATTCCCTCTCAGCTCCAAATCTACACTTCATTGCCTGCCCTGTATAACTGAGCTGGACCCTGTAAAAATTTCTCCTTTGCAGCCAGCATGATGTTAAGCCTAGCCAGTAGAGGGCGCCAGAGGAAAACCTATAGGTAAAAGGGGCTTTTCTTCCTCGCTTAGTTGTGCTTCTGTTGGTTTCTTGCTCTGATTGTATGGTTGCCAGCAGAGTGTGGGGGACATCCCGTGGCACTCACCCTCATCAAATTGTAGCAGTATCCCCATTGACATCTTCCCATCAAGTCTGAGCAGTTCCCCCACCGCAGATTCTCAGTGATTTTCACAGGTCCCATGGTGGTTGACATTCCAGCTTTAAGCCCATCTGCACCCTGGTGGCTGCAGGATTTCCTGCCTGCCAGTCCTGGCCATGGTTCTTTGCCCACCAGCCTCAACCTGCTTGTACCCCAGATGAGAGTTTCCTGCTTGCCCATCAACAACGGACCAGCTCTGGCCCAGGACAACACGACCCAGTGAGCTTCAGTATCTGCAATTTCCCCTTTTCTGATGAAGTCTGAATCCCAGCCTTGGGCCTTTCCCCTCAGCCCTGGGATATTTCTTTAGAGCTCTCTTTACCCATTTATAGTCAATCCCCTGTGATAGTTATCAGCTTTTATAGTAAACTTTCCCTGTTCAGATTACTATGTGATTTCTCTCCCCTGATTGGACCCTGAGTATTTCACAAACATTGTGAATTTTACCTTGGAATGTTTTTGTATTCCTATAAATGTTTTTTCAGTTTTTCTGGGACGTAGTTAATTGGCTTAGAAACAGTCTGATCCTTTCAAGACTTGCTATTAAGCTTTGTTAAGTGGGAGCAGAGCAGTATTTAGGGTTAATTTTCCCTACTGTTGAGGGAAAAAACACTCCTGCATTTTACCGGATGCCCCATGAATTACAAGGTTTCACTCCAGCTGGTAGGAACATGTACTGTTCCTCATCCTGTATGAGTAACAAGGATTGTTCTCTCCATTCCTTTCAGGTGGTTCTTTCCCTGGCTTTGGGTAGTTCCCTCATGTTTGTACTCAGTCAGTACTCAGATGATGACTCAAGGGGGAGCCTTGGGCAGATTTCTAGAACTTTCTCTTTGTGAAGTTCTCTCTTCTCCAGGCCTCTACCCTGGTCTCCCAGTTCCATCTCCTTGATTCAGGGAGCCTACCAATTTCCATATGGCTTCCTCCTCCTCACTCATGGCTTGTGAACACAGCAGGCAGTTAGTAGGGACACTGTAGGGCTCACTTTATTTCCCCTTTCTCAAGGATCATTGTCCTTGAGATCTGCTGCCTGAGGTCCAGTTCCTTGAAAGCCATCGTTTTATATACAATTGACCCTTGAACAACACGAGTTTGAACTGTGCAGTTCCACTTATACATATTTTCTTCCTTCTCTGCCACCCCTCAGACAGCAAGACCAACCCCTCCTCTTCCTCCTCCTCCTCAGCCTACCCAATGTGAAGATGAAGAGGATGAAGACATTTATGATGATCCACTTCCATGTAATGAATAAATATATTTTCTCTTCCTTGTGATTTTCTTTTTTTTTTTTTTTTTTTTTTTTTGAGACAGAGTCTCACTTTGTTGTCCAGGCTAGAGTGAGTGCCGTGGCGTCAGCCTAGCTCACAGCAACCTCAAACTCCTGGGCTCAAGCGATCCTCTTGCCTCAGCCTCCCGAGTAGCTGGGACTACAGGCATGCGCCACCATGCCCGGCTAATTTTTTTATATATATATCAGTTGGCCAATTAATTTCTTTCTATTTATAGTAGAGACGGGGTCTCGCTCTTGCTCAGGCTGGTTTTGAACTCCTGACCTCGAGCAATCCGCCCGCCTCGGCCTCCCAAGAGCTAGGATTACAGGCGTGAGCCACAGCGCCCGGCCTGTGATTTTCTTAATAACGTTTTTTTCTCTAGCTTACTTTAAGAATACAGTATATAATATTATTACATAGACCATACAAAATATGTTAATTGCTGCTTATGTTATTGGTAAGGCATCTAGTCAACGGAAGGCTATTAGTGTTAAATTTGGGAGGAGTCAAAAGTTATACTGAAATTTCTGACTATGCAGGCATTTGGGACCCTAACTCCTGCATTGTTCAAGGTCAACTGTATTTTGTCCAGTTTTTTAATTGTTTCTGGCTGGTCCCTGTTATTCCAGCTTGGCTAGATGTGGAAGTTGAATCTAATTTTAAAATATTCACTTAATTTGCACACAAAACATTATTGCCCACCTGCCATGGGTAGGCAACAGTAAACAAAACAAAAATCTCTGTCCTCCTCGGGCTCACGTTCTTATGGCAAATGATTGAGAAAATTATTAACACTGTGAGCCCACACACATGTCCTGGGCGTGGACCACCAGGCTATGAATCCAGGCCAGCCCTCCCTGTCCCCTAGTTGCTACTGATCTGTCATCTTTCCTTCCGTCCTTCCCCACCCACCATGCCCACAGCTCTGGAGGTGCCCCTTCTTTTCTCTTCCGAGAGATTTCATAGAATTCTTCAAGCCACCTTGTCTGTGCAATGCCTGTAGAAAACTACGTGATGAATGTCTCTGAAGCCTAGAAAGTGTGATTTATGTTTTTAATTATATCTTTCTGGCATCACAGGAGGAGTTTTCTTCCTCCCCATCTCCACAGCATCGCTCTTGGCTCTTTAGTAAATAGACCGAGATGGAGCCTTCCTCCCTGCAAGGTCACGGACAAACAGCCCCAAGCAGCACCTTGGACCTGAAAGCTAAAAGCCAAGGTGTTATTTATAGGCCCTGTTACACACTCGTTCCACATGCCAGCTCAGCCTATATGATTCTATTTTAAACCAGGAGAGCCAACCCCATGTCCCTCTCTGTCTGCCTTTCGGCCAGCAGCACAGACTGGGTAATGGCCATAAATATCTAGTAGATATATTTTCAATAACAGCTTGATTGAGCTCAATCAATTCACATACCAAAAAAATTCACCCCTTTAAAGATGACAATAAAGGCAACAATTCAGAGGTTTTTGAGGATATCCACATAGCCCTGTGCAACCATCACCTACGATCCATTTTAGAACATTTTTATCACCCCCAAAAGAAACCCCCTGCCCATTAGCAGTCACTCCTCGAGTTCCCATAGCCCTAGGAAGCTACTAATCAACCTTCTGTCTCTATGGATTTGTCTGTTCTGGACATTTCATATGAATGAAATCAGATAACGTGTGGTCTTTTGTGACTGGCTTCTCCCACTTTGTATAATGTTCTCAAGGTTCATCCACATTGTCACATGCATCAGAACTTTATTCATTTTTATTGCCAAGTAATATTCCATTGCATGGATGGGCCACATTTTATTTATCCATTCATCATTAGGTAGACATTAGGTTATTTCCTTTTTTGGGCTATTATGAGTAATGCTGCTAAAAACATTCATGTATACATTTTTGTATGATGGAAATACATATTTAGCTGTAATTTCCACCAGCACTTTGGCTGGGGGTGTGCTTGGGACGCAGTAAGTGAAGGTGGCCACAAAAGCCAGCCCAGTTTCTCACTGTCACTCTGGTACAGCCCTAAAGGAAAAGGCAGACAGACAGGAGAGCTGGCTGCCTCTTAGAAAGATCAGTGTTCACGCCTGTAATCCTAGCACTCTGGGAGGCCGAGGCGGGCGGATTGCTCAAGGTCAGGAGTTCGAAACCAGCCTGAGCAAGAGTGAGACCCAGTCTCTACTATAAATGGAAAGAAATTAATTGGCCAACTAAAAATATATACAAAAAATTAGCTGGGCATGGTGGCGCATGCCTGTAGTCCCAGCTACTCGGGAGGCTGAGGCAGGAGGATCGCTTGAGCCCAGGAGTTTGAGGTTGCTGTGAGCTAGGCTGACGCCATGGCACTCACTCTAGCCTGGGCACCAAAGCGAGACTCTGTCTCAAAAAAATAAAAAAAAATTAGAAAGATCAGTGTAATAAACAAGAGTTGAAAAATTGCTATGTGCCTCCCTCCTCCCTCCTCACTCCTCCCTCTTCCCTCCTCCCCAACACTCCTGTATTAGTGTCTCTTCCCTGCCACACTCTGTGGTACTCCCAAGGGTCTTAGCCTAATTAGAGAAGCAGGATTCAAGATTGTAAGTGCCCTGGTGACTAATGTCAGACCAGGACAGGAACTATGGTAGCCCATGAGAGGGACACCCATCCCCCAGTTCTGGGGGATCAGGGAAGGCTTCTCAGAGGTGGTGACCTTTATTCTTCCTGCAGTATACTATACAGACTTCCAAACGTACAGAAAGTCTCGCATAGTCATCACCTGGGTTTAACAGTTGCGAGAATCTTGCCAGATTTTTTTTTCTGGAGGATTTTAAAGTATATTTCAGACTTTATGGCAGTTCACCTCTAAATATTTCAGTGTTTATTTTAAAAACAAGGAGACTTTCCTACATATGATATTCTTATCATACCTGACATGTCATACTATTTCTGTGATAATCTAATACCCCATTCATATTCAAATTTCCCCAACTATTTCAAGGACGTTATCGGCAGGTGCTTTGTTTGAAAGAGCATCTAATTCAGGTGAGGATGCCCTTCAATCTGCAACAAGGAGGAAGAGGCAGGAGGCTCCATGGGCAGACGCAGCTTGTGGGTAAAGGCCTGGGGAGAGTCAAGCCTGGAGCTTGAGGAAGGTGTCCCCACTGGATGAGAGGGGACCGTTCCTGGGCACAGGCCCAGGAAGTGGGGCTGTGGACAAAGGGGCTGCCACTTCCTCCTCCTGTGACCCACAGAAGCTGACTTCATGATGTACCCCAGCCAGGAAGGCCTTGGAACATTCCTTCAGCCAGGGGAGCAGTCAGTCCATTGACCCACTACTCTGGAAAGTTCCTCCTGAAGGATAATTCCGTCTTGCTCACCCTGTGTTCACTAGGGGGACGGGCCCTGCCTTGGACTCACAGGACAATGGTCTTTCTGCTGTAGAGACCGGGCGGGCGTCCTTCCCCAGGTGGGGCAGATCCTGACTGCAACAGCCCCGGACGGCGCGCTCGTTTCCGCAGGGCCCTGTGGTCCAGCCCTCTCAACTCCAACGTGGGCTGCCATGGGGGATCGGGGTGTCCTCGCCTGGTTCTAATCATGGTGTTGAACATCAGAGAAGAAAATAGCTGCGATCTCTGTTCAGAGCCCTGTGCTTTGAGAACAGCAGGTGCTCTCGATGCGGGCTGATGACCTTTTGAAAGTCAAAACCTGCCTCCCAGGAGCCTTTCATCTGTGTTTCTGAGGTTCTGCTTTTCTCTCTTTGATGGGGCTTCAAACACAAGCCACCCCTCAGCCTGTGCCTGGCACTTAACCCAGGAACTCTCCTGGATGTGCTAGAGAAGTATTTAAAATCAGGGAGCAGAGATGGAAGAGTCAGGCAGGGGGCAGCTGGCCACCTGTGACCTCCAAGCACAGCAGTGGAAGCCCAGGTATCTGTCCCCCAGCAAGTCCCAGTGCTCCAAGCAGCAGGGGCAGGGTAGGGAGGGGTCTTCCTTGTTCATCAACCAGTCAGTAGAGCATCTTTTTAGGCAGGGCTTTAGTTCAGGCCTTACCTTTCTAGAAACTTCTATATCGGCTTACTTCATTAATTAAACTGTTGAGAGATGGGTAAATATTAATAATTCAGGAACCCAAGATTATTCAGTCATTCATGTATTCATCAGACACACACCTATAATCACATACTATTTGCCACGTACAATTCTAGGGTCTGGTCATTCAGTGGTGACAAAGTTCCCACCCTCACAGGGCTGTAGTCTAGCAAATTTGATTTGCATTGAACTGGTTTCAATCAAAAAACAGAATAGAATACTGAGCACTCATGTCAGCTGACCCATCATGGATGGAGTCAGAGCAATGGTGTGGCCACTGGACCGTAATGACCAACTTTTATCTTTGGACTTCCAGGAACATCTGAGTACCACAGTGGTACCCACTTTGGAAAACCCTGTTCTGCGTCATCATTTATCAGCCCTGGGCCTTGAGACACTGCCCCAGTCACAATTGGCCGTGCCTGTCCCTATGTCCCCCTCAGGCACCCTCTACTTATCCTTCTCTTGGGAGATCGCTTCTTAGATGACATAGCTCATCCATGACGTGAGTATTCCACCGGATTCATGCTGGGAGGGTCGTTGGCAGGTGGTTTGGCAGGTGTATTTTAACTACACCCCATAGGTTCTTTTTCAAAATTTCTTTAAGGATTTGTCTTAGTTCATTCCCACTGCTATAACAAAATAACTCAGACTGGGTATTTATGAATAAATTTTGTGTGCATGTGTTTTTTAGAGACTGGGCCTCACTCGTCACCCAGGCTGGAGTGCAGGGGGGTATAAATAATAGAAATTTATTTCTCACAGTTCTGGAAGCTGGGGAAGTCCAAGTTCAAGGCCCTGGCCAATTTGGTGTCTATTGAGGGCTCGCTCTCTGCTTCCAAGATGGCTTTTGTGGCTGCATCCTCTGGAGGGGACAGACCCTGTGTCCTCACCTGGCAGAAGGGATAGAAAGGCAAACAGACTGCCTTAAGCCCATAATAAGGCCATGAATCCCATTCATGAGGACACAGCCCTCATGACCTCATCACCTCCTGAAAGCCCTACTTTTTGTATTGAGAATTAAGTTTCAACATGAATTTTGGAGGAACACAAACATTCAAACCATAGCAGAGTTGTACCTTTTCCTTTCCCTCCCCTCCTACCCTTTTCTTTTCTTTTCTGTTCTTTTCTTTTCTCTTCTTTTCTTTGACAGAGTCTAACTCTGTCAACCTGAGTTGAGTGCATAGTGTTATCATAGCTCTCTACAATCTCAAACTCCTGGGCTCAAGCAATCCTTCTGCCTCAGCCTCTCAAGTAGCTGGGACTATAGGCACGAGCCACCATGCCTGGCTAATTTTTTGTTTCTATTTTTATTTGACTGGCTAATTTTTTCTATTTTTAGTAGAGATGGGGTCTTGCTCTTGCTCAAACTGGTTTTGAACTGACCTCAAGCCATCCTCCTGCCTCAGCCTCCCAGAGTGCTAGGATTACAGGTGTGAGCGTGTACCTTTTAAAAATTATTATTTAAAAGCAACTCATATGTATGTAATAATAATATTATAGTTAAAATAATTGCTACTAATATCTCCTATGTGCTAGACACTGTTTTAAGGGCTTTGGGCTTCATACATATTAAATAATTATGATTAAATGTAAATATAAATGTAATTAAGTAATTATGCTAAATAACCTTTACTTCAAGGCAATCCTGAGAGGTAGGTACTAATATTATCATCTTCTTTTCACAGATGGAGAGGCTGAGGCTTAGCAGGGTTAAGGGGCAGAGCCAGGAGGAAATCTACCGTCTGCCTCCAGAGCCCTGCTTGGATGACATGTGTCACTCTTGAAACAGTGCCACACTCAAGAGGAAGTTTTCCAGACTCCTTGGGAAGAGGGCAGAGACTGGCAATTCTGGAAAGGATATCATCTAGAGATTCCGAGGTCCCCCAACCCACCGAGCTTCTGTCAATTACAGATTCCCAGCACCCCCGACCTCCGACCGCGTTCATCGGAATGTCAGGGCAGAAGCAACAGAAATTATGTCAAAGTGCCCCAAATGATGCTGATGCAGCTGGTGCTGGCGCCAGCCTTTGGGAAGGTCAGGTCCACTCCACTCCCTCGACCTTACAGGAAGGGGGAGTTGAGGCTGGCGGCACCGAGTGACTTTAACGAGGCCCCGCAGCCAGTTTGGGCTCCTTGCAGAGCAGGGGTAACCTGGGGCTGGGGGTTCCGATGTGGGTGGACTTACGGAGGAGGACCCTGTTGTCTCAAGTGACTTTCTAGCGGGCAGATGCCAGCTTATCTCTGCACTGGTGGTAAATACTGGGGCCGGAGGGCTGCTGTCTGAATGTTGGACCCAGTGGAGACAAGTTTCCAGAAAGGCTCCGAGTGAGCATAGAATAGCTGTGAGAAGGGTGGGCTAGATTCCTGGAGCATGTATATGGACTAGCCCATCATATGAAATACTTGAGCCATGTTTCTTCTCACCTGAGGACTATTAAAGAAGACCCTTGGGATACCCACTGGGTCCATGGATTGAGATGGACCTTGAGATGGAAACCCGACGGCATGATGTTTATGCTACTTAGGGAGCTATATCATTGCCAGGGTAATTCCTCATTGGATTTTTTGTTGTTGTTGTTGTCTAAGAATAATTGCTTAGTTTGACCACCAGGTAGCGCTAACGGGCTTGGTAGCCAGTAGTGGGGTGGGTGGCGGGGGCAGGTGTCTTAGACATCGTGGACTAAAAACTCAACATTGCCCCCTTCTTAACTGATGAAACCTTGGATTTTTTTTTTTTCCTATTTTGGACTTCCCAAATTTTCTGTAACAAGCTTGCATTTCTTTTACAAAAGCAGAATTGGGATGGGGGAGGGTGGTAAGGAATCACCACTCAATGATAAACTGTTATCTTGGCGCATTAACTTTAGACACTTTTTCTTTACGTGGCTGTGGTTACAGGGTGTGTGTAATTGTTTTTATCATTTTTAAACTTGATACTACAATGTTTTTTTATGTTACTACAAATTCTTCACAAACACATTTATTGCTGTGTATTTTATAGCAACCATATATTGAGTGTTCACTTGGAACCAGCCAAGCATTTTGCTGTTTTCTGTGCATTTTAACTTAGCTCTCACAATGATTGTGCCTACCCATTGAGGTTGGGTACTATTATTAATCATGTTTTATCTGTGAGTAAAATGATGTTTCCAGAAGTGAGACAGCTTGATAGGAAATGGTAGAGCAAGTCTGTCTAGCGTCACTGCCATTCTCTAACCACGATGCTATTTCCTTGGGTGTGCCCATGACTTAACTGTCCACCCAGTGTGCCCATTTAATGTATTGCCAGGTTCCATTATTGTCCCGTCCCGCGGGACCTTCTGTTACTCGTGGGGTCAAGGGGGACTGTGCCTGAAAGAGATGGGCGAGAGAAAGGAATGAGACCAAGCAAAGGGTTGTCAAGGTCTACTTTACTTAGATTTTTAGTAGGTTTTATAAGCATACAGAAACAAGGAAGTAGAAACAGAAAAATAGAGTGGGGTGACGATGAGTCTTGGGTCTGGGGCAATCAGCCCCGATCAGTCTTATCGGCATTGAGGCTGTTTGTGACTGATTACTCAACCCCAACCTGGCAGGTGGTCGGGAACAATTGTAGTTAGCACTCCCTGGAGCATTCTGTGGTCAGCACATCATGGAATGCATTCTTTTCGGAGCTATAGCTGGAATTTTCCAGGGTGAAGCCCGTGCGTAGGATGAGTCATAGGAGAGTTGAGGGTCTTTGGGGGTCCTTGCCTCTAACACATTATCATCAATAATGCTGCAGAAAACAGCTCTATGTTGAAAGCCTTTTCTGGATTCAGGAAATATTTCTAGAAGTGGACTTAATAGTCTAAGCTTTTCTTTTTTTTGAGACAGAGTCTCACTTTGTTGCCCAGGCTAGAGTGAGTGCCGTGGTGTCAGCCTAGCTCACAGCAACCTCAAACTCCTGGGCTCAAGCAATCCTCCTGCCTCAGCCTCCCAGGTAGCTGGGACTACAGGCACGTGCCACCATGCCCAGCTAATTTTTTGTATATATATTTTTAGTTGGTCAATTAATTTCTTTCTATTTTTAGTAGAGACAGGGTCTCGCTCAGGCTGGTTTCGAACTCCTGACCTCAAGCGATCCACCCGCCTTGGCCTCCCAAAGTGCTAGGATTACAGGCGTGAGCCACCGTGCCCGGCCTAGTCTAAGCTTTTTAAAGACTCTTGATAAATACTCAGTGCCAAATATGAAGAAAAAAATTTATGCATACTTAAACCCTGGCTGGATATCTTATGATAGTAAGGAATTATTGTTAATTTTTGTTAATTTTATTGTTAATTATTGTTAATTTTTCTAGGCATGCTAAAAGTATTGTGGTTATATTGGTCTATTTTTAAAGAACCTTTATCTAGAGATACGTAGTGAAGTTTTTAGAAATGAAATAATATATCTGGAATTTAATTGAAGAAGGAGTTGAGGGTTGATGAAAAAAGATGAGATGTGTGTTGCTCATTGATACAGCTGGGTTATGGGTACACAGGTTTGATTCTGCTAATCCTCTCTACTTTTGTATATGTTTGAAAACTTCTATGATAAAAAGCTTAAAATAAGCTATTAAAAAAATCCTATAGTCTACAGAAGTCAGACTCATGATTCCTATTTGGCCTAATTAGTGAGAAAGGCAAAAAAAAAGGGGTAGTGTTTTTTGGTTTTTTTGAGACAGAGTCTTGCTCTGTTGCCCAGGCTAGAGTGCCCATGGCGTCATCATAGCTCACAGCAACCTCAAACTCCTGGGCTCAAGTGATCCTCCTGCCTCAGCCTCCAGAGTAGCTGGGACTACAGGCACACACCACGACAGCAGGTTAATTTTTTCTATTTTTAGTAGACAGGGTCTAGCTCTTGCTCAGGCTGGTTTCGAACTCCTGAGCTCAAGCGATTCTCCTCCCTTGGCCTTCCAAAGTGCTGGGATTACAGGTGTGAGCTGCCACACCTGGCCTAGGGGTAGCTTTCTAGAACAATTTTGGCAATCTTTTCTCCCCATCAAACAAGAGTTAAGCTCTTCTTAAAACCAAAACATATCCATCTGTTTTTTTTTATAAAGGCTTTTATTTATTTCTAAATAGGATTATAGAGCTGGAATGAATCTTAGAGATCCGGTCCTCATTTTTTTAATCTTCTGAGAATCCAGCTGGCTATGATGACTCATGCCTGGTAGCACCCTAGGAGGCCAAGAAGGGAGGATTGCTTGAGCTCAGGAGTTCAGGACCAGTCTGAGAGCAAGAGCAAGACCCCATCTTACTAAAAATAGAAAAATTAGCTGGGCATCATAGTCCCAGCTACTCGAGAGGCTGAGGCAGTAGGATGGCTTGAGCCCAGGAATTTGATGTTGAAGTGAGTTACAATGACACTGCTACATCTACCAGGAGTAATAGGGTGAGACTCTGCCTCAGAAAAATAAATAAGTACAAAAAAAAAAAAAATTCTGAGGCCAGGCGAGGTGGCTCACGCCTGTAATCCTAGCTCTCTGGGAGGCCAAGGCGGGCGGATTGCTCGAGGTCAGGAGTTCGAAACCAGCCTGAGCAAGAGCGAGACCCCGTCTCCACTATAAATAGAAAGAAATTAATTGGCCAAATAATATATACAAAAAATTAGCCGGGCATGGTGGCGAATGCCTGTAGTCCCAGCTACTTGGGAGGCTGAGGCAGGAGGATTGCTTGAGCCAGGAGTTTGAGGTTGCTGTGAGCTAGGCTGACACCACGGCACTCACTCTAGCCTGGGCAACAAAGCGAGACTCTGTCTCAAAAAAAAAAAAATACCTGCTATTACACATCCACAAAAAAAAACAAACAAACAAACAAACAAACAAACAAAAAAATTCTGAGAATCCTTTTCTGAATTATATTGATACTCTTATGACAATTTTACACACTTAGCCATAGTTTGATGTAGTCTTTGTTCAATCTCTGGAAATTGAACCAGTGTTCTCCTTCATCATGGGGAAACTCACCTGCTAGCTTTCATTTAAATAACAAAACATTTTGTGTTTTATGAACACAGATGAGCATTGAGCATTTGAAGGCAGTCCCTTGGAGGAAGTCATTGCATCAAAAGGACACACACACACACATACGCGCGCACGCGTGCGAGTTCTTGGTTCTACTCATATCCTTATCCCTCCCCCACTTCCTCTATGGGGCTGCCACCTCCAGTCCCCCCATAGGCCTCCCCCGGCCAACTCATCAGCAGCCAGGTTTGGGCCTGTCACACAGCACTTCTGCAGCTGGTCCCCAAAAGAAGAAACTTCAGAAAACATCACCCTCCTCTTACCAGATCTTGGTTTTTCAATCTTCAAGAATCCTAAGGGACAGCAAAACTTAGCACGCCCCCTTCTCTTGTTTCCCAGACTTGGCCACAGAACAGGAATGTCTACCTATCTTTATATATCCCATGTGGTTTAGAAAATAAACTCTTTGAAGGCAGAGAGAGTTCACTCTTTTAAACAAATACTGCTGCTGGGAGGTTGCATTCGTTTCAGTTGATGTTGGAGATAATGTCACAGGGGTCACTGTCCCCAGCCTTCCCCCTGATACATTCTAAGGATTTTTTTTTTTTTTTTTTACTTTCCCCCCAAGCCTTGGAAACTTTATGCTAAGGATTCAGACTAGACGATCTGTGCCTTTTTATCTCACGGTGCTACTCTATTCCCTCAATGGGACTCGTTAGTTTGAAGCTTCTGAGGCACAGCAAGAAATGACGTCTGTCACACCACTGCGGAGCAGGAACAGGAACTCTGGGTCATCCCAGTAGCTTCTAGCCTAAATATATCTCAAGTCAGCACGCAGGAACTTTTTTCTTTCTGTCCTTCTGATAGACAAGGCTGGAGTCAGACAGGACCTTTCCAAATGCTAGCGGGATAGAACACATTGCATCTGGAAGAGCTGAGGAACAGAGAGGTACAGAGAAGAGTGACAGGCCCAGAGAGGACAGCATTCCTTCAGCAATGAGTCTTCCTGATAAGCCTGGTCTTGGGGGAGGAAGAAGGGACAAGATCTGACCCCTGTGTTCACAGAGGTCAAGGTCCGGGGCAGAGATGTTAATAATTACTCTTTTGATAAGTGTCACAAAGGAAATACACAGGCACCCCAGGAGAGGACCGGGGACCAAGGCCACTGTTGATTTGCAAGCCAGGGCCAAAGGAAATGTGTTGCCAGGGTGACAGGCCTTGATTTCATCTTCGGGAAGGAGAACTGAAGCCTCTGAGCCAGGTATAGGTGAAGAGGGCTGAGAAGGAGGTAGGTATTGATGAAAAGAGTTGGGATTAGATATGGACTGATCTCCAGAAAGTTGTTCCCCGGGCCCCTTGTTTGTCAGCATAAAAGTTAAACAGAATTACAACAGATACATGACTTCTTTTTTTTTTTTTCTTTTTTTTTTTTTTATTTAGAAAAATCATTTCTCAAGATACATGACTTCTATAAGCAAGTTCTCGAAAAGGTCACTGAGCATCCATCCCAGCTGCACAGGAACCTTGAATGACGCCAGCCAGGCTCTGGCTGTCATGTCCTTCAGAGCCACAGCCAGCAGGGCTGCTCCATGGATGGACTGCTGCCTGGTGGGACCTCCTCCCTGCTCGCCACCCGCAGGCAAGATCCACAGGTGAGGGCCAAATGTTTTTATCAGGCACTTTATTTTTCAGTATCCAACTTTTCTCTGTTTCCCAAACACCAATCATGGAAACTGAGAAGGGGGGGAAGAAACACCAGGAATCCTATCACTCCCTGCATTAATGTTTTAAGTTTTCTGTTTCTAGCCCTCTGGAAAAGATGAAGAGAACAGGTTCATGGAGACGCTGTTTGGTGACCATAGTTGATACCCTGTGTTGGCCAGCACCCTGCCTTGGCCAACACTCCACTCTTGCATTTCATGGCACCAATGGACAGATTGAGATCCTGCTTCAAGTCCGATCTGCTGGACCACCAGAAATGGGTGTCCCAGGTGCTGGAATTTGCTGTTTCCATCCCATCATGGTCTACAGGGAACATGAGAGACCAGTCTTAGGGAACAAGGCTTGGACAAGTTGAGAGGTGGCCAATGGATGTTTTGCAAAGGACTGGGTAAGGGCCAAGTAAGACAGAGACCTGGAAGTGGCCTCTGGATTTGGCGGGATGGAGGTCACCAGTGGTTTGACAACAGCAGTTTCAGGGGAGGGACAGAGGCAGAGGGCACTTTGGAGCAGGATGATAGGAAAGAAAGAGGAGAACTCTCTGGAGGAGTTAGTTCTGCTGTCAGGGACAGCAGAGACTGGGACAGCAGCAGGAGGGGCCATGGGCAATGGGCAGGGGACATGTCAGGAGGGAGACACCAGGGTATGTTTGTGTGTTGATGGGAGCGATCCAGTAGACAGGAGGACTCAATTATGCAGGCGAAAGAGGGGATGTGGTTGCAGCAGGAACCTCTCAGGAAGCCTGAGAGGTTAGACTTTCTGCAGAAAGAGCATCATAGATGTCTGAGAGAGGGAAAGTGAACTTACTCAGGAAATGCAGGCATGCTGGCCAGGGTCAAGTGCCCATTTGAGGTGTGTGATTATCATTTTAAAGAGAAATCACTGAGTAAAAACAGAGAGATGAGGTGAGAGACGATGATGGCTGCAGAGACACATTTGGGATAGGGTTTGGACGTGCCCAACCTGGAACTTGCTCATGGATTGGATGTGACCAGGAAAGGATGCGATTGAGGACACTCATGCTTTTTGACTTGGGCGAGTGGGTAGGTGGGTGGTGGTGCCTTTGACAAAGACGGGGTGAGCAGAACCCGAGGGTGAGGCATTTTGACACAGGATGATTATTGGCATCCAAGAGGCCAGATCCAGAAGGCAGGTGGGCAAGTCTGGAGCGTAAGGAGGGGGCTGCTGTTTTCCCCTCTGCTCTGCGTTGTATGAAAACTATGCCGTGAGCTGTGACATTCATGTACCATCATAATTTGTATGAAAGGAGAGGGAGGGCTGTGGCATTTCCTACAATGCCGCAAGCTCCTTGTGGGCAGGGCCTGGGTTTTGTGCACTGCTGTGTCTCTAGCACCTTACAGAGCACCCAGAACCCACTGGGTGTGCAATCCGTGCTTCCTGGCTGGATAGATGAATAATGTCATCGTTCCTCCCAGCTTCCAGAAACTGAGTGGCTTTCTAGAGTCTGGGACGGGTAACTTTACAGCTTAATGAGAGAGGCCTTACTAATTAAAATGGTGATGATGGTGATTTGTGGTTGACTTATAGTCAGGAAGGGCCACCTGCGCTTCTGAATAATGAGTTAAGTGGGTCACACCATGACTGCTCAGAGGCCAGGTGGGTGTAGGAGCATCAGGTGGGTGACTAGAAATAGAAGGGAGGTGAGTCTGAATCCACCAGTGAGCTGGGTTTGCTCTGTGGCCTTGGGCTAGCTACTTGACTTCTCCAGCCCTCAGTTGCCTTTTCATTATTTTTTCGATGGGAATCAGAGATCTACCCCCTCCCCCCAAGTGCCTGCAGGCACTGCCAACAAAAGTCATCGTGGCACCTCTGTGGCAAGCAAGGAAACCCTAATAAACCAGAGGCCGAGCAACCATTCTCAGAAGCAGAGACTTCGTCTCCACTTCGGGACACTTCTCCCTGGCCCTGGATACAGAGCCAGAGGCCATTTTCTAACCAAAAGATGATCACAGGACTTGGCCTTGAGGAAGGGTAGGTGGCAAACACGGTCTGCATCTGTCCTACTCTTTGCCTGTGTGACCCAGGGACGAGTTGGGAACGTTTCCAGTCTCCTCTGGCTGAAGCGAGCAGGTGCGGCCCGTAAGGCGGAGGGCCCGTGCCACTGTCGCCCTGCCCAGTGACACGGCCTTGTGATGGAAACCCCAGGAGAGCTTTGCGAGGAAGCAGGTGCCCGGGTTTGTGCATGCCTCAGACAGCAAGGAGGGGGAACTGGCACAGGGTGGGAGCAGAGACGCCACAGACAGCAGAATCTTCCTGCAAGAATAAAGCGTGACCCTGTGGCAGACGGCCGGGTAAGCAGCTGACATGGCGGACAGATGGGGACTCGGAGGACGTAAAGCATGGGTGGTCTAACAACCCCTGCCATTTTCTCAAACAGGGAGCTGAGACCCAACAAGAGTCATCCATGTATTCTCCAGATATTTCTCAAGAGCCAGTTAGGTGCCAGGAGCTGCAGACACATCATCCCAAAACCCAGGGGCTGCAAACAACAGCCATTTTATTACCTTTCACATTTCTGTGGTTTACTGAGCTCAGCCTGTGTTCTGCTTGCTGTGGTGACAGCTAAGGCCGCAGTGGTCTAGGGCGCAAATCAGCTGGAACCTCCAAGGTGGCTCATGCGCAGCGATGGCAGTTGGCGTTGACTGTTGGCTGGGAAGTTCATGGGGGCTTTCGCCAGGAGCTCCTCAGTTCTCTTCTCTGTGGCTTCTCCTTGTGGCCTGAGCTGCTGGTTTCAAGGGCAGGAAGTGAAGCTTCAGTTTTCTTAAGGCCTGGACTCAGAAGTCCCGGAATATCACTGCTGCTGCTGCATTCTATTGGACAAAGCCAATCGTAGGGTGTTTTAGTTAGCTACTACTGCATAACAAACAATCCCCAACTTAGTGGTTAAAAGTGACAATAAACATTTCTCTCTCATGGTTCCGGTGGGTCAGGAATTATGGAGCAGTTTTTCTGAGCAGTTCTGGCTGAGGGGTGTCTTATGAAATTGTAGTCAAAATGTTGGCCAGGGCTGCACTCAGCTGAAGGCTCGACTGGGACTGGAGGATCCGTTTCCAAGAATCCCCTCACATAGCTGACAAACTGTGCTTACTGTTGGCAGGAGTCCTCAGTTCTGCACAAAGTCCTCTCCTCAGCCTGTCTGAGTGTCTTCACAACCTGACACCTGCTTTTCCCTGAGCTAGTGATGCAAGAAACCAAGGCAGGAGCCTAAATGCCCTTCATGATCTAGCCTAAGAAGTCATACATTGTCACCTCTACTGTACTCTATTTGTCACACACATCAGCCCTGACTCATGGCGGGAGGAGATTATGAAAGGGCAGTAGTGACCAGGAAGTGAGAATGACAGGGGACCATTTTGGAAGCTGGCTTACAAACAAGGCCCGCCCAAGATTCCAAGAGTTGGAGAAATAAACTCTAGCTATGGATGGAAGGAATGGCCAAGACTTTATGGCCATCTTTCATCCGCCAGAGCCAGACCATAGGGACTCAGCAGAGGACCAGTCAGAAGGGGCTCACTGTTCCTAGTGGCTACAGTCTAGAGGACCACACAGAAAACTAGGAGGCAGAGAATGGATGTGACTATCATCCTCATTATACAGATGACAAACTTGAGGCTCCGAAAAGGTAAATTGTATGCCCAAAGTCATGTGATAAGTGGCAGAGCTGGGATCAATACTCAGACCCTCTGCCTCCAAGCCAAGCCCTTTGTTGCCTTATGCCATATCGCTGCTCAATGTGTTACAATGTTACATTTTATTTATTTTTTTTTATTTTTGAGACAGAGTCTCACTCTGTTTCCCGGGCTAGAGTGCCATGGTGTCAGCCTAGCTCACAGCAACCTCAAACTCCTGGGCTCAAGCCATCCTCCTGCCTCAGCCTCCCGAGTAGTTGGGACTACAGGCATGCACCACCATGCCTGGCTAATTTTTTTCTATATATTTTTAGTTGGCCAATTAATTTCTTTCTATTTTTAGAAGAGATGGGGTCTCACTCTTGCTCAGGCTGGTTTTGAACTCCTGACCTTGAGTGATCTGCCCGCCTCGGCCTCCCAGAGTGCTAAGATTACAGGTGTGAGCCACTGTGCCCAGCCTACAATGTTACATTTTAAATAAAGAACACAAGATAGTATGTACAGGGTAAAACAATAGTTATATAAAACAAACCATATTTTAGAAAAGAACAGAAGGAAATACAAAAATGTTGACAATTATTATTAGGTCATAAGAAAATGAGTTTTTTTCTTCATTCTGTGTTTCTGTATTTTAAAAATACTCTGAAATGAGCTTCTATCACACTCATAAGAGAAAAACCATTTCCTGCTGCGGTGGATCCCACAGGCCCAGCAGGAGAGAGGGTTGCTGGGAGATTAGGGGTGGGGGGAGCCCTCCATCTGTGCATTTTGGTTCCTCTTCTGCTGCGTGGTATTCACTGTGCTTCGAGTGTCTGGTTCTTCTGAAAGTCCCATGGCTGTTCATCAGCTCACCTGTGCAAACAGAGCTGCCACCTCAGAAGAGGGGTTAGAGGTAAAACCTTCTTGGGTGGCCGGGTGTGGTGGCTCACACCTGTAATCCTAGCACTCTGGGAGGCCGAGGCGGGTGGATTGCTCGAGGTCAGGAGTTCGAAACCAGCCTGAGCAAGAGCGAGACCCTATCTCTACTATAAATAGAAAGAAATTAATTGGCCAACTAATATATATAGAAAAAATTGGCTGGGCATGGTGGCGCATGCCTGTAGTCCCAGCTGCTTGGGAGGCTGAGGCAGGAGGATCTCTTGAGCCCAGGAGTTTGAGGTTGCTGTGAGCTAGGCTGACACCACGGCACTCACTCTAGCCTGGGCAACAAAGTGAGACTCTGTCTCAAAAAAAAAAAAAAAAAAAAAACCTTGTTGGGAAAGAAGAGTTCTGTTTCTGACACAACAGGGCTGCTGGGAGCAGAGGAAACTAGGGCTGATGTTTTCCCCTCTCGATGGAATAGACTTATAATGCTGTTTTCTGGTCCAAGATCAAGGTGGCTATATCTCCAATATGAGTTTGTGCACTGGGACAATAAAAGAGAATATTTGAAATGGATGCTATCCTGGAAGCACAAAGATATGTAGTCACTGGGGATAGAGGCAGTTTGGTTGTTTGGATATTAGAAGTCCTTTTTGGTTTCCTGCCATCATGTGATATCTTCTTTCACTTCTATTTTTGAGCCTTAAGCACCTCACCCCATTGTCTTTCTGCAGGCATTACATTCCATGGACAGTAATTTTCTCTGGAGTGAAAAACAACAGCATCCATTATTTGGGTATCTATTATGTAAAGACGCTATACTAAGTAATTTACGTATACTGAATCTTTACAATAACATAGGACGTGGACATCTGCAATTTATAGATGAGGAAACAGCAGGTCAGGGAGGTTCCATAACTTCTCTAAGACCAAACAACTGGAAAATAATAGAGGCAGACCCTGAGTCCAGGTTGAAATGACCCTGAAGCCACTAGTCTTATACTACCTCCCTAGAAAGAATATTATAATGTTAAAAGACATTTGATATCCCTCCGTCCTAAGATGATGGCTTTTTGGCTCCAAATTTGCTATGGTGAAAGGTCCCTCTTTCTGAAAATAGTCTGTCTCCCAGACACCTCTTAAACACCACTTGAGATCCTTGCAGCCACTGCTGCGGTGCCAGATCTGTGAATGCTGCCACCAGCTCTGGCAGGTGCAACTCGACAGTATCTTGCCTCGGGCCTGCAGCTGGCACCTCTCAGCCCCAGCCCAGGGCACCTCTTTTGACACTGCAGTTTAGATCACATGGGAACCCACGCAGTGCCAAGCCAGTACATTCTGGAAGCAGGGCTCAGGTCCCTGTGCAGACTCTTCGCTGTGGGAGCAGAAGCCAGTGTGCAAATGCCTTCTCTTTCCCCTTCGCCCGGGAGGTGGGTCCTGAGATGCTTCTCACAGGGCTTCTCGGACGGTCCCTCCAGATCAAGCAGCCAGGAATGTGGCCACCCTAATGACACATTCTCAGATGCTTCTGCCTTCATCCCTGAGCTCCCTGGGCTCACACCTGCCGATAATGTATTTGCAACTGAGCTTTTATTTCAAGCTCTGCTTTCTGGGCAACCCTGGCCAAAACAGACTCAAACATTTTCTTTGCCTAAGCTCTCAAATATAGGCCATCTCTGTCTTCTGAATAAAATGGGTGCTGAGTAGCCACATGGAAATGACAAAGGCTAGCAATTTCATCATTTCCACTCACGATTCTGCTTAACAACCCGGAGGGGAGCTGACATTTCCCACTCCTAGCTACTCTATATCAGGAGATAGAAATCACCTTTTCAAGGTTAAAAAGACAAAAAACCAACCTTCCTCTGTGTTTAGGTGGATGGATATGTCATTAAGTGGCCAGCTGAGCCCTCCCACCGCTGCTACTTAAGAGGCAGTGTGTTCTGGTGGGACCAAGAGAGGCCTCAGCTGCAGGGCTGGGGCTGACACCCTCTGGTTGTGCTGCTAACCCTCTGTCCCTGGGGTAAGAATCATGCTCCGGGGTGATTCCGGGCAAGCTCGAGATTGGATTTCCCATGCTGGAGTGGAGGCAGGAGGACAGTGATCACTAGCAGACGGCCTTGTGGTTGGAAGGCAGCAAGGATGGAGGACAATGTCAAGGTCATAGGGAAAGCATGGGACTATCTGCTGATAGGCAAATTCGTTCTCTGTGCAGAGCTGTGGGAAGGGCCCTGAGAGACCAGGCACAGAGTCAGGACACACGGGAGGGAAATGTCGAGGGAAATGTCGGTCCTGCTTCCTGGAAATTCCACTCGGGAGATGCTCCACATCAATTACAAGCCACAGTTCCCCAGTGGATCCTGGAATGACAAACCTTTAAGACATTTATATTTAATAACCTCAGGTCTCAGGCTGACTAGCAAAGTAAATAACCAGTACCACCACTGTCTGCCACTCCAGTGTGGCCGGCAACATTCGCAAGAGTGTCAACCCACCGGGAGAGGCGTCTCTAAAGCCCCTGACGATGTCCCTCAAGGAGCCCTTCCCACAAATGTGTGTATCTCGAGGCTGTTGGGAGTCCATCTGACTATTAGCAGGTTTTCATTTCAGAAGGAAAATCAGCACAGAAGGATGCTTTCCCAGCCCCATCTTGGTGAGTCGCCCCAGTGCTGGTTCGTTGTGAACAGGAAGTGCTAGGGGCCACCTGGTCCTCAGACTGATCATTCCCCATAAAGGGACCTGGAAGGGGAAACCCAGGAGTTGAGCATCTTTAGAAACTCCAATTCCGTGGCCACACCTGAGCTGGTCATCGCTCGGCACGGTTCCCCCATGCAAACCTCAGCACCACCTCCCCTGAAGGAACAGTCTGGTTCTTCTCATCCTTCCTGCTGCCTCGTGTTTCCTCCCGGCCACCTCCTTCTCCTTGGATTTCCTGCCTCCATCCAGCACAGAACCCATGACCCATACCTATCGTCAGTGCCCCCAGCTGTGTTGCATTTCTCTTGTTCCTGACCCTGACCCTGGGTTGTCCGTACCTGGGCCCAGAGGCCAAGCCCCAGAGAACCACCCATCCAACTCCTAACCTGGTGCCACGGCAAACTCACAGTCCTCCCTGCAGGGCCTCCCTCTCCATTGGGCAGCTCCCTCTTTCGTTCCTCTTGGTGGCTTTTCCAGTCTTTCACGGTTTTCCTCAAAGTTCCTTTGTTATCCCCTCATCATCCACTCTGAAGAGAGGACTTTGCTTCCTACTTCAGGGCTAAAACAATTACTTCCACTTCCTGCCCTGCACCTGTGAGTGAATCCTCACACCTGTCCTTGTCCTTATCTGCATCCAGCTTATGTCCCTGGGAGAGGAAACCCTCTTCCTGACCCAGGCCATTCCCTGCCCCCTTGGGCCTCCATGGACCCTGCCCCATCCATCCTCTGCTGCTTACCTTCTTCACTCTCCTTTTTACTTAGTTCTTCTCCTCAGCCCAGTCCTCTGGACTCTGCATTTCCAGACTCTTCCACGCTGCTTTTTTTTTTTTTAATGTATTCTTTTTTTCTTTTTCTTTTTAGTAGAGCCAATGGAGGCTAGCAGTGATCCCAGGTAGTGATGTCTGCAACCTAGAGTCTCCATCCTGATAAAGCTGATATATCTGTGTGCGGAGTTGTCCCTGGCAAACACAGCACCCATCAGATATCACAGCAAAAACAGGGTTATTGTGTGGAGGCCATTCCAAAAGCCTGAAATCTGTGTGGAAGGGGTCCAGGTGGGAAGGGACTAACCTCCAAGTCCGAGGGGAGTGACTTCTGGGTGAGACAGGTGACTAGGGCACTGGGAGGGGGAAAGGAATGTGGCCAGGAGGGTGGGCAGGGCTTGATGGATTTGGAATGAGGCACCAGAGGGGCAGGGCATCCTTCCAGGTTTATGACTGGGCCTGGTGATGACACTGACAGGGTGTGTTTGCCATTAGGATATTTACGCATTGTCTTACTGGTCAGAGAACTAGACTGGCTTCCGGGTGCTGGAGGCCTCAACCTTGCCCTGCCCCCAGCCAGGATTTCAAGCTCTCAGCTGGTGCTTCATCTGGTCCAGTGTCCTATATTCAGTTCTTGGCATGACCCATTCAGGGAACTGTTCTGAGTGTCTCAGTAGGTGACCTCTACCCTTACTAGAAAATCTCCCAACCATATTACTAACTTTGAGAATAAAAAGTTTAGCTTTCTTTGGGCAGTTGAATTTGAATTTCATGACTATGATAGACTCAAAATATGAGCTTGAGTGTGGCCCTTGTACCACCACATCAGAATCACCTGGGGGGAAGGGGTGTTGAAAAAATGAATGCATATTTTCCCCAGGTCATCCCAAGACTTAGTGAATTAGAGGCTCTCGTGTGGGACTTAGGGATCTGCTGGTTAAAATCCTTCATGATGACCTGATGCTGATGTTTGGGACCCACAGCTGTAGAAGGCGCACTGATTGACAGGCAATATGGATATCCCGATGTGCCAGTCCTGTCTGCCACCCCAGGTTCATAGGTGGTAAATGTAAAATGAACATTACCATCTCAGGAAGCTCATTTAAATTGAGAATTTACCTTTGGAAGTCTCTTTACCTCCCTGGGCCTCAGATATTGCTTCTTTAAAAGGAGTAGTTTATACTAGATGAGCTCTAAGCTCTAAGAACCAGCAACAGGGTCGGTTCGGAACTGGATGTTGGGGTCAGGTGGGGGAAGCACATACTGGGGAGACTGGGAATTTGTCTTTGAAAGCCAATTTCTGGACTTGGACGGGGATAGATATGTCTGACGGCCCTCTAAAACCCCAATTCGAATGAATTTGCCCAGCGGGACATTCCTGGTTCTCAGAGCCTCAGTTTCCCTCCCCCCATTCCCACCTCCACCCCACCCTGCAAGGGCACTTGTTGCTAGGCTGCAGGAAGAGGAAGTTAAGTGCAAAGAGCAGGGCAAAGCACTGCAGCCCCGTTAGGACAGGAAAACTCTTACTCCTTCCACTCCGGACTCTTCCAGGTAAGCCTCCCGACGCCCCTCTCCCCCGCTCCAAGGGCGGTGGCCCCTTTCATAGACCTGACGAATCGCCCGCCCATTTCCGCGGCCGCTCCTCGGCGCGCGATGGAAGCTGGATTGGTCGGGCCTGGCGTGCCGTTGGCTCCGCCCCCGCCGCCTTCTGGTTGGCGGCGGCGGCCGCGGGCGCGGGGCGGGTCCGCCGGCGGGGCGGGGCGGCCAGTGCCCGGGGGCGGGCGGGCTGCGGGACCCGGGCCGGAGCCCCAGCTGAAGCCGGAGCCGCGGCGGTCGCGGAACATGGGCGCCGGCGAAGTACAATGAGGGAGCCAGCGGATCTGGGGTGAGCGCGCCCGGGGCCGGGCGTGGGCATGGGCGGAGGAGGGAGCGCCCGGCGGAGAAGGCCCGGGTTGGGGGCGGCCCGACGCCGCAGGGTTCAGGGTACCGGCCGGCTCCAGCGGCCGTTGGTGCGGCTGAGCGCGGGGGCCGGCCCCCACCGCGCTGTCAGAGCCCTGGTACTGACGGGGACGCCCACCCGCGACGCCCCGAAGCAAACCTCTCCTTCTCCCGGAGCCGGTTCGGGAGGTGTGGGCTTGACCCCAGCCCGCGGTGCCCGCCGGCCCGTCCCCTCAGCCTGCGGGCCGGGCGGGGTGCCCGGCTCCTGGCTCAGCCCGGGGCGGGGAGGCACAGTCACAAGCAAGCTGAAGAAAAACGGCTTATAGTTTTATGAATGGGGTCCCGAGTTCCTGCCACCCCCCTCGCCCACGACTCGAAATGCTCAGAAGTGGAGAACCGCAGTTACTTTTACGCGAATCTGTCAGAGCTTGGCTGCGCCTGGGTTGTTTTTCTCCAACTCCTGGGAGACGCGGGTGGCCGTGGGGTGGTTTGTGTGCTCGGAAGGGAGGCGGCGGCGTGCCGAAACCCGGGGGATCGGAAGGTTAACAAGTGACATTGGGCTGAGGCCTAACGCCAGGTGCCCTGCTGGGAGCGCGGTGTGACCGTGGACGCCGGCGCTGCTGGCTGAGGAGCGCGAAAACGAAACGGTGGGAGCGGGAGAAGGAATGGGCCCGCCGGCCACCTTGCACCGCACACGCCGCCCTGAGCGCACGGCTGAGGCGGGACTTGGTGCAGGGGAGCTTTCCCCTTTTGAAAGTGGTTTTTGGAAAACTTAGCCCCTCAGTGGGTTGATAGTTGCTTAAACCATCGGTTGTTATGGTTACAGGGCATCAAATGTAAGGGTAAAGTCTGTTTCCACCCTCGCTCTTTCTCCAGAGCTGCGAGGTACTTTGTCACTACGTTTTACAGACACTTCAAGGGAGGACATACTTTTTTAGAGTTGAAGGAAAAGCGTGGGCTCCTTGAGGGCAGGGGTCGTGCCATATTCGTCTTTAAAATCGGAGCGACACCGTAGCAGCTCTGCACACGAATTGAAAGGAATGAGCCTTTTTATGTGTGTTGGTGATTCTCAAAGGCTTTAGTGGATTCATTTCAGGAGCCAGGTGTAAGCTGGAAGGGAAGCAACCAGTGACTTTTAAATAGAAAACAATAAGGAAATATAGAGGACAGGTGGTCTTGAACTTTGGTCTAGGGGGAGTTTGAGAAGTTTAGGATTGTGAGTTTTAGAGCTCCATGGCACAGGGTGCTTATCTCATATTGGAAGAGTGAAACTGCCATTTCTAGTAGCACTTACCCAGCCCATAGCCTATTTCAGCATTCTTTCAAATTCTTACACAAATTGGTAATTGGTGTACACTTATGGAAAACAAGTAAGCCTCCTGGGCTGATGGGAATAGAGTGGGATTTTTGCCATATCATTTCTTTCTTGTTACTTGAGCCTCTCTGGAAGTGTCAGTGAAGGCCTAGAGAGAGGGGATGTGGAAGGCTTTGAGTGAACTAACTGAACTTGCTTGCACGTTTATCTCCAGGAAGAGGCGCCATGCCTGAGAGGAAGGAGATTTAGCAAACTGATTCAGATCAGAAGATGGTGGTAATTGAGTCTATGGACAAGTTAGCTACCCATGGGCTGGGACGGATCCCAGAAGGAAGGAAAAGTTCAGGAGTTTGGTTTGGGCTGAGTGTTGGAGGTCTGAAGAGCAAAGAGAATGTCATCATGTGAGAAGATTAGAGACACAGTATATGCCAAACATACTGTTTGTTATTAGAGATTATGTTATTAGAATGCTTCCCGAGAAGAAGCAGGAAAGATTAGGCTTTTAGGTAGAATAATGTGTAGAATGTATTGAACAAAAAGCAATTTCCTGGAATCAAAAAAAATATTCAACTAATTTTTATTGAGTCTGCTGTATGCCAGAAACTGCTAGGCATTATAGATGCGATGGAATGAAAAAAAGGGCGAAGAGTTTGTTTCTATATGCCATATGATTTACTGTCCCAGGAAATTAAAAGCTCCTGTTTTCTGGGGATTTTCTGAAGCCCTTGAGAACAGAAAGGGGAGAAATACACAGAATATTACCTAATGTAAGAACATAACAGAGTAATGGGGAAATTCTTCCCACTGTAGATTACTTTCAGTATCAAACTGAATTTTCAAAGACCAGTTTTCTGTGTCAGGTTCAGTATAAAACTGTACTCATCTTCATGTCTTATTGACCTGTGTCTTTTGATAGTAAGTGCTTGTTCTTTCTTTTCTTTTTTTCTCTTTATCAATTCATTTATTCAAAAATTAGGGAGTTATCACACAGCAGGTGTTAAGATAAAAAAAAAAAAAGAAAAAAAAATTAGGGAGTTCATTAAACAAACACTGCCCCTTGTCCTCCAGGTGCTTCTAGTTCATTTTCTTTGCCTGAGTATTCCTCAAGGTCTACTTCCTTCTGTCTGATCTTCATTATCTTCTGAGAGTCCTTGGGGAACTGTTGAGGTGACAGGGAATGCTACTTCTTTGATTCTGTCCCAAGGCAAAAGACGACTAGTGTAGAAAAGAGAGCATTGTTGAGTTCCACTCTGCCAGGTACTACTTTCTGCCCCTTATATGTATCCTCTCCAGTCCTGGAGCAGCCCTCTAAGGGAGGTGGTGATAGCTCCATTTTACAGAAGAAGACACTGAGACTCAGAGCAGTTCAGTAACTTGCCCAGGATGACAAGCTGGTTAAATAGTGAAACAGGAATTTCAATCTAGGATTTTGATTACACAGTGCTCTTTTTCCATTGTACTACATTGCTTTTCCTGGGAGAGAAATGACAGTTTGTTAGAGATAGTCTAGTGCAGTGCCCTTCTTGAGTGAACTTATGAAAGGTCAGGTTTAGAGAGATTCGAAGAATTGAGACAGTTAATGAGCTCCTATGCTCGTGGTAGAGCCAAAGTTAGCAGTGTCCTTCTTCTCTGCCCACTGCAGTTGTGGGTAATCTACGAGGCTGTTAGGGAATCGGAGTTTACTGCCATGGAAAGGTGACTGGCCTTACTGGGTCTGTATCCCTGTGCTCTACTTACTAGCTACATGACCTTGGGTAAATTACTTTCTCTGTACCTCAGGTTCTTTATCTGTAGAGTGGGACGATATTGCCATTTCAACAATGCTAAGACTACCATTTATCTCATCTTAACATTTCTGAAAAAAAACATAATTTATGTGGTCTTATAATTGTAGTTGGCAGTGGCTTCCTTTTTTGATACATAAAGTAATGGTGTGTCTTATAGTCAGTGGTTTTTGATTAGGTGAACTATGGTAGTATCTTATTTATAGGTAGTTGTCAGAATTAAGTGAGGTTGCTCATGGCCTGGCTTAACGTGAGCACCCAGTAACAGTTGGCACTTTCCAATGACAGAAGGAACAGTTAGCTGGGGAAAGCTGGGAGCATCTCATAAGATGCCATAATCCGTGATCTGTGGGCTGGAGGAATGTTTTCCAATTTGCCTGGAGCTCTGTCCTTTGGCTGACTCTCGTCCCTGTGAGAAGCATTAACTTTAGGAGCTAACGAGCCATGGACAGACAGCTCCTTTTGTCCTGCCTGTTCATTAAGATCTTTGTCAACTTAGAATCTCAAGTTAAAAATAATGTTGTTGTAATAAGGCTGCAAACCTACACTGATGTGAATGTTTTACATGTGAGTTTTTTGTTTTTTGAGATAGAGTCTCACTTTGTTGCCCAGGCTAGGGTGAGTGCCATGGCGTCAGCCTAGCTCACAGCAACCTCAAACTCCTGGCTCAAGCAATCCTACTGCCTCAGTCTCCCAAGTAGCTGGGACTACAGGCATGCACCACCACGCCCAGCTAATTTTTTCTATATATATTAGTTGTCCAATTAATTTCTATTTATAGTAGAGACGGGGTCTCGCTCTTGCTCAGGCTAGTTTCGAACTCCTGACCTTGAGCAATCCGCCCGCCTCAGCCTCCCAGAGTGCTAGGATTACAGGCGGGAGCCACCGCACCTGGCACATGTGAGTTTTAAAACAACTCAAGGTTATGTACAAGATTCTGTGTTGCTCCTTTCGAAACTCCTCATAATGCTAATTACATTGCATGAAATGTCCATGAAACACCATTAATGAGAGGGATGCTAAGAGGTCATGAAAGTACAAAAGATCTTGACTGGCATTGATGGGATAGAGAGAACACTGGACTTGATGTCGGGAATCCTGGCTGCAGTCCTGGCAGTTTCACCTGTTAGCCCCACTTCACCATCAGAAACTCGCATTTCTCAACTGCTGTGTGGATTACTCAAAATTGCACTGGGCAGAGGCAGGACACTGGCTGCACATCGCTTTACCATTCTGGGCCTTAAGAGGTCTCTCTTCCAAAATAAGGACTAGATTTCTTAGACCCCTCTTACCTCCGACCCCAGCACAGGTTATACAGGTTTATATGAATCTAAGGATCTGAGAAATTAAATGGTTGAAAGGAAATGACTTCATTTAGGACTCAGGTGAATGTTTGTGATGGTGCTTTGAAAAGCAGAAAAAAAGCAATGACAGGTGATAACAATATGAGTAACTACCATTTGTGGAAAATTGCTATGTGCCAAGTACTATTTCTACTTTTAAACCTCACAGTACCCTATAGAGTAGTAGATACTATTATGAATCTTATTTTAAGATGAGGAAATTAAGGTTCAGAGAAGTTAAATAACTTGTCCAAAATCACACAGCAAGGTCAATGGCATATAGTTGGGCATAGAACTCCAGCTCCATTGCTTCCTGGTGGATGCCCTAAGCCATGGATAGTACCAAACCCTATATACACTACATTTTATCCTATACATATATATCTATGATAAAGTTCTATTTACATATTAGGCACAATAAGATTAACACAATAATTGATAAAGATAGAATAATTATAAAAATATACTGTTCTCGGTTGCACAGATGGAAGACCCATTCTTACTGTATGTAGATCTTAGCAACCTCAGCATATGATTTTTTCTCCTTATGATGTCGAGAACTTTCACATTTTAACTTGAAGCACTTTACAGCTTCACTTTGGCATATTCAAATTAACACCATCACCACTTTTGTGCTTTGGGGCCATTCTTAAGTAAAATAAGGGTTACTTGAACACAAACACTGTGATACCAAGACAATCTGATAACAGACAGTTACTAAGTCTACTAAGTGACTAACAGGTGGGTAGCATCCGTTGGGCAAAGGGATGACTCATGTCCTGGGTGGGATGGAACAGTACAGCAAGATATTTCATCACACTACTCAGAACGGCGCCAATTTAAAATTCCCAAATTGTTTATTTCTGGGATTTTCCATTTAATATTTTTGGACCTCCATTGACCTTGGGTAACTGAAACCTCAGTTAAGGGGGGACTACTTGTATTGGGAGAACTTTGTTAAACCTGAAGAATAACTCTTATGGGAGTTGCACAAGACTTAAGTCCTTGAAAGGAAAGGATTTTCTTTGGTGAACAAAGGCTATGGGCTGGGTCATTGTGAGCTTAAGTTGGACAGTGGAGAGAAGAATCTAACCTTCCATGTGGAAGCAGGCAGGATGGGAAACTTGGGGGGAGGGAGCTTTGAAACAACCAGGTAACCTTTGTTGGCTTTGCCTGAAATATTGGTTCTAAGGGATTTCCCCTAAGGAGATTATTGGGACTAACACACTAAGTGCTTCTCCGGCTTATTTTACCAGTTGAGAATGGGACTGGGCAAGACAAGAGGTGCTGTCTTCAGTCCTAAGCTTACTTAGGATTTGAGATTAAAACCTACCCCTTGGATTGCTCTTGCAAATAACCTTTCAGAATCACAATATTCATTTTGTAAGAGTTTCATTTCTGTTTTGCTATTTAAAGCTGACATAAGCTGGCTCATTCTCTTATTCAATTTTCAGTCCTTTCTTAGACCTAATGCTGTCTTTTAAGCAGTATTCCTAAAGATAGTTATATTTATCATTTTGGGCTTGAAATAGGGAATGTAGAAATCTTTCTACTGAAAGGACTGGCAGAACAATGATTATCAGTTATTCAACAAGTATCTGAGCATCTACTGGGGCTAAGCATCGTGCTTGGCATTGGAAATCCAGTGGGGAGCAAACAGATGTGGTCCCTGCCTGCACATAACACATTATCTAGTCTAGACAATAAACAAGTCAACAGATGCATTGTGTGTATTAAATTGTAACACGTGTGAACTATTTTGCTGAAGGAAAGGAGCAGGGCATGGAAAAAAAAATATGGGGAAAGAGGTGGCAACTGGGAGTGATGGGCAGAGCATTTCAGGAGAGGGAGGAAGATGTGGATATAGGGAGGTTGCGGTGAGATGGGAAGAGCAGGCCCAAAAGGTGCCAGGCTCCAGAGGGCATGTTACAGGGCAGCACAGTGTAGAGGGGAAAGCAGGGGCTTGATAGCCAGACACTGCTCAAGGGGCCTTGGGAAGTTTCTTACCCTTCCATGCCTCAGTTTCGCACCTCTGAGTGGCTGTGAGGTTTGAGTGAGCCCCGAGAACAGTGCCTAGCATGTACAGAAAGGGCTGTGGATAGGGTCTGCTGACTCTTGGGGCAGTGGGGAACTTGGTCTCGAGTTGATGCGCTTCTGTTCTTAGTCAACACTTCCCATCATTCCATGTGTAGAGTAACCATAGGGCTGAAGGTCAAACTAAGATGGCTAATAGTGTCCACCGGAGGCTTTCTAAGGCAGAATTACTTGCTTGGCGTTGGACTTTCTGTAAGGTGCTAAGCATTCAGCACCCGTACCTGGGAGGCTTGGTCCTACCTGTAGGATCCTCTGCAGTGAGTGCAGGGCTCAATATGATGGAGCAAGGTGGACCAGAAACAGTTGATCCTCTGCTCCTGCCTGTAGTTGTCTGCTTTAATGTTTGGATGTGGGAAGGGGACCTCTAGCCCTTTTTTCTGATAAGAGATGGGACAGAGGCCAGTGGCCTTATTACTAGGTGATCAAAACGTGACGACTCAGAGTTGCTGTGTGCAACCTGCCTGAACCCTGTCTCTGCCAAGATTTGATGTGTTGTTTTCTCATTCAGAGGAACAGCCACACCTCCAGATCATACAGGGGAGAACTTCATAAAACGGGTCATTGGTTTTGGTTCTTTGGCCTGGCTGGGGATCATCAGTAAAATACTACGAACCCAGCCATAGTAAAGTTATAATTATCCTGCAAAGTGTTTGTTAGATCTGATCAAATTTGTGTGTAATTACATTAGTTTTTTATAAAAAAACATTTTATTCCGGAAAACTTTTAAAAATACACAAAATAAAGAACAATATAATGGACCCCATGCATCTATCACTCAGTTTCCATAATTACCAACTTTTGCTAATCTTGTTGCAAGATAGTTTCACACTGAAGCATTCTTTGTTGGCGGACTTTCTTTTTTTTTCTCCCACCTCCCCTTGTTGGTAGATTTTCTATCATAGTAGAAATGTATCTTTGGACTGTAAAATCATTTGGTAGACACGATCCTTGAGAAAAAAATTCCTGCATGCTGCATAATTATAGGGCTGGTATTAGGTAGTTGAAATTCAGAATCTGAAATGAACACTTCTTGGGAACTTCTTCTAGACTTGCTTATGAGAAGTAGGCATAAACAATTAGAGTTCTTTCCAGATGACCTGTGTATTACTAAATAGCAATGGTTTGGGGCAGTGTGTAAGACACATAAAAAAAAGTCTGTATCCACAGTACCTTATAAACTTATGCTCTCTTGCCTGCAGTGAAGTCACAGGTTATTTCAAACATTCTTATCAAATGATTTTTACACAAAGCCCAAACTGTGAAACTGGTTAAAAAGCAGTATTTTTGTGGTATATATTACTTTAAGTTTAATTTATAGCATTTACTTCTAAAATCAATCAAGATACAAGTTAATATGTTGAAAGTGTATGTTAAATTTTCATTTTGTTTTTATTTTTTAAAGAGGAAATTCAAATCAAATGTGCGAAGAACCCTGCCTGTAGCAGCACCTTTGCTCACCACTGCCCAGCAGAGTTATCAGTAATGTTGGGAATGTGCTAGATTTGTGCTCTCTAATACAGTAACCACTAGGCCACGTGTGTTAAATGTTAGAAAAGTGGCTAGTGCAGCTGAGAAACTGAAGCTTTAGTTTTAATTAAACTGAAACTGAAGCTTTAATTTTAATTAATTTCAATTTAAATAGCTCTATGTGGCCGTATTAGACAGTATAGCTCCAGGGTTTATTAAACCACCAATCTCAGTGATAGGACAGAACCCAGCACAAACTGATCTGGGCAAGAAATGTTACATGTGGTTCCCAAACTCAGTACCTTTTAAAGAGAAGAAGTTTGCTTATGTAGCAGAAGGAAGAACCACCTGGTGGATGGGGTTCATGATCTTCCTTTAAGAGCAAGGCTCAGAGACCTGGGGAGGTTTGATTTGATGCCATGATGTCTCCTAGGGCTCAAGAAATGAGTGAATCTCAGTGAACTACTTAGTACTGCTTGTTGCATTGTGGAATGTCTCTAAGAGGTAGAGAGGAGTCTGCTAAGTGGCTTGTAGGAAGGTTTCAGGAGGTAGGATGACGACAACACCCCATCTCCCAGCCCCCGTTTTGGGAGTTGTGTTCACTGCCACAGGATTTAGACGCTACCTCTGGGCAACATCCAGGGCTTCAGAGGAGATAAATGTAGAGGGCACGAGCTGTCTTGGTCACCTCTTTATCCCCAGTGCATAGTTGATGCTTGATAAATATGTGTTAAAAATGGGTGACACTTTCAGGAATAGATTGAGGAGTAAATAAGAGAAGGGCTTTAAATTTATCTAGAAACTCTAAAACATAGGTGCTGAAGGAAGTATAATGCCAGTGAGCTGCAGAGTTTGCATAGTTAGTGCATTCTGCCAGAGACAACTGACATTTCTCCTCCCTGCAAATGCAAGCTGGACCTCTCTCCCCTCCCCTTATCTGGTAGTCTCATCTGATAGTCCTGTACCAAGTGCTATTGATTTTTATCTTATAAACATCTCTGGAATGGTTCTCTGCTCTCCAGCTTCACCACTACCTCTCTAGTCCAAACATCTGTTTTTTTGCTTGGAAGCCTGTGGCAGCCCTCACTGACCTGCCCACATCTCCTTTCTGATCTCATCACCACAGTGCAGTCAGAGTGGTGTTTGAAAAATTCCTAGTGTGATCATATCACATCCTTGCTGAAATCCTATGAAGGCTTCTTGTGCTCCTGGGACAAGATCTACATTCTGAACATGTTGAGGTTCTGTGTGATCGAGCCCCTCCTGCCGCCTTCTTCAGCCTGGAGGCCTCTGGCTCTCTCCTCCTGATTCCTTATATTCCAGGCTCTCTGACTGCCTTTCCATCCCAGCTGGAAGGGAGCTGGACCTTTCAGGAACTGACCCCTCTGCAGGAAATGGCTTCACCCCTGCCTTTTCATTTTTATTTTTTTATCTCTTTATAGTGTGCTATTACATATGCTTTAGTAGGTATCTACTTTCTCCCCTCCTTCAGAAAGGCATGGACCTTGTCAATTTTGCTCACCATTATTTTATACCCAGTACCTAGCAGAGTGTCTGACTCATTGGCTATGCTTCTTAGATATTTGCTGGGCAAATGAATGAATGCAAGCACACTACAAAGCAAGGGGAAACTTAACTTGAGCAATGCTCTTCAAAACTTGGGTTTATTGGAGAGGTTGAATAGTTTTTAGGGAATAACCCAGGAAGGGAAATGGGGTGGGGGGAACTCCACAGGGATCCATCAGTGGAGCTGTACAGCAGATTTAGAGCTGTCCTACGAAAGCAGGTTCTGAGGAAGCACGTTCCATGCCCTTGTCCCAGACTTGAAAGGCATTTGCCTGCCATCGTGGGAATTGAGGGTGGCCCTTTCATCTTGTTGGGCTTCCTGTGCCTAGCCTCAGGAGGCACTGAATGTGTCATTGGTAACATGGGACTCCAATTTGAGACCTTAAGATTGGAGACCTTAAGATGGAGTCTTCCTCTCTTACTAGTGGGTAGGGATTCTGTCCTCATATTTGTGCCCCTCTCCTCCCTCTTTTTTTTTTTTTTTTTTTTTTTTTTTTTTTTTTTTTTGAGACAGAGTCTCGCTTTGGTGCCCAGGCTAGAGTGAGTGCCGTGGCGTCAGCCTAGCTCACAGCAACCTCAAACTCCTGGGCTCGAGTGATCCTTCTGCCTCAGCCTCCCGGGTAGCTGGGACTACAGGCATGCGCCACCATGCCCGGCTAATTTTTTTTTTTTTATATATATATCAGTTGGCCAATTAATTTCTTTCTATTTATAGTAGAGACGGGGTCTCGCTCTTGCTCAGGCTGGTTTTGAACTCCTGACCTTGAGCAATCCGCCCGCCTCGGCCTCCCAAGAGCTAGGATTACAGGCGTGAGCCACAGCGCCCGGCCCCCTCTCCTCCCTCTTACCTCTCTCCAACCCATCAACAAACCAGAGTACTTTACCTAAAGAGAGTGTTTGGCAAGTGTTTGTTAGTAGCTCCTAGTACTACCTGCTGGACACTAAAGAGAGCTCTAGGCAGTAGTAGGAGGGAATTCTGCTTGTGCCTTGGGGGCAGGGGTGTGAGAGGAGGCTTCCTCCTGGATAGAAGGGGGCAGCTGTGTTTAGACCTGATACTGCAGACAGGGAGGCTTCCTGCCGCCTCTCTCTTCCTGATGCTGATTTCCAGGTGAGTTGGGAGCCTGCCAGTGCTCAGCAGGTCCACATGTCATGTTGCAGGGAAATAGGAAGGACCTAGATCTTCCCCAGGAATTTTGAAGTTGTGAGTAGGAAATAGAAGGGCTTGATGCTGAGATGGTTACATTTCTTCTGCAACTTTTGTGATTATGACTCTGAAAGAGAAAATTGGTATGTGTTGTCACTAGCTGGTTTCCTAGAGAATGTTCTTTTAGAAGGTAGGAATAGGTTCCCTAGACCAGGGCCTCTTATAACCAGAGAGGAGGTATTTAATGAAGACTAGAGCGATATGTTTTCTGGGAGACTTGTAAGTCTGGTTAAGAAGGCTTTAAGCTGTATAATAAGAGGACAGAAGAGAAAAGTATACAGAAAGGTTGCAGAACCAGATGACAGGCAGATCTGTGTGACCTCGCAGCATTCTAGGCACCAAAGTGGTGCCTGTCAAGTGGACACTAGCACCAAACCTGATCGAAAACACTGCTGAGGGAGGCGCGCAGGAATCTGTAAACCCATGCCTGCAGGTGACCAGCTAATGCCTCCATGTACTGGAAACCCTAACAGCACAGCCAGGTAAATGTGATCTGGTGGTAGTTAGGCTTCGTGTCAAAGCAAAGTAGTATGCGTACACCTGGCCCTAAAAGAAAACACTGTGAACCATTCATTCTATGTACCCTGGTCATGGAAACCTGGTGGAAAACATTTCAATTGTTTTGGAAAGAGGGGTGAGAGAAGCAGGTTATATCATTGTAGGATGCTGCCTGCCCAACCGAGGAGACAGTGTTCTTTTGCACAGATAGATTTTTAGAATAGGCCCTCTGGCAGATGTAGCAGACCATGCAGATGTTTGTACAAGGTGAATTCATTTTCATTTTTATTTAGAGACAGGGTCTTGCTCTGTCACCCAGGCTGGAGTGCAGTAGCGTGATCATAGCTCACTGTAACCTCAAAATCCTAGGCTCAAGTGATCCTCCTGCCTCAGCCTCCCAAGTAGTTGGAGCTACAGGCATGCGCACCTTGCTTATTTTTTTGTAGAAACAGCGTCTCAGTGTGTTGTCCAGGCTGGCTTCAAACTCTGGGCTTCAAGTGCTCTTCCTGCCCCGACCTCTCAAAGTGCTGGGATTACAGGTATGAACCTAATGGGAATTCTGTTAAAAGTGATAAATTGTACCTTGCTAATAATTCTTCTAAAACTTTGAGAGCAGGTAGAGGAAAGTGTGTGTTGGACGTAATAATGACAAATAGGGACAAGCCAGTTGACAGTGTGAATGAGGTAAAAGCCGTCCAGAGGGCAGGGGCACCTGTGGCTTTGGCCTGGAGGAAGCACAGAGCTTGTGGTCAGGCAGGCTGGCTCACAGCACGCGCTCTTAACCATTGGTCATCAGGCTGAACATTTCCTACCTTTTGTTATTGTTTCCTTCAACAAAAGTGATGGCAGTGCTCCTCACCAGAACTGCAACAAGAACCATCTTGGTGTCCTCAGTGCCCAGATGCTTGTGAGGAATGACCACTTGTTGAGTATTAGTGCATGACAGTGACTCATTTGATGTGGCTGCCTCCTTGGTTTCCCCATCCTCCTCACCCCCTCTGCAGAGTTAAGAGCAGAAACTTCTCTCTGAAGGTGAAGGGAGCTAGCTGTCCTCAGGGAAAGTTGAGCCTCTTGCCCTGGCTAAGTTCAGAGGCAAGATCAAAGTGGAAAATAAGTCAGAGTAGCGGAAAACCCATGGGAAAGGAGTTGCTTTTGTTTTAATTTCCCAGGGTAGGCTGATGTCTGTGGGGATATGATGAGTGGTATTCAATCCTGACGGGGTAGGTTAATAGTAAAGCAGGAACATTAAATTTTTTTTAAGGCTACAACTCCCAGCAGAAATGACTATTGATCATGCTCTGAGCCAGAAACCAAACTCATTTGGTGAGCCTAGCTTTTGTCGTAAGGCTTGACTGTGATCGAGAGTGGTGTGCACAGGAAGCTTAATAGCCTGAAGTGAATTTTATTTCAGGAGGTCTGATATGAGGCAGTAAAATCTCAGGGAAGAAAAAAACATGTCTTGCGTTTCTGAGTTAGGTGATAGAGTTGTTTTAGCAGCAAGTAGCCAAGTCCAGGGCCCAAATTTTCTGGGATAGGTGGTTGAGAAGTCCTTCCAAAAAGGACTACATGAATTTTTAATGCAAGGGTGTTAATCTCAAAAAATAAAATTGAAAACATACTTTATATTATATATAATACAATGTATGTATTGACCCACAGCTTTGAAGGAGCCTTCTGGAAATTGCAAGTTTTACTATTTCTAAAACCTACCTCTGCTGTGGCCTGATAAGACTTTTAGCCACTTTATGGTATCTGTCAGAATTGACCCTCTAGCCTCAGTTTCACCTTTCAGGACTGCTCTCCTGCCCCTCCTCTCCCTCCCACAGTGCTCCAGTGGGGTGTCCTAGCCTGTCACTCAATGTTGTGCTGAGTAAGCACATAGCAGGCTGCTTTGTTGGTTGGTTAATATTGACTGAGATGGCTGCTTTATAGCAAGCTGTAGGGGGGGGAAGGTATGTTTTCGCCACAGGTTTCTATTTTATGAGCTTGTTATACAGGTGCTTAAGTTGGTATTTGAAGTGGGAATGAGAGGTGTTGGTTTCCTGTCCTTACAATAGTGAACAGTAAGTCAAGGGGCAGGTCAGCCGGTCAGCATAGAATACACTTCAGCGTCACTCAGAGTGTGATGCTATTGCTAAGGGAGGGAGGGTCTCTGCAGACTAGTGGGAAGCCCCAAATCTGGTTTGGGAACCCTCATCCCCTGGGATGATTTCAAGCCAGATTCTTTGAGCCTTGGTAAAAGGCTTATAAAATAGGTTATCTCCACATTTGGTTAGTATGGCTGGTTATCCAGCTAGCCCTAGAGCATTCAGCAGAGACTGCTGCTTAGAAGACAGTGTCTGTACTTGGGGGCTATCACTGGGCAGGTCCAGATTCTTGTCGTGAGAGTCAGCCTTCTGTGAATCTTTAAAATGGGTCCTCACTTTGCTGTTCCTTTCAAGGACAGTCTTTGAGGAATCTGAAAGCAAGTGTTTTAATTCCTTGACTAGCCTTAAGCATGAAAATTTCTTAATTATAAAATGGTTAATTAGATTCTTTTTTCCCAAAGTGATAACTGAAATCAATGTGCCAGTTTTTCTTTCTTTCTTTCTCTCTCATTCTTTCTCTCACTGAAGTATGTTTTGCAATTGTAACCTGTTTTTCAGTTTTTTGGTTATTTATTAAGTGTCTAGAAATAACCAGCTATTTTCCATTATAGTTGTCAGGCGTGAAAATACTGGCAAAGCTTTGGGAGGCACTAAAAGACAGTCATCTTCCTGGAGTGGGACTTTACCCACTATCTTTCTTCTGTCCTGCCCAAACTTCCCAGGACCATGTACCCATCACCAAAGGGATGCAGATCAAAACTCTACCCCTCTTACTCAAAACGATATAATGATTTTTTTTTATTTCAGCATATTATGGGGGTACAAATGTTTAGGTTACATATATTGCTTTTGCCATGCCTGAGTCAGAGCTTCAAGCGTGCGCATCCCCCAGATGGTGTGCACGGCACCCACTAGGTGTGAGTATATGCATCCTCCCCTCCCCCTCCCACCTGCCCAACACCTGATGAATGTTACTACCATATGTGCACATAAGTGTTAATCAGTTAATACCAATTTGATGGTGAGTACATGTGGTGCTTGCTTTTCCATTCTTGTGGTACTTCACTTAGTAGAATGGGCTCCAGCCTTATCCAGGACAAGTGGTGCTAGATCACAGTATAACAAATGCTTTACATCTGGGTTTTTTAACCTTGGGGAGGAGGATGGGAACATTCTGTGTCTCCTCAAAAATTGAATGTGAAATCTTGTGGATATTTGTATGTGTGGGCAGGGGGTGTCTTTGATCTTCATCAGGCTTTCAAAAAGCCTTCAACCGAGAAAGGTTAAAGGAGAACTCCAGCTCTAAAATCTCCTATACCTCTAGTCTAAAAAGCTCTAAAGGCAGATTTTAGAATGACTTTAGAATACCGATTCACACCAGGTGAAGAATCTGGAGCACAGACAGCACCAGCAAACAAACTCAGGCTGGCTCCTCACCATGGGAGTTCTGTGCACAAGCCTGGCTTCTCCTCACTCGTCACACCAGGTCATCCCTGGACTCCTGAGATTCTCTTTCCTCACTGCTAGCTCCTCTCCCCTCTTCAAATCCTTGTGATCTTTGTGGGGAGATCATTGGAGAAACTTGTCCTCCTAGCCAGTATCCTCTGCCAGGATATTTTCTCCTTCTTAGTCAGTTTCTTTTGACCAGCGCCCTAACTGCCCCTCTGAATTCTCACAGGGACTCTTTTCGTTTGGGGGGCTTTATCTCTTTTATTCTTCTTCCTCTTCTGCCTTCTTTCTTCTTTCTCCTTCTTCATTCTGAATTAATCTATTACCTGTCATTGGCTTTTCTGTTGGGTCTGGAAAATTCTTGTCTGCAGCCAGAAAGGGGCCCCTGAGGTAGACAGAGGTCCAGAGGCTGGTTTCCCAGCTCTCTGAGTCTGGGTGGTGGATCCTGCCCCTATCTGGAATGCCTTGAGGTCTCAGCTCACCTGTTCCAGGCCAAGAGTCCAGCGATCTGCTCTTGCAGCTTCTGGCAGGTCCAGAACACACATCTGCTATTGCTAGTCACTGACTCCTTCCTTTCCTCATGAACCACATGTGTGTCCTGTGATGGTGAGTTCTGCTCATGAGAGTATGATTATGTTTTATAGTGTTTTTTCCAGTTTTGTCAGAGGCAGTAAAGACAGAGTTGTTGCCTTCAGAAAGACCATTCTTCCAGGGGCAGCCCAATATATGAGACAACATTGGTGACAAATACGCTTTATGGTAGTAGAACCCTGTTAGTAGAAATTTAAATTACAGTCAAGAATGATTTTCTGCCTTTGGCCATTTAAGCTGCTGCTTTTCTATGAATTTCAATGTTCGAGGGGCAGTAGGGGTCAGGGATCTGGTTTTTAAAGGGTTCTGAAGGAAAATCTCCTTCTCTTATTGCTTTTGAGGACTCCTTAGGCTGTTGGCAGCACACACCTTCCTGTGAAGGGGGGCCTGTGATCTGGGAGGCTCTGCTTAAGAAACTGGATCTCTTTATTGATAGAGCCATCTCATGAGCTGGTAATGCAAGCTGTTGGTAATTACAGAAAACCTACTGTGAAATTCATCTAAAATTAATGAAGAGTCAGCACTGTGGATTTTAAATACAGAGGGAGTTATGGCTTTTGCTCTCAATGATCTGAGTGTAGATTATCTTTTGCTGTAGTCTGTGTGCCTTTAGCAGGCTTTCCTTTGCTCCCTTTTGTGCCTGTGGGCTCCCTTCCCTCTGGTCCAGTCGGTTTACATTCTTATGGCACAGACCCATTTTAATGGGAAGCTACCAAAATATGTAGTATATTCCAAAGTCAAATGTTTAGGATTACTCATTCCATGAACACGGGAAAGGGAAAGGCCCAGTGTATTAAAAAGAAAACAATAAAACATGTAGAGAACAAAAACCTAGCAGTGACTATAGCTTTTCTTGACTTCGATTTTTTTTAAAGGAGCATTGTTCCATACTTTATTTTGTATGTAGCATTTGAAGGTGTATAGATCATCGTTCACTTATGCCACGATAAAGAAGGTATTTTGAGGCTAAAATCTTCACTGCATTGGTGACATGTACTTTATTGGCCTAGCATTCCTTAATTTAATAAGAATGATCTCAGTTCTATATGTGCTTTTTTTTTTTTTTTTTTTTTTTTTATTGAGACAGAGTCTTGCTTTGTTGCCCAGGCTAGAGTGAGTGCTGTGGCGTCAGCCTAGCTCACAGCAACCTCAAACTCCTGGGCTCAAGCAATCCTACTGCCTCAGCCTCCCGAGTAGCTGGGACTACAGGCATGCGCCACCATGCCTAGCTAATCTTTTCTATATATTTTTAGTTGGCCAATTAATTTGTTTCTATTTTTATAGTAGAGACGGGGTCTCGCTCAGGCTGGTTTTGAACTCCTGACCTTGAGCAATCCGCCCGCCTCAGCCTCCCAGAGTGCTAGGATTACAGGCATGAGCCACCGCGGCCGGCGTATATGTGCTTTTTGTGATTTGAAAAGGAGCTAACTATTCCATTTAAGTAGACTTCAGTTAGGATAATGGGTTTGAGACATCTTGCAATGGTACGTTTTTTAGACTCTTAAGATAGAATTGTCAAATTATAGCAAATAGAGTTAGAAATTATTTTGTAATTTTCTCAGTGGATTGTAATTTCTCCTTCGGTACATGTAGTCATTCTGGAAATAATAGTGTAAAGGTACCTTTTTATAAAATAGAATGGTACCTTTTGGTTTAGGAATGGTACCTTTTGGTTTAGGAAAAAGTGGTAGAAGGTAGTAGTTTAGGAGAGCAAGCAGAAAGCAGTCATTTTTCAGCCTCATTTATTGTACCTTTGGCCATATTTTTGAAGACAGACCCAAAATTGCCGTATGTGTGAAAGAATATTGGTAACTGGGTAGACTTGGAATGAAAGTGAGATTTTTCAGAGTAACAAGGTCACTGTCTTCTGTGGCTTTTAGAAACAGAGGATGTGTGATTACAGCAGGTTCAGCAGCTGGGATTGGTGGAAGTGTAGTGTTCATGTAATTTGTGTGATATTTAAATTTAAATGTTTGAAAAAGCACATAGAGAGCAAGAGTTTGTCAAAACAAAAATTAAAAATAAATTTTAAAAAATGGGAGTGGGAATATACATGTTATTCTTACAAAATGTTGTAAAAATTTTTTTAAATATCTGGACATGGTTTGTTGAGAGGATCAGAGAACAGTGGAAACAGGGACTAAAGGGTTACATTGTGATATAGAAACCCTCAGTCAAAGAATAAAGCTTGCCTAGGAGGAAAGTTTCTGTGGAGATGTGCCCTGCATTTTGAGTGATGTACTGAAGCTTCAAAGACTCAACATTAATTTTGATCTTTCTTGGCAAGCTGGATTAAATAATGTATTTCTGAGAAAAAATAGTAACTTATGAAATGTCAAAGCCTGCAGTGGAAAATGTCAACATCCATGAGTACAAAACAAATTCAAGAATCAGAATCCTAAGTGAAGACCTTACCACCTTGCCGTCTTGATTTCAGGGGCTGTGTACGTAAGCCGTGAGGTTCAGTATGGTATTGGGTACCCCAGCAATGGGAGGATCCACACCCATAAGAGGATTGTGTGACCTAGTACTCTGCTTTCCTAGGACTCTTCCTAGAGAAAGTTTTTGACCCCATGCAGATCCTAACTTGGTAGGAACTCACCAGAGGCAGCTCTGAGAAACTTTGGTTTCCTGAAATAATCCAAAGGGTATAGTTCTGCCACCCTTTAAATGAGTGGTGTCTTAACTTCTTTTGGGATGCAGACAGACCTCTTTGGCACTGTGAACTCTCTCCCCAGAAAATCACACACGTACAAACAGACCAAATTTTGTATTGCGTGCATGTAGATGTTAACAACCTTTTAAAATAACAATATGCCATGTTTCAGAGAGAATGTTAAAAAGGGAGTTTGCTGCTGTTACACCATTTTTCTTTTCTTTTCTTTTTTTTTTTTTTTTTTAAAGAGACAGGGCCTTGCTCTGTCGCCCATGCTGGAGTACAATGGCGTGATCATAGCTCACTGCAGCCTTGAATTTCTGGGCTCAAGTGATCCTCCTGCTTCAGCCTTCCAGGTATTGGGACTATAGGTGTGTGCCACCACACCTGACTAATGTTCTTTTTAAAATTTTTTTGTAGAGATGGGGTCTCACTATACTGCCCAGGCTGATATTGAACTCCTGGGCTCAAGTGATTCTCCTGCCTTGGCCTCCAAAAGTATGGATTACAGGCATGAAGACACCGTGCCTGGCCAGACACCGTTTTTCATTGGAGGGTTGAAGCATTTGCTTGGGAATGTACCTTATTGGTTATTCATTAGTAAGAGTGGGACTGGAACCTGTGAGTCAAGCCTTTTTTTTGTTTTTTGAGACAGGGTCTCACTCTGTCGCCAAGGCTAGAGTGCACTGGTGTGATCATAGCTCACTGCAGCCTCAAACTCCTGGGCTCAAGCAACCTCCTGACTCAGCCTCCCAGGTAGCTAGGACTACAGGAGTGTGTCACCATGCCCAGCTAATTTTTAAATATTTTTTGTGGAGATGGGGTCTCACTATTGCCCAGGCTGATCTTGAACTCCTGTGGGTCTCATTTTGAGAGAATTGTGCAGTCTGATAGTAGTGCTTCCAGAGGCACAATTCCCTACTCACAGAAAGAGCTGAGGTCCAGTATTTCCTATAAGGGTCTTTTTTTTTGAAGAAGAAGATATTTTTGTCTAAGGGAAGTTTTATTATGTATATTTGAAAAAGTATTACCAACCCTGTATTTATTTACTGATTATTCATATGCATTTTTCTTTTAGAGTGAAAAGACCTTGTGGGTTTTTAGAGCCTGAAATTAATTTGTTAGATAAATTACTTTTTTTGTTATAAAGGAAACATTTTGTGCTTGTATTATGTATTATACAATTTCAGAATTCTTCCATTTGAGAATATGTGTTTTTAAGAAAGTGCTTTGTGGGCCGGACGTGGTGGCTCACGCCTGTAATCCTAGCACTTTGGGAGGCCGAGGCGGGCGGATTGCTCAAGGTCAGGAGTTCGAAACCAGCCTGAGCGAGACCTCGTCTCTACCAAAAATAGAAATAAATTAATTGACCAACTAAAAATATATATACAAAAAATTAGCCGGGCATGGTGGCGCATGCCTGTAGTCCCAGCTACTCGGGAGGCTGAGGCAGAAGGATCGCTGAGTCCCGGAGATTGAGGTTGCTGTGAGCCAGGCTGATGCCACGGCACTCACTCTAGCCTGGGCAACAAAGTGAGACTCTGTCTCAAAAAAAAAAAAAAAAAAAAAAAAGAAAGTGCTTTGTGAAAACTGCATATATTGGATTTATATCCTGCTTTTAAGTCCTTTGCTACACTTTTCCATCGGCCTTGAATGGGCTGGGAGTGGGTGACTCTGGCTTAAAGGCTGGTCTTAGAGCCACAGGTCTAGAGCCTGGAGTCCTCTTGGTGGCAACAGCTCTTTGATTTCTACTTCCAAGCCCCTGGTATATGGTGACCTGCAAAGGAGCCTTTCTTTTTGTGATGAATATCTAAGAAACTAACACCACCTAGAAGTAGTATTCTCCTCCTTTTCTAGAAAGATTTTTCCTTTGATACAGCAGCTGGATTAGAATTTCAGTTTCCTGAAAGAACTATATTTTCCTAGCAGAAACAACTTTATACAAAG